>NC_041402.2:22505518-23835518 GCF_900747795.2 Erpetoichthys calabaricus
CCTGCAGGACAATCTTAGCAGATCGGACCTCATCTTATTCCCACCTACTCTCTTTGTCTCTATTGTTAGAACTTCTCCCCTTTGGGACAAATAAAGTATAAACTATTCTGATCTAATCTAATGTCCAATCAAGTGTATTGACCACAGGTTGACTCCATACAACACGTATAAACATCTCAGTGTTGATCAATTGAATGGGATACACCTGAGTCAAATTTCATGTGTCATAGCAAAGGATCTGGGCACTTCTGTCAATGTGATATTTCAGTTTTTAATTTTTAATAAATTAGCAAAACTTCCCAAAATCCATTTTTCCTTGTCATTTTGTAGTATTGAGTGATATTTGATGAGGAAAAAAATAATTTAAACAATTTTAGCACAAGGCTGAAAAATAAAAAAAAAAATGTAAAAAGTAAAGGGGTCTGAATGTTTTCTGAAAGTATTGCATGTGAAAGATGTGAATGTTAGTGTTAGGATTGCCACGTTATTTTTTGTATTCTTCATTTCCCCCATTCCCTTACTATTGTCCTATTTATGTTTTGTTTTATATTGTAATATCCCCCCAGATTCCACAAGCCCCTCATTACAATGATTTTTCAAGAATGAAACATCTACCAAAAACTGTCCTTGTCAGGTGCAGCAGTAATATGACAGAGCTGTTATAAAAGACAGCAGTGGCCACAACATTGTTGCAGTGGCATTAGCTCACAATCTTTTACCGTTGTGTTTTCAGCCCCTTTGCTCTTATAGCATTCCTTTTGAAACTTTGCTGATAGTGTTGCAGGATTATGACTTACCAGTCAATATTTTGAATTAAAATTTTGGATTGTTCTTGACTTTATGATTTTTTCTCAACATTGCTCATTTATATTTCTTATATATTATTAATCATTAATTTATTTATTAGTGTTTCCCAAATTCATGGTATTTTGACATTTTCTTAATTATTGAATATGGATTAATTGAGTTTTCTTTTGGTAGTTATTTTCAATTGAATTCTTGATTCATAGTGCATGATTTAACTGATGTTTCTCTTTCACTGAATTCTTTATTTGATTTAAAAGGCAATTAATTAAACGTTTATTTTCATCCTTTTTGTAGTTTTGGGAGGATGTTTTTTTAGTTTTGGCTTTCCCACCTTGGCTAAATTCTGAATTGCCCCAGTGGGAAAAATAACCTCTGTGTTTGCTTGGCTAAAGTTCCTTTTAAAGTTGGTTTCATCCTTATGCCTCATGTTCACTGGATGGAGTTTTGTAGCCAGATCCAAAACTATATCAAGAGAATTTCATAAATCTACCATTGGACTGAAACCATTAAGAGGTAAAACAGTTCCTAAACAAAAAAAACAAAAAAAAAAAAAAAAAAGGACTACAATCGCTTTGCACGACACCCCTCGTTTTGATTGTCAATTATCAAGGAGTCATTTCAAAATTAACCCATCCTTAACTGTTGGCGAAAGACAATAAGGTTTTGTTCTTCTGATTCCCTTTACAGGACATCATATTAGGCTTTTGGAAACTCCATTCTTATACCAAAAGGCTAGAATGATGTGTTTTGGTAAAATATTTATTTGTTTATACTGTGTTTGTTTTTACTTAATAATATGCAGAGAGCAGAGTTTGTCTAAAGTAATTTAAATCCCTTTAGAGATTTATACAGCAATCAAACAATTTTTGTCTATAAGCTCCTAAGTTTAAGCACACTCATTTGGTTACCTCCTTGTCAGAGATTTTCCTCTGTTTACAGATTATATTTCTTCTCTGTACCATGGACATCATCAAGAATAATTCTCCAATTTTATGGTAATAATAATTATGTAAATTGTAAATCTGCATACAGTCTTATGTCATGATTTATTATAAATGAACCTCTTTAATAATGTGCTGCCTCCCTCCTTTAAATGATAAAAATGCCTCATTTACTTGCTTTTGTTGTCAGCAAACATTCTATATAGTACTTGAGCCCAGCTTTAGCAGACCCCTACAGTCCAATGGCTGGCCAATATTTGGAAACTATATTGTGTGTAACATTCTTAAACACTTTTACCCCAATGTAGTGTTATGGTTTTACATATATATATATATAGTAGCTATGTTTTTTTACCCAAAGTTCTGTAGCTTTAGTTTGATTCATGGGATTCTGGCAATAGCTTAACACGTTCAAATGATTCCACAGACAAAATATCTTCATTTTTAAAAGGTTAAGTAAAAATTCAAGGTAAAACAGTTCTTGTTTAAGAAAAGTTAAAAGCTTATAAATCTTGTTTCATTCTTTAAGTTTGCTCATACAGTTGAAGTATTTATAAACAGTCAGAAAACTGTATGCCTATCCCATTTACAAACTGCAAATAAGTGTTTAATTCCATGGTAGCTATGAGCCTATTCCAAAACAGACTGACTTAATTAACACACTGTATTACAGATTTAGCTAAGAAAGCTCTATCTCATATTAACTTACAGGGGGTGAAAGTCAGTTGTTTTCTAATCCGCTATATCCTAACACAGGGTTACGGGGTCTGCTGGAGCCAATCCAAGCCAACACAGGGCACAAGGCAGGAACAAACCCCTGGCAGTGCGCCAGCCCACTGCAGGGCACACGTACACACACACCAAGCACAACTAGGGACAATTTAGGATCGCCAATGCACCTAACCTGCTTGTCTTTGGACCGTGGGAGGAAACCAGAGAACTTAGAGGAAACCCACGCAGACACGGGGAAAACATGCAAACTCCACGCAGGGAGGACCCAGGAAGTGAACCCAGGTCTCCTAATTGCAAGGCAGCAGCGCTACCACTGTGCCACCGTGCTGCCCAGGGGGTGAAAGGCTATATCATAATCTATAGCTATGAAAGAAAATTACATTCCATTCAGATTAAGCAAACATTAACTTTCTAAGATTCTATATATTCTGTGTATACATTCAGTATATCGAAACAGTGTATATATGTTGCATAGTTTACTGTCAAATAATGCAAAGAGTACGTGACCCGTGTTTCAACCTCATTTGGGCTCATCAGGCGTACACACTCTATTGCTCCCCTCTCGGGGATCGAACCTCGGACGTCAGCATCAAAGACGAAGCCCATTTACGCTGCGCCACGGCGTGTGGTTCGTTTATTTGACAGCCTGTAGGTCTGGAGTAATTACATTCATTGCATTCGTAGTCTGAGTCCCAACCTGAATTCTGTGGGTGGTTACCTACCAGGTAACACTTGTGGTTGGTCTGCCATTTGGCAAACATCCGCCACGGTGCCCTCTTCAGTTGCAAGAAGCAGATCATGGAATGTTGCATAGTTTATTGTCAAATAATGAAAAGAGTATGCGACACGTCTTTCGCCCCCATTTGGGCTCATCATGCGTACTGCTCCCCTCTCGGGGATTGAACCTCGGACATCAGCGTCAGAGACAAAGCCCATATATATATATATATATCCAAACAGAAATAGCAATACTCACAGAACTTAACAATAAAGTAATGATGTCTGACTCCTGAGCTTTCTCAACTGACTTAAACAGCCAGAGGGAGGGCTCAGGACTGATGATGTCAGGTTGGCCCCGCCTCCAGGTGCTTCACAACTGAACGAGGAACATAAATACACTTAAAGTGACAGTATACAGTTAACCAATATTAAACAAAATGATCAGCAGTAACACAGAAATATGAAAAATAATACAAAGACAACAAAAAAACAATAAACCATATAAGCAGGCATTAATATATAACAGAGAAAGCTTTGAACTTGCAAACTCAGCAGAACAAATATTGCCAAAATATGAATTAATCTTGGATTGCAGTGCATTCACAGTGCAGTATAAAAGTAAAAAATAAATGGATACTATACCTTGAAGTGGAGTAAAATAGAATACTATGTGAACATTACTTTGTCTGATATAATTTTGTGTTACAGGCATAGGAAAAAGTAGCATATTTACATAAGGTGGCAATATTTAATCAACCATCACAAAAACATTGATATATTTTGATATAGTTTCACCACATATTCACATTGATTCCACAACTTATTAAACTTATCATACAGAAAATATGAAAATATATATATATATATGTATATAAATAAAACATTATAAAATGAGGGTATAAATGCAATGTTTTCATCATTTTCTGTCTGTTTTGAATTAGTTTGAATATATGGTAATTTTGTTTGACATTTAATTGGTTCTATTCTTAGGTTCATATCAATATTTTGTGACGGAACTAGGGTGACCACACTGTATCCTTCATTATTCAAAGTGACAGAATGCAGGAAGACTAAGAATGTGACTGTCAACATTTCTTTCTAAACGTGTTTGTTACCTTGACAGAAACCTTCACTAATGCATTTATGTGTCTCTTACAAAATGCAAACTTAAGCTAGACACCTAAATATATAATCTGTCAAAACTACCACTTATAACAGGACTGCTAATTACATAGCATGCCCACAATTAAATATTTTCTAAGATTATTATTTTTCAGAGTATATGCATTTCAAATATCTGTTGTAGCGGTGCGAGAAAATGATCACAGGTCAACAGGGAGGTCGCAGTGCTAGCCGGCAACACAACTTCTTTTAATTTCACAAATAATAACAGAAAAAAATAACGAAAATCAGCACTTTTCTTGTGCTGCTCAAAAGGAAACAAAAGTCCTCTTCTCACAAGGCAGGAAAACAAAACAGTTCTCAGTATACTTCAGCCGGGTCCACATCAGAATGCGACGACCATCTCTGTGGTCGCTTTGCTTTTAAATGCTGTGGACCGGAAGGGGCGGGGCTTCCTTCGGCTGGGTTCCCTCAAGGGGTGACCTCTCCCCTTCTTCCCTCACAGCCAAGAGAAGTCTGTTAACAGCAGCACCCCCCTTGCCCCAGAGTGGTTTTACTTACTTTAGGTGAGCCTGGAAGATAATCCTGTGGTGCATTTCTAATGATAGTATTTAAAAAAATAAGTATTAGTTCATGTCTACAGTGTGAGTAAAGTGATATTTTTATGGAAAACTGATATTTGTAAAATTTACAGAGAAATTAAGACAAAATAGTGAAGTATAAAGTAGAGACCTGTGGGTTCAGTGTTTTTGACTGAGCCAAAAAACGCATTGTTTTCCATACTAGAAATAGACACAGAGAGTCAACCAAAAGGCTCAGAATACTTTTGTTACTTTACAACTCTGAGGATTAATTACAAGTAATTGTGAATTTTTGAACTGATCACCACTTGCTGATAAAATGACTCAGTTACCTTGATGTTGAAGGCACTAGAAATAATAGAAGGCTGCTAAGAAATATCAGAGAAGGCAGTTAAGCAATAACAGAGATGGCTCCAAAGCTGCTGAGGTTTGTTACTTTAGCAAACCATGCCGCCACTCATCTCTCCAGCTTGTTAAGCCTGTCTCTGCCATGATTCAAGGACTGATGAGTTGGATGAAAGAATACTCATACTCCACCATATCAGAGATGAAGAGCAATTTCTCTACATTGTAGTTGTAGTAAGTGCCTCTTCTGCTTCCACTGGAGGACAGCTGGTCTCCACCATTCTCTGGTCTCCTGTTCCGGTCAATCCGAGACAGTCCTGGATTAAATTTAGGGTGAAAAATAAAACAAATGCCAGCTCAACTCCTCGGACAGCAATAGGATAGCGAAGGCTTTCCATCATGCCATCTCCAAAAGTGGAAATCTGTCTTGATAACAGATTCATTATATTGGACAAACTAGAGTTTCATCCGGTGACTCAGTCACAGAGGACCAAGGCCCTCAATATATGTAACAAGTTGCCCCAGACCATAGGAGTTTACCTCTTCATTCTCACTACCTCTTGTGCAATGCATCCTTCTGGGTGCCAATGGGGTCACCTTGGAGTCAACAACAACCTTCTCTCTGACATTTACGATTTTCTCCATGACATTCAAGTATACTGGTATTTGGCGACTCAATCGTAAGAAACATTAAATGCAAATGGAGTGTGACTGTTGGTTATCATGGCAGTAATGTATGTGACATTATGTTCGATCTCCCAAACTTGTTGACTAAATATTTCATTGTCTAAAAGACTGTTATTCATATAGGAGCCAATGACACTTGTCACATATGTATGAGTAGGAGGCAGCTAAAGGGTCTGATTAATTGTAATTCCTCAACACACCAGGGGGTGGCAGAGTGCGCTGTCTCAGTTTCTTGAAGACTATTCTCGGGAAATCCCGCCAGGTTCCTGCGCCTCTGATGACATCACTTCCGATCCTGATTACAGCACTTTCCATTCCGCGCCCAATGATGACGCCACTTCCGGTTCTGGGTCAATGATGACGTCACTTCTGGTTTCAATGACATCATGTCCGGTTCCGGCCCCAATGATGATGTCACTTCCTATACTGGCCTTTAAAGCCGCCATCTTGCCTCCAAACAATCAGTATTGTCTTAAACCCAGATCAGTGAACATCTCTGTTCAACTTCAGTCCTATTTTGCAGCCGTGAAACAATATACGGGTGGCTGTCCAAAACCTTTACGATGTCTTTGTCTCATCCTTATCACACACTGTTCAGCAACAAAGATCCTCAACCATGATTTTACTGACCTCATTGAATTCTTGAAAATAACTGACAAGGATGAAAAAAGGACCTAATGAACTCTCAAATTGTGAGAACCAAGATTCTCCGCTCTGATGATACCAGGATTAGCGTCATGTCTGTAGGAAATGAGGCAGCACTCATCACCTGTACAATACTATTCCAGTGGTGAAGCATGGTGGTCACAGCGTCATGCTGTGGGGTTGTTTTTTAGTAGCAGTGACTGGAAGACTAGATTGGGTTGATGGAGGCTGAACAGAGGAAAGTACAGAAGTACCCTTAATGGAAATCTGCCCTAGAGTGCACTGGACCTCCAACTAAGCCAGAGGTTCAATTTCTAACAGGACAATGATCCTAAGCACCAAGCAAACACAACACATTAGTGGATCAGAGACAACATGGGGAATGTCCTTGACTGATTCAGCTTCAAAAGTCTCTGGAGAGACCCGTTTTCCCACAATAGTCACCGCTCAACCTGATACAGCTTGAGGAAATATGAAAAGAATAAAGGGAGAAAATGCCCATATCCAGGTCTGCATGCTGTGCGTCACCCTCAGAAAGACTCCAGACTGTAATCTCAGCCAAATGTGCTTCTGAGCAAAGAGTCTAAATATCTGAGTCAATGTGATTTTTTTTTTTTTTTTCATTTTTAATAAAATTTACAAAGATTCTGTTTTCGCTTTGTCATTCTGGACTACTGAGTGTTACTTGATGAGGGGAAAATGAATTTAACACTAGAATTACCAAAGCCTACGAAAAAACTCATAATCCCAGCCCACCTTAAATCCACTCGCACCTCTCTGTCAGCATCTTTTGTGTTGTAAATGTGTCAATCAACACAAGCAGCCTGCTATCACATCCCCCCACTGCTTCAGGAAGGGTAAATAGCTCTCCCAGTTCAAGCCTTGTTTATCTGGGAGTGAGATACCTGGGGCTGTATAGGAGCTGCATTTCATGTGTGTTCCGTGTCTACAAAGATCTATGTAAGTGTAGGATGACAGGAAATGCAAGAAATGTTGCACACATACCTAAAAGACAAACTGTTTTCATGTTTTAGTACAACAACAAAATTTTGACATGAAGTTGTATAATGTGTGACGACTGAAGTCCAAATATCAAATAGCCTAAGCACTTTCACAAAAGGTACAAATATAACAGAATAAGACTATAACCGAAGAAAAAGAAATCGGGTTAGTGTACTTCGTTGTCATGACTTCTTTGGTAGTACAGTGATAAGAACTGCTGACTCATAATTAACAGGTTGCGGGTTCGAGCCTTGCCGTATCCAAAAAAAAAACATTTTGAGTAGTGAGCTGCTCTTATTGTTACTATTATACAATAAAAACATACATTTAATTTGAATCTGTAACAGCTGTAAATTTATGGTACTTGTAAAGGTTAGCATTTTTTTTATTCAGTTTTCTTCTCTCAGTTGCGTTCATGTTCCCCCTGATCTGACACTGCTGTTTTCAAATAAAGACGTGCTATAACAGAGGTGAACTCAGATGAGGATGAGGGTTCTACATCGGAGAAAGAGAACAGAAGCCTTCCCCGCAAGAAACATCACATATAAGAACAACACAGCTGCACCAGGAATAAAGGCAAAATATGGCACCGTTTGGATGCAGCAAGAGGTCCGGCGTCATCCTGCCAGTCAGTTTGCCACACATCTGTCCTTCAACGAAACAGCACGGCTTACAGAGCTCGCCAAGGTATCATGCAAAGCCCAGTTTGTGATTATGTTTTGTGATGGTCTTTATATAAAATCATTTATATGTTACTTATATAAAAGGCAGATCGAATGTTATTTACCTTGATTTATTTATGTATCTTCCTACAGCATAAATTCACAAGTAAACTGTAGAGCTTCCTCTGTTTGATCGACACGGGCATGCTGACACAGTACATGTGTACTGAAGTGAGTTCAGCTGCAGGTGGAAGCTCCACACAACGGTTGTTACGGTTCTGCCTTTATCTAGAAATTGTTTCATAAGCTTTATGACCTTAGTCTCGGAAAGTCTTTCTCCCGTGGGGTGACTGGGATCTTTTTCTGAATAAGATCAAACACAGTTGCATAGGGTGTGACAGGAGCTTCCACCTCTGCAGTTGATGGCATTTATCGCCATTCTTTTCACAAGAGCAGTGATGAACACAGTTGGTGCTGTAGCTGACGCCTGCTCAAAACTATTTGTACCGGCAATCAAAATCCTGTGACTGCTATCAGAATACCATGTGGCATTTGCGCTTTGACAACAAAGACACCCATGCAGAACATGGGAAAAAACAACGGACATCTGGCAAAGTTTTTTTGAGAACTATGTTTTGAGTTACAACTCAGGGCAAAGACTTTCCAAATCTGTGATCATAAAGCTTATGGAGCCGTTTCTGAACGAAGGCAGAATCGTAACAACAGACAGCTTCTTCACAGCGCTTTCTCTGGCTAATAGACTGCTGCACCGCAACGCAACGCAAAACTGCTTGGCACCCAGAAGTAAAATGGGACTTCCACCTGCAGCTAAAGTCACTTTAGTATGTGAGCAATTCATCACGTTAGTGTTTAGATCCGGCAGTGCCATGCTAATGGTGTATGCGCCCAAAGAGAAGAAGCCTTTGATTTCAGTCTGTAACAGCCGGTGTAAAGTTTTGCTACTTGTAAAAGATATCGCTGAAGGCATATCAGCAGACACACAAACACTGGTGAATCATGACTTCTTGGTATCTTGTTGTCACTTGAATTTTTTGTTATACCTGCATTTTTATCACTCTTTAATTTAATATTGTTCTTTATCAGTATGCTGCTGCTGGAGTATGTGAATTTCCCCTTGGGGATTAATAAAGTATCTATCTATCTATCTATCTATCTATCTATCTTATTCAGTTTTATTCTTGAATAAAAGCACACTTGTTTCGTTATACTTTTGCAAAAGTGTTTATTTTATATTCTGGTAACCACTTGACTGAGTTTGAATCTGTCTCTGCCTCTTTCGCACACACACACACGTGAAAATGACACTATTTGAAAACGCTATGCCATTTGAACATGAGTTGTCATTTGAACATGTTTTTTTTCGATCTTGCCTGTACTGCATTTTCAGTATCATGCATCATAACACCGAGTTAATAAATTTCCAACTATGTCCCAGTGTTCTTGATTAACTCATTTTAAAATAACAATGTCAATCAACTGAACTAATTCCCTTCATAATTTTGTTTCCTGTTAATCATCTTTTCCTTAAACTGAAAAGGCTCAGGTCTTTAAATCTTTCCTCATAATTCATCTCCTTTAGCCATGGAATCAGCCTAGCCACTCTTCTGTGGAATGCTTCCAGCACTGCTATGTCCTTTCTATAGATGAAGACAAAAGCTGCACATAGTACTCCACATGAGGCCTGTGACAGTGCGGGTCCTGCTTGATGCTCCCACTTCCCTTTTGGGAGCCTCTCCAACCCAACACTGTTGGTAATGTAACTGGATGAACTGGCAAATGAAAACAATTTACACTAAGAGCAAGGTGCAAAAGGTGCAAGTGGTTTTATTAAAGACAATAAACCAAAACAAAATCAAAACAGTGTCCATATTGCAGATCTCCAAAGTGTTTGAATTAAATAATCCATAAATAGGTAAAAAAAATCAAAATGTTTAAAGAGTGCCATGCAGCAGGTGACACCCCAGCACCAGACTAGTTCAGATGGAATGGAACAGTGTAAGGTTTTTTTACGGTGGCTGGAGTGCCAATTCTGCCACCAGCCCTCAGGTTTTTCCCTGCAGGTTGGAGGGCCTACATGCAGGGCTGGATGCAGATTGACGTCATATCCAGGACAGAGAAATTGCAGGTTAAGGGCCTTACTCAAGGGCCTAATGAAGTAGAGTCACTTTTGGCATTTACGGGATTCGAACCGGCAACCTTCCAATTGCCAGTGCAGATCCTTAGCCTCAAACAAGGCTAAAAACACGAGAATTAAAAACCTTCAGCAGTCATTGGGGCCACACCAGCCAATCACAGCTCCTTCCCAGTCTCTCCAGCTCACCCAAGGCTTGCTCAGCTGGTGAAACTTTAGCCACCGCGGTCCTCACACTACAGATCCCCATCCCCGTCTTGGCTGCCTCCACCAGCGTCTACCAGACCGCTCGGGGTCGGTTGTCTTCCCTTCTTCTTTCTCGCACTCGTAGTCGTCCCTCAGATCCCTACGGAGGACTCCACCTCGATCGAACCCACTCCTCCCATTCAGTGGGCGTGATCCATCCCTCGAGTGCCAAATCTTCTCTCCATACGGGATCAGAGGATCCACACCACGCTAACCTCTGTTTTTAAGCTGGCTGACTTGCTTGTCCACTCTCACTCTCCAAGCCTTTCATCCTTTTTTTTTCCTCCTTTCATTTTCTTCCTCTTGTGCCGGCTCATACTTATACGGCTCTGTGGGCACAGCGGCTCAATCACACACCGCAGGAAGCCATTGAAGAAATTGAGAAAGATCACACCCTCACGTGCAGGTGCGTCTCACCCCGATTACCTCATCAAATCTCTGCGGCTGCACGATGGGCGCTCATGGAGACTGACACGGCCAAATGCATTATTTAAAAACCACCATTCATTTCGAGCCACGGACCCGCTACAACACAAGGCCTCACCAGTTTGTGTAGGATGAGGCCTAATTGAAAGTGGAAGTGCAGCACCTCAAAGGGTTACTGTTTAACTCCTGCTTTTTCAGCTTTTCTTCATAATTTAAATAGTATGAACTACCCACCTTGAACTAAGGAGATTGGTCAGA
Organism: Erpetoichthys calabaricus; assembly: GCF_900747795.2. Taxonomy (NCBI): domain Eukaryota; kingdom Metazoa; phylum Chordata; class Cladistia; order Polypteriformes; family Polypteridae; genus Erpetoichthys; species Erpetoichthys calabaricus. The sequence continues at coordinate 22,516,845 of NC_041402.2, forward strand.
AATGTACAGCATTCATGGTTACAGCCCAGTAAGTAGTTACCACGATTCTGGAATATAATTGGACCCAAAAAGAACAGATTTTCAACTCATGAGAACAGAGACATTGATAGAGAGGCCATGTGGATGACAGATGGGACAGCTACCAATAACAACAAGGTCACCATTTTAAAAGCACATAAACCTTTGCTTTCTTTCCTTAATCAGTTTTACAAATAGACCCGGGCAACGTCAGGTCCTTCAGCTAGTGCATAGTAACAAATAAAGTATAAACCTACTCATCTGATGTCTCATTGTTAAAAATTGCTTTTCTATATGACTTTATCAATAAAGAATGGCAGCAGATAAAATACAGATGGCCTCTAAATATAATGGACAGAAAATGACAAAAACATTGCACAAAGAGATAAATGTGTTTAAAGACTAAATGTGTTTAAAGCCTGGCTACTCAGATCAATCAACGACTTGCAGTGGATGCTGTGTTTTTATTCAAGACTTGCTTTTAACTAAAAAGTTCTATTTTAAGGATGCTATTTTTTTTTTACTAATTTAAAGCTTTATGGTGTCACTGCAGAATCACCAAAAAGGTTTTATGTATGGTTACATTTTCCATATCTAGAGATTTTTCTGTTTTATTTATATTGAACTCTCATGGCTATTTATGCCGTTGCCTTTTGATGATTTCACTGATGGAAATGTTACTAAAATAGCTTCTTCCCTTTAGCATGTACAGCCTGTGTCTTTACTTTGGTATGCCATTATTTGGATGTAATTATGGGCTGCAAATAAAAGCAAATAGAAGAAAATGAAAAAGAGACGCCTGTCCATTGAAATCTGTGACAAAATGCATATTTCACTTTGCATTGTCTTCCAGACTGTGGAATGAAAGGAAGAAAAGGCCAGCTAATTACAAAAGGAGTTTAATTAGAAGCCGCAATCATTAATCGCATTCAACTGGTGTCAATTAACAACGAGCAACCACAGGTACAAATGACAGGAACAGCCACTTTCCTGCTATTGTTGCTCATATTATCATTAGCAAGCAATCACTTTAATAACCAATACATTTTAAAAGCAGCAAAAAATAAGTTATACTTGTTAAATTCAAACATAAAGAATTTGACAAACTAGAGAAGGCCATTCAGTCCATAAAGCCTGTTTGTTTAGCTAATAGCTAAGCTGTCCCAATATCTCATTCAGATTCTTCTTAAAGGTTGTCAAGTCTTCTGCTTCAACTCCATGTCTTGGTAGTTTGTTCCAGAATCCTCCAAATCTTTGTGTACAGAAGTGTTTCCTGGCTTCAGTCCTAAATGTACTTTCTGTTAATTTCCACTGATGTCCTTGAGTAGTTGATTCTCCCTTAGATCTTTGTTGCTGAATCTTTTTTATTAATGCTTTTGAGGATTTTAAATGCCTGGATTAGTTTCCCACGCTGTCTACTCTGCTTGAGACTAAACAGGTTTAACTCTCTGAGTCTGTCACAGTTGGACAGGTCCTTAAGTCCCAGGATGCACTTGGTTGCTGTCCTCTGCACAGCTTCAAGTGCTGCTATGTCTTTCTTGTACTGTGGTGACCAGAACTGCACACAATACTCCAGAGGTGGTCTTACCAGTGCATTATATAGTTTGAGCATAACATTCATTGGCTTAAATTCAACAGTTTTTATGATATATCCTAACATTTATTTACCTTTTTAATCACTTCTGTGCATTGCCTAGTCGATGAACATGTTGTCAACATAAACCCCTTATTCTTTTCAGGGGCTGCTTCCTGTATGGCAGTGTCCCTCATCTTGTATTTATAATTGAGGTTCCTTTTGCCCATGTGTAGCACTTTTCTGCCTTAAACTGCATTTTCCAAGAGTTTGCCCAGTTCTGGAGGTTGTCCAGGTCATTTTTGAATTCTTTTTGCTGCCTCCTCAGTGTCTTTATCCCTCCAATTTTAGTGTCATCTGTGAATTTGACAAGTTTACTAACTATACCAGAATCAACGTTATGAATATATATCAGAAAATGTAATGATCCAGGGACAGATCCCTGAGGTACTCCACTGATTACCTTGCTCCATGTGGAGCGTTCTCCTCTTACCTTTATTCTTTGTCTCCTGACCCTTAACCAACTAGAGATCCTCTGGTGCCTACAGCTTCTAGTCAATAACATTATAATACTTCTTTACATTTATACAGAACTTTGTCTCACTTTTCAGAATTAATCTTTGGTGCTTAAGTGTATCAAAAACATATTGAAAATCTAGGTAAGCTATGTCTTATGCTTTGTTTGATCAATTTTTCCATTTGCTTCTTCAAAAAAAAGTCAAAAAGATGGACCTTTGGCAGGACCTTCTTCTCTTTAACCTACGTTAACCATTATTTAGCATATTATTTTTGTTTTAGTAATTTTTAAATTTTTTTCTTATTATAGTTTCCATAATTTTGCATGGAACAGAGGGAAGACTAAAGACAGAAGTAAGTCTATCATGACTAAGATCCATTTTGTTTCCCTTCTTGAAGACTGGAGTTACTTTGGCAACTTTCCAATGCTCAGGTGTTTCTCCTTTCTGGAGTGACTGCTGAAATACTCCTCTTTCATTTCTTTCAATACAATTGGTAAGATCCTTATCGGTCTGGGGGTTTTGTTAGTCTTCTATTTTAAAATCTATGAACTCCGAGTTTGTTTTTACTTCTGCATGAGGCATTCTACTTGTTTCTTCCTTTATAAATACTTGGGTAAAATATTTGTTCATTTCATTTGCTATGTCCTTCTCGTTTTCAGTGATTTCTCTATTTGTGTTCCTAAGGTTTCTTAAATTCTCTTTTATCATCTTTCTACTGCTTGCTGTTCATTTTGGCTTCTCTAGCAATTTTTATTTTGGATTCTCTTTTGACTTACCGAATACTTTTTTTTTTTAATCTCTTGCTGTAGTTTCCATTTCTTCTCTGTGTGAGAATTATCTTGTACAGTGATCTTTTTCAGTTTGACTTTTTTAATAATACCTGTATTTATCCATTTTGGCAAATTTTTTAGTCTTTTTGTTTTATCGCTTTTTGGAATAAGCTTATTATAAGCCTGGATCAGACCTCTGAAGTGACACCAACTGTCTTTTACAGTTGCTGAGTTTTTGCTTTCCCATTTGTTGTTTTGAAGATACTTCCTCATCCCCATAATGGCTGGTTTCCTCAGGTTATCAGTCTTCGTTTTGGTGTACATCCAGGGCCGGATTTATATGAAAAGAGGCCCTAGGCTATTCCACTTATGAGGCCCTTTCACCTTCCATTTTTAAGTTTGTCAATTACATGAGAGATAATAAAATACGTAATACGCGTTGATCTTAACCAATACATTTTTATGTTTGTTTATTAGTCATATGCGTAGAATTTCTCCTTATTTTCGGTTCAGTGTTTTAGTGTTCACTGTTTTTAGAATAGTGTAATTTTAATTTTGCTAACAATTTGAATGTAGGCCCTAGGCTGAAGCCTAGTTAGCCTATAGGAAAATCCGGCCCTGTGTACATCTGTGGGTTTTCAAAGCTTATCTCAAATTTTACCATGTTGTGATCACTGTTGCTTAAAGTATCAGTGTTCTTGTTACTTTGTTTTCTGCCTCACTCCGCGCTCTCTGTGCAATGCGGCCACAGAAGGCTTAAACAACTCAGCACATTCACATAAAAACTAAAAGGGTGAGCTTTCTTGAAGGCTTTTACTGGGCATACCTCATTGTTAACTGAAATATATACAAAAGAAACATACAGGTAAGACATTAAATAATGATTTACAAAGCAATACATAACAGACAGTATACAATAAACAATTAAGCTTTAAAAGACACTTACAAGGCGAGTGATTTCCACGGTCGGAACGAGCCAAAGAGAAGTGTGTAGACAGAGGTCCAAATTGCTGTGTACCACAACTAACCAGACCCAGGGGTTTATATACCTTAGAGATATGTTTCGAATGTGACCAAAACAAGAGATAAAGGGGTGCCCTCTGAGTGTGGGACGTGACTGACAGGTGTGTTAGTAAATGACAAGACAACGGTGAGCACAGTTCAATAAATAATAGGACTAGTTAACAGAATGTGGGGCAGAACACTCTGTCTTTATTGTTTGAAAATATGAGATCTAGTCAGGTGGTACCATACATTGGGCTTCAGACAATACTGGGTGAAAAAGCAATCATTTGCCATCTGCACCATTTCAGTTTCCTCTTTTGTTTAACCAGTATGGGTTATCCCAATCAATGTGTGCAAAGTTAAAATCCGACCATGACCACTACATCCTCTTTGATGCTCATCTGTTTTCTTTAAATAAATAATATATTATTTAACATATCAGAATTTGAGTATTGTAGCAAACTCCAATAGCCAGATCTCTGCCTTTCTTTGTTACTAGCTTAAACCCCAGTGATTCTGACCTGTTTCCTCCTTTGATCATGAAGATGGGGGTCTGAAGATTCTTTTTCACATATAGCACACACATCCCCTCCATTCCTTCCTTGCCTGTCTCTCCTCAAACATGTGTAGCCACTTTCTCCATCTCCCTCATTTAGCCTTTGTAGTTCCTACAATATCATAGTTACAAGTCACAAATGTTGCCTCTAGTTCATAATTTTATTTTTAATGCTTCTCGCATTAAGGAGTAAACATTTTAAATGAGGAAAGTTACTGTTTGTGCTTTCAGCTGTTTTGTTTAGGGTGGGTTTACTTTTTTTTGTTGTCTTTCTGTTTTCCCCCCACACATAATTTAGCTTAAATGTCTGCTACTTCCCTGAAGATTCACGCTCCTAGATTTTTGTCCCTTTCTCTTGTAGATGTACTCCATCTTGCCTATAAAGGTAATGTTTATGATAAAAGACATTCCAGTTGCTGAGAAAAGTAAAACCTTTTTGTTCACACCATGCTTTCATCCATGCATTATGGTTGAATATTAAATTCTGTTTGTGTAGTCTTTTTCATGGTGTTGTAAGGATTTCAACTGATTTTGATTTGGTCTTCAGTTTGTCTTGTGGAGCATGGCCCGGACACAGACAGGCAGACACCGATAGTTCACCCAACACACGTTTATTATACATTCTATTTACAATTAGTGTACACACAACCCCAGTACTTCCCCAAAGTCCAGCCCTTCCTTCACTCTGCCTTCTTTTGGTCCACCTCCACTCCTCTCCTCCATGACTCTGTCTTTCTCCACTCACGACTCCAGCTATCGAGTGGAGGGAGGCGGCCCCTTTTAAGCTCATCTGGACGTGCTCCAGGTGCCTCCCGATTAGCTTCCGCCGGCCCTTCCTGGTGTGGCAGAAGTACCGGCTGCATACCCGGAAGCACTCTGGGTGTCCCTGGTCTTCTTCCTCCCAGCACTTCTGGTTGTGGCGGAAGTGCTGAGGGCCAGGGCTCCACAGGCATTGGGGCGCCCTCTGGCGGTGACCACAGGCCCCTATAGGGTTGAGCTTCTAAGCTCTGTTCCCGTGGTCCACAAACCACCAGGGCGATCGCCCTCTCATGGTCTCGAAGAGGCGTAAGCCCTCCTCCGGTCCTTCTGGGCATCCCGGCTAGGTACCACCCCCAGCCGCTTGCCACAGTCTCCAAGTTCCAGAAATTTGCAGAGAATATGCACTTGTTCCAATATGAACTATAACCAAGGAATCTTCACCTACCCTTGCCAGTAACTGGTCCACTCTTTGGGTTATGTGGGAAACTCTTGCCCCTAGTAAACAGCACACTGTGGTTGACTTACAGTCTCTACTGCATATCGCGCTTGCGGTATTTCAGAGAATTGAATCTCCAATGAGTACTTCCCTCTTCTGCTCCTCTTTCTCTGTAACTTGGCTTGAAGGCAGGATTTTCTCAGACTGTTGAAGCAAGGTGTAGCTGTTGCTTAGTTCACTCTTAGTTTTTGAGGAGATGCTGTTGTACCTTTTTCCTCTTTTGACTACCTTAGTCCATGTTTGATCTGTTTCAGTCTGTAACTGCTTGTTTCTCTCCTTAATTGTAACAGAAGTATCCAAAACGTTTGGTTTGCACTGATGTAGATTGGTGAGTTTTTATTTCAAGGACAGAAAGTGCAGTCCGACGAGGTGGGATCTTGAATAACAGTCCATATATTACATGTATTGCAGGTGATGGGCTTGAGGACTATTTTTCTACTTTTCTTCTTTACTGATTCTTCTTCAGTCTTTTATGTCTTTAATTAATTTTTCAAGGATTTTGGTATTGCTGTTATTTGGATTTGGTAGTCCTACAGAATATTCAATCCACTCATTTTGCAGTGGCTCCTTACATAGTGTGCTAGAGCTACAATACTAACTACCCCTAATTAATAGGCAATCAGCTCTACCTGGCCAGCTAGTCAACAAACAAATAACCTTTGATGTGTTCCTTCTTGCGCATACGAGAGTAGAATGTCACTGCCTAATCTACATGATGGACTTGCCTACAGTGATATTGTTCCACAGTGATAGTGATATCATATCATAGTGATATCTACCAAAGCTAAAGGCATATGAATTCCACATTTCACTAGCTTAGAGTGTTAATGTCTTTGTTGTCTTTCTAGTCACTCTACTCAATTGCAATCATTTTGCTTTTTTGCCACACACCTACTTGAACCACAGTGAGTCTTCAATCAACCAAATTCACCAGCGTATCATGGCATCTCAGTCATTCAGTGCCATATACATCAGATTCACTCTGCGTGTCAATATCTGATGACATTCTCATCAGTATCACTGATGGTTCACTATCAGTTTATTTTAAAACAAGCTTCTTGTTTACACAAAATCGTGTTTTGGTTGAAAGCTGCACCTCACTCATGAATATTAATGAGTTATCTTAGAGTGGCAAAATGCACAGAATTATTCATGATTTTTTTAAGCATAATGTTATTTTATCCACTAGATGACAGCAGAATACTGTTCCAAGAGTTATTGGTGTTGACCTCTGAAAAATCAGACTATTACACTATTACTATTACACATCACCCCAAGTCTGACTTGGGAGAATTACATAGAATTCTGAACCCAAGTCATGCTCAGGGTTAAGACCAAGAAAGTTAATATTTCATATATTGAAGAACTGAAACCATCCATGAAAATGAAAAATACACTTGGTTGTAGCGATAGTCAACAACTCATGATTAATTCAGTTTACTGTGGTATATTAGCTAACGTTTTAGAATAAAAAGCAAACATTTTCTGATTCCAACTATGCTAGAGCTTCTCTTTATGACATCACACAAACCAATGTATCTGTCCGTGTAGGAATATAAAACCAAAAGTAAAGTATTATGCTTAAAGTGCTTAGGAATTTTATTCAGGAAGGTAGGTCAAAAATACAATTTTCTGTTACCTGATAGAGATAAGTGAATTCTATTAATCCTTTATAAGCTTTTTTTATCTTTTAGTTTTGTATTTTTGCCTTTTCATAAAGAAAAATGGCTAATACAAAATTTTATTCTAATTTTTTCATATGGAACAAGGATAACAGATTTTTATATAATACTGGCTATGGTACCTGTCTTCATCAGGTAATAGAATAATTAAAAAAAATATGGATATTGTGTTTATTAAATATTTTACAATTTTGTTTCATAATAGTATATATAGTACATATAGTAGGCTTTTTTTATTATCTGCTCAGTCTCCAGTATGCAGAGCCCAAGGAGGCAAGACCTTCTGATGATTCAGCCAGGGAATTGCCCCAGATGCAAAAAAAGGACAAGCTGCATTTACAATAGAAGGCAAGTATTTTTGTGCAGACACAGAGTACTGAGAACAAATTCTCAGGTAAAATGCAAGTATAGATTATGCTAATTACTATATATAGAATTAGTAAATCTAAAGATAGAGATTTATTAAAAAACATAGAAAACCAAGTAGGAACTGATTCACATAAATGGAAAACAACAATATCTGTACATTAATTACCTGATGAACAGTGGTCAGTTGACATAGGACCAGATTACGTCAGACACAGTCACAATCTTGGAGACCTCATCCAACTGACCTTCTACCCCTCCCTGGGCATTCTACAGTAGTGTCTGTGCTGGCTGTACAAACTGATGGGGGAGTCTGTCTGATGATTCCAATGCTCCTTTATCTGAAAGGACTTTTCCATATGCAGGAGATCATCTTGGCAGTTGAGCAGCGGCACCAAATACCACATCTAGATATCGAGAAGAGAAACAGAGTAGAGTAGGGTTAGTAAAGGTTTTTAAATATATTATTTCTATTTCGTTACAAATGACTAAGGAACAGTGATGCAGTATACACAGCAAATCAGCAGCTCCAGTCAGGGTATGCTAAATTGAAGTAGTGAGTCTTCAGCCTGGATTTAAAAGCTGATACTGAAGGTGCTGTCTTATATAAGAAGGCAGATCATTCCACAGCCTTGGGGGCCCTGTAACTAAAACCTCGACCTCCCACTGTTGTTTTATTAATCCTTGGAATCATAAGCAGTTCAGCATGTTAATATTTCAATGTGCACTCTAGTTTGTAATTAATAAGTAATTATAAGTTAGATAAATAAGCAACACCAACAACATTTATTTATATAGCACATTTTTATACAAACAATGCAGCTCAAAGTGCTTTACATGATGAAGAAAGAGAAAAAAGACAAAATAAATAATTAAAATTAGGGTACACTAATTAACATAGAATAAAAGTAAGGTCTGATGGCCAGGGAGGACAGAAAAAAAAAAAAAAAAAACTCCAGCCGGCTGGAGAAAAAAATAAAATCTGCAGGGGTTCCGAGGCCACAAGACCACCCAGCCCCCTCTAGGCATTCTACCTAACATAAATGACCTCAATCAGTCCTCATTGTATTCAGGGTTCTCATGGAAGAATTTGATGATGAAGGTCATGTGAACTTCTGGCCTTTAATTCACCAATGTAATGACATCACCGTGCTTTGATTAGGTGATGGTGGCGCAGATCGCCACCACAGAAAACCAAAAAAAGAACAGAAGAGAAAGTAGGGGTTAGTATGGATTCTAGCAGCTGCATTCTGCATTTGTTGCAATCGAGTGATGTCTTTTTTTGGGTAGTCCTGAGAGGAGTGCATTACAGTAATCTAGTCGACTGAAAACAAAAGCGTGAACTAATTTTTCAGCATCTTGCAATGTTATATGACATCTAACTTTTGCTATATTTCTTAAGTGAAAAAATGCTGTCCTAGTAATCTGATTAATATGTGATTTAAAATTCAGATCAGAATCAATAGTTACCCCTAAATTCTTTACCTCCGTCTTGACTTTTAATCCCAATGCATCAAGTTTATTTCTAATAACCTCATTATATCCATTATTGCCAATCACTAAAATTTCTGTTTTCTCTTTATTTAGTTTGAGAAAATTACTACTCATCCATTCAGAAACACAAGTGAGACATTGTGTCAGTGAATCAAGAGTGTCAGGGTCATCAGGTGCTATTGATAAATACAGCTGTGTGTCATCGGCATAGCTTTTGGTAGCTCACATTATGCCCCGAGATAATCTGAACAAACGGAAGCATGTAAATCAAAAAGAGCAGCGGACCCAGGATAGAGACTTGTGGAACACCATATAGAATATCATGTGTCATTGAAGTATAATTACCACAACTAACAAAGAATGTTTTACCTGCAAGGTAGGATTCAAACCAATTTAAGACCCTGCCAGAGAAGCCCACCCATTGACTAAGGCGATTTCTAAGAATATTGTGATCAATGGTATCAAATGCGGCACTCAGATCGAAGAGGATGAGAACAGATAAACGGCCTTGTCCATTTAAGACTTTTTATATTAAAAGGGGCATTTTGAAATCGGCCCTAAACTTTACTGGGAGCCAGCGTAAGGATTTTAGAATTGGAGTTATGTGTTCATATTTTCTGGCTCATGTACTAATTCTTGCAGCAGCATTTTGAATTAACTGAAAGGTACATAAAGAAAAATTTGAACAGCCAGTGAATAACAGTAGTCAATCTGTCAAAAAACAAAGCATGAATTGATTTCTCAGTATCCTGCATATTTAGAAAACGTCTTGTCATTTTTAAGATGGAAAAAATATGGTTTGGACAGTTTTGTAGTGTGTTATTAAATTAAATGCTAGTGTCAAAGATAACATCTAAATTGTCCATTGATTCAGTAAAGTAACTGTGATTCCAACTGAGTTAAAAAGTGACAGACTCATTCTATTAAGGATAGAATTGGAGAAACTTCATTTGGCCTAAAAAAAAGGTATAATTGCATCTGCATATGATTAAAAACTAATGTTATGTTTTTCTAATAATAGTTCCCAATGGGAATCGTGTAAACTGTAAAAGTCCTAGTACTAAGCTCTGCAGGACACCATATTTATCTTTTGTGTATAATGATGAAGTACTGTCAGCACATTGCTGTATGTACTGACATCAATTTGATGAATAAGAACTAAACCAGGCTAGTGCTGTGCCTGTGATCCCAAAGTAATTTTTCAACCTCTGTGATAAAATACAATGGTCAATGAAACCTAGATAAACAACAACAATTTTTATTTCTGTTTAAGCCCAGAATCACATAAAAAATGTCTCAATGGGCTTTAACAGGCCCATAGCTACGGGTGTTTTCATTGTATTGCACCTCAAGAACATTGAGGTAGTACTTGTTATTAATTGTTTGGCTTGGAGGACGTACTCGTGATGAACAACACCTCCACAAACAAAAATAACAGTTTACATGGTCTTGATTTTGCTGCGACTTTGCCACGCCTTCTTTGGATGTGGAGAACGAGGTGACTTCTATTGGGATGACTGGGCCTTTGTTTCCGGATCATAGCTGTAGACCCACAATTTATCTCCAGTTATGTATCTTGAGGAAATCTAGTTCATTGGTAGCATTTGAAGCATGTCATTAGCAACTGAAGCACAATGTTACTTCTGCTCTGATAACAGAAGCCACAAAACAAATTTTGCCATGACACGTTTCATGTCAAGATCCTGCGTCAAAATCTCAGAATCAGTAGTTTTTGGAATCCCCAGATCAGCTTCTAGTTCTCGCACTGTCAGTTGCTAATCTTTGTTGATTGCAGCCCATACATGTTCAGGATTCTCAGGAGTTCTTCTTATTGCAGGCCTTCCAGACCGTAGATCACTTTCAACAGATTCTCGGCCATCTTTGAAGCCCAGACTTTTATTTGCACTGCATTCATTGCATCGTCCCCAAAAGCCTTCTGAATCATCTAAATCAGGGGTGTCGAACTCCGGGCCTGGAGGGCCACAGTGGCTGCAGGTTTTCATTCTGACCCTTTTCCTAATCAGTGATTAGTTTTCACTGCTAATTAACTCCTTGTCCCTTCATTTTAATCGCCCTGTTTTTAAGGATTCAGTCCTCTGAATTGATTCCTTTCTTCATTAAATGGCAGCCAAACAGAAATGAGACGTGAAACGAGCCAACAGATGACCAGCTAATCTGGGATTTCAAACTCCAGCCAATTTCACTCCAAACAGTCTCTTAATGAGAAGCTGATTCTTGCTGTTAATTAAGCCTGTTATTTAATTCAATGGCTTGTTGCTGCTCTCATTCTGCTACAGCAGACATTTCCAAATCTGTTGATTTTTATGTTTTTTCTAAGAACATTGTCAAAATGTTTTGGTGACCTGAGAGATCAACCTTACTGAGACCTTCACCTTTATTTATTTTCAGATATTGTGTGATGGGCACAGGTGAGCTGGTCATGTGGCAGGTTGTTTTGTGTCTCATTATTGTTTGGCTACTAATTAAGGAAAAAGAGACAATTAAGGGGCCTGAGTCAAGTTAATTAAAACTAAAGCAAAAGAAGTTAATTAGCAGTAAAAATCTAATGAAGATAGTTAGAATGAAAACCTGCAGCCACTGCGGCCCTCGAGGACCGGAGTTCGACACCTGTGATCTAAATAGTTTCCACGGACAAATGTTCAAGCTTAATGCAAAATTTGATGCAGATTCATTATTCTACTCATTCAGGCATTTTAAATGCGTTGGCCACACAGTACACATGCTCGCTCAACGGCACTGACTAGCCCAGTGAAGTCATCATTTTTCTCGCATGTGCATTCCAGTCCACTCTCCTTGGCTGCCAGGTTACATCGATGCCGTGCAAACTGTTCTCGTTATATGAACAATGGCTGGACTTTTTTTCCAGACAGACGTCATATTGCTTATTTTTCTGTGCACATGAATAACAAACAGAGATGCAGTATGTGTAGTTAATCAGCAGCTATACTCAGGATATGCTAATCTGAAGTAATGTGTCTTCATCCTAAATTTAAAAGCGGAGACTGAAGGGGCACCTCTTACAGTAGCAGCATTTCACAGCTTTGGGGCCATGTATCTAAAAGCTTGAACTCCCATTGTTCTTTTGTTAATCCTTGGAATCATAAGCAGGTCAGCATCTTTAGATGTGCACTCTGGTTTGTAAGTAATAAGTTCAGATAAGTAAGCAGGACTTTGGCCTTTTGAAATCGATCCTTACTTTAACTGGAAGCAAGTGTAAGGACTTAAGAACTGGAATTATGTCTTCGTATTTTCTAGTTCTTTTAATAATTCTTGCAACAGAATTTTAACTGAAAGCTGTATAAACAATGATTTGAGCAGCTAGTGAAGCCTGCATTGCAGTAATTAGTCCTACTAGAAATAAATGCATGAAATAATTTCTCATTATCCGGCATTTTGGTCTGTGATCATGTAGCAGCTTCATACTGTCCTCCAGAACCTACAAAAACACCAGTTGCACTTGCCTATCATTAGTGGTAAGCTAAGTGATTTGTAGCAATATTTATTATGGACTGCACATTGAACCAGTGTAAGTTTACCCTGCAAGGAACTGGAACACAGTTCAGGGATGATAATTATAATAAATGTATTTGATAAGGCACCTTTTCCATGTTTATAGGTTCCTGCTTCTCTCCTGAAGAGGTTAGGATAAGCACTGGCTCCTCAAGATCCTGAACTAGAAATATTGAATTTACTAACTACCTATGTGTGTATATATAGCATTTGGTCCCAGTTCTTTCTTTTGTTTGACTGTCTCTGTAACTAAATTGCATTAAAGCTCACTAGGGTCTAATTTAGCTTATCCAATTGTAAGAATTACTTTAAAATCTCCTTTTTTAGATGCTGTATGCTTTCCTTTATTATGTATGAGAGTTTTTCTCCCTGCTGGACGTTACATAGTCTGAGAATTGACAAAAGAAAATCACATCCGCTGGAAGCCTGAGACGCCCTTGAGTAATTTGCCAGAGTCCATCTGTAGCCTTCTGTTAACATGCAGTAACTGCATTTATTATGCAAAGAGTTTTGGTCTTTGGCAGCCTTTATGTCTTGTTGTATTATTACTGTTCTTCAGTGTCTGCTTTGCATGTAGTCGAGCAACTTTGATTTTATAATGAGACAGTGGCTGTACTGACAGCAAAGTGCATTTTGCCTGTCACCATTTCTTTATACATTTCTGGCATAAATGCTAAATCTGTTATGCAACCTCCATTTGATAATGATGACAAAGATCTTTGCCACACAATAGGCTTGATTTTGTAAGAGGTATACAATAGGAAATTTACAGAAGCTCAATAGATATTTAGAAAATTCATCTTTGGAGATAATTGTTCTTTCATCATCAAAACAAAATTTGCTTCTTTAGTATAACAAACATTTCTTCGAAAAAAAGGGACAATTTGTAAGTACAGTAAATTAGATGTTTTCCTGAATGCATTTTTTTTTATCTGAAGTAACATATACTTTCACTCAATTCTATCTCTTAATCCATCGGTTTAGCTGTCTTCTGCCTATCAGTCTCAGCAGCTTCTCAAGAGTCCAGAAACTTACCCAGTCAACTTTATATATTTGTCCTTGGTTTTACCAATGCTTTAGCTTTCCAAACCTTTCTTTGGTTTCCAGCCTGTCCTGTTATTTGAAAATTGTGTGAGCTCTGTCTATGATAATTATGTCAGCAAGGTTAAAGCCCGATTGGTGTCTGTTCAGTATCCGCCTCCTCCTGGGCACACCCACTTACAAATGAAGCCATTTAACACAAATTACAGCACAGGTCTGTAGTGGATGGGGCTGGGATAACATGATTGAACATTTGAGTCTTGGGCACTGCCATGTTTTCCATTAACTGTGGTCTTTGATTGATGATTTGTAGGTATTGTTTTTACATATAGTCAAAGCAACACGTGTCTTTTTTCAGCTGAAAATGTTGGCTCATGACTTCCACATACAGTGCCTTCAAAAAGTATTCAGATCACTTCAATTTTTTACATTTTGCAGCCTTGTGCTAAAATCATTTCAATTATATTGTCACCGCAATCAAGTAAAAATGGGATTTTAGTAATTTCAGCAAATTAAAAAAAAAAATTTATATGACATTGACACAAGTATGCAGACCCTTTAATATGACACTTGAAATGTGGCTGAAGTGCATGCCATTCTATTGATCATCAAAATGTTTCTACAGCTTATTTAAAGTTCACCTGTGGTCAATTCAATATTTTTTGCTCGTGATTAGGAAAGGCACACACTCGTCCAATCCATTGAAGGTCCCACAGTTGACATGCATCAAGGTAAAAACCAAGCCATAACCTTAAAGGAATTGCCCACGGAGCTTAGAGACAGGATTGAGTCAAAGCACAGGTCTGGGGGAAGGCTGCAAACAATCCCTGAAGCACTGCAGGCTTCTAAGAGCACAGTGGCCTTCATACCTTTTGGGACGTCTTAGTGTCACCAAACATGATAGATAATATTATGGAAACTGAATCACATATGAGGAGTTTGGTGACCATGGCTATGCTGCATATTGGTAGCAGTAATAGGAAATTACTAATTTTAATGATTATGATAGGAACATGAGCACAGAACTAGAACTAGTTGATTTCTCCAATTGACTAAGATATATCAACTTGATAGGAGTGTATAAAAAAAATAATCTGTGAAACCACACCTACACTGCTTCTCTACAGAGATGGATTTTTCCTTGATTTACCCCTCTGCTCCACAGTTTAAAATTATAACAATTCAGACGTGATTAAAGTGCACATTGCAGACTTTAATTTAAGGGTATTTGCATACATTTTGGTCACACCACGTAGAAATGACAACAATTTTTATATGTGGTCCCCCAATTTCAGGACACCATAATGTTTTACGACAATTGGTGTCACAGGTGCTTCTGATCACTCAGGTGTGTTTCTTGCTTCATAAGATACCTCGGCTTGCTTCTTCCCTTTGGAGTTTGTAGTTGCCACTATTAACCACGAGGATAAGAGCTGTGCCAATGAAAGACAAAGAAGCCCTTATGCGGCTGAAGAACAACAATAAAACCATTTGAGACTTTAGTGAAACCTTAAGATTACCTAAATCATTTGTTTGGAATATCATTTAGAAGAAAGAAGTCACTGGTAAGCTCAGTAATCACAAAAGGACTAGTAGGACAAGGAATACCTCTACTGCTGATGACAGAAGAGTCCTCACTATAGTAAAGAAAAAGTCCCAAGCACATTAGGTTGACCTAAATCAACATTTTGGAATATCATGAAGAAGAAAGAACGCACAGGCGAGGTTGTTAATCGCAAAGGGACTGGTAGGCCAAGGAAGACCTCCACTGCTGATGACAGGAGAGTCCTCACTTTGTAAAGAAAATGTCCCAAATGCCTGTCTGACAGATCAAAAACAGTCTTCAGGAGGCAGATGTGGATGTCTCAGAGATGACTATCTGCAGGAAACTTCATGAACAGACATACAGGGGCCAAGATGCAAGATGCAAACCACTAGTTAGCCATAAAGACTGGATGGCCAGACTGCAGTTAGACAAAAAGTACTTTAAAGAGCCTGCAGAGTTCTGGTGAAATACATTCACTATCCACTTCTATCTTATTTCCCCTGGACTGGAGGAAGACTTTAGAAGAAAACACTGACATCACTTCTGCCATGCAGACTGAAGCTCTGTCCCTTCTGCCTAGCTCCTATGCAGTGCAAGGAACCATGGCATTCCTTTCAGACCCTGATTCCTTGAGAAAGGACATACCAACATAAGCTGGAAAAGCCAAGTACTATATATTTAAGGGCCACCAGCCCATCCAATTTTGTTTTTTTGTATTTTTCTTCAGCTAAGAAACATTTTCAGTTTATTAAACCGGCTTTGCTTTGGCACCCCAACAAGCTGACACTCTCTCCGAACTCTTCCCTACAACATATATGTAAAAAATTGGCAGTTTTGAAGGCCACTTCTAGAGCTTTTAAATTTCAGTTGTTCCTAGAGTGGCACTTTAGATGGGAGATCTATGATAATAACTAGCCAGGAGTTACGGAAATGGCTCTGGTGACCATCTAATCATCAAGCCCAGTTCGTAGTAACTGAGTAAGAAGATGTACAGTATGTAGCAAAATTTTGTTGCGAGTCAAACATGACAAAATACAAATGTTAAAGAGCCATTGAAATAATGCTAAACCAGGGATAACATTTGAGACAGAAACAACTGACCACCATTGAAGGGTTAGCAATTACTGCTTTCAAAAATACTTCTACATTTCACATCATGTTTAGGTTATTTTGACAAACCCACGAAACTGTGTTTTACATCTAGATAGTCTCTCGCATCAATGTTCCAAATTTGAGATAAATAATGAGTGGAATTTAAGATCTGATTAAGACATTCTGTACCATTTGTACCAATCACATTACCAAAGAAATTATGGAAAACAATGTGACAGTGAAAATTAATACTTTTTATGCTATTCTCAACAAGAAGTTATATATGAGAAGTTCTTCTTTAGATATTGATGTGCATAGAAGACTTTTAATCTGTTTAACTATTTTGGGACCTTTATATAATTCTGAGACATAAGCGTGTCAAAGATTATACCATTTAAGAGTATGATGATTGGTGCAAACTAATGTGGCTGTTGATGGTGAACTTGACTTATTTCAGATTGTTTTTTTTTTTATTATATTCTCCAGTCTTGTAATGTTGAGCTGAACTGGCAAGCATGAACATGAGCATGGGTGTCCATCAGGTGGAGACATTTGTAATGGTGAACTTGACCATCCATCCATCCTCTTCCGCTTATCCGAGGTCGGGTCGCGGGGGCAGCAGCTTGAGCGGAGATGCCCAGACTTCCCTCTCCCCGGCCACTTCTTCTAGCTCTTCCGGGAGAATCCCAAGGCGTTCCCAGGCCAGCCGAGAGACATAGTCCCTCCAGCGTGTCCTGGGTCTTCCCCGGGGCCTCCTCCCGGTTAGACGTGCCCTGAACACCTCACCAGGGAGGCGTCCAGGAGGCATCCTGATTAGATGCCCGAGCCACCTCATCTGATTCCTCTCGATGCGGAGGAGCAGCGGCTCTACTCTGAGCCCCTCCCGGATGACTGAGCTTCTCACCCTATCTTTAAGGGAAGTGAAGGAAGTGAACTTGATCATTCTGTATTTAAAAAACTAATTTCCCTGACAGACAGGTAAGTATTGATCTTAAAAATACCTTTAAATTTCTCATCATATTTGGGCTATTGACAACCCTCTGAAATTATTTTTGCATCTAGACAGTGGCTCACACTAATGTTCCAGATTTGTGGTACAGTATGAATGGAATTTAAGTAAATGTTTATTGACATATTTCTCTATTTGTCTAAATTTATATAAGAGTTTTAAATACAGGGCGAGTCAAAGTTATGTTAACACTAATGGTACTGCTATGTATATGCTTATATACATTTTTTGTGGACAATTTATGTGCCACATATGGTACACGTGTTGAACATGATTATGAACAGGTTGAGACATTCCTGTAAATCATCTTGCACATATGAAGTATGTTTTGTGAATAAATTGTTTCCGCCAGTCAAATATTAACATCATTATGACTACTCCTGTATTTTCTAGAATATTTTGCTGGGAGGCTCAGCAACTCACTGATGTTGATTCCTATCCGGATAGGCCTTGGCCCACCACAATCCTGTTGATAAATGAAATGGATGCATGTATGGTAAAACTAGTCATGTAATATCCTATTTTTCTATTATATCTGACAGCAGAGGGTGAGCATGTGCTTATAAATTGCTGTGTCGGGCCATTTATTCTAAATTACACTGTCGTTTTTTATAAAATAGATCCTAAGCAAAGCCCTAAATATGGAAGTCTTAAGTAGAGGAAAAAAAGTGTGAAGGGTTTCAAAGTTAAGATACTTTTTGATATTGCCTTTTCTATGTAAACAACAACAATTTATTTTTGTATAGCTCAAAATTACATAAAGAATGCCTCAATGGGCTTTACCAGGCCCTGTTTAATTGACAGCCCAGCTTTGACTCTCTAAGAAAAACTCCTAAGAAACCTTTCAAGAAAAAACAGAAAAAAACCTTGGGAAGGGCAAATCAAAGAGAGAACCCCTTCCAGATAGGCTGGCCATGCATTGAATGGAAAAAAATAGGGTACATGCAACACATAAAAACAAAATACATGTAGTCCTCTTTTCAGAGCTAGATGGCCAATCTATCAATTCCACCTCAGAAACACAACACAATAATACAATATAATGTGTTCTTGCACAATGCTCTTCACCAAGTTCAGGCATAAACCGCCGTGACAACACTCAAGGCAGAAAGCAAAAAAGGTTACATCAGTCATTTAAACACAGAACTATCACAGATAAGGATACAGATTTGTTAAATAACACAGAAAACAAAGTAGAAACTGATTAACTTAAATGGAAATTGACAATATATGTCCATTAACACTAGAATTACCAGAGCCTATGAAAAAACTCGTACATCCGTCCCACTTTAAATCGCTTCTTAAATCCGTTCGCACCTCTCCGCCATCGTCTTTTGTCTTCTAAATGTGCCGATAAAGACAATCTGCAAGCAGCCGGCTATTCCATCCCCCCACTGACTTAGAACGTGCATGAGCATGTCCCAGCTCATGCCTTGATTGATTATCTGGGAGTGAAGTGGAGTTTTAGAGTGGAAATAATAGATCGTTATTTGAAACACATGCATTTCATGTGTGTTCTGTTTCTACAGTAATCTGTGTAAACACATTGTTAAAATAGAAACATTTTCATATTTTAGTAATAAATGTTACAAAATGTAGGCATAAACTATAGAATGTGTGAAGCAGCATGAAATCTAAACATCAAATAAACACTTTTACCAGAGTTCAAGAATAATACAACAGCTTCCGTGGTGTAGCAGTAAGATTTGCTGTCTCAGAGTGCAGCAGGCTCACTGTCCAGCAGAGACTTGAGTTCGCTTCCCCATTGAGGAGAAAGTGTTCTTTTTTTTTCTTCTTTTTAACCTCAAACGGACATAAAATTTATAAATTGGTATGTACTGTCAGTTAATGAGATTGTTATATTTTCATGTGGGATGCTCATTTTAAAATATTTTTTAACAATTGAGACTGCAATTAACATGAACAAGTGTCCTTATAACTGTTATTTTTAAGATCCATAACACACAGACAGACAGAGCACTGTGTAATAGAGAGACAGACAGGCAGAAAAGTCACTAGATATATCAATAAAGTAGATATATAAATAAACAGGGAAGGCACATGTACTGAAAGAAAAAAAAAGATCAACATGTGCATTGATCCTGCTGCACTGAATAAGCTCAGACGCTCTAACATTTCCCCCCCAACCCCCCCCCCCGATCTGACTGTAAGTAACAGCGCAAGTACAGACGGAAACCAAGTGTATGTGTGTACTGTATAATATTAACAAAAAGAGCAGCTTACTACTGAAAACAGCAAATATAGGAGTGAGTGGGGATCAAACTGGGGACTCTTGATCACACTTGGTTTGCGTCTGTACTTACGCGGTTTCTTAGAGTCATGAAGGGGGGAGGATGTTAGAGCGTGTGAGGTTATTCAGTGCTGCAGGATCAACGCACATGTTGATCTTTTTTTTCTTTTAATAATAGCGCCAACATAAATCCACACCCGATCTGACACTGTTCGTTTTCAAATAATATTGCATTAGTGCGATGATGTTTTCACATATATTGTCTCTTTCTGGTGTATAATAGAAACCACAGCATAGAGAGAAGTGTGTACATTGTAACAGGTACACACGTTGTAAATGTAGGAAAGACGATCCTTGCGTGTGTGTGAACAGTTAACATTTAAATCTGATGATTGCATGTTGCGCTGAACTTACTTCTCTGTACTATTCTATCCTCTGTATGTCCTGGAGTACAAAAGAAACAGCACCATACAGTAACATGTGGGGACTGGCAAGATCAGGGAAAAAAAACACGCAGTCACTGATTACAAACCGGAAGATGTTATGCGAATGAATATGAATAATATGAATAATGTTGCATCCGTGCCACAAAGTTTTCCAAAATATACTATACAGGTCATAAAATGAATAACTCCAAATATGATATATACCTACGTCTTTGTTTTTGTTTTTTTTTGACATCATACACCATAAGGTGCACACTAATTCAGCATGAGCAGGAACACTCAATAAAACTGAATAAAAAAAAATCAAGTGACGTGAGATACGAAGAAGGCAGATTCGCCAGCGTTTGTGTGTCAGCTTTTATCCCTCCAGATGAGAGAATGTCCAGTTCCATTGTCTCAAAACACCACTCACATCTCCAGTTATTCCGTTTCAAAATGAAAAACAACAGCGTCAGATCCCTTGGTGGGGGGGCCGGTAGTATGTATCGTGATCGTGATTTAGAGAGAATAAAAGTTAAAAAAAACTGTAACTTTCACAAGTCCTATAAATGCACACCGTGTGTTACAGACGCAAACCAAATGTATGTGTGTACTGTATACAGTGATCCCTCGCTATATCGCGCTTCCTCCTTCGCGGCTTCACTCCATCGCGGATTTTAAATGTAAGCATATGTGAATGTATATCGCGGATTTTTCACTGCTGCGCGGATGTCTGCAGTCTACAGTAAGTGCGCTTCCTCATGATTTGCCCATTTGAATTCAAACAAGGGACGCATTTGACTTCAAACAAGGGACGCTATTGGCGGATGGCTAAGAAGCTACCCAATCAGAGGACGCGGTTAAGCTCCTGGGTGCTGACTGGCTCCGCGACAGGGAGCGCAGAATTCGATTTCACTTAAAGCCGGCATCTCATCTCATCTCATTCATTCAGCATCATCGTTTTGCTTTGTGCGTACTGTAGTCAAGCTCTTCGTTATGTCTACAAAGCGATCTTCTCCTGCTACTGGGGCCGTGCCGAAGCACCAACGGAAGATGCTAACAATTGCTGAAAAGGTGAAATTGTTGGACATGTTGAAGGAAGGGAAAAGCTACGCCGCTGTAGGACGCCACTACGATATCAACGAGTCCACGGTTCGTTATATTAAGAAGGAGGAAAAGAACATACGATCTACTGCTGCAGTGTCATTTAACCAGGAGGCGAAACGAAGGGTAAGTGGACGTAGTAAGGCAGTAATCCGGATGGAATCTGCGTTAGGGATTTGGATCAAAGACTGCCGGAAAAAAAACATCCCCGTGGACACCAATATCATCCGACAAAAGGCCAAGCAACTTTATGATAGGTTTGCGGATGCTGGAGATGCTCCAGACGATGACGATGACGACCCTCGACCTGGAACTTCTGCTGAATCCCCCAGCGAGAGCCGTGAATTTACTGCCAGCAAGGGCTGGTTTGAAAAATTTAAGAAAAGGTTCAACTTGGCCAGTGTTAACCTGCAAGGAGAGGCTGCCTCTGCAGACAAAGCCGCAGCCGAGAAATTTGTCGCCGACACGTTCAAGACGATTATTGAGGAAGGCGGATATCAGCCTGAAACCGTGTTTAATATGGATGAGACGGCCCTATTTTGGAAGCGGATGCCGTCTCGTACTTTTATCACGAAGGAAGAGGCAAAAGCCCCGGGGTTTAAGGCGCATAAAGATCGCATCACGCTGGTCATGTGCGCCAATGCTGCGGGCTTTATGATAAAGCCTGGGCTCATTTATAAGTCCAAAAACCCCCGAGCCCTGAAAAATAAGAATAAAAACCTGCTGCCTGTGTACTGGATGCACAACCCGAAGGCGTGGATTACGAAACGCCTAACGTCGGATTGGTTTCACCAATGTTTCATCCCAGAAGTAAAGATCTATCTGGCAGATAAAGGGCTGGATTTCAAAGTCCTTTTACTTCTGGACAATGCTGGAGGTCATCCCTTGGATCTATCCTACCGAGGTGTAAAAATTGAGTTCTTGCCACCAAATACAACATCACTGATTCAGCCAATGGATCAAGGAGTTATCCGGGCTTTTAAGGCATTGTACACAAGGAACAGCCTGCAACACATGGTCGAGGCAATGGACACGGACGATGACTTTTCCCTGAAGGAGTACTGGCGTAAGTACATGATCACATCGTGTATGGTGAACGTGCAGAAGGCCCTTAATGATATGAAGAAAGACACGGTTAATGCCTGCTGGAAGAAATTGTGGCCAGAGATTGTGTGCGAAAAGAAGGGCTTTTCTGCAGAAGAAATTCATGACTCAGCGGTTGACAAGGCAGTCACGCTGGCAAAACTGCTAGGAGGAGAGGGATTCAACGACATGACCAGTGATGACATCAATGAGCTGCTCGATGCCCACTCCGAGCTGCTCAGCGATGAAGATTTGGCCGAGATGACCAAGTCAGCGAGCGAGGAGGAAGATCAAGACGACCCGGCAGAGGAAGACGCAGGCCTAACTCTCGAGCATCTCGCGACCATTCTACGAATGGCAAAAGATCTGCAGACATCCGTTGAAGAATGGGACCCGCAAATGATTCGTTCTCTGCAATTTAAAAATGCTCTTGACGGCGCCACAGAAGTGTATAGGAACCTCTTTACACAAATGAAAAGGCAGCGCCAGCAACTGCCCATCACGATGTTCCTTATACGTAAAACACTGCCTAGTACGCCTTCAGTGGAAGAAGACGACGGCGCTGCTACACAGTCGCGTGAAGAGGCTCCTTTACAACAGCTGTGACAGTCCAGTAAATAGCATCGTTATCTGACAAGTTGGTGAGTACCCAAAACTATTTTTCTACGTACTTAGTACAGTACATGTATGTACGTTTATTGTAACTGTGCACACATTTTATACAATTTTTTGCATTGCATTTTTTTTTTTTTGCATTGTAGGTATTTATTGCCGGTGGCCTGGCTGCAACAAATGTGATATCGGAGAGGCTCTACGGTTTCTTTAAAATAGCATTTTGGTTTTATGTACAGCATTTACATGTTAGATTTTTCACGTATTTTTATATCACCTACTCAATTACAATATGTTTAAAACTGTTACGTATTAAATAAAACTCCTCAATGATATACGATACGTATGTTTGTGAGTACTGTAGTATATAAACTGTGTTTACATACATAATTTCAACGAATCTTACCTAATAACTAAGAGAATATAAAGGGTTTATGCTGTATAACTGTACGGGGAATATTTATAAACCATGTGGGAGAGTTTATAAGGACTTAAAATATATAAAAATAACCATATAAACATATGGTTTCTACTTCGCGGATTTTCTCACTTCGCGGGTTGCTCTGGAACGTAACCCCCGTGATGGAGGAGGGATTACTGTAATATTAACAAAAGGAACAGCTTACTACTGAAAACGGCAAATATAGGAGTGAGTGGGGATCAAACCGGGGACTCTTGATTACAAGTCAGCAAATCTTAACGCTATGCCAATGAAACTGTTGTCTATTCCTTGAATTATTTGTGAAAGTGTTTACTTGATCTTTGGACTTAAGGCTTCATACAGTTTATGCCTACATTTTGTCATTTACTACTAAAATATGGAAAACGTTTCTGTTTTAAAAATGTGTTTACACAGATTATTGTAGAAACGGAACACACATGAACTGTGTGTGTTCCAAATAGCGATCTATTATTTCTACTCTAAAACTCCAGCACTTCAGTCACTCCCAGATAATCAAACAAGGAATGAGCTGGGAAAACTTAGTGAACGTTCTGCGGCGGTGGAGGATGGAATAGCCGGCTGTTTGCTGCTCATCTTAATTGGCACATTTAGAAGACAAAAGAGAGGTGAGAACGGTTTTAAGGTGGGCCGTATCTACGAGTTTTTTCGTAGACTCTGGTAATTCTAGTGTTAATTAATTGTAGAACTTTGGCTAGTTGTCAATAGAAGACAACGTCAGATATTGTCAGAGTCCTAGAGACCTCAGCCAACTACCCACCCAACCCCTCCAGGGAATTAAACAGCTTAGTCAGTGCAGCACCATCCAATATGATGAGAGGACTCTTCTATCCAATGATTCCAATGTTTCTTTATCTGAGATGACTTATCTATTGGCAGGAGAACAACATGGCAATAGAGCAGTGGTACCAAGTGCCACATCAGGCTGGTGAGAAGAGAAACGGAATAGAGGAGAGTTAGTAATGGTTTATAAATAATACATTTTTTGCACAGATGTAAGCAGGATACGCAGCATGAGCAGCTCTAGTCAGGGTGTGCTAAACTGAAGTAGTGAATCTTCAGCCTGGATTTAAAAGCTGAGACTGAAGTGGCACCTCTTATAGTAGCAGTCAAACCATTCCACAGCTTCTGGGTCCTGTAACTAAAAGCTTGACCTCCCACTGTTATTTTGTTAGTCCTTGGAATCATATGTAGGTCAATATCTTGAGATCTCAATGTGTGCTCAAGATTGTAAGTAAAGGTAAGTTCAGATAAGTAAGCAGGGCCTTCACAATTTAAGGGTTTATAAGTTAAAAGACAGAGTCTGGAATTAAGCTTAAACACACCTAACAGTATTAGGCTTACAAAGGCGATAGCAGGTTAACTGTAACATTAATGGAGGTAACAAATGCTTTTCAAGTATTCATAATCATCATAAACTAAAAACCCAAACAAAATTTCAATGAAATAGTAACACATGTATCAAAATGAGCTAGAGGAGAGAGTGAAGGAGGAGAGTGGAGGAAGTGAGAGGTTTGCCAGAGAGGAGTCTATGTGATGAAGGAACTAATTCTTATCTATTTATTGAACACCATAATGCACTGTTTTTATTAAAAGCATACTTATAGATAAACGCACTTGGACAATTTAGATTTTTAATAAACATATTCTTTTGCACTTTTTGCAGTGGAATTTGTTGTTGCCTCCTCACTTGCCCTAGTCCATCCTTGGGTCATTAACTACAAGATGTCTCAAAAGAGGACACGAGCTAACACACTAATGTGATGTCATTTACTAATTTCCTAACACACTAATGCTAGGGCTTTTGGGTCTTTTCTGTAAACTTGGACAAATCAGGAAGAGCATGATGCTGATCTATTAATCCATGATAATGATGATGTCATGCATCACATACTCCCAGCCTGATGATAGTCCTGTCTAACATTGCAACCGTCAAAACAACCATCTAATAATGACTATACCAACAAGAAAATAAAACAGCTTTGCTGGAGAATGTAATTTAATTTTGTCAATGTTAAATATGCATCATATTTGGAAAAAAAATATAACCGTCAAATTTATTAGTCTCCAAAACCCCAAAGCGCTTGTCATAATGCTTGATTCTAGACTTAAGCTCCAATCCTTTATCTCCAGGTACTGCATTCTCTTTCAAAGGTTCCACTCTCCATTTACTATTTTATTTTGTAATTTCATCATCAGTTTCACCTTTTGTTTCTGATTGGTGCCATCCATCTGTGGAACAATGATCGAACATTTCTGAAAAATTCACCTCACCCACTGGAACTTGGGTCTTATATGTCACCTAAAACAAATGTTTGCTGTCATCTCTGATGTCCTGTCTCTCAGAAAGGCACTCTTCAGAGTTGTCGGCTTGTTCTTCTAGATGACCATCTAATATAAGAACATGAGAAATTTGACAAACAAGAGGAGAACATTCAATCCATCAAACCCTTTTGTTTAGCTAATAGTTAAGCAGTCTCTGCTATCAAGCAACAGAACTCTTACCGCCAGAAAAGGGGAAGCTACACATACCAAGAGCACCACATTCATTTTTGGGACTTGAATTCATAAACCAGCAGCCACTTATCTCATCCACTCTCCAGGGCACAGTCGAGCAGTCCTCAATGCAGTACATTTAAGTGAGGGGTGCAGCGGATCAAAGTTGATCTATAATAAGTGGAGTAGCGATCCTACACACATCCCAGTTGACTGTTGCAAGAACAAATTCATATGCACCTGGAGCTCCACAAGAGGAAGGATAACCATACACCCTTGGCTTGATTCAAAGGGCAAACTGACACCATCCATCCATCCATCCATTTTCCAACCCGCTAAATCCGAACACAGGGTCATGGGGGTCTGCTGGAGCCAATCCCAGCCAACACAGGGCGTAAGGCAGGAACCAATCCCGGGCAGGGTGCCAATCCACCGCAGGACAAACACCAAGCACACCCACACACCAAGCACACACTAGGGCCAATTTAGAATCGCCAATCCACCTAACCTGCATGTCTTTGGACTGTGGGAGGAAACCGGAGCGCCCGGAGGAAACCCACGCAGACACAGGGAGAACATGCAAACTCCACGCAGGGAGGACCCGGGAAGCGAACCCAGGTCTCCTCACTGCGAGGCAGCAGCGCTACCACTGCGCCACTTGCTGCCCAAACTGAAAACCAGTATAAATAAATTCTTTATTAACAAAAGAACCAAAAACAGAAAATTGAACAATACTTACAAAAAAATACAACAAATGAAAGATTCCCAAGTTCCATGCTTTTGTGGTCTACTTACCATATACTCACGTATAAGTCAGGTCTTGAAACCCAAAAAATCAATGATAAAATCAGACCCAGACTTATACACCCATTCAAAAATACATTTAATTTTTTTTTTTTTACATCTTCTTGCCTCCTCCAATCTCCAATGGGTGTTAGCATATCATAATCTCTTGGACCAATAGCGTGAGTTTTCCACATTCGACTTATACGACAGACATTATGAAATACTGGAAATTATATGGTAAAATCAAGCCCCCACTTATGCGTGGAAAAACTTAAACATGAGTATACACAGATAAAAACATAACAAAACTAATGTAAAAATAAAGCACATAATTACTTAAAAAAAACAAAAGTAAGAATAAAATACATAAACACACATACGTTGTTAACATTGTATACATTGGTTTTTGAGACCAAGTATACATTAAAAAAAATTAAAAACAAATACCATATCATAGCACCTGCTGATTTCAATGCAGAATCATAGGAAGCCAGAGAATAACCCAGGAGCACAGGCTACAACGCAGGAGCCGCCACTGTGAAGACCCCAGTCTATTAAAGAGAGCTTGCTTCCATGGACGTATAGTCGTTCAAATTAGCTCAGTCTGCAGTTATCAATAAAGTTAGTTTTCATGTCTTTAGGGTATGTAAGGAAACCAAATTACTCAAAGAAAACCCACAGGAACATGTTTTAAACCTTTCCTAGAATGTGACAGTGCTAATTAATGTCTCAATAAACCATCCAATAAAAGCATAAATTAATTCAAATGTATATGATTTTTCTTGATTTGGCTGTTTTTATATGTGGGCAGCCTCACAGGGTTATAACATATCTTTCATTTCATCTAAGAAATACAGACCTTCAGTATAAAATCACACCTTTATGACACATGCACTAATTAAAGTCGTCTACTCATAAATTATTACAAAGCATAAATATTTTACAGATGGAAGTTATTGGTTTTAGAATATTTCTTGAATTAGTATGACACACATTGTCAAGATTCAGAACAGGTCTTAAAATGATATAAAATACAATTGCAAAATTTAGTGCTTTAACCTACCTGAATCTCATGCAATTTTCATATTGTAACTTCCATGGCTGTAATATAAGAAATATAAGTTTAGTAATAAATTTTATAATCAGTCTCAGTGGTTTCATGTATTTTCAAAAGCAAATTTTTATTAGAAAGCAGGAAAACACTCAAGCATTTTATAGTACTTGTTGCCTTGTAAAATGAACCATTCTGTCACTTTCATTCGGAGGTACATTTTTTTTTCGCAGTATTCTTTTTATTGTTACCCCATAAAAAATATATACAGTATATGTACAATAAAAAGTAAAATTTGATACATGAGGGCTTCAATAAAAAAATGATCACTTTACAGAGCTGCATTCTAGCAAAGAGGCCAAAAGAGCACTTTACATATGGTATATATTATAATGCAACATCATTAAACCCATTTAACCAAATTCAGGGTCACCAGGCACTGACGGTGGAAGACTGTCTCAGCAGCATCGGCGTCTGGAGGGGTTCCAGTCCATTGCAGAGGTCACATATTATGAATTTGTTTTTTAACTGTTCAGTAGATTTTGTCTTATACCCACTAGGAGACCCAAACTTTTGCAGCAATTTATGCTTGTAAGATATCAAGTTCATCTTATGCAAAAGATCTAAATTGTGATACTTTTGCATTTTTTCTCAAGTATCTCTTAATCAATTTGTTTCATCTTTTGTTCCCTTTAAAGCAAACTTTTAAATCTGTATTTCACTTCCTGCAACTCACACTTGCACATATTTTTCCTTTAACGTCTACCTTTATGGGTAGCAGCACATAAATTTTCACATCACTATATTCCTGAAATATATCCAGAATATACAGTACTACCACAAAGGACATGCTCTCGTCTGAAAGATGCAGCATATACTGTACACTGCCTCTAAAAAGTTCATCAATCTGTATGTGGTTTGTGCCACATCTCTCACGTTAGAATGGCAGTTAAAATAAAATAAAGCAGCTCTGTAAAAATTATGTCACATCCTGAATAAGGTCTGTAAATGGATATCGTTTAGATTGAAAATGCTCTTGTAAGTGATTGACCCGCATACCCAAATTTTAAATTGCTCTCCCAGCTGATGCTGTGCACCATTTACCTCGGAGGTCAGATGTCAGAAGTGGGAATGACATCACACCTGAGTTGACCGCGTTCCAGTAAAACATTAAGAAAAGGAAAGTGGACGTGTCCAGGAAAACCTTTGTTTTGCTTGTTCCATCGGAATAAATAGCAGTTGATAAAAAAACATTATGTGGTATTTTGTGGATCCAAACACCGTAGCAGCATGTCCACAGATGAGCAGTACGATGTGCACGATGAGATACAGATACACAGAAGTGCTAACATACAGTATAAAACTACAGCTTTCACTAAAGTTTGTGGTGATTGATTGATGTCATGAACTAAAGTCAGACAAACTCGGACTTTACAAGTTTCCGAGTTGGAGTTCCGACTTCCAATTGAAAATTCCAAGCACAGTAATCCCTCACCATATCGCGCTTCGCCTTTCGCAGCTTCACTCCATTGCGAATTTTATATGTAAGCATATTTAAATATATATCGCGGATTTTTTGCTGGTTCGCGTATTTCTGCGGACAATGGGTCTTTTAATTTCTGGTACATGCTTCCTCAGTTGGTTTGCCCGGTTGATTTCATACAAGGGACACTATTGGCAGATGGCTGAGAAGCTACCCAACTTACTTTTCTCTCTCTCTCTCTCTCTTGCGTTGACTTTCTCTGATCCTGACATAGGGGGATTGAGCGGGGGGCTGTTCGCACACCTAGACGATACGGACGCTCGTCTAAAAATGCTGAAAGATTATCTTCACGTTGCTACCTTCTGTGCAGCTGCTTAGTGAAGCGACATGCTGCACGGTGCTTCGCATACTTAAAAGCTCGAAGGGCACGTATTGATTTTTGCTTATTTGTTTTTCTCTGTCTCTCTCTCTCTCTCTCTGCTCCTGACGGAAGGGGTGTGAGCTGCCGCCTTCAACAGCTTTGTGCCGCTGTGCTTCACATACTTAAAAGCCAAACAGCCCTATTGATTTGTTTGCTTTTCTCTATCTCTCTGACAGTCCCTGCTCCTGATGCGCACTCCTTTGAAGAGGAAGATATGTTTGCATTCATTTAATTGTGAGACGGAACTGTCATCTCTGTCTTGTCATGGAGCACAGTTTAAACTTTTGAAAGAGAGACAAATGTTTGTTTGCAGTGTTTGAATAACGGTCCTGTCTCTCTACAACCTCCTGTGTTTCTGCGCAAATCTGTGACCCAAGCATGACAATATAAAAATAACCATATAAACATATGGTTTCTACTTCGCGGATTTTCTTATTTCGCGGGTGGCTCTGGAACGCAACCCCCGCGATGGAGGAGGGATTACTGTAGACACGTGGAAATTCCAACTTCCTACTTCAGATGTAACACAGCATTATAATTGCACCAATTAAAGGGGCTCAACAGTATATAAGAACATTTTAATGGCAGGTCCTGTTAAATAATTAAATGTAACTACCTGTTTGCAAGGACATACTCTGCAGGATTACTCTTCACTCGTTACCAACCAGTAGAGAGGGATTTGTTTTATACACTGCTTAAATTCTTATTTTAGTTAAACTGATTGTTGCTTCTCATTCAGCAAAATATATGTGAAAAGGGCAACCATTTTTTATACAAACCTTTTTCAGGGGAATTCCATTCCAAGCCATTGGTGGTACACGTAGTTTTATGGTCCTAATATAGTGCAGGTTCAGCGACTTCCACAGTGTTGCTTATTCTGTCAGTGAGTATGTTTACTTGCCCCTTAATTACCCCATTATTTACAGAAACCCATTTTCTAAAATGCCATGTAAACATTCATTCCAGTTACAGAAACTGGGTTTTTGGTCTCTAAGAAACCAGGTAAACACATGTCGATTTCTCCACGAATAACCCAGATTATGTGGCCTTGTAAACCCTTAACCAGGTTACAGTTAAGGATTTTGTAACCCGCGCTCTTTTCTCTGTTCATCTGCACGTTTGCTTTGAGCATGCTTCCAGCAGCCACAGGTAGAAAACAGTAAATTCCCTATGACAAATGCTGGGGCGGTCACATTATTCCTCCTCCTGGTTGAGGTAATCTTTCTCAGTGATTCAGAAAATGTTAACTGTATGTTGATGAGCTGAATGTGAAATGCTAAGCTCAGCAGCAGAATTTCCATAACTATGTTGGTGGTAACGCGTTAAAAGTGGTGTGAATTATGTAGTAACGAGTAACCTAAATGCAATTCTTATTGTATTAATGTAAGGTTTCTTGCAGACTGCATAAAGTTTTCCTCCAGAATTACCCTCACAAGGCATCCAGTGCTGGCTACAGAAATGCTTTCCCACAGCCATGATGTTGCCACCACCATGGGTGTGTTTTGGAGGATATGCAGTGCTCAAATATGGCCAAAAAACTCAATTATGATCTTATCACACCATAGTACCTTCTTCCAGCTGAGTTCAAAGTCTTCCAAGTGCCTTATGTCAAACTGTACCCAAAATGTCATGTGCATTTGTTCTCTTTGCCACTCTGCCACTCTTCCATAAAGCTGCAATTGGTGAATCACCCACCCAACGTATATTGTCAGCCACTGTTAGTCGTAACTGCTTCAGAGCTCTCATAGGTCTCTTGGTAGACTCCCTCACTCATTTTCTTCTTGTACGTCCGCTCAGTTTTTGAGGATGGCCCCCTCTAGCTGTGTCATACTCTTTCCATTTCTTAATGATTGGTTTAACTGGACTCCAAGGTATATTCAGTGACTCAGATGTTGTCTTTTCTTTCTTCCAGGACAGGTGCTTTTCAAACCCCTTTTCTTGGGTATGCTTGGAGCGCTCTCTTTGCCTTCACTGTGTAGGTTAAGACACCATACTGGCCCACCAGATGTGAGTCAGTATGGCGACATGTGTCCCAATTAGGACTCAAAGTGTGGACATGTACATTCACTTGTGGAATTTTAAGACTCACAATGCGGGAGCCATGATCATTTGGCAAGAAAGCATGAAGGACCTCATTCATTTACTAGTGTTGCTATGAAAACAGACTCCCAAAGTGCACTTTATATAAAATGGCGGTGTGTGACAGATTTAGTGTATTTATGTTAGCTACTAGTTTACACACTTTAATAATCTTTGCAGTGTATTATGCACTCCTGAAGTACAAACATGTGTCATAAGTAGAAATACACCATTGCAAATTTAGTCTTTTTTAATATTTAAGCTAACAAAACAATAGTAATGTTTACAATTTTGTACGCTACCTTTAGATGCATTTAAGAGTTAGCATTAGGTGTATGAAACCATTTTTTGATCTGTTTCCTTTCAAAGATTACTGGCACACTTGCACATTATTTGTTCCTCGGCAAAATAGAGAAGTGCATCTTCTCTTCAGTGCTATCGGAAATTTTGTGTTGTTTTGAAACTCTGCCATACTGAGTTCCCAGCCAGCCAATATGGAGGAAATGTGGCTGGGATATGCTATACAACTTCACCTTACACCCTGATTTTGTTTTACAATATACAGTATTAACACTCATATGCTGTTTATAGTGTGGCAGGGTTGTGAAGTGATTGGTACTGCCACGTGATCTATGCATGCCTACAATATATGGCTTTTGCCAAACATCTTTAAAATATGAATGTTAAATTAATTAATAACTGAACTGGCCCCCTGTCACAATGTTTGTGATTGGGCCTTGCAATGCACTGATCTCCCATGAAGAGGTTTAACATCTTCCTTCCACAAAGTGCAGCTGTGATAGGTTACAGGTTCTGGCAATCCTGTAATAGAATGGAAGGATACACAAATCACGGTGGCGCAGTGGGTAGCACTGCTGCCTCGCAGTTGGGAGACCTGGGGACCTGGGTTCGCTTCCCAGGTCCTCCCTGTGTGGAGTTTGCATGTTCTCCCTGTGTCTGCGTGGGTTTCCTCCGGGCGCTCCGGTTTCCTCCCACAGTCCAAAGACATGCAGGCTAGGTGGATTGGCGATTCTAAATTGGCCCTAGTGTGTGCTTGGTGTGTGGGTGTGTTTGTGTGTGGCCTGCGGTGGGTTGGCACCCTGCCCGGGATTGGTTCCTGCCTTGTGCCCTGTGTTGGCTGGGATTGGCTCCAGCAGACCCCCGTGACCCTGTGTTTGGATTCAGCGGGTTGGAAAATGGATGGATGGATGGAGGATACACAAATTATCTAAATGTAAAAATTTTAATTTTTTAAATTCTCCTGACAACTTTAGAAATTAAAGTTTGCCATTGGTAATCTGAATAACTGATTAAATCACTTTTTACAGTGTATATATAAATTCTTTTTTTCTGTTCAACTATCAAACCGTCCTCTTGCCCTGTAGACGTGATGATATAGTGACAATATTATGTCTGTCTACCAAGGTTAACAGAATAAGTTGATGGAAGGTGCCATTACTATCACACAGAACACATTATAGAAACATATGCTTAGCTGTGTAAAAGCCAAGTTTAATACATTTGCTCTTTTTTTTTTCTCCACTAACCTGAAAGCAGGCCTTTAGTCTTTCTGTAAGAGTTTGCCATTCTTCTTTTATCATTCAATTTATGACTCGCAATACAATCTATTCTGGATTTGCTATTTCTAAATCATGTGCAATACATTCAGTTCATATAGAGTCCTCATGGGAAGGCTCATAAAACCTTAACTCATAAAGTCAGAAAAAGTAATATAGTGAGAAATGAAAGAGATTTACTGGTACTATCAATCAGCTGTTGTTCTGGATTTTAAAACCTGCTACTGTAATGTAATAAAAGCCAATAAATGTGTATTTGAGGTTGCAAACCTACAAAAAGTTGATATACTGTATATCAATATATATGTACTGCATGCATATATATATATATATATATATATATATATATACTAGCAAAATACCCGCGCTTCGCAGCGGAGAAGTAGTGTGTTAAAGAGGTTATGTAAACATATATATACATAAACATATATACTTATATATACATATCTACATATACACATATCTACATATAAACATATATATATATACATATACACATCCACATATATATACATATATCAACATATATATACACATCACATACATACATACACACACACACATATATATATATATATATATATATATACACATACAGACACATATATATATACATATACATATTTACATATCTACATATATATGCACATATATACATATCTATATACATACACATATATCTCTATCTATATATATATATATCTCTATCTATATATATATATATATATATATATATATCTATATATATATATATATGCTTTTAAATTTTTATTAAGAAGAAAACCTTTTTAAATTGAGTGAAAATCTACCAATAACAATTTGTTAAGGATCTGTTTTTTTGTGAAGCTGACTTCACACAGCCTCTCCGCTGTTTTATAAACGAACGTCATATAAGGTCTTCCTTTTTCGTTGCTTTGCCAACGGAAGCAGCCTTTTTATTTAATCCTGTTTTTACGATTGTTCTGTTTGTATATCACGTTGTCAGTTCAGCACTCTGGTTGTAATATGACCAAGCTGTGCAAGCACACTCTTGAGAATGCAACGTATAGTTCTACAAGAGAAAAGCAATCTTGCCTCAAATCAATGGCAACTTTTTGTAGGTCTATGAACTTAATTTAAACTTTAGGTTTACATGGTGCTTTCTTTCCGAAGTACCTGCACTCATGAATATGTCTGTATGCTTTCAGTCGCTCAAATCCACGCGGTTCGCACTGGCGAAGTTCTGCTTTTAAATTTTTATTAAGAAGAAAAGAAAACCTTTTAAAATTGAGGGAAAATATACCAATAACAGTTTGTTAAGGATCTGTTTTTTTGTGAAGCTGCCTTCACTCGAGTGATCACTTCGAGCTTTAAGCCTGAGAAATCACCCCGTAAATGCACACGTTTAATTGCACATCTGTTAATATGTATGCTTACAAAGTATTAAAAGACACTCAACAATTACACAGTATTAAAAGACACTCAACAATTAATGTCATTTACCTTCGTTCCGCGTTTGACTCGTGCTGTAAATCTCTTCCTTGTTTTCACTTCACGTGATTACGTAGGAGGCATAATACGTTGTGACGCGATATGTGACTCCGCCTCCTCCACTAGAGTATATGGACAAAAAACAGCTTCCAGTTATGACCATTACGCGTAGAATTTCGAAATGAAACCTGCCTAACTTTTGTAAGTAAGCTGTAAGGAATGAGCCTGCCAAATTTCAGCCTTCTACCTACATGGGAAGTTGGAGAATTAGTGATGAGTGAGTCAGTCAGTCAGTCAGTCAGTGAGTCAGTGAGGGCTTTGCCTTTTATTAGTATAGATACATATACCCTCTCAAAGGAACTTATTCTGCTAACTTTTAATTTGTTCATTTAAATTTGCTTATTGAACTGAAGTATGCTACTGTAAATCATTTTTTTGTTTTTAATTACTGACTATTTATATTCTTTAGCACTTCTTATTTTAATGTAAAATGTTAATATCACTTTTAACTTTCTGAGCACTACTTTTTCCATAGTTGATGAAGGCTGGAGTCTCTCCTGGTAGCATTGGCTGCAAAACAAGTACAAATCCTAGATCTGACACCAGTCTATCACTTAATATTTTGACATAATCTGCAGATATTTGGGTTATTGGAAAAAGACTAAAGTACCCAGAGAACATCCAAAAGGACATCATAGACAAGAAAAACATGTGTCCCTGGTGTAATGCTCATGTTCTGTTATGGCTATCAATATAAGTTTCAGTTTCTTTAATCTTGAACAGTGACGTTTACAAAGAACCCTAAATTAGATAAATCAGAGCCAACAGAATTAAGTTTAAGCTGTGCTCACTGTTGACATTGTTTGCTAAATATTTTTTGGAGAGCTGCTGTTCAGTCAGCTTAGACGAACCCCACGTTACACTGTGAGGCCGGTGTGACATCACAGAGCTGTAGCAGCCATGCACAGAGCTTAAACACACGCGTACTTTAAACGTACTCCCACTCACATTTTATGTCATTATCCAATCTGTACTCTGGCTGGAAAAAACAGCAGTCGTTTCACTTGAGGGGTACATTAGCAGACCCCAGTTTGAGTAGGTCTGCACCTACTAGGTTAGCTTTTAGTATGCGTCTAGTGTCTGGAACTGGTTCTTTGACTGACTGCAAGCGCCGTAGAAGGAAGAGAAGGCTGAAAGCATAAGCCCTTCCAGTTGGTACATAACCTCTCCTAGTAGCAAGACTACTGCAGTGCCTGAACGTGGCACACCATGGTAAATTGGGCTCCTTACAGTCCCTGGCTTAACTACAATAGTTTAGGGAAGACCAGACTCGCCTTGGGATGCAGCAGCATCTAGGGGACAAAAAACTCTGATTCCTAACCATGAGGAGGGTAATGAGAAACTACCTGAGCCATCTTGCCTTAGCTGAAATGGACAAGTCAATACCTACTGTGGTGTGGTGGGGGGGGGGGGGGGCGGCAGGGCTCAAGAATATCACCAACGTATTTGCCTTGCAGCTGCAATTTTTAGTCAAAGGGTAGGCCCTACTTTGTAAACCGTGGTTGGTACTGGGTGAATAAGAAGCTTGCCAAAACCAAAAATGACCAGTCGACTTGTAGATTTTTGGAAGGGTAGGGTGTCCCTAGTAACTGACACACAGAAATCTTGCTTTCCCCCTGCCCTGTGGAGAATGGGCAAGAGTTACTGTGCCAGGAAAGGACATGTTAAAAGAATCCCATTCTAAATTTTAGGGTACGCACTTTTAATTTAGGCAAGTTTGACAGGTAATGGAAGAGAATTGGTTGATATAATAGAGAGGAAAAAGATTAGTGGGTCGTGTGTGCAGGAGATAAGCTGGAAGAGCGATGAGGCAAGTAAACAGACTAAAAGTCACAAATACAGCAGTTTTTGATATTAGCTGAAATCGGAAGACCTCTAGTATTCATTCTCTTTTTGTGATATTTCTCTCTCATTTCAGTCAATCAAATGTATTTTACATTCACAGAGCACAGCATCTGAAGC
Organism: Erpetoichthys calabaricus; assembly: GCF_900747795.2. NCBI lineage: Eukaryota > Metazoa > Chordata > Cladistia > Polypteriformes > Polypteridae > Erpetoichthys > Erpetoichthys calabaricus. Next base: position 22,553,621 of record NC_041402.2, read on the forward strand.
TTTTTTTCAAGCCGTCTTTAAATAGTAAATTGTAATGAACATTCTTGGATCTTAATGGCAATGAATTAGGTGTTTCTCTGCAGAATTGATTGTTATTTTCACATTTGTCTTTTAAGTGAAATTAGGGCTACTTAAACTGAAAACCCAAATGAGGTAAAAATACAGTGTTTCAAAGTAAAATTACTTACAATAATTAAGTACTTTTTAAGCAAGTCACACATCCATCTCTAACTAGCTCCTTATTAGTCAGTGTTACATCTATATAATCAGTTAAAAGAACTGAGGCTTATTATATATGGTCTTTAATGGGATGCAGAAATAAGTTTTCATTTACTATTACTGGTGTCATTATATTAGTCACCTCTGTTTAGAAATCAATTAAAGAGTGGTCTTATAATAAAGTTATGATGAACCACTCCTTTCTGAAGCTTATTTTAGTTTGAAAGAATTAAAACTAAAGGCATTGGTGGAACACTAAAGAGAAAAGCAGCTATTCCAAATCAAACTCTATTAACTAATGTACTGGTTTGGAATATGAAACTTATGAAATTAATAAATAAAGAAACAAGATGTAAAAGGGGACAAAGATAAAGATTTGGCACAACACCACTACCCTGTATATTGTAAAGGCAAAAATAATAAAGCTTGTCAGCAAAAGGAATGTCTCTGAGGATGCAAGACTCAAATTAGACTAACCAAGGTGGCAACATCTCCTGTTAAATACAGGCCATGCCGGAAGAGGCGTGTCCAGGTGGACGGACACAGAAGTTGGCGTCAGGTAAGGTTGTCAATCTGGTCAATCCCATCTGAAGAGAAAAGGTCTTGGAATACAGCGCCACCCTGTGGATTGGTGAGCAATTACCACCACCAGAGCCTTTAAGCTGTCCCCAAGATGTACTTGTGTGACATGAGGCAAGTCATAAAAACCATTATCAGAATTACCAGTGTCTGCACGAAATTAAATTCTTTATATATTAAAAAAAAAACTTAAAAAAGATGCATAATTGTGTTGAGAACATGATTGATTGGATTCAAAGTTCCAAATCATTAAATTATATTAAAGATTAACATGTTAACATTTAACGCACATATAACTTAAATAAATATCCATCCATCCATCCATTTTCCAACCCGCTGAATCCTAACACAGGGTCACGGGGGTCTGCTGGAGCCAATCCCAGCCAACACAGGGCACAAGGCAGGGAACCAATCCTGGACAGGGTGCCAACCCACCGCAGAACACACACAAACACACCCACACACCAAGCACACACTAGGGACAATTTAGAATCACCAATCCATCTAACCTGCATGTCTTTGGACTGTAGGAGGAAACCGGAGTGCCCGGAGGAAACCCACGCAGACACGGGGAACTTAAATAAATATTCAATCTAAAAGTGTTTTTTTTTCCAGTCTGTTACTTTACATGTTTTGAAAAGATAGCTGAGTAAAAGTTATAATATCATGTTTTCATGGAGAATGGAGATCACTAAATTACTGATACTGTGGTTCAAAAGAAACTCATCCTGAACAACATTAAACAGTAGTTTGCAAACTTTATACGCACTGTGACCAGGCCAGTGATTAACACACTGACTGCTAAATACAAGTAGGCGATCTATAGCTATAGGGTGTGTGGCGCGCCCGATATCTATGCAAAAGGACAAAGTTGGTTGCGAGAGATGGACATTATCTACTGACCTGAGATGAAGACTGGACTCCTTTGGTACTGTGTCACTTCGGAGAATCCTTGGGTACAGCTGGTTTGACTTTGTGTCGAATGAGTGGTTGCTTGTGGAGTCCCGAATGAGGCACATTGCCTGCATTGTCAGTTACGGCACTACGGCCATGTGACACGATTCACCGAGGGTGATCTGGCTCGCAGGATACTCATTGTTGAGGACCCAAGTGGCTGGACCAGGCCAAGGAGACACCTACGTAACACCTGGCTGTGGCAGATAGAGGGCTATTTCCTGAGGATGGGCCTGGACTGTGTGTGTCCTCACAGGTGGCGCAGTGGTAGTGCTGCTGCTTTGCAGTAAGGAGACTTTGGAAGATTGTGGGTTCGCTTCCCAGTTCCTCCCTGTGTGGATAGCGCTTTGAGTACTAAGAAAAGCGCTATATAAATGTAATGAATTATTATTGTCTGCCTGGGGGTTTGCCAGCCAGGATGCTGAGCTGTTCCATTGTGTGGTGGATGTGGCAAAACGCTGTACCAGTGCATGCTCCCCAACCTGACCTGACCTGATCTATAGCTGGACGCCACCTACCAGTTTTCTTGTAAACCATCTTTGGAACTGTAAGTCAGCATTATCTGATTTGACAGGCACTTTACAGCCCAATCACAGCCAAAACCCTGCCCAATCCTATCTATCTAAGGGGGCCTGCCTTGGAGGCCTAATCATTTAAGAGTCAAGGGAAGGCTCATATGTGCAAGGATACCTGAACCCACATGAGAAAGATCTCTCTGGTGTCCCTGAAATGAATGGAAGGCTACCTATTACTGGCCAAATGCAACCTCCGGATGAAGTTTAAAATTACCTGATAGTCACAGGTCTACTAAATGCAAAATCAGAAAGAAATTCATAGGAAACTGCCTTCAGTGGAGAAGAAGACAAAGAGGTGGGAGCTGAGAAAGGAAGTGTTTTGTCATGGTAGAGCAGTGGGAATGTCAACCACTATATAATGGAGCCCAAGATTTGTTAGAATTTTCCATTTTGGGCATCCTTCCCTGCAGTTATTATTTTTAAAAGAGGCACCATATATTTTTAGATGTTTTTTGTACTTGATGGCATGTCTTGCTGTGAAGGGCTGCCACTAGGACCTCCTCCTATCCCCAGGCATATATAGTAACTTAAGGCTGAATCACAACTACAAATCCTAACTATACTAAAATGAACAATTCAGGTAACTATCTACTTAAGCAAAACTTTGAAAACTGCAGTTAAGGTGCAAAGCATTCATCCAGGCCTAGGCGGGAAGCCATCTACAGGGCTGTGTATTTACATGGACACGGCTACTTGGTTAAACTGGACCTGGTGATGCACAGAAATGAGGCAAGATGTCATAAGAACCACTACTTGAAATGGACCGGTACTCACTAATACTCATTGTGTAATAATATTCATTGTGAACAAAAATTTTTGCATACCTGTCAGACAGCCTTGGTGTCACAATCCCTCCTAACCCATTAACAGCTGTGTTTGGTGGACTTCCAGATGGACTTAAAGTGGAGAAGGACAAACAAACTGTAATCTCCTTTACCTCACTATTAGCACGTAGACTTCTCTTGCTCAACTGGAAGAATCCTAGCCCACCTCTGTTAAGTCAGTGGGTAACTGATGTTATATATTATTTAAAATTGGAAAAAATCAAATTCTCACTTAGAGGATCTGTTCAAAACATTTTTAAAACCTGGCAGGATCTAATCAATAACATTTTAGAATAAGCTTTTATATTGGGGAATAGGATTCTCAACCCTCTTTTCTACTCTTAAATGTTTTACTGTGGTTGTTGGCCTTCCTCTCTTCCTCCTGGGTGGGGGTTTGAACTGGATTTAGTTTAATTAAGTTTTACTTGTTTGTATAGAATGTTACTTGTTTTTAATAAATTCAATAAAAACTATAATAATAATAAAGAAATAAACACACATTGAGTACCACCTCTTCCTTTTTTCTCCTTTCAGGTAAAAAGACAAAGAGAGCAGGTACTTCAGGAAAAAACACATGTTGCATATCTACAACAAGGAGGTATTTGAGGGTGACCTAAGCCTTTGCCTAACCATAAAATCCCATGTCCAAAGTTACAGCTTGATTTATAGGAGCATATGACTGCCATCATGAGTCAGAAGTATCGTTCTTTTTATGAATGTTTCAGTAAGACACATACTTTAACTTTTTAAGTGCGGTTGTTGATGCTTGCTGCCCTAGGGCTTGCCTTGTCTCTATTATGTGAGTGTGTCTTGTGATGGACACCTTTAGGCACTTTTGGGTGATCGATGCTGTATTCCATCCCTTTAATGTATTTAAATTCAGACGTCTTTTTGCACTTATGGGGCAGGCTGTCTATTTTTGCTGTAGCGACAGCATCTTCTCACTTAGACAACAGCATTTTTCATGTACAACAGCAAACCAAGCTGCACTTCTCATTGCCAGTCTCCAGTAATGATGTTTTATGAGTAGGCGGCAGTGCAATGTAAAAGCACCAATGTTTCAGATGTTGTGCGTTAATGTACTGGGAGCAAAACTGTACTTGTTTTTGTTGTAGTTTTGCATTTGCATTAATTTGTGTTATTTAATCGGAGGTTTTATCCTATTATGGTGCTAACTAAATATTGATTTTTTATCATTTTCCATTAAAAGTAATTTTCTGGTACAGTGTGTTATTTCATTTTAATAGTTTGAAACTAGCAAATTATTTTGATGGTGAATTGTATTGCAGCCATGAAATTTATTTCACATATATATATATATATACGATTTAACAATACTGTTTGTGTAATGTTTACTTCCAAACATTCTTTCCTCAAGTGTAAGGGATTATAAAACACCATATATCAGCCCTTTCCGAGTTGCTTCCTAAAATGTGTTTCCTGCCATTTACTAATTTTTTCACATTCGGGGAAAGCAGATGTTAGCTGTATTAAAAGTAAACTTCATTTTTCTCTGCTAAAAGCTAAGAGCTGAAAGAGGCTCTTTTTACTGAATGGAACCAAATGAACCAGCATGAAGAAAAAGAAGAATCTGAATTCTCATTACTGCTAATGCTTAATGCCTGCCTGCCTTCCTCCCAAAGTTGTAACACGTGCTTGTTTTAGACAATTGCATGTCACATATTCTCTATCATAATGTATCTCACAAGGAGATATGGAGAATTAAAAATGAAAAGCTCTGAATTGGGACAAATTCAGACCGTTTCTTTTTTTTTTCATGTTGTGCTATTTCGCAGCCTTGTGTTAAAATCATTTAAATTCATTTTTTCCCCCACATAAAGCATCGCTCAGTACTCCGGAATGACAAAAGAGAAAATGGGATTTTAGAAATTTTTGCAAATTTATTACAAATGAAAAACTGAAATATCCCATTGACACATATGTTCAGACCCTTTACCCAGTACTTTATTGAAGCCCCTTTGGCAGTGATTACAGCCCGGAATCTTGTTGGGTCTGACAGGACATGCTTTGTACACCTGGATTTGGGGATTTTTTCCCATTCTTCTCTGCAGATCCTCTCAGGATTTATCAGGTTGGATGGAGACTGCCGATGGACTGCAGTTGGGTTCAAGTCCGGGCTCTAGCTGGACAACTCAAGGAAACTCCTTGAGTTGTCCCTAATTTACTCCATTGTGCTTAGTGCCATTGTTCTTTCTGGAAAGCCCAGTCTGAAGTTGCGACCGCTCTGCAGCAGGGTTTCATTAAGGTTATTACTGTACTTTGCTCCGTTCAGCATTCCCATAACCCTGACTAGTCTCTCAGTCCCTGCTACTAAAAAACAACCCCACAACATGATGTTGCCACCATCATGCTTCACTGTTAGTGTGAAATTGCTCAAGGGATGAGTTGTGCTTAGTCTTCTCCAGACATGACACTAATATTGGTTTCATCAGACCGGAGAAATTTTTTCTCACCATCTGAGAGTTCTTTATGTGCATTTTTTGTAAACTTCAAGCAGACCCATATGTGTCTTATACTAAAGGAAAGGCTTCTGTCTGGCCACACTACCATAAAGCCCAGATCACTGGAGTGTTGCACTGATGATTGTCCTTCTGGAAGTTTCTTCAGTTTCCACACAGGTTCTCGGGATCTCAGCCAGAGTGACCATTGAGTTCTTGGTCACATCTTTTTATCATGCACCCTCTCCACCAATTGCTCAATTTGGCCGAGAGGCAAGCTCTAGGAAGAGTTATAGTTGTCCTAAATTTCTTCCACTGAAGAATTATAGAAGCCATTGTTCTCTTGGGAACCTTGAATGGCAGTGTAGTGGTCCAGTGCCACTCAGATTCACACAGTTGATAGGACAGTGATTTATTTATTTTTTCAGTGGGGATTTCAGGAACGCACCCAGCCTTGGACTGACCCATACACACTCACAGACAGAGACAAGAGTCAAACAAATGTGTGGAATATATTGAGTTAAAATCAATTAACAACAACAAAAATCAGACAACCTTTCCCCTTCCCCTTTGGCGATACAAATATTAATACAACAATCAACCACAACAATAAACACTCATGACAATATCGTTATTACAGTTCAAATGCGGCAGAAATAGATAAAATGTTATTGAGTGAAGATGATGAAATGATCTTGGGAACAGCTTCCATAATAAATGAATTAAACAGTCCTACCGGTAGTCCTGAGCGGCAAGGTGGGAGATTTGCGGGAGTGCTCCCTCTGAAGATGCACAACGACTAATGTAACACGATTAATGCGACAGGCAGCAGGCACAAAACAGTCCATTCATCCTTGCGAGAAAACGAACCAGAGTACAAATGACTTCACAGTGGCAACATTGGACAGGACACACATGTTACACAGAAACTACAACCTTTCTTCTTGCTACTTCGCCGGCTCCTTTTCAGAGTTTCCTGCTGTCCCTTCTTTTCCCCAACAAGTTTCAAGTATCCAATTAGGGCAATCCCCTTTGGTGCTGCTGGGAAATTGAGTCCTTCCAGCGGTAGCTCTGCTACAGCAGGATTCTTTTTTGTAGCTTTCCCAAGATCTCTGCCTTGACACAATCCTGCCTCTAAGCGCTGCAGGCAGTTCCTTCGACCTTATGGTTTGGTTTTTGTTCTGATACAACTTGTTATCATCTGTTGTACCTTGTAAAGATCCCCTGACAAAGCACTTTACTTTAGCCCACTGTGACCATAGGACCACCCTTGAAGATTGAACACTTTACTTTAGACTTCCATGACCCCCTTGAAGACAGAGCACTATACTTTAGTTCGTTGTGAAAGTGGATCCCCCTTGTAAATGAAGCACTTGACTTTAGTCCACCATGACTGTGGTTCAGCTATGATTGATATATAATAATAATAATAATAATAATAATAATGCATTTTATTTGTAGGGCACTTTACATTAGCAGTAAATCTCAAAGTGCAACATAAAAAGTTTAAACAAAGGCAAAGTGAGATAAAAACAGAGATAAAACAGCAATAATTCTAGCATTCTTGTTAATAAGCTTTCCTAAATAGAAAAGTCTTTAGCTGTTTTTTAAAAAAGTCCATAATCTGCTGTGTTCTCAGGCTCTCTGGTAGGGCATTCCAGAGCCGTGGAGCAGCGGCTACAAAGGCTCGGTCTTCCATTGTATAAAGTTTGGTCACGGGGGGGCGAAGGCGGTAGGTATTTGTAAAACGGAGGTTTCTTGCAGTGGATTATAGTATAAGGAGTTCCTTGAGATATTGTGGAGCATTTCCATGGATGCACTGGTGAGTAAACAAACAGAGTTTGTATTCGATACGGAGATGGATAGGGAGCCAATGAAGTGACCGAAGGATTGGTGAAATGTGTTCATATTTCCGCACCCTCATCAGGATTCTTGCAGCACTATTTTGAATTTGTTGGAGCTTTTGAAGGCTCTTATTGGGTATCCCGATGAGGAGTGCATTACAATAGTCCAGTCTGGACGAGACAAAGGCATGAACCAGCTTTTCAGCATCACAGAGGGAGAGGTAGGGACGAAGTTTGGCTATGTTTCGGAGATGAAGGAATGCAATTTTACAAAGGTGATGGACATGTGTATCAAATGACAGATGGAAGTCTAACTTGACACCCAGATTTGTAACAGACGGGAAGTGGGTAATGGTACGGTCAGAAAAGGAAATACAATTTACAGACTGAGCCTCTTTATGGACCTCAATTAGATAATGTAGTTAAAGAGTTTTTTTTTAAAACTACTTCAAAGTATGTGCAATTTTCCAAATACCATAACAATTATTAAATACGCTGTTACTTGATACAGTTCTCTGCTTGATCAATCATTTGTCTAAACTTCACAGAGCCTCATTCAATAAGCTGTGACGTGGTGATATTCGTAAATGTTTCATATCAGCCGGTTTCATCATTACTGTTATTTTTTGTTTAATTTCTGTGACTGAAATGCCATTTAAAATGATATTCACCTTGAGTATCTGAAGCAGTGTGAAGACACACTTTAGTTTCTGTGCAGAAACATTCTGGTATTTGCTTTTCAAGAAATGTATCTCTCTGTACTTCCTTGCAGCTCAATGAACATTCTTTAACCTCTCGGTCATTCAAAAAAGTTTGATCTAATAATATGATTTACTTCTATTCTGTATACTTTTTCAATGTGTAGAAATACTTCTGTATATTTCTTATTGTATTGATTTTGCAGAGAAATGAAAAACAACTCTCTATGCATATTTGGCTCATTTTTAGCTGAGTACCCACACAATAATTTTTCTGATTTCGTTTTTTCTATTAAAGGGCCATTTTTCTTCAAGGACTATGTACAAACAAAAACCAACCATAGAGAGACTAAGTTTCCTGCACAAAGCTCACTCTTCCTTGGAATATTTGGGGTGACTATTTTTGATTATGGGAGGAAAACACAATATAGAGCCAAAATCAACAGTAAGAAACATGGAGTAGCCTTAAGGGCAGAACCTGGGCCTGTGGAGATACAGGCTAATGACATTAAACTTTTCAAAACTCAATATTCTGTTTTCAAAATGTACAAAGACATGCACTGATTAAAGTCATTTTTCCTCTCATATACATATGTATACATTCAACTGCATAACAAATCTCTGCAACAGTTTATATAAGTGGAGTGCATAAAAAAAAAGATATGAAACCATAAGTATGAGATCTGGTAAAATGTAAATGCATAATTTACACATCCTTAACTATGGCACATTTATACAGTCTACAGTAATGCTGCGTTTAAACATGAATCTGCCTTCTGAAAACTAATAACAGTTATTTTACACACACACACACACATATATATATATATATATAATATATAAAATGTCAGTTCTAATTAACCAATTGTTCCTGGAAGTTGCGTAGTTTTTATACCATGTGTGCAATATTTTCAGCTTTACAGCTGCATCAAGCATCTCCTTGTAACAGAATACGAAATTGACTCTCCAGCTAAACCAAAAGAATTACAGCATTAAGAACTCACTGATTTGATTTCTCTTTGCTTATCACTCCATTTATCATACCGTCATTGCACTGCTTGTTTTCATGCTTACATTTTTATGGCAGAAATGGCTGGTAATTGATACAATTATATAATCCAATAATGTTGGTTAGGATGAGTTATTTTAAAAGGACACAGACACACAAGGAGACAATTTTGTGAGATAACATTCTCTAATGTGTACTTATGTGTGGGATAATGTAGTGACATACTATTTAGTGCTTTACAGCCCTAGAAACTTGGGTTCAGTTCCTTGGATCATTCACTATCTTTATGAAATTTTGTATAATCTCCTTGAGTCCCTGTGAGTCTTTTCAATAAATTGTGCTTCCATGTCAGATCTCAAAAGCATGTACTTTAGGTTTATTCACAACTTGAAATTAACAACCCAGTAATTGAAAATGTAGCTTTATCAATGGATCGACATTTGTTTAAAATCGTGGAGTCATTTTTTTTCTTAACTTGTGCAATATTTAATAAAAAAAACTTGCATATGCTGACAATTGTGTAATGTATGATATATTAGATGTGTGGTTTTTTAAAGTATAGTTTTGAGCATTATTTCAGGTAGTGCACAGAAATCTTTGTATGTGTTATGCAGTAACAATGACGGAATCTTATATTTTGCACAGCCAGAAAAAACGAATATATATATATATATATATATATATTTATTCATTGCATTCATAGTCCGAGTCCTGACCTGAATTGTGTCAGTGATTACCTACCAGGTAACGCTTGTGGTTGGTCTGTCATTCAGCAAACATCTGCCACGGTGCCCTCTTCAGTTGCGAGAAGCAGATCTGACAGTAAACTATGCAACATATATATGTATATATGTATTATAGATTAGTTCCTGCCTTGTGCCCTGTGTTGGCTGGGATTGGCTCCAGCAGACCCCTGTGACCCTGTGTTCGGATTCAGCGGGTTGGAAAATGGATGGATGGATATGTAATATATAATGACATATATATATATATTGTCACACACGTGCAAGTAGGAGACAGCTAAAGGGTCTGAGTAAGTGTAATAAAACATCTGACTGGGGGGCGACGGAGTGCGCTGACTGTCTTTCTCAGTTCCCTACAGACCTTTCCCGGGAAATCCTGCAAGGTTCCGGCGCCTCAGAAGATGTCACTTTCGAAGCCGGCCCCTTTGCTGACGTCACTTCCGAAGCTGGCCCCTTTGCTGACGTCACTTCCGAAGCCGGCCCCTTTGCTGACGTCACTTCCGAAGCCGGCCCCTTTGCTGACGTCACTTCTGGTTCCGGCCATTTTGATGACATCATTTCCTTTCCAGACCTTTAAAGCCTCCATCTTGGGCTCCTGTAGACAGTTCTGTCTTGGACTCTGTGAGATGCACATCGTACTTGTGATCCTAAAAACCCTTTTGCAGCTGAGAAAAACAACATACCGGTGGCTGCCCGAAACCATATAATGTCTCGGACTCATAATTATTACTATATATATATATATATATATATATATATATATATATATATATATGTATATATTTTGTGGCAAGTGGCTGGGGGCGGTACCCAGCCGGGACACCCGGAAGGACCGGAAGAGGAATTATGCCTCCTCCGGACCACGAGGGGGCAGCCGCCCTGGTTGGTATGGGGACCAGGGAAACAGAGCATGGAAGCTCAACCCTATAGGAGCCCGTGGTAACCGCCAGGGGGCGCCCGAATGCCTGAGGAGCCCTGGACATCAGCACCGGAGGTGCTGGCAGAAGGAATACCAGGGATACCCGGAGTGCTTCAGAAGTTCATCGGGAGGCACCTGGAGCACGTCCGGGTGAACATAAAAGGGGCCACCTCCCTCCATTCAATGGCTGGAGTCGGGGGGAAGAAGACAGAGCTTGGTGGAGAGGAGTAGAGGTGGTCAGAAGAGAGAGAGGCATTGTTGAGAGGCCAAGTCTGAAAGGTGATTGGTACGGGAGTACTGGGTTGTGTGCACTGTAAATAGAGAAAAATGTACAATAAACGTGTGTTGGTGACTGAAACATCGGTGTCTGCCTGTCTGTGTCCGGGCCACCTTCCACAATATACTGTATATATATATATTTTTAATAGAGTTAAATAGAAATAGTTGTAATAAAATCCTATCAACACAAAACCAAGCATGTTTTTCCATACTTTTGAAGAAAAATAAGCCATTTTAATTAATTCATTAATTATCAAATCATAAGATAATGTACTACAGGATAATATACTACAGTACACTGATGGATTCAGAATGCATTTTTCTGAACTCTGAATAAGTTCTTTCTGCCACTTTCCAGTTTAAAAGTTTGTAAGACCCCTCTGAGATCTATCCATGTCCATCCCCCTTAGGTTATACTTGTTCTGAGAGTTTTTAGCTGACTACACAAAATATGTGAAACACAAACTAGGATGCAAATGTCTTGTATTGAATCCACACTTATTGGTAATTAGTGAAGTTGGTGATTAGTTCTAATCAGACATGTGCAGTGATCCTGTCTTAGCAACATAATACAATGAATAAACTATGTTGTAAGTGTTGTTAAGGTCTTGTTCCATAAGAGTACATGAATAATAGGTGCATTTTTGCAGTAGATAAGCTAAGGTGTTACTAATACATTTATCCTATGTGTGACATTTTCAAATTACAGAGTAATCATGAATCAATTCTGTATAGATAAAAAGGAAGTGGGAAATAAAAAGATATAATTGAAAGGCAGTAAAGCAAAAATCAAAAAAGAAAAACATGCATATCAATAAGCATGATAAATTCAACATTTCCCTACGTAAGAACATGAGAATTTTTTCGAACAGGAGGTGACCACTTGTTTAGCTACGTTGTCCCAGTCCTTATAAAAAGTGAGCTACATTACTTACAAGGTGTGGACATACTTGTGGTCTCTGTCTGTAGGAATCACTAAAGTACTAGACCATCAGGATCCTTGGACATTTGATTCTTGACCCCCACCTTGGAGTTGTTAGTATTTGAAAAGAAACCTTAAAAATTCCAAATTAATAAATATAGTATAAACATACAGTATCATTATTAATTTGACTTAAGAAAATAAAATAAATTGCAAGATATTTACATGAAAAATATGTGGACATATCTTTCAATATAATGCATATGTACTTCAGATATATATTATTAAGGTTATATCTGAAATATAGGAAACATACTGTATATTTGACTTATTAAATTGTAATAAACATATTTCCAAGTATACTGTGTATAAGAAATTAAATATACTGCGTGTGCAGACCACTTGCAAATTATTCTTGCTACGTATATATTTTTTTTCCTGGAAAAAGTTAAACCCTGTTTTCCAAAGGTTACAATTTATTCTGAACATCTCATAACTCACTAAAGGTAATTCAATCAGATTACTTAACCAACATACTTAGGCTAAAATTCACAGCCTTGTTACTCACATACTCAGTTAACAATATGCTTAAATTTGTGGTGTGTCACAATGCAGGATGGTCTAAAACAAATCTCAATTTAAGAAACACCTATGAGATATCTATTAGTTGATTTTTTCAATGCCAGGTAATATTGCAATATACAAGTATACAAATATCTTGAAACATCTAAACACTAAAAATATATTGTATATTATAATTAGTTAAAATACTGTGTAATAGTTTTCTGAAATGTATCTTATAGAATATTATTGATAGAATTTTAAAATATATTAAGAAATATATGTTTATATTTTGGAAAATATATACAAGAACCAAGAGTGGCGTTTGGGGGTGGCAAGTGGGGCAATTGCCCCAGGCTCCGCGCCTCAGGGGGCCCCACTTTTGAGGTCCACGTGTCCCGTTTGAGCGGATTTGTCAAGTTATATTCTCCAACTATTTGACAGTAAACTATTTCAACCATATATATATATATATATATATATATATATATATATATATATATATATATATATATATATATATATGTGATGCTTCTAAGAGGAACCCTTTTAAAATCCATCTTCAAGGTTAAATTCCATACATGTACGTCTTTGAAAACATTTCATTTTTCACCATCGCCCAAAAAGGGTCGCCAGTATGATCCCTTCCTAAGTGTTAATTTCCGCATGACACCACATCACATTTCGCACTGTCATGATATTGTCATGAATTATGAATTGCACTTTCTTAATACATTATATCGTTATATTTTGATAAAGTCTGTGTGTTAATTTGCAAAAATTTAGCTGAATACTGTAATGTATATTAACATTATTTTTATTAAAATCATGCGCAAGTTTAAACAAGCCACACATACCGGTAACAGTGTTTGACCTAACCAGACCTGTGTGGGGTTGGTCAGCCCTAGGCCCCGCACACCCCTAAGGCCACCTCTGATAAGAACTGCAATAAGTACATTTAAGAGATGGAAGATGTTGTAATACATATATTCTTGTAGGAGTTTATAGTATATTTTAAAATATATATTTTACATGTAGCCATTTGTAATTATTATCTTACATGTATTGTATTAATGTAACATGAATTTAGACATTTTTAATTATTAATTGACAAATTAGCCAGGACCTTAAAATCTATTCAATGATAACAGCCATAAGGGTGACACTTTGTATTTAGTTTTATTTAATGTCAATGTCAATGTCAACTTTATTTATATAGCACATTTAAAACAACATCGGAATGGTGTGGCCAAAGTGCTTTACAATAATAGAATTAAAGAAAAACATATAATTAACATGAATAACATAAATAGAAATAAAATAAATGAACATAAATAAAATAAATAATAAATAGAAGTAATGTTACATAATCACAATGAGGAAACCATCAGTATTACTGAAGGTCACGGAATGCAAGTGAATAGAAATGAGTCTTTAATCTTGTTTTAAACAGTTCAATTGTAGATGACTCCTTTATGTGATGAGGTAAAAAGTTCCACAGGCGAGGAGCAGCTGCCCTGTCCCCCTTAGTTTTACACTTGGTACGCGGGACAACAAGAGACAACTGACCAGAAGATCTAAGCACTCTAGATGGCTGGTGTAAAACACATAATTCTGATAAATAGGCAGGAGCAAGCCCATGTAAAGATTTAAAAACTAGCAACAAGATTTTAAAGTCATTTCGAAAACTGACAGGCAGCCAGTGTAAAGAAGCTAATATTGGAGAAACAGAATCAGTCTTTCTTGCCCCAACCAGAAAGCGAGCGGCAGCATTCTGGACCAACTGTAACCTGCGTATCAAGGATTTGCTAATCCCAGAATACAGCGTGTTTCAGTAATCAAGGCGAGAAAACATAAAAGCATGAGTAGCTTTCTCAAGATCCCTAGAAGGTAAAAAAGGCTTGATCTTACCTAATAGACGAAGCTGGAAAAAGCAATTTTTGACTATAGAATTAACTTGTTTCTCAAAAGAGAAGTTACTGTCAAAGGTAACGCCAAGATTGCGGACTTGAGGTTTGCAAGAGACAGAGAAAGAGCCAAGAAGTCCAAGACCCATTTGGGCTTTAGCTGATGGACTCACTATAAGCACCTCCATTTTATTTTGATTCAGATCAAGAAAATTATTAGCCATCCAGGATCTTAGTTCAGAAAGACAGTTGTGCAGTTGATTTATTGCAGAGTTGCAGATGGGAATATAAACCTGTGTATCATCAGCATAGCAGTGAAAAGAAATGTTAAATTTCCTAAAAATCGCTCCAATAGGGTGAAGGTATATAGAGAATAAGATAGGACCCAAAATGGATCCCTGAGGAACACCACATTTAAGAGGAGCAGTAGATGAAAAAGAGGAATTTAAAGTCACTGAAAAGTGTCTACCAGTTAGATATGACCTGAACCAGTTAAGAGCAGCTCCTTTAAGCCCAACAAAATGTCCAAACCGCAATAGCAATATCTTGTGGTCAATAGTGTCAAAGGCAGCAGTCAGGTCCAGGAAGACAAGGACCGCAGCGCCACCTGAGTCAGTAATAATAGAGATGTCATTAAATACTTTAAGGAGGGCCGACTCAACACCATAATAACGCCTAAAGCCAGCTTGGTAGATCTCAAATAAATTATTGGAGTTAAGGTGATCACCAATTGATTATAAATAATTCTTTCTAATATTTTAGCCAGAAATGGCAATTGGGAAATCGGGCGAAAATTGGCTAAAACTCCAGGATCTAATTCTGCCTTTTTTAGACAGGGATGCACTGTAGCATGTTTAAAAAATGAGGGCACAACTCCCTCACTAATAGAACCATTGATAATGGCTAGTAAAGATGGACCCAAAACATCAAAGGCTTCCACTAAGAGGCGTAGGGGTACAATTGTTTAAGTGTCAGTAGTCTTTTTAACTGTGAAAGTGAGACAGGATCAAAAGATTCAAATACAATACCATGATTAACAGTAGGAAGTTCGTAGTCAGTTGGAACAATACCACAGCAAATTTTATCAATTTTACTGACAAAGAATGAAAGAAACTGCTCACCTGAAAGAACAGTGCTATTTAATCTCATCACAGAATGAGGGTGAATGGCCACATTAATTGAATTAAATAAGACCCTAGGATTCTTAGAATGACGGGAAATTAAATCAGCAAAGAAATCATGTTTAGATTTCGTAACTGCAACCTGGAATTTGAATAGATTAGTCCTAAAAATCTGTTAAGAAACAATCAGTCCATCTTTTTTTCCAACACCGTTCCGCAGTTCGACAGGCGTGGTGTAGTGGTCGCGTAGTTTCATTTAGCCAGGGACCAGGTCTTCCCTTATTACAGCATGTCTTGAGCGGAGCAATTGAGTCTAATACCGTTTTACAAGAAGAATTAAATTCTAAGAGAATCATCGATACAATCATATTGGACATGCACATCAAGACTAGAGAATATGGTTTTAAAATTGGATATAATAGAAGAATTTAAAAAGCGAGAGCAGCGTGAAGCACAATTAGTAGTAGGGACATCTACAGTAATATTCAAATCCATCATTATAGAAAAGTGATCAGTAAAAGAAACATTGCATAAATCAATATCATTAACTGAAATATCACATATAAGAACGAGATCAAGGTGTGACCGAGAGAGTGAGTTGGCATATTAATATGCTGGATAAAATCAAATGATTCCAATAGTGATAAAAAGTAATTAACCAAAGGTTTCGATTGACAACAAACATGAATGTTAAAATCACCAACAATAAGTACTTTGTCATGGGAGAGGGTGATATCAGCCAGGAGATCAGAGAATTCAGAAATGAAGATATCATTAATTACAGGAGGTCTATAAACCACAGCAAACAACAAAGAAGGGGAGATGCACACTTCGAAAAGTTGCAGTTCAAAGCTACTAAACGGACCCTTTGTAAGGCTCCGACACAGGAACATACTTTTTAAAAACAGTGGCAATGCCCCCATCATGACAAGTCAGCCGAGGAGAGTTTAAAAATGAATAACCTGATGGTACCAAGCCAGTAAAACATGAAGAGTCACCATTTATAATCCAGGTCTCAGTGATGAAAAAGAAAACCAGATTATTTGAGATAATAAAGTCTCACCTTGAAATGGAGAAATTAAATCCGGTGTCCACCGCCCATGAACCAGGGATGGATTCCTGTGCAGGAGAAGATGGGTCGTAGGCAACTCGCAGGCATCAGGAAACCAAGCTCTGGGACTTGAGTCAGTGTTGTTTAACAGCAATACCAGCTCTTTTTCCACCTTGGCGGCGGGTGTGTTTGCGTCTCCAAGAGGCATTCAGCTCACTGATACAGGTGAACACCGGCGTCCAGGTGAAGAAGTCAGCAGATGAATAAAACAAAGGTGGAGGATCACATAATATCCCAACAGGAGATGAAAATTGAGAGGAAAGCAAGCAAGAAAATATGTTAAGTAAAGAATCACAATCGTAGGACAGTGGTCGTTGGAATAAACTAATACAAAAAATCAAAGCATAAAACATAGATTAGCGAGACGAGCAGACGGCCAGCCACACCAGTCGGCACCATCTTCATCATCACTCAGCATTACTCATCACTGTAATAGAATACGGATGAAGTAATACTGCAGTTGTTAACAATTTAAAAGCTATTGCTTAAGAAAAATAAAAGATTTTTTTGTTCAATTCAATTCATTCTAATTAAGCACAAATCTACTTAAGGCCCCACCACTATACATTATTTACAATTCCATATGAATAAAATCATAAGCAGTTTGTTTTCTAATCACACAAAAATAGCTGAGCCAATTTTCATGAAATTTTGCACGTGCTTTGCCGATGGTCCAACTTAACATTTAAGCTCTTTGTCATATTGGGACAAAATAAGGGTTAAAATGGCTGGGGGGCAACTCAATAAAACAGTACTAATGTTGGGACTACAATTCCCATCACACGACAGGAGTGTCCTGGGGCTGAGGTGAGGATGTTTTCATCAGCACTTGGAATATATTGTACCAGCCAAAGCAGAATCTCATTGGCCACTGCATTTTCCTCTAAATAACTTTGGGTAGCAATTTCAGTTTTTCTTTTTTTAATAATTTCATTGTCTTGCAGGATTACAGTTTTTTGTCTCATTGTGGGTTGTGTTAACCAAATTGAATTTCCAAAAGACAGCTTTTCCCCCATTTACTTATACCCAGACAATGCTGGGTACTTGAGCTGATACATTATAGAATGACAATAAGCATACCATAATGAAAAGTTACAATAGAGAAACATCATTGAATAAATAGTTTCAAAATATTGTTATATGCTAAAAAAAGAACCAAATTGAATGTCTAAGGAACAATCTCATAGCACATTCATATTCTTAATGCTAACCATTATAGCTTCTGGCAGTCCTATTACCTGAAAACTTTTATTTTTTTTTCCTAACATAAAAAGTTTATCTCTTTTTGCAGCTGTTTTAAAGCTTTATTGCTAAAATTTACTTTGGTGTAATGCAGTATCCTGTGAGCTATGAGATGAAATTTTGAAAAGCCCAGAACCCTAAAGGCAAACAAGTTTTCAACTATTTCGTTAACAGAACACATCAGCTAAAATAAATTCTTTCCCATGCCACATCATGAACATCATGTATAGTTGTTTAAAGCATTTTTATAATGTTAACAGTTAAAAAGTGACATAGCTAGTAGTGTTAACACCTTGGACTCCATGCCACTTTTCAACTGTACTGCCATTTATGTACAGTCTTCATTTTTTCTTGTATTTACACACATGCTGATGGGCTGACTGTTGACTGCAAACTGTCCAAGTATTTATTTGTGATGTTCTGCGTATATCAGGTTTCTTTTTATTTTTTGTTCTCTCTTTCGCCTTATACAATTTCTTGTATTAGGAATTTGTTAGTTTTCGCATACCCCTTGGGGTCAGAGCGCAGGGTCAGCCATTGTACAGCGCCCCTGGAGCAATTACCGGTTAAGGGTCTTGCTCAGGGGCCCAGCAGAGTAGGATCTCTTTTGCACAGATCCTTAGCCTCAAAGCCACCATTCTGCCCCAAGGTTGTTTGTGATGTTTACATTGCTTGAATGTATTAAAGCTATACAAAACTAGATGAAAATTCCACACAGCCACTCAGTCATATGAAGTATTGCATCACGGCTTTGGCATCACTGACAACAAAAGAAAAGGAAGCAGAGCACTTCATTGGATAACAATGACTAACAACAAAGTACAAAACTGAACATGTAAAACAGACAGAATTGTTATGATAGCATCACTGATAGCTGAGTTATAATTTATTAAAAAGAATGTAAAAAATGTTCTTGAGGCTATTATTATTATTTATTTATTTAGTAGAGCAAATAAATAAGCAAGTTATAATACATGCAAGCATGAAGATGCAAGCATCAAAGCAACAGAGAACAAGATAACAAAAGCGAGCACAAGGGAGTAGAACTACTACATAATTATAACTACAACTAGACTAAGACAAACAGTCATAAATCAGTATCCTAAACTCACTGTCATTCCCACAGCAGCTATCCTTTAGGAGAGAAGCTAAGCAGTTCCAAAATATCTAATAAAAATATATGTCACATATACAATATACAAGTAAATTTTGTGCAGCTCAAATAGATAAAGGGAGAAAATTAAACAGGTTTAGAGCAAGAATGGAGAAACATTGCCCAGTCTTGGAACAGAGGCTTCCTTATGGGACATAAGACCAAGACCAAGAAAGACTAAGGATTGGAGATTTTGCAGAACAGAACCAATCAGAGAAGTATAGGTCAAACCGTTTGGATCTTTGTAGCGACGGGAAAGCCAGTGCTGAGATGCAGGAAGTTCTGAGGAGTGAAAAGAGAAACCGAGAACACCAGTTGAGCAGCTGCATTCTGGAGGAGCTGGAGAGGATAGCATCTGAAGCAAGTCCCACCTGTAGTCCAGCAAAGAGAGCACCAGTGCCTGAACAAGGAGTTGCATGGCTTAATTATTGAGGAGGGGTCAAATCCACAAGACATTAGGAAAAAAAGAAACAACAGGCCTGGGACATTGAAGATTAGTGAAAGCAATGAGTGCAGGTTCACATCAGGATTCTTGACCATGACTGATGGTGAAAGAATGACTTCTTCACGGGATATGCTTAGCAACAAATCTGAGAAAGGAGAATCAGAGGGTAAGTACAAAATATCTGACTTTGAAAGGTTACGTTTACGGTGGTGATCATTTATCCATGATGAAATAGTAGAAAGACATCTGGAGACCTTTGATGAAACATGTAGGTTTTAAGAGGGAAATGAGAGGAGGATCTGTGCATCATCAGCATAGAGGTGGTTGGAGAAGTAATGAGAAGAAATGGTATTGTATAAAGAACGAATATAGAGAGAAAGGAGAAGTGGACCCAACACTGATGTGTGAGGTACACATGTAGAAGAGGCTTTATGTTGCCCAAGCCCTGTAGCACTGCATACAAAGCAGAACTAACCCTCAATGATACGGTATGCATATGCACATCCATTCACATTGGGACAATTTAAATATCCCCCCTCTCCCAATGCCCTAAGACACAAATATAGAAACAACATGGAAAGAACCAACCAGGAAACAATTCCCATGTGCTGGAAAGCAGGAGTTAACACTAAGGTGCTGAAATTAGACATGAACTATGCAATAAATATCCTGATACACAATGATAGTCCTTGCTTTTGAAAATTAGGAATATCTAGTCATCCATTATCTAGAATCCAAGCCAGGTCACAGACAGCCAGAACCTTCTTAAACAGCATTGTTCTGCAGCAGGGACCAACCCTGGATGGGGCAGCAGTCCATTGCAGGGAAGGAATAGAAATGCAATTACTGTATTTATTATCAGCCCAACTGATCTTTTATCTGTTACATTTTTTAGTTTATCGTGATTATTTTGGATTCATAAATTGTGGTTAGAATGTTTTAATGTCTTAGGGGTGCAAGAGATGGAGGAATGCAATTAGCATTCTGACAAAGTTGACAAATAGACCTATAAAGGAAATTTGTTTCCTTTGTGGTCAAAACTTCATGCAGTACCTATAAAAAATATTCACCCCTTGGAAGATTTCTCATGTTATTATTATACAACATTGAAGCATAATGGAATTAATTTGGCTTTTTTTGACATTGGACAACAGTAAAAGATTCTTTAATGTCAATGTGAAAACAGTTCTCTGCAAAGTGGTTTCAATTAATTACAAATATAAAACACTAATCTCATAACCATTCACCCCCTTCAATATGACACCCTTAAATCATCACTGGTGCAGCAATTTGGTTTTAGAAGCCACATAATTAGTTCAGTGGAGACCACCTGTCTGGGTTTTTCCTTGAGAATTGCATAAATCCACCTGTAAATGGAAGAACCAACCTGTGGTGAGTCAGCATGGTGGCCTAACTTACACAATGAAGGCAAAAGAAGACTTCAAGTAACTCAATGAAAAGCACAAGAAAATATCCATTTCACTGAATATCTATTCGGGTCCAGTTAAGTTCATCATTAGGAAATGGAATGAGTATGACACAGATATAAACATGCCTAGAGCAGGCCGTCCACAAAAACTTAAGTGATCATGCAAGAGGGAGACGAGTGAGGGAAGTCACCAAGAGACGTGTGAGAACTCTGACGGAGTTACACGCAACAGAGGATGAAACTGGAGAGACTGTGCAGACAACAACTGTTTCCCAGGTGCTCCACCAGTTGCAGATTTCTGGAAGAGTGGCAAAGAGAGAGCCACTATTAAATAAAAACTTATGAAAATTGGTTAGAGTTTGCCAGAAAGCACAAAAGAGATTCTGAAGTCAGCTAGAAGAAGGGTCAAAACTGCACAATATCATCAGCTAAGCATGAAGCCTAAGGTGCACAGAGATGGCTTAAAACAACAATGTTAATATACTGGAGTGGCCATGTCAGAGTCCAGATCTCAATCCAACTGAGAATTTGTGGCTGGACAAAGAAAAGGCTCTTGGCATACAGGTTGGAATGGTCTCTGAACACAAAGGAACTATATAAGAAAGGGCAAAGCAGGCTCTTCTTTCTTAGGAGACTGTGTTCCTTTAATGTGGAAGTGACATCCTTCATATCTTCTGCAACTCTCTGATGGCCGGTGAAGTGCAGTTTTCTACACTGTGTTGTGCTAGGCTGGAAACATTGCTTCAAGAGAGGCCCCCAAATCAACAGTCACACTTTATGCATCACAATTTATTTGAGAAATTCCAGTCTGGTTTCCGCACTGGTTATAGTACATAAATGGCACTAACGTGGGTTGTAAACAACATTCTGATATCCTCTGATGAAGGAAATTCCACTGTAATTATGTTGTTAGACTTAAGCGCAGCGTTTCACACAATTGACCATTTTATTTTACTGCACAAGCTGGAAAATGACGATGGGCTTACAGACACTGTCCTTGCCTGGTTTAGTTCTTATTTATCAAATCGATTCCAATACGTACAGAAATGTGCTGACAGTACTCCATCATCCATCCATCCATCCATCCATCCATTTTCCAACCCGCTGAATCCGAACACAGGGTCACGGAGGTTCATTTTCCTCAGAATTCTACACACAACACCCCAGAATGACAACGTGAAAAAAGTTTACTTGAGATTTTTGCAAATTTATTAAAAATAAAAAAATTGAGAAAGCACATGTACATAAGTATTCACAGCCTTTGCCATGAAACTCAAAATTGAGCTCAGGTGCATCCTGTTTCCCCTGATCATCCTTGAGATGTTTCTGCAGCTTCATTAGAGTCCACCTGTGGTAAATTCAGTTGACTGGACATGATTTGGAAAGACACACACCTGTCTATATAAGGTCCCACAGTTAACAGTTCATGTCAGAGCACAAACCAAGCATGAAGTCAAAGGAATTGTCTGTAGACCTCCGAGACAGGATTGTCTCGAGGCACAAATCTGGGGAAGGTTACAGAAAAATTTCTGCTGCTTTGAAGGACCCAATGAGCACAGTGGCCTCCATCATCCGTAAGTGGAAGAAGTTCGAAACCACCAGGACTCTTCCTAGAGCTGGCCGGCCATCTAAACTGAGCAATCGGGGGAGAAGGGCCTTAGTCAGGGAGGTGACCAAGAACCCAATGGTCACTCTGTTAGAGCTCCAGAGGTACTCTGTGGAGAGAGGAGAACCTTCCAGAAGGACAACCATCTCGGCAGCAATCCACCAATCAGGCCTGTATGGTAGAGTGGCCAGACAGAAGCCACTCCTTAGTAAAAGGCACATGGCAGCCTGCCTGGAGTTTGCCAAAAGGCACCTGAAGGACTCTCAGACCGTGAGAAAGAAAATTCTCTGGTCTGATGAGACAAAGATTGAACTTTTTGGTGTGAATGCCAGGCGTCACGTTTGGAGGAAACCAGGCACCGCTCATCACCAGGCCAATACCATCCCTACAGTGAAGCATGGTGGTAGCAGCATCATGCTGTGGGGATGTTTTTCAGCGGCAGGAACTGGGACACTAGTCAGGATAAAGGGAAAGATGACTGCAGCAATGTACAGAGACATCCTGGATGAAAACCTGCTCCAGAGCGCTCTTGACCTCAGATTGGGGCGACGGTTCATCTTTCAGCAGGACAACGACCCTAAGCACATAGCCAAGAAATCAAAGGAGTGGCTTCAGGACAACTCTGAATGTCCTTGAGTGGTCCAGCCAGAGCCCAGACTTGAATCCGATTGAACATCTCTGGAGAGATCTTAAAATGGCTGTGCACCGATGCTTCCCATCCAACCTGATGGAGCTTGAGAGGTGCTGCAAAGAGGAATGGGCGAAACTGGCCAAGGATAGGTGTGCCAAGCTTGTGGCATCATATTCAACAAGACTTGAGGCTGTAATTGCTGCCAAAGGCGCATCGACAAAGTATTGAGCAAAGGCTGTGAATACTTATGTACATGGGATTTCTCAGTTTTTTTATTTTTAATAAATTTGCAAAAACCTCAAGTAAACTTTTTTCACGTTGTCATTATGGGGTGTTGTGTGCAGAATTCTGAGGAAAAAAATGAATTTAATCCATTTTGGAATAAGGCTGTAACATAACAAAATGTGGAAAAAGTGATGCGCTGTGAATACTTTCCGGATGCACTGTATCATTAGGAAACATCATGTTAATTTTCACTCGTATGCAGATGACACCCAGTTATACCTTTTTTTTTAGGCCAAATGAAGTTTCTCTGATGTTGCCTTTAATTAGTTATGTTAGTTAATTAAAGGAGTGGATGGATGAGAGCTACTTATCTTTAAACACCAATACAACAGAGATGTTAATTATTGGAGGGAATGACGCTAATCGCAATGATATTTTGTCATCATTTAACTCAGTTGGAATCACCATTAGTTTTACTGAATCAGCCCACAATGTAGGCGTTATCTTTGACTCTAGCATGTCATTGACAGCGCACATTATAAAGTTTTCAAAAATGTTGGGAAATTAAAGCGTTTTCTAAATAAGCAGGATTCTGAGAAATTAATTCATGCATTTATTTCTAGTAGGATTGACTACTGCAATGTGGTGTTCAGTGGATGTTCAAATTGTTCTTTATACAGCTTCTAGTTAATCCAAAATGCTGCTGCAAGAACAAGAAAATACGAACACATAACTCCAGATCTTAAATCCTTACACTGGCTCCCGGTTAAGTTTAGGGCACTTTCTTTTTAACATATAAAGCTTTAAATGACCGAGGTCTGGCTTACTTGTCCGAAATTATCAAGACTTACAAACCAGATTGTACATTAAGATCTGAAGATGCCAGTCTGCTTATGATTGCAAGAATTAATAAAATAACAGTGGGAAGTTAAGTTTCTAGTTACAGGGCCCCTAAATTGTGGAATGTTCTGCCTGCTACTATAAGAGATGCCCCTTTGGTCTCAGTTTTCAAATTAAAACAAAACTGAGTGCCGTTATGAACAATGTTGTATATCCTCTCTCTGACACAACAACACTGAGGACTTTCAGCCAATGCACAAGTTAGTCAACAAACTGGGGGGATCGGGGCATTGGGTTGGGCGGCTCTGCTATACCAACAGCAATATGCCTGCATAATGAATCCCTTGAATCCCATGAATTCTTTTCAATTTACTTGCTTAATAGTTGTTCTGCTGTGTGTTTAGACCAACGTGTGTGAATATTTATTTACTTATCTACCTGTTTATGTATTTATTTATTTAAAGAGCTTCTGTGAAAAGCCTAATTTCCCCCTGGGAACAAATAAAGATCTATCTATCTATCTATCTATCTATCTATCTATCTATCTATCTATCTATCTATCTATCTATCTATCTATCTATCTATCTATCTAGAAGATGTGGGAAAAATTGCACTGTCCAGATGTACAAAGCTGATGAAGAGGGAGACCTGCTCACACAGATTCAAGGCTGGAATGGCTGCCAAAGGTTAATCTCCGAAGCACCATCTTGAAAGAGGTGAATACATATGTGATCAATTATATTGTGTTTTATATTTGTATTTAATTTAGACCACTTTGCAGAAATCTGTATTCACTTTGACATTAAAGAGTCTTTCTCATTTGATCACTGTGATTCATCCGTCCATCCTTTATCCAACCTGCTATATCCAAACTACAGGGTCACGGGGGTCTGCTGGAGCCAATCCCAGCCAACACAGGGCGCAAGGCAGGAAACAAACCCCAGGCAGGGTGCCAGCCCACCGCAGCACTGTGATTTAGTGTTGTTTAATAATTAAATGTGAAAACTTCCAAGGGAGTCAGTGCCTTTTATCTCTTTCTGCATTGTCCACACTTCAATGTCACTCTTAACTTCTGTGGCTCCACATGGTCCTTGTTCCTTCACACTGTTCACCTGGGGTCTACCATTTGTCACACTTTTCCTGGCTGTATGAGCCAATCCAGCCAGAATCCTCCCTGAGCCTCATTGGCAGTCATGCACCCAGGCTAAAGAACAGTGGAGGAGCAGCTCTCAAGTATTTCTACATAAATGCTTACTGTTCTAGCCCTCCTAGATTTGTTGCTCAAGCCAGATATAAAATTGAGGGGTCCAGTCGAATCTGCTCTGTTAGGCAGCATAAAGACACCTTACAGAAATGTCTTTCTCTCAGGCCTGCGCCTAGATGTTACAATAAGTACAGTGTGTAAATAAGAAACTAGAAAGATATCATTTCAACCATTTCAGGTAGCGGGAGATTATTGTCTGTCCTGGCCAGCATCACTCATGCTTGGAAGGGGCACCAGTTCTTTGCAGGGCTCTCCCATACCTATTTAGCCACATGTCTTTGAGGTGCAGTAGGAAAACCAGAGCACCCAGAGAAAAACCCATTCAGGCAGGGGAAAAATGTGCAAAGCATTGTGGAGGCATCGGGATTAGACCCAGGATGCTGCATACCAACCACTGCACCACCATGCTACCCAACAAAACAATATGCCTTGTGTAATTCATTCAACAAGTGCAAAAGAAAAGAAAGATGAAGTCTTTGGAGAGCGTGCACAGTAAAAGCAGTGCCATCTGATGGAAATTACACAAAACAGTTCTTAAATGTGCCTCCGCTTGTTTAATTGGTCAATGATAAATCTCAGACTTTTTGACAGTAATCTTTTTCATGGGATCACGGTGTGGCCAAGTTGGTAATGTAGTGGGTTTGACAATGCACACGTCTCTGACACACTTTGAGCAAGTCACTCCTGTGCACCACCAGTAGGAATATGCACTGTCTGTAAATAATTGTGCTACAGGTCTGTGCATGGAAAACACCTAGGAATGGTGTCCAGAATGGAAAGGCAGTAGATAAAATTGAGACTGTTTGCAAAGACTGTATAGACTTATATTGACCAAACTAAAAATACCACTTAATGGATGACTACTTAAAAAATGGCACATTTAGAAAAGGACTTAAGAGTACTTGACACCTTTCTTTTCTTCAAAACTGGAAACGAAAACAATTGTCTTACCAATATTAACCTGCAGGAGGCAGCAAAGCTCTACCAAAGAACATCTGAGCAATCTTCTGATTTTTTTTTTTTGTCTGTGGGTGGTATGAAAAAATATGAGGAGGATGAAAAGGCATTGACGTTGCATTATATGAGACATTTCCGGTCATATAATCCGAAATATAAAACAGGTAAACAACATTTAGGAACAACAAGGTTTATATATTTATTTATTTTGTTTTGAATGCCATGTTCACAGCTCCCATCTTTGTGGGTTACTTTATATGTTAAACAATGGATATTTAATTGGGCAATTAATATGTATTTTGTTTAAAATGGAACTCAGTTCTGCAGTTTTAGTTTAGTCTTGTGTTAAAAGTGTGTTTTTTGGTGTTTAATTGCATTAATAATTAAGTTTTCAAAAACCTAGTGTGCCTTAGTAATGGATCGATGCAATTAACCTTCAGAATACTACACTTTCTATAGGTAATTGCAATCGTTTCTTCAACATTATTTTCACTTTGTTATTAAGATATGTGATTTGTATACACCGCCCCTTAGTTAAAAGAATAAAATACAAAAAAAAAATATTAATTTTCTTCTGCTTCTTCTCCTTCATCTTTTCCAAGCAACTTTGAGTATTAGCTTCAGGAAGGGCATCCAGTTGTAAAACCTAAATGATGGAATCAATCCAATCAGCTTTGGGACATAAGAATAATAATAATAATAATAATGAGAGAATTGCAGTTCTTTTAATTTGATGCTAAATCTTTTGAAAAGAAACATGTTCTTTTTAAATTACTCTCAATCACAAAGGCATACCATGTTGCTTAGCTCAGTTGCCTCTGCCTGGTCACAGCACTTGTGTTGCTCTCACATTTTCCCCATGTCTACCTGGGTGGCTCTTTTCTACAACATCTCATTGACATGTTAGGTAGATTGGTAATTGTGAATGGCCTTGACTATGCCATATTGTGAACTGACGCTCAACCTGAAGTTGGATCTTGTGACATTATAATGTAATAAATAGGCTCAAAATGGATGGTTATTCAAAAACCAGAAAGACATAGCAGCACTTGAAGCTGTGAAGAGGAGAACAACCAAGTGCATTCCAAGACTTAAAGACATGCTGTATACTGAAAGACTCAGAGAATTAAACCTGTTTAGTTTCAAAAAGAGGACTTATAGGGACCTAATCCATATCTGCAACTTCCATGCCTGGCATTTTCTCTTGTAACAAGATCACTGTGTATGTACAGTATATGTCACCAACAATACAATTAAAATTGGTCCATTTGAGCAATGCAATATTAAACACCAGACCACCTGCCAGTCCAAAAATCTTTTTTTAGTGTGTTTCTTGTAGAAAGTACAGAGAAGAGTAAATCCAGGTCTTCAGAATTTTTGAGGGCATTGATCACGTGTTCAAGGACACCAGTGGAAGTTAAGGGCATCATACTTACGACTGAAGCCAGAAATCACTACTTTGAACAAAGCATTGTAGGAATACGGAACAAACTACGGGGGCCTGTAGTTGAAGTAGAAGCCTTGATAACCTTTAAGGAGTATCTGGATGAGATATTGGGAAAGCTTAGCTATTAGCTAAACACGTGAGCTTGATGGACTGAATGGTCTCCTCTTGATTGTCAAATTTCCTTTGTTCCAGCCCAGCTCTGTTTATTATTGTAATGTGAGGCAAACTGTTGGCAGTCTTGAGTTTCTAGCTGCTGTGCTTTTCTCTCCTCAGTTTATGGAGCTCTGCCTTAATAGTGTTAACATTCAAAGCCTTTGATTCATGACATTATCATTCACATTTTACTTATACATTATTATTTTAAGGTGTTCAAGTCCTCCTTTAACTTTAATAAAATATTGAGGTAGAGGATCCATATAAAGCATCTAGCTGTGATATTCTGCCATGGACATTAGACCTATAGAGATCAGAAAGACCAGCCCATAATTGTATACCCATTGATTTTCAGAACAGTTTTAGGAGGAGATTATTCTAGTAAGTCTTTCTGTCTTCTTCTTTTGGTTATCATTTGAAGATAGGAATGACCAAGATAATGTATAATATATCTCAATAAGCTGCACCCAATAGTCGTGATGGGCAGATGAAGCCCTGTGTGGCGTTTGTAGCTTCTTCCTGATTGCGCTCAGAAAAAGATCTGAAGCTTTGAAAATAGTAACATCCAGCGGGTTACAGAAATCATAGCAGCCATGAGCCCGACACAGCCGCAAGTAATCCTCGCCTATGTTGATCGCATAGTTACCAAAACACTAAAAGCCCTTGAACGCTTAGTTTGTTCATTTTAATATCATGATAAGCATGTTATCATTAGTCCCAAAGGTGTAATTTGCTACCATTATGAATATTGTACTTGTACTACCTCACCAGTGCATCCATGTGCCAAGTGCCAATAGTTTCCTCCTCTTCACATGGCTCACTTTCCTTAGAAGGGCTGCTTGCAGCTGCCACACTAGTTGAAATTATTTTGAAACGTTGGTAAAGTTGCCGTTTTTATCAGCTGGAACTAAACTCCTTGTTTGTATGATGGAATGCTAACTAATACCACTGGCAACTCATCTGCTCATGTGTTAGCATAGCGTTGTAAACAACCAAAATGCATCGGCTTGCAGAGCCAGT
Organism: Erpetoichthys calabaricus; assembly: GCF_900747795.2. NCBI lineage: Eukaryota > Metazoa > Chordata > Cladistia > Polypteriformes > Polypteridae > Erpetoichthys > Erpetoichthys calabaricus. The sequence continues at coordinate 22,582,757 of NC_041402.2, forward strand.
AAGCACTGGCCAGACATTACCATTCATTATAATAATAATACTTTACATTTATATAGCGCTTTTCTCACTACTCAAAGAACTCTCCACACAGGGAGGACCCGGGAAACTAACCCACAATCTCCTTACTGCAAAGCAGCAGCACTACCACTGCACCACCTGTGAGGATAAGCCAACACTGATCCATAATTATCAGGGCAGTTTTTACTGTGAGGCAATGTGAAAGATTAATATTTTCACGTTAGTACTTGGGGGAATGATTGCCCAAAAGAGCAAAGATAATCACAACAGGGTTTAGGGAATGTGCTTATTCCACTATGCACACTTAAGAGAGTTTTAATGATATGCCTGCAGTAGGCTAGAGTATTCTCACCAGCTATGGAAAAACCCTGTATGTCATATCTTTCAAGTTTTCGGCAAATTGAGAAAATGATGTTGCCCCTATAATTAACAATCTCTAGATTTAATTTTTCTTGAACTTCACATACACAATATTGTTGTTTTTCAGGAATCAACAACACCTGTCATTTAAGTCACACAGTCACAGCATTTAAATCACATGATTTTCATTGGTAGGCAGTCTTTCCTCATTGGTCAGAGGAGTTGCCAGGTTTTTGTCTTGCAGTATGTAGAATACTGTGTACATACGAGCTTCTTCCATCGTGCTATGACCGGAATAAAGACATATTTGGCCATCACCACTATCTTATAACATCATGAAAGACCCAGTAATGCCAAAAAACTAAAAAAAACTCAATTTTGAATAAAATGGTAGTTACTAGGTTTTTCCATTGCACATGGGTATTAATAACACATTAGAAGTTCCAGTACAGAAGAAAAGTATAGCATGATATTTAATTTATCGTCGGATAACACTTATAGACCCCAAATTTGATTCAATATTTTCTGTGTATAAGATACGAGTGATAGTTTCACATCCTCTTATATAGCATGTGGAACAGCACAAAGCTTTGAAGCAGTCAGAATGCTGCCAGAGCTTCAGTGACATTTGAAGCTTCAGGCGTCATCAGTCATGTGGTAAAAACGTGTAAGATTTCGATACCAGCTCCAAAGCAGCGAGCTTCTTTAAACCTACAAGCTTCGAAGCCTCGTGTCAAACGTCCCATCCCTACCCTATAGCTTACTGTACTGTATATTGGCTACTCTAGACGATATTTAATGATATTTTTTTTTTAACTTTTAACTTTTGCTGTTTTTCATTTTCTTTGTTTAAGGTAGTTGTAGTATGGTGTTGTACCGTGTTAGCCATTATGGATGTGGTGAGAAGTTAAGCAAAATGACACCTTTTATTGGCTAACTAGAAATATTACAATAGATAGATAGATAGATAGATAGATAGATAGATAGATAGATAGATAGATAGATAGATAGATAGATAGATAGATAGATAGATAAGAACTTTATTTATCCCGAGGGAAATTCTTTTGTCATATACATGCTCAGTGCAACAATAGGAATAAAGATAAGGTAGTAAAGAGTTAAAAAGATCAGTAGTAATAGTGCAAACAGAATAACAAAATAACTCTAAACAAAGTAACAAATAACTATAACTATAACTAATGGTTTGTATTATAACTATATAACTAATTTGTGCAAAGCAACAAACAACTATAACTAAAACTATAACAGATATAATAAAACAACAGATTATTAGTGCAAGTGGTTATGAAAAGTGACTTAGCGTTTCTGCCATGAATAAATGAGATAGCAGCACGTGATGATGGGATGAAACAAACATTCAGTAACATACAGATGAGTAAATAAAAAACCGAATGAGACCTAATGACAAAAATTCTGAAAAAGATCACCTACAGAATGAGGAAGAGTTATACAGTCTTATTGCCACAGGTAGAAAGGATTTCCTGTGGCGTTCGGATCTGCATTTAGAGGCAATGAGTCTTTTGCTGTGTGTGCTCTGATGACCCATCAAGGAGGCGTGCATGGGGTGAGAGGGGTTGTCCATGATACCGAGAAGCTTTTTCAGCATTCCGCTCTCAGACACCTCCACCAGGTTCTCCAGTCTGACACCCAGGACAGAACCAGCCTTTTTAAACAGCCTTTTCAACCTGTTGGCATCAGCAATATGCAAGCTTTCAAGGCAACTCAGGCCCCTTCTTCAGGCAAGACATGGTAGAGCACTTTGAACTACACCACTTGTTTGAAAAAATGAAATAGAAATAAATGTTGTTGGAGATCTGAGAAGCTTCCATTATGTGAGGCTATGGCTTTGGAAGTACACCCGAGTTTTTCATTAAATGAAGCCATCTTGCTCCAAAACTTAAATCAAAGTCAGGAGGCAGAGGGCAAAAATCAACTGGATGAGGGAAAGAAGGTAATGTGCATTGGAGAAAGTGGTGTGGACTTTAGAAAAAGGTATTGTGAATTAAAAAAAAAAAAACATATTTGCACCTGGGACTGTCTTGTTGTGGTTGTGCCTGGAGATCCTGAATACATGATATTATATAGCTGAGGAATCCAATAATTGTGAAGCTGAGGGCAGAAGTTCTGTTTGGGAATATCCTCCAAAACGTAACACTGTGATTAAGAACTGTGGGAGAAATCAGTGGAAACACTAGGAGACCACACTAATTTCACACTAACGACAACCCAGCCAGGAAAGAAAAGTCCAAATCCCACGAGACAAGAACATTGCCTGATGCGCCGCCATCCCACCTTCAGGCAGAATCAATCCAAATGTATTATTAATAGAATTTATTATACATCTTTGCAAATGAACTAACATCAATATTATAAAATCAATCAAAACACTGAATATGAATATAAATTTAAACATGGGTGATACAGAATTCAGAGCATGATTAACCTAGCAAAACAAAAAGCAACAAAGTTAAATAAGAGTTAGAAAGTTAATTTGAGAATTAACATTTCTGAAATAACTACAGATAATGGAAAACATAAAAGTTTCAGAGGACATCCTTTTGTGGAAAATCGAATTGTTGTTGACCTGGGCAAACAGGTTGCCCAACCTCCTCCCTGGCAATGCATTACTGGGTATTTTTTTATCCACCACTGCAGTCAATACTGCTGAATACCACTTCTCAGGCCATTTTTTCCTATGCACTCTGAAGTACTGTTCCAAGGCCTTTACTTAATCAAAGTGGATAAAGTACACAAATAAATTAATATTGAAGCTGGTTTTATATTGAAGATCCCCAAAGAGGTGCATCTTAGGTTAAATAACGATTCTATGTTAGAACATTAGATAAGAACAGGCCATTCAGCCCCACAAAGCTCACCAGTCCTATCCACTTCATTCTTCTAGTTTTGAAAGTCCTACTGTTCTGTACTAACCCCTACTCTCTGTTCTGTTTCCTTTTCCGGTGTCCTTTTGGTGGTGGCGCAAGCCACCACCATCTACTCTAAGTACCATGATGTTCCTAAAATGATGGATGGATTAAAAGCCAGAAGTCTGTATGACCATCAGCATCAAGTGACTCCGTGAGAACCCTAACTACAAAGAGGACTATTTCATTTATGTTAGGTAGAATGCCCAGAGGGGACTGGGCGGTCTCGTTGCCTGGAACCCCTACAGATTTTATTTTTCTCTGTCCACCCTGGCCATCGGACCTTACTCCTTTTCTATGTTAATTAATGTTGCCTTATTTTAATTTCTTATTTTGTCTTTTATTTTTCTTTTCTTCATTATGTAAAGCACTTTGAGCTACTTTTTGTATGAAAATGTGCTATATAAATAAATGTTGTTGTTGTTGCCACACTACTTGGTCACTTATTCCATGTGTCTACAGTTCTCTGTGTGAAGATAAATTTCCTAATGTTTGTGTGAAATTTACCCATAAAACGTTTCCAACTGTGTCCCAGTGTTCTTGATGAACTCATTTTAAAATAACAGTCTTGATCCACTGGAGTAATTCCCTTCATAATTTTAAACACTTCAATCGTGTCTCCTCTTAATCTTCTTTTGCTTAAACTGAAAAGGCTCGGCTCTTTTTTATCTTTTCTCATAATTCATCTGCTATAGCCCTGGAATCAGCCCTAGTTGCTCTTCTCTGGACTTCTTCTAGGACTGCTATGTCCTTTTTGGAGCCTGGAGATCGAAACTGCACACAGAACTCCAGATGAGGCCTCACCATTGTATTATAACATTTGAGGATAACCTCCTTGGACTTGGTCCTGTACACATCATGGCGCTATATACCCTAACATTCTGTTAGCCTTCTTAATGGATTCTGAACACTGTTGGGAAGTTGATAGCAAAGAGTCCATTATGACTCCTAAATCCTTCTCAGAAGGTGGACTTTCGATTTTCACACCACCCATTGCGCATTCAAACCTAATATTTTTACTTCCTACGTGTAATACTTTGCATTTACTTATGAAAAATTCACCTGCCACAAATCCACCCAAGCCTGTATGCTTGTCCAAGTCCCTGTGTATTGATTCAATGGATTGAAGATTATCTGCCAGTCCAACTGCTTGGTATCATCTGTAAACTTAACCAGATGTTCATTCACCATAATGTGAACATTTCTGATCCAACACAGGTGCAAGCTCAGTATGTATGCATATGCGTGTACAGGTATTGAAACAATGAAGGAGTACTTATTAATAATTTTCTTTTGAACCAATCATCTGTATGGTACATAATTACCCAATTTCTGACATGTTCACTTGATGCTTGTGCTGGCGGGCTGTAGCACTCAGCAGCACTCCAGCTAAGAGGTAAATGAAGGCTGTATAATGACAGAGTTAAAAACATACAGTAGAAGAAGTTTGTTTTTTACTGCATATAAAATTCGATTTAACTAAAGTTCAATGAAGACTGAATTATAGAATTAAGGCTCAATTTCGTCTAGTTGTAGGTTTTATTCTGAAACTTCATTAAAATCATTGTGAGGGTGTTATGATATTATAAAAAGACTGATTGACAATTCAAAGGACATTAGTTGGGAATGTGAAATTGCATATGAAGGAACATTTTTGGTACAATGCTTTTAAAATAAAAGTATTCTACTGCACTTAATTGTATTGTAAAGTTATAATGATTTTCAGAGCGGGCATGTTGGGTCTTTTTGCTCACCCCAGTCTAGAAATCAATTTAATAAAGGCAGCGTCAGACAGACTCTATGGCTTACTGCATTAGATGGGCATGTCCACAGAGAGAGAAGGCAATATCACTTTAAAAACCTCTGCTTATAATGATATTTTTATACCATACGTCAGACAAGATAGACAGCACTTTATTTGTCCCAAGAGCAAATTTTAGCTTTATACAAAAGTTCAGGAAATACTATTAACAAACAAACCATAACAGCCTCCTTCATACATACTGTAAGTGCCATAGTAGATGGACTGGCATCACGACTGAGATAGAAGGTGAATCCTTGTCCAAAATCCTTACCCAAAATCCTTACCAGCAAGCCACAATGGAAGGACAATGTGAGAGGAGGCAGAATAATGATTACTGATTCCTATCCCTGTCAGGATAAAAGAATAATGGATGGACTGGAGTGGGCACAAGCTCAACAAAGCTGGACAGTTGAAGGCTGGGAATACGTACCTTGGAGGGATGAATCTTGATATCTAGTGAGACACCTATAAGGCAGGGTCAGAATATGGCTAAAACAGCATGAATCCATACACCCCACCTACCCTGTGTCCACAGCTGTCTTACCAAATGGGTACAATGGGTGCTGGTTGTGTGCTCCAGGAGCATAGGGGCCCACAGTGTTTTTGATGCCCATGTACAGTATGTGTCTGTTTTGCTATCAAAACAGGGGCCCCAGCACACTACTTTGCCCAGGGGCATATGATGCTGTTAAGCTGGTCCTGCCTGTGTCAATAGCCCAGGATGAATGGTGATGGTGTAATAGTGACAGAAATGTTTTTGGGCCCATTAATACCAATTAATCATCTTTTGAATGCCACAGCCTATTTGAGTACTGTTGCTGAACATGGTGCATTTCTTCATGGCCACAATTTACCTATCATCTACTGGCCTCTTCCAGTAATGACAATGCACCATGTTACAAAGCAAAAATCATCTCAGACTGGTTTCATCAGCATGACAATGACTTCCGTGGGGCTTCCCAGTCACCTGATCTGAATCCAGGACACCTCTGGGATGTGGTAGGACGTGAGATTCGCCGTATGAACATGAAGCTGACAAATCTGCAGAAACTGTATGACACAACTATGTCAACATGGACCAGAATCTCGAAGGAAAGTTTCCAATATCTTATGGAGTCCATGCTATGAAAAAAGTAAGGCTGTTCTGAGAGCAAAAGGATGTCCTACCCAGTATTCGTAAAGTGTTCCTAAGAATTCAGTTAGTGAATGTTTAAGTGTTCCGGCACTAAATTTTATTATATGGGCAGCACAATGGCATAGTGGTTAGCATTGTTGCCTCATGGCTTCAGATTCCTTTCTACTGCTTTAGTTATTCCACTTTTCTTCCCAGCTCTCAAAGATGTTCATGTTAGAATTATGGATGACTCTAAAATGGCCCAGTATGAATGTGCATAGATGTATGCATTAATATGTCTTGTAATGGTCTGGCATCCAGTTCAGTGTTGTCATCTATCTTGTGCCTAAATTAATGGATGGGTAGGTGGATTTTCTTCATTTAAACTCCAGTTAAAAAAAATGTCATTTGCTGTCTTTAAAGTCTGTTACAATGTATTATTATATCTGTGATTTCTCAATATATTAGAACCTGCAAAGTCCTTATGGAGTCTGCACTCAGTCCCTCAAGCTCATACTAAAATGTAAGAGCTCTATTATTGTGGAACATTCAGCCACAGGAGATCTGCATGGAGATTTGTGTGATGGTGTCTTGTATTCACATGTTTTATAAGACACTGATAAAAAAAATACTTCAGCACGATACAGTAAGAATAAAAGGACCTTGGCATCCAAAGAAATGAATCACCAACTTAGCATAGCATAAAAGTACTAATTATTTTTTAGTTTTAAGCGTTCATTCTGCCATTCAAATGAAATCCTTCACAGCTCAAGTGCAAAATAATTTAAAGGGTCAAAGGAAACATTTTTTTTTCTTTGCAATTATATTATTTAAAGCCATCTGGAAACATTTTTTGCATTCTTTTGAACAGTCATGAAAAGAGTGTTTTTTTTTAATGTTAATTAAATTTGATCAAGCTTAAAATCACACCATTACAAGCAAAACACAATTAATCAAAAGTATAAAGGACAACATTCCAGAAAAATAAAATACATTATAAACCAACTCAACACCCCTCCTCAGGTCAGAGAGTCAAATGAATCAAAAGTTCATTGTGAGATCCATATTCATCTACATTAAAATTGCAACATAGAGCTAGAGACAAAGGCCTGGCAGCATTAACCTCTTTGGCGTTATTGCCAAGCGTGAATTAGGCTCGTGATTCTATGTTAATTCCGGTTCAGACATGGGTTGCCATTTAACACTAGAATTACCAAAGCCTGCGAAAAAACTTGTAAATCCGTCCCACCTTAAATCCCTTCGCACCTCTCTGTCAGCGTCTTTTGTCTTTTAAATGTGTCGATAAGCAGCAAGCAGCCTGCCATCACATCCCCCCACTGCCGCACAAAGTTTTCTCAGCTCAAGTCTGTTTACCTGCGTGTCAGTTGCTTAGAGTTTTATAGAGTAAATACTAAACCAGTATTTGGAACACATGCATTTCCTGTGTGTTCCGTGTCTACAACAATCTATGTAAACACATCGTTAAAACAGTTATGTAAAATTTAGACTTGGTTGCAAATTCCCACTAGGTGTAGCATACATACAGTATTCTGTGGCAGTCTTCTGTGTATTCTTGGTGCTTGTTAACCATGTTCTGCGATTTTTGTGATGGGCGATCATAAAGAACAGTGAGTCTGCGTTAAAATTGTTTTCTCTTAGGGAAAACAGCTGCTGAAACTGTAGTGATGCTTGAAACTGCTTTTAAAGAGGAAGCTTTAAGTAAAATACAGGTCTATGAGTGGTTTTCATGTTTCAAACAAGAGGAAATGTCACTTGATCTTGCTCCGTATGACTTTTCTTGTTCATGCATATGAAAAAAGAACTCAAAGGAAAATGATTTTGCACAGTGGAGAAAGTCAAAGAAAAATTGCTGCAGGCCTTGGACAACGTTCCTCTTCAGCAATTCCAAAAATATTTCCACCAGTGGGAAAACTGTTGGGACAAGTGCATTCATTCACATAGAGAGTACCTTGAAGGAGACTAACGTTTCAGTAAATAAAAATTATTAAACTGATTATTTTTTTCCATTTCCAGTTATTTTTGGGTAACCCCTCGTATATATTTTTGAGGTCCTCCCCATGCAGAAGCACAACTGTCATGTCTGTTGAAGGTTGCTTGTCCACCGCCAAGGTAACCGCTGGTTCACAGCGCCACAGAAACAACTACTATACAAGCTGACCACTGCCACATGCAAAGTGCCAGTCGCCTGATGGGTGATACAGGGAACATTATAACCTGGCCCCGTTCCTGTCTGTCTGCTGTGTCTATGTATAGTAGAATGGTAGATCCCGCTACAATAAATAACCTTGCTGTTCCTCTTTCAAGCTGAATAAATCTGGTTTTGCTGAAGTACTGAGACCCAGCCTCGCCTTTAGGGTGCAAGACACAGACTCGCGCATCTATATATATATATGCAACGGCACTGGACAAGTCACATCAGCCACGGATGAGTCACCAAGGAATGAGCTGACATGATATCATGAACAACAGGAGTGCCTGGAAATATGGCAACTCTAAAAAGTCGTATGTTCTTTCTGTCTTTGTGTGGCTTAAAGCTAGCAGTTCTTTTAAGGATAGCAAGCTACTAAAAGAGCATAAAATGAGCTGGAATCCATTGGGACTGCACTGGCAGGCACCATGCAGCATTACTATATATGCTATATATATATATATATATATATATATATATATATATATATATATAGAAATGAAGGTATGTAATACAGAATATATATGCACTTTTACTCAGACATACATGATTTACCCTGTAGTGCAAAGGTAGAAAGGTAAAAATGACAAATTATGTACTACCAAACTTTACTACCATCAGGGTACCTAGGGTTCCTCTGCTGGCTGTGGTTCAAATGCCATTTTTATGTATTTATTATTCATTTTTAATTCCTTTACGTTACTCTATCTACATATATATTTTCTTTTATAGTTAGGTGTGTTTTGTAGGTGATGCCTGCCAGAGGCAATGCCACCCACTCATCAAAGGACTGTCCTCAGTCCTATAAAAGCTGAGGAAAACCCACAGTCCCTTGCGGTTCATTGTGAATGCACTTGTGATGTGGTGAGTTCTCTTGAGTTTATTCTGTGCTTTTTGTGATTACTAGATTATTGACTGCTGTGCTCTGGTTTTTTTTTTCAGATTCTTAGATTTTTGTATTGGGATTTCTTATTTTAAAGTCATTGCTTTGTTTCCCTTTTCCTCCTATTTCTTATTTTTGTTTCAGCAGAATATTTGTTCAAATATTTTTATTTATGAAAATTCTTTGTTGCCCTTTTTGGTGACAAGCCACAGTATGATGGTTCCCCTCTAGTGGACATTTAAGTATTTTTTTGGTATTTTGGGACTTTGGAACTCTCAAGTTCATAACAGTTACATTTACTTAAGTATTGTTAGAATTGGAAATACTTCATATATACAATATTTCTGTTTTTCCTTCTCGTGCAAACAGCCCCAATTTACGATAAATAATTCCAGTGACAACATGACAAAATTAAATTAAGGAAGAAGTTAAATGTACTGGGCAGGAATCAAGTCTGAACATCTTGCTTAAAGGGAAAGTGTGTTAACCATCACATGTGTGTTGTGTTTGTTTGCTGATAGATCAGACTGTAGTATTTCATTCAACTCGTTATTTTGAAATTGTAGCTCTGTCTTCCTGCTTTGTCCAGGTAATTTTTCAAAGTTTGCTTTTAATGGAAAATAAGAAAAAAAAAATTAAGTTTATACTAAATAGGATATGCTGATCCAAATTTCTTCAAAGATTTGCATCAGTCATGGGGTTATGACCCCTCACTGTAATCCCAAGGGGTCCCGGCTACCACTTGGTGGGAAATAAGGGTGAAGGTTTATATGTCAGTGGCCTGGCTTATACTGAGAAGTACCTTGATGGCAACTTTCAAGTTTGTGGCTTGGAAAACAAACAAAACTGTGAATAAAGGAAAACACAATGAAACATGTGCTTCCTAGATATATACAGTACATATATATAAAATCAAAGAAAAGTTTAGTAACACATCAAAAGTTAAATCCAAAACTGAAACCTTAAGTTACATTGGAAGTAATTTTTTGTCATTTTCATTACACACAGGCTATAGCATTAAAGGTTTTTTAAATGCCACAGCATACGTCAAACTGTTTCTGTTTATACAGCATGTTTAAGATTAAGAAATCACATTCACAATATGAAGTGTTCAAAAACACCTTGTATAATAAATTATGTAGATGCTAAATATAGTATAGCGAAGGCTAATTTTCTAATTTTTAAAATGATATCCAGTATGCGATGTGCTTATTCTATTCTGTGCCTGACCTGTACTCTTGGAAGTAATGTATTATTTTAAATTATGGTGAAGTCCTCATTTTCAAAATTGTCATATTTTAATGTCACATGTAAGTAATACTGTAAGAGTAATACTGTCTGAGTAATACTGAGTAATACTTATATTTGTAAGGTACCATGACTATTTGAACTTTCTGTTTATCATTATGTCTAAAGTTCAGAGTAAACACTAGGCAAAATTTCTGCAGATCTCTCTCTAGCTGAATTAATGTGAACTAAAAGTAGTCCCAGTAACAAATAGACAAGCTTTATTTTGAATAGCGCCTTTCCACACCAAACACCAGCACTTTGCAAGTGAAGAACTGCACTCTAATGTCAGAGTTAAGTATTTAAACAGAGATTAGTTCATTCATTTCATGTATTTGTGTGTTATGCCTTCTTTTCATTTTTCAGCTTCCATTTTCATTCTGGGGATCCTGCAGACAGTGCATTCACGAAAATAGCAACAATGAGAAAAATACTTTCAGATGCCCACTGTGCCTTTGACACTTCAATATCTTAAAATGGTTTTACTATCATTAAATGTTTCTACCAAAATTTTCCATTTTGTTTTCTAATTTAGTCCAATAAGAGAAACAAGAGATTGTGCAAGAAGAAAACTAGTCGGGGGACCACCAAGAGACGTTTGAGAGCTCTGAAAGAGTTTCAAGATACAGCATCTTAGATTGGAGAGGCTGTGCAGACAAAAACTGGTGCTTTACCAGTAGTAGCTTGATGAGAAAGTGACAAAGAAGAAGGCACTGTTAAAAAAATGCACATCTCATCTCAGCTGAAGGTACTTCAGATACATTGAAATCAGCTGGAGGAAGGACCTATGGTCCGATGAGACAAACATTAAGGTTTTTGTTCATCAAACTAAATGCTATGTTAAATATTGCACATTATCAAAAGCACACTATCTTCACATGCATGGTGGTCCCAGCGTGATGCTTTGAATGTAATGCTGCAGACTCTAGAAGGCAGGTGAGGGTAGAGGGGAGAATGAATGCAGAAAAGTACAGGGAAATCCTGGAGAAAAACCTGATGTAATCTGCAAAAGACTAATGCCTTGACAGAAGATTTATTTTCCAGCAAGAGGAACCTAAGCATAAAGCCAAGGCTACACAGGAATCGCTTATAAAGAACAATGTTATGTCCTGGAGTGGCCGTGTCAGAGTCCAGGTGTTAATCCAATTTAGAATTTGTGGCTGGGCTTGACAAAGGCTGTTCACTCGTGACCGCCATGCAACATGACACAGCTTGAGCTTTTTTGCAAAGTAGAATGCGGAAAAATGGCAGTGTGCAGATGTGCATAGTTGATAGAGAGGGACCTGAGGACACAGACTCAATGCTGTCAGGGCTCCCATCTACTAAATACAGACTTGAAGGGGGTAAATCTTTATGTGATCTGATATTTTGTGTTTTATACTTATAATTATTTTAGACCACTTTGCAAAGATCTTCACATGAATACATTGACTGCCACAGTGATAATAGGTACATTTGTTCCTGTTGTAACTGTAAATCATGGTGTTATTTTAATATTTAAATTAAAGGCACTTTATTATTAAAGAAAATTCAGAATAAAAATGTATTTTCTCTAAAAAGATCTACTCAATTCACCTCACAGTTGGGGCAAAGAACAGAAAATTCTCGTACTGGCTGGGAAAACAAAATGGCTTCCCTGTAGCATGCAGAGAGCTTCTACTGCCACTTTTCTTAAGCCCTGATTATTTATCCATTTACTTCTTGCTTTAGAGGTTTTTCTACATACTCCAATGTATATATATATATATATATATATATATATATATATATATATATATATATAGAGAGAGAGTGACAGAAAGACCCACCAGACATCGCAAAGGTTTGGGGCAGCCACCCATATAATATATTCCTGGCTGCAAAAGTAAAAAGGTTTGTGAAGCGAGTAGTGTTTACAAGACAGAGTCCAAAACAGAACTGGGGAGTGTGGTTTTATACAGAGATTGAAGGAAGTGATGTCGTCCTCTGGGCTGGGACAGGAAGTGACGTGCTCTGAGCTGAGGCACCAGCTCCTGGTGGGATTTCCCGAGAAAAGGTCTGCAGGAGACTTAAAAAGAGAGTCAGTGCACCCTGCTGCCCCAGAGCGGATGTGTTAATATTATTCTGTAAGCCCTTCAGCTGCCTCCTATTCGCAAGTGTGTGACAACATATATATATATATATATATACATTGGAGTATGTAGAAAAACCTCTTAAGCAAGAAGTAGATGACGGTGACTAAGTCAGTATGATCAATTTGTATAGTTTTATCATTGTTTATATGTCCTTCTTAAGTTGGCATATGCTGGGTTTATGTCCAAGTGTCTGTTGATGGCGTTTTCATCTGATAGCCATACATATATACAGTGCCCTCAATAATGTTTGCACATTGCAGACTTTCATTTAGGGTATTTGAATTTGCACACATTTCATCCACACCATGTAGAAAACACAGCACATCTATATTCTGCATCTATATATACTGTATGTATGTATATATATATATATATATATATATCAAACAACTGAAAAGATGAAAAGTGTTGGGGTCCAGTAGGATGCATCATTTATTGTCTAGGAAAGAAAATTGAAAATCAAGGTGCAGAACATTAAAAAAAATTGGATGGGTTGTTCTCCGGCAGGGTTCAGGTTGCACACTATTCGTTAGGTCCAACCCCTTGGATAGCTGGTTCCAGACTGAATGCTGACTTCTGGACAAGTTCTGGCTTACATGTCCATGGAAGTGGAAGAGATATATTTAGTCATTAATCTTAATCCAAACAAGGTGTTCCCATATCTAAATTGGCTAGGAAAACAAACAAACAAAATGGCTTCCCTGTAGCCTGCAGAGAGTTTCTGCTGCCACTTTTCTTAAGCCCTGATTATTTATCCATCTACATTTTTTCTTACATTCAGTAAATCGATCTATCCCTCTATCAGACTCATATCTTTTTTTCCAACCTGAATCTACTAAAGGTGGAGTGGGGGCTCTGTAGCTAAGGCTAAGGATCTGCGCTGGTATGTAGAAGGATGCCAGTTCAAATCCCATTACTTTCAAAATGGTTCCTACTCTGTTGGGCCCTTAAGCAATGTCCTTAACCTGAAAATTGCTCCAGGAGTGCTGTACAATGCATTCTGACCCCCAATGTTCATATGAAAAGAAAATTTCCCCTCAAGGATGAACAAATTATATTAAGTCAAAAAAAAAATAAGCTGTCTCCTTGCGGGTTGAGGGGCATGAGGTTGCCAAGGACCAGGACACGTGAAGTAAAGCTTCTAAGAACATCCAATAGTACACATGCAGGTACCTGCTCTCCCTGCAGCTCCACTACACTGCCCTCTGATAATTGATAGGCCATTTTTAATACATATAGACATTGGGCTGATACTTCTTCAGGGTGCTACATATTGTTCATTGTCTTGCATTTTGTGGTCTCTGTTTTGCGTTATACTGCTGCTACAAAATGTGTATTTCTGCTCAATGGATTCAAATAGACTAACTGTCTATCTCTCTGTTATATAGCCCTTTACTCATCTTTTATCCAATGTCATAAATACCCATCTATAGATTATATATTTCCTTGTCTACCTCAAACATTGAACACAGCACTGTAGGTAACTGACTCATCCTCATTATTATTGGAAAACCAAAGCACACACGCACATATTTGTGCTCCATTATTCAATGAGTTAATCATCAAATTGATTCATTTTATTGATGAGAGAGATGTAATATTTTAATTTCTAGTCAGCACAGGCTTAACAGGCTCCATGCTGCTTGGCAAGATGAAAGCAAAGCTGAGTTTTAATTAATATAGAACCTTTTTTTCTGATATCAGCATTTTCATATGTCCTTTTAAACAGCTTTTAAATTAACTGGTTTTGCAAATGCACTTCAATAACTCGATAAAGATGGTAAGCAACTACTTCAATTTAAACTTCATGCAAAAATGTAAATAAGTTTTAATCCTCAGCCTTTAAAATTTAATGTATATCCAGGCTAAGTTCTTAAAATACTCTATTCTTTTGACCAGACTACCCTTTACAACAAACAATTGGTAGTTCAATGAAACAATTATGATCATTAAAAATCCCTTGTTCCATCCAGCTAGTATTCATTTTCTGACAATTGTTTTTTTTTTTTATTACTAGAGGGCTTTGTTCCCTGCTCACTTCTCTCACCAACCCCCAAGCCAGCACTACACGCTAGCCTCTTTGTGGTTCTGCCACTCATGTATGGGGATGCGGATGTACAATTTAAACAGATTTTAAGTTTCACGTGAAACAACGTATAACTGCCCGTGATTGAATTTCATTTCTTTCTCTCTATTAAATAAAATGACTTTTTCAAATGTTTGGCTCTGAGATTTGTTAATTGTCTTTGCAAAAGCTACTCTAACAGTAAACTGTTAACGTTTTAAAACGAATCTCCTTTTTTTGTCTAATTTTATCTGCGGAAGATGTTCTACATTACCTTTCTTGGATACATCCTTCTTTCTACAGTAATTCATGCAGTGGAAGACCGGATGGTGTTAATGGTTGTAGATATTCTTCATGATATTGTAAGTTGTTGTTAAGAGTTGAGAGCTCAGGAAGTGTGTCTGACAAAAGCATTCACAAGACTGTGAGGTGAGAGTACCATGGTCTTTTTCGAAAATGGATGATCGAAGGGCAGGACTTGAAAAAATCTCATGGCAAAATTCTCGTCTCCTAACAAGTCTCGTTGCGTCGAAAGATTTTTTTCTTGATAAAACCTTTCATAGCAGTAGTGGCACAATGCAAGAATGAGACTCTGGAGAGCTACAGTACCCCCCACTTTAAGGCAGTCCCATGTTCGCATACAGTGAGTTACTCACACTAAATGAGGAGGTCCATACTGTACTGACTGTTTTTGTCATTAAAATTGTATTTGTTCTAAATCAATACACTACAGATGTTTTATATAACAGTAGTTGTTACACACGCATGAATGGGAAGCATCCACGTGACAATTTTGAGGTAATGACTCACAAATCAGCATCTGGGGAAAGGCGGGTGCTAACTACCTCTTCTTTTTCACCCACAGCCTGAAGAGCAAAGCCCACTTACATCACTTCCAGGTCGGCCCCGGTGGTCCCATCTCTTTTGCCCTGCAGGCTATTTAAAGAACAGAAGCAGATGAAGACGGCGTTATCTGTAAACTGGATTCACAAGAGCACAAAGCTCTGAGAGATTGAAAACAAGCACATAGGGATAGAGGCAGTACCAGATCAGCGTCACCCATAATCCCTTTTTTTGATGTTTGGACTTTTATTTTTCACATACTTTGCCACATTAACAGGTTACTGGCTGTCCCTAAGGCCTTCATCATCTCCCACTTGTTATTTCAATGTTATACAGTGTAACCAGTAGGGGGTGCTACCGAGCCCCAAACCTCAGCTGCAATAATGTCTAACATGTTCATGGGTTCAAATAATGGATTTTTAATCAAAAAACCAAGCACCAAATACCATACAATACAGCCAATAATCATACATTGAGTTATAAAAGGTGCATTAGGACTCGTCCAATAAAGCAGAATTAATTGATGCGTTAACAACAAAGTGTAGGAAATAATGGTCAATTGTTCACCAGATAGTCTAAATTCATCTGAAATAACATCAAATGCTGCTGTGAGAGGATTTGCAAGTGACTGGACATCCTACACTATCTCATGGACAAGAAAATTTTTTTTTTCCAAAAAGTGCTTTGGACAGTCCCCAGAGAGGCCAGAGCAAACTGGAATTGTTCACAATTAGGGTCCAATACCTGATATATTTTAGATTTGGAAAGGTATGTCTGGTGTACGATTTTTATTTGAATTGCAGCATGTTTTGCACAAATTGAAAAATAATGCATGTTACAAATAAATTAAATTCCTCTGCATGTCAGAGATATGGATGGAGAGATGACTTTTTACAGTATTGCCTATTATCTGCATGAAAACATGGCATATAAATTGACTCTCACCCATCCCTACAAACTACATGGGGTAGGTAACAATTAAGAAACATATATTTTTAGGGTGTAGTAATTCTTTAATGGTAATTGATGTCTTTATGTATATGCAAGGCATATTACTTAATAATTTAATAAGCTTAAAACTCAATAAAGTGAATTAAACAAAAAATTGGGAATGTGCTCTCCTCGACTTTATCGTATACTGAGATACAGGAGAAGGCAGAACCACTTCCAGTTGGGCAATATTTCTCAAATATCATATCTCTTTGTTTCTCATCATAACTAATTGATAATATTGATACACAATCACTTATCTCTTTTTATAATCAAACTTTATATTAAAATATTTTCCCACTTAGGGAGGTCGAAAATGGTGGTGGAATTTTTTCATGATTAAATATGCATTACCTAGAGTTATAGTCACCTTAAAACATAGAAAAAGTGTTAGTATTATATAATTAATATAATTATATATATATATATTGTGATACGCAGCCCGGACACACACAGACGGACACCATATTATAGTCCACCACACGTTTATTAAACATAATAATTCAATAAAGTGCACAAACCCAGTGCACAAAGCACCAATCACCCCTTAACAGTCCTGGCCACAACACAATGCCTTTTATAGTCTCTGGTCCGCCTCCACTCCTCTCCACCACGCTTCGTCTTCTTCCTCCCGACTCTTGCTCCTGACTGGAGGGAGGCGGCCCCTTTTATGTGCCCTGGATGGGCTCCAGGTGCATCCTCAGGACTTTCGTAGCCACACCCCTGTGTGGCGGAAGCTCCCAAGGAGAAGCCGGAAGTCCACCTGGTGCCCTCAAGTCTCTTCCCCCCAGCACTTCCCGGTGTGGCGGAAGTACTGAGGGACAATGTTCCCAAGGCATCGGGGCGCCCCCTGGCGGTGACCACGGGCCCCTACAGGGTTGAGCTTCTAAGCTCTGTACCCGTGGTCCCCAAAGCCACCAGGGAGGACGCCCCCTCGTGTCCTGGAGGAGGTACAAGCCCTCCTCCACTCCTCCTAGGCGTCCCGGCCGGGCATGGACACCCACCAGGCACCACAATATATATATATATATATATATATATATATATATATATATATAATATTTGTGGCAATAAATTGCTTTAGGTAAAACTGCATTCAGCTACATTTAATTATGATAATGATGGCGGAAATAAAAAAAAAAAATCACAAAATTAAATGTATCACCAGAAACACGTCGGGGACATAGCAGCTTATTGTTCCCATTACATCTTTATATTTATATGGCATGTTCAATGTTTATACATTATTGTTAAACTGATGATGTATAAATTCAAATAAAATTAATAATGGTTATTGAAAGAATATGCGTTATATTGAATACATTTTTTAATATCATGTACAAATTTATATTTCCATGATACAAAAACTTTGGATGGTTGTTTCAATATAATAATACTTCCAGTTGAGTAATTCTTTTCAAATTTCGCATGTTTCCTTTTATAATTATGAATATCTATACAAAATTTGAATTATCTATCTGTAATTATAACCATAGTTTACTTGAAAATTTGCTAAGGTTTTCAGTTAAAATACCACTTCCGGTTGCCAGAAGTGGCCAAAAAGTTGACAGGATTACTTATTTTTGATATAACGCAGGTGTACAAAATCTCATTGACCGAGGCCAAAGCAGAGTTATTGTGTTTCCACAAAGAAAGACATAATTTCAAAAGTAGTATTTTCGGACTCAGGAAGGTTTAAAACATCAAGATTCATCAAATCTTGAGATCGAATTTTCTCACGATTCCTATACTTTCTCTATACTATGTATATCCTTCCATTATCCAACCCGCCATATCCTAACACAGGGTCACGGGGGTCTGCTGGAGCCAATCCCAGCCAGCACAGGGCGCAAGGCAGGAACAAATCTCGGGCAGGGTGCCAGCCCACCACAGTACAATATATATGAGAAAGTAAAAACAGAATGAATTTAAATAAATAAAATTATTTACGTTAAACTCGTTATTTACGTTAAATTTTTTGTCACAGCCAAAAGGCATGCATTGTATGCTGAACTGCAAATTTAAAGAAGCCAGGCATGCATGAGTGTGTACAAGCATCTCCTTGGATCCAGGGTTGATTCTACCACTGTGTCCAAAAATGTGAAGCTGGATTAAGTAGGTTCAGGTAAGCATGTACAAATGTGTTTAGAAAAAGTATGAATGAATGCATGCATTTCTTCAATTTCATTTCTTAAAAAGGTATCTGATGCAATGAGTTTATTTTATTATAAATTTAATTTTTTTCAAGTCTCTCATTAGATTTTCTATGAGGTTTGGCTGGGCCACACGAGCACATCAAGAGACTTGTCCTGAAGCCACTCCAGATGTTGTCCTGGTTGTATGCTTTGGGTCATTGTCATACTGAAAGGTGAACTGTTGTCCCAGTCCGAGGTCGTGTGCACTCTGCAGCAGGTTTTCTTCAAAGAGTTCTCTGTATTTGGCTGCATTCATCTTTCCCTCAGTTCTGATCAATCTGCCTGCTCCTGCCACTAAAAAGTACCCTATAGCATGATGCTGACACCACCATGATTCAGTGTAGGGATGAGCAATGTCTGATCTTCATCAGAAATTATTCTTGGAATTCAGGTTTTTTCACATCAGAGCAGAGAATCATTTTTCTCATGCTCTCACACACCTTTAGATGTAATTTGGCAAGGGTGGCTTCCATCAGCCTAAATGCCTGATTGTCCTTCCAAAAGGTTCTCCCATCTCAACAGAGGAGTTCTGAAGCTCAATTAGAGTGACCACTGGGGTCTTGGTCACCTCCCTGAACAAGGACCTTCTTGCCCAGTTACTCATTTTTTCCAGATGGACAACTCTAAGAAGAGTCCTTGTGGCTACAAACATCATCCATTTCACAATTATTGAGGCCAATTATTGAACCAAGGTCCTGGTTATTGTCCTACGTGGCACCAAAGAGACTCTGTCTGATTACTATTCAGGGAGTGGATGTAGACGTGGTCCACTCCTATAAATACTTGGGGGTCCACATTAATGACAGGTTGGACTGGACTCGGAACACAGAGCAACTATATAAGAAAGGGCAGAGCAGGCTCATTTTTCTTAGGACACTTCATTCCTTTAATGTGGAAAGTGATATCCTTCACATCTTCTACAACTCTGTGATGGCCAGTGCGATTTTCTATGCTCTGGTGTCCTGGGCTGGTAACATCACTTCAGGAGAGACTCACTGAATTAACAAACTAATTTAAAAGGCAAGGTCAGTTATGGGACACACTCTGGATCCCCTGGAGGCCATAGTAAAGGAGACAATTAAAACTGAGTGCCATTATGAACAATTCTGCACATCCTCTCTCTGACACACTAACACTGAGGACGTTCAGCCAACAAATTATTCAGCAGAAGTGTGTCAAGAAACACTATGGGGGGTTCCTTTATACCAACAGCAATATGCCTGTATAATTCCTTACTGTGGCTGGAATGGTCAAGTCACAAGTTTTGTGCCAAATAATACAAAGAGTACACAGCACACGTTTCGCCCTAATTGGGGTTCATCAGGTGGGATTTGTGGGGACTGAACCTCAGACTGTAGCTGATATATATATATATATATATATGTGTGTGTATATATGGTAAGGTTTCTAAACTCTTTTGGGACGACATGCCAAAGAGCGTCCCGAAGCGCGATCTCCAAGTTTGTGGAAAACAGGATCTCGGTGATCGGGGAAGCCGCAGAGAACAGTATTACTTGGCCATTAACCTGGTCACGATCCTGCCTGATTGCAGTGTCTGTGTATAGGAGAGTGGTAGATCCTGATACAATAAATAACTGTGCTGTTCCTGTTTCAAGTTGAATAATTTTGGTTTTGTTAAAGTACTGTGACTCAGCCTCATGTTTTGGGGTGCAAGACATAGACTCACACATCACAATATATAAATATTGTCACAAGAATGACACAAAGTCATCGAAAAGGTTTGTGGCAGCCACCCGCATATTGTTACTTGGCTGCAAAATTGGTTTAAATTGAACAGAGGTGTTCACAGATCTGAGTCCAAAATAGAACTGAGCTATGTAGTTAAGATGGTGGCTTTATATGCTGAGCAATGTTCCCTCTAAACTGAGCACGTGAGTGATCGCTCACATGAATTCAGAGCGTCGCTCATACTTCCCGCACGATCGCTCATTCCTACGGCGTCGCTCGTACTTATCGCACGATCGCTCACTCCGACCGTCGGAGTTGGTGCTCATGAATTTTTGGCTTAAAAAAAATGTCGCTCATAAACAATGTTTTTTGCTCACTATATGCTACTCCTTAGAGGGAACATTGATGCTGAGTAAAGGAAATGACATCATCAGTGGTAGTCGAACCCTGAAGTGACGACATAAGTGGCGCCAGACCCGGAAGTGATATCATCAGTGGCGTCAGAACCCTGTGGGGTTTCCCGAGAATGGTCTGCAAGGGATTGAGTGAGACAGTCAGTGGAAAATGCCATCCCCTAATCTGGTGTGGATTTACTATCATTCAGGCCCTTTAGCTGTCTCCCAATCGCACATGTGTGACAATATATATATATATATATATATATATATATATATATATATATATATATATATATATATATATATATATATATATATATATATATATATATATTTATTTCTTTTTTTTATCTATTTATGTATTTATTTATTCCAAGAGCTTTTGTAAAAAGTCAAATTTCCACCTGGAGTCAAAATAAATAAAGTTCTGTGTAAATTCTATGTTCAATAAAGTGTGCAGAAGGTAAATGGTTTTGAATACTTTCTGACCCCACAATGCCTGTACATCTGTACATTTTCACAATTTTTTATGTCTTTTATTATGTATTCTAAAAATACTGATTATCTTGCCGACTTAAAGAACAACTTAACCACACTGTAAGCATTGTTAAGTTTTCTTTTTTCGTTTGCTTAAACAATAAAGATTGAAATCCTTGGCAGTGAAATGTAAATTTGCCTTTTATTAAAATGCTAAATAAGTTTGACTTGTTCAATGTCTTTCAGCAGTCAAAAATACACACAATCAGAGTGTGATGCAAATTAAGATAAAACTCTGGGTTAGGATTAGTGAATGCTGTGTATAGAAGGACATGAGGTACAAATTACTTTCCTGTCGCTGACCGCTGGGTATTAGATGATCCTTCTTTTTTTCGTACTGCTGTTTCTGACATTATTTGGCAAAACTCTCAGGGGATGGAAAACAAAAAAAAGTACAACAGTACCACATTGCAAAACAAGAGAGCAGATCTGAATGTGGCTGTGTAGACAGTGACTTATAACAAATATGCTGTATTGGCAGGGTTCGGAAGTAATGTGGCCTTGTCAATGTCTCTTGCCTCTTACTGCAAATAAATATGCTACTGTAGTGATTTTTGAAAAGTGACAAAATGAAAACAGCCCTAGGATCTGCACATTCACAAGATCAATTGCTGTTTCTGTCATCCTGTCAGCTTTTTTTTACTATGTCTTTCATGCTGTGGAAATCAGAAGCATGTTCAATTCCAGAATACTTGACTCTTCTCAATTTCTCTTATGCTATAATTTTGGACATACTACATCAACTTGGTGGTGTAGAATTTAGTGCTTTTTCTTTACATTTTCAAAATTCTGGGTTCAACTGCCCTCCTAGTCACAATCGTTGAGTTGTTCTGTGAGAACTCCAGCTTCTCCCAAATAATATATATTTTAGATTTTAACCCAAGAGGCATCGTAAGATAATACCAAGGAGGCCAGATGTGTAAAAAATGGTGTGTTCATTTACAATGAAGTATTGTATGATGGGATACTTGAACCATTTCAACTGACCGATTTCAGATAAATGGCCGAGTCTTCAAAAACTTGAAGACTGAACAAGAGTGAAGTGTATTCTGGGAAAGCTGAAAGGTAAAGCAGGGCCTTTGAATGTTTGGGATGGCCAGTATGTATACAGCTTCGTGCAGCCTTTAATTTCCATGAGAATCGACTGTGAGCTTCTGCTGTGTTTTGAGAATCTGCCTGCTCTTCTAGCCAGGTGCCCACATTGGATGAGAAGGAGGGAGAAAGTGGCTGCCTTTTTTTAGAAACTTTTTAATTAGAGACTCATTTCAGTTTTCAGTAAAGTTTTAACTCAGTTATATGTCAGAATTTTTTTCTAACTTTCTGATGCTTTGTTAGGAGCCACAGACATTTAAAGGGGAGCTCTCTATCTGCTTCGCTGCTGGACATTTTCCAAGGAGCACTATCTGTGGCAAGATATCTTTCCTTTCACTAAGGATATATAATGAATAACTAAGGAACTGTGCCATTTGGGACTGAATGAAGACTATATGAATAATTATTTATATTTCTTATAGTTCAAATCCCGTTACTGCCAGAAGGGATCCTACTCCATTTGGCACTTGACCAAAATTGTTCCAGGGGCGCTGTACAATAGCTGACCCTGCGTTCTGACCCCAAATGGTCATGTGAAATGACTGCTTCCCCTTGGGAATTAATATAGTATATAAAATCTTAATGTTTCTTATATTATCATCTACTTCCAGGCCTTGTGCAAGCAGCAGCCTTTTACGGAAGCTCTGTACCTCTCACTGTTTCTTTTTTTTTGTTTTGTTACTGAACTCATTTACTTATTTACCAGTTAGTGAGAAGCTCAGTCATCCGGGAGGGGCTCAGAGTAGAGCCGCTGCTCCTCCGCATCAAGAGGAGTCAGATGAGGTGGCTCAGGCATCTGATCAGGATGCCTCCTGGACGCCTCCCTGGTGAGGTGTTCCGGGCACGTCTAACCGGGAGGAGGCCCCGGGGAAGACCCAGGACACGTTGGAGGGATTATGTCTCTCGACTGGCCTGGGAACGCCTTGGGATTCTCCCGGAAGAGCTAGAAGAAGTGGCCGGGGAGAGGGAAGTCTGTCGCATCTCTGCTCAAGCTGCTGCCCCCGCGACCCGACCTCGGATAAGCGGGAGACAATGGATGGATGGATGGATAGTCTCATGTAAGATGAGAATTGATCTGGCTTCTGGCTTGTTACTGTAGCACTCTAGTAACCACTAGAAATCGGAAAAATGGATTTTGAATGGATTTTAAATTCACAAAACAAATTACAATTCACACAAACCCAGGCACTGGCTTGTCTTGAATGCACTTCAAACAGGCTGTGAACTTGATTGGAGTCGTGAAGGGGACCAGAAGGCTGCCTTATTTCTGCAACACCTGAAAACGCAAGAGACACTGAGAAAATAAAAGTGGGGTTTATTACTGTACATACTCCCTTAGCTAGCTACTTGCCCCTGTTATCACGAGCATCCAGGCAGCTCAGTTTCACTTTACTGCAGTTGCTGTTTGTCCACAGACGGAGAGGGTGCCATGCCAGTGTGAGAGTAAAAGCAGAGTGGAAATGTTTAGAACTGGTTTGCCATCCAATGTAATTTTCGATCTACATCAATGACACGGTGGACAGGTCTTCGGAAACAGAGGAACTATGTAAGAAAAGGCAGAGCAGGCTCTTTTAGACGGCATTCCATTAACATGGGAAGTGACAACCCCGTAATGGCCAGTTTATTATTCTACGCTATGGTGTACTGGGCTGGTAACATCACATTAAGAGAGTGTATTCAGCAGAGAGTGCTCTTTCTCCCTGGAATGTGTTTCCTGATGCAGAATTGACTAGAACCCAAATACTGTTCCTTTTGTACCCAGGTGGAAAATAATTACAAGAGAGAGAAATATTGTACAAAAAGAGATGCATGTATTTAACTTACTTTAACAGGTAACATTCATTCCCAGAAATATAATGCATAACCCTGTATACATACATATTTAGGCCAGAGCATCTCAGCCAAGTGGGAGAATGCTGACAAATCAGATGTCCCATCCAGCAGCTAGGAATGTTGGTGGCATAGTGACGCTTCTGACATCGTTCTGGATCTTCGTCATTATAAACACTCACATAATTACGTATTCCTAGAATTCATGTCAGAACTGGCTGGTTATTAATACCTTCATGAACAGTGGGTTATGTAACCATATTGGTTTACTGTATGCAGACATCAGCACTTTGTAACGGTCGACCGGAATATGTGTATGTACCTGTAAGTTTGTACCTTTTCCCATACCATACCATGTGAATTTCCCCTTGGAATTAATAAAGTATCTATCTATCTATCTATCTATCTATCTATCTATCTATCTATCTATCTATCTATCTATCTATCTATCTATCTATCTATCCCTATTTTACTGGTACGCCTTTATGTGTAGGACTGGCCCTTTATACAGAGGGAGGGGAGCACCTGGCTTGGAGGGCCAACAGACTGTATGGGGAGGAGCTATCCGTATGTAAATAGGTGGCGGGAAAAAAGAAGTAGAGCGAGGAGAGTGGAGGAGGCCATAACAGGAAAAGGCACAAGAGAAAGGATTAACACCTCTTGGATATCGTCAGGTGAACTCGGGTTCATTGCCAGTCAGATTATTTTTACCTGCGGGAGGAAGGCATATGGAAGAGGACTTGACGGACCAGCACTAGGAACAGTTAATCAATACATTTCCCAGAATAGGAGATATGGTCAGCGCCTCATTCCCCACGATAGACTGAGCTCAACTCTACCGTACAGATAAGACTCAAAAAACTATAAATCCATTGTTTCTTTTTTTCGTGTTTCCATTTGCTCAAATTCTTATTAGTAATGTATGTTTTCTAGTGTTTGTGTGGTGATTTGTGTGGGGATGGGAAGCGCTGCAGCGCAATATTATACATATAAGATTTTTTGTTGTTGTTGTCACGGTGATAATGTGTATTGTCTTTCAATAATCATTTTGACTTGACCCTGCTTTAACTGGTGTGTCTCCATAATTTGAAGTGGTGTAGTAGAAAAGTAGTGTTGGTCACTCGCGCCCCTGATTATTTATTTATTTTTTTCTTTTACTGCCTCTCAAAGAGGGCAGCGCGTATTTTAATCGTGCCGGATCTGAGAGCGGTATAACTTCTCAAAACAACCTGCTTGTGTCCTTCACATGTTTTTTATGCCTATGTCTCTAACCTGACTTACAGCTGTCATTTGTCAGTTTCCCTGGCTGTCTCTCTCTCGGCTATATTGCATTGCATGGATTTGTGAAATAAATTTCACAAATTACATTGGCACAAATAATCTTCTTGCTACAGAGAGACTCACTTAATCAACAAGCTAACTAAAAAAGGGAAGACTCAGTTATGAGACACACTCTAGTCCCCCTGGAGGTTGTAGCAAAGGAGAGAATGAAAACAAAACCAGTGCCATTATGAACAGTGCTGCTCATCCTCTCTCTGACACACTAACAATGAGAACTTTCATCCACAGAAGTATTCAGCAGAAGTGTGTCAA
This sequence comes from Erpetoichthys calabaricus, assembly GCF_900747795.2. Classification (NCBI taxonomy): domain Eukaryota; kingdom Metazoa; phylum Chordata; class Cladistia; order Polypteriformes; family Polypteridae; genus Erpetoichthys; species Erpetoichthys calabaricus. The sequence continues at coordinate 22,608,723 of NC_041402.2, forward strand.
GAAATGCTATGGTAGCTCCTTTATACCAACAGTTAAATGTCTGTATAATGCCTCAATGGGACTACGACTGCCAAGTCAGAAGTTTTCTTCTCTTTCTTTTATTTATTTATTTTTATTCATTATGATGTGTGTTCAGACCATAGTGTGTTTGTATATATATTTATTTATATATCTATTTATCCATCCATCCATCCATCCATTGTCTCCTGCTTATCCGAGGTCGGGTCGCGGGGGCAGCAGCTTGAGCAGAGATGCCCAGACTTCCCTCTCCCTGGCCACTTCTTCTAGCTCTTCCGGGAGAATCCCAAGGCGTTCCCAGGCCAGTCGAGAGACATAGTCCCTCCAGCGTGTCCTGGGTCTTCCCCGGGGCCTCCTCCCAGTTGGACATGCCCGGAACAACTCACCAGGGAGGCGTCCAGGAGGCATCCTGATCAGATGCCCGAGCCACCTCATTTGACTCCTCTCGATGCGGAGGAGCAGTGGCTTTACTCTGAGCCCCTCCCGGATGACTGAGCTTTTCACCCTATCTTTAAGGGAAAGCCCAGACACCCTGCGGAGGAAACTCATTTCAGCCGCTTGTATTCGCGATCTCGTTCTTTCGGTCACTACCCATAGCTCATGACCATAGGTGAGGGTAGGAACGTAGATCGACTGGTAAATTGAGAGCTTCGCCTTGCGGCTCAGCTCCTTTTTCACCACGACAGACCGATGCAGAGCCCGCATTACTGCGGATGCCGCACATGGGAGTTTGCCCAACCAGTCTACATGTGTTTTGTGGACTTGGAAAAGGCGTTCGACCGTGTCCCTCGGGGAATCCTGTGGGGGGTACTCCGAGAGTATGGGGTACTGGCCCCCCTGATAAGGGCTGTTCGGTTCCTGTACGATCGTTGCCAGAGCCTGGTCCGCATTTCCGGCAGTAAGTCGAACCCGTTTCCAGTGAGAGTTGGACTCCGCCAGGGCTGCCCTTTGTCAACGATTCTGTTCATAACTTTTATGGACAGAATTTCTAGGCGCAGCCAGGGCGTTGAGGGGGTCCGGTTTGGTGGGCTCAGGATTGGGTCACTGCTTTTTGCAGATGATGTTGTCCTGTTTGCTTCATCAGGCCGTGATCTTCAGCTCTCTCTGGATCGGTTCGCAGCCGAGTGTGAAGCGGCTGGGATGAGAATCAGCACCTCCAAATCCGAGAACATGGTCCTCAGCCGGAAAAGGGTGGAGTGCCCTCTCAGGGTTGGTAGCGAGATCCTGCCCCAAGTGGAGGAGTTCAAGTATCTCGGGGACTTGTTCACGAGTGAGGGAAGAATGGAATGCGAGATCGACAGGCGGATCGGTGCGGCATCCGCAGTAATGCGGGCTCTGCATCGGTCTGTCGTGGTGAAAAAGGAGCTGAGCCGCAAGGCGAAGCTCTCAATTTACCAGTCGATCTACGTTCCTACCCTCACCTATGGTCATATCTATTTATGTATTTTTTTATTCCGTTAAATGACAAATATCTCCCTGGGGAGAAATAAAGTTGTACCTTTTTGCTGCTATTTGTTATTATGTAAACAAATATTATTTTCAAGTAAAGTTTTACACTCAATGTCTGATTACTGGCATTGCCAAGTGAGGGATTATCATTTCTTGTCTAGCTGTGGTCCCTTAGTGGTATGAAGGACACTCTGTGAAATCAATTATTGGTGATAAAGTGGGTTGAAGTAAAAGAGTGAAAATAAAAGACAGCAGGTTGTTAAAGGTCACTAGGGTTCACATGGGGTACAATAATAAAAGGGAGACAAGTAAGAGGTTACAGGTAACAGTTAAATAGCTGTTTTTTGACATTTCTTCCTATCCCCTGTTAAGAAAAGAACCTAAAATGTTGGTTGATAACTTTTGTGTTAGGTGCCCATCATACTGTAGGTGATTTAATAACACGGTAAAATAAGCATAAACATATTACCACATAGTAAGTTTCACAAACAAGATAACACTAGTAAACTATACAGGAAAGGATTAAAAACAGCAATATATGGCCAAGTTTGAATTCAGATCTCAGTCCAACTGACAATTTGTGGCTGGACTTGAAAAAGGCTGTTCACTCATGAGCACCATGACACCTGGCAGAGCTTGAGCAGTTCTGCAAAGAAGAATGGGGGAAAATGACAGTGTCCAGATGTGAGATGCTAATAAAAAATAAGAGAGATCAGTGCGCACAGACTAAAGGCTGTCATGGCTTCCAAAATTGCATCTTCTATATACTGACTTATGTGATCTGCTATTTTGTGCTTAATATTTATAAATAACATAGTCCTATTTGCAGAGATCTGTTTTCACTTTGACATGAGTCAGAATGGTGGCTCTGAGGCTAAGGATCTGTGCTGGTATCTGGAAGAAGTCAGACAAGCCAGACACAGTCAAATTCATGGAGATCTCGACCAACAAGCTGCCTCCCCCGTTCTGGCCATTCTACAGTAGAGTCAGTGCTGGACCGACCAAGCTGATGAAAAGGACCCTTCTACCCGGTGATTCCAGTGCTCTTTTATTCCAAACAAGATTTATTCCAAACAAGATCTTCCAATATCTAAATTAGCTGGGATAACAAAATGGCTTCCCTGTAGCCTGCAGGGAGTTTCTAATGTCACTTTTCTTAAACCCTGATTATTTTTTTCAACATTATCCTTCTACTAGTGTTACATTTTCCCATTCACTAAATCCATCTATCCCTCTATCAGAGTCTATCTTTTATACTAATCTAAATCTACTAAAATCTACTTAATCCACTAAAGGCAGAGTGGTGGCTTAATCCCATTACTGCCAGAAGGGATCCTACTGAACCTTTGAGCAAGGTCCTTAACCTGGAAATTTCTTCAGGGGTGCTGTATGTGGGATTCACCCTCCCACTGGTTGCTACCTATTCACATACATCTCAGTTGGTCAATCCTGCTTTTTTGCAATGGTTATTGATTTTTAGTAAAAGAACATATAGTATAGGGCTTAACAAGTACAATGGCTGACCCTGCGCTCTGACCTCCAAATAACCATAACAATATAATCTCAGGGATTAATAAAGTGTATCAAGTCAAAATCAAATTAAAGAATTGCATTCCGTTTATCAGTACCAAAAAAGCAAAATTAAGTCCACTGTAATTCAATGTTGTAAAATAATAAAATGTGAAAACTTCAAGAGGGTGACTACTTTTTACAGGCACTGTGTGCTTTAATTAATGTGGTGGTCTTGCCTTGCCAGATATTTCAGCTGTGGTGACATCTGCATTGCTACATAAATACACATATAAATAATGTTTGCTTGCAGTCTTGATGATTCACAATGTAATGTCCACGAGTATTCAAGTCATACATGATGAATAATCTTCCAAATCTAGGAGCCACAAGATGATTTCTTATTCTGTGATGATTCCCTTTTTCATATTGATAAGCACATACTACCTTAATGATTCCAGAATTGAAGTTCACATTGACAGGCCTGGAGCCTCACAAGTTCTCTCTTGTAAGTGAGGTGGTCCTTGGTCTTTCTGTATCACCTCAAATTTTCCTCCCAATGATCATAGCAGGAACGTGTAAGAGGGACTGAAAAAATATTAATAAAAAAAATCAATCCTACAGTAACACCAGCTTTTTCAAGGTGCTAGTAGATTATGTGGAGCATGTACTGTAGATGTAGCTACCCACAATTGTGAACTGCTATATTAGCTATGCTTTTGAGATTTATCAAGTGGATCTTTTTCCATGAAAATATAATTTGTAGTCTTCAAGGATACATTTTTATAGATAGATAGATAGATAGATAGATAGATAGATAGATAGATAGATAGATAGATAGATAGATAGATAGATAGATAGATAATTTGCCCCTAAGGGGAAATTTGGCTATTTTCAGAAGTCACAGTGAGGAATTATGCATGCAGCTATTATTATATGTATTTAAAAATGTGTTTGTTTGTTTGTCAAAATATTGTGCACTTGCATTTTTGGTAAAAATTATACAAAAGTCTTGATATATAAAATTGAGTGCATTGTTAATATTCATAAGTATGACTCCTCCTGTAGCCATACATGCTAACATTTTACATACATTTAAATGTGTGTTAAGATCTTTCCAGAAGGGCTTCAGGATTGGACTTCATGAAATTCATGTCATAGATTTTAGATTGTTTCCTAATCTGTAACTTGTTTCAACCGAGTCACTGCAGATGCTATGCCAAAATATACAAATCCACCCTCAAGTAAACGTGATGTAGCAGCTTCTTGCTCTGTGGCAACTGCATAGGAGAAAAGGAACAGCAAAAAGATTATAGTTCTGTGTGACATTGAACTGCATCCAAACAGAGAATTTGTCAGTTGTAAATGGCTTAGATTCCCTGAGGTGAACACCACTTCAAGTGATGCATCTGCTGTTGGTCCCATGGCTGCCGCATTAGTTTCAACTAAATTATTTTGTGGCACTCTTTTGGAATTCTCTCCACACACTGAAAGCGTCTAAGATTTCTACAACTGCAGATTTTCAAAAGAGGAAAAAGGCACACAGAGTCAGTGCTGATAATGTCTGGAAATTGTTAATATGAGGCGTATCATGTTTCAGCTGAAGAGATACAGAAACAAGTGCAGTAAGTATCCATTACAGTCTAAATGTTTAAACCCGTTACAAAATTTGCTACCTCCTAAACTTATTTGAGATATTGAAATAAGGTATTTTCTGTCTTATTCTAATTTATTCTGTCACTACAGAACAATGTATTTCTTGTATAGCCCAAAATCACACAAGGAATGCCTTAATGGGCTATAACAGGCCCTGTTTTTTGTCAGTCCCTCAGTCTTGACTCCCTAAGAAGACAAGAAAAAAGTCCTGTCTTTAATTGGATTTCTAAAGAGCAATATATGTATATATAAATACTGTATACACACACACAGGGAGACTCAAAAATATGTTAACATTTGAATGGCGGAAACACACATAAATTGTCCACAAAAAATTGTATATAAGTATATACATAGCAGTACCATTAGTGTTAACATAATTTTGACTCACCCTGTGTATATATATATATATATATATATATATATATATATATATATATATATATATATGTGTGTGTGTGTGTGTGTGTGTTGTGTATACAGTATATATTTATACTTCCCTCTATAATGTTTGGGACAAGGACGCATTTTTCTTTGATCTGTCCCCCTGCTCCACAGTTTAAAATAACAAATCAAACAATTCAGACGTGTTTAAAGTGCACATTGCAGGCTTTCATTTGAGGGAATCTGCAAAGAAACACAAAGAAAAAGGTTTGGGTGATCCACCCTGTATATTGTAAGATTCAGAGAAAAAGAGCTGCGTGATACTCCGCTGAGTAATCTGTCAAGACTGAGTCACAAACAGGAACTGACTGCAAGGCAAAGGTGGTAGGCTTTTATAGCTGAGGGTAAGGAAGAGGCGGGTCATCTGGATGGGGAGCAGAAGTGAGGTTGTCAGGGGGTGTGGTCTGAAGCAGGCAGGGGAAGAGGATTAGGTCTTACTGCTCCTGTAAAAATGGGAGAAGAGGCATTAAGAGGAAAGACGCCTCACGTCTGGACAAACTAGTGAGGAAGGCAAGCTCTATTGTTGGCATGGAGCTGGACAGTCTGACATCTGTGGCAGAGCGAAGGGCGCTCAGCAGGCTCCTATCAATTATGGAGAATCCACTACATCCACTTAATAGTGTCATCTCCAGACAGAAGAGCAGCTTCAGCGACAGACTGCTGTCACTGTCCTGCTCCACTGACAGACTGAGGAGATCGTTTCTCCCTCAAACTATGCGACTCTTTAATTCCACCCAGAGGGGTAAACGTTAACATTCAACATTATACAAAGTTATTGTCTGTTTTTCTGTTTTTCACCTGCATTGTTATCATTCTTTAATTTAATATTATTTATTGTATCAGTATGCTGCTGCTGAAGAATGTGAATTTCCCATTGGGATTAATAAAGTATCTATCTACCTATCTATCTATCTATCTATCTATCTATCTATCTATCTATCTATCTATCTATCTATCTATCTATCTATCTATCTATCTATCTATTAGCACACCTGATTATAGCCTGTACCTGCATTTCAGCATTAGCTAGGTCCCCCTCCTGCCTCCCAAGCACATGTGTGTGAGAATACATAGATGGGGTCTCAGAGGATGCATCATTTAATAAAAATTGTAAATCAAGGCGCAAAACACTAAAAAAAAAACATGTTATGTTGTTCTCTGGCCGGGTTCAAGTTGCACGCTGTTGTTAGGTCCAGTTCCTTGGGTAGCTGGTTTCAGACTGAACGTTGACTTCTGGTCATGTTCTGGCTTACATGGCCATAGAAATGGAAGAGGTATATTTAGTCCTCAAATATAGTCCAAACAAGGTCTTCCCATATCTAAATTGGCTGGGAAAACAAAATGGCTTCCCTCTAGCCTTCAGAGAGTTTCTTCTGCCACTTTTCCTAAGCCGTGATTAAGAATTCCTAAGCCCTTAAGAATTTTGTCTTTGATGTCCTTCTACTGCTGTTACCGGTTCCCATTCAGTGAATCCATTTATCCCTCTATTAGACTTCGTCTTTTATACCAATCTAAATCTACTAAAGGCAAAGTGATGCTTCTGTGGCTAAGTCTAAGGATCTGCACTTGTTTCTGGAAGGTTGCTGGTTCAAATCCCATTACTGCCAGAGGGGGTCCTACTATGATGGACCCTTAAGCAAGGTCCTTAACCTGGAAATTACTCCAAGGTTGCTGTACAATGGCTGACCCTGCATTTTAACCCAAGCGAAAAGGGAATTTCCCCTTCGGTGATTAACAAAGTATGTCAAATCAAAACAAAAAAAAAAAAAAACATCTGACTCTGTGTGGGTTGCCAAGGTCCAGCACGTGTGAAGTAGAACTTCTAAGAACATACAACAGTACACCTGCAGGTACCTGCTATTCTTGCAGCTCCATTATACCACACACATCCAGCCAGCCCACCTACACACTAGTGTAGCACAAACAATTCTCATCACTTCTTCCAAGCCATGCAGGAATAAGAGCTTCCCCTACAGAAGCCAACAATGCCAAGCAGATTTAGAAAGAATGGTTAAAAATGGCAGTGTGGAAATGTGCAAAGCTGGCAGACAGAGAGACCTGTGCACAGACTGAAGGCTGTCATGGCTACCAATGGTGCATCTACTATATACTGACTTGAAGGGGGTGAATCCTTTTGTGATCACTTATTCTTTGTTTGATAATTGTAATTAATTTAGACCAATTTGCAGAGATCTGCTTTCACTTTGACATTAAAGAGTAATTTTGTGTTGATCAGTGTCAAACAACATAGAATCGCAGGGAAATTTATTTGTCTTTTTTAACAATAAGGGGTTCACAGAGGTTGAATGCTTTTTTATAGGAATTGTACTTAAGGTATTGTGCTTTTTAACTCTTCTAGCAGTCAGTATGATGTGGTGGCTACAGGACTGGTGCAGCTGGTTCAGGTGTCATCACTGAGAGAAAGCTGAACAAATCACAGAACCTGCACTGTATTCGAAATATATACCTACCAGTAACAGCACACTACACGATAACATGCAGTGAATACACTTGACTTGAGCATTCCTAGTTTTCATCCTCTTTCTCTGTACATTTAGCATTTGTTTGCTCAGAGATTTATGCGCTTGCTGCTTCCTGAGCAGCTCTTGTTTTCTCCACCCTAGCGGCCTGCTTCTTCTCTTCTTTTCTTGGCATCTTTTTGCGTTAAAATTGATTAAGTCAGTGTATGTGTTGCAATTACTTAGTACATTTTCCTTAATTTTTCACTTAAGCTAGCACTTAAGTCTTCAATATGCCTCAAGAATGATTTAAGATATGAAGAGGTAGGTGAAGTGACGGCAAAGACAGTAGGGATGAGAATGGCGCCCGTAAACATGCGCCGCACTATGCGGATAGTAGACGTCACGTAGTATATGTGTACCGAATTTCAGGTCAATAGGTCAAACGGTTTGCGAGTGATTTAAAATCCTGGACAGATGTGCACCACTGATAGATTGAAATGGAATTAACCTGAAAAAGGTTTATACAAACAGTGGTTGGTATTTTCACATAAGTTCCATGATTCCAGTTGAATGAGAAACAATATTCACTTTAACAAAAATGAGAATGTAAAATTCTGTGTTCTGCCTGTGCCAATTTTAATCAATGTAGTTTTACTTTAAATTTAAATGTGACTTTTTTTGCCGACAAAACAGGTTAGAATTTATGTGTTGTTTTTTTTTTTGTTTTCCAATAATGTGTTTTCATTTTGTAAATGGGCTTTCTGCTAAACAGCTCCTATAAAACAAATCCCTTTCTACTGGTCGCTATGAAGTGGGTGAAGAGTAATCCTTCACAGTGTGCCCTTGCAAACAGGTAATCTCATTTGATTATTTAACAAGAGCTACCATTAAAAATGTTCTTATATGCTGTTGGTTCCTTCTAATTGGTGCATTTATAAGATGGAGGAGCAATTTAAAATTGTGGTATGCAGGTAAATCACTTACATGTGCATTTTCAATCCAAAGTGATCTAAACAATATCCATTTCCTGACCTTATTTGGGATGTGACATTATTTTTGTTGTGCCGCTATATTTTATTTTAACTGCCATTTAGTTGAAAGCCAACCTGATAGATGTGGCACAAACCACATACAGATTAATGAAGAATGGAAACAATATTTACCAGATTTACTAAAGTCAGCAAAAGTGAAAACTACAGAAGTAAATGAAAGTCATTGGAAAGCCTGGAAAAAGTAAATAGAAACTGTTCAGGTCTGTTCATGTGCTGAAATATCAGACAGACTAATGACGATTTTAATCACAGAATAGTGGCCGTAAGTCAACAAGAAATGCTTGCAAGTAGATGCGCACTAAAGAGAAGAAGTCTGATTGGAAAAGTGAAAAATCAAAGGACGTGTACCACTGGTTCAATAAAACTCACTGCAATGAGAATGTGACATTGTGCCTCAATGCATACACTTTGATGATTGGTGGACAGAATGGTTGGAAACCACACACACACAAGGCATTATCATGTATCCATTTGTCTTCAGTGATCACTATCGTCTGGAAAGTGTTATGAGGAGCCTAATGGATTCACCACAGGAAACCAAATTAGTTCATCCCTGGGCTCATTCATGCACACTATGCCAATGTGTCCTTCATCATATCTGTTTGTTTATGGACAGTAAGCTGGAGAAAAAGCCCTGTGAGGAAAACCCACCTGGGTACATCAGCTGGGAATCAAGGTTCAGGTGACGTGTGGTTGAAATATCAACATCAAATGCCTCTGTGTGGCCCACAGAAATGCAATTAAAATCTATGTAGCCGTACCACTGCTTCATGCTCCCATCTGGCTTCTGGGAGCTTTTGAACCCAACACCATCTGTAATGTAACCGGATGAGCTGGACAGTGAAGACATCAATGACGAAGCAAGGGGATAGTGCAAAAAAGTGCAAAAGTGCTTTTATTTAACATCAAACCAAAACAGTGTCCAAATAATTAGTGCAGTGCCTTAAACAGTTCCTTAAATTAATAATCCATTAAAAACTAAAAAAAACGTGAAAAACGTGGAGGTTAAAAATCACATAAATAGATCCTTTAAAAACGAGGTTAAAACAATGGCTGGAAGCAGTCCGTTCTTTCTGTTGGCGACTCCTCTGCTTCTCCCATCCAGGCTATGCACCAGGGGAATCACCCTACCTGCAGCTGACCTTCTCCACTTGGCTGGTCTGGTGGCCTCCCGATCCCTGGTCTCGTTCAGCCATTTGCCAGACCAAGACTTGGCTTCCCTTCAACAGCCAGGATGCTCATTCTGGGGTTCCACTTCAAATCTCTGACTCCTACTGCCTTCGCTGCGGCGAACCAACCTTCTCCCTGTCACTCCTGCTCCACACCAATGCTCAGCAGGAGCGACCACTACCGTCGGCCCCTGGGTGTCGGCCAAACGCCCCGCTAGGGTTCGCCTCTCCCAGCTGCCTGAAAACATCAGCGAGTCTGCACTCACTCGCTCTCTCTCACACACGCACCGGCTCTCTCGTTTCCAGCTGCCTTCTTCCTTAACCTCTGTTCACTTTTTCTTTTTTTCTTTTTTTCCTTCCACACTCGCGCTCCAATTATATATAATGGGGACGTGGATCAGGTGTGGCGATTAGCAGTTCCCGGCATCAATTACGGATGTGGACAACTCCTCACCTGTACACTTAAGCAAGGACTGCCCGCATCACGAACTGCCCGGGAACCGCTCAGGCCACACTACCACGCCCCCTCTTTAAGTTGTGAGTGCAGCGATTATCTATTTAAAAACTGGCATTTTTAATCTGAGCTGTGGACCCGCTACACCACAACCACCTGCACTTCAGAACAGGTAATCCAACTGAAGGCAGGCATGTTTTGGCCTTGTCAGTAAGAAAATCTTGGGATGCAGCAGGAAAATGTTTTGGTAAGGCCATTAGGGGATGCTTACCCTGTGCTCTGTGCAAGGATCTCAATGCCCAAGTGCAGTGACAGGGACATAGTGCTGTAAAAATTAACGCAGTGCTTCTGATGAGACAATAAACTGAGCTCCTGACTCGCGGGACCTCTTTCTGAAAAGAGTAGGCTGTTTTCCAATGTCCCTGCTAAACTGTCCGCTACAACCTGGTCATTCTGGCTCCCTAATTATCCCCTGTCCCTTATTGGCAAACTGTTTCTCTCACCCCTTCACCCCCTAACAGCTAATGTGTGGTTAGTGTAGTGGCACAAAAATGGCTGCTGCCACATCATCCAGGTGGATGCTACACATTGGTGGGTGGTGATCAAAGTGGCTCCTCACTGTCTACATAAAACGCCTTGAGTAGGTTAGAAAAGTGCTATATATGAAGTGTGGCTATCAAACAATGTGACTAGGCTTCTGTGGATCTATTCACATAGAGAAGGCCACAAACTGAGTGGGGAACACTGACATTGGATAAGCTTAAACAAGCATGCAACTTTCAGTCACATCGCGCTGTTATTTTGCTGTCATGCGTTGTTCGAAGTTAACATTTTGTGACCTGCAGAGGGTGCTCCTGCCAACCAATCCTGATACAGACAGATGCAGGACATAAGTCCAAAACACATGCTTTTCTTTTTTCTTTGTGGAAAACGCTTTCCATCATTTCCCACCTTCACAGCACAGTTCAAAGCACACTTCTCTTCTTTCTTTTCCTCTGTCTTTGCCTTCATTACTCTTCTAGCAAGCTTTGTCCACCTCTGGCTCCCATAGTGTCAGCTGACTCCTTTTATAGGGCACCCAGAAGTGCTCCAGGTGTCCAATGACCTTCTTCCAGCAGCACTTCTGCGTGTGGCTGAAGTGCAGCCACACAGGGCTCAACAGTACCTGCAGCGCCCCCTGGCGGCACCCATGGAACCCAGCAGGGCTGCTCCAAACTCCAAATCCCCAGGGGGCCAGTGGGAGTCCAAGGCACCGCTGCAAACCAGTGGGGCTTCCCTTTAGCAATCCGGGGGATATAATGTCCTGAATATGCTCTCTCCCCTGGTCCTTCCTCTATATAGGTGTTCCGGCCATATGCCACAATGGTTTTTGTGTGCATCTGAAAAATGATCACTATGAAAATTGAACAACATATCATTTTAAAAGAGATAATGCCAAAGGCAATGATATTCAGGATGCCCATGCATGTTAAAAACCAGTCAGGATATGCAAAAAGTCAAAGAAATTGTTTGAAATGTTTGACGACTCAGCATCAAAATGATTGCAGAAATGGTCCAAATCGAATAAGAGATTGTCAGGTAAATTTTCCACAACAATCTGAACATGACTGCAAGTGGCACAATATCTCTCACAATCAGCCAGTGTGCCCAGGCCAGTGTAGGTTCTTAAGTTGCACCCAATACTACCAGGATAGATTTTGGGCCCCAGGATAATTGAACATAACAGGTACTGGGCTTCTGCAGTTGTTAGCCAACAGCACTAGCCATTCTTACTTTGTTGCCATTCATAAAATGCTATACATTCATTTTCAAACCTAAAGTCTTAAAGTCACTGGGTGCTAGAGCCCATTCAGGATCAGGTGGAAACCAGTCAATCAAACTTGCATGTCTTCAGGATGTAGAAGGAAAACAAAAATTCTACTGACTGCATAGGGCAGCAGCAGTGTAAAGTAAGATGGAATCAGAAGATGTACTGTGATTGTAATAACAAGCCAAGGTCATAATCTGGAGGCCAGGAATTAAATACACCAAGGCAAGGATGGGCAACAAAATCGTAGAATCAGACACGTAGTAAACAGAGTCAGTAACCCAAATATTTCACATTGCCTAAGATAAAATGCAAGACATACATCAAAGGCAGAGAACAGAAAAGAATTTGCAACAACAACAACATTGCAGATACAGCATGTATTTCATTCTCGCATTTCTTCCTCCTGATCCTTCTGTTTCCTCTCTGACTTTGATGTTCGGTTAGCGATTAAGATTTGGTGCAAAAAGGTTTTGTAATTAAAGTTTCTAATTTTAACATTGTTTCATCCCCTGGTTCTGGTTCTTGCAATCAGGAAGAACATGCATGCATCTCATACTCCCAATAGCACTGCCTAGCAGCAGCTTGGCAATCCTGCATTAAAAAGAGCAAACAATGCCGGCACCCATAATAAAAACAAAATGGTCTTTTTAAAATAATGTCTCCAAAAACATTCTAATTTAAGACAGCAAACAGACCATTCAATTCCTTTACCTCTAAAACCCCCACAACAATTCAGACATTTTTGGGGGCCAAGAAAAAGTCTGAGAATATACAAAACAAAGTCCAGACCATGACAGAAATGAAGGGAATATTGCAAAAAAACACTAAAACTTTGACTGGACTGGGAATTGAATCCGGTCTCCTAGAGCTATGCTGTAGCGGCAATCACCATTGTACCACTCCGTTCCACAGCAAATAACTATATTATTGGAAATTAAATAGTAAATAATAACACCTCCAAAGTGCAATGAAAGACATAAGACAGGAAGATCCATAATGATGTTGCCTACTGTAATTTAATTAATATATGAGAGGAATTGAATTGAACCTCAATTCAACAGGGTAAACCTCATTTTTGACATTTAAACTTTTCGGAAACCAGAAAATATAATGACAGGAACACGGTACACTTCAGTGCATGGAACTTCTTCAGTATGCCATGTAAATCCTGCTATACTGCCAAGGCTGAAAATGACAGACCACAAAGGTAAAGAATTAAGCAGGCCCAGGACCTAAACGTTCGTAAAGTGATAACTATTCTCAGTTATTTAGTCACAAATCCAAAAGCTTGATTTTAAGGAAAAATATTCTGTACAAATTTGTAAGATTCTTATGACTGTGATTACCTGTTTAACTAAGACATTCTGTACCATTTGTACCCAGCTCATCACTAAGAAGATGAGATCATATGACATTTTAACTTTTAACTGTAGTATTATATTTAAAAAGTCCTTTTTGATAATTTGATATTTGACTATGAAGCTGTGGAATGGTCTGTCTGCTACTATAAGAGGTGCCCCTTCAGTCTTTGCTTTTATATCCTGGCTGAAAACACACTGCTTCAATTTAGTATACCCTGACTAGAGCTGCTGATTAGCTGTGCATACTGCATCTCTGTTGTTAGTTATTGGTAGTAAAATTTAAGTAATACGATATTTATAAACTGTTACTAATGCTCGCCTGTTCTGTTTCTCTTCTCGGTATCCTCTTGTGGCGTTTGGTGCCACTGATCTACTGCCAAATTGTTTGCCCTACCAATGGAAAAGTCAGGTAAAGGAAAACTGGAATCACCGGGTTGAAAGATTATTTTACCAGAATGGCCGGCCCAGCACTGACTCAGCTGTAGAATGGCCAATAGGGGGAAGGTGGCTTATTGGCCAAGGTCTCCAGGATTCTGACTGTGCCTGGCTTGTCTGACTCTTTTTCTGCAATCTGGCCATTGATCTACAATTAACTGATGGACAGAAATTGTGTTTTTTATTTACGTTAATTTGTTTCTAATTTGTTTTTGATGTATTTGAACACATCTGTATCCTCATATGTGATAGTTCAGTGTTTAGTGAATGGTATAATCTGTTCTTGCATTTTGCCTTGAGAGATGACAAGGTGCTCTGCGCCTGCACTTGGTGAAGAGCACCATGCAAGAACATAGTCATTTCTACTGTTGTATTGTATTTCTGAGGTGGCCACGATAGATTGGCCATCTATCTCTGTGAAGAAGTTTACTTGTCTTCTCTTATGTTGTCTTATTTACCCCATTTCTTGACACCTTTTGGATGCCCAACCTACCTGGAAGGGGGTCTCCCTCTGAATTTCCTTTCCCAAGACTTGTTCCAATTTTTTAAAGTCCATTGAGACAATCCTTGTGTGATTTTTGGCTATACAAGAAATAAAGTGTTGTTGTTGTTCATGACATCACATGCCAGGACTTCTGGCCATTACATGATGGTTACGTGAGGTTGTTGTTTGCAACAACATGGTAGTGCCTGCTCAGAATTACACAGAATGGGTGCAATCTCAATTAAAAAAATGAAACTCAAAATTGCACACCAAATATTTAAATCAGATTAGATTAGTCATACCTTATTAATCTCATGGAGAAATTCAGATGCATACAGCAGCAGAAAGATAAAAAAACAAGGACACAGACTCACAGGACAAGTAATACAGCCAATGAGTCAATCGATAAGTAAATAAAAATAAACCTAACAAGTACATCAGGTGGAAGTATTGAATTACCCGATAGCAGTGGGCAGAAGACACCCACAGTGGCACTTCTTAGCACATAGCCTCTGGCTAAAAAGTGCTCAGAGAGAGCGCCTCCTGGAGGGGATGAAGGGGATTTTTCTTGATGGCATCCAATTTTGTCACCATCCTGTTTTCCACAACAACTTCCCATGTGTCCAGGGTATGTCCTGTGAAGGAGAAGGCTTTTGTGTGAAGAAATAATAACGATTAAAAAGAAAACAAAAGCATAAAATATGAGAAAAAATGGGTAGGGCACCTTCCAAAACCTTACAGTCATACCACCTGTAAAAGTATGAATAGAAAAAGTTAACAATTACATGAGGGTAGTGGTTGTTCTTTGTAATTTCTATGTTTAAAAAATATAAGCTTTCTGATCTTCACTTTGCCTCTTAAAATAATTTTTAAAAGTATGCTATCGGTGAGAAAAACAGCAGGAGTGACCAGAGTAAATTTAACTTGAACTTTGAACTTTATTGCCAGGCAACATAGTTGCTAGGAGCTACATAAAAAAGGTTCTTATTTTCTGTAATGTATCACTTGAATATGTTTAATACTTTTTGCAATCAAATTTGTATCTGCTGTTAATATCTCGTGGTGTTACATCAATAAACATAACAAGGAACACAGAATTAACACAAAACACCAATAATGACACCACCATAACATTATATACAGTAAATACAGATCTATAAATACAATGAAGCAAAGCAGAATTGGACTCCAATCCATTAATATTTTGGGTCTTATGTAAATTAATTGATTTTTATTGAATGGAAGAGAACAGAAATCACGAAGAGACAGAGATATATTGGAGACTGAGTCTGACAATAATGACTACATTAGGAAAGAAACTGTTTAACATGAAATGAGTCTAGCAAAAGCAAAGGTTCAAAGTTAGGTAAATCTAAAATTGCAGCTCAAAATTAAAAGGCAGTAAATCAAAATCAACCATTTAAAGTAAGGCATGTTTACTGTGTAGCTTATGATTTTTTTTTGTATACCCAGAACTCTATTTTTAAAACAATCAATATGTGCTAGAAATGCCCCTTTCTTCACTTTCTACTCTTTCTTCATTACTTCTCAACTTTTCCTTTCACATAGATCCATTTTGCTACTTGAACATGCGTAATTGCTTTCTTATTGAACTTGTTCTTTGATGTACTTTAGTCCCTGTATGCTTACTTACTACAAGCGCTTTGCAATCACTTTCTTCTTCCACTGATTGCTTCTTTTCCCCTTAGTTTTGATTGTCACATCAGTAGCTGTCTCATTCACCACATACTTGAAAAAAAGCAAAGAGTGAATTCAGCTGTCAAACAAGGGAATATTTATTAGTTCCACAAAGAACACAGAATCCTAATACAGTGTTTAGATTTATCTTCACATCAAAAAGTTTTATTTAATCTTGAAAAACACACCTTTAATCTATGTGATTGCAATGAAAATGCTTTTAATAGAATTACAATCAAAATATCTTTGCAATTAAGAAATTCAATCTTTCTATTTTCTGAACCTGTTTTCACACATTTTAGTGCTCCAATACACACACTCACACACAAAATGGGCCAAATCAGTCACTAATCAATGTAATATGGATGTCTCTCAGAACAAGAGCAACTGAACAAAACAAAAACAAAAACAAAATGAAAATGTCCAAACTCTTCAGTGGAAATCGCCACACTGGAAATCAAATACAAATGTCAAAACATACAAATGACATAAAAGACACATTATAATAGAGAAGTTAAAATGATTAGCCTAGGCATATCATGACAATATAAAGTCCGTTAATATTATAAGATTACAACCATTGTAAAATCAGTGCGGGTGAGGATGTGGATTTAATGGAAACCAGGCCAGAATTTTTTAACACCGCTATTACGAAAAATACTTACACTCGAGTTATTATGAAATCCAAGGACATCTTTTATGGTGGAGGTTCATCATGTGAGTAGCAACGCTGTCCATAGCAAGTCTGATTAGACATAAGATTTAGGTTCATTTACATACAGGGCAGAGTGGTGACTCTGTGGCTAAGGCTAAGGATCTGTGCTGATATCTGAAAGATTGCCAATTCAAATCCCGTTAGTGGTCCTACTTTGTTGGGCCCTTGAGCAAGGCACTGTACAATAGCTGACCCTGCACTCTGACTCCCAAAGGTCATGTGAAAAGATAATTACCCCTCAAGGATTAATATATACTGTATTTATATATATATATATTGCATACTGTATATATATTTCATAATAATAATAAATAACAAATATATGTGTATTGTGGTAAATAATCAAGCCTTGACACACAAAGAGGTTTGGGGCAGCTGCAAATGTGACAAAAGGTTGAGAAAAATGACAGACAAGAGTCCAAAACAGAACTGCACAGGTCAGTAAACATGGTGGATATATAGTTGGACGACAGGAAGAGAAGGGATCTTGGGACCAGAACTGGAAATGATGTCACTGGGCTGCGACTTCTTGGGAGGTGGAACCGGAAGAGACATCTTCATGGGAGCCAAGCTGAATTTCCAGCATTTGGTGTGCGGGTAGACAAGAGAAAGGATTAATGCACTCTGCCACCCTCTGGTCTGATCAGGAATTACCTTCTTTTGAGTCCTTTAGCTGCCTCCCATGTGCAAATGTGTGACTATATATATATATATATATATATATATATATATACAGTAAACTATTTCAACCATTCTATGATCTGCTCCTCACAAACTGAGGGCACCGTGGCGGATGTTAGCAGATTGCTGGCCAACCACAAGCGTTACCTGGTAGGTAACCACCCATACAATCAGATTGTGACACAGACTTCGAATGCCATGAATATATATATATATATATATATATATATATATATATATATATATATATATATATATATATATATATATACTAGGGGGGTAAGACTCTCTGGCGCCTTCGGTGCCCAACACCCAGTTGTGGCCAGAATATTAGTAAAATCTGTGAATGTACAGATGTAAAGAAAAATGATTATTTATTGGAGTCAAAATCACACAATTCTATAAATATGTAAAAGAAAAATTAATTATTATTTAACGGAGTAAAAATCATGAAATGAGAATAAAATATTTACTCTCTTACCGATTGGAGTATTCCCGTTAAACTGAGGTTCACCATGCTCAATGAGTATTTATATGAGACTAAATAAATGTTCCATTCATTTTAACTGAAATTCTTATTGATAAAAAAACTTTTTTTAAAAAATGACTCATTTAAATAATAGGAAAAATCACGTGAAAACTAAAGTGGTATGCAATGGGTCATCATAACTTGACCTTCAGCTAACTAAATCACCTAAATACAAACACTGGTGTTATGAATAGATCTTTTTTTTTAGTTTGTTCCTGTGAAAGAAAGTTTACTCGATCAAAAATAAAAACCATGACTTTCTTGATATTAAAATCCACGATTTTCTTGATATTTTAGTTTGTAATTTAAAAACTGAAAATCTAACAACA
The DNA here is from genome assembly GCF_900747795.2 of Erpetoichthys calabaricus. Classification (NCBI taxonomy): domain Eukaryota; kingdom Metazoa; phylum Chordata; class Cladistia; order Polypteriformes; family Polypteridae; genus Erpetoichthys; species Erpetoichthys calabaricus. The sequence continues at coordinate 22,626,978 of NC_041402.2, forward strand.
TCACATTAAGGTTCGATAAGTTCTGAAAAGAATGATACCAAACATATATATGTAGGTTTTAAAAAAGCCTGATTTAAAGCATAACAAAAAATGTGACATAAAAACATTACATAAAGTCATTGCACAAAATCGTTGCACTTTTAGGCTTAGGATTTTATATATAGAGAGTATATGTTTATATATATATATATATATAGTAACTGGAAAACATTTCAATCCCAACAATGACTACTCAGATAAAAGGCACATTTTAGCAATACCCCTCTGCCATTAAATAATATCCAAAGGACCCAAAATAGTTAGTCATTAAAATGTCTCGTCTAAACATTTGGTTTACAGAATAAGACTTTTATATGTAAACTGTTATCACAGAACAAAGCACAAAGTTAAATATTATGTGTGATCATTTCCTAATATAAAGTGTGCTGGTACAAATGAAGTCAGCGTCTTCTAACTGAATAGGATGCCAGTTTCTAGCACCTTTTTTTTTTCCTTTTCCCTTACACTGCCTTTCCCAGCACAAAAAGCCAGTTTAATAGATGGGACATTATAGACTGCCTGCAGAGCAATGTGTTTTCCCAGTATGTTTGCAGATGAAATTTAATGTAAGCAAATGTAAAATATTACACATAGGAAGTAGAAATATTAGATATGAATACACAAGGGGATGTCTGAAACTTGAAAGTACACCTTATGAAAAGAACCCAGGAGTCATAGTGGACTCAGCACAAGCAATATCAGGGCATTTTCAGAAGTGACCAAGAAGGATAACAGATGTTAGGTTACATAGTACTAGCTGTGCTAACCATCTAAGACAGGTTGAACTCTAAGTAATCAACATAGACATCACTGTTAACATTTGCAGTGCACCATTAATACATATGTCTCTATTGCATGCCATTTTGTATGAGATTCATAGAAGTAGTATTAATGTTTGTGATGCCCAATCTAACAAGGAATAACAAAGACATAGCAACCGGATGGACACATGGGCAGACACACAGACTCCTACCCTTTTACTAATCTGGACAATATATAGAGCACAAGTCAAAAGAGGTTATGTTTAAGCTTTATAACACACTGGTGGGGACTCACCTGGAGTACTGCGTGAAGTTTGGTCTCTATAGAGCATAACAGTTCTAGATAAAGTCCAAACAAGCAAGACTAGGTTGATTTCAGGGATGCTGGGTATGAGTTATAGGGCAAGATTAATGGAGCTGAACCTTTTTATTTAATGTTTATCTAATTTAATCAGCTTTAAAAGAACTCAAGGAATATTTGTCTAAATGATAGATAGATAGATAGATAGATAGATAGATAGATAGATAGATAGATAGATAGATAGATAACTTTATTAATCCCCAAGGGGAAATTCACAATATAGTGATAGTGTGTCCCATAACTTTGCTTGCCTCTTTTTAATTAGCTTGTTAATTTGATGGACCTTGAATTGTTGCTACTGGCCCAGCTCACCATATCTAGAATATTATGCTGGCCATCACAGAGTTGTAGAAAATGTGAAGGATGTTACTACCCACGTTAAAGGACCACAGTCTCCTAAGGAGGAGGAGTCTACTCTGCCCCTTCTTATATAATTCCTCTGTGTTACAATACCAGTCCAACCTGTCATTAATGTGGACCCCCAAGTACTTGTAGCAGTGAACCACCTCAGCATCCACTCCCTGAATAGTGAATGGACATAGAGGCTCTTTGGTGCAGTGAAAATCAATAGCCAGATTTTTTGGTTTAGTAATGTTAGGTTAAAGACAATTCTTTCTGCACCAAGAAACAAAGTTCTCCGCCTGACTCCTGTTCTCTGTCCCATCTCCCTTGTCGCTAGTGTCCACTAGTGCTGAATCACTTCAGAATTTCTGCTGGTGACATGACCTGGTGTCATACAGTTCATTTACAGGGTGAAGAGAAAAGGAGATAGGACATGCTCCGTGTGGTTCCCATCTGTTATTCATGTCCACATCAGAGTCACATCCCTTGACATTGTCTTTATTATTACAGTGTGACTTCCTGGCCATCCATTTCCTGATAAGACTTTTCCCATTACAAGTCATCCTGAGCTGAAGCCTACTCCATCAGCACTGGGAGCCAACTGTGTGCAGAGCACACTCACTCATACTACACCAGTTGTGGAAGAAACTGGGGGGAATCCCAAAAAAAAGCCAAAAACACATGGTGGGAACTTTCAGAAGTGTGAGCTGTGAGACAGAAGCAATACGCGCTGCATGCATATTCATAAAAGAGAACTTGATGAAGGTGGATGATTTCTGCTGTACCTGTTGTCAGGGAGATGAGTGCTGTTTGAAAATGATTTAAACATTTCTATCTAAGCCTAAAAATTATTTGTATTTCTTTTAATAAGGTTCTTTAGATTTTGGTTAGACAAAAAGATCAGTCCATTTCAAGTAAATTTAAATGTCAGCCTGCCATCCATTAAAATTGCTTGGCAGAGCACTTTGTTTTTGTGTGTGTGTGTGTGTTTCTCAAAGACATATGTTGTGCCATATTTTTGCATTCTTTTTCTAGTCTGTTGGGAGGCAAAGCCACAATATGCTTAGCAACAGAGAAAAACAAAGCAGATGTGAAAGTGTTTTTGGTAGCTAAAAAAAGGGTGTTTGTATGCTTTCAATGACTACTAATATAATGCTAAAGCCCAAAGAATCTTGGGCTGAAATAAAAAATAAAAAAAAACGTAAAGGTTCATTTACTACCTGTAGTATAACACCCAACAAACATTTTAGCTTAATATAAATATAAACAGACCATAATTGCAAAATATATATAATAAAGTGTAAAATTGTGTATTTTCATTTTATGAATTTTTTGCTTCTGTTCTTAGATATCAAATATTTGCATTCAGTTAACAATTATTATTTACTAAAGCACTGAAATTCACCAAGAACACCACACATGAGGCTCACACAATGAATGGTGCAGTGCTTAGGACTGCCGCTTCATGGGTTTGAATCCCATGCCAGGTTGCAGTCTATGCCTCCCAGATTTGTATTGGTGTAGGTACTCAAGTTTTCTTCACTTACCCCAACACCGTGTGTGCTGGGCTAATTGGTGACACCAGATAGGCCCTGAGATGAACTGGTGTCCCATTGAGGGTTCGTATCTGCGGCCACTGTGAGAACCTGAAATGTGTCAATTGGCTTTGAAAATGTTAGGTTACTGTTTATCAAAATGCATTTTTCTGCAGTTCAGTTTAGACACAATTCATGATGTCGACATGTAGGAGCTGCCAGCCGCTACACAAACACATTCAGCACTACGATCAGCTGGGGACCGGTCAGCTGATGCTGGTACATCACTTTAGTTTTCAATCTCCAGATCACTTGCATCAAAATCGGAGTCTGATAAGTCAGAGTTTTGTCACAGGTGTCTGGTCACACTTATAGGTAATCTAACTTAGACACCATTAAAATATCCGACTACGCCACCCAGTTTTATTAAGAGACTGGGAACTCCTGAAATTTACCAATAATAGCACACAGGTTTCTTTAAATTGGGCGGTGAGTAAACACACAATGAAAGACACAACAGTAATTTCAGAAAAAGGCAACAGTAAGTTCTATTGTACAAGACAATATAAGGTACATTAAAAAGATAAACGAACATAACAGAACCTAAACATATCAGGAATTAATTTCCTTTTTTTAAAAGGAAAATACACAGTCCACACTCTAAATGTCCATAAAAACAAGAATTGGTGGATACAACCTTTAGTGGTGCAGAGTCCAGTTTGGGTACTGTGTTACCCCAACACTTAATTGTTCATGGATGCACTCTGTTCCCCGGCAGAAGTTGTGTCAAATTGTTGACTCCCTGTCAGCGTCTCTTCGTTGTTCCTTTTTCTTCCACTCTGGGCTCCTTGTGTGGCTGGGACCTAGGCACGCCTCATTCCTCGTCTGTCAGCTTCGCTTGGTCCTCTCATGCGGCTTCCCTCTTTCACTGGACCCACAACTGGCGTCTCCTTGTGGAGCTGTCTCTTCCTCCCTGGAAGTAAATGTTGCCGTCCTTGTGCCTCACGTCGTGCCAGCCAGGTACCCTTGTCTGCCTGCGAGCCCCTGTGCCCTGTCCGAGTGTCTTGGCAGCGTTTCCTGTGGACTCTCCCTCCTGCCTTCTGCTGCCCAGAAGTTTTATATTTACTTCAGTCCCTGCTGTTGTCAGTCCTGGACAAACAGTTTAATCAATGGCACATCTAAATTGCCTGGGTTTAACAATTAATAAAAACACAAGTTAACAAAATGTATGGTTACCAAACATTAATAAATACAGATATGCTGATTAGAAACCAATATTTCCAAGCCAGGTAAATACAGACATTCTACCAAGGCCAGACTTCAAAGCAGTGACTCCCTTGCAAGACAGCAAATACCATTAATAAGTACAGACCGCCTTTTAACTTCTCACCCCCCCAGTCCCAACAGTGGGTGCCTAATGGAACCACCCAGTGCACAAAAAAAATGTAAAAGTGTCCTCCTCTGACAGTTTGATTCAGCAATAATATGCAAAACACTGTCCATGGAGCATTTTGCTTTGTGCGTTCGCTTCACACTCTCACCAAATCCGCCTTTAGCTCTGGCTGGTGGCAAATTCTCTGCTGTGCATTTCTGCCGGCAGCCGAAAGAAATATTCAGCACTCAAGGAGTTAAGTAGTCACATCCTATGGAAATATGTAAAAAGAAAGATTTATTTATAAGACATGCACTGAGATCCTCTGTAGATGAGTTGCTTCATATATTGTATAGATTTTTTTATTTTTAAACAATTTTTTTTAATTAATAGCTAAATTCTGCATTTTAGAAAATTATGAGTGTGTGCTTCTGATGTTCTTCAGCTAAGTAAGAGTAAAAAATAAGCCGCTTAAAATTACAAAACACCTTTGATTTTAACAGCAGCGAGTTTGTACATTTTTGGCATTAACGTCCATAAAAACAAAAAATTACAACCTGACCCCTTGATCCCATAATTCTAGAACACCTGGAGGCACTAGATGATTTTGCCATATGCAAGCAGAAGAAAATAATGTATAAAACAAGCATTTGACCTTCATTAAATTTACAACTGCTCATTTTGATGGATGAGTTCTTTATGCTTGCCAATGCCTGAAAGGCAAATATTTAGCACTAATTAAGTGGGTAAGAAAAATGAATAGATAGATATGACAAATGAAGACCAGAAGGATCGCAATATGCATTGAAGCATGTTTCATGAACAACAGAATCCATCTTTGCAACCCCAAGTGACCGACTCAATCCATACAAATAAAAATACATTTTTTGATACATTTTTGCAATACTAGATTTAAAATTTTAAAGTGTACTAAAAGAATATTATAGTAATATTTAGAATTTTTATATTCATTCTGTTCATTATCATGGATGAAGCACAGCCCTAACAGCATCTTCTTCTTCTTTCAGCTGCTCCTGTTAGGGGTTGCCACAGCAGATCATCTTCCTCCATATCTTCCTGTACTCTACATCTTGTTCTGTTACGCCCATCACCTGCATGTCCTCTTTCACCACATCCATAAACCTTCTCTTAAGCCTTCCTCTTTTTCTCTTGCCTGGCAGCTCTATCCTTAGCATCCTTCTCCCAATTTACTCAGCATTTCTCCTCTGCACATGTCCAAACCAATGCAATGTTGCCTCTCTGACTTTGTCTCTAAACTGTCCAACCTGAGCTGACCCTCTAATGTCCTCATTTCTAATCCTGTCCATCCTCGTCACACCCAATGCAAACCCTAACATCTTTAACTTTGCTACTTCCAGCTCTGTCTCCTGCTTTCTGGTCAGTGTCACCGTCTCCAACCCATATAACATAGCTGGTCTCACTACCATCCCGATATCCATCTGTCACAAATCACTCCTGACACTCTTCTTTGTCCACTCCACCCAGCCTGCACTCTCTTCCTCACTTCTCTTCCACAATCCCCATTAATCTGTACTGTTGTTCCCAGGCATTTAAACTCATCCACCTTTGCCAACTCTACTCCCTGCATCCTCGCCATTCCTCCCTCTCATTTACACACATGTATTCTTCTACAATTAATAATAAATAAGAAGAAAAATGTCTACAGCCTCCCAAGGCATCACAAGTAAAGGACAGGCCACAGCCCACCCATTCGTACTTTTGAAGAACATGCAAAATAGTGAAGCAAACTGATTATTCTGGCTCTACCAGAGTTGAACTGCTGTATATTACTGTTTTGGTGAGCTTTGCTGGCCATTTCATCTAGAAGGTAACTGCATCTGCTCTCCTTTAGGTGTGAAGTTCACTTGAGCAGCTGCATATATTTCCCTTCCATTTCAGTGAGCTCTTGCTGCTAATTCAAGTTCAAGTATATTGACTTGTGTACAAATTAGAATTTGCAGCATGTAACCAACATGCAAGACATAGTCCTTTGCAGCTAAAGTTCAGTTGTTAATTCTTATGCAGGTATCACTGAGCCACTAGTGGACTCACTTGATACAGCTGAAGGTAACTGGGCACATGCTGGAAGTGTCTACAACTCTGTGTGATTTTCTTGAAATTATGCAAATTAAGAGTACATCTAAAAATTGTGGAAAACTTGGACAGTGTGATCCCAGTCTAAAAGCTGCTAGTTAACTTTACATGCACATTTTTTGAGGTATGGGAGGAAGAAGCGCCTAAACACATGGAGAAGGTACAAACTGTACACAGGTAGTGAATTCAAACCCAGGATTCTGGAGCTGTGAGGCAGCATTGCCAAGTAGCATCACAGAATATGATTTGTTTAAATGTGTCATTGTGCACTAATCTGGCTGATAAATGTGGCTTCAGCTGCCAGGTATAAACTGAGTCATAGAGTTTTCTTCTGCAAGGTTTCAGGTAATAGGAACATAGAAACAGTGGTCAGATAAGCTCATTTGTGTTTTATATTAATTAAAATTATGCTCTGTATTATAACACGTTCATGTTTATCATGGTGTTGGATATTGTTAAGAACTGCTTTAAGAATCTCACTATACTCTGTTCACATGGCACTGTCAACACTGCTATAGTACTGATAATAACCCCTAAGCCACTGTGCCACCCCTTCTTGAAAACTTGTATCGATAAATAAAACTATAATAAGCATACATTAATGCTATGGCTGCTGCATTTTCTAATGTATATAAATGATCTGGATAGGGATATGGCTAACAAGATGGTAAAGTCTGTAGTGATACCAGACTAGGTGGATTGGCTGATAATCTGGAATTCATGTGTAGCAGGGCCACATAGAGGGTTTTTGTTAAATGTGAACGACAACACTGGGTGCACCGATTTCTGTTTGTAAATTGGGGATGGTGTCCCAGGTTAAACAGGTTTGCACCGATGCGTAGGGGCTTGTGGGATTTATAATTTGTGGTTTGTATGCACTATACCAATAAAACCGGAAGAGAAGGATGTGGTGGGACTTTTCGAGTGGACCATTTTCTAATCAACATCATCCGCAGCAGCTCCTAAACATTTTCAGTTATTGGACATTCATAGTGGAGAAGGATGTTGGATAGCCATCAGATGTAAGGACGGCGGTGGGTTCTTTTCCTCCCAATCCAGTCCTTCGATGCTCTTGGATAAGAGGTGTGCTTCCAAAGACTATTCTTCTGGACTCCGGTGGTAGGACAGAATTTCACTGTCCATGTTCCGGGAAGCAATTTATTGAATAGGAGCATCCCGCACTTCTTTCCATCATTTTAACCCTAGTTTCCATTTCCAGAATCACTTCCATCATTTACAGTAAGGATTTGTTTTCAGGACTGTAATCATTGCCGCGTGGGGATTTGTTTGTGAGGTGTGTTTAGTATTTTTTGTATTTGTAAATAGTTATTCTGGCAAATAAGGATCATTTTATATACTGTATTTGTGTGTTTGGTGGATTTAATCTTAAGGGGCTTTTTCCTGGGTGTTGTTAATATTTGGGTGGCAGGATAGAAATTCTGTTGGGCTTAGGTGTTGGCCTGATTTTATCCGTACCTCATTTGAAAAGCGTAGCAGCTTCCTGGCTACGTAAATCTGGTAACACCCTCAGCACAAGCTATAAGCGGGGAGGTTTGGGGGAGAGGGGCCACACATGGAATCATTGCAGAGGCACTTGATAAGGTCCCAGACAAGAGGTTGGTCATCAAAGAAGTGGGAGTTCATGGTGTTGTCTGTAGATGAGTTAAATATTGGCTTAGACACAGGAAGCTGAGCGTCATGGTGTGAGGAACCCAATCAGAATTGGCTAATGTTATGAGTGGTATCCAGCAAAGGTCAGTGCTAGGGCCACTGCTGTTTTAATATATATAAATAATTTGGGTAGGAATAAAAATAACAAGCTGATTAAGTCTGCAGATAATACCAAGATGGGTGGATTGGCAGATAATAATCTCGAATCTGTTGAATCATAACAGAGACACTTGGACAGCTTATAGTCTTGGCAGATAAAATTTAACATAAGTAAATATAAAGTATCACATGTAGGAAGTAAAAATGTTAGATTAGAATACACAATGGGAGGTGTGATACAACTGAAGGACCTGTGAGTCACAGTCGACTCATCACCATCTACATCAAGTCTGCAGACAGAAGCCATTAAGAATGTGATGTTATATCATGATGTGTGGAGTACCAGTCAATGGAGGTTATGCTTAATTTATATAATGCACTAGAAAGGTTTTGGTTTTTTATATTAATAAAAAAGACATAGCAATGCTAGAGAAAGTCCTGAGAAAAAAAAAATAGGTGGATTTCAGGACTGAAAATTTTAAGCTGTGAGGAGAGATTGAAGGAGGAGAACCTTTTCAGTTTACGAAAACAGAGACTAATAGATGACACATGAAAGGGATTAATTAGAACGGTGGATCTTAGGTATTACTTTAAAAGAAATTCTTCAACAAGAACACAGGGACATGGGAAGGAACTTGTTAAAGGCAGATTTTGCATAAACGTTAGAAGGTTTTTCTTCACGCAAAGAAGTATGCACATATGGAATAACTGCCTAGTAGTGTAGTGGAAAGTAGGACTTTAGGGACATTCAGATATCAACTTGCATGTCTCTGTAAATTGGATGAGCTTATTGGACTGAATGGCTTACTCTTTTCTAATATTCTAATATTTGGATGATAGAGAAATGGGTGTAATCAAAAAAGAAAAGACTAATCAACATGGAGAGAACATGCAAAGTCCATAATAATCAGGTAGAGAGACCCAAACAAGCAACCCTTCAGATCCAAATCATCGTAGAAAGCATCAAATATTCTGGTAAGCAGACGATTATTTAGCCAACACATGTCATGCGTTTGTACACAAACTTAGAACTCAAAAATAATGTTATTTTTACCAGCTGTATTTTGAAAATAAATCAAGAACCAATGTAAAATGACCTATAATGTATACATTTTCCATATGCAGGAATTGATGAACAGCTTGTGGTTACCAATTAACAAATTACTAACATGTTAGAAAGTACAAACGTTTACAAATTAGAGATCACTTAGTCCATCTGGCATTTTTTTATTGAATGAATTCTTTACTGATGTAATTTACCTAATTCTGCCATTCTTTCAAAGACTACAGTGAGTTCTTTTTAACAGCATTTTACTCGACTCCTACCAACATACAGCATGTGCAAGTGAGTGCTTTCGTAAATGCATTTCTGCTTTTTCCATCTTCCGCTAAGTACTGCATTTCAGAGCTGGATTGATTCCACATGCTATATTTAGTTTGAAATTTGGAATGTCTTGCTTAAATCAAAATACATAAACTAATACTATACATAAATTATATTTTAACACTTTATTGTCACAGCAAGATTATTTTATTAAAGCAGATTTGACATAAGCAATAACTCATGCAAGTCCACAAATTCCAGCCATCGTTCTTTGCGATCATTAACCCTAAATATTCTTAAACAATACTGAGGATTTACTTACTCTTATTTGTTCATCATCTTCTCCGTGGAAAATACATTGTGAAGGTAAATATTGTAGTTACTAATGAATCTTTTATTAAGCATTGATTACTCAGAACACAAGTGAGTATAGTAATGCATTTCCATGGAACTCCTTCACTTTTTAGATATTTTGTTATGTTGTAGCTTTGTACTAAAATCATTTCAATTTATTTTTCCCCAGCATCAAGCAACACTCAATACCCCAGAATGACAAAGAGAAAACAGGATTTTAAAAATGTTGGAAAATTCTTGGTGCAGTGAAAGTCAATAAGCTGTCCCTTGGTTTTGCTAATGATGAGTTGCAGACAATTCTCTTTGCACCAAGATATAAAGTTTTCCCCTGACTCCTCTACTCTGTCTCATTCCCCCTTATAAATACATCCCATAAGTGCAGAATCATCTGAGTATTTCTGCATTTGACATGACCCGGTGTTATACTTGAAGTCAGAGGTGTAAAGAGTGAAGAGGAAAGGAGACAGGCCTGTTTCTTGTGGTGCTCCAGTGTTGCTCACATCTGTCTCAGAAACACAGTCAACGAGTCTCACAAACTGCGGTCTGCTTGACAGATAGTCCGTTATCCAGGACACCACAGGCTCATCTACCTGCAAATCTCTGAGTTTACCCCTTACCCCAGGGAAGTATTGAAGGCACCATGTTAAGTTTGCATGTTCTCTCTGTATCTCTGTTTCCTGTCTTCCCAGTTATGTGGAAATTCCAAATTGATCTCCTAAAGGACTGGCGTCCTGTTTTTGTAGATTTGAGAATGTTATTGTAGCCATGGCTGGAGCACCGACACAGCAGACCTCACTTACAACAACCCAAAGACTTTTTACTTTTCCAAGATTGGCACAGGCTTTGTTATGTTGTATCCTTGTACAGAATGACACAGCAAAAATAGGATTTTTGGAATTTGTACAAATATGTACAAAATAAAAAAAAAAAACTCAAACTTTCACACAAGTTTTAAGACCCTTTGCTATAACAATTGAAATCTGGCTCCGATGCATCCCATTCTATTGATTTTAGATGAGATTTTTCTCCACCAGTGGTCAATGCAATTGATTGGACATGACAAGGAGAGGCTCACACCTGTCTGTACATCATTCCGCAGTTGACATTGTGCATCAGAGCAAAAACCAAGTCATGGGGTCAAAGGAATTGTCTTAGAAATAGGACTGTATTGAAGCACAGATCTAGGGAAGGCTACAAAAAAAACATGTAATACTGAAGATTTCCAAGAGCACAAATACCTTCATAATTCTTAAATGGAATATGTTTGCAACAACCAAGAATCCTCCTAGAGCTGACCACCTGGCCACCTTGAGCAATGGTGGGAGAAATGCCATGGTAAAATCTGTTTCAGCCGTAATAAGATCTGGTTGACAGCCCTATAGTAATCACATTAGAACAGTCTAGACTTCCTATTCACTTACTACTTCAAAAATTATATCAACTCGAGCTTTGAAAGCCCCTAAAGTCCTGCTGTCTACCACACTTGGTCACTTATTCCATGTGTCTATGGTTCTTTGTGTGAAGGAATGTCTGTATGAAATTTACCCTTAAGTTTTCAACTGTGTACCTGTGTTCTTGATAAATTCATTTTAAAATAAGAGTCTTGATCCACTGGACTAATTCTCTTCCTAGTTTTAAACACTTCAATCGTGTCTCCTTTTAATCTTCTTTTGCTTAAACTGTAAAGGCTCAGCTCTTATAATCTTTCTTCATAACTCATCCCCTGTACCCCTGGAATGTGCCTAGTTGCTCTTCTCTGGATCTTTTCTAGCGCTGCTATTTCCTTTTGTAGCCAAGTGTAATAGCTGAGTGGATAATAATATGTTGTGCATAGCCATAGTTTGAGCGAGGATTAGCATTCTTTAGATAGTAAGTGGAGAAAAATAGTACAGCCTATGTATCCTTTTCGCTCAATAATAAAACACAAATACAGTAAAACTCCATGATAATATGCCCTTCAATAACACAAACTGGGAAGTAATGCAGTTTCACACCAAATCACAAATCAATCCAGGGCTGGATTAACCATTAAGCAAAATAAGCCCCTGCTTAGGGCATCAAGTAAAGCAGAGCAGATATTTTCCATTGCTGGATTTACCATGGACCATATGGTGCAAAACTGCAAATGATTCAGCTGGACCAGGTTCCACCATTAAATGAAAAAATTACATACATATATATATATATATATATATATATATATATATATATATATATATATATATATATATATATACAATCAGAAAAATAATAATAAAATAGTAATAATATACCGTTGTGGGAATATGGGTCCCTGTCGACCCCTGAACCCGCAGACAACACACCCAAACACCAGGTAAAAGTCCCAATATTGAATTTATTATAATAATATTGTGCACAAAGCACCTCCACCTCCACAATACTCAATAATATATCAATAATCACAATAAACACAATCCTCCACTCCCAGCAGCTCTGTCGCACTCCCTCCCAACTCCGGCTCACTGCTGGGATCTCCCACAGTCCTTTTATAGTCCTTGACCCGGAAGTGCTTCCATCCTTCACTTCCGGGTCAGATGAGCTCTTCTTTTTCTTCAGCCCGGAAGTACTTCATTTCTTCCGTCCCCGTGACGAGGTAGTACTTCCGGGCTATAATAAAAACTCTCATGCCTCCCTGCAACGTCCTCATGGTGGCCCCCATGGTATCCAGCAGGGCTGTGACGTTGAACTCCATTGACTAGGATGCCCTGCGGGAATTCGGACCACCTTCATGTGGCAGGGAGGACTTTTTGATGTTAATTAACTTCTTTAGCCTTGGGTAATTAGTTTGACTCAGGCCCCTTAGTTGTTTTTTCCTTAATTAGCAGCTGGACAGTAATGAGACATAAAACAAGCAGGACATGACCAGCTCACATGTACCCATTAAACAAAATCTGAAAATAAAGATGAAGGTCTCAGTAAGGCTGATCCCTCAGGTTACCAAAACATTTTGACGGAGTTCTTAGAAAAAAACAGAATATCACCAGTTTTGAAATGTCTGCTGTGGCAGAATGAGAGCTGCAACAAGCCATGGAATTGAGTAAGGGGTTTAATTATCAGCAAGAATCAGAGTTTGAAGCCCCAATTTAGCTGGTCATCTGTTGGCTCATTTCATGTCTCATTTCCGTTTGGCTGACATTTAATGAAGAAAAGAATTAATTCAGAAGACTCAATCCTTAAAAACAGGGTTATTAAAATAGAGGAAAAAGAAATTACTTAGAAGAGAAAACTGCTCACTGATTGGGAAAAGGGTTAGAAAGAAAACCTGCAGCCACTGCGGCCCTCCAGGCCTGGAGTTTGACACCGGTGTCCTAAGGGCGTTGAAGGACCCATGGAATGGCAATATTACCCAAAAAATGGCCTTTCAGATAGTCCAAAATCCTTATTACTGCACCTTATGTTGGTTTAATCTTCATGGGGATCCCCCTCTCATTTGTGCTCCTAGGCCTGCATCCAACAGGCCCATATTGGGAGTCATGCTTGATATTTGTTAAAATGACATCCAGAGCTTATTAGATGGGTGGACCTGGCTTCTTGCCCCATTTTGGTTAGTACAGATGTAAGGTTTTGGTATTTTCCACATATTCGTGTGTAGGTTTAAGCACAAGCATGCCATGCAATGAACTGGGGCCCATCCTGGCTTGCTTCAAGCCTTGACCATAGTGCTGTCAGAATTGGTTCTGCTCTCATGCAATCCTATAAATGGAAGTAAAACTTAAAAAAATTAAGCATGACTTTAAGAATACTAATGCATGATTAATTTTATAGCAGAACAGCTATTCACTGCTTAATTATGTTGCTGACTTCAGCTCCAGCTTCCCGGCAGGGTCACTGTCTCAGTAAGAGTGTGTGCACTATCCTTCTGTTTGGGTGTGTGTGTGTGTATTGTTGTTTTCATTCCACATCTCATACATGTGTTACGTTAACTGGCAAATGAAAACCGACTCCATGTGAGTGACTGAGCATGGCTATGTGTGTCAGTGTGCCCTGCGATGAACTGGCATGGCACCACATCCAGGGTTCCTTCCTTCCTTCCTTCCTTTCATCTGATGGTGTCATGACAGGCTGTGACTCCCTCTGACTCTGTATTGGATTAAGCAGGTTCAAAAAATCTTTAAATGGATGGATGATTCTAGCTCTATGTGTAAGCTTTAAGATCTGAAACTTCATTATAAAATCACAGCAGCATACTCTGTGATGAAGGTTGAGCAATTTTATTACAGGCAGTAAATGGCCCAAGCAGTGAGATTATTGTCAAGTTCACTTTCTACTCCAGTCTTCCTCCAGCATTCATGTCTTTTTAATAGCTCTGAGAATGGGGTTGGAGGCAGGTCATCAACTACCCTTGAGTCCTCTTAAATCTATCCATACTGCCAGGCAGCTTGCTCTGAGTGATGATGAGGTTCACCCACATCTGAACTCCATTCATGGCTGATCTCAGATTCAACACAATTAATGCCACAAAAAGATGTGTTTATTTCATGCCAAGTATTTTAACCACAACATGCAAAGTTTTAATTCTTTAACTTTAATCTGTTCAATCACTTTATAATACAATGTAAATGTTTCACGAGAACAGTGCATATAAAAGTAGTCAATCCTTGGAATTTTTCACAGTTTATTATTATACAGCATCCAATTACAGTGAATTAGTTAGTTTTGTGTTTTATATTTGTAATTGATTTAGACCACTTTGCACAAATCTGTTTTCACTTTGACATTAAAGAGGCTCATTCTGTTGATCAGGGTCAAAAAGGCAAATGAAAATACAATACAATACAGTACAATTTATTTTTGTATAGCCCAAAATCACACAAGAAGTGCCGCAATGGGTTTTAACAGGCCCTGCCTCTTGACAGCCCCCCAGCCTTGACTCTCTAAGAGAAAATGAAAATGCACCGTGATTCAATGTTGTATAACAATAAAATATGAAAACTTCCAATAATAATAATAGGCAAAGTATAAGGGACTTTTAAAGATTCATGCAACCATTTTTTACATGTATTTACATCACAATGTATTTCTGTATAGTTTTTTCTTTACTTACCAGTTCTTAAATTTGTACAGATGGCCTGCTCTGCCATAGCTTAGGCTAGCAGCACACTACACGACTTTTAGTTGGAGGGCAATTTAAAATTAACAACTGAAGTTACTGGATGTTCTGGATGGATGAAGTCATAATTTTGGCACTACAAACACTATTTTAAAAACAAGCTGCAATCTGCCATAATTGCAAGATTTTGTTCAAATGGACTGTGTGAAGGCCAATCTACCTAACAAGATCTCCATTCTTTCTTCCTTGCTGTCTTAGTGCATACTGACAGGTAATTTATCATCTGACTACATCTGTGCATTCTTTTTTTTCCTTGTTATCTAAGTTAGCACTGACTAGTAATTTAAAACCTAACTATATCTACGTGAACTCTGACAAGTAACATATTACCTAACTACCTCTGATAGATAGATAGATAGATAGATAGATAGATAGATAGATAGATAGATAGATAGATAGATAGATAGATAGATAGATAGATAGATACTTTATTAATCCCAATGGGAAATTCACATTCTTCAGCAGCAGCATACTGATACAATAAATAATATTAAATTAAAGAATGATAATAATGCAGGTGAAAAAAAAAAACAGACAATAACTTTGTATAATGTTAAATATTAACGTTTACCCCCCCGGGTGGAATTAAAGAGTCGCATAGTTTGGGGGAGGAACGATCTCCTCAATCTGTCTGTGGAGCAGGACAGTGACAGCAGTCTGTCGCTGAAGCTGCTCTTCTGTCTGGAGATGACACTGTTTAGTGGATGCAGTGGATTCTCCATAATTGATAGGAGCCTGCTGAGCGCCCTTCGCTCTGCCACAGATGTTAAACTGTCCAGCTACATGCCAACAATAGAGCCTGCCTTCCTCACCAGTTTGTCCAGGTGTGAGGTGTCTTTCCTCTTAATGCTGCCTTCCCAGCACACCACTGCGTAGAAGAGGGCGCTCGCCACAACTGTTTGATAGAACATCTGCAGCATCTTATTGCAGATGTTGAAGGAAGCCAGCCTTCTAAGGAAGTATAACCAGCTCTGTCCTTTCTTGCACAGCACATCAGTATTGGCAGTCCAGTCTAATTTATCATCCAGCTGCACTCCCAGATATTTATAGGTCTGCACCATCTGTACACAGTCACCTTTGATGATCACGGGGTCCATGAGGGGTCTGGGCCTCCTAAAATCCACCACCAGCTCCTTGGTTTTGCTGGTGTTCAGGTGTAGGTGGTTTGAGTCGCACCATTTAACAAAGTCATGGACTAGATCCGTATACTCCTCCTCCAGCCCATTCCTGATGCAGCCCACGATAGCAGTGTCATCAGCGAACTTTTGCACGTGGCAGGACTCCGAGTTGTATTGGAAGTCCGATGTATATCGGCTGAACAGGACCGGAGAAAGTACAGTCCCCTGTGGCGCTCCTGTGTTGCTGACCACAATGTCAGACGTGCTGTTCCCAAGACGCACATACTGAGGTCTGTCTTTAAGATAGTCCACGATCCATGCCACTAGGTATGAATCTAATCCCATCTCTGTCAGCTTGTCCCTAAGGAGCAGAGGTTGGATTGTGTTGAAGGCGCTAGAGAAGTCTAGAAACATAATTCTTACAGCACCACTGCCTCTGTCCAAGTGAGAGAGGGATCGGTGTAGCATATAGATGATGGCATCCTCTGTACATTCTTTCTTTCTTGTTATTTAACACTGACTATTAATTTAAAACCTAAGCACATGTGCATGCACACTGACCAGTAATTAATTGTTTGTGTATTCTTTCTTTCCTGTTATCTTGCTGCACACTGACCAGTCATTTATATTTGAGTCCCCTCATAAAAATGTTAGTTTGGAACATTCAGAAACTGCACAACTCAAAATTCACCTTTTGAAATACATCTTTTTATGGTTGTAGCTAAAGATTTGAAGTGTGCAACTGTGATCTAAGAGTTTTATTCTACCTTACATTATTTTATTGAAAATGGGTAATTAAGGCCATAAACTGATAATGCTGATGCCACGCAGACCAGCTGACCAGGGGAAAAAGCATTGCTGCCATGTTAGCAACCTGACAGGGAAATGGGAAAAGACTTTGGGCAGGCTATTAAAAGAGAGTAGGTGAAATCTGTGGTCTGAAAGTCAGATTATGGTCAAC
Organism: Erpetoichthys calabaricus; assembly: GCF_900747795.2. Taxonomy (NCBI): domain Eukaryota; kingdom Metazoa; phylum Chordata; class Cladistia; order Polypteriformes; family Polypteridae; genus Erpetoichthys; species Erpetoichthys calabaricus. Next base: position 22,644,161 of record NC_041402.2, read on the forward strand.
AGTTACTGTGTGCTATTTCCATTTAACCAGCTAGACATTGCATCCCATGTTTGGCAAGTGCATGTTCTTATTTTAGAACCAAAGACTTAAAAGTACAGTATAAAGTAAGGCATTGCACTGCAAAATGAAAGCTCACCTACAGAGAGATGAAAACCTAGGAACCATGCCTTCCGTACTTTCTAAAAGGACATAGCCACCTTCAGAATCCCCACAATGACAAGCTTCTGCCAGACACTTTCCTTCAAAAATTATGTTATTTGAGTGTCAGCTCAGTGTATCCTTTCCTTAGTGTTATAGAGTTCACGGCACATGTTTCGCCCTTATTGGGGAAACTCAGGTGTACGCACTTTTGCATCCTGTTACAGCGATTGAAACTTGGACATGAGTACCTGGTTTTGTAAAAGCTGCAATCTCTAACAAACATATTCCCAGGGAGTGTACACCCCCTGCTAGATTCAATGACACATTTACAAATAATCCAGGTACAGATAGAAAGGGACATGATTGGTCTCGTCATATCTCTAAACAGGTAGCAGTCATGGTGATTGCACATTCTCTATACTCCCACCGCTTCCATGTTCTGGTTTTCAAATTAACGTTTATCAAAAAGGTGATCTAAATAATATATTCAGTTAACTAAAAAATCTTGAGTCCAACATGAAGTTACACACTTAATTTTTATGGCGGACTACAAAATTTTCTGCTTTTATATAAGGCCTCTAAGTTAAGAAAGCAGACCCAGCAATTCATTTGCTTACAAGTTTACTTGGTGTATTAATGTCACTAGTTTTCAGTTTTTCAGGGTAATGGTAAGCCTTCAGGGTTTTACACCATGTACTGTTCCCCCATTTTATTTTGTATACATGTTATTCCTAAAATCCATGTCTCTTTGTGGTACATGTGTAAATACTTTCATATATAAAGACTAGATTGGTTTGATAACTTCTTCATTGATCATCATTTCTTGATTTAAGTAAAAAAAATAAATAAATAAAAATGAAACCATCTGGCATGGGCTCAACTAAGGGAATTTTGTTTATTAATCAAAGCTTTGGTAAGTAACCAGATATCATATTTTATAGTTACTAAAATGCTATTGCCAAAATCACTTAATTTCCAAGTGAAGGAATGTTTAGCAAGTGAATACTTTAAATAGCAGTGAGATCCAGAAGTTATTATTTTAATGTGAACCTTTATTAATTCGGATTGCCCTAACACATGCACCTACTGTAAAATCTGACCTTAATTCCTGATCTAATTATTTCACCGACTGAGTACTTATCAGTTAATTTCAATTATTTTGTTTCAATAATTTTATAGGAAGATCAGTTTCTGGGATTTAATGTAGAAGAAAGATAAAAACAGGTGGAACAAAGTATAAACTCCTGGGGCCTCATGCATAACGCTGTGTGTAGAATTCACACTAAAACATGGCGTACGGACAAAAGTGGAAATGTTCATACACACAGAAAAGTCCAGATGCATGAATCTATGCGTATGCCAACTTCCACGTTCTTTCGCTCCATAAAAATCCCGGTCAGTATGAAAAGTAAGGCATGTGCTTGCGCCTGCCGCCACTCCCCAACTCCTCCCAGAATTACTCCTCTTTGAATATGCAAATCAATATAAATAGCCCTTAAGCGCAGTGTTCTGTGAAAAGACAATGGGAAAAGCAAGGGGGAAAACAGAAGAATTTCAGTGAATACCAAGTGGAGGCAAAGGAAAAACATACTATTTGTTGGTTTAAACAGTGGTATAAACAACAAAAGGAAGTGACATAGAGTGTCGGAGAAACTCGAAAGCTCAAGTTCACAAAGTCGCACAGTGCCCGAAATAAAAAAGACGTTGCCACATATCAAAGTCACTATGAAAAGGCGAGTCATAGCCCACCATCTGAGAGTCATATGGAAGCTTATTAGAGTAGAGAAAAGACAAAAAATAGGCACACATTGGCAAAAAAAGCTTGAAATGTCAACTTTAAACACGAAATTTCCACTTTAATCACGTAGTTTATTTTGTAATTGAAGTAGAACATCATAAACTTCATCTTAAAATTGTTTAATTTACTAGTTTCTCAAATACCATTATAATTAAAGTAGCACATTAAATGCTTTGTATTGTATTGTTCTTCTATGTGCTCTATGTGTATGAATTACTATGTGCTTCTTAAACAAGCTTTCTCTTCCTGTGACAGGACACAGAATCCATTACATTCATGATATTACAGCTCACTGAATAATTCAAATACAGAGATGTATACTTGATATCATTTTCATGATGATAGGAATTAAAGCATGTTATTAAACATGGGAACACGGTGGCGCAGTAATAGTGATGAGCTGGTGCCCAGTCCACAGATTATTCCTGCTTCACGCAAGATGCTTGCTGCACCGTGCACTACCTTCGATGAAATCATTTATTGTGGCAGTACTGTCTCTTTCAAATGTACTAACCCCCAATTCCTGTCCTTACTTTACATTCTCCAAGTACCAAATCACCACACAATCAGCTCTGTAATAGATGTCAAGCATTCTGTAAGCTTAGGACGCAGATTCTTCAAAACTTTTAAGGAACATTGAAATATCTTCTTAGTACATGTTTAATTATTCTATCCATCTATCCATCCAGTGTCACGCCAGTCCCAGCAAGAATACAGCGCGAGGCAGGAACAATCCCTGAATGGGGAGCCAGATCGTTGCTAGTGCTGCAACACCATGTCCTCACATGTTTAATTATTAACAATATAGATTATTTATATGATGTTAGAGAAAAGCCAAGCAAAATGACACCTTTTATTGGCTAACTAAAAAGATTACAATATGCAAGCTTTCGAGGCAACTCAGGCCTCTTCTTCAGGCAAGATGTAATCAAATGACTACATGATGTTAATTAAATGATGTTAAAATTGTATCTATATAATGTAAAAAAACATATTTTGCGGCATTTATCTTAAAAATGATATCGTCATCATATGTAAATACATGCTTTATAAAGTGGCTCAGGTTGTGCAGCATTAGAACTGTATCACAAGTTTACAGTGATGTAATTGTACTTATAATTACAAACATTTATAAGGAGCACTTGATGAACTGATTGAGTGTGTTTAGAGCTCTTGGGATGAAACTGTTTCTAAACCGCGCGGTCTCTACAGGAAAGGCTTTGAAACGTTTGCCGTATGGGAACAATTCAAATAGCGCATGGCTGAGGGCAGCGTGTGCTAGATTCTGTATACCGATAATTCTCTTTCCGATCAGCTGCTGTAGATCTGTGATTCCCCACTCAGATATAGTGATATAAACGGGAGCAGCTGAAAGAAGAAGAAAAAGGTGCAGTGAGAGTAACAAAGCGAAGGCAGCTATGGTATGTGGAATAGTTGGGCCATTCCGTGGACCATTATATTGTTACAGGTTAATTACATTCAGATGTCTTAAACGAATAAACAATATGCGGTTAATTTCAGTGTATATGATAAAGCTGCTTTGACGCTGGGTGCTGCCAGTTTGCAAAACCGATCGGAGAACTTGCATACGCCAAGGATTGACCTAGCCTGAAAATGTGCGTGGCTTTACGGCAAGTTTAGTTTTTATACATCACGATGTGAGTGTGGAAACGGGCGTACTAAACATTTTTGTGTGTATGCACCATTTATACATGAGGCCCCAGGTCACTAGGCAGCAGTTGAAGGAATATAGCCTACTCTCGTCTAATATCCCTTTATTTAATCATAATAAGCTGACAGACACATTTGAACCTCAAAGCAGATAACCTTAGTGTCTACATGCACAATAAGGTAGAGACTCAATGTTAGATACCATGGCACCTTGGAGGCATCTTACTTGAAATCTTGTGTCACACATGCATCCCAGAAGATCACCTAAACACTAGAATCACTGAAGCCTAGGAAAAAAGTCGTAATGCCAGGCCACCTTAAATTTCCTCGCACCTCTTCATCAGCGTCTTTGTTTTGTAAATGTGTCAATCAGCACAGGTATCAAGCAGCCTGCTCACTCATCCCCCACCAACACAGAAGAAGTCAAGTCAGAGAGAATAAAACTGAATAATAATAAAAAAACGCTGTCCTTTACAAGTACCATAAATTTACACCGGCTGTTACAGACTCAAATCAAATGTATGTTTTTATTCTATAATAGTAACAATAAGAGCAGCTCACTACTCAAAACGGTAAACAGTACTCAAAAAATGGGCTTTTAGGTCAATGCATAAAATGTAAATATAAATTGAGCAATTTACCTTTTTAAATCGGGCAGCATGGTGGCGCATTGGTAGTGCTGCTGCCTCGCAGTTAGGAGACCTGGGTCCTCCCTGCGTGGAGTTTGCATGTTCTCCCCGTGTCTGCGTGGGTTTCCTCCGGGTGCTCCGGTTTCCTCCCACAGTCTAAAGACATGCAGATTAGGTGGATTGGCAATTCTAAATTGGCCCTAGTGTGTGCTTGGTGTGTGGGTGTGTTTGTGTGTGTCCTGCGGTGGGTTGGTACCCTGCCCGGGATTGGTTCCTGCCTTGTGCCCTGTGTTGGCTGGGATTGGCTCTAGCAGACCCCCGTGACCCTGTGTTCGGATTCAGCGGGTTGGAAAATGGATGGATGGATGGATGTTTCACAAGTACAGTGCATAAAAAAGTATTCAATCCTTGGAATTTTTCACAGTTTATTATTATACAGCATCCAATTACAGTGAATTAGTTAGTTTTGTGTTTTATATTTGTAATTGATTTAGACCACTTTGCACAAATCTGTTTTCACTTTGACATTAAATAGGCTCATTCTGTTGATAAGGGTCAAAAAGGCAAATGAAAATACAATACAATACAATACAATTTATTTTTGTATAGCCCAAAATCACACAAGAAGTGCCACAAGTACCATACAAGTACCATAGATTTACACTGGCTGTTACAGACTCAAATCAAATGTATGTTTTTATTCTATAATAGTAACAATAAGAGCAGCTCACTATTCAAAAACGGTAATTGCAGGAAGGACCCGGAATCAAATTTGCAACCTCTATAACATGAAAAAAGTTTCTGTTTTAGTTATGTGTTCAACATTTCTTGCCTCACATTTCCTGTCATCCTACATTTACCTAGATCGTTGTAGACACGGAACACACATGAAATTCATGTGTTCCAAATAACAATATATTATTTACTCTATACAACTCCAGGCACCTCACACCAGGATAAACAGACTTGAGCCGGGTGAACTTTTGTCCAACTTGAGCTGCGTTGGTGGGGGATGGGATAGCAGGCTGCTTGCTGCTTGTGCTGATTGACACATTTAAAACACAAAAGATGTTGATGAGTTGATGAGGAGGTGCAAGGGAATTTAAGGTGGCCTGGCATTATGACTTTTTTCGTAGGCTTCAGGGATTCTAGTGTTAAGGGGTCATCAGATATTAGCACAGCCACCCCAAACTGAGAGGAGGTGCTACCACTTATTGCTCTTTCTCTTCTACCCCTAACTCCGGGGAGACTCCCAGTGACTTCCTGCCGTCACTCCTGCCCTCAGGACACCATAAAAAGAGATGTATGCAAAGAATAGTGTCTCATTTGGAACTGAGCATGTTGGAGAGTGGACCTTCAGTGCGATTCACTATTTTTGTGCAGCTGTATCAGACTCCCTTTTGTTGTGCCGTGTCCACAGAAATTAAACAGGATAGACCCAGTTGGCTCCCAAACATTTTTGTAGGTCCCTCACCTCCTTTGAACCGTGACAGTTGGGTTTAAGTTGTATAGAATGTTAGAAATTCACAGTATGCAATCATAAATAATGACTGCTTTGTTATTGTGAGTATCCTGGATGTGCTCTGTCTGATTTGGGGATTTTATACTTGCACTGAATCTAACAGGAGTTGGAAAAGATGAAAATTAAATAGAATTTAACAAATTACCAAGTCAATCTATTTTCTGCATTGTCCGATGGCTACACATTAACTATCCAGTGTAAGTACCATTTCCTCCTCACATTAAAGTCACCAGAAAGAGCTAGGTGGAACATATTACAAGGCATCAAGCAAGAAAAATGAGTCTGATAGGTAAAAAGCCCAAATCATTTTATTTAAACTAGCCATACTGCATATGTCTGTAGAGTTTAGGTTGTCTGGTCTTTAGTCTTCTCTTTGAGGTGCAGCAGAATACCACTTGCAAGAAGCTATCAATGCAAGATACTCAAACTCCAGCTGGAAAACAATGGCAGTGTCAGGCCTCGAGCCTACTCTGTGTTATTATTGTGAACAGCACTGGCAAGTATAGGTGGAGACAATGAGCAGCTGTGGCTCTCAGCTTTAGAAAAACTCCACAAACCACTAATTTATTCTTGTCCTGAACAGAAAATTCTCAGCAGAAGCAGCTGTTTAATGTCTGTCTCTTTCCCCATTGCTTGCTCCTGGCCAGCTGTTCAGGCAATTAGGTTTTTACTCCTCATCAGCTCTCGGCCGTTGTTTCCTGATGGCTGTCGGCTTAGCTTTGTTTGGGTTATTGTTTTGGTCATATCATCCTCTTGGATTTACTCAATTTGGACAAAGAGGATTGGCAAGAAGCCATAGGACCATAAGGACCACAGGTGGCAGTAAAGGATCAGTAACTGGTTTGGGTGCAGCCAAGTTCTTCATTCAAGTGCAGGCACAGGAAGCGTCTGACGCTGGTCAGAATGGGGGTCTTTTTGTTCCTTACGGTCATAATGATCTGGACTTTGTTTTTTTATTTTTATTCATTTATTTTTATAGCCTTTTTCTTGGCTTATACAAATAATGGAGGTAGAGTTTTGGAGGTTTTAGTGGTCAGCTTAGTTTAGTTTAATTTATTTTTAAATCACATTTGAAACAACCAATGCTGACAAAAGTGCCGTACATCAAAATAAATGAGGAAAAAAGAACTACAAAGATAAGATGGGATAAAGTTAAACAAAAGTCATAAAACACAGTAACAATGTTAAAAGAATAAAATTGAATTCATCCGTGAAGGTCTAAGCTATTTTTCTAGCATTTTGCAGTGTTTTTGAAGTCTGGCTATTTATTGCATAAAATTAGATTTTTTTTAATTGACTTTAATTAAAAGCAAATAACAATCCAAACAATCAAATCAAACTTAACGAAACTAAAATTTAATCCTCACCCAAATGAAAGAGAGGAGAGCCAGCAGACAAAGCAAATCTTTGAGGCAGCATGGAAGGATGAGTATTCTTTTCCCTGATACAGAAGATAATTCTAAAATGTTGATAAGTTCCTACCACATTTAAAAAAGAATTTTGAATAAATCCTCTGAGTGGTAATTTGATTTTTTTTTCCAAATTCAGATAGTATAGGGCATCAGTTACCCACTGACTTAAAGGTGGTGGGTTGGGATTCTCCCAACTGAGCGAGAAAAGTCTATGTGCTAGTAGTGAGGTAAAGTTACAGTTTGTTTGTCCTTCTCTACTTTACGCCCACCAAACACAATTGTTAATGGATTAGGAGTGATTGTGATACCAAGGCTATCTGATAGGCATGCAAAAATATTTATCCAAAACAACTAGGGGGTTCTGCCCCCTGCTCGCTACACTCGCCAATCCCCATGCGGGCCCTATGCACTAGTCATTTCCAGGATCTGCCGCTTGCAACAAATTGTGCTGTACCTTTGGATAAACACAGAATATCAACCCTGTCTTTGATATCTCCGTCTTTTGAAACTATTATCACTGACAATTCGTCACATGTTGGTTTATTATATATACGAGCGTGACCTTTCGGATTCATATAGAAATCCAAGAAAACATCTTTATCCATGTTTTTCAAATAAATTTCGTGTAAAGTGCGATACTTTTGGACGTATGGATATGTTTCCATTATGGGCTATAGAATTTCTAACACGTCCGATCATTTAACTCTTTCGATTCTATGTTGCATCGCTTCTCCTTGATCGTAAATATAAACTTGACTGAATTGTGGTTTCTTTGAAATTAAACTTGTAGTAGCTTTAATTGTTGCAGGACCAACAATTCTAATAGCGTATGGTCCTGAATCATGTAAATCTACATTTTGAGCATTGATTAATGTCAACAAGAACAGATTATTGTAGATTTGGATATTTTGCCTGTAGTGTTTGTGGATTTCACTTTCACCAAATAACAAATCTTTTATTTCTCGTGGATACGCCTCTTCATTGGGAAGAAACACTACTTTTCCCTGATGGCAACATGAATTAGATGATCTACAAGTCTCAGACTTAAACTTTAAAGCCAAACAATATCTTCATACTCATATCACTTATGTCTATATATTTGATCTCTTTTTGCTGTTCCATTATTTCACTAAGTAATAATTTCCGTTTGTTTGTGCTAATGCGATCTTTACTATCAGGTTTTTGAGACTTTCGAATTTTAGTACTTTCATAATCTCTAACCTGCTCTGAATGTGTATCGTGCCAACGTTTTTGAACCTCTTTACGACGTTCTACTTTGTCTTCTACTCTGTTTTTTCTTCTTCTACTGTTTGTCTTTTGTTTCTGCCCCCGCTTGAACCTGTTAGGTTTTCATCTTATCTCTTGGCACAAAGTCTCGTCTTGTGGGACTTAAAATTTTCTCTCTGAAAAAGTCTCGTCCCAAGATTTTTTCGTATTATAGAGAGATGTTAATTTGCTGCACATGCAAAACATGAGGTCCAGTGATGCTGGAGGTTGATTGCAAAGAATGAAGAAGTCACTGAGTACCCAGAATAAGCTGAGATTTTTTTTGACAAATAAGTGTAAAAATGTAATGTAAAAATGTGTTTAAACTGTGTGTGTGTATGTGATATTTTTCATTGCTCCATCGTTCCTTGAGGGTTAAGCTAAAAAGTAAAAATCCCAGTCATGTGAGAGAGAGAGAGAAAGAGAGAGAGAGCACAAGTATAATAATGTACAATGTATTTTATTATTATTTAATGTTGGAAATGTCATATTTTGCATAGTTTATCAGTTAAAATTTATCATAGGTATGTATGTAAATAAAAAACGAATGATATGTGAGGGATCGTTACTATCTGTGGTTTCAGGCATTTGCAATAGGTCTTAGAATGTATCACTTGTGGATATGGGGGTTCTACTGGATATATTTTTTGAGCTCAATTTCCTTTGGGGACAAATATCTATCTATCTATCTATCTATCTATCTATCTATCTATCTATCTATCTATCTATCTATCTATCTATCTATCTATCTATCTATCTAAAAAGCCTAATAACAGAACTGCCAGTTAAAGTAATGTATGTTTTTGGGATAACTGAGAAAACCATGAAACCCTCAAAAAAGACATGTAATCACTGGGTGAACATACAAAGGCCACAGGGTTTCTTTCTGCATAATCAAACTGCAGTTCCTAGAGATGTGATGCTATGAACCGAAACACTTGGCCACCTGCTTTAAAATTATTTCTATTCAAAGTGAATTTTCATTGTTATAGTAGTGTAGCCACAGCTTGTGAAAAATACTTTGCAAGAAAAAAGTAAGTTATTAGGTAAAGATGAATAACTATCTTTGACCCTTTTCTCTCCTACCAGAATATCTGCCTCTTTTAATATTTCAAATAGTTATTGATTTCAATTCCAAGTTGATTATATGATGCACCTCTATTTTCTGCCATATAAAGTTTATTATATGGACGGCATTGCAGAATAGCATTGTCTCTTGCGCTACTAGCAAAGAAATATGGTGATACAGCAATGAATTAAAACCAAAGAATGCACTGTAATAGCAAAATCAATAAACTGAAAAGCAAGCTACTGAAAAAGAAAACTGAATTTTAATACATTTATGTAGGAAAAAGCTTTTTTGTGAAATTTTAAAATACTGGTCAAATGGTGAATGTTTTTGCATCAACTTATGAAACCCAAAATATCTTTCCATATAATCCATCAAGACCTGGAGTTGGCATTTGCTGGTGTGCACCTGGTGGTCAAAGAATCCACGTAACCCGGCCAGGCTGTCTTGTGGGTTTCTCCACCAGCAAGATGAAGGGTGAGGGTTGGGTGCAATGCCACTTTAGTGGTGGGCAAAGTCATGAATGACCCTGGCACTGGAGGCTGGCTTTGAAAAGTTGGAATATTACGTCTGGCAGGAAAGGAGCCTGAGCTGTTGCAGGGGGTATAAAAGTCCCAGCTAGGTATAGATGGTATCACAAGTCCATGATGGTAAAGCAGCATTGACTTGTAATACCATCTATACCCAGCTGGGACTTTTGATGATGGTAAAGCAAGAGCTAAGTCTAAATTTGAAGCTCTCGATTTTCCAGTCAATCTAAATTCCCATCCTCACCTATGGTCATGAGCTGTGGGTACTGACCGACAGAGTGAGATCACGAGTACATGTGACAGAAATCAGGTTTCTTCTCAGGGTGGCTTGGCTGACACTTCATGATAGAGTGAGAATCTCAGCAGTTTAGGAGAGCCACAGAGTACAGTCACTGCTCCTCTACATCAAAAGCAGCCAGTTAAGGTGCTGTGGGCATGATGTAAGAATTCCCCCCAGTGTTATGCAATGTTTCCATCTGCTGTTATTTAGCTGCTAGATACTTTCCAAGGAGTTCTGTCTCTGGTAGGAAACCTTCTTTTATATTTAAGGATAAATAATTTGCAACAAAAAAAGAAGCCATCTGAGAATTGTCATCTGGGACTTAATAAAGTCTGCATGAACTCACCGATGTTGTATAATGATTTGTATAGCCTATATTTTGATACAAATAAATGTTATTTTTAAGCGAAAGTTTAAATCAATGCCTGATTGTTACAGCTCGATTGTACATTCTTAAGGGCGGAAGAGGATGCTTTTGTGAAGCCCTGTATTGGTAGTAGAACTGGGTAGAAGTAAAGGTTTGGCGGTCCTTAGGGTTAAATATGCAAGGCACAATACAGACAGTGAACCAGGTAATAGGTTACAGGTAACAGTTCCATAAGTGGTTTTGATATTTCTTCCTATCCTCCATTAAGAAAATAACCTAAGAGGTACCTTTTGTTAGGTGCATGTCACAGGTGATCTAATACAGGAAAAAGGATTAAAAATAAATAGCACATAATATTGCAAACTACAGCCACAGCTGCATGAAAAAACAGAAGTGTGGTCCTAGTGGACAGGATGGTCTTCTGTTCCACAATGAACAAGGACTTCTGTTAGCTTGGCTTATTTTATGAGGGAAGGCAGGAAGGGGTAAGTTCTGAAGAAGACAGAAGTGCAAGTGTCATCAGTGCTTAGAAGCCTCCAGATTATGGATGAAGCAGGAGAGAGTATTAAGAATGGCACCCCTTCCTGGACTGGAGTGGTATTGCTTACCTTTTAAGAGTTCTGCAGATGGCACCCAAGCAGTAGCGTGTGACACAAGCAAAAAAAAAAAATCTGAAACTGTGTCTGGTGATTTATGGAGATGATATAAAGAAGATCCGGTCTAGAGAAGGCTGATCAGCCACTGTGGGGATTGAAGGGGTTCTGGGGTATTAGAAGTTTGAGTACTGGGGCGATTTTATTTTGCTAACTATACAGTAATAGTTATGGCTCATATTTATCTTATATCACCGGTTCATTTATTGGTTTGTGGCAAACATTAGTTTTTCTCTTAAGTCTGCTTTAGTAGAGGTCCTCTTTTTACAGCCTTGTACCGTTAGAACTGTGAGCCACACGGCTCAATGGTGTATCAGCTAAGATCATCAGCAAGTGGAGAGACACTATTTCCATGATTAAGTCATGGATGACAGCGAGCCCGTGATTTTCTCTTACTCATTTGGACACGTGGGCGTCTGAGATATCAGTGACCTGCGTGTTTTATTAATTTAAAAAGATGCCAATCAACTGTGGACGTCACTTGGTGGACTTCAAATTTATATGTGAAAACATTTTTACTTTGTTATTCTCTTCCTATTTTTTGAAATCAAATTCAAATTTGATTGCTTTTGTGGATACCTTAGCCATTTTAAAGGTGAACAAAAATCAATTTAACACATAGACAAAAGGTGTTAATGGTTATCGTTAGCTCGACCCCTTGACTTCTTTTAATTATTTCGTTCCTTCCAAGAAGCAGCAAATGATAAGGACTTGATCAATGATTTAATTGTCTTTGATTTAATTTTTACATAGGTAATTTCTTAAAAGCCTCCACACCACCATCTCTGTATCTAAAACTTTTGCATTTTGATATTCTAAATACCTTATATTTTTAAACTAAATGGCTTCCAACTGGAGGATAAAATTATATCAAAACTGCTCGTCCGACAGCGTTACTAATTGCTTTGATCCTAAATTTCACATTTTTTACTATTCAACTTAAAGTTTGTACTGTACTTGTATGCAGTCCAGAATTCTTCCGGAGGAGCCTCTCAGAAATATCACCTCTGCCTCAGTCATTGCTAACAATACTAACTGTTGACTGATACTATAAATGTATTGATAAATATTTAATTAATCATCTCAAATTCAGCAATGATGATATCAGCTATTATCTGTGCAGGCAATCCTCTATTCTTGTGCATGCACTACAATTCTGCACTCTAAATTCGGATTATTTGGTATTGGATCCTGAAACTAAATTAATTTAAATTGTGTAATTGATCACTGTACAGCTTTTACTCTTTCAGTCTTTTTGGTAATTTAATTCTGTGCAGAAACTGTTTTCTTCAAATTCTTAAACCATTTAATACTGACACAAGCAGACAGTCTATGTAGTCTACAAGATTTCTTTTTGAATTAATGAAAAAATGTAAGGTGAGCAGCGTCAACAGAATTTTAATGAGACTTTATGATGGCTACAATTTGGGTCTCAACCACCACCCCATAAATCACAAAATTAAAACTTCTCATTTGTACAGCCCATGTGTAAGAAAACAAAGTATTTGTTTTGATAGAAAATGGCTTTGGCTGAATTCTCTTAGGAAAGGTCTCTTTAAAGTAAAAATACCTTATAGTGAATTCAGTCAGAAGTAAAAAAAGAAAATTGAAGATTAGATAGTATGAGATACTAACTGGTGAGCACGAGGTAGTAAGTGGTGCACACAACAGAAACAACAATTTAACAATGTCTCCTCAGTGGCTCCACAAGATAGACTTTATTCATTCCAAGGGGAAGTTTAGCACCACAGAAACATAAAAAACAATTATACAAACTCACAAGACAAACAATACAAGCAATCAATGAACACATAATAAATGTATATTGCGCAGCAATCACAAAATGAACTTAAAGAGTGTAAGTATTTAATCAGGGAAATTGGGAGGAAGCATTGAATTGCCTGATAGCAGTGGGCAGAAAAGCCCCCCAGATGTGCTTCTTTGCACTACATGGTGGAATGAGTCTGTGGATAAAAGTGTTCTGTGTAACCCCATGCTTCTGGACACTTGGCACAGTCTGGGACTCTGGGTTCCTAGTAGTTCATAGACAAACATAAACCAGTAGTGGGTGAGAAATGAACACGGGCATTTGGAAAAGGTGCAAACAGTTCCGTCCTTTACTAAAAAAAAATTGGATGCAAAGTGAAAACAATAATCAACAAAAATAGGTGTCATGCAAAAATTATTATCGCAATGACACAGACACCAAAAAAATAATTATACGCAAAAACCAAGAATATAAAAGTCTCTTTTCAAATATTTCCAAATTAAAGTGAACTAATTTCGCTCCTCCCTTCAGCTCACCACCTCTCCTTCCCAGAAAGCCTTTGCCTTGATATAAATCGGACGTTCTCTCCAACACATTCACTTTTAAATGACCTGTAGCTTGAATTGGCCCAAAGACACGACGCCTCCTAATGTCTACGTCTTCCAGGGAACAAATCTTGGCAGACATTTTGTGTGCTCCTCCGGTCTTCATTCCGTGTAGCGATGCTAGCCATGCTATGCCCTGTTGTCCTATGGGAGTTTACTATAAGTTTGCCAAAGTATGGGCACACTGCTTGTTGCCGCTACTCTGCGCCTGCTGTGGCTGTCACTCTCCCTCAGGTAACATTCACAGCTGGTGGGTGCCTGCAACTTTGGCATGCACATCCTTTCCAAAGCAGCGCTTTACCGGGATGACAGTCACATGCCTGGTAGTTTATGCTGGGATAGTTCTCTCCCGGAGCCCTTTCCGGGACAGACTCCATTGTCACTCTGGATGCGGGACGCTGACTTGAATGCACACCTCATGCAGCAACCTCCCATGCAAAAAGGTAAGTGCAACTATTTACAAAGGTGTAGGCTATAAATAGTTAGGTGTTATTCTGTATATATAAGTTGTTTAACTTTGTGATATTATAGTGAAATGTTAAGGTATTAAACCACATGCTCCAAGAGAGCGCCTTCTGGAGGGGAACTTTCATGATAGAATCCAATTTTGCCACCATCATGTCTTCTACAACAGCTTCCAGTGTGTCCATAGTTCGCCCTGTGATAGGTGCAGGCTTTCCTGATAAGTTTGTTCAGGCATTGCGCTTCTTTTGAGCTCAGGTTGCTTCCCCAGAACACTGCAGTGTAGAACACCACACTGGCTACTATGGATTGGTAGAACATTTCTTGCAGCTTGCTGTACACAATAAAAGACCTGACTCTCCTTAGCAAGTTCAGTCTGCTCATGCCCTTCTTGCACAGTGCAACTGTGCTGTCAGACCAGTCCAGTTTTATGTGAACCCCCAGGTACTTGTAGGTCTGCACCACTTCCATGTCCTCCCCCTGAATGGTGACTGTTCTTGAAGGATGTCTGATATGCCGGATGTCCACCACCAGCTCTTTTGACTTGCTGATGTTGAACTCTAGGTTGTTCTCCCTGCACCCCAAGATGGAGTCCTCCACAAGACTCTTGTATTCTGACCCGTTTCCATTATTAATGCAGCCTATGATGGAGGAGTTATCTGAAAATTTCTTTTGATGGTATTTTGCTGGAAGTCCGTTGTATAGAGAGCAAACAGGAAGGGAGACGGGACAGTTTCCCTGAGGTGCTCCAGTATTACCATTTTTGACACACAGTCCTTCAGCTTCACAAACTGCCGTCTGTTGGTCCGGTAGTCCATGATCCAAAAGATTATGGGGGCATCGAGATACATAGCCTTGAGGCACAATGGTGTTAAAGGCACTGGAAAAATCAAAGAACGTTATCCTGAATGTGGTGCCGAAATGTGCTATATATTTCAATAAAGCTGATGTTTTTCACCGTTTAAGCACTGGTTATATTGTTGAGTGAATGAGTGTTAGCTTTTTTCAAAATAAAGTAAGCATGTTGGTGAACATGTACCGCGGTTCTCTATGTTTGTTTATTATTCATTTCTTTATTCCTTTGATTGAAGCCTATGATAAGCTGACATTTAACTACATCTGTTCACAATGATTTCACATGGCTTCTCAAGTGGAACACAACACAAAAGGCTGTTACAATGGTTAGAAAAGGAAAACACCAGAATATTATGCTTCACCTTACAGTATGAACAGATGGAGGCACAGAAACCATAATGAAATTTCTTAAGTTATGCAAGCAGGAAGAATAATTAAAGTGTTTTTGGTAGTTCTCTTGCTTTATCTTTCACATTTTCCTGTTTTCACTAGGAGGCAAATCTATTTAGATTTGTGTTTTGTGTCTTGTTCAAATAAATAGAATCATGTTATATGCTATGAAACAGCATTTTGGATTAGTAGTAATTAACGTTTTGAATAGTGTTTTTTTTTTACATTTTTGAAATTATATTGTATAGAAAATCATGATCTGGTTATGGATGAGTTGAATCAGGAGATAAAAGACGAACCCTGCTGATGCAGGCTGTTTGCTCATGACATTGTGTTGTGTAGCACCAGAAAAGTGGAAGTGGAGAGAATGGAGAAGGGCTTCAGAAGATAGAGGGTTGAAGGTAAATAGGAAGAAGAAAGAATATTTGAGGTTTAATGATGATCAGGACTCAGAAGTTAGCCTACAGGGAGAGCAATTGACAATAGTGGGTACATTTAAATATCTAGCCCAAGATGGAGAATTAGATGTACAGATAACTCATAGAGTGCAGTGTGGAATGGACGAAGGTTTCAAAAGTATTGTGTGATCAATGAGGTTAAAGCTAAGGTTTTTAAGACAGCACTAAGACCAGCAATGATATATGGAGCTGAGACATGGGCAGTAAAGGAAGCATAGGAGAAGAAGACAGATGTAGCTGAAATGAGAAGGTTGAGATGGATATATGGAGTTACAAAAAAATAACAGATTAGGAAATGAAACAATCAGAGGGAAAGTGGGAGAGATAGCTGAGAAAGTACAGGAAAGTAGTTTGAAGTGGTATGGACATGTATTAAGGAGACACCTAAATATGTGGGCAAAACAGTGATGGGAATGGAAGTACATGAGAAGAGAAATTGAGGGTAGCAAAAGCAGAGGTGGATGGATAAAGTAAAAGAAGATCTGAAGGAAAAGGGTCTGACTGGCAGAACAAAGCTGTTTGGAGGAGGTTGATCAAGAACATCTATCCCACATAGAAGTAGGAAGAGATGAAGAGGAGGAAGAAGAAGAAAAGTCAGTACAGCTACCTGAGACTCTACACACTGAGTAGATAAATGAATGGACAAAGCTGTATTTTCAATTAATTATAAAGTAAATATAACGGTAATAACTCATTTCTTAACGGCATTGATCAGTTTTATGTGTTTAATACATAATTCAAGAATTATGTACTGAATCTCTGCCATAGATTTCTTTAAGTAAATGTTCTGAAGTCACTTTAATAAAGGAAAGGTGTATATATCGAAGAGAAGGTCTGTGATACGGTTTGCATATTTGCAGTTGGAGATCCACGAAGGGAGAAAAAACGAATCACGTATCATAAAATACTTTTATTCCTCAGCTTTCAACCCCTATCAGGGGTCTTCATCAGAGGATGATGCTTAGACTTACAAGAATCAAAGGCAATATATAGCAACACATTCAGTGGTTTGGGTGGGTGGAGGTGACTAAGTCAGTATGATCAAGGGGGGGGGGGGGGGGGGGGGTGGTTGTACAGTTTAATTATTGTGTACATGTACTTCTTAAGTTGGCATATGCTGAATTTATGTCCAAGTGTCTGTTGATGGTGTTTTCATCTGATAGCCAAGACTCGGCCAACTCTCTGGCACTTTTTGTACTGGCCTTAAATTTTACTTTTACGTTGTCCCAGTTGAATGTGTGTCCTATCGATTTAGTATGTGCATATATCAAAGATAGTGCGTCCTTTCTTCTGACGGCGTTGCGATGTTCCTGTACACGTGTTGAAATTCTTTTGTGGTTTTCCTCTGCATTTCCACAGATGTGGAGTTTAAGTGAACTGGTGACTGTAACTTGGCCTGGTGGGGTTAATAATACTAATAATACATTTTATTTAATAGGCGTCTTTCTTAACACTGAAGGTCACCTTACAATGAAATTAAACAACAGTAATAATATAAAAAAACAAAGAGGATGATAAAATCAAATAGCAATAAGGTACAGAGGTAATAGCAAACATCAAAGATAACAGGCAATAACAGTGTTAAATTCATAATTACCAGTTTGAAGAGATACGTTTTGAGGGCAGTTTTAAACTGTGTTTTTGAGTTGGTTTGTGTATGTGTTTGATTGCATTGTGTGCAGTGCTGCTGGGATTTTCACTTGGACCCTGAAACCCTAAACTGGATTTTCAGTTTGGAATTTAACTCGATGTAAATTAGATTACAGATGAATCTAAGCAATATTAAAAACTATAATTAACTAGCTAATATTTATGCCTTTCAGTTGATTAATGTACACTTTAGTGTTTACAGCCTCATCCGTTGTTATTGTAAACAGTACTGGGACACAACTGTACAAAGTAAAATAATTCTCGACATCAGTCTATTAGGCGACACAGGTAGCGGTCAACCAAAGGGGCAGTGGAGTCCATTTATGCAACTAAAGCAGCATGCACTCTGGAATCTTAACTGCCTGGCTGTGCTATGGACACTGAAGGGCACTGTTTTGGTAATTCATGGAGGCGCACACTCCAGACACCAAGAGGGAAGCCTACCCACAGCTCCATATGGGCTTCAAGCAGCATTGCTGTAACTGTAGTTAATCCTAAAATTATTTTTGTCATTGAACACTGACAATGAGAATAGACATTGTAAAACATTTCCCAGACTTTCATATTATGTCCTTAACGAGACTCCAAATAAAAAAACACATTTTTTGATGCTGAAACAGTTAGATGAGATGAGAAGCATTGCAAAAAATCCTAAAGTGTGAAGGATATAACAGAGAAAAGGAGAACATATTATAAATGATCCTGTAGGGGGGCAAGTCCTAATTTGAGTCAGATATGAGAGGGTTGTGCTTTCATCAGCAGATCTTAACATCAGAAAGGTCCACAAAATTGAAAATGGTACCGGCGGATGATGGGAGCAAACTCTCCCATCCATCATATGTTGCTGTATCTAGCACTGGGATTACAGGAGCGCACTGAAGCTTGAACAAAGCAGAGAACAAAGGGGACATAAGTAAGGTCAAATTGCTACAGATTATTCTTCCTTTCAGTTTACTGCTTCATGAAATAATGATGAAACATTAAACCAATATACTATTTTACATTACAGAAATTACTGCTTCATGTGTCTAAGGCATTTTACATTTAGATCCTGAAAGACAAAGGTACTTTAATGACATGGAAAAATAGGTGAAAGACATTCTGGGTTAGAAGCTACAGTATATTGCATTCAGAAAGTATTACAGCTCTGTCATTTTCTGTGCAATGTATTGTGTTGTATATTTAATTTTAAATGGATCAATTTGTCAATCAATCTACATTCAATAACCCATAATGACAAAGTTTTGCAAATGTATTAAAAATCAAAAACTGAAATCTCACTTTCATAGTCATCTTCAGACATTTAATTCAGTACTTTGTAGAAGCCCCTTTGGCAGCAATTACAGCTTTAAGCCTTTTTGAGTAAGCCTCTACTAGTTTTGCATGCCTGGATTTGGGCAGTTTATCCCATTCTACCAGGCAGATCCTCTCAAATGCCACTTGGATGGGAAGCATCTGTAAACTGCCATCTTCAGGTCTCTCCAGAGATGTTCTGTGGGGTTTAATCTTGGCTTTGTCTGGGCCATTCAAAGACAGTTACAGACTTGTCCCGAAGCCGCGCCAGTGTTGTCTTCATTGTATGCTTCAGGTCATTGTCTTGTTGAAAGTTGAAACATCATTCCAGTCTGAGGTTACTCCACACTGGAGCAGGTTTTCTTTAAGGGCCTCTTTGCATTTGGCTGCATTCATCCTTCTCTCGATTCGACATCCCCATTCTCCACCATAGATATGGAACTAGGCAGGTGATGACCAGGGACCAGTCTTTGCCAGACATAGCGGAGTTCTGCCCAAAGAGTTCGGCTTTTGCCTCATCAGACCAGATACTTTTTTATTCATGCTCTGAGAGTCCAAGCTGGCTGTCATATGCCTTTACTTAAGAGTGGCTTGTGTTTGTCCAGCCACTTTACCATATATGTCTGATTGATGGAGTGCTACTGAGATGGTCCGACAGGTTCTCCCATTTCAGCAGAGGACTTTTGTAGCTCAATTAGAGTGACTGTTTTGTTTTTGGTCACCTCTTGTTGCCCGGTTACTCAGTTGAGTCAGATGTCCAACTCTAAGAAGAATCCTGGTGATTCCATTTTCCCATGGTGCTTCTGGGGACACTCAAAGCTTTAGAAATGATTTATACCCTTGCCCTGATATATGCCACACCACAATTTTATTTTTGAGGTCTACAGAGAGTACCTTGGACTTCATGGTTTGGTTTTTGTCCTTACATGCATTGTTTATTGGAGGGCCTTCTATACACCGGTGTGTGCATTTCTAAACAAAGTCCAGTCAGTTCAATTTGCCACAGGTGGACACCAACCAATTTTTAAACACATCTCAAAGAAAATTAAAGCAAACTTGATGCACCTGACCACAATGTAGAGTGTCACAGCAAGGGGTCTGAATACTTATGTGATAGGTCAGGTCATGTTAGGTTGAGTAGCATGCACTGGTTGCCACATCTACCACACGGCGAAACAGCTCAGGCAAACACGTGGTCCAGTCCTACCCTCTGGAAATAACTCTCTATCTGTTATGTGGGAGTCCCCTTGACTTTGTCCAGCCACTTGGGTCCTCAACAATGAGGATCCTGCAAGCTGGATCACCCTCTGGGAATCGTGCCACATGGCAGTAGTGCAGTAACTTACACTCCCTCACAATGCAGGTAATGTGCCTCAATCAGGACTCCATGAGCAACCGCTCATTTGACACAAAGTCAAACCAGCAGTGCCTAAGGATTCTCCAGAGAGACACAGTACGGAAGGAGATCAGTCTTCATCTCACGTCTGTGGATAGAAGCCATGTCTTACAACCATATAGCGAGACAGGAAGCACTAAGACTCTAAAGACTTGGACCTTCATCCTTTTGCAAAGATATTGGGAGCACCATACACCCCTTTCCAGCGACCTCATGACCCAGAGACATGAATGTAAGTAAACCTCTCAACAAGGTCGACACTCTCTCCGCAGACAGACACACTGCTGATGGCTGTACCTAAGAGGTCATTAAAGGCCTGGATCTTGTTTTTCATCCAGAATCCCAAACAGAGCCTCCATTGACTCCATGAAGATCACAGCATTATCAGGAAAGTCAAGATCAGTGAAGCTTTCTTCACCAACAGATGCCCCACATGCCCTGTTTCACTAATACGCGGGCGAAGCCGTAGGGGGGGATGGCTAGTCTATATATATCTAAAAGTCAATGTGTGTATGTATGTATGTATGTTCTAGCATCACTTCCAAATGGCTGGAGCGATTTTCATGAAACTTGGTACACATGTTCCTCATTGGTCAACTAAAAATACTGTAAGGTGAAATCAGCCCTAACCCACCCACCCACCCTCTGGGTACAGTGGGGGTGATCTTGCGGTCATGTATGCATGTTATCATCTAGTTGACACTCGGAATGACCACCAGAGGACGAACTGGAGGTGACTGCCAGCATTCTTTATGTTTGAGCACCACCACGCCCCTGTTGCTTTTGAATTTAAATATAGTTGACTGGTTCTGAGCGTCAGTTAGATGATAACATACACACAAGACCGCAATACAAACACATTAGTGAATCTTCATTGTTTGTTAATTTATTTTTATTTTTAAAGTGTTTTTGTATATATATTTTTCTCAAGCAATTAAAAAAAAAACACTTTCCTCCCGGGCAATGCTGGGTATTTCAGCTAGTACAGTATATATATAAAAGTCAGTGTATGTGTGTGTGTATGTATGTATGTATGTTCCAGCATCACTTCCTAACGGCTGTAGCGATTTTCATGAAACTTAGCATGCATGTTTCTCATTGGTCAACTAAAAATACTGTAGGGTGAAATCAACCATAACCCACCTCTTTCTGGGTAGGGATGATCTTGCAGTCTTGTTATCATCCAGTTGACAATCAGAACGACCACCAGAGGGTGAACTGGAGGTGACTGGCAGCATTCTTTATGTTTGAGCAGCACTGTGCCCTTGTTGCTTTTGAAATTAAATAGAGTTGGCCGTTTCCGAGCGTCAACTGGATGATAACATACATACTGTACAAGACTGCAAGACAAGCACATTAGTGAGTCTTCATTGTTTGTTAATTTATTTTTATTAATTTATTTTTAATTATAATTTTCTCAAACAATTAAAAAGAAAAAAACACTTTATTTTCCTCCTGCACAATGCTGGGTATTTCAGCTAGTTATTTATAATAAGAACCTTTTGAAATGATTAGCAGTATTAATTGGCTGTACATTATATATGCTAATGTCCATCCACCCTTGTGCACCTTCACTGATGCATTAAAGTACATTATAGACATTTATTAGAAAGCCTAAAATATATGAGGATGAACATATAGTCTAAACATTATACAGAAGAGTTCATCATTTGTTAAACCATCAAAAACTAAATTTCATTGAAACTGTAAACTGGAAAGCAAAAAGAGACAGTGTGTTCTCTAACTTATTCCAAATATGAGCACTAAGTGGCCAAAAGGGCTGGAGCTAAACTGTACACTGTAAGGAAAGAATTTTCAGTCGTTTTATGTCACCAGCAGAAAAATTACAAACTGACTTTGAGAAGTTTTAAAATGGAGGAATTAGTCTGTGGATATTTTAAAATGATAGTAAGAAAACCGTTTCAGCTGGCAGAATCAAGTCTTTTCTCAATAATACAATGAACTGAGACAGACTGAATGAACTGGAGCTGCTTTTAATTGAACATGAAGTGATCTACAACACGCCTGGCTCCAAAATTGACCTTGCAAGCTGTTCTTCTTATAAGTTACGGTTAATGATTTTAGTTAATGAGATTGATTGTTTCAGTTATTTATGATGTTCAGTTGAATAGAAAAGCTGGCTTCATGTATTTAGTTAATGCTTGCATGTATGGCAGCAGTTACAGAAACAGAATGTGTTTTTTTTTGTTTTGAATGAGCTGAATCAATTAGTGGTTTTGGTTGCCTTCCCAATATTGCTAAATGCCGTTTGCTTCTTGTGTATGTACTATACATTTATAAATATTTAAAATTGTGACTAATGATACAATCCTACAAGTAAGAAAATAAAAGAAAACACTGAAAAAGGGCGGAGTGGTGGCTCTGTGGCTAAGGATCTACGCTGGTATCTGGAAGGTTGTCGGTTCAAATCCTATTACTTACAGAAGGGAATGGCTCACCATGCGCTCTGACCCCTAAAGGTCATGTGAAAAGACGATTTTCAAATCAAAATGATCCATCTCATTCAGTGGTCAAGACTCTTGTCTTCAATCCAAAAGCACAGTATTATGGGAACATGTTTCCTGTTTATGATATGTGCTAATCAGTAACAGTACAAGAGCGGCCATGAATAGTTTCAACAACTGTTAATTTACGAGGCATTTCCCATGGCATAACAGTGGAAAGGTGAATCTTCCTAAAGTATGGATGCAAATCATTTATTGTTAAATAAATTGTGTCCGTTAGTTTGGTGTATATTTCGGTTTGTAAATCTCCATGCTCATTATAGTATTATTCCTGATGTGGTTGTTTTGTGGCCCAGTTCAACACATTTCTTTAGAGTACTTCATTAGAATGGCATAAACCTTTAATTTGAATGTAATCACATCCATTTGAGTATTACTATTATTATTAGCTTTGTAGTACAGCCTTGGTATTAGCATCAGAAAACTACAAAGTGTCATCACGATTTCCAAGGAAACTACGAAACGCCTTCATGAGTGCCATTTTGTAGCTCAGGGTGCTGTGACGTCATTCATTCTCAAACATCATCTCCTACTCCTTGCTGAAAGTCGGTGTAGGACGCTTCACAACTACTTCTCATGCCATACTCTGGGGTAGGACAAATTCTTATCTTAGTTAGACTATTAGTGCAATTCCTAGGAGTAATTCTGAGATGCATGATAAATACGGACATTGGTCCTTTGGCTAGTTGGGAGCATAAATTTAAGTTGAAGAATGTTGCATTTATTATTGATGGAAGTGTTTACCATGTAAAACAACCAAGTAGGAGCTTGGTGGTCTTTTGGCCTTTGGACCCCTGCAGATTTTGTTTTTTTTTCTCCAGCTTAACTTGACTATTTTTTCTGTCCTCCTTATCTTTAGAGTTTTACATCATGACACTGTATATAAAGACACTACTCTTCGTCTAGTTATGTATCTGTTTTATAAGATTGTATAGATGTATTTGTTTTTTTTTTCTTTGTTACTTATTCATTAATATTCTTGTCTAATCTTATTTATTTGTCTTTTCTTGCAACTCTCTCTTTGGCATCTTGTAAAGGACTTTTCAGCTACATTGTATGAAATGTGCTATAGAAATAAATTGTCACACATGTGTGCATGGGAGGCAGCTGAAATGTTGCCTGGACTCGATGACGTCACTTCTGGTTTAGGGCCCAACGACATCACTTCCAGGCTCAACGACGTCACTTCTGGTTCTGGGCTCGACAATATCATTTCTGGTATTGGGTTCGACTACATCACTTACGGTTCCGGCCCCGACTACATCATTTCCGGGCCCAACAGCATTACTTCCGGTTCAGGGCCCGGCAACAGTACTTCTGGTTTCTGGTTTGATGATGTCACTTCCTGTTCCGGGCCTGACGACATCAGTTCCAGTTTTAGTTTTGACGACGTCACTTACGGTTCCAGCCCCGATGCCATCATTTCTGGGCCCAACAACATTACTTCCGGTTCCAGGCCTGACAACATCACTTCCAGTTTCGGGCTTGACGATGTCACTTATGGTTCCGGCTCCGACAACATCACTTCCCCTGCCTGGCTTTAAAGCCCCCATGTTTGCCTGTCTGGACTGTTCTGTGTTGGACTGAATTCTGTTAAGACCCGGACCATTTGAACCACAAATTCCAATTTGGCAGCCTATTCCAAGTATACAGGCAGCTGCCCCCGACAAAATGTTGTTATTAGATAGATAGATAGATAGATAGATAGATAGATAGATAGATAGATAGATAGATAGATACTTTATTAATCCCAATGGGAAATTCACATTCTTCAGCAGCAGCATACTGATACAATAAATAATATTAAATTAAAGAATGATAATAATAATACAGGTGAAAAAAACAGACAATAACTATGCATAATGTTAAATATTAACGTTTACCCCCCCTGGTGGAATTAAAGAGTCGCATAGTTTGGGGGAGGAACGATCTCCTCAATCTGTCTGTGGAGCAGGACAGTGACAGCAGTCTGTCACTGAAGCTGCTCTTCTGTCTGGAGATGACATTATTTAGTGGATGCAGTGGATTCTCCATAATTGATAGGAGCCTGCTGAGCGCCCTTCGCTCTGCCACAGATGTTAAACTGTCCAGCTCCATGCCAACAATAGAGCCTGCCTTCCTCACCAGTTTGTCCAGGCGTGAGGCGTCTTTCCTCTTAATGCTGCCTCCCCAGCACACCACTGCGTAGAAGAGGGCGCTCGCCACAACTGTTTGATAGAACATCTGCAGCATCTTATTGCAGATGTTGAAGGAAGCCAGCCTTCTAAGGAAGTATAACCGGCTTTGTCCTTTCTTGCACAGCGCATCAGTATTGGCAGTCCAGTCTAATTTATCATCCAGCTGCACTCCCAGATATTTATAGGTCTGCACCATCTGCACACAGTCACCTTTGATGATCACTGGGTCTATGAGGGGTCCTGGGCCTCCTAAAATCCACCACCAGCTCCTTGGTTTTGCTGGTGTTCAGGTGTAGGTGGTTTGAGTCGGACCATTTAACAAAGTCATTGATTAGGTCCCTATACTCCTCCTCCAGCCCATTCCTGATACAGCCCACGATAGCAGTGTCATCAGCGAACTTTTGCACATGGCAGGACTCCGAGTTGTATTGGAAGTCCGATGTATATAGGCTGAACAGGACCGGAGAAAGTACAGTCCCTTGTGGCGCTCCTGTGTTGCTGACCACAATGTCAGACGTGCAGTTCCCAAGACGCACATACTGAGGTCTGTCTTTAAGATAGTCCACGATCCATGCCACTAGGTATGAATCTAATCCCATCTCTGTCAGCTTGTCCCTAAGGAGCAGAGGTTGGATTGTGTTGAAGGCACTAGAGAAGTCTAGAAACATAATTCTTACAGCACCACTGCCTCTGTCCAAGTGAGAGAGGGATCGGTGTAGCATATAGATGATGGCATCTTCCGCTCCCACCTTCTCCTGATATGCAAACTGCAGAGGGTCAAGGGCGTGTTGAACCTGTGGCCTAAGGTGGTGAAGCAGCAGCCTCTCCATGGTCTTCATCACATGTGATGTCAGAGCAACAGGCCGAAAGTCATTCAGCTCACTAGGACGTGATACCTTTGGGACTGGGGTGATACAAGATGTTTTCCAAAGCCTCGGGACTCTCCCCTGTTCCAGGCTCAGGTTGAAGATGCGCTGTAGAGGACCCCTCAGCTCCGATGCACAGACCTTCAGTAGTCGTGGCGATACTCCATCTGGACCCGCTGCTTTGCTGGCACGAAGTCTCCTCAGCTCTCTGCTCACTTGCACTGTTGTAATTATGGGTGGGGATGTCTTTCCTATGCTGGTATCAGCAGAAGGATGTGTGGAGGGTGCAGTACTCCGAGGTGAGAGTGAGAGTGGGTTAGGGTGGTCAAACCTGTTAAAAAAGTTGTTAATTTGGTTTGCTCTCTTCACATCTCTCTCAATGGTGGTACCCCGCTTCGAGCTGCAGCCAGTGATGATCTTCATCCCATCCCACACTTCCTTCATGCTGTTATTCTGCAACTTCTGCTCCAGCTTTCTCCTGTACTGCTCCTTCGCCGCCCTGAGTTGGACTCGGAGTTCCTTCTGCATGCGCTTGAGCTCATGCTGATCACCGTCTTTAAAAGCCCTTTTCTTCTGATTCAAAAGGCCCTTGATGTCACTTATAATCCATGGCTTGTTGTTAGCATAGCAGCGTACTGTTCTTACTGGAACTACAATGTCCATACAGAAGTTGATGTAGTCAGTAGTGCAGTCAACAACTTCCTCAATGTTCTCACTATGAGATCCCTGCAGGATATCCCAGTCTGTAGTTCCAAAACATTCTCTCAGAGTATTCTCAGCCTCCGGATATATCTTCACCTATTGGTACTAGACTGCCATTTTTCATCATTTAGACAGGCTGTTGTACAATGGGGAATAAAGAAAAATAAACTAAAAAATGAACAGAATAACAAACAGTTGCCACACATTTTGGTTAATGGATTGACCTGTGTCCTGGTCTTAATAACTCTACATAAAGGTGTCATAGCTGTTTCTCATTTCCTGGGAACATCTATAAAATAACTAAAATATATTAATATTAAGTGTCTTATATTAACATGACTTAATAATATTCATTATCATTTAGTAATATTCTTAACATTATAATGTCCAGAGCATGTACAACACAAAAGGCAAGCAGTATTATTAAATATTTGAGCCATCTTATTGAGACACTTTTTATCCCTCCTTAATTCTAGCAAATTCTACAAAACTATTAGCTGCTATGTCACTAACTTCAAGGACAGTGTTTGTCCCCAAGCCATTCATACTGACAACTTCATGAGCAGACCTGACGTGCATTCTCATATACATCGTCTGACGCTGTTATAACGCATGGTGTTGTGTTCATTGCCTGTGTTGCATTTAGTGTATCTTGTCAGTATTGTGGTACTGTCACTTGTATGTGACAGACATTTAATTAAGTATTTCATCGTAGTATAGACATGAACATAAATTTCAATTTGAAACCTGATATGCTATCTTACAAAATCACTGGTCTAGACTAGAACTTCACTTGTACATCAACAGCCGTTGTGTGTCAAAAGAGCAGATGCAGTTTGCCAGTGTTATTTCTGGTATATGCAAATGTTTAATTGGCACATGAGACGGTATAAATAACTGAGTCAAGTGTCTGCATCTGGTCTGTGTGACAAAATCCATATGGAAGCTAGGCAAGCCCAGAAACTGGAAATGGCAGTGTATTATTTTCTTTTTTCTTCTGGGTCACTGTCTTTTTATGCCTCTGTGTTAGAATGAGTGAGTTAGACTACTGTATATAGACTTTTTTCATTAAGTGTGCTTTGCCAGTGCCTTTTCTGTTACCTGCCTCTCTAGATACCACAAAACAAAAGTGCCAGTGGTAAATGAATACATAAAGAGTGTGTATATATTTCGGAATCTGACAACACAAAATAACAAAATGTGTGAGGTCTTCAAAAAGACCAAAAAAATGAGCCAGAATCCTGACTGGTGTACCCCAATAGAGGTCTCACCTAGGCAAGCCTGACCCTAGACAAATAAAAAATATTAATGGACTCTCAAAAAAGAAAGAACTGTAGGAGTCAGGTGGAGAAGTTTGTTTCTTGGTGCAAAGAGAATTGTCTGCATCTTAAATCCAGAGGAACTGATTTCTGACTTTCACCAGACTAAAAAACCTCTATATTTGGTCACTATTCAAGGAGTGGATGTGAAGGTGGTCCACGTCTAGAAGTAGTTCAGGAACCACATTAATGAAAAGTTAGACTGGCCTCGGAAACACAGAGGAAACTATATAAGAAAGGGAAGAGCACAGTCTTTTTCCTTAAGAGACTGTAGTTCTTTAAAGTGGGAAGTGACATCCTTTCATATCTTCTACAAGTCAGTGATGGCCAGTGAGATTTTCTATGCTGTGGTCTGCTGGTTCAAGATAGGCCCACCGAATTAACAAGCTAACTAAAAGGGCAAGCTCAGTTATGGGACATACTCTTGACCCTCTTGAGATCGTAGCAAAGGAGAGCATTAAAGCAAAACTGATTGCCATTGTGAACAATGCTGCAGATCCCCTCTCTGATACACTAACACTGAGGACTTTCAGTCAAAAAATTATTCTGCAGAAGTGTGTCAAGAAACACTATGGGAGCTCCTTTATATGAACAGCAATACGCCTGCATGATGCCTCACTGGGATTGGGATTGTTAAGTTAGAATTTTTCTTTCTGTTTAATTTTCTTGCTTTATAGTCATTCTGGTGTATATATTTATGCACTTATCTACCTACTTACGTATTTATTTATTTAAAGAGCTTCTGTAAAAAGCCAAATTTCCTCTGGGGACAAGTAAAGTTCTGTCTATCTAAGTATAAATTGCCAGTGTTATTTTATCATTAAAAGAATTAATTTAACTGTTAAAAAGTATTCATCATTATTGCTGGCTGGCAGGTTAAATACCAAGATACTTGAGAACCTCAGTATGTGCTTTAACATTTAAATTTCTTTCACTTGTGTCATATAATTCTGTTTTTTGAAATGTCACACCTCAAACGTGTAATTTTATTAGGGACACATTCGGAAGTCACGATTGCTGCACTGGAAGCATCTTTGAGTCGTTGCCATTGTGTGCTTACCAATTCGCAGACATCCTGGGCTATAAAGAATATGAAGCCAGAAAATAGCTGCTATTCATGTTTATAAGGCCACATCTGTCTGATGAATCGATGTTTATTAGTTATGCAGATTCAGAATAGATATCAGGAAAATGCAATATTCATAAGCAATAGCATAAACTAGCATGTGGCTGTGAAATACGCATGTGCTGTTTTGATTTTTGGATGCATGCAGTGTTCCATATTTCTCACCATTTTCAAAGGTAGTATATAAATACACTGAATGTGTATAATTCTTAAGGTTTATATCTAACTTTTTGTATTGCTATTTCATAATGTTAAAAAAAAGTTAAATGGAAATGCTGCCCTGACTAAAGTGCCATCTGAGACAATTGCTGTGTCACCTCATCCAATGCACCCGCCCTGGGTGAAGCCCATTCTACCCCTACCTAGGTCTCATCGATGACAAATACAGGATGAGTAAAAATTATGTTAACACTAATGGATTATTTTTATCTCAACCACACCTTTCCAGGTTGACGGATAGGTCGTGGTGGACCATTGCCATGGCCTGCACACTCCCCTGATTTGACACCCTGTGATTTCTGGTTATGGGGTATGGTGAAGGAGCACCTGTATAGCAGGAAAGTTCATGATATCAATGACCTGAAGGTGGTATCATCTATTCCCCATGAAATGTGTGCCTGGGCTTTAAATGGTGCTGTTGCTTGTTGGTTTTTGTGTGTTGAACATGATGGTGAACATGTTGAGACATTCCTGTAATTCATCTGGCACATATGAAGTATGTTTTGTGAATAAATTGATGCCGCCATTCAAATGTTAACATAATTTTGATTCACCCTGTACTTTGGGGTGCATCTGAACGACAGGTTTGAGTGGACACAGAGGCTGTATACAAGAACGGCAAGAGTGCTTCTACTTCCTGACAATCTTGAGGCCCTTTGACGTCTGCAGGCCAGTCTTCCATGTTTTCTACTAATCTGTATTGCCCAGTGTATTTTTATGTGGTAGTGTAATGGAGAAATACTGTAGCATTAGTTCAGGTGAGGCCATATGTCTAAACAAACTGATTAGCAAGAGTGCAACTTCATCAGAGTTTTCTCAGCTCACAACTTGCCTCAGTGAAATTAAAACCTGGATGGAGCAGAACTCTTTAAAATTAAATTGCTACAAAACCGAACTCCTGCAAATTGGCACTAAAGCGCTACTTAAGAAAGTGAGCTCCTTTTCAGTCACTCGTGATCTCATCAGACCTTCTTCTGATGCAAGGAATCTTAGTGTCATTTTTGATTCTTCCCTTTCTTATTCCGTCCACATAAACCACATTAAGAAACTTTCTTACTTTTACCTCCGTAACATATCCCGTGTTCACTCATTCCTCTCCTTTTCTAATGCTGAGAAACTTGTCCATGCTTTTATCACATCCCGCATCGATTATTGTAACTCGCTTCTGGTTTATTGTTCTTTATTCTATTTAATGCTTTGTTATCTGTTTCATTGTTCTATCCAATGTTACAAATACCCCGCTGTTTTTTTTTCTAAGACTCTGTGCCACCCAACATATAAAGTTTTAAACAAAAATACCTGTAATACAAAATATGTACAATTAAATAAGAAAATATAAGAAAACAAAACACTATATGAAAAAAAAAAAACTAAAAGAAACAAAACCCTTACCTCACAAAGGCCATCGCAAATCTGAGGGCACACCTAATCTAACCTGCTTTTCCTTTCTTTTGGAAAGTTCTGCTTTACATGGCAGGGGTGTAATTACCTCTCAGTTCTGCAAAGCTACCATTTTACACTAAACTAAATACCCCTGGGCTTTTTATTATTAGCTCTTACAATCTAATTATAATAAGAAATATATATATATACTGGATAGCCATAAATATAAGGCTAATTAGCCTCTGTTACACACAACATGATAGTCATATGTATCTCCCTACCTTACTTCAAACCACACTTCCATTTTCAATATAATGTTCTTGAAGAAAGTCATGGGGAGCACAAGCATATCCTGGCCTCTGGTTCTGAAATCATATGAAATGTAACTCATCTGTTCTCTAAGAATGTTTAGTTACCAGTCTGTTAGTCTAAAAGCAAAGCAGTAATATGACTAAATTTATCCTAGAGTGCATGCCTTAGAAATAATACAAGGCCTATGCAATATGTAAATTGTTCTGCATTTTGCAGTGTAAAAATAAAAGGATTATCACATATAGAGGGCATATTACCACTCAATAAGAATGTGCAATTTAAGAAAGAAGTTTCAGTGCTATGTAATATTTTTAGCTGAAAACCTACAAAACATTTTTTGACAATAAAACGAGTTATATAAAGATAAGTAAAAACTCAAAATTCTGTTCTTGCTTCATTCTCAAATTTGCTTTTCAACATTAACTCTTTTAGGGCAGATGTCGATTTTTGTCGACACAAGGAGTTAAGGGCAGATGTCGATTTTTGGCGACACAAAGGGTTAAGGGCGGATGTCGACTAAACTCAACATTCAGGGGCAGAAGGAAAAAAAAAAAACCTATAAACATTGATAAAACTGACCATTACACTATAGGTAGACCCTCTTTGCTAGGAGGACTGTTAGACTTGTTGATTTGATGTTAAATCCCTACGTGTGCATGAGTAGCGTAGAATAAACAACGTTTAGAATGGCATTGACTTCGAGCAAGAGTGCAAAGTGAATGTGCAAAGCAAAATACTCCATGCATATTATTTATTGCATATTATTGCTGAATTGAACTCTGACTTATTGAAATCTGATTCTGATGCAAAAACGAAGGTCAGGGACCTGCATCAGCTGATGTGTGTCCAGTTGATCGTGCAGCTGATGTGCCTATGGCAACATTCACCTTAGAGGACTACACAAACTGTTAAAAACCCATTACTTTAACAGGGCTTTCTCATAGCTATATTTTAGTTTAATCCTGATACTCTGTATATGCATTGAATTATCGTTTTCATCAGGGCTCCAAATCCATACTAGTCTCGACTGTTCTCTGCTGTTCTTTTTCCTGTTTTTCTGTGGTAGAGATCTGTGCAACCACCACTTGATCAAGGGGCACTATGTAGTTGCTACATTGAATGATTGAAGGCCAGATGTTCACATGACCATCATCATCTAATTCATTCACATGAAGCCTGAAAACCATGAGGACTGATTGAGATCATTTATGTTAGGTAGAATGCCCAGTAGGGGCTGGGCGGTCTCATGGGCATGGAACCCCTGCAGATTTTGTTTTTCTTCTGTGGCCCATTTGGAGTTTTTTTTTTTGTTTTGTTTTTGTTTTTCTGTCCTCCCGGTCATCTGACCTTACTTTATTCTTTGTTACTTAGTATTGCCTAATCTTATTTTTATTTCATAAAAACTTTTCTTACTTCATCTTGTAAAGCTACACCATCTTTATGTAAATGTGATATATAAATAAGTGTTGTTGTTATTGTTGTTGAATGCCAAGCCAAACTTAGCAATTGAGAACAAAGGGCCATGGTAAGAGAGGGGTAATCAAGAAAACCTGATGCTTACTCTGGCTGAGCTCCAGATAGGAGATAGGAGAAACTTCCAGAAGAACAAACATCCTCATAACACTCCACCGATCAGGGCTTTATGCCAGAGTGATCAGAAAGAAGTTTCTCTTTAGTAAAAGACACATGTTCAAGACACCTGACCAAAGTGTGCAATTGTGGAACAAGGGCCACTCACTCTGGTGGAGCTCCAGAGAACCTGTATGAACATGGAAGAAAGTTTCAGAAGGACAGCCATCACTACAACACTCCACTGTTTTGGGCTTTGAGATGGAGTGGCCAGACAGAAGCCTCTCCCCAGTAAAAGACACATGGGAGCCCTCTCGGAATTCACAAAAGGCACCTAAGAGACTCTTTGACTGTGAGAAACAATATTCTCTGGTCTGGTGAAACCAAGACTAGTGACATGTCTGGAAGAAACCAGGCACCACTCATCACTTGTGCAATACCAAAACCATTTCAGTGGTGAAGCATGGTGGTGGCAGCCTCATGCTGTGGGGTTGTTTATCACCAGCAAGAACTCAACACTAGTCAAGGCTGACGGAAAACCAAACAGAGCCAAGTACAGAGATATCTTCAATGAAGAACTACTACAGACTGCAGTGGACCTCAGACTGGGTCGAAGGCTCACCTTCCAAGAAGACAATGACACAAAGCACAAACCAAAGATGACACAGGAGTGGCTTAGGAACAACTCTGGGAATATCCTTAAGTGAACCAAATCGAACGTCTCTGGGGAGCTTTGAAAAGAGCTGTCCACAAACAGCCTGCCTCCAACCTGACAAAGCTTGAGAGGAACTGTACAGATGAATGCCATAAAATCCCCAACATTCAGTTGTACGAAGCTTGGCACATGATGTCCAAGGAGACTACCAAAGTTGCTTTAGTGAAGTTCTGAATAAGCAGTCAGAACACTTGTGGAAATGTGGAATTTCATTTTTTTATTTTTAACAAATCTAAATCTAAAATTCTGTTTTCACATTGTCATTCAGAGGTATTGTTACCTGGTTTGGGAAAAAATGCATTTAAATTATTCTAGCACAAGACTTCAATATAACAAAATGTGCAAAGATTGAAATGGTCTGAATACTTTCTTAATCCTCTATTCATATGTGGTATGTAAATTACACCATGGGGGCCGCACATCATTTCCATATGAGAAGCTATTGCTGGTTTACGTACCTCTCTGAATGAACATTTATATTTTTATTCTTATTTTTGTTATCTCCAATAAGTAGTATGTTTTTTTTGTGTAATACGGTGCTTACCACTGTTTTTAATCTTTACTCGCTCAGCACATAATTATGTGAAAAATGTACAGTATTTGCTTTTAGGTTGTGCTTTTGGAAAGCACGCTTAAAGCTATACTGAATCGTATTCACTGGACCGTAACATAAAGGGCTTCATGTTGAAACTTTTCTCCACCACGGGATGCTCTAGTTTGAATCATCCAAAGTGACCTTGTCTTACCCTCTTAATAATACCACACATGGGAAAACTTTATCTTCACTATCAATATGTTTCCTGACATCTTTGATGTGTTTTGCTGTCTTGTGGGTAATCAAGGCATTTTATTGTATCTGGTACAAGAACTATGCAAAGCAGAGTACAAGTACTCTGGCAGTTTTTAAAAAAAAATATTGATTGATTCTGCTATTTCATTAGTACACCCAGAAGAATACAGCAATTGTGTATTTTCTGCATTATTTTATGATCAAAAATCAAAGTCCTAAAGGCGTTGTTAATTACGGTCATGCACCTGTTCTAATCTGTTTTATTGCCACCTTAGCTGCATTTTACAGTAAATGATCTAATGTTAAACTGCGCTGCTACTGTACTTCTAATCCTGTTTGGTAAAAATATGTATTGTACAGAGACAGAAGTCAAAGAATTAAAAATAAATTAATGATAAAGTTTACTGTGCATATCAACATGTCTAAAATATTTTATCTAGGACTTCATTAAATAATGTATATCATGATGACATGCAGCAGCTCTGATTTTAGTGTTGTTGAAATGGAGTTTCCAAATGAGCTAAAAAGCTCGCATAGACCAGTTCATATGCCAATGTAAATATGAGAGGATACTGAACTCTAATAGTCAGTCATTTTCTAACCCATTTAGTCCTGACCAGGGGGTCGCTGGAGCCTATCCCAACT
Source organism: Erpetoichthys calabaricus (assembly GCF_900747795.2). Classification (NCBI taxonomy): domain Eukaryota; kingdom Metazoa; phylum Chordata; class Cladistia; order Polypteriformes; family Polypteridae; genus Erpetoichthys; species Erpetoichthys calabaricus. Next base: position 22,678,724 of record NC_041402.2, read on the forward strand.
AGCATAGGACACAAGGCAGGAAATAACTATGGACAGGCTGCCAGTCCATCGCAGGGCACAACACACAAAAACCCAACCGCACACTGGGGACAATTTACTATTGCTGATCAACCTAACCTGCATGTCTTTGGGAAGAGCGCAAACACAGGCAGAACATGCAAACTCCACACAGGGAGGACCTGGAATGCAAACCCTGGTTTCCATATTGCATGGCAGCAGCACTACCACTATGCCACCGTGTCACCCTGAACACCAATCATGCACAAAATAATTTATACTATGGTCTTTCCTGAGATTTTACTATTATTTTATTTTACACACCATTTCAGTTTCACAAAGCAGCCCTTTTACTTTCTCTGTATAAGATGAAACTGGCTGTTGTCCCTTTATCTGTTTTCAGGCCTAATGCAACTTGCAATAGTCTCCTCAATCATTCTGAGCATGATCATCAAGTATATGAAGACTTGATGTTCTAAAAAATGTCATTGCCTTATTTACTAATTCTGCTGTAAAAATGCTTACACAAGCAGGCTAACATAATACATCAAGGACATTTTAAAAGAAATGCCTTTTCTTTTTTTTTCTTGTCTTTTACATCAGAATAACAAAGTGTACATGAATCATTTATGTAAAGTTCACACTTTTATCAAAGGCCACTCATCTTATCAAATGTGTACGCACACCCCACAATTGTAACTGTGACTCAGACAGCAGCTGTAATAATCAGTGCGTTTACATGCACATACATAATCGGATTAAGGTGAATAACCTGATTAAGCCAGACGCCTGATTCCTCAATAATCCATGTTTACATGCACAAGTAATCTGGAGTTCTCCTTTGGCAAATGCTCCAACGTCATTAATCTTCTTTAGGAAAATGTGTTCCTTTAATGTGGAAAGTGACATCCTTCACATCTACAACTCTGTGATGGCCAGTGAAATTTTCTATGCTGTGGTGTGCTGGGCTGGTGACATCACTTCAAGAGAGGCCCACTAAATCAACAAGGTACCCTAGGTTCTTGTCTATAAGCCGGACTCGTGTATAAGCCGGAGACCAAAAATCATACGAATTTTTAAAATAAAATCGTATCATAGATAAGCCGGACTCATGGATAAGCTGAACGTACTATAACCTATAACTAATAGAAGGGAGGGAGGTCAGTGGTCTCACTCGCACCCATTTAATTTCTTTAAGGGGGGAGAGAGTGTGAGATATTGGCGTCTCTCTCACTCCCTGCATGGCGCGGTTGGAGCGGCCGGAGCGCGTTCTTTCTGCTCTGGGCGTCGCCGAGTCAACACGCACGCGTAGCGGTCATTTAAATTGTGATTTTATATGTAAGCATATTTAAATATATATCGCGGATTTTTTGCTGGTTCGCGGATTTCTGCGGACAATGGGTCTTTTCATTTCTGGTACATGCTTCCTCAGTTGGTTTGCCCAGTTGATTTCATACAAGGGACGCTATTGGCAGATGGCTGAGAAGCTAGATTGCTTACTTTTCTCTCTCTCTTGCGCTGACTATCTGTGATCCTGACGTATGGGGATTGAGCAGGGGGGCTGTTCACACACCTAGACGATACGGACGCTCGTCTAAAAATGCTGAAAGATTATCTTCACGTTGCTATCTTTTGTAAAGCTGATTCCTGAAACGACATGCTGCACAGTGCTTCGCATACTTAAAAGCTCGAAGGGCACGTATTGATTTTTGACTGAAAAACAAACTGTCTCTCTCTCTCTCTCTCTCTCCCCCTGCTCCTGACAGAGGGGGTGTGAGCTGCTGCCTTCAACAGCTTTGTGCCGCGGTGCTTCGCATACTTAAAAGCCAAACAGCCCTATTGATTTGTTTGCTAGAGATTGTTTTCTCTATCTATGTGACATTCTGTGCTCCTGACACACTCCTTTGAAGAGGAAGATATGTTTGCATTCTTTTAATTGTGAGACAGAACTGTCATCTCTGTCTTGTCATGGAGCACAGTTTAAACTTTTGAAAAAGAGATAAATGTTTGTTTACAGTGTTTGAATAACGTTCCTGTCTCTCTACAACCTCCTGTGTTTCTGCGCAAATCTGTGACCCAAGCATGACAATATAAAAATAACCATATAAACATATGGTTTCTACTTCGCGGATTTTCTTATTTCGCGGGTGGCTCTGGAACGCAACCCCCGCGATGGAGGAGGGATTACTGTATAAGCCGGACTTATGTATAAGCCGATATTCTATTTTTTCATTTTCACAACTTTTTCCCTTAGATAAGCCGCGGCTTATAGACAAGAACTTAGGTTAATTAAAAGGGCAATCTCAGTTATGGAATGTATGGATCCCTAGCAGGTGGTAGTGAAGGTGAGAATTAAAACAAAAGTGCCATTATGAACAATGCTGCACATCCTGTCTCTGACACACTAACACTGAGGACTTTCAGCCTACGAATTATTAAGCAGAAGCATGTCAAGAAACATGATGGGGGCTCCTTTATATAAACAGCAATATGCCTGTATAATGCCTCACTGAGACTGAGACTGACAAGACAGAAGTTTTCTTTCTTTTTAAGTTTCTTGCTTTCTAGTCATTCTAGTATGTTTTCAGACCATAGTGTGTGTGTGTATTTATTTATTTACCTATTTACGTATTTATTTATTTGTTTAAATTTCCAAAAAAGATCTATCTATCTATCTATCTATCTATCTGTAAAGATAAGCATCACTGGTCAGAATGAATCAGAACATCAGCATGTCAGATTTGTATAGTACAGTGAATAAATGTCCATATTTAACTCTATGAAAAGCTTTTTCAGTATTCATAGACAGTAGGACCTCTGGAAGCTCACATTCCGGTGGGATATATATTGTTGTAAAAAATATGAATTTATTAAATCTAATTTCTAATTAGAAATCTATTCCTGTTATATTATAAAACTAGCAAAATACCCGCGCTTCGCAGCGGAGAAGTAGTGTGTTAAAGAGGTTATGAAAAAAAAAGGAAACATTTTAAAAATAACGTAACATGATTGTCAATGTAATTGTGTTGTCATTGTTATAACTGTTGCTGTCTTTTATATATATATATATATATATATATATATATATATATTATATATATAATATACACACACACATAAACATTTATATACATATACATATATATACATATCTACATATACACATCTACATATATATACACACATACATAAACACACACATAAGACTTACTGAGTGAAACGGGCTTTCATTGACAATCATGTTACGTTATTTTTAAAATGTTTCCTTTTTTTTTCATAACCTCTGTAACACAGTACTTCTCCGCTGCGAAGCGCGGGTATTTTGCTAGTATATATATATATATATATATATATACATATACACACATACATGCAGTTTTAATAACACAGAAATCAATATAAACATTAACATCATTATCATATGAGAATATGAAGTAATATATAAGAAACACATTTCATATAAATATAAATTATGAAACAGTAAAATCTTCTTCTGTAATTTGCTACCGTGGCAATTTGTGTGTCTGTCCAGGATTTTAAATGACCTGTAGCTCGCAAACCATTTCACCTATACACTTGAAATGTGGTACACATATAGTACGTCACGTCTACTATCCGCTTTATGGGTGATGATTGTTTTACTCTTTTTATCTTTATTTTATTTTATTGTAGAATCAACTCCTATCTGCGCACACCAGGGCGGCCGTGGGCGGATGCGTATGGTGTATTCACTCCATGTTATCGTGCATTGCGCTGTCAGTGGTATTTTGATAAAAGAATTTGAACAACATATAAGAAGCGTATAAATTATTAAACAGTAAAACATTAACATTTAAGAAGTAAAGTAACATTAAGTACTACTGCAGTGCCTTCGGGTATACCTCATTTTTTGTTTGCCCATTACATGCTTAAATGTATACATTTTTTGGTGTACCTACCCGAGAACACGCGACATATAACCGACCGTGGGAGAAGCATGGATTTTAAACACGCGTTGAGTTGATCTGCTGGTCTCCCTCGTGGAATAACTGGTAATGTTTGACTAAAATCTACAGCGAGTAAAACGACATCACCTCCTATTTTTTTTTTTTACGATCTCTGAGATTTTGCTTTTTTCGGTTCAAGGCTTCATAAGCTGTTTTATGTTCCATGGTGTACTTAATAAGTACTAATTATCCCAAACCATCATCTTTGAATGTTGCAAGACTTTCGCCTTGTATGTAGATCGGGGTAATTACATTCATTGCATTCCTAGTCTGAATCACAATGTGATTGTATGGGTGGTTACCTGGCACTGTAGGGTTGCCACCCGTCCTTTAAAATACGGAATCGTGCCGCGTTTGAGAATGAAATTGCGCGTCCCGTTTTGAATCATTACTGGACGTGATTTATCCCGTATTTTTTTTATAATTTTTTTTTTAAAGCAGTGTCTCATGCAAATCATCCCACACGCATTTTATGAAGATGCCTCCTTTCCTACTTTTGATTGGGTAATACTTGATGTCATCGTTAGTTTGATTGGTGTTTTTAACTGTCCAGTGAGGAGGGCGTGTCTTTTAAGTAGAGTCTGCAAAGTGTTGGCACTGAGATGTGGCGTCAGCGCCATAGTTGAAGCCCCTAACGTTGCGGTCAGCAAGTCGGCTACCATCCGCCATGTGCCGTCTTTCAGTTGCGAGAAGCAGATCATACAATGGTTGAAACTGTTGCCCCTAACGTTGCGCCACGGCGTGTGGTTCATTTATACCTCGTGTGTTCTCATTAAACTTTTATCTCGCGAATATGTTATTGCAATCCGCAGTGGGAGCGTTTCTATAAACTTAATTTAAACTTACGTTTTACACCGTGCTTTCTTTCCCTTATGAACATGCTTGTATGCTTAACTCGCTCCGTTCTCAATTGTTTAATTAATTTTTTGCTCTTAGCTGTTCGCGGCTCTTCCTCCATTTCCCCCTACTTCGTTCTTTTATCTCGCGAATATGTTATTGCAATCCTTAACGGGAGCGTTTCAATAAACTGATTGAAAATAGTTTTGCATTTACCTTTTTAGTAAAAGGCGAGCTTTTAAGCCTGAGAAATCAGCCCGTAAATGCACACGTTTAATTGCACATGTGTTAATATGTATGGTTACACAGTATTAAAAGACAGTGAACAACGTCAGTTACCTTTGTTCCCGCGTTTGATAAAAGGTGAGCTTTTAAGCCTGAGAAATCACCCTGTAAATGCACACGTTTAATTGCACATGTGTTAATATGTATGCTTACACAGTATTTAAAGACAGTCAAAAATTAACGTCATTTACCTTCGTTCCCGCGTGTGACTCGTGCTGTAAATCTCTTCCTTGTTTTTAGTTCACGTGATTACGTAGGAGGCGTGATGACGCGATACGTGACTCCGCCTCCTCCATTACAGTGTATGGACAAAAAATATGTTCCAGTTATGACCATTACGCTTTGAATTTCGAAATGAAACCTGCCTAACTTTTGTAAGTAAGCTGTAAGGAATGAGCCTGCCAAATTTCAGCCTTCCACCTACACGGGAAGTTGGAGAATTAGTGATGAGTGAGTCAGTGAGTCAGTCAGTCAGTCAGTGAGGGCTTTGCCTTTTATTATTATAGATTAAACAGTTATTCTAATCATTTTGATGAAACAATCACCAGGATCTTGATATCATTATTCAGTAAGGACACTGGTCTATAGATTGTGCACTTTAACATGTTTTAAATTCTTATTTGTAAAAACAACAGGTCATACTTGATGCACTTGTTTTTAATAATTTGTTATCTTTTCTATCTTTCTTAATATTGATTATTAGTGTTACAGTAATATAAAATCCATTATGTATATTTAGAATCATGCTAAAAATAGTTGGAGTGGTGGCTCGGAGGCTAAAGATCTGTGCTGGTATCTGGAAGTTCAAATCCTATTACTGCCAGAAGGGATCCTGCTCTGTTGAGCCCTTGAACAAGGCCCATAACCTGAACATTGCTCCAGGGGTGTTGCTGTGCAATGGATGACCCTGCCCTCTGACCTCCAAAGTCATGCAAAAAGACCATTTCTTCTTGGTGATTAATAATAAAGTACAGTGGAACCTTGGTTTGCGAGCATAATTCGTTCCGGAAACGTGCTCATAGTCCAAAGCACTCGTATATCAAAGTGAAATTCCCCATAAGAAATAACAGAAACAGATGATTTGTTCCACAACCCAAAACTATTCATATAAAAATGATTAATACAAAATATAAAGTAAAAATACATAAAACAAATTAACTTGCACTTTACCTTTGAAAAGAATCATGGCTGGTGTGAGTGAGTTTCTAAACTCTTGTGGGAACATTATAAATGTGCAGGGCCCTGCCTGACTGCTGTGTCTGTGTATAAATAACCGCGCTGTTGCTGTTTCAAGCTGAATAAAGCTTGTGTTGCTAAAGTACTGAGACTCAGCTTCGTGTTTTAGGGTGCAAGACGGGGACTCGCACGTCACAGCATACAAGCGCGCACAAGCGCACACACACACGAGCACGCGCGAGCACACACACACACGAGCGCGCACACACTGTCACAATGCTAATGCTGTAGTAAACACTATACGCTCGTACAGATGTTGACTATATGAGTGAGGCACGCCGACTCAGACGGAGAATAGGAGACGATTGCCCACAATCCCGCAGTGAGAGAGAGAGAAGAACCATCAGCTCAGTTGTGATCACATGACGCTCAGCAAACAAAGTGTATACAGTACATACTACTCGTACTGCAAGACCTCACTCGTTTATCAAGTGAAAATTTATTAAAAATTTTTGCTCGTCTTGCAAAACACTCGTAAACCAGGTTACTCGCAAACCGAGGTTCCACTGTATATAAAACACATTCACACGATCAGACTTACACAGTAAAACAGCACTTTTTACTTACAAAATGAATAAATTCCCCAACTAAAAGTGGAATTGCTTTTGACAAATAATGAAATAATGTTGCTTATGGGTGCTCAGTTAGTTCTGCCTCAAAATCAAAAGATTGTATCAGGAAGTAAGATGGAAGTCTTTATAGTAAGAGTAACAGTATGAGCTATACTCCATTTGTTATTCGGTTACCCTTATTAAAAGAAATTGTGATCATAAAAAGTGTAATAAATGACAGTAGACTATTTAGTCCATCAAGTTCATTTGGTCTGGTTTGGTATTAATGTTTGGTGTAACAACCCCTGATCATCTCCTGGTTGTGATTCTGCCAGTTCCATTTTGGTATTTTGTATCTCCTGGTTCTCAGTCAGTGGCAGATTTAGGTGTGGGCGACACTGACAATATCTTGTTGAGGGTGGCATGGGATGTCTGCACCAAAAATTTCTGAATGATGATTGCAGTCTGAGCCTGTCAATCCATAAGGGAGTGTCGTTTATTAAAGTTAAAAGCTGTGCACTCTGGACACCATGGGGTGTGCTATGTAAAGTCGGCATTGTATAAATAGAGGTGCTCTGTTTATCCAACCACTCTGGACAATAAGAGGACCCCCCACTGTCATCAAAGTTTAATAATGCTGATTACCCACTATGGATACAGAGGGGCGCCATCCCCCAGTCCCTTCCTGCCCACCTTCTATGGCTCTAAATGGGCCTTGAAAAGCACTATTCTCAATTATGTAAGACAAGTGGATTACCTGTTGGCTTTCAAACCCTAGGTGATCAGTTTAGTTCTCATCTTTGACTTCAATTTTGACCTCGAGCATGCCACATAACCTTTATGTTTCTAAATGTCAAGAAATTAAATATATCAATTAAAGTAAGCCACTGTTCTTCTAAAGTACTTTGTGTTTTCAATGAAATACAATACTTAACACAGTATACCCCAAGTTCATGTATGGCTACCACAGCCAACAATTTACAGATCTGAGTCAACTGCCTAATTTTTCTAATCATCCCAGAAACCAAATGTTCATCTCAACAGAACATAAAACATTACAGATGGAACTAAACACAACTGAAAAGGTCTGAAGCTACCAAATAACAGTTTACATACCATAGACATGAAAAAGTAAAAGATATAAAACAATATATTTCAGGGCTTCTTTTGCCTAATTTTCTGTCTTATTCTTCCTAGGACTTTACATGGGAGAAGAGCCCCCCCAAAAAAAGAATGTCCTTCTGAGCACATGAAAAAATGAAAAGTTCTAAAGCAGGCCGACTCTTTAAATAGCTCCTGTTAGAAGAAAGCAGATCTTTGGTCCCTTAGCAATTAAAGGTCTTTTCACTGTAAATGTGATTCGTCTGGTGATAAATTAATTTTATTGCTGTGACAGTGACCTTTAACTTTGGTGACAGCGTTTGCCTGTTGCGGCATTTCTCAAATTCTCATCTAATTACCAAACTAGCTTTAGCTGAGGGAAGTTGATTCCTACTTCTTGTTTTGAATCACATTTCCAGAATAAAGGACTCAATGTGACATAGGGGGTCTCGGACGCAACAATGTTGGTTTTTGTATTTATTTCAAAATACCAACTATGTTAAATACAAAGTGGCTTTTAATAAGCAATTATAAGTATGTTAAGTATAAATAAATAAATAAATAAATGTTTAAGACTATGCTCTGTTAATTGCATGCGGTTCTGCAAAGTTCTAGGTTTACAACCCGCCAAAGTCTTACTGAGTGACCCTGAGCAAGTCAATGAACCTTCCCTGACCCCACTGTAAAATTAATTAACTTGTGAAGTGCTTTGGGAGAGTGTTCATCATAAAAAGTGTTCCTATGAAATAAAAAAAAATATTTATTTCTAATCGGCTTTTTATAGCAGTCAGTTAACAATAAGTAGGCATAGATCCAAATAAAAAATGTGCGGCACAGAGAAGCCACTAAGTCATTGTCATGTGTATGTATGGGTTCTCATTATAAACTGTACCCTTTTTCAAAGGATATTGTATAGTTTTTAATTTTAAGGTTAGCATAATTTACACACAGAAGCAAAAGTAAAAAGAATTTTTTAAATGCTGAGCACTTTACAGACTGAAGAAGGCATAAAAGTCTATTTATCATTTACTTACCTTGCAAGCCAGACATACTGTATACATCTCAGTGAATTTTGCTTAAAACTTGGTGGGAACAATTAAATAGCTCACTGAGTTTTACAATTCTAAACCAATCCAACGCCTCGTGAAGGCTGAGCTCAAAGTAGGGGCAGTGATTTTAAACTACAAAGATCAGAGGTACTCTCATTAACCTGGTCCGACAGACAACAAGCTTCCGTTTATGATGAACGTTCTACAATTGAAAAGTCTCCTAAGAAAACTCTATTAGACATATACAGTCATATGAAAAAGTTTGGGGACCCCCCCGCACCCCCCCCCTCCCCGCCTCTCAGCTTGTATAAAAATTTACTCTACTTTCAACAAAAAAGATAACAGTGGTATGTCTTTCATTTCCTAGGAATGTCTGAGTACTGGGGTGTTTTCCGAACAAAGAATTTTAGTGAAGCAGTATTTAGTTGTATGAAATTAAATTAAATGTGAAAAACTGTCTGTGTAAAAATTTGGGTCCCCTTGTAATTTTGCTGATTTGAATGCCTGTCACTGCTCAATGCTGATTACTTGCAACACCAAATTGGTTGGATTAGCTCGTTAAGCCTTGAACTTCATAGACAGGTGTGTCCAATCATGAGATATAAAGGTATTTAAGGTGGTCAATTGCAAGTGCTTCCTTCCCTTTGACTCTCCTCTGAAGAGTGACAGCATGGGATCCTCAAAGCAACTCTCAAAAGATCTGAAAACAAAGATTGTTGAGTCTCATGGTTTAGGGGAAGGCTAAAAAAAGCTATCTCAGAGGTTTAAACTGTCAGTTTCAACTGTAAGGAATGGAATCAGGAAATGGAAGGCCACAGGCACAATTGCTGTTAAACCCAGCAGGTCTGGCAGGCCAAGAAAAATACAGGAGCGGCATATGCACAGGATTGTGAGAATGGTTACAGACAACCCACAGATCATCTCCAAAGACCTGCAAGAATCTTGCTGCAGATGGTATATCTGTACATCATTCTACAATTCAATGCAATTTGCACAAAGAACATCTGTATGGCAGGGTGATGAGAAAGAAGCCCTTTCTGCACTTACGCCACAAACAGAGTCGCTTGTTGTATGCAAATGCTCATTTAGACAAGCCAGATTCATTTTGGAACAAAGTGCTTTGGACTGATGAGATAAAAATTGAGTTATTTACTCATAACAAAAAGCCACTTTTCATGGTGGAAGAAGAACACCGCATTCCAAGAAAAACACCTGCTACCTACTATCAAATTTGGTGGAGGTCCCATCATGCTGTGGGGCTGTGTGGCTAGTTCAGGGACTGGGGCCCTTGTTAAAGTCGAGGGTCGGATGAATTCAACCCAATATCAACAAATTCTTCAGGATCATGTTCATGCATCAGTCACAAAGTTGAAGTTATGCAGGGGTTGGATATTCCAACAAGACAATGACCCAAAACACAGTATCGAAATCTACAAAGGCATTCATGCAGAGGGAGAAGTACAATGTTCTGGCCGTCACAGTCCCCTGACTTGAATATCATCGAAAATCTATGGGATGATTTGAAGCAAGCTGTCCATGCTCGGCAGCCATCAAATTTAACTGAACTGGAGAGATTTTGTATGGAAGAATGGTCAAAAATATCTCCATCTAGAATCCAGACACTCATCAAAGGCTATAGGAGGTGTCTAGAGGCTGTTATATTTGCAAAAGGAGGCTCAGCTAAGTAATTTTGTTATGATGCATATTGCATATTTTCTGTTAATCCAATAAACTTAATGTCACTGCTTAAATACTACTGTTTCCATAAGGCATGTCATATATTAAAAGGAAGTTGCTACTTTGAAAGCTCAGCCAATGATAAACAAAAATTTAAGAATTAAGAGGGATTCCCTAAACCTTTTCATATGACTGTAAATTTGTGTCACATCTATAGAGAGCACATTGAACATTTTAAAAATACACATAAACTGTTGCAAAGGAAAAACCTTTCTGTAACATCAGATTATACCTTGGTATTCAAAGGCATCAATGGAAGAGTGGAAAACGTAAGCGATATGCTGTTGGATGTGCCGTGTGCGCTCTCTGTTGTTCAGCATTACAACAATAGTGGAGGAGTCGATGTAAGCTGGAAAGAATTGGCAGCTATACTAATGAAAATATGAACAGCTAAATATGCATTTGAAGCAAATGGTGTGCCACACCCTGTCGAAAGGACTGCTGTTATGAGAACTGATAATGAAGAACCACAGGAGATGCAGATTTCAGTACTCAAAACATCAAAATCAATAAATCTGCAACACAACACTAGTAGATATACAGATGAGGCAGCACAACATCCAGTTTCTGACTGTATGGCTAAATGAATAACTAAAGAAACTGAACATTGCTGTCTTACAAATTAGCTGCAGTGTTTTAACATGTTGTATATCCATAGACCACAAGGCCTATCTAAAGTATTTGCTGTCGTTATGTCACATGGTGATTGAATAGTCAAAATGATAGAAAAGTACCATAGCAGGCAGAGGCACCTCTCAAACGCATGGTGTCAAGTAGCACGCATGTGTTTTGTCTGTTTCCACTGTTGCTGTTTTCATTACAGTGTGCAAATTAATTGCTAAGCTTCAGTTACCTTGTGCTACTGAACTCCTGAATGGATAACAGCAATTTTTAGCTTTTTGTTTTCACTCAGCATCAAGTATTTTGTTCAGTTTCTTTTGCTTTTTCCCTGAAATCCCAGTGGTGGTTTAAAACTTCATGGACTGGAACCATTGGGACGGGTGTTTTAGGAAGAAGCCCTGTGGATGCAGCCTTTGCAGCTCAGGATTTTGCCGCTATTCACTACAAGCTTTTAAACAGGTTGTCCCCAGATGTGCAGTAAAGTATATTCTATTATGAGAATGACATCTTGCCCTGCGTGACTAGTTTTTTACCAAGACAAATGTCATAAGAAGCTGCAGCCTTTCTCAGCAGCACTGGACGCTAAGTGAAAATCAAATGGATTAAATGCCATTCTGTCTCAAAGGCACAGTTTCAGTGGTGAGCAGCTTGTAAACTGACTGTATATTTCTAAAATGTGTGAGAAACCTGGAGATGCCAGAGAAAATTCATGCAGTAATATATGATAATATGTAAACGTCACCTGGGTAGGGGCTGGACGGGCAAACGCAGCATCAAATAATGGACATTTGAAGTCAAATTAAATTAAAAGACCAATTTTGTTTATAAAGTCTTTACACTAAATAGTAAAATACATTGTTGATGGCATAGTGAAAATTAAGTGAAACATTTACCGTATATACTTGGGTCGGGTCTTGAAACCCATGCATAAAATCAGACCCCGACTTATACGCCCACACACGCAATCTCTCACCAGTTTCTCAGACACATTGAATTTTGTTGCAGCAGCGCAGTCACCAATTTCTTTTGCTACTTCAATTAACGTTTAATTTAAAACCTGCTACATATTTTCTTCCGATTGAATGCTTCATTGTAGATAAGGGATGCTCTTACGATAAAGGAGTATGAGAGTGTGAGATACAAAAAACACAAATCAGTGCAAATGTTGCTTCGGAATAGTTCGGGTATTACCATGTGGTCACGTAGGCACAATAGATAGAGAGAGAGAGAGAGGTTAGGAGCACACGCTGATACAGCGCATTGCCGCACCCACATAGAAAAAAAGGCAGTGTGCTCCATGGTATCATAATCCCTTGTGCCAATAGCGTGAGTTTTCTGCATTCGATTTATATGACCAACATTATAAAATACCAGAAATTATACGGTAAAATCAAGTCACGACTTATCTGCGGGAGAACTTATCCGTGAGTATATACAGTAGTCATTGGGATATACAGAATACAGTTGAACTATAGACCCCCAATATGACAGCATAGCAGCAACAGTTAAAATATTATGAAATCTAAAAGAGAGTTGGAGAGAAATATTGAAGACAAGGAAAAATATGACCCAAAGAGATTCTTTCAATATCTTAATAGTAAAAAAAACAGTCGAGGAAGAGGTGAAGAATATTAGGAACAGTAACGGTTAGCTAGAATAAACAGACAGTGAAATAGCAAATGCTTTGAATTTTAGACATATGAAGAAGTCAATAATCTACTAAAAGTAATAGTAACTATTAAGAGAATAGAAGTGGTAAAAAGAACACTAACTTTTACAAGTACTATAAATTAACACCAGCTGTTACAGACGCAAATCAGATGTATGTTTTTATTGTATGATATTAACAATAAGAGCAGCTCACTACTCAAAATGGTAAATTTGTGAGGCAGCTGGTATCGAACCCACATTTCTTGATTACAAGTGAGCAGTTCTTATCGATGCATCACGGAAGCTGTCGTATTATACTTGCACCTTTTGTGAAAGTGTTTATTTGATATTTGGACTTCAGGCTTCTCACATTATATGCTTCATGTCTACATTTTGTCATTTATTACTAAAACATGAAAAACGTTTCTGTTTTAATGATGTGTTTACATAGATTGTTGTAGACACGGAACACACATGAAATGCATGTATTCCAAATAACGATCTATTATTTTCCCTCTAAAAGTCCAGCACTTCACTCCCAGATAATCAAGGCTTGAATTGGGAGAACTTTGTGCATGTTCTGCGGCAGTGGGGGAATGGAATAGTAGGCTGCTTACTGCTTGTGTTGATCGACACATTTACAAGACAAAAGATGCTGAATGGAGAGGTGCAAAGGGATTTAAGGTTTTGCCTAAGTTTTTTCATAGGCTTTGGTAATACTAGTGTTAATGACTTGGAAATTGTAGAGGGAGAAGTACTGCTTAGGTTAAATAGGCTGAAATCTAACAGATAATTGAGGCCAAATAACATTTATTCTCAAATGTTTAAGGAGGCAAGTGAGTACATTCATCAACAACTGGCACATATTTTTTTGAAAATCTATGGGGTATCACTAAATACTGGAAGATAGATAACATAATCATGTATAAAAAGGTTGATCATGTTGATCCAAATAACAATTGGCCAGTAACCCTATTGTGTATCACAGATACTGTAAATTAATGGAAGCAATTATTAAGAAAAAGATTGCGCAGCACATGTCTAGAACAGGAGTCAGCAAAATTAAACTTAGGCAGAAAAAGGGAGCAAGGAACATTAAAAAACCCTGGTCCAATTAAACAGAGTTCTTTTAGTATGTGTTAAGGAATATATTTCAATGAATTCTTAAACCACAAGTAAGAACAAAAGGAGTCAGAAATCCAAACCAAAGAGTTGACAATGTAGTCTCAACACCTAAAGCCCAAAGCCAAGACAGGAGTTATATAAACCAGAAAATTATAAATCTACTTACAGTAATAAAGTAAAAATATGGAAATTCAAAAACAGAGAGCCAAAAGTATAAAAGAGCACTGATGCTTCAGAAGTAGCCCAGATGGTTTTGTAGGCTTATATAAATCAATGGGTGGTCACACAGCTGCAGCATCAGGAGCCCCTTACCCCAGGGCTCAATACACACAAAACTAATAACATAAGACACAAAACTAAGAAAGACATGCTTAACATAATCGATTAACAAAAAAGTAATTAAAAAATCAAGATTCTTTGAGAAATAATGAAAACTAAATTGAATCAGAATGTACAAAATAATATTTAATAGAGAAAAAAAAGCATAAATAAAAAGAAATGACACTCTGAAGGAAACACTGGCTATTCCATAACCCCGTTTCCTTATACCTGATGCTATTCTTTAATATTCTTAATCTTCTGCCTTCCTTAAGTCTTTTATCGTGCTTAGTTCTATCATATAGATAATATCAATGTAGTGAAGCCCATAGAGGAACAGACAATTGGTTTGTGTCAAACTTTCAGAGATAGCATTTTGAACATCTTGAAATATTTTGATTCTCTTCGCAGGAAGTCATTTGCATAGTGTATTGCAGTAAGGTTGGTGTGACAAAATTTTGCATCAAAGTAGGTGAAGAATAAATCCGGTTCTATAAATATTCCTTAAGCATGAGATGTACACCCTAACTGAAGCAAAGATGTGATATTTAAATTGCAAAATGCAATTTAATATAACTCCAACACTGCTGACAGTAAACAATGAAATGTCCCTTAAAATGAGATCTAAGAAGAAAGTTTCAAATTTTTGAATGGATCTAGCATTCCCTCAAGAACTGTTTAGTTTTGCCTCGCTTTACAGTTATCCATATATGTCCAGCAGTTATCTTCATATAGAGCTGTGTACTGTCTGCTTTTGGGCAGAGCATGAGTTTATCCTTTAGAACAATCTAGAAGAGAACAGACCATTCAGCCCAACAAAGCTTGCTAGTCCTATCTACTTAATTCTTCCAACATAACATCAAGTTGAGTTTTGAAAGTACTCACAGTCCTACTGTTCTACTGTCTACCACACTATTTGGTAACTTGTTCTGTGTGAGAGGAAAAGCTTGCTAATGTTTGAGTGAAATTTGCCCTTAACATGTTTTCAATTGTGCCTCTGTATCCTTGATGAGCTCATTTTAAAGTAACCACTGTATTAATTCCCTTCATAATTTACACAATTCAGTCATGTAACCTCTTAATCTCCTTTTGCTTAAACTGTATAGGCTCAGCTATTTTAATCTTTCCTCATAATTTATCCCCTGTAGCCCTGGAATCAGGTGAGTCGGACTTAGACTTTTTGTAGAGCTGCTATATCTTTTTTGTAGCCTAGAGACCAAAACTGCACACAGGACTTCAGATGAGGTCTAATCAGTGAGCTATAAGGCTTGAGCAGAACCTCCTGTGACTTGTACTCCACAGATCAGGGCGCTATATAACCTGACATTCTGTTAGCCTTCTTAATGGCTTCTGAGCAATGTCTGGCAATTGATAGTTTAGTGTCCACTACAACTCCTAAATCCTTTTCATAAGGTGTACTTTTGATTTTCAAACCCCTCATTGTGTATTCAGACTTAACAATTTTACTTCCTACATGTAATACTTTACATTTACTTACATTAAATTTAATTAGTCACCAATCTGCCTAAGCCTGTATGCTCTCCAAGTTCCTCTATAATGACTCAATGGATTCGAGATTACCTCCAGTTCCACCTAGCTTGCTATCACCTGCATAATTAACCAGTTTATTATTTATATTCCAATTCAAATAATTTATATATATTAAAAATAGCAGCGGTCCCCAGCACTGACTCCTGTGGAATACCACTCTTAACCTTAGCCAATTCTGTTAAAGTTCCTCACACCATCACCCTCTGCTTTCTTTGCCAATTCTGCATCTATCAACACACCACACCCTGAACTCCCACTTTTTTTTAGTTTGATTCCCAACCTCTCATGTGGCACCTTATTAAATGCTTTCTGAAAGTCAAGATAAATAATATCATATGCTCCACTTTGATCATTTTCTTTTGTTGCTTCCTTATAGAATTCCAGCATGTTAGTTAAACAGGATCTCCCTCTTCTGAACCCATGCTGACTGTTCAGTAAAATTTCTTTTCCAGCCAGGTGTTGCTCAATCCTTTTCTTACTGGCCTATAGTTGCTTGGATCTGCCTGAACACGCTTTTTATACAATAAGATGATATTTGCCATTTTCCAGTCCTTTGGAATTTCCCCAGTGCACAGTGACTACCTAAAAATATGTGTCAACAGTTTATATCTGTACTAGCTAACCTTCTTAAGAACTAAAGGACAAATATTATCTGGTCCTTGTGATTTGTTTGATTTCAGCCTGTTTAATTTGAGCAGCACTTCCTCTACAATTTCCAAATCACTCAGTATCTCCTTAGTAGCCTGTTTTACCGCTCAGAGATTATCCACTTTTCTCACTTTAAAGCATCTGCTGTTTCACTGTCTGTATATTTTTATTCCACTTTACTATTCTGATGCTTTTCACCTCCTTCTTGACTGCTCTTATACTATGAAAATACTGAAAGTTTGCTACAAACATACTGCAAATACTCCACTGCAGTGGGCTGGCGCCCTGCCCGGGGTTTGTTTCCTGCCTTGCACCCTGTGTTGGCTGGGATTGGCTCCAGCAGACCCCCGTGACCCTGTAGTTAGGATATAGCGGGTTGGATAATGGATGGATGGATGGATGGATAAATATTCCAGTGGCAGAATGTTAAACAAAAGTGGACCAAACATGAAACCATAAGACACACAGCAGGAGAGGTTCTGCCTCCAAACACACTATAGCCTTTAGCGTTCTTTAGGACTCCAATGCAAAAATGCTATCCTTAATTCAATACAGAGCACATTAATTGACAGATAGTTTTCACTCAGTTGACAAAATTAACAACTCACTCAATATGAAACTCATTCATTTTCATTCTTTCCTGTGTTCTCACTAGCCTAGGATAGATTTATGTAACAAAGCACTTCCATGGAAAGTGCTTTGTCATAATATTTGTCATTATAGTGACGATTGAATTCTTTCAAGAATTGTATATGGTTGACGTGATGGTACAATATTTATCCATTCTTTCTCAAAGCTGCACTCACAAACCATAATAGTAAAAGAACGGTTAAGGAGGAGATGTATTAGGAAACGGTAATGTTATGGTATACTTATGTAATCCCGCTTTACACAGGTCTCTAAATCTTTGGCATTTGAAGCAATGAAAGGCAAAAGCATGTGCATGTAAATTCCAGATCGTGTACTCTGCATTGTGTAGCTACATCTTATCTGGTCAAATAAAGTTCTCCTAAGACCACTGTTCAAATACCCTTTTAACTTTATTGCCTTTCTTTTTCAGTTTAAAAAATTGCTTGCAGACAGTGGCAGACAGGATGCATGAATTCAATGAGGTTTGACCCCCAAAGGTTCAATAGCAAGTTCTCACCTCTCTCAAAATGAAAAGTACAGGTTATTTTTGTTTCCTTCAATGATTTTGCTTGTTCACTCTGGGTAGTACTAGGCTCAGATATTACACACTGTTCACAAACAAGCCATTGTAAAAAGACATTACCTTGGAGATACAACTACACCAACACATTTCCAAGTACCTTCTGCATGTATGTTTTGTATTTAAATATATTTGCAAGTTTTCAGGTATTTTTTTGCCCACTTCTAAAATCACTGTTATATATGCACTTGGTGCTCGTTCTTCATCAGTTAATTAATGGACAGATATTGCTGTTTTCCATTTTCCTTAAATAAATGTATACCTTGCTCTTTGTGTGTTTTAACAAATCTGCATTTATATGTGTACCACTTCTACATTATGTAATTAGTATAGTATCCTGACCAGGACGTCCCGAAGACAGAAGGACCAGGGAAGACGATATATTGGCTTCAACAGCTCCCCCGGAACACAAGGGGACAAACCCCCTGGAATACGCTGGGGTCACAGGCTTGGAGCTTAGAAGCTCAGCCCTGCTGGGGCCCGTGGTCACCACCAAAGGAAAATTGGTCATTTAAGGAGTCCTGGATGGCAGCACTTCCGCCACACTAAGAAGTGCTGCCTGAAGAAGGTCCAAATGCGCCTGGAGTACTTCCGGGTGTCCATGCCACAACTGGGAGTGCTGCCATAAAGTAATTGGAGAACATCTGCAATACTTCCGGGTACGAAATAAAAGAGGCCACCTCACTCCATTTGGGAGCTGGAGTCGGGAGGTGGAGAACAGAGCTTGCGGAAGAGGAGTGGAGGCAGCAGAAAAGAGAGAAGAGAGAAAGAAGAAGACAAATATTTAAAAGAGAAAAAGGGACTGAGTTATTCATGTGGGATTTGTGTACTGTGTTGTATAAAAGCAGAAGAAGAAGTAAAAGCGTGTGTTTTTGGGAGTTGTGTCTCGCTGTCTGTCTGTGATTGGGTTATATTCCACTATATATATATATATATATATATATATCTATACTAATAAAAGGCAAAGCCCTCACTGACTCACTGACTGACTGACTGACTGATTGACTGACTGACTCATCACTAATTGTCCAACTTCCCGTGCAGGTGGAAGGCTGAAATTTGGTAGGCTCATTCCTTACAGCTTACTTACAAAAGTTAGGCAGGTTTCATTTCAAAATTCTACGCGTAATGGTCATAACTGGAACCTCTTTTTTGTCCATATACTGTAATGGAAGAGGCGGAGTCACGTATCGCGTCATCACGCCTCCTACGTAATCACGTGAACTGAAAACAAGGAAGAGATTTACAGCACGACTCAAACGTATGAACGAAGGTAAATGACGTTAATTGTTGAGTGTCTTTTAATACTGTGTAAGCATACATATTAACACGTGCAATTAAACGTGAAATGTGTTAATCGTTAACTAATAGTATGGGATGGTGTTTTTTGACTCGCGCCTTGATTTAAACGATTCCATGTCTTGGTGGGTTTGCGTAGCTTATTGTCAATATCTTTACACCTGTTTTTAAGACTTATTGACTGAAACGGGCTTTCACGAAAAAAGTTAGGGCTTTGCTACAGGATACACCCTCCACAAGTTAAGGAAGTAAAAATAAAGGTATATATTTCTGTTTTATTTAAACCTTTTAAATTCGTATGCATAGCCCCATTTGGCTGTTTTAGTTTTTTTTTTCTTTCTTCAGTAATATTTAATCTCCTTAAAGAAAAACAACATATGCATTTTACTTTTTTTGTATCTCTTTAGTAATATTTTAGTGTAAAAGGATAACCAGTATTTAAACCTTTTATTTTACTTTATAAAGTTATTTTACACAATGTTGAAAAATTAATAAGAAAGCTACATATTTTGGCAGCTGCTGCTTTAATTTTCAATGAAATGAAAAAAGCTCTCCAAGAGAAAACCTCAATGAAGAAGAAACAGTTTGCACTATCTAAAAAGGAGAAACCCTCATTTATAAAGGTTTGCTGCAGATGACTTAACTGAAAATAAATGAATAGTTCCTATGTGTATAATACATATTTATCTATTTGACTTATGACTTTATTCCAACAACTTGCAACATCTGAGGTACAATTTGTTACATTACTTTTGTTTTTTGCAGCACAGGCAGGTGAAGTGACTTCCTCAGGGTCACACAGTGGTGTCAGTACCAGGATTTGAACTGACAAGCTCCGGGTTTGCTGAAATATTACTGAAGAAAGAAAAAAAAACGAAAACGGGCAAATGGGGCTATGCATACAAATGTCCATCCATCCATTATCCAACCCGCTATATCCTAAATACAGGAGCCAATCCCTGCCAACACAGGGCACAAGGCAGGAAACAAACCCCGGGCAAGGTGCCAGCCCACCGCAGGGCGCACACACCCACACACACCCACACACCACGGACAATTTAGAATCGCCAATGCACCTAACCTGCATGTCTTTGGACTGTGGGAGGAAACCGGAGTACCCGGAGGAAACCCAGACAGACACGGGGACAACATTCAAACTCCACGCAGGGAAGCGAACCCGGGTCTCCTAACTGGCACCTTTCACTGCGCCACCATACCGCCCGCATACAAACTTAAAAGGTTTAAATAAAACAGAAATATATACCTTTATTTTTACTTCCTTAACTTGTGGAGGGTGTATCCTGTAGCAAAGCCCTAACTTTTTTCATGAAAGCCCCTTTCAGTCAATAAGCTTTAAAAACAGGTGTAAAGCTAAACTTGCAGCACTGCTATTCAATTACACTTGCCTAACGCCTCTCCTAAGGGGACATACTGTGGGATCTGGGCATCAGTCAAAGCACCAATCACAGGCCCAATTAGAAAGCGGGAAGCTGTGATTTGTCATCTCCCTCCCATGTAACAATCACAGCCCGTGTTACAACGCACTATGTATGTATGTGTATATGTATATATGTGTATGTGTGTGTGTATGTATGTGTGTATATGTATGTGTATATATATGTTGATATGTGTGTATGTATATATATATATATATATATATATATATGTGGATGTGTATATATATGTATATATGTATATATGTGTATATGCAGATATGTATATATATATGTATATATGTATATATATGTTTACATAACCTCTTTAACACACTACTTCTCTGCTGCGAAGCACGGGTATTTTGCTAGTATATATATATATATATTTGTATTTTAAATGAGAATTGCTCACAGCACATTGCACCTGCATTCAGTGTAGAGTGCTATACAAAAAATAAGTTATACTGTATTGTACTTGGGAGGGTTGACCCATTCAACATTGGCTGTTACCTCTCTGTGTTGTAATGATGGCCTGGCAAAGCATCATGGGGAGCTGGGAAAAAAAAATTGTCTAATGTATTGTATAATGAATTTCCAGGAAAATATTTAGTGAACAAGTTCACAGGCGAATACAGCATATTTGTTGTGAAAAATGGTTTGCTGAATTTCACTAATCAGCCCTGCTGGGCACAGAAGCTTTAATTTGGTGTTGGCAAGACTGATTGGGGAATCATTCCTTTACAATATATAGTGGCACTTTGGCACCAGTATTTCTAGTTTTTGTATAATTTAAAAATGCTGATATTTAAAGGTGTATTTTATTGTCAGTCATTCACTATGCTGCCCTTTTTATTTTTGACACCTTTCAACATAGCATTCTGATTTACATACTAAATAATGATTTATTCATGAAAGAAAAACTGATATAACTTTAATTGGTGAGTCACACTTTTCTGCTAAAGTGTTATTCCATCATGTATAGGTGTGATTTAATTCATAATGCTTCATTTCAAAAATTGCCTAGACTATTGTATTTACAGTCTATTTAATTTTTTAAGTTAAAAGTATGATTTTAAATATGACCTTCATGCCTTAGCATACTTGCATTAGTAATAGAATATCAAATCAACATGGGATATTATAAATAATTTACAAGAATCAACTAAACCACCAAAAAAGACAAAAGAACACAAGCATACAGAATGCAGGAAAAGCAGTAATGGCATTGCTGGCACATGTCCTCTTTTAACATGTAATAAGTTTCAAATGAGACAACTCATCAGGATTCTATTCCTAGGTGTTGATGTCAGGTCCAACCAACCCCCCTTAACTTTCCAACACCCTTTGCATAATTTAACCTGATATGGAACATTTCAAATTTAGATAGTCAAGGCTACAATTACAAAGACTTTGACAGTGAACCTAGCATGTAGGTTATTAAAAGCAGCTCAATTAAAAGCTCTGATTACTTTAAAGATTAGCTAAGTTGTACATTTAGACAGAACAGAAAAAATACATTTTATGATGGTGATAATCGATTATCACCATCATTTGTGTGCGTGTGTGTGTATTGTATATATGCAGTGTGTATATATATATATATATATATATATATATATATATATATATATATATATATAGTAATAAAAAATTAAAAGAGATTAAATATATTGTTCGGATTTAAACTTTAAGTCGGAGACTTGTAGATCTAATTCGTGTTGCCATCAGGGAAAAGTACAATACAATACAATAGTTTATTTTTGTATAGCCCAAAATCACACAGGAGGTGCCGCAATGGGCTTTAACAGGCCCTGCCTCTTGACAGCCCCCCAGCCTTGACTCTCTAGGAAGACAAGGAAAAACTCCCAAAAAAACCCTTGTAGGGAAAAAATGGAAGAAACCTTGGGAAAGGCAGTTCAAAGAGAGACCCCTTTCCAGGTAGGTTGGGCATGTAGTGGGTGTCAAAAGAAGGGGGTCAATACAATACAATGCAGTACACAGAACAGAACAATTCCTCAATATAGTAAGAAATAAAAAATATAAATTTTAGAAGTACAGAGCAGAATTTAACAGTAGATGATATATCCCATAAGAAGATTTGGATTTGTGCAAAGTCCTGGAGACCTCATCCTTCAAGCTGCCTCCCCCATTTGGCCATTCCACAGCTGAAACAGTGCTGGGCCAGCCAATCCGATGAAAGGACCCCTCTTTCCCACGATTCCTACGATCCTCCATCTGGGATGACTTTTCCTTAGGCAGGCAAAGCAACTTGGCAGGTGGGCCGTGGCACCAAGTGCCACATCTGAGTACCGAGAAGAAAAACAGAATAAGTGAGGGTTATTATACAATTATAACTGTCATGTTACTTATGTTTAAATGCTAATGACTAACAACAGAGATGCAGTCTGTACAGTTAATCAGCAGCTCTAGTCAGGGTGTGCTAAACTGAAGTAGTGAGTCTTCAGCCGGGATTTAAAAGCTGAGACCGAAGGGGCATCTCTTATAGTAGCAGGCAGACCATTCCACAGTTTAGGGGCCCTGTAACTAAAAGCTCGACCTCCCACTGTTATTTTATTAATTCTTGGAATCATAAGCAGACCGGCATCTTGAGATCTTAATGTGCGCTCAGGTTTGTAAGTCATGATAAGTTCAGACAAGTAAGCCGGACCTTGGCCATTTAATGCTTTATATGTGAAAAGGAGGATTTTGAAATCTGCCCTAAACTTAACCAGGAGCCAGTGTAAGGATTTAAGAACTGGAGTTATGTGTTCGTATTTTCTTGTTCTTGTAATAATTCTTGCAGCCATATTTTGGATTAACTGGAGGCTGTATAATGAACAGTTTGAACAGCCAGTGAACACCGCATTGCAGTAGTCAATCCTATTAGAGATAAATGCATGAATTAGTTTCTCAGAATACTGTTTATTTAAAAAGTTGTGTTTCTTCCTAATGAAGAGGCGTATCCACGAGAATTAAAAGATTTGTTGTTTGGTGAAAGTGAAATCCACATACACGAGCGCAGGCCAGAGGGGTTGGCGAGTGAAGCGAGACATATAAAATATGTCTATTTACAGTATACAGTATATTGTCATGGTCAGCCCACTTGGGCTGTCATCCCTGCCAGGATGGGTCCAAATCCATTACCTTGCTGGCAGGAGCCAACAGCAATTTGTGGAGGGTGTCAGCATCCTGGCTTAGGAAAATAAAGGACCCAAGATAGCAGCATCCCTGGGCCTTGATACCCAAATGGATACCCACAAGGCTTGCTGGGAATTGTAGTGCCATGGAACAGTCCTGTTGAGTTCCAGGGGTACCACTTGGGGTTGCTGTGGGAATTTAAGCTCCCTACTTTCAGGGAGTTCTATTTTACCTGGAAGTACTTTCAACAGGATATGCCCTAGCATCAGAAGTACTCCCAGATATTGGGAAAAAAGGAGTCATTCTGCCTGACCCAGATGAGTTGACATCAGGTGGAAGATGGAGAAAATTTGTCTGGGAGGGATGGAGGAGAAAGGAAGAAGAGAAATAGGATTGTGATTGCAATTGTGATTGTTTGAAGGTTATTATACTAAAAGGAAGCCTTTTGAAGGTAATTTATTATAATAAACCTTTAAATCAAACTTGGGACTTGTGTCTGTGCAGTTTTGTCTGGGGTTTGGGGTGCTGCAGCACACAACAAGGTGACAAAAATACTCATATTTTGCATTTTTGAACGACTTAAGCAAGAAAAGCAGTGAAAGGGGCACTCGGAGTGAAAATAAAAAATAATAAGTCCTCTAAGGCTTTTCTCAAAGAATCTACAGTCTCCAAACATTGGAATGAGCACCTTTTTGACCTTCAATTCTCCCAGATCTCTCACTTCCAAACTTTTTTGATTTTCAGTGTGTCTGCTCATTTTCACAGAGTCATTGTTTTCTACTTCCTAACTCTAAGGTTCTGAGTCAGTAGTGGAGAGTAGCTTTCTGAAAACTACCATGGGATACATTCATAATTAGTTAATTTATACAAGGAATATTTCATCTTGGTAGCTCTTGGGTCAACTGCACTCCAAAATCCATGAATGGCAAAATAAAAAGAGCTGATGTGAGTTGCCTGTCTGTTTATTATCACTCCATTTGGCAGACATTACAATGGTTCCCAATGGGCTAATAAGCACCTTTTAGTCCTATCAGAAAGTTGAGAAAGTTTATTTAATTAATTATAAGAATACTTAAGGACAGCAGACTGGATCAGTGGCTGTTGTGTTACCAAGAAACTAGGGTTATGTCCACACCACTATATTTTCATTTAAAAATGAAATCCATCCATACTTTTTTTTACATCATCTATGAAAACATCTCCATCCACACTAAAATGACTGAAAACACATATGATGTAGACGTTTGCCTACACTGGGCATGTGTGCATCAGTGACAAAATCCTAGAAGGGGCAAAAACGACACTAGCCATGAAATGTATCCCAAATATGTAGCTATTTGTCATTTTTGAATATATGCAGCATTCAGACTGCATAAAACACATTTTAGATTGATATACTGTAGATACACAACACCAGCGCCATGGAAAAGCAACACTTCTAAGTCTACTACTCACCAATCAGCCACCATATTAAAACCACTGAAAGCCGAAGTGAATAACATTGATTATCTTATAACAATGGCATCTATCAAGGGGTGGAATATATTAGGCAGCAAGTGAACAATCAGTTCTTGAAGGTGATGTGCTGGAAGCAGGAAAAATGGACAAGCATAAGGATCTGAGTGACTCTGACAAGGGCCAAATTGTGATGGCTAGATGACTAGGTCAGAGCATCTCCAAAATGGCTGGTCTTGTCAGGTGTTCCTGGTATGAAGTGGTTGGTATCTATGAAAATTAAAGACAACTAGTGAACCAGGAGCAGGGTCCATGGCTTTTTGATGTGTGTGAAGAGTGAAGGTTAGCCCATCTGGTCCAATCCCACAGAACAGCTACTGGACCACAAATTGCTAAGGAACTTAATGCTGGCAATGAGAGAAATGTGTCAGAACACACAGTACATAGCAGCTTGCTGTGTATGGGATTGCATAGCTTCAAACCAGTCAGAGTGCCCATGATGACAATTGCCTACCGCCGAAAGCATCTACAATGAGCATGTGAGCATCAAAAATGGACCATGGACCATTGGAACAAGGTGGCCTGGTCTAGTGAATCACATTTTCTTTTAGATCATGTGGATGGCAGCGTGCGTGTGTGTCATTTACCTGGTGAAGACATAGTAGCAAGACGCACTATGGGAAGAAGGCTCTGGGTAATGTTCAACTGGGAGACCTTGGGTCCTGGCATTAATGTAGAGATTACTTTGACAAATACCACCTACCTGAAGATTGTTGCAGATCACGTACACCCCTTCATGGCAACAGTATTACCTGATGGCAGTGGCCTCTTTCAGCAGGATAATGCGCCCTGTCATACTGCAAACATTGTTCAGAAATGGTTGGAGGAACATGACAAAGAGTTCAAGGTGCTGACTTGGCCTCCAAATTCCCCATATCTTAATTAGATCAAGCATCTATGGGATGTGTTGAAAAAACAAGTCCAATCACATACAGGCACCACATCTAAGTCACAGGACTTAAATGATCTGCTGCTAATGTCTTGGTGTTGGATAGGACACAGGACACTATTAGAGGTCTCGTGGATTCCACGTCTTGATGGGTTAGAGCTGTTTTGGTGGCACAGGATTAGGCAGGTGGTTTTAATGTTGTGGCATGGGAACATGATTTTTTTTTCTAAAAAAGATCACAAATCAGGAAGTGAGACGTTATGAGGAGCAGGGAACAAATACGTATTAAGCATGACCAAATTAGAGTGTACATTTTTAAAAGTCTATATTTTTGCCCATCCACATTGCGTTTTCATAAGTATATGGCTTTGGAGAACATTTTGAAAAGTCTCTATGCTGCATGAGGCTGCATTATGCATTTTTAAATCAGAACATACTAATGTGGATATAGCCTAGATTAGAATACCAGCCAGGTTACTCTCTTTGTGGAGTTTATATTCCGTACATGTGTCTGCATGGATTTTCTTCATATTTCCTTCCACATCTTAAAGACATGTATGTTAAGTTAGTTGGTGACTTTAATTTGCTCCAGAATGAATTAACGTGGTTGTGTGAGTCTGCTGTCTGATGGTTTAGCTCTCATGAATAGTTGTTTCCTGCCATGTGCCTTATGTTTCTATGATAGACTTCCGCACAATTCCATATAATCTTAGAACTGTATTAGGTGGGTTCCATAGATCGATTGGCTCTTGTATCAATATGCAAGAGCATGAACATCATGAGCTTTGAATTCCTCAGTGTGCATTTAAATTTAAGCTTCAGTGAATAATGTATATCAAGTAGTCAATGGGTGTTTATATAACAGGAAGAAAATTATTCAAAAAGCATGTTATGGCAGCTGTACAACAGAGATCCATGCTGTATATGTTCTGCTGCAGAGATTAGTTCTGAGTCTGTTGTAATTCTCATTCTACAAAATATGTAGGTAGATGACGCACAGCTTTACTTATCTATTGAACAAGAAAACCCTGAGACTGTAAGTCCTCTGATTCAAGGTCTTACCAGCGTTACAGAGTGGATGAGTATTAATGTCATCCACTAACTAAACTAAACTTAACTAAATAAGGGAACAATGCAAACACATTAAAGGGGTTCTTTAAGAAAACTAATGGCCATAGTTGACGTTATTTAATATGTTTTGAATATCAATAAAGCAGGCCCCTTTTAAAAGGTCCAGGCACTGGATTCAGTTAGCAAGCTTTCAGTTGGGCACTCCTGTCATAGACATTTTTTTTCTTTAGTATCCCACTGGCTGGAATTTTGTTTTCCTCATTGTCACAGGCCAGCTTGTGACTGACAGCTTACAGGTAGCGTTGCGCCGACTAGGACCAAAGGTAAAGTGAGAGGCAGAAATAAAACCAATGGTACAGTGGTGGCAGATAATGTTAAAATACAAAAGGTTGGTTTTATTGAACAAGTTAGTTCACAAGAACAGTTATTAAGTGATGAATATTTGTCTCTATTATAAAAAAAACACTTGGAAGGAGACGAGACATGATTGTCTCAGAGACACTTTCACGTCTTGCGAAACAAGTCTTCGTGCCAAGTGATGTAACCACTCCCGGGGCCAGAAGCCCCACGAGACAAGAGCTTATGCAAAGAGATTTGGAAAAGTCCTGTGTAGTTATGTCAGACACATTTCTTGAAGAGAGAAAGAAACGATATTTACTCACGGGCAGTTATACATTGCGTTGTCACGATGTAATTCCAAACACGGAATCGAAATTCAGTGCGATATTGATGAAAAGATAAAAGCGAAAAAAAGTGTGTGATGTAAAATGCAGATCACGCGGCACTGCGGCAGAAGCAATCCCAGCAGCTGATCGAGCAAAGAGGAGGTAAAAAAAAAACTGCATGTGTTTCCCATTGTATCAAAGTTTAAGAGGGGTTGTTGGAAGAGTGATCATTTCTCCTTGGGGTGCATTCAGCCCCCCTCTTCACAACGCGAGCGGCAGAGATGTGAAGTTGTTGGTGCGTAGCACAGGTGGGAGAGCGAAACGAGCAGGGGGCAAAGCCCACTAATACAGTGAAAAAATTATTGTATTCAAAATTACAGTTCAAGTCTTGTGAATACACACAAGTAGGTAACACCAAACCAAAAACACACAGAAAAATAACCCCCATTGTGTCACTCTCAAAAAGGAAATAATAAAAAAAGCAGTTTTCTTCTGCACAAGGACTCTATCCAGCTAGCCACAAAAACTGTGGTAAAAGTTCATCTCTCCATTAAAAAGAAAAAAAAAATAAACGGCTTGCGTGATCTTCATCCATTTAAAAGCTCCTAGCCAAAATAATCAGGAGCCCAACCCAGGTCCTAGGAGGTCCCTCACAGCTCCTCCTTGGCAGCCAGTCACAGTGCCACCACACTACTTTTTCCACTGGCAGGCTCTGCTCGCACGAAGACCTCTTTCTTGCATTGATCGCCCCCTGCTATTATGTAGAGGCTCCAATCTTTCTCTGATAATCACAGCATGGCACTTGGACTCAACTACCTTCCGAGGAGAAAACTGATCAAACTCAATAACCTCCTACACATTCACACGTAGTACTGCGGCTCTTGACTTAACACACAGAAAACACATACACAATCTCAAAACAAAAGCAAGTCAACTGAACTTAACAGTCATTAAACCAAAATCAAAACTAAAATGTGACTTCCTGAAACTCTTGCTTTCTAATCCGTCCACCTGTTCGTCAGCCTGCAGATGCCTGGCTATGATGCTGTCTTTAAACTTAGACCCTCTATCTCATGTGCACATGTTAAAAGCTACACAGACAGGAAACAGCTGGGACATTCACCCAATGCCAGCAACACTTTCCATTCACTGTACATTAAACCCTACTAACAAAACGAACAAGACTGCTGATATTCTCAGAGGAATTTATGCGCACAGTGACAAGCTCTGCTATGCATTTCTTTAAGGTGGAAATCCCGACAGTAAGGCACTGTGAGGCCCTCACTGTCACATCTCCTCACCCTGAAGATCTGACCACAGCAAATGATATCAAACTGGACTGTTACTTTAGCCATTATAACTATTACTCACTACTAGCTGACGGTAATTTAATGAATACTTAATTCTTTTAAGGTCTCTCCCATTTATTTGTTATTTTTTATTTTCATAGCAGCATGGTTTTCCTTTATAGGATGCATTTTCAAATGTGGAGAAGGTAAAGATTTCTTTATAATCAGCATGAACCTTTTTATTATTCATTAAATTGCTGATAACAGTAGAAGGCTCAATAGATACAAAGTGCCCTGCTCATTTGGGATTGATAAAACGGATAACACTCACTCTGCCACCCGATAACAAATCAACTGTGCGTGTGCTCACTCGAAATACACAGTTTTCACTTGTTAGTAGAGGGTGTTGGCAGGGCTCAGTGAAAGGTGAAGAGATCCTGCCGCGCCAGCGATCCCCTTCTATTGAATCCACATATGCCTGTCATTCAATTGGACAGTCAAGGCCATACTCTCACCCCAGCTGTACACGCTTTTTTTACATTATGGATTTTTTAAAGTTGCCAGGTGACCTAAATTTACCAAAGACTGGTTCTGCATGATAAACAGCAAATGCAGTCTGCTAGACACCAATACGCTCAGTTACAAAACTACACTTGTAGTTTTTACATTCAAGTTGATTCATCAAGACACAACCTTAGTCTCCCTTTCTCTCTCAGTTTTTGTCCTTTTTCCATTTACGAGAAACCCACGTACTCCTAATGATTAGGCTGTTTACTTTTACTCCTTAGCACACAAAATGATGCCAATTATAAAAGATAAAAAAAATATGAATATGCTGTATGAAGGAAATAATCCCATAAAATATTGTATAAAAAGGCACATATGTAGCATGAAAGAAATAAACAAAATATTGTGCTATGGGTTTAAAATAGGCCTGGGGAAGTTAACACATTGATGTTTGCATTTAATTTGGCCTGTTTAATGTGTTGAAAAATATTGTTGCATCCAGGAACAGCAATCAGGTGAATGCCTCAGGCACTGCTTTGGTCAGGGCACATTTTCATGTATATATATTTTTTTAACATTACAAAACATGAATACTGTAATGACAAGCTGGAGATGCAGAGTGTCATGTGGCTGGACAGCTACTAAGCACTGTTGTTTTAGAAGGCACAGTTCATTGTACAAATGAAACATCTGAATGAGAGGAGGACGTCACGGGAAAAAGGGTGGAAGGAGCGCAACAGACAGCTTTGAGTGTGGAAGGTGCTGGAACGGAAATGCTTTTGCTGGGCTTGGAAGATTATTGGAGCACATGGTGCAGGAGTCACATGGAGTGGCTGTGGCACGGGTGTAGATAAGAAGGAGCAGCGTAGTGTGTGTGAACAGCACGGAGTGAATGAGTGGATAGAGGGGAGAGACAGTGTAAGAGTGTTGATTAAAGTTAAGGTGATCATGGAGCTACATTTATGTCGGCTTCTCCAGGTAGTCCCATCCTCCTTAGATAGGTGCTGACCACCTGAGAAGATCAGGACACAGGGGCACTACACTGTTATTTTCAGGGCGCACCAGTTGTAAAACAATTGTGTAGAGTATAATCAGTGTAGCTGCATTTTCCCAAAATTACCAAAGTTCAGCAGCTCTAACACAAAAAATGGGAATCAACAAAAGCCTGACATGTTGAAATGATTCCACAGACAAAATATCTTCGTTTTTAAAAGTTTTAGTTAAAATTCAAACTAAAACAGTTCACACGAAAAAGAAAAAAAAATTAAAATAGCAAAAAATTAGAAAAGTTCTTCTTTAAGAGACGTTCTGTTCAAAGCTTTAAATCTTGTTACATTTCCAGTCATAACAAATCACTTCTAAATGTTTCTGAACCATTTCAAAACAGTCAGAAAACTGTATGTCTATCCCATTTCTAAGCTGAAAATGGGTCTTTTACGTCCCTGTGTACTGGGACCTATTCTAAACAACAACTGACTCAGTTATCACACTGTACTAATGGAAGAAGCCGAAAGAAGAAGAAGAAGATTTTAGTTATAGCAAAAAAGATCTATCACTTACTAACTTACAGGGGGAAAAGACCATACCATTGTCTATGACTATGAAAGAAATTTATATTCTATTCAAATTAAGCAAACACTAATATGAGTTTAGCTCAAAGCTTTAACTTTCATCATCAAGTCGTTGATGGTAATGAACAATTGAGGATAGTATTTATGGATTTTTAACACAAAATTTAATGTATACCTTGTGGCTGAATGCTGGGTGTCAGACCCAACTGGGACACCTGGAAGGACCGGGAGGAAGACCATACGTCCCCAGGGCCACTAGGGGGCAACCGCCCTGGATAGTATGGGGACCACGGGGATGGGGAGTGGAGGCTCAAACCCATTGGGGCCTGTGGTCACCGCCAGGGGGTGCTCCGAACCTCATAGAGCCCGGGATATCTGCACCTGGGAGGGTTGATGGAGGAACTTCCATGCGCCGGAATGACATCAACAAGCACCTGGAGCACATCTGGGTGATTATAATAGGGGCCGCCTTCCTACAGTCGGGGAGCCAGAGTCGGGTGCAGGAGGAGGACAAAGCTCCAAAGAAAGAGAAGAAAGGCGGCCCCACGGACGTTTAAAGGCCGCGTGTGAGGATGACTGGTGTGGGGCACTGTGTGTGTGCGAGGTTGAAATTGTAAATAAACCGTGTGTTTTATAGAACTGCCAGTGTTCGGCTGCATCTAACAACCTATTTAATAGATTCATATTCTTTCAATTAATTCAGTCTTTAGCAGTACATTCAAAGTCAGCAGTCGATCATTTCATTTTTACTTTGACATGTCAGTGTTTCATATGCCATGCCAATTTGATAATTAATACTTTGGCCTCGTTTTCATTTTGTCTTCTTTTCAACTTGCCTTTTAGGAAAGCATTCAAGTTCAGGTTGTACTTGCTCAAGTAGTATATTGTTAAACGTTCAGGTTTAAGGTCATTGTTTAAGTTTAAACTATGCCATTATGTTTGTTTTAAT
The DNA here is from genome assembly GCF_900747795.2 of Erpetoichthys calabaricus. Lineage (NCBI taxonomy): Eukaryota > Metazoa > Chordata > Cladistia > Polypteriformes > Polypteridae > Erpetoichthys > Erpetoichthys calabaricus. The sequence goes on from NC_041402.2 coordinate 22,710,955, forward strand.
TCCTGTGTGTTGATTCTACATTAAATTTGTGATTCAGTGTGTATTTACTTTATGATTTACAGTATGTATTAATTTTATAATTACGTTTTAATGTTACATGTGATTAATCATGATTAATTACATACATTTATGCATTTAATTAGTTAATTTTTTTTAATTGATTCCCAGCCCTACTTTAATTAGTGATCACTTTAGTAATACATTTTTTACTAAAAGGAATGTAAACCATTTGTAGAGCGAAATTAATGATAAAATGTATACAAATAACAATTTGCAACAAAGACTCAAAAAGAAAACAATTCCAACCAGCTGTATCCCAAATCCTAAATTTGGCAATGCCAGTGTAAAGTTGTGATTTAAATATATATATATATATATATATATATATGTTGTGGGCTTTTAACCCTTGAAAAAACAACGCTGGAATCAAGAAAAAGGTTTGGGGACCGTCCCCGTATATTGCCCTAAGAAAATATATGAAAAAAGAGATCAAAGTCTTTTAAATTACAAGAACATTTGACAGCCTTTACTTTGTGAAAATGGTGGATCTATACAAAAAGGATTATGGGAAAAGGAAATGGTTGGCGTTAGGAACAGGAACCGGAAGTAACGTCATCGAGGTGAGCCGGAAGTGATGTGATCTGGATGAGCCGGAAGTGATGTCATTGAGGATGGCTGGAAGTGACGTTGTTGTGGCCATTTTTATACCCGGAAGTGGAGGCAATTATTTTTCTTCTGGCTTTCTGTGGAAAGAAGAGATCCAGGTAAGTACCATGTGACCACGTCATATCTCGCGATAGTTTACTCACCTTTAGGCTCTTTGACTGCCTCCTAATCGCACGTGTGTGACAATATATAAACTGAAAAGTCCATACCAGCTGCACTTGAGTGCATATGTTGCTACTAAAGCTCAGAATGCAGGTACAAGTGACTCAATTCCGATGTTTGCCTCATATCCTACTTTTTGTTTGACTGTCCAAATTATTTTTGCATGCAATTCAAATCTAATATGTCTATGTACAGACATATATGAGAAGCTTTGAACTTTTCAGCTGACAGATTTCAGGTAAACGGCCAAATCCTGAAAGATCTGAGCAACACATGGCAAGAACACTGAAAAGTGAGCATGGTTTTCAGACGAGGGAGGTCGTGTTTTACCAACATGCTAGAATTCTATGAGGAAGCAACAAAAGCAATATGATCAGAGTGAAGCATATGATATTATTTATCTTGACTTTGAGAAAGCTTTTGATAATGTGCCAAATGAGAAGCTGGGCATCAATGTATAAAGAAGTAGGATTTCAGAATGTGTATAGATGGGTGCAGAATTGACTCAGACACAGGTAGCAGAGGGTGATGGTGCGAGAAACCTCATCAGAATTGGCTGATATTAAGGTGTCCCTTAGTGGTCAGTGCTAGGGCAGCTGCTTTTTTTAATATATATAAATGATTTGGATAGAAATATAAGTAATAAGCTGGTTAAGTTTGTAGATGACACCAAGCTAGGTGAATTAGCAGATAATCTTGAATCCGTTGAATCATTACAGAAGGACTTGGACAGCATATGGGCTTTGTCAGATTTGTGGAAGATAAAATTTAATGTAAGTAAATGTAAAGTATTACACGTTGGAAGTAAAAATGTTAGGTTTGAATACACAATGGGAGGTCTGAAAATCTAAAGTACACCTTATGATAAGGATTTAGGAGTCGTAGTGGACTTGAGACTACCAACTGCCAGACAGTGTTCAGAAGCTGTTAAGAAGGTTAAGAGAATGTCAGGTTGTATAGCACCCTGATGTGTGGAGTACAAGTCACAGGAGGTTCTGCTGAAGCTTTATAACACACCGGTGAGGCCTCATCTGGAGTCCTATGTGAAGTTATGGTCACCAGACTACAAAAAGGACATAGCAGCGCTAGAAAAGGTCCAGAGAAGAGCGACTAGGCTGAGTCCAGGGCTACAGGGGATGAATTATGAGGAAAGATTAAAAGAGCTGAGCCTTTACAGTTTAAGGAAAAGAAGATGAAGAGGAGACCTGACTGAAGTGTTTAGAATTCTGAATGGAATTAGTCCAGTGTATCGAGACGGTGACCTAAAAGTGAGTTCATCAAGAACCTGGGGACAACGTTGGAAACTTGTTTAAGGGTTAATTTCAAACAAACATTGCTTTCTTTAAACAGAAAACCATAGATACATGGAAAAAGTGACCAAGTAGTGTGGTAGACAGTAGAATTTTAGGGACTTTCAAAACTCGACTTCATGTTATTTTGGAAGAATGAAATACTTAGGACTGGCGTACTTTGTTGGTCTGAATGGCCTGTTCTCATTTACATTGTTCTAATGTTCTAATTGTCAGGCTAAACAGGGGTGAAGTGTATTCTGGTAAATTTAAATGACAAAGCATGACCTTAGAGTGTTTTGTGCAGCCAGTCTGTTTGCAGCTTAGTGCAGTTTCCAATTATTGATGACTAGCTTTTCCGAGTGCTGGATTAGCATTACTTATCTACCTGTGGTCCCTTAAGGGCACAAAGAACACCTTGTGAAGTCATCTATTACTGATAAACTGGGCTGAAGCAAAGGAGTGAAAAAAATAAAGTCCCAGTCAGTGAACTCTCTACAATAAAGACAGTGAGACAGGTAAGAGGTTACAGATACCAGTTACAGTGCATCCGGAAAGTATTCACAGCGCATCACTTTTTCCACATTTTGTTATGTTACAGCCGTATTCCAAAATGGATTAAATTCATTTTTTTCCTCAGAATTCTACACACAACACCCCATAATGACAACATGAAAAAAGTTTACTTGAGGTTTTTGCAATATTATTAAAAATAAAAAAATTGAGAAAGCACATGTACATAAGTATTCACAGCCTTTGCCATGAAGCTCAAAATTGAGCTCAGGTGCATCCTGTTTCCCCTGATCATCCTTGAGATGTTTCTGCAGCTTAATTGGAGTCCACCTGTGGTAAATTCAGTTGGTTGGACATGATTTGGAAAGGCACAGACCTGTCTATATACAGGTAAGGTCCCACAGTTGACAGTTCATGTCAAAGCACAAACCAAGCATGAAGTCAAAGGAATTGTCTGTAGACCTCCGAGACAGGATTGTCTCGAGGCACATATCTGGGGAAGGTTACAGAAAAATTTCTGCTGCTTTGAAGGTCCCAATGAGCACAGTGGCCTCATCATCCGTAAGTGGAAGAAGTTCGAAACCACCAGGACTCTTCCTAGATCTGGCCGGCCATCTAAACTGAGCGATCAGGGGAGAAGGGCCTTAGTCAGGGAGGTGACCAAGAACCCGATGGTCACTCTGTCAGAGCTCCAGAGGTCCTCTGTGGAGAGAGGAGAACCTTCCAGAAGGACAACCATCTCTGCAGCAATCCACCAATCAGGCCTGTATGGTAGAGTGGCCAGACAGAAGCCACTCTGTAGTAAAAGGCACATGGCAGCCCACCTGGAGTTTGCCAAAAGGCACCTGAAGGACTCTCAGACCATGAGAAAGAAAATTCTCTGGTCTGATGAGACAAAGATTGAACTCTTTGGTGTGAATGTCAGGCGTCACATTTGGAGGAAACCTGGCACCATCCCTACAGTGAAGCATGGTGGTGGCAGCATCATGCTGTGGGGATGTTTTTCAGAGGCAGGAACTGGGAGACTAGTCAGGATAAAGGGAAAGATGACTGCAGCAATGTACAGAGACACCTTGGATGAAAACCTGCTCCAGAATGCTCTTGACCTCAGACTGGGGCGACGGTTCATCTTTCAGCAGGACAACGACCCTAAGCACACAGCCAAGATATCAAAGGAGTGGCTTCAGGACAACTCTGTGAATGTCCTTGAGTGGCCCAGCCAGAGCCCAGACTTGAATCCGATTGAACATCTCTGGAGAGATCTTAAAATGGCTGTGCACCGACGCTTCCCATCCAACCTGATGGAGCTTGAGAGGTGCTGCAAAGAGGAATGGGCGAAACTGGCCAAGGATAGGTGTGCCAAGCTTGTGGCATCATATTCAAAAAGACTTGAGGCTGTAATTGCTGCCAAAGGTGAATCAACAAAGTATTGAGCAAAGGCTGTGAATACTTATGTACTTGTGATTTCTCCGTTTTTTTATTTTTAATAAATTTGCCAAAACCTGAAGTAAACTTTTTTCACGTTGTCATTATGGGGTGTTGTGTGCAGAATTCTGAGGAAAAAAATGAATTTAATCCATTTTGGAATAAGGCTGTAACATAACAAAAGGTGGAAAAAGTGATGCGCTGTGAATACTTTCTGGATGCACTGTAAATAGTTGGCCTTGACACTTCTTCCTATCACCCATTAAGATAAGAACTTAAGAATTTAGCTGGTAACTTTCATGTTGCGTGCATGTCACAGGTGATCAGATAACATGATAATGCAACCAAAATTTATTCTGAATCTGCAAAATTAATAAAATAGAATTCATCAGACAAATGTGACCTAATAGACAACCATGTATACCAAATGCTGATTACAAAATGTGTATATCATCTGCAAATTTATCAGCATGGAGAGTTCAAAGACACTTTGAGTGGAGTCATCACAGCCAGATCTGCATGTAGAAGCCTGAGGACATGACAGAAAAGCCATTCGACAAGTCAGTCTTGGAAAAATAAGCACAGTTCACAACCCAGTGGCAATTACACTTTATTGGCAGTGTTTATTTTCATTTTTGCATTTCATATGTCTTCAGAAAGAATGAACTATTGTCATATGAGTTAAAAATAAATGTAAATGTATCTAACAGCAGTATGCAGTAAAAAGATACTCAAGAAAGTAGCCTTCTGTTTAACCCACCAGCCTTGTCGCAGTGCTACTATTAGTTAAAAATGCATCTCCCAGCAGTCCCTGCAGGGGCTGTTGGGGTCAAAGGTGGTCGGAGTGGCTAAAAAAGAGGACAGGTGTCCAAAGAAGAACAAAAGTGTTTTTTGTTGTATTCTGTGTTCTATGTACCTGTCTTGCTGCCTTCTGTTGATTAACCGCATTTAGTCGTTGTGTCCTGGATTGTTTCGTTGTTGGGGTTTGGATCATCTTCAGTCTACCTGTGTGCTGCGGACTGATAGTGGATTCATTTAATTTCATTATATTCTTTCATTTTTGTTTGATTCCAGTGTGCATTATTTTGTCTCTGTTTGTAAGTGTGTGCGGGTCGGGTCAAGGCTGGGAGCGTCCCTGGGATCTCCTCCATAAAAATAAATAAATCACCGTCATCTTGACAGTGTGAATCTTAGCGGCACCGGACCGCTACAGCCTAATAGGTAGATTATAATGGTGTTAAAAACATAACGATAGAAAGATAGAAAGAAAACGTCTGTCTTGACCAAAGATGAAAATCAGTCATAGTGAGGCATTATAAAGGCATATTGTCATCGGTATAAAGGAGCCCCTATAGCATTTTTTGTCAAATTGATGAATAATTTGGTGACTGAAAGTACTCGGTGTTAGTTGTGTCAGAGAGAGGAGGTGCAGCATTGTTCATAACGGCCATCAGTTTTGTTTTCATTCCCTCCTCCACTGCTAATTCCATGAGGTTGACAATGTGTCCCACAACTGAGCCTGCCTTCTTAATCGGCCTTTCTTGAAGTGATTTTACCAGCCCGGTACACCACAGTGTAAGAAATTTCATTGGCCATCAGAGATGCAGAACATGTAAAGGAGGTCACCACCCACATTAAATAATCTTATAATGCAGCAAATAAACATACAAATTATATCTAGGTCCCCTGAAATAAAATGATTAGCTTAATATAAAAATTCATTTAAATCAAAGTTATGTTTGTCCATCATTCCTGTTTACTGTATCCTAGTTTATGTATGCAAAGAATGCAATACCACCATCCAATCAATGCATGGTATTGTTGTTAGATTATTATTTATGTTATAGCCTACAATTTTTTTGTCCTGCCTCCAATATTTATGAGAAGTCAGTGCCCATGTGCCCATGACTGATGCCCCAGCCAGTGTTATTTGCTGCCAGCCAGCATTGCCGGAGATTTTTCTGCCTCCAGTGATCCTGAAATTAATTAAACAAGTTTTGAAAAGAATGGTTAGATATATTCATGTGAACAATGTTAGCCAGTTGTGCAGAGTGACATAGATATTTTGTATTTAGAATGCATATGACAAATATTTTGGAAGGTTAAAAATTACATCAAAATCTTCACATGTATGTCCATTATGTGTTTAATGATGTCTACTGCATTTATCGATTTTAAAAATGTTTATAAATAAAAAAAAAAAAAGTTTTTGCCAACAGGCGCAGCAAATTAATATGTTACATTTATTAATTGATATTGAACAGCAAAGAGTTTTCTGCCTCACTCCGCACTGTCCGTGCAATGCTGCTGCAGAGAGCTTAAACAAAATGTTTTTGTGAAAGTCTTGAAAGCAGGATTTTGGAACCTTTATTTATAACATTTGAAGATTATAAGTTTTATTTATTTATTTTAAGGTTCCTGTGATGGAGCGGAATTCTGCTCAGGGCTGTTTTCTGCCTTGCACATAAAAACGACAAGGGGTGAGCTTTCTTGAAGGCTTTTACTGGACGTACCTCATTGTAAACTGAAATATATACAAATGAAACATACAGGTATATACAGGTGTGCAACCAAAGACAATAAGGAATGATTGACAAAGCAATACATAGCAGACAGTATACAGTACATTAAACAATAAAGCTTTAAAAGACACTTACAAGGTTTCCACGGTTGGATCAAGACAAAGAGAAGCGCATAGACAGAGGTTCAAATTGCTGCGTACCACAACTAACCAGACCCAGGGATTTATATACCCTAAAGATACGCTTCGGATGTGACTGAAACAAGACATAAAGGGGTGCCTACGTGAGACACATAGGGTGTATTGTATTCAAATGTTTATTATGGGACCTACATGCTTTATGTGAGTTTCATAGACTTTTATAGCACCATTGTGAGCGTGGGACGTGACTGACTGATGTGTTAATAAATGACAAGCTCAATAAATAATAGCTAACAGCTAACAACATGTGGGGCAAAACAAAGAGTAATGCTGTATATTTTAAAATTAAACTCTGAATTAATAAATTTACATGTTACACTTAAGATGATTCAATTCATATTTTCAAATAAAATTTTTTGGACTTTCTCCTTTTATTATTCTTATTTATTAATCTGCTATCTCTTCTTTCTGGCTCTATGTGTGCTACTCTACATTAGTGCTTATGATCAAATTTTATATGCAGGGTAATATTGCCTTTTTTGTCTTTGCTGAGTTACCATTTTTTCCTCCAGATATTTTGTTTCTGCAGCTCTGCCTAATCAGCACAGAAGCCAAGTCATCTGAGATGGCCTAAATAAAATCCATACAGCAATCTTTTTCTAAGGCAGCAGTCTAACATACAGTAACTCTCCAGGCAAGACAGGCCATGCTTACCAACAGATGGCAGAGATTTACTAGGAGGCCATCACTGGGGAAGAATTAAAACAAATTATCAATACAAGCAATGCAGACATAAGAAAATGCCCTGTAGCGAATACAAGTACGATAACTGATTCTCTTTGTCAATATCCTGACAGAGGAACAGTAGCATCCCATTTCAGCTTGAAAGGAATATACGGCTGCTGTACCAGTGTGGGTGCCTATATTCAGACTTCTTTCTGTTTCATGAGTAGTTAAACAAGAGTTGTCTCATAATCGCGTGGTCAGTGAAGTTAATTGTCACTTATTTTAAACAAAAGTCATAGTCATTTCATGATGTCCATGGAATTTATACTGCAGTGTTTCTCAATTGTTTTGACGCATTTCTCACAACAGGAACGTCATTCTCATCACTATTAATGCAGTTCTCTAAACAGTTAAAGGAATAAAAACCTTTCACAACTGTTTTAAGACACCAAATGTTTTTCTACTTTTATCAAAACCTTAATGGCTTTAGAAAAGAGTACTGCAAAAAAATGTAGGCCTTATGTAGAGTAAAAAATGTCCAGACACAAAAATTAAATGTGAAGGATTTATTTGAAACTTTACATAATTGCTGAAATGTAGAAAAACAAAATGATACACATCAAGAAATAAACAGACAAAAACAAGCATAAAGATTTGGGGAAGCCTCCCTGTATAATCTAGAGTGTTGAGTCGAAAAAATGACTGATAATGGATAATTACCCTAGGTTCTTGTCTATAAGCCGGACTCATGTATAAGCCGGAGACCAAAAATCATACGAATTTTTAAAATAAAATCGTATCATAGATAAGCCGGACTCATGGATAAGCCGAACGTACTATAACCTATAACTAATAGAAGGGAGGGAGGTCAGTGGTCTCACTCACACCCATTTAATTTCTTTAAGGGGGGAGAGAGTGTGAGATATTGGCGTCTCTCTCACTCCCTGCATGGCGCGGTTGGAGCGGCCGGAGCGCGTTCTTTCTGCTCTGGGCGTCGCCGAGTCAACACGCGCGCGTACCGGTCATTTAAATTGTGATTTTATATGTAAGCTTATTTAAATATATATCGCGGATTTTTTGCTGGTTCGCGGATTTCTGCGGACAATGGGTCTTTTAATTTCTGGTACATGCTTCCTCAGTTGGTTTGCCCAGTTGATTTCATACAAGGGACGCTATTGGCAGATGGCTGAGAAGCTAGATTGCTTACTTTTCTCCCACTCTTGCGCTGACTATCTGTGATCCTGACGTATGGGGATTGAGCAGGGGGGCTGTTTTCACACCTAGATGATACGGACGCTCGTCTAAAAATGCTGAAAGATTATCTTCACGTTGCTATCTTTTATAAAGCTGATTCCTGAAAAGACATACTGCACAGTGCTTCGCATACTTAAAAGCTCGAAGGGCACGTATTGATTTTTGACTGAAAAACAAACTCTGTCTCTCTCTCTCTCTCTTCCTGCTCCTGACGGAGGGGGTGTGAGCTGCCGCCTTCAACAGCTTTGTGCCGCGGTGCTTCGCATACTTAAAAGCCAAACAGACATATTGATTTGTTTGCTTCACTCCTTTGAAGAGGAAGATATGTTTGCATTCTTTTAATTGTGAGACGGAACTGTCATCTCTGTCTTGTAATGGAGCACAGTTTAAACTTTTGAAAAAGAGACAAATGTTTGTTTGCAGTGTTTGAATAACGTTCCTGTCTCTCTACAACCTCCTGTGTTTCTGCGCAAATCTGTGACCCAAGCATGACAATATAAAAATAACCATATAAACATATGGTTTCTACTTCGCGGATTTTCTTATTTCGCGGGTGGCTCTGGAACGCAACCCCCGCGATGGAGGTGGGATTACTGTATAAGCCGGATTTATGTATAAGCCGATATTCAATTTTTTCATTTTCACAACTTTTTTCCTTAGATAAGCCGCGGCTTATAGACAAGAACTTAGGGTACTTTGCAGTAATTACAGTAGACCATCAAATATAGACTGGATGGATCTTTTATCTTGAAACGGCAGGAAGGGGAATTTGGGAAAGTAGAGGAAGTGGAAGTCATGTCATCTATTGGAGGAAACGGAAGTGACGACGTCACTTCTGCCCATCAGTGACATCACTTCTGGCTCCAACTGATGTCATCAGTTGGAGTGAGAAGTGATTTCGTCTGGTTGGGACGGAAGTGGAAAATAAAGGTTGTTCTTCCATTGTTCTGTCAAAAGAGGAAAAAAGGCATTAGTGCTTGTTTCCAACCTCCTACTGTATCTCTTGTACTTTCATTCCCATTTGGACCCTTTGGGTGCTTCCCAAGTGCTCGTGTTGACAACGTGAAACTATATCCATCAGAAATCAGTCAAAGAAAAAGTATACAAACTTAGAAAATGTTGTCTCTCACAATCATCCTTCATTTTTGGGAATGAGGGTATTGTAGAGCCCATCTAAGAACTGAAGAAGCCAGTCTTTGTTGCATGGCCCATGGTGAATTTCCCCATATTGTGATGTTGCCTCAACACTGTCCTGGCACACCCAGTGTGGCCCTCTGACCTATGATGTTCCTGCTATGTCTCCTTATTTTATTTAGGTCAAATCCTACCTCATCCACATCCATCTCATTGGCCTCCAACTCAAGTATTGTCTGTAAAATCCAAAAAGAGTGTTCACATTAGAAACACTTGAAACAGTGTAGCTTAGAAAGAAGACAAAACATCTCTGTATCCTTACCTGTACATACAGATGTCAACGCTCTTTTATTCTAACACTGTTCCTCTCAAATTGACAGCTGTGTAATGAACACTGAATATCTTTTCAGGACTCTGTCTAAGGTGGAGAGATTTGAAAAATTCCATTGTCCTCCACAACAGCTCACTTGATCTCTTTTAGCCTAATAGCATCGTTTTCTCTCTCCATGTCCACAATTACCATCTGCTGCTCGTGTTTCAAAAGTGGCCCTCTCCCACCAGAATGAGGCAGTGGTAATATTCAACAATACAAAGGCCATCACTTTATGAACTGTTATATAGAGGTCACAGATTCGATTGCTTACAGTAAACTGCAAAAATGTGATGTTGCCCAGAAATACAGTAAATATGGGATCAGATAGCTGTCTCATTCCTGAATGTCCATATTACAGAAGCCACTGTAGACCGTGTCACCTGAGGTTGCACCCGTCGACCAGCTTCAGCCACACTTAGGCCATGGTTGATAACTTGGTCTACAATTGTTGCCCTTATTTCATTAGACTCACCCTTTGGTATCTATTCACTCCTCTCCCTCTACTCCTGCCCCTAATTCTTGTCCTCTGTGTGTTCCTCTCCCCGTTGCCATACCACACATTCAGACACCACGTCCTCCCACAAAGCCTTGGTTCTTGTACCGTCATGACACCTTCCTCCTGCTCCTCCATTTTCAGCACAACTCACTGGGTGAAACACGAGCATCATATATACTGCAGTGCCATGACATGCACCCGTGGTACAAGACTGAGAGAATATGTTTCCATTTATTTCAACTAAACCTCTCCTGAGAACATGTGTTTCTATTTGCTTTCATTTGAAGGGCAATTCACTACTAACACAGACAGGGTGTTATTGGCCTTGACCTTGGATACATATTTGAAAAAAGTTTAAAGTGATTTGATTGAAAACACTAATGCAGTGCTGGACAGTATTAATAAGAGTGAGAGATCTGTAGTTCTGAATGACAAAAGTGCAAACTGTTTTGATGAGTTGTCAGAGTCAGATGAGAAATGCATCAGCACAATGACAAAATGTCTTTAGTAGTCAAGTAGAAACAACAGCAGTGTGTACAAACACAATGAGGAATGCTAATGTGGGTGGGGAATTGCGTTACTGATTTGAGAACTGCATTAACAGGTAAGGAGAATGACATTCCTGATGTGAGAGCTGCATCAAAGCAATTGAGGAAAACTGTAATATGAAGTCTTTACTAGGAGCTATGAAGGAAAGGTTTTCTTAAAACATTGACCATTTATTACCAGGATGCTGCAGTATAGGTGCATATATGCATGAATGATAAATAATCAACTCTATCAGAACTCATAAGAAATGTATTAGAAAGGAATAGTTTTATTATCAATAGTAACTCTGTCAAATTGTAAAGAAATTGTTAATTACATTATTTTCACCAGCAACACAACTAAAAATCATCAATTAAATGAAAGTCTTACAGGAACAGGCTTACACGAATATGTGCCATAAATAAAACTTTTTTTTTTGCTCTATCCATGCTTATTGCACACAACACATTTGGTAGTTGGTGACTGTTTGTGCTCAGTGGGTGGCAAAATATCCATGTACTTCTGTCCTGACAGTCTTGATGAGTTGGATGCCTTGTGATGAAGAAATGCCTTCAGAGCATCAATTTGTACCAGCGCCAGAGCCTACAGGTTCCACACTATTGTCACTATCTCAATCACTGTCACTATCATTAGAATATTCATCATGCAATAAATCTAGTTGTTTCAAAACACAGACAGCTTTATACCTTTTTCGTGATGATATAACTACAGACTTTCTATCAAAAACAGTATTTTATAAAAGCTGTTGCCACCAAAAAAATAAAAAATTCTATGGCTATCCACTAGATGGCACCACAATAATAGGTAACTGAGACATGTCAGCAAAACTCACGAGCAAGCTGGTTGCATCTATAGTGACTGTGACTGAGATACGAGTTCTCTCATATGTCGCATTTTGACAGGCTCAGTGAGATACGACTTAACGTCTATCTCATGTTCAATGTGTTAAATAATTGCTTGTGAGGTATTATATTTGCTCAAATTGGATTAAATCACATTCTCCTTAAGATGATCTATTCAAAATTGTTTTTTCCAATTACTGGGTTTTGGGGAGTCAAAAACTAAAACTAAAAATTTTTGAGGGAACACCAGAACTTTGCAGGACGCACATTCATACCAAGCAATTTAGAATCCTCAACTACACCAAAATGAACAATTTAACAACAACAACATTTATTTCTATAACCCACTTTCATACAAACAATGTACTTTAAAGTGCTTTACAACATGTCAAAGAGGTTGCTACATGCAGCGAAAAACGTTCAGATGAAACTAACAATGAATAAATTGTATAAAAAAGATAAATAAATAATGAATGCATACATACATACATAAGAAAGATATATAGTTAAGAGAACTAGAGTCCTTTTAATATAGAATTGTTTTTTTTAAATGACAAATATTCTATATGACAGTTCTGATGATAAGGTCAGATGGCCAAGGGTGGAGAGAAAAACTAAAAAACAAAATCTGCAGGGGTTCCAAGGCCAAAAGACTATCCAGTCCCAACTGGGCATACTGCCTAACATAAATGTTCTTAAGTAATTCTTCATTGGTTCTTTTTAGGCTTCATCTTAGAGGATTTGACGCAGTGGGTTTTGTCACAAGTCGGGGTGTCCACTTTTATTCAGATATCATAGACGGCTGTACTGAACTTTGATCTGGTGGTGGTGGTGTAGAATGCCACTACAGAAGAACCAGTAAAGAAAACAGAGAAAAGTAATGATTAATAACGATTCCAGATACACTGAAGAGAGTGATAATTCCATGCATATCTAAGGTAATAAGAGTTAAACTGAATTGAAGCTACAAAAAAACAAAATTAAATAAAAAATTGGGAGTGGTCTATCCTAGACCTAGTACTCAGATATGGGGATGGATATTTGAGGAATAAACCACAAGACAATGATTATATTTTTATATTATGTCCATTAAAGAACCATCAACAACAAATCAAATCAAATTAATAATATATTGAACAATTATTATAAATGTAAACTTGAATAAATCGGACTCTGCAGGGAATTGCAGGGGATTTGATTAGCAACAGCACCCCCTCTCAACCCAGGGTGGTATCACAAACCTTAGAGGAGTCCTGAGGGTGATCCATAGTCACACATGTGTGATATCTATCTATCTATCTATCTATCTATCTATCTATCTATCTATCTATCTATCTATCTATCTATTTGTCCCCAAGGGGAAAGAGAATGTCTGCATTCTTAACAGCAGACACACAGAGTTCACTGTTCTTCATATACTGTACTAAAGTAATGTAAGGGCAGAAAAACATGACTTACATCCATTTTTTTGAAGGATTATTATCTGTTATGTGAAATTTATATGTGTAATTCTGGACAAGTGGTTTAATAATCAGTAATTTAGAGGAGTATATTAACTTAATATGCAATAAAGTTTAGTTTTAAAATGTTTACAAGTTTAGTTTTAAAATATTTTAAATGTTTAAACTTAACAGAAAGCGATTCCTATGTATAGCTTATGCACAGGGACCAAGCTGACTAATTGCAATGACTTTTTTACATGTTGCATAAAATACAGGTTCAGTCATTTTAGATGTACATCAAAACATGAACACTTGATATGTGTTGGCTAGGCCGGAATAAAATATAGTCATCAACACTGTGACCCTGTAATGGAAAAATCAGATTCAGAAAATGTATGGGTGGATAACCATCAGCCATCCCAGTAATGTGAAGGCAACAGTTCTCACTGACTGGTTAATGTACTGTATAATTTCCACTGGGAGATGAAACAAGTGTTTTGATTTTAAAAATAGGAATATGACAGATTATATTTATTTATTTGTATGTGACTTAACAATTTCAAATGAGGTCAATTACTTCATTCCTGGGTTTAGAATACAGATACAGAGGTACTACTGTATTTGTATTAAATTCAGAGAATGCATTCTTCATCTGAGTAAAGAAAGCATCGCTTTTTTTTTTTTTTTTTTTACAAAAATGAAATATTTTAAGTGCATTGAGATAATAAATCAGTCGTATCAAAAGAGGTCTTGTTCTTAACATCAACGCTTTGTCCTAATGGCTTTCAGAGACAATGGTGTGAACTACCCATCAAGTACTGCGGCGCTCACTTGTGAAAGGACCTTTGTTTTAAAGTCTGATCTGATGGATGGGGAGTAGGCGTGCTTGGTGCCTTGTTCAATGGCAGACAATGAATCAGGGGCTGAACTTGAAAATGCACCAGTGGTCTCTTGCGTTCTCCTTCTAGTTTACAGAATAGAACTACGCAATCTCCCAACACAAGAGAGATATTAAGCATATGCAATCAATATGTATTGTATATGGCTCAACACACACTACCAAAAGGCTTTCCACAAGACAAATAAGGGAACGATTTAAAATAACAAGAGCAATGCATGATATATGAACACAGAAATAAAATTAGAAAAGTCTACATACAGTGCATGTAAAAGGTTTTCACCCCCTTGGAAGAGTTCACATTTTATTATTATACAACATTGAATTTCAGTGGATTAATTCAGTTCAATTAAATGTATTTTTTATAATGGTCTTCACTGAGTGCAAGTACAGAACGCTTTGAGGTAAAATGCAAGTATAAATTTTACAATTTACTCAATACAGAATTACTACACATAATTTGTTAAACACACGTGGAAAATCAGATAGTTTGAAATGAATTAACATAAATGGAAACCACAAATATCTTTTCATTAATAATGGTTGAACTATTAGAAGTTGACAACAGAGGAGAGAAAAATAAAAAGCCCAGTCAATAGCATCCCTGGAGAAACTAAACCTCTGGGGAGTCCACAGTCAGTCAGACAGAGTCCTAGAGACCTTGGCTAACTAGCTGCCCACCCCCTAACTGGGCATTCTACAGTAAAGCCTGTACTGGGCCGTCCAATCCAATGACAGAATCTTTCAATCCATTGATCCAAAGGCTCCTAGTGTCTCAGATAACTTTTTAATCAGCAGGAGAGTAGTAGGCAGCAGCTACCTCAAAGGGCCACAACAAGATTTAACTCTTTCAGGACGAATGTCGACTTTTGTCAAAAGAAGGGGTTGACAGTGGTAATCGATAGATAGATAGATAGATAGATAGATAGATAGATAGATAGATAGATAGATAGATACTTTATTAGTCCCAAGGGGAAATTCACAATCAACTGTAAATGGTGATAAAACTCACCATTATGTTTTAGTTGGACTCTCTTTGCTAGAAGGGAAGTTCGCTTTATTAGTTTGACCGAGATTCCCTGCACTCACATGAGTAGTGAGGAGCAAACAATGACAAAAATGGCAAGGACATTTAGTGAGAGATCGAAGTGAAATACTCTGTAGATGACATTTTGCAGATTATCACTTAATTGAACTCTGACTTGTTGGACTCCAATTTTGATAAAAGTGATCGAAAACGAATGTGAGGTACCAGCGTCAGCTCTTCAGTCCACAGCTGATTGTGGTGCTGAACAGGCTTGTGTAGCTGACGTGCCTACAGCAACGTCTGCCTGGGAGGGCCGCCACTTACAATAACAACAGGTACAAACCAGATTGCAACACAATGTGGCCGTGACTCCTGCTGCCACACCCACCCCCCAAAGACACCCTGAAAACCAGCTTGCCTAGCATTCCTGCCGAACTGGTGGCTACAGCACCCCTCTTTAATATCACATGCCTAAATGATCATTTGTGTAGCCAGTTGCTTTTAGAAGTCATAGAATTAGTTCAATGGAGATCACCTGTCTGTAGTCAAAGGGTCTCGCTTGATTGTAGTCTTAGCACAACATTATCTGGAAGGTCCAAATTGTGGAGAGTCAGTATGTTGGCCTAACCTACACAATGAACGCAACAGAAAACCTCAAGAAACTCCATGAGAAAGGGACTGAATAGCACAAGTCAGGAGAAGGAGACAAGAAAATATCCAAGTCACTGAATATCCCTGGGTGTCTGGCTAAATCAATTATTAAAAAATGGAAAGAGTCTGACACAGCTGGAAATCTGTCTGGAGCAAGCCATCCACAAAAACTGAGTGATCATACAAGAACAAGACAAGTGAGCGAGAAAACTCTGAAGGAGCTGCAAGCTACAGTGGGTCAGATTGGAAAGACTGTGCAGACAACAACGTTTCCCAGGTACATCACCATTTGAAGCCTTATAGGGAAGTGGCAAGGAGTGGTCTCCCCTAGACTTTATCATATACTCAGATATGGGGATGGATATTTGAGGAGTAAACTACAAAACAATGATTATATTTTTATATTATGTACATTAAAGAACCATCAACAACAAATCAAATCACATTAATAAAATATATAAAACAATTATTATAAAAGTAAATTTGAATAAATCAGACTCTGCAGCTGTATGAATAAAAGGTAAAGTACCACTTCCGGTAAGCGGAAATAGCCCAAAAGCTGACAGAAAGCTACGTTTTGTAACTAATACTTGTATGCAAAATTTGGTTGACCTAAGTGAAAGCGTAGTCAAGTTATCATGTTTACACACACACACACACACAGATACACATACACAGACATAATTCCAAAAATTATATTTTCGGTCTAAAACATCGAGATTCATCAAAATCTTGAGGTCAAATTTTTGGTCAATCACAATACTTTCCCTATACTTCGTATACGAGAAAGTAAAAATGTAATTGACATCTCAGGTAGAGTTTGTCAAAAGAAATCTGGGAGGTTCTTATGTCAGCGAGAAGAAGGTTCTGTGATCTCATGAGACGAAAACTGAGCTCTTTGGCCATCAGACTAAATGATTTATTTGAACACAGTGCAATATCAATAACTCACCATTAAACTGTGAAGAGTGCTGATGGGAGAATTATGGTGTAAGGATATTTTTCTGCAACAGGCCCTGAAAAGTTTTTGAGGGAAATCATTGGAGGAAAACCTGATGCAGTCTGCAAGAAAACCTGCGCCTTGATGTCACCCCATAGAGCCACATACCAACCGTTAACACTAATGTCCCAAACTGCCAGTGCCCGAAAAAAAACAAAAAAAAAAAACACATAAGAAAAGATGTGTTAAAACAAAAAATATACAGTAGGTGACCATTGAATTCCAGGGTCTTACACTCCTCTAAAACTCCTTGTGGTGGACGGCTGGGGAGCCTGCCCAGCCGGAACGCCTGGAAGGACCGGGAGAGGGACAATACCTCTCCTGGGTCACGAGAGGGATAGCCGCGCTGATCTGCATCGGGGCCATGGGATCACACCTTAGAAGCTCAATCCTGTTGGAGCCCGTGGCCACCGCCAGGGAGCACCCGAAGGATAATGGAGCCTTGGAATGCAGCACTTCTGCCACACCAGGAAGTGCTGCTGGAAGATCATCGCAAAGCACCTGGAGCACATCCGGGGTGTTCTAGAAGGGGCTGCCTCACTCCACTAGTCGAGCCGGAGTAGGGAGACAGAGGACGGAGCTTGTGAGTGGAGGAGTGAGGAAGAAAAGGGAAATAGAAAGGACTGTGAGCATTATTGGGGTGTTTTAGGTACTGTGAGTGCTGTATAAAAGGAAAAAGGTTATTAAACGGGTGTGTTCTGGACTTCTGGCTGTTTCAGTGTCTGTCTGTTCCCAGGCTTCTTTTACAATATATAAATTGTATTTAGAGCACAAAGAAAAGTTACGAAAAATTAACAATGAGAGTCAAATCATGAAAATAATAAAACCTTTTTATATATGATAAATTTTACAAATGTGAAATTTTTTTTTTATTTTGGCTTTAACAGTATTAATGATATGCTCCTTGTCACAAAGCCAGCATTGACAGCTAAACTAAATGCTATTATTTCTCTTAATTTTACATTTTTCATTTTAAAATACCTTATCAAAATTGTCTTTTTGTGTGACCTTTGGGTGTCAGACCACATTGTCAGCCATTGTACAGCACCTCTGAGCAATTTTCAGGTTAAGGACTTTGCTCAAGGGCCCAACAGAGTAGGATCCCTTCTGGCAGTAACATGATTTGAACCGGCCACCTTCCAGATAAAAACACAGATCTTTAGCTAAACAGCCACCACTTCATACTACAGGGAGTTTTGTACTCTGCCGACTGTTTTGAGATGTGTGTCTTTTTTTTAGCACTACATGTGGATAAAAGAAACCATTAGGGTAAGTCAACAATTATCTGTACTATTGTGATCTTTTTGTTTGAGTTGGCTGTACAGCTTTCCTCGTGCATGTGTAGAAACATGATGTGCCCGTGGTCATAGTGATCCCAGTGTTTAACCTTGATCAGTCAGTTTCTCTTTTTGTTTCCTAGAAGTGAACAGGACCGCTCTGATTTTCTTTTGCACCAAAGCTGAATCGGGTGCAGTAATCCATTTTTTATGGGCTGAAGATGTAAAAGGAGTAGAAGGAGCGCAGCAAGCTGTAAGGCCAACCTAAACAAAATTATTACAGTAAAATAATCTACTATGTAATAAATCACTAAAGTCTGTGTGTCCAACCTCTGTGAGCAATCTGATTGGTCGGTTTGACTTTGGAGCTGCAATGAAAGAGGAAGTGTGAGTGTGAGACACATGAGGAGGAATAAAGGCATATAGGCACGCTGAGAGAGTCACCTTCAAAGACTGAAAGTATAAAACTGGTTAGGATGTGAGAAAGACTTCTCGAAAATAATAACAGAGTCAAGAAGCAGGCTTTACAGGAACAAGCTTAAGAGATGGAGAGCCAGTTAAAAGACGTTCACACACAAAAAAATACAGTGGAAAGGAGCTGATGGTACACGTAGGGCTAGAGATAACAAATATATTTTTATTATTCTATTACCTGTCTTTGACAGGTAGCATGGCTAGTAGTCAATTAGTTAGCAGGATGCTTTGGGATTCAGCTGGGGAGACCCTGTTTAACATTTAATGTTACAACAAATAGAATGACAACTGAAAAAAGTATCTTCTCCTAGGGGAAATAAGGATTTTGTAGATAGATAGATAGATAGATAGATAGATAGATAGATAGATAGATAGATAGATAGATAGATAGATAGATAGATAGATAGATAGTGTTGTGGCAAAAATTGTCACTAGAAGGCTTTTACCTGAAATGAAGGCTATTAGGAGTCTCTGGATAGGCAAACAGAATCTATAGTTTTATTGCAATAAAATAACCATAATAATAACACAGACTCAACCCAATACGGCCAAATTGAGCTGAGCCCCGAACAGTTCCGGACTCAAAACTTATATAGTCATGTCTTATCACCCGACCTCGCTCAAATTAGCTCATTTGCTCTTTTTTTCGACTAACCCCTAACCCATGCCCAACCCGCTCCTGTCCGGTCGATACCTTGAGTTCCCATGGGAATAGTTATTATCTCCTGACTTCTGCAGCTCGCCCCTCGGTATTTCTACTGTCTATTATTCATCTTTAGTTTCTGTTTTTGCCTATTTCTTTCACTGGCCAAGGCCTTTCTCCCATATATAGGTTTCCTCTCATCATTTCCTTTTCTAAGCCTTTCAAACTGTGTTATAATGGTGGCCTGAAGGTAAGCTTTAATCTAAAAAGAAATGTGGCATGTGCTTTTATTTAATCATCTACTTGGCAGTCCTGACTTGCATTAGTATTTACACTAAGGTTAATGCTTATATATTTGTCTATATTTATTTACGCTAATACATACTAATTTTACTTTCCATACATTACATCATCTTCCTTTTGCTGTTTCTGCTGACTCACTGTTCCAGCTGGCTTCTTACGTGCCTATCCTGATCATTTTCCCTGCATTTTGTTATTAGTATCGTTTCTTGTTTTCTGGCCTTCAAGGAACAGGTGTTCTGTTTTCCCCTTCTTCTGTCCTCGGGTAGTTTCTGTGCGTCATTTTGTCCTGTTCTCTTCTTCCTCTCTTAATACTGGTGATTTTCCATTTTTACTAGAAAATGCAATATGACTGATTTTTTAGTTAACCATTTGCTTGACCTATTAACATTCTATTTTATGCTTAATCTAATGTTTCAGAAGCTTTTAATTACTTTTATGGCTATTTATGCTAATATGCTATTTATGCCTAATGTAAAATTTTTTTCCTTCTATAATAGATAGATAGATAGATAGATAGATAGATAGATAGATAGATAGATAGATAGATAGATAGATAGATAGATAGATAGATAGATAGAACTTTCTTTGTTCCTGAGGGAAATTTAGTTTAGGTGCCCTCTGGTGGCTCACCAAATAAATGTAGGAGAGCTTCTGCTGTGCTTCTAGCTCTTTTATCCCAGCTGAATATGCATCTATATAACGTCAGGATTCTAGAAATCTGTCTATTTTATGAAGGAAAATGGATATTCAGTAAACATTGTTCTACCCTCAAAATACACCCCATTTTTCCATTAGTAAAAGTCCAGGACAGTGACTCACCAAGCCCATGTGTGCGACAATTCAGATGATTATTGACCTAATCCCCGTACATTTCAGGTAGCATGTGTCCCAGTCAAAAGCAGTATTTGCCATAACATTTTACCACATACTGTATTGTTGCTGTGTGTTTCTCCATGTGCATTTGATGACAATTGTTTTTCACTGAGCTAAAAAGTAGAATTAAATGACATCTTTTGGCATGTTTTCTGTGTACATGCAGGTTTTCTCCCAGTGTTCAGCTTCCAACACACATATATCCCAAAGATGATACACATTATGTATTGGAACCTCTAAATTGTTAGTGTTATTAATTGTGACTTCCATCACAATAGGCTTGCTCAAGCTTTGCGCCTGGTGTTTCTGGGATAGACTCTAATTTCCCCTGTACCAGTTCAAAAAAGACATATTAGAGCAATTAAGCTATTAAGTAATGAAAGCAGCTTGATGGATTAAGTGGCCTTACCTCATTTGCAAAATTTCATATGTTCTTATTGTGAAAACATAAAAAGATGTAATTGAACAAAATGCATGTGTGTATAGAAAATAGGACAGAGTGATGAAACTTGTTTGTGTTTGGCGTGCGTGACAAAAAGCATGTATACTTTCTGGAAGTTTCTTTTGATGATGTGTGTGACAAGAAAATATACCTTTAGGGTAATGACTTTACAAAAACTGGAAAAGTACAATGAGTCAGGATGCTATTTTTTGCTTACGTGGTCAACGATCAGGAGATTAGAAAGGTATAAAAGAACAAGGACATCTGCGCTCGAGGCAGATGAAGCGCGGTGTCCTAGGACTGTGTTTCTCTGACATTTTTACCCTTGCCTGGTATGTATTAATAAAAGGTTTTGACTAATTTTAATTTTCTTCTCTGTCTTCAGTCATAAAAAAGTGTCCACAGTTTTTGGCGCCCGGACGTGGGGCAAGAGACGGCCGGTCGACTCCTCCAGCGAGACCATTTCAGTGATCCGTCTTACCAGCGGACTGCCGTTAACTTGAGATATCCGGCAGCAGAGCATGCAGCTCCGGCAAAAGTTAGGACTGCCCTGTCCTGAAACAGTTCTTGCGTGAGGAGCCCCTGGTCTCCTCTTTGCTACATCCACGGTGACTGAACGGATTTCCAGACAGAGCTTGCACACTTCCAGGCTGGGGTAAGCACCGGGGGATTTCCGAATATTTTTTTATTTTCTAAATAACGGGAGGGCGAGTTTCCTGTTGACCGTCTAGTCATACTCATATCTCAACGGGTTGCTTAAGGTGATGGAGACTTGACCCAAGCAGTTTGACGCATACGAAAGGTCTGACGAAAGGATACTGGCCTCACCCATATCCTAGACTCGGCTGGACGTATTGATGTAGTATTCTGCTGAACCGAATCGGACACGAAGTCACCTGAGCTGGAATCCGGGGATGTGAGCGGACAGGCTAACGGGACGAGTAACGGGGTGGTATGGAAATATAAACCGAAAAGAGCACAGATTGCAGGATTGCTGTTAGGAACGGAATGACACGTAGCGCTATGGAAGATATGTAGCTATGGAAGATACGTAGCGCTATGGAAAAATAAATAAATCTACATACGGAAGAAGCAACAAAACCGTGTTCTCCTGGGAACTGGATCAGTTGATAGTTAGGTGTCTCCCCTTGAAACTAAGAAGGGAACAGTTTAGGTTTAGTGAGTGGCACACTTAATGCCTTGCTGATTCATACGTACAAGGGATTAGGCGAATCAGTATATAGTTGGAAAATTAAATACAGAACCCGGGAGGACAAGGGAACAAAATGGGAACTTATAACAGTAAGCCTGTTAATCGCCGCACAGGGGGATCAAAATCATTAGTGCTGGAGGGATTATTTTCGGAGGATCAACAGACGCCCCGTAAAAATGGGTCTCCTAGAAAATTTATAGAAAAGAAGACAGGTTTAGATTTATCCTATTATTTTTTTCCCCTCCTCAGAACCGACCTCAGACACCTCTATTATCCCCTCCTCTATTCCCCATTCCTATTGCCCCCCCCTGCACTACAACTAGCAGAAGTTTCCCCTGATGAATCCCCAGGCACAGATCACTATGACTCACCCTGTACTAGACAAACCCCCGTCTCCAAATGCACTCGAAGTCAAACCTCCACTCACAAACCAGCTCCAACTTTTTTCTCCTCTAATCCTTCACTTACTTGCCCTTTAATAGAAGTTCCCAATCCCCATTATAACCCTGCCCATCCAGCTGGACCCCAAAATCCCACAACAGTTATGATAAATCGGAATTGGGACATCCAAGAACTAAAAGATGTCGTGAATGCATTTCCAGATCCAAAGGAAGTAGGAGGACTAAAATTTGTTGAACAACTTGATCAGTTAGATAGCATGTATAAGCCTAATGCTGCTGAATGGACCCAGGTACTTCGTCGAAAGTTTGGGACCACATGGGCCACTGTTAGCAGGGGTGTCCGCAATGACATTCCATGGGTATGGAACCCAGCTTTAACTCGAGGACAGGGGATAGGTGGAGAAGGCGAATTTAATCCACAATGGGAGGCGTTGAGACAAAATATTGCAGAAAAATATAAAAAAGGAACGGACTGGTCCCTTATTTCTGCTGCAAAACAAAAGAGACACGAAATACCAGGAATGCTCTGACCAAGGTCGAGGATATGGCTTTAGAGGAAGGAGACGAGGAAAAAGAAGGGGACGAGGACGAGGAAGAGGACGAGGTGGTTTTAGAGCTCCTCCTGTTGACCACACTGAGAATCCTTTTATTCCCTCTCCCTTTAATTCCAATGCTAATTCCTTCTCTTGCTACGCTTGTGGTGAAACTGGACATTTTCGTCGGGAGTGCCCTAACAGACAGCAACAGCCCCCACCTCCCCTTATTCCACCAGTTTCCTCTGACACCCCTGACTAACAATACTGGCTATAGGAAAACGCTGGGACCTCCAGCCACTCTTTTCAACTACCTTTGCTCACCCATAATTCAGAGACTGATCCTTTACTGACATTGTTCGTTGATGGCACTGAGACTGTTTTCTTAATCGATACTGGTGCCACTCGCTTGCTGGCAAAGGTCCCTGCTTCGAACGAAACTGTTACTGTGCTTACTGCTTCTGGACAACCTCACCTTTTTCAAGTATCAAAACCTCTTCAAGTCCAGTCACGTCCTGGCGGACATTCCTTGTTCAACCCCCAAGTTGTTGTGTCAAATTACCCCTTACCCCAAACCCTCTTTTGCAGCATGGACTTTAGATATTTCCCCACACACCATTCTCCTCAAAGCCCTACATTCTTTTTCCCCTTGTTTTTTCCCAATTTACAGGCCCCTGACATTTTACACTGTACTGCCCAATACTTCCCTATAGAAGTAGACACCACCTGGCTAGAATCTTTCCTTACTTCTGGTATTTGCCCCGAAACCCTTCATATCTACTGTGTTTTTATTTCATCCACAAAGGCAGCTGCTTCTGTTCATTTTACATGCTCACAGCACATATATTATCTTGGCAAAATAGTGCCTCATATTTTTCCTTAGCTAAATCACACACTGTTAAATGGGGGAAATAGGACCATGGGTGGAAAAATGCCTTGAAAGAACAGACTGGTTACAAGTTACTCCGGGTATTTTTGATACTCCTGACCATTTAATAACTAAAGTAGTGTTTCAAAGGATAGCCCATTGTGAGCCTCTGGTGATCCACCCGAAATCCTCCTTCCGCCCGCACCGTGCCCAATATCCTTTGTCTCCCGAAGCAGAGGCTGGCATCTCCGCCGTACATCCCGATCTCGTCAAACGCGGTACCGCCGATGGACATGGACCGTCATGCCTCAGGGATACAGAGAAGCCCTTTGTGTTTCTGGTTAAGCTCTTGCCCAAAAATTTGGACGGCGTCTGGCCGGAAGTAGTAAATTTAAACGGCGTTTGGCCGGAAAACAGTATGTAGATGGAAATCGCGACGGAAGAAAATTGTACAATAGACACCCAGAAATTGTTGCTGTTTCTGTGGGAAAATGGCCATAAAGTTTCTAAAAGTTAAGCTGCAGCTAATCAAAACAACTGTAAAATCGCATTACAGCCACTACAGACAGTGGGTTCTAAATTTTACTGAAAGAGCACAGCCGTTGCAACAACTGGCTGAGAAGGCTCTGTAACCTCAAAATTTACTCTTTTATCTGCGCCCGCGCTAAGTTTGCCTGATCATTTCTCGTCCATTCACTTTGTTCGTGGACGAAAAGCAGGGATTTATGAATTCAGTACTGACGCAACAACATGGAGATAAACAAAGACCGGTGACTTATTTTTTTCTAAAACAAAACTGGATCCAGTGGCCGCAGCACTTCCTCCGTGTCTTCGTGCTGTGGCTGCAACAACAGAAGCTGTATTAGCAAGCACGGATGTAGTTCTCATGAAATTTCTTCTGTCCTTTTCTTTTTTCTTGTGAGTTAATATTCTCTGTGACTGTAGCCTTTTTCTGGGAATGCGGTCTTGCTGTGGTATCGTACCGTGTGGTTTCTCGATAGTTGGATTTGTCCTTGTTGTCGTAATTGGATCGCCACGGAAGTTTTTCTTCCTTGATTGTCGCTGACTCAGTTCGCCAACGAAGTCTCCTTGATCTGGAAACCGGCGCCGTTAGCTGAGCAGGATTGTGTTAACACCAGCTAACATCATGAGAGGCTGTTTTATGTTTGTTTGTCCTGAAGAGTTGAACTTGCTTTTCTTCAGAGTCCATTTGTTTCTGTTTCCTTTGCTGCATTGTTTTCAAATATAGTGTAAATATAGAATAATACTGGGGTGAAGTGTGTTGAAAATGGTTTGGGTGATTTTGTGTGTTATAGAGTGTATTAAAGGGATCCCTATGAGTATCAGAATGTACTCTGTACTTTGTCAAATGTTACAATTGAAAAATGGAGCACCCTCAACCAGTTACGCAGTGGTCCAAGGGGACCGCCTGCTGGAAGCAAATCAAATTTCATCAAGCTAAGTGCACAAAACAGCTGAACTCGTAGCACTCACTCAAGCATGTCAGCTGTCCGAAGGGAAGATCGTAACAATTTATACAGATTCCAGGTATGCTTTTGGAGTCTGCCATGATCATGGAACACTATGGAAACTAAGGGAATTTAAGACCAGTCCTGGAGAGCTCTAACTAAAAACTGAAAAAGATAATTATCGATTTGTGTGATTGGTTTAGCGCAAATGAATGTCTCCACTTTTGTTTAAGGCTTGTAAATATACAAAAGTATTTTTCCTTTTAAACCCTGATCAAGTTTGAAGGGAAAATGCTCTTTTAATAATATTACATGAGAAGGGAGACAAGTTTTTTGGCGATAAGCGGAATGTGTCTAATTGTGATATGAATGTGTGTCTAATTGTGATATGAATGTGTGTCTAATTGTAATATGAATGGAAGTTGTGTATTTTAGGTACTATAAAGGAAGAGCATGGTGACGCAGTGGTCAGCACACTTGATACGAATAAAGGTTCAAGCACGTATGTTTTCCTTGTTAATAATAAGCATGAAGGAAAAGACGCGTTTAAGTATGTTGCATAGATAACCTTTAAGCATAACTTAAGACCAGTACTGGCAAACCCATCCCACATCAGAAATTGATCGAATCCCTTTTAGAAGTTATAACCAAACCATCGGAGCTAGCGATTGTTAAATGTCAAGCTCACACAGGAAAACAGGATCCTGCTAGCAAAGGGAATGAATTAGCTGACCACTTTGCTAAAGAGGCTGCATATAATAACACACCAATTTCTTTATTCCAACAGAGAAATGACCAGGACCCTGATAATCAAATTATTTCTTTACAGAATGCAGCCACGGATATCGAAAGGAGAAAATGGTCCAAAGAAGGGTCCCTCTCTGATGGAGTCTGGACTCATAAACACACTAACAAACCTTTTCTCCCAATGATTTTCTCTCTAGTCTTGCAGGTTTGCGAACCTCGTTGAAGGAAATCCACCAGCAGGTTGATCAAGCCTGGAGGACCAGCCCCCTTTCCAAGGATTTACCAATTCCTTTGGGCACCTGGATCCTGGTTCGAGATACTCGGAGGAAAACACTGGCATCAGCCTAGGTGGAGAGGATCATTCCAAATTCTTCTATCCACACCACACGCCGTGAAAGTTGAAGGACTGCCTGCCTGGATTCACGCCTCACATTGCAAGAGA
The DNA here is from genome assembly GCF_900747795.2 of Erpetoichthys calabaricus. NCBI lineage: Eukaryota > Metazoa > Chordata > Cladistia > Polypteriformes > Polypteridae > Erpetoichthys > Erpetoichthys calabaricus. The sequence goes on from NC_041402.2 coordinate 22,737,749, forward strand.
GGGCACCCTTGATTGCTGTGCTACTATGTTTTTCTTTTCCCTTGTCTACTGCCCTGGTCACCTTGACTTTCCCGTTAGGAATCACCACATCAGTGCAGTTTGATTTCTGCTCTATTATCAACTGTGGGACTGGTCGACAAGCCCAGTGGACCGGATCTGACAAATACGTGTGTATGAGGGGAAGTGACTGCGACAACTGGCAATGGGTTTTTGCTAACACTGGAACTGAGGACTGGGGTTATCAACCTTTTGAGGCCCAAAAATATGGTTTGAAAAATCGGTTTTCTATCATAAAAGGACATGCCTCTCATTGTATGAGCTGACAACCATTGTAACTCAGGTATTTATGTATTAGGGGTATATGTATCTGGAACAGACCCTTTAGGGAGATTTCTAATTAAGATTGACAATCCTGTTACTAACACCCCTCATTCTCTGGCACACACACCCATCTCCCCAACTTTTGGTTCAGATTTTTCTCCTGTTAAGATTATGAATATTTCCACCCTTTCATCCACTTTTTCAGTAGAAACTGGTTATGGGGATCAGAATAGATGGTTGCAGTGGGTTCTCTATTCAGCTAAGCAAGTTATGCGTGCGCTGCAGCCCGTCCCCATTTAGCTACAGTCCCTTTCCCATTATCTAACATTTCTGACCCCGTGGGGTTGCCCTGCCTTACCCCTATGTTTCAAACTCACGAGAATTACCATTTTTCTTTCTGTTCTCAAACTTTTCAGGTTAACTTTTCTCTGAACACCGTTCTGTCTTCCTTTCTTCTCTCCCAAACCACTCCTAGATCAGATATTTTGGTGGATGTGTCGTAGGTCCAAATTATTTGCCACCTTTCCCCCTAATTGGTCTGGTACCTGTGCTCCAATCCAATTAGTTATGCCTTTTAGACTTCTATCCTTACCTCCCTCTCCTTACATGGCCCTGGAGTATACATAGATGCTATTGGAGTCCCTAGGGGTGTCCCAGACAGATTTAAAGCTAGGGATCAAGTCGCAGCCGGTTTTGAATCTATCATACCCCAAATTACTATTAATAAGAATGTAGACTGGATTAATTACCTTTATTATAACCAACAACGTTTCCTTAACTTCACCAAAGACGCTATTGAAGGCATACATGAACAGCTTGATCGTACTTCTCTGATGACTTGGCAAAATCGTCTAGCCTTGGACATGTTACTTGCCGAAAAGGGAGGTGTTTGTGCTATGTTTGGTGATGCTTGTTGTACATATATTCCAAATAATACCGCGCCAGATGGATCAATAACTCGTGCATTGGCAGGCCTCACTGCTCTCTCTAAAGAACTTTCCACTAATTCTGGCATTACAAATCCCTGGGATCAGTGGTTTGCATCCTCCTTCGGATCCTGGGGACAGTGGATAAGATCTGTTTTTATTTCTTTGGTTGTGACATTTTGTCTCCTCCTCCTGGTTGGTTGTTGTATTATCCCTTTGTTTCGCTATATAATATCTAAGTACTTTACCGCCTCTATGGAAAGGGCATATGTGCTACATGATGAGCGCATGTCTCGTATAGCTTCTTCCATTTTCTCTCCCCCTTCCCCTTCATCAACCATTTCAAGATAGAATTATATAGGCCCACATCATTTTTGTTCAAAAAGGGAGGAGTGTGAAAACATAAAAAGATGTAATTGAACAAAATGCATGTGTGTATAGAAAATAGGACAGAGTGATGAAACTTGTTTGTGTTTGGCGTGCGTGACAAAAAGCATGTATACTTTCTGGAAGTTTCTTTTGATGATGTGTGTGACAAGAAAATATACCTTTAGGGTAATGACTTTACAAAAACTGGAAAAGTACAATGAGTCAGGATGCTATTTTTTGCTTACGTGGTCAACGATCAGGAGATTAGAAAGGTATAAAAGAACAAGGACATCTGCGCTCGAGGCAGATGAAGCGCGGTGTCCTAGGACTGTGTTTCTCTGACATTTTTACCCTTGCCTGGTATGTATTAATAAAAGGTTTTGACTAATTTTAATTTTCTTCTCTGTCTTCAGTCATAAAAAAGTGTCCACATTATGTATTTAAACTCAGGCCAATTCATCTATTGTGCCTGAGCATATAAGATTTATTATAAACCTCATTTTGAGATGTTAAATAAAATGGTATTTTTTATAAAAAAATTAGTTAGAAACATAAGGTTCAGTCCATGTGTGTATCATTCACTCATTCATTCTCAAACCTGTTCAGTCCAGTTCAAGGTGCGGGGGGCAGAGTCAATCCCAGCAGCGCTGCTCAGATGACCAGTATGTAAAATTCCCTGTTTCGTGTTTGAGCTGAGCAAGACACGTCCAGTGGGTCTGTTGTGTATGCACAGAATTTTCTTTGTTGTGTGTGTATACGATGTGCTCACAGACTCCATGCTTGTTTGTGCTTTCTGTTCAGTGTTTGATTTTAAACCTGTTCATTATGTGTTCTACTTAAGTCTTCTATTGCCTTTAATAATTAACATGTTTTGTCTACTTTAAGTTTATAACCAACACCTTAACTTGTAATAACATTTAGTACTCGTTTATGCAGATACACCACAATAACCCTGTTTCTGTTTGCGAATGCGCGGGTTATTAATATTACAGTATAAGCTGTATTTTACTTTGTTGTAAGACACTAATTTCAACATGTTTGAATGTACAGAATTGTGTAAAAATGTAAGGATTTCCCTTTTTGTATATGAACTCTGTTTTGGCCTGTATTTGGAAAAATTGCTGTAATAGTGCATTGGATTAACTAATAGCATTTCAAGTTTAAAGAAATGAAAATTTGGTGGCAGTAATTACTCCTTTTGGGGAGTCTATAATATATTGGTTTTACCTTTTTGATTGTTTTTGTTTGTATATGCACGCCATTGATACTTACCGTGTTTCTTTCTTTATTTATTTCTGTTTAGATACCACACACGTACTCACATGTATCTATTGAAGTGTTTTCTGCAGAGCCCGAAAGGGGGTTCAGACTGCTCTCTGGTGTGGCTGCTGTTCTTTCTAACCGAAGAATTAGGCCAGCCGATGTACAATCAGCCGAGTAATGTTCAACTCTCCTTCATAGCCAGTCCATTACAGGATCCTCTCACACACACACACACACACACACACACTCAGTCAACTTAGTGTTGATCATCAACCTAACCAGCATATTCTTGAAGGTGTGGGTAAGGAGAAAATGGTAAACTCACATGGCGAAAACGTGCAAATTTCCACACGGACAGAAACCAAGATTGAAACTCTATTTGAACATTAGAACAATCTAGATGAGAAGAGGCCAAAGCTCACCAGTCCTGTCCACTTAATACTTCTAAAATAACAAGTCCCTAAAGTTCTACTGTATACCACACTACTGGGTAACTTATTTCATGGTGTCTGCGATTCTCTATGTAAACAAAAACATCCTAATGTTTGTGCAAAATTTACCCTTAACAAACTTCCAACTGTGTCCCCATGTTCTTGATGAACTCATTTTAAAATAACAGTCTCAATTCACCGGACTAATTCCCTTCATAATTTTAACCACTTCAGTCATGTCACCTCTTAATCTTCTTTTGCTTAAACTGAAAAGGCGGAGTGGTGGCTCTGAGGCTAGGGATCTGCACTGGCAATCGGAAGGTTGCCGGTTCGAATCCCGTAAATGCCAATAGGGACTCTGCTCTGTTGGGCCCTTCAGCAAGGTCATTAACCTGCAATTGCTGAGCGCTTTGAGTAGTGAGAAAAGCGCTATATAAATGCAAAGAATTACAGTAATCCCTCCTCCATCGCGGGGGTTGTGTTCCAGAGCCACCCGCGAAATAAGAAAATCCGCGAAGTAGAAACCATATGTTTATATGGTTATTTTTATATTGTCATGCTTGGGTCACAGATTTGCGCAGAAACACAGGAGGTTGTAGAGAGACAGGAACGTTATTCAAACACTGCAAACAAACATTTGTCTCTTTTTCAAAAGTTTAAACTGTGCTCCATGACAAGACAGAGATCACAGTTCCGTCTCACAATTAAAAGAATGCAAACATATCTTCCTCTTCAAAGGAGTGCTTGTCAGGAGCAGATCATGTCACAGAGATAGACAGAGACAAAAGCAAACAAATCAATAGGGCTGTTTGCCTTGTAAGTATGCGAAGCACCACGGCACAAAGCTGTTGAAGGCGGCAGCTCACACCCCCTCCGTCAGGAGCAGACAGAGAGAGAGAGAGAGAGAGTTTGTTTTTCAAGCAAAAATCAATACGTGCCCTTCGAGCTTTTAAGTATGCGAAGCACCGTGCAGCATGTCCTTCAGGAAGCAGCTGCACACAGAAGGTATCAACGCCCTATCGTCTAGGTGTGCGAACAGCCCCCCTGCTCACACCCCCCTACGTCAGCGCAAGAGAGAGAGAGAGAGAGAGAAAGTAAGCTGGATAGCTTCTCAGCCATCTGCCAATAGCGTCCCTTGTATGAAATCAACTGGGCAAACCAACTGAGGAAGCATGTACCAGAAATTAAAAGACCCATTGTCCGCAGAAACCCGCGAAGCAGCGAAAAATCCGCGATATATATTTAAATATGCTTACATATAAAATCCGCGATGGAGTGAAGCCGCGAAAGGCGAAGCGCGATATAGCGAGGGATCACTGTATTAAAAGAATTATTAAAAGGCTCCGCTCTTTAATTTTCTCTGATAACTCATCCCCTGAAGCTCTGGAATCAGCCAAGTTGCTCTTCTATGGACTTTTTCCAGGGCTGCTATGTCTTTTTTGTAGCCTAAAGACCAAAACTATGCAGTACTCCAGATGGGCTCTAACCAGTGCATTATAAAGCTTGAGCAGAACCTCCTTTTACACGTACTCTATATAACCTAACACTCTGTTAGTCTTCAGAATGGCTTCTGAACACTGCCTGGAGGTTGATAGTGTCGAGTCTACTGTGACTCCTAAATCCTTTTCATAAGGTGGACTTTCAATTTTAAAACCTCCCATTGTGTATTCAAACCTAACAGTCAGTCAGTCATTTTCTAATCTGCTTAGTCCAGAACAGGGTCACAGGGGTTGCTGGAGCCTATTCCAGCCAGCATAGGGCACAACAACAACAACAACAACATTTATTTATGAATGTAAAGAAAAAAATATAAAAATTAGGCAGTACTAATTAACAAAGAAAAAGTAAGGCCCAGTGGCCAGGAGGACAAAAAAAAACAAAACAAAAAAAAAACTCCAGAGGGCTGGAGAAAAAAAAATCTGCAGGGGTTCCGAGGCCATGAGACCACCCATGTAGAATTCACTCTGGAAGCTTCCGTAAATGATTCAGTGCAAGGCAGATGGTTAACTCAGAAAAATGTTTAATTCATTAGAGCACATGAAACAGAACTTTACAAAAGACACCTGCCTCCATTACTCTCCGTTACTAACCACTCCCCCTTATTTATTCATATATTTTCCTTGGTTATCTGGTTCATAACAACTTTATTTAAAACCTTAATTCACAATATACCACAACCCAGCTCCCACTGGGCATTCTACCTAATATGATCTCAGTCAGTCCTCATGGTTTTCAGGCTTCACATAGAAGAATTAGATGATGATGGTCATCTGGCCTTCAATCCATCAATGTACAGACATCATGGTGCTTTTGATCATCACCCCAGAAAACCGGAAAGAGAACAGCAGAGAAAGTAGGGGTTAGTACAGATTTTGGAGCCATGAAAAAAAAAAGATAATTAAACACATATACAGAATATCAGGGTTACACTAAAAAGAAGCTTTGAGAAAGCCATGTTAAAGTAATGTGTTTTTAGCAGTTTTTTGAAGTGCTCCACCGTATTAGCCTGGTGAATTTCTATTGGAAAGCTATTCTAGATTTTAGGTGCATAACTGCAGAAGGCCGCCTCACCACTTCTTTTAAGTTTAGCTCTTGGAATTCTAAGCAGACACTCATTTGAAGATCTAAGGTTATGATTTGGAGTATAAGGTGAAATGCATCCTAAGATATAGGTTGAAGCGAGATTATTTAAGGCTTTGTAAACCATAAGCAGCATTATAAAGTCAATTCTAAAAACACGGGTAACCAATGTAGTGACAAGGCAGGAACAAACCCTGGACAGGGTGCCAGTCCATCACAGGGTGAACACACACACCAAGCACACACCAAGCACACACTAGGGTCAATTTAGTATTGCCAATCCACCTAACTTGCATGTCTTTGGACTTTGTGAGAAAATTGGAGCACCTGGAGGAAACCCACAGACATGGGAGAGAACATGCAAACTCCATACAGGGACTACCTGGGACGCAAACTCTGGTCTCCTTACTGGGAGAAAGTAGTGCTACCACTGCACCATCATGTTGTGAATTTCCCCTTGGGATTAATAAAGTATCTTATCTATCTATCTATCTATCTATCTATCTATCTATCTATCTATCTATCTATCTATCTATCTATCTATCTATCTATCATGCTGCCCAGACCTAGCATAATACATAAAAAATAATACAGCAGCACTAACCACTCTGCCACCTTGCCACCCACATGTTTATTAAGTGCACAGATAATTATAAAATGTCCCAATGATCATGTGAGTAGCCACATAAAAAGAGCTTGATAAATGGTGATTGTCAAATAGCTCCAAATGCCATTTTATCTATGGAAAATAAAACAGCCTTTTTACTACTCTCTAATTTATTCAGCATTTTTCTCTCATGGAATGAAATAAATCAATAACAAAATTATTAAATAAATTCATGTATTTCAGGAATATTAAGTTATTTTTATGACAGATCATAAATTAGATAAACCAAAAAGCTTTAGGGTTGTTGATAAAGAAAAGCCACAATTACACAAATGACAATTATAATAAAAGAGCTGCACATTATAGTAAACAGAGAATTTCATTTTGTACCTTTATGTGGCCCCCTTCACAACTCATGTCCTTCACATTTGCTACAGCTTCTCATTAGTATTTAGAGCTGTATTGACTATTTTGGGATTTGCAGTTTAAAGGTGGCATGGTGGTGCACTGGTTAGTGCATCAGACTTACTGATCTCGGATAGTGGGTTCAAATGCTGCTGCTCCTTGATGAAAGTTTGCATGTTCTCTCTTTGTTCTGTTGGGTTTCTTTTCCTGTGTTTGAGTGGGCTTTTCTACAAGTTGCTTTTTCTCCTACATTTTATAATTATTACTAGCTGTAATACCCATCTAAAATGGTTTGAAATCTAAGTAATCAACTGAGACCTCATGTTTTTTTTATATGATAAATGTTTTGTCCATTTGGTCTGGTTTAATGATACACACCTAATACCTTTCCTACTCGAGGGCCTTATCCTCTTCAGATCGAGCTGACCATTTTGCTCATCAATCTGAACATTCTTATTGTTTAAGTTGTTTTCTTGGGGTATTTTGCTGGGAAAAAGGAGCAGCAAGTGTTACTGCATTGGTTTAGCGACTGTAGGCAAGATGGGTCACAGCATTCATTTTCCGACATGAGCATAAATTTATTGTTATTTTTATTCATCCACTGCCCACAACACAAAGTAAAGCTTATTCACATGGCCCAAAGTGTTGAAAGAAATTTGCCACTGGACAGCAGAATACAGTAGGCCAATAAGATCAATTTTCTTATTTTTAGACCCTAATTTGGTATTTTTATGATTTTTGATTTAATTTCCCTTTCTTCTACGTGTTTTGACAATTAATATATAACATTTATATTTAACATATATAATACCTGGGTGGTGCAGGGAAATGGGAAATTTTCAATTGACGTTCAATGCACGAATAAACACATTACAAAATACATTTAATGATGAAATGTGTTGTACAGGATATGCAATTAATGGTAATCAATATTCATTTTATGTTTTGAAGAAAACATCATGAAGGTGTTGTCCATTTCTCCGTACACATTCTGACAGCCTGTTGTGAAAATTCTGCATTGTTCGACATAACATGTCAAGAGGAATTCCAGCGGTTTCCTCTTCAATCCTCCTTTTTAGTTCAGCAATGGTTGCAGGACGTGTGTGGTACACTTGACTTTTAAGATGTCTATACAGAAAAAAAATCACATACAGTGAGATGTGGGGATCTTGGAGGCCATGGAATGTCACCGTTGTGTGATAATGACTTGCCTTCCAAACAATTGTCTAATAGCTGCCATCGATTGTTGGGCAGTATGTGAAGTGGCTCCATCCTGTTGAAACTATATGTTTTCGATATTCAGAAAAAATGTTTCAAGCATAGCAACATACCAATCAGATTTAACTGTGGTTGCAATGTCCCCCTCATTTTCAAAAAAGTAAGGGCCTATGACACCATGCGATGACAGAGCACACCATACTGTAACCTTGGTGCTGTGTAATGGATGCTGGTGAAGCTCAAATGGATTTTCCTGTGCCCAGTAACAGAAATTCTGTTTGTTAACATATCCGTTAAGGTGAAAATGGGCTTCATTCGTCATCCACAAGTTGATAATGAAATTGCTGTCCCCATTTACTTTAGCCAACAATTGTTCACAAAACTGTTGACGCAACTTGTGGTCATTGGGTTTGAAATTTGTAGGGGTGGAACTTCAACTTGTTCAGTATACTGTGGTGATGATGCGTGTTGTCGAATGGAGCAGCGAGGGCTCCTCACAATGTGTCAAGAAATGCTACAGACGCTCCTTTATACCAACAGTAATACACCTGCATGATGCCTTACTGAAACTGGGACTGCCAAGTCAGAAGTTTTCTTTATTTTTAATTTTCTTGCATTATAGTCATTCTAGTTTGTGATCAGACCTAAGTGTATTTATTTTTTATATACTTACTTACCTACCTATTTATGTATTTATTTATTTAAAGACAATTTAAATTTATTTAAAAACAAACATCTTTGGCCACCATGAATCAGAAAACCAGAATGATGTCTATCTATTATATAGTGCCTTTCACTATCTATCTATCTATCTATCTATCTATCTATCTATCTATCTATCTATCTATCTATCTATCTATCTATCTATCTATCTATCTATCTATCTATCTATCTATCTATCACAGAGTTGCACAGAATCACACAGGAGATTATAGTGACAGGAACTTTATCCAAACACTTCAAACAAACATACTGTAAGTCTCATTCAGGAGTAAATCGAGCTTTGTGAGTAGACAGAGGGGACAGTTCTGTCTCTCAATTGAAAGAATAGAAAATGTTCCTCTTCATAGGGACATGCCTTGGGAGCGGGACCCCCAACAGGAGCAGAGGATGCCTGGGGGAGAAGAGAGACAAGGCAGTGAGACGAAAGGACAGATGCTGTACAGGCTTTTAAATGTTCGAAGTGCCACGCGAGATGCAGATCATCTGGCACGGCAGCAGCAGCAGCAGCAGCAGCAATCCAGCAATTAATTGAGCAAAGAGGAGGTAAAAAACTGTATTTGTTCCCATTGTATCACTGTTTAAGAGGGGGTTTTGGAGGAGCGACCGCATCTTCTAGGGGTGTGTTTAGCCCCCCTCTTCACAACCCCTCCCTCAGCTTTATTCACATCTTCATGACTTAAGCGACTCTCCAAACCAGGTTCAGACAGGTGCAACAGGACATCTGCATTAATGTGTGCAGAGCTGGGTCGATGACTGACAGTAAAACTATATGGTTGCAAGCTCAAGAACCATCTCATGAGATGAGAGTTTGTATCTTTCTGACGTATAGTCATTGAAGGAAAGCATGATCAGTCACTAATGTAAAATTACATCCCCATAAATAATAACAGAGCACATGCACAGGCCATTTAATTGGCAGACATGCTTTCTCAATTGTTGAATAATTGCGTTCCCGAGGAAGCAATTTTCTACTTAAAACTGTGATAGGGTGCTCTTCATTATCAAAAACCTGAGACAGGACAGCACCTAAACCAAAAGCACTAGCGTCCGTCTGTAGAACAAAATCCTTAGAGAAGTCGGGATTCCGCAAAATAGAGGAAAAACACAAAGCAGTGAGACAAAAGTACAGCTGCTGTATAGGCTTTTAAATGTTCGAAGTGCCACGTGAGATGCAGATCAAACGGCATGGCAGTAGCAGTAATCCAGCAGCTAATCGAGCAAAGAGGAGATAAAAAACTGTATTTGTTCCCATTGTATCACCTTTTAAGAGGGGGTTTCAGAGGAGCGACCGCTTCTTCTAAGGGTGCATTCAGCCCCCCTTTTCAAACCATCTATCTATCTATCTATCTATCTATCTATCTATCTATCTATCTATCTATCTATCTATCTATCTATCTATCTATCTATCTATCTATCACCCTAGCAACTGGATGGACACACAGATACACAGACACACAGACACTTGTGCTTTTATCATTACTTATTTAGCAGATGTCTTTATTCAAGGTGACTTATAGAACAAGTTATAATGTATACATAAATGATTAGAAGGTGCAAGCATCAAAAACAACGGAGAATAAGATAAAAAAAGGAGCAAGAGGGAGACATACCACTGGTATATAATTACTGTATACCTGCAACTAAACTAAAACACACATCAGTATCCCAAACTCTTTCAGTACGGCAGCATATATTCTGTAGAATGAAAACTACAGAATTCTGTGTACTTTTTTACTCCTCTTTTCTATAATGTTGTTGCTGTTGTTTTGGAAAGCTATTTCCAATTTTACTCTCTACAAACTTTAAGAAAAGATGTATCTTCAAAAGACACCTAAACATGAGTATATTGGATGCAGTTCAAATAGCCAAAGGGAGATCATTCCACAGCTTTGAAGCAAGATATGATATGTCTGACAAAAATAGGGCCAGTCAGCAGACATATGGATGGACCAAAGACTAGAGATATTAAGGAGCAAAACAATTCAGAGAATAAGAGTTTAAGACGAGCTTTGAAAATTTTGCAGCAACTGGAAGCCAGTGAAGAGACAGAAGCAGAAGAGTAGTAGGAGTGAAACAAGGAATAGAGAACATCAGTTGAGCAGCTGCATTCTGGAGGAGCTGGAGTTCGGATACCTGTTGAAGGAAGCTCTGGCCAAAGAAAGATGCAATAATCCAGCAGAGACAGAACCAGTGCCTAAACAAGGAGTTGAGTGGCATAATTACTGAGGAAAGAGCAGATCTTCTAAATATTATTAAGAAAGATATAATATGATTAGGTCATTGAAGAAATACATTTCATTAATGAAAGTACGGAGTCCAGAGTCACTTCAAGATTCCTGACCGTGACCGATGGTGAAAGGGTGACATCTTTAAGACCAATGCTTAGAGACAAATATGAAGAAAGAGAACCTGATGGCCAGTAGACCATATCTGATAATGAAAGGGTAAGTTTAAGGTGATGGTCAGTCATCCAGAATGAGACGGCAATGAGACAGCTACAGATTTGAGCTAAACCCTGTGGGTGGGAAGAGGGAAATAAGAAGTATTTGTGCGCCATCAGCACAGAGGTGGGAGAAATGAGCCATGAGAAGAAGTAACATTGCCTAACATCCATATTTCCTACATGTTCTATTTATTAGAAGTGTAAAAGTGGCCCTGTGTGACAGGAGTGAGTCACTCTGTCCAGGTTGGTTCCGGCCGTGGCCCCAGTTCTACTGGGAAAGGTTCCAGCTCTCTGTTATGCCACTGTTATGTGAGTAGTGCCAGTGTGTCTAGAATGAGTCCTTGGTTTATATCGGCCTACTTGAAGGGCCGTTTTCCTGCCTTGTTCATCATTCAAAGCACTTTTTTACTCTTTTCCATAATGTCGTTGCTGTTGTTTTGGAAAGCTCTTTCCAATTTTACTCTCTACAAACTCTCCTCATTAAAGAATGTTTCATTGCTTGACACTAAAGATTTTGATTTATAATAGTTATATATTTGATTTCAGTTTTAAGTCAGACAAACTAAATGTACTACACCGTGGTTACAGTGAACTTTTACTTTAAATTAAATTAGTTGCTGTCACATACTGTACCAAGAAAAATGAACAATTATCAGATTTTGAGGGATACTGCTGTGTGGCAACCATTTCTCTATCCTCCTGAAAAGGTGTGAATAGAGTTTGTTACAAGAACCTAATGACTTGAGGATGCTTTACAGTTTTTGTTGTTTTCTTTTTTTAATTTAAGATTTTGATTTTAATTGAGGGAAGGCTATGACTTTCTGCTACAGTCTGCCACTATAATTCTACAAATGATATAATTGAACGGGTAGCCTGTGGTTAACCACTTATTATTTGTCATATCATTTTAAAAACAATTTTAATTTGTAAGTCATTTAGTATCTACTAAACGAATATGTATATATATATATATATTGTGGTTCTATAAAGTACTACAAGTTCCACAGATAAAAGCTGAGGCACCATCCCGGTTGTGTCCATTTAAATCAGTCCAAAAATAATAACAAAAAGGGGCTGTTATGCACATCACTACAATAAACAAACAAAGAAAATCAAATCAAGAATGCTGTGAGGCTGACTAAACTATTGGTTTTGGTCGGGGTGCAAGGAGCTCCGTCCTGCAGTGCAGCCTGCTCCAAACTCCTTCCGGCAACTGTGAGTTTTAAAGGAAGGGAACCAAAAGGGGTTGAGTCAGGTGCCCTCACTGGATGTTTTCTCTGTACTGTGGAAGGTACAAAAGAGAAGATTAGCACAAGCAACCCCCTGTTGACTCAGGGTGGCATTACCAGCCTCAGATGAGGCTGTAAATAAATGAGGCTGTGTAAATATATAAATACTAATAACAGCGGACTGCACGATAATGTGCAGTGAATACACTTGACTTGAGTATTCCTAGTTTTCATCCTCTTTGTCTGTATGTTTACCATTCATTTGCTCAGAGGTTGATGTGCTTGCTGCTTCCTGAGCAGCTCTTCTTTTCTCCACCCTAGCAGCTCGCTTCTTCTCTTCTTTCGTCGGCATCATTTCACATTAAAACTGATTAAGTCAGTTTTTGTGTTGCAATTACTTAGTACGTTTTCCTTTAAATTTTCACTTAAGCTGGCACTTAAGACTTCAATCTGCCTCAAGAATGATTTAGCCATACGCATGCACCACATGGCAGCCCGGCTGCCGAGAATTGATTCTACAATAAAATAAAATAAAAATAAAAAGAGTAATAAAAATAATCTCCCCGAAAGCAGACAGTAGAGGTCACGTAGTATATGTGTACCAAATTTCAGGTCAATAATTCAAACGGTTTACAAGCTGCAGGTGATTTAAAATCCTGGAGCGACAAACGGACAGCCACAGTAGCATATTATATATAAAGATATCCATCCATCCATTATCCAACCCGCTATATCCTAGCTACAGGGTCACGGGGGTCTGCTGGAGCCAATCCCAGCCAACACAGGGCGCAAGGCAGGAAACAAACCTCAGGAAGGGCGTCAGCCCACCACAGTAAGAAGATATATATATATATATATATATATATATCCATCCATTTTCCAACCCGCTGAATCCGAACACAGGGTCACGGGGGTCTGCTGGAGCCAATCCCAGCCAACACAGGGTGCAAGGCAGGAAACAAACCTCAGGAAGGGCACCAGCCCACCGCAGTAAGAAGATATACAGTATATACGTATAATATGGTGGTCCAAAATAAAACAGATTCAAGATCTCTACAAGAGTAGTTTTATTCTTTATCACATGTATAACAAGCAACCAAAAGTTTAATCAAAATAAACAATTCCATTCCATTTGGTAGTTTTTATTTCACCTGAACTGAATAACTGTTCCACACTTGCAGGTCTACAACATTAGTGTGGTCTTTGATGAAGTTAGAAAATTCTTGCAATGGCTTGCGGCCAGTTGAAGAATAAACTGCTTCTGTTCCTCATCCTTTGTCAGTATGCCATTGTACTTTTCGATGAGACTTATTCCTCTTTCCGCTGTGCCATACACTGCCGTCATGTGTGCAGACAGTTCACAAAATTTGTTGAAGATTGGATTATTTGTCCACTGTTCTGGTAGTTACTTGAGAAACAACTGAGACCTTTCCTTGCCTTATTCCATAAGGACATCAAAGGAGGATGTTGTTCGGTCTTTTACCGGATCATCCAACTTCAGCTATTCATTCATCCATCCAATTTCCAACCTGCTGAATCCGAACACATCCGGTCTCCTGGAGCCAATCCCAGCCAGCACAGGGCACACACACACACACACACAAACACAAGACAATTTAGGATTGCCAATGCACCTAACCTGCATGTTTTTGGACTGTGGGAGGAAACTTGAGTACCCGGAGGAAACCCACGCAAACATGGGGAGAGCATGCTAACTCCACGCAGGGAGTATCTGGGAAGCGAACCCAGGTCTCCTAACTGTGAGGCAGCAGTGCTACCACTGCGCCACCGTGCCGCCCTTCAGCTATTCAGATTTAAAGTATTTGTCAGCTCAAGACATCAAGGAATGTCTGGCAATAGTGGCCACTACAGGCTTTGCACCATCTTTTCTTTTTTTTTTTCTGTTAAGACTTTGCCATCAAATAGGGCTAAAATAGAAACACCTACTGCTAGAATGTTGTGTAAAGTTCCTTTTACTGCTAGAATGTCTTTTTTTTATATTTGTCTATATTTCTTGTTAACAATATTCTAGTGAGTGGGACATTCCAACATACTGCAAAACCCTGTTTCACCACAGAACTGACATATACATATACATATATATATATTGTGGCAGACGGCTGGGGTCCATGCCCAACCAGGACGTCTCTGCACACTATATTCAGGGGGAGCAGCCCTGGACAGTGCAATACCTACCCCTGGACCCTAGATAGCCGCCCTCCTGGGTTGGAGAGGTGCCTCGGTTTTCCCACAGGGATCCATGGGAATTGGAGTTGGGTGCAGCCCTGTTGGGGTGCTGTGTTTGGGACTCCTGAGCCCGTGTGGGCAGCATATTCATCACACCCGAAAGTGTTGCCAGAACTCGGTGATCAAGCACCTGGAGCACTTCCGGGTGAGCTATAAAAGGAGCCAGCGACCACCACTCAGTGGCCAGAGTCGGGTGGAGGAGTATAAGGTTGCCTGGGAGGAGTGGTGGTGCCAAAAGGAGAAAGTGCTTGGTGACTGTTGTGTGTTTGGGACTGTGTATTGCCTGTGGGGTTCATGGGGAAAACGTGCCCCACAGGTGAAGAAAAAATATTCCATTCTATTTTACACGTGCCTCCGTGTCAATCTGTGTCGGGTCGGGTGCTATATAGCGCCTTATTCACTATATATATATATATATATTGTCACGCACAAGCGCATGGGGAGCAGCTTAAGGACCCAAAGAGCACAGTGACAAGTCATGCCAGGAGACAATGGTGGGGTACCAACCTCTCTCTCTCTCTCTCTGTAGAAAAGACACAGCACCGCCGCCATAATCCTACCCGGACACCTAAGAGAACGACACTTCTGGGTCCCTTTCTCTCCTCTGGTCTCCCACTGATGACGTCTACTACCCATCCACCAGCATGCCTTCCCAGCATTCCACGTTCTTAATTTCCGGTCCGGCTGTTTAAAATGTCCGTCCACCCATACTTTTGTGTCTGATGATTTGTTACAGTTATTTGACCTTTTTTGCTTTACAGTATACGGGGCTAAACACCTCAAAACTTTATGAGTGTTTGTCCTTTATTCTACAATATATATATATATATATATATCCATCCATCCATCCATTATCCAACCCGCTATATCCATGGGGGTCCGCTGGAGCCAAACAAACCCTGGCAGGGCGCCAGCCCACCCACAAACCAAGAACACACTAGGGCCAATTTAGAATCACCAACACAAGCGGCAGAGACGTGATGTGGCTGGCGCGTAGCACAAGCAAGGGGGGTTGGTGAGCGAAGCGAGCAGGGGGTAAGCCCCCCAGTATATATATATATATATATATATATATATATATACATACAGTAATATGAAAATAATAATTTACTCTACTTTCAACAAAAAAGATAACAGTGGTATGTCTTTCATTTCCTAGGAACACCTGAGTACTGGGGTGTTTTCTGAACAAAGATTTTTAATGAAGCAGTATTTAGTTGTATGAAATTAAATCAAATGTGAAAAACAGGCTGTGCAAAAATTTGTGTCCCCTTGTAATTTTGCGGATTTGAATGCCTGTCACTGCTCAATGCTGATTACTTGCAACACCAAATTGGTTGGATGAGCTCGTTAAGCCTTGAACTTCATAGACAGGTGTGTCCAATCATGGTGTGTGCAATCAATTTGCACATGCACTTGATGTTAGCATGTTGTTCGAATTGCAACATTGCACCGAATGTCTATACACACGTCTAACTCAAACAGTAATTAAAACAATAATACATGCTGAAACCAATCCAGACCTGCTGTAACTGGTCTACAGACACAACAATGTGTGTGTAATCTGATATCTCACTCTCCCACTATATCACAATTCTGGGAATTTTTTGACTGCCCCTCATATATTTAGATACCAGTAGAGGCCGTTGCAGCACCAGACACAACTGCACACACACAAGTCCCAGGTTCAAATAAAAGCTTTATTTTAATTAAGTACCTTAACAAAAAGGCTTTTTCGTAATAATAAACAAAAGCACAACTCTCTTCTTCTGTCATTTCCTTCTTCTTCCACTCCTCCAGGATAGCTTTGTCTGTCTTCCACCTGACTCCAACCTGCCTGGATGAAGTTGAGTGGCTCCTTTTATTTTAGACCCAGGAGTACTTCCTGTATTAGAACAAGGCCTGTATGAAAGCACTTTAGGGTCACATGGAAGCTCTAGAAAGTAGGGGTCTCAGATCTCTGCAGCAGTCCCTGGCAGCATCTATGGAACCCAACAAGGTTGGCCCTGTTGACTACAGTTCACCGGCATGCCTTGTGGGTGTCTGTACTGGTGTTGCTGCCCAGTGATGCTGCCACCGAATATCTTGGTGGAGCATGTAGTGCTGATAAGTTGTCTCACCTTGACTTTCCATCACACTGGGAATTGCACTCAATACCTCAGAAAACAAATCAAAAACAAGATTTTAGAAATTTCTACAAATTTTTAAATATTAAATACTGACATGCTACTTGAGGCTATGCACAAAGGCAAACTGATGGCAACAAGGCTAATACATATTTATTACATAAAAATATATTTACAGGAGAGTTTTAAAGTAATACACAGATTACTCCACTGCCTGCCACTCCCAGTCCCCCATGCTTTTCTAACTCTTCTCTTTAACATTTCTGAACATACCTCTGGTCTCTCCTTTGCTGGTCAGATGGACTGTTCTTACCAACACTTATCTTCCCAGCTCCATCTTACTAGGTCTTTGACCAGGTGGGGTTTTTCACCCGGGTCCTGTTTCAGGCCGAGTCCCTAAATCACTTCTGGAATCAGTAATGCCCTCTGGATCTCTTAAGTCTCTCATTCTAGAGCACCCTCTTATGGCCAACATGTTTTACTTCAGTCTTAAGGCCTAGATTATATTTAAAAAGCAAGGTAACCTCATAGGGTGTCATGCCTTTTAAGCTATCTAGCAAAAAGTCAGAAGCAATAACAGGCTTCCCTTTTGCAGTCTACCACATTACTCATTCCCCCCATTCTTCCTCTAATGCCGTGCCTCTGCTACTAGTCCTTTTAGGACCTCTCTATATAATTACGGTACATAGTGGCATATAAGTTGTCATCACCCTCTGTCATTCATTGCTTTTGACACTACTCCTGTCTTGAATGGTATTCGCTGCATGTAGTGGTGTTCCACACTAGGGTCCTCCAACGCACTATATACATGCCCACAAACACACACACACACACAGAATAGCCAGTCTGTTTCAATTTTATGCCTGAGACAACTTGCATCAATTTATTCATTAATCATTAGCCACTGAGAAAACTGTGTTTGCCTGGTTATTGTGGCAAGATCTTAATAGTTCTGTTTTAATAATAACACTTGAGAATTTTAAGTCTGTTAGTTATTCTATTATTGCTTCTTAATCAAATATGTATAAACATTATCATAAAATAATATCTTCTGTGTTAACTTTCAGCAGTACATTGTTTCCGCCCATATGGCTCAGAGCAAATAGACAACTGCTCAATATGGTAATGCTCTAGTTTTGATGAATGCTGTCATTAGTGTTTACAGCAGTTATTCAGAGTAATTTATCTAAGGTGTCATTGATTTATGTGAGAAGAAGGTCTAGAGAATCCGAAACTAAAGCTTAATTTAACTGAAATGTGCTTAGTTACAAACTACATCAGCCACAGAGAGCATTTGAAAGTAACATTTTGTGTTGTAATGCCTGATGAAACATGCTTACTTATCCACCTTAATGGATGAGTGTGTGTTTCTGTATCTGTGAGTCCATTTGGTTGCTACACCTCCATTTTATGCCATTTGGTAAGGGATTTGTAAAAGCAGTGCAATGTTTTTGATGCGCCATTTTTGGAATGAAAAATGCAAAGCATTTTATTTTTGCAAATGTTTGGGATACACCATCTGTTGGAATGACAAATTCAATTAATTTAAGTACTACATGCTTTACAAGATACATTCCTACAGATAGTGTATTCAGTATTAACATTTGCAGTGCACCGAGGTCTTCATCGCTTACTTAGATTTCAATCCATCATAGAAGGGTAACACACCTCGTTTTACAGTAAATAACAAATTTCATGTATGATTTATTTATTCATTTAAAGTGCTTCTGTAAAAAGCCATATTTCTACCTGGGAACAAATAAAGTTCTATCTATCTATCTCTTTTATAGTGCCTTTCATATCTATCTATCTATCTATCTATCTATCTATCTATCTATCTATCTATCTATCTATCTATCTATCTATCTATCTATCTATCTATCTATCTATCTATCTATTTGTGTCTAGCTAGGGTTTTGATGGTGTGTGACTCCAAAGTAGGGTATTTTGGAAGTATTTTTGGTGCTTGTGTGCATTTGGGATTCCTAGTTCATGACACTCTGCATATCATCTAATGGAAGAATGTCATCTGTAACAGACAAATCTTTATATGAAAACGAGTCCCTGCTACCATACAGTTTTCCTGAGCTTTTACTGAATTGCTGAGACAATATTGTAAGAAAGATGTGGTTATAATACTTAAATTTATTAAAGCTTAAGGGACCAATTCCAATTCAATTTTAGTGGTATGTTAAACATAGCACATACATGGTACATATATGTATATGTAAAAAACATTAAATACTCCCCTATTATCTTTAAAGTAAACAGTCCCATTCAGTTCTCAGTTCTTGCAACTATTTCCATTAACTGTCAAATGTGTCAGCGCGGAATCCCCTTAATCAGTCAGTGTGATATCCAGGACAGGAAACTGTTATGGCTCACTAGTTCTCTGTCCAGGAAAAAAATCCTCATCCTAATGATCTCCAACATCTTCAGATAATCCCAAACTTTGTGATGTCGAGCAATTTAGCCATTCCCAATGCAGATGCCGGTTTATTGGTGTCCTCTGTGTTTTCCTTTCCTTGCTTTTTTGTGTCCACGCCAATCCTGTTTTTTTCTCTCCTCCTGTGTCATCTGCATTTTTGTTTTTTTAAAGCCAGTGCAAAGACCCCTCTCATGTCTGGCAATAATACGGTGGCCTCTAAAACACAAATTGTCAAGGGTCCCGTTTTCCCAAGAAAAAAATCTGCCTATACGTGCTAAATCTCTGTTTTTAACAGGAACCACTGGAGAACTATGTAGTTCATTACAGATCTATAAAATTCTGTGCATGATATGTGCCAGCACTGGGAGAAATTAAACAAGCTCTGTGCCAAAGAATGAACTTACGCAGGTTTAACATCAAGCACGGCAATAGACATGCTCTTGTCGGAGCTCACTTCAGCAGTAATGGACACGGCAAGAATGTTTTTAAAGATACAGGGCTTATGGGCGACTTCAAGACACAAAAGGAGAGGAAGGAATGGGAAGTTAAACTGATTCTAAACTGTATCACATTTTGAATAGAGGCAAGAGTTTTATGACTAAATATGGAGTCTACTTACATCACTCTGACTGACCTGGGAGATCGGATTACAGATCCACATTGTATGGAAAACTCAACACCCTAGTACTACAGTATCAAAAACTTCAAAAGACTTTGTTAGACAGTTATCAAATCAAAAGATATTGATTATATATTGTTCTCTTCTCCTGCTAAAAAAAATTTAGGTTGGTGAGGTCTGTTAATGTTAGAAATTGAAGAGGACCCACTAAAAGGGTTTTGAATGCTGTTTATTTCCTAGTATTTTTATAAACACAAGTAACTCCAGTTTCTGTATTACACCTTAATAATAACAATTCTTTACATGTATATAGTGCTTTTCTCACTACTCAAAGTGCTTAGTGAACAAGAAGCCACTTTAACCACCACTAATGTGTAGCATCCACCTGGACGATGCAACGGCAGCCATTTTGCACCAATACGCTCACCACACATGAGCTATAAGGTGAAGTCGAGAGAGAGATAGCCAATTAGAGATGATGATTAGAGGGGATGATTAGAATGGCTAGGCTGAGGTGTGCAGGATACACCCTGCTCTTTGCAAATGATGCCCAGTGATATTTTATGACCAGAGAGAGTCAGGACCTCAGTTTTAAAGTCTCATTTGAAGGATGGCTCCATTTTTACAGTGCAGTGTCCTCGTCACTGCACTGGGAAAAAATGTGATCCACATTCAGACCACAGGCCCCCCTCAACAACACCTCCTCCAGCAGTAACCCAAGTTTTTTCTTGACTGAAGAAGTGGCCTTAGCTGCTTTGAAAGGCTGCATATTGTAATCGACTTGGTTAGCCAATAAAAGATGTCATTTTGCTTCACTCCTCATTAATTTACCAATAATGCCACTTATTTATACCTAGATTTTTATGTTGTCTTAAATTCATAAAAGGTTATGAGTGGCAGGTTGAAAAACTGAAGGAAATCAGAGATAACGGTATAGGACAATATCACCGTTACTCAAGGTCAATACTGAACCATCATAAACACAAAGCAGATAAATTAACAAAATGGAGACAATTAATAAAATCTTCAAAATTCTGTTTTAGAAAAAGTTAGCAGAGCTGAAATAAGAGAACAGACCTATGATATTACAGCTTTTACTTTTACAGAAAACAGATGTCTACCTAACTAGAATCTGTAGGGAACATGCATACTATTCACAGGTGTATACAAAAACGAACCTGATGGGAAAAAATAACGTGTTACATTTAGACTCTGGGGAGATGATGTCTGTAGCCCTGCTCCACATAGAATTATGTTGCCTACTGATTTTTTTTCAAAGAAATGTAAAACAATTTTGAGAAGAGCATTGATATTTTCAACTGCAAACAAAATTTTAATCATTTTGTTCAAACAAACTAGGATGAACTGAATTTACAGGACTTAAAACCACTGCAAGCCATCTTTTGTATTGTACTTTTTCAATTAATTTATTACCTAAGCACATACCACAGCACCTGTTTTAATTAATTTATAATTTGTGAAAGGATTGATGCCGTGGATTAGGAATTACTGAAATAGCTTACAGCTTGGGAAAAGAAGGAGTGTGGAGGTACTTAAAAGATCCAACACTTTGATCAGAGTCATCCATCATTGGGATAGAATGGCCAATCAAATGTGTGCAATGTCGTATATCCCAAAACCCCACATGTGCATTTTTAAAATATGGCTCGTCTGATGGACTAAATAGGAGAAAAAAAGAGGAAGAAAAATAACAGAACGGTGACTTGAGAACAAGAAACATGAGATCATCTTATTTGGATGTCAGAAAACATTACTATGAACAACATCAATCATTAAACCAAAACCAGCCCAGACATCCACCTCTTGACACTTCTTATTTTTAGTAAGCTTTTCTAAGATCGTTTAAATCCAAACTTTGCTATCTATTTTACTTTCTATTATATGAGGTAAGACACAAAAATAACCGGACTGGGCTTGGGGGTTTCCTAGAAAACCGTCTGGAGGTCGGCCGAATGTGAATAGTAGAACTATATCCCCTCCTACACGCCCTCTCAAACCGCCAACCGGCTACGTATATCCTGAGCATAGCCCAGTTGGTGTTTGCATGACAATCATTACACGAGTTGCCACGATAATGTCGGGTGAAAAAATCGAACAGCAAATCAACATCAAATTTCTTGTGAATTTTCTCTTTTTCCGTAAAGCCGTTTTTGACTGACAAAAACATTCCTGTCCTCGATCATCCTCCTTATTTGCCCGATTTAGCTCCCTGAAGGGAACACATTTTTCTTCATTGGATGAAGTGAAAACAAAAACAGCAAGCCTGTTGAAGAGCCTCAAGCAAGAAGACTTCCAATCAATGGAAGGTACGTATGGAGCGGTGTAGAGATCAGGAGGGGTGGGGGAGTATATAGAAAGAGACAATGTTTAGAATGCTGCAATTCATCAATAAATACATATTTTTTTTACCAATTTGGATATTTTTGTGTCTCACCTCGTATATTATTTTATTCGGTATTATTACACATTAATAAATACTACATTGCTTTAATATATTTCTATATCTTTTCTTTTTTCTAGAGTGATTGAAATAATAAATGGGTACCAATTGTGAGTTTGATGCTACTTTTCTCATTCACAGGGTTTATTAAGGCTATTGAGGTTTCTCTTCAATAAATAGAACAACTGCAGCAAAAGCAAGATATAGTTTGGTTATTAAGTGGCCTATAACCCAAACCGTTGTGTTTTTATGTGTGTCATGATGACACCTGCATGTTTGTTAGAGCTGGTGAAAATGAATTCATGTGTATGTATACCTGTGTGTGTGTGTGATAATTCTTCAAGGACAAGAGTAAATGAACCCAATAAACATTCCCGGTAAGTCTCACAAATTTCATGATAATGCAACACGCTACGACTAGGTGACTCCTTCTTCATAATGGTCCTTATTGTATTGATGAATGTTTGTTTGTTGGTGCCTTGTATTTTGAAATACCTTTCTTCCTTTATTTTTACATTCCTTTTTAATCCTTCAAAAACATCTTTAAATATTCAAAGAAACAATTTTTATTTGAATATTGATTTCTTTTTTCCAACTGTTTGTGATTTTAAAAGTATTTTCTCTATTTTTGATCCATAAGCCTGCCTTATAAGTTTGAGGCCAGAATGCCTATGGTGGCGAGGCCTAATAGTTTGGGGCAGATCTGGCTTTTGGTTTTCAAGGCCAAAATCCTATTTCCAAACTTTTGTAACAGATTTGTGATGACGCATTTGTGTGAGAATTGCAATTTATTCAGAACACAGGGTTAATGACAGGAATTTAACAATGAGACTTAATTCTTAGAACATTAGAACAATCTAGACAGAAACAGGCCATTCAGCCCAACCAAGCTCGCCTGTGCTATCCACTTAATTCTTCTAAAATAACATCAAGTTGAGTTTTGAAAGTCCCTAAAGTCCTACTTTCTGCCACACTACTTGGTCGCTTATTCCAAGTGTCTGAGGTTCTCTGTGTGAAGAAAAACTTCCTAATGTTTGTGTGAAATTTACCCTTAGCAAGTTTCTAACTTTGTCCCCGTGTTCTTGAGGAACTCAATCCACTGAACTAATTCCTTTCATAACAATTCAATCATGTCTCCTCTTAATCTTCTTTTACTTAAAATCATTGTTTTCCATGCACAGCTAAGGGGAACCAGACAAAGAGCTCTAAA
Source organism: Erpetoichthys calabaricus (assembly GCF_900747795.2). Lineage (NCBI taxonomy): Eukaryota > Metazoa > Chordata > Cladistia > Polypteriformes > Polypteridae > Erpetoichthys > Erpetoichthys calabaricus. Next base: position 22,761,355 of record NC_041402.2, read on the forward strand.
CTAATATCACATTCTCTCCGTCTTCACATTTTCAACTCTGCTTTTCACTTAAGTCTCCAAAGAGACCACAATAATGAGTTGTAAAAGGACCAGATGGTGAAGATAGCAGATCAGTGTTGCCTAATTCACATTAACCCCCCCCCCCCCCCCACTTTAATTACAGCTGCCTAGTGGCAAAAAAGGGTTTGCCATTTAGTGTTGCAACTCTTTTTAATGTTTTTGGGTCTCTATTGATATGTTGTTTTAAGACAGATTGTCTTTGGCGAGCAAATTTATCATGCTAGCTCCCGGCCCCCATGATAGTATGCAGTCTGTGTATTATAAAATCTTTCGGCTGCTCCCGGTACGGTTTGCGACAGTGGATCACCATTTTCCATACTATGTATTATAAAATAAAGAATAATAAATTATGAAATTGTTCAAAAACTTTAAAACAACAGCTCATATCCTATAATATTATATGACAGTGTCAGAATCATGTTGTAATATCAACAATTTACAAAAGACAGAAAAATAAACTGATCAGGCTATCTGAATCACTCTACTGCATACAAATGTGTGGATTATATGACATATGGACGGATTTACACAATTTGTTCTACAATATTGGTCACCATTGGGTTGTAATCCATTATAAACTTTTTTGTCTCTATTCTGTATTAAAAACATGAGGTTCATTTTTTTTTTCTCAGCCTTCACCACAAACTACATGGGTTAACTAACATACAAAAAAATATTTTTGGTTGGGGTATTCCTTTAAATCACTTAACCGGCTTCCAATTTAACTAAGAGTTGGTCTTACTATTATCCTTTTCATATATATATATATATATATATATATATATATATATATATATATATATAGCGGTAAAGAGCTATAGTGCCCTGAAATGGGTGGACCATGTATAAAATGTGTTGTCATTTCTGCATGGAGTGACCGAAATGTACGCAAATCCCCTTAAATGAAAGTCTGTAACGTGCGCCTTAATCACGTCTGAATTGTCTGATTTATAATAAACAATGGAGCAAAGGGGTAAATCATGAAAACATGTGTTTTTGTACCAAACATTATGGAAGGCACTGTATGGCATATGTTTGTGAAGGAATTACTTTGTCTTGAAAAATTCCAAATTTATCCTTTAATAAGAAAAAAACTGAATTGAATTCTAAGTCTTATGCCAAATAAAAAACCTGTGCTACGTTGTTAAAGTTATTCTTGGTGTTCTTTCAAAAAGCACTTAGCATGGCTTCCTCATGGCTGCGGTGTCCTGGGATTGAATCCCAGCTTGCTCATGGTCTGTGTGGAGTTTTTCTCTCCCCCCGTGTCTAAACCCATGTCTGGTTTTTCCAATACAAAAATTATTCAGATGAGAGTGAAAGGGGGATCTAAAAAGGGGCAGCTAAGTGTAAGAATATTAGGTGTGTTCATGACTATGTCCTCCAAGGACCTCCCTTGGCTTCACTTCCACTCAGACTGCCTTCACTTGTCATGACCCTGTAACAGTAAAATGAGGGTTCGAAAAATGGAGGGATTGATTTCTTTGAAATGATACAAAACTCGGCATACAACTGAAAGCTGTTACTGAGGGAATGCAGTAATACTAAGAAGCCAGAAGTTACAAAAAGGGACTAAGTTACTGGGCTGTATATATAGAAGCACAGAATACATTGATGCTTCAAAACTCATACATAAATCTGTTCACATTTACCCTTGAGAAAAGAAATGGAAGTCATACCAACATATATTATAAGAAAGCAAAGCTCCGTGCATCACAGCACCATGAATCAAAACAGGTCATTTATTTATGTATATTGTATTCGCATACAGATATAGAAAGTCTGCCAGCAGTGCCAATGACCTTTTTTTTTCTTAAAGTATCATAAGCTAAAATGAGAATAAAAAGAAACTTTGACTTTTTGGCAAGTATTTCATCTACAGAGATCACAATTTCTTATCAAATCAAACATTAAGGTTACTTTTACATAGTACACATATTTGTGCACAGACTTAGTTTCTTTTTTGATATTGTCATGACCTTGTATTTTATCCTGTTAGTTCAAATTTCTTTGTTTTGTAAAGTATTTTGTGATGGTATGCCCTGTACTATATAAAATAAAAGTTAATTTGCCTGTCTCAAAGTGCTTTACAGTACAAATGCAGTGCTGCAATTCTTTATTTTTTTACAACTGGAGCAAAAGCAGGTAAAAGGACTCGAAGTCTTGCATCGAGTCAGGGTAGGTTTGAAGTTTGTACCATAGAAAATTAAAATTAATTTACTGATCTTAACATGCTTCACAAATGCAAAGCTGTGTGTTTTATTTTTATTTTTAACAACTGGAGCACAGGTAGGTTAAAGCATTCAAAGTCCAATGACCTATGTCTTGTTAGAAGAAAAATATAAGTCTGAGCAGTTAGTTACATTGTATTTTAAAAATGCCTAAGTAGACTTAAAAAAAAAGAAAAACTATAGCCATATATTACCATATTTCTGTCAAACACACAGTGCAGGAATGGCTGAAGGTGCGACATTTACACTATCCGTTGCTGAAACAGCATACCATGAGTTCTTAAATAAAAAAAACGTTTTAATGTTATATTCTGCACGTGCAGTAGGTCATCACGTGGACATCCTGCTCCAAACTTTTTTTTTGTGAAGATGCCTGCAAGATTACAACTTTTTCCATGAATGTAAAACATTTTACAGTACCCTTAATAATCACTATTATTCTTTACATGAGCATTATATATAACATTATATTCTTAGCTCTTTTTCTAACCAAAGAAAATCAAAATAGTTTATTTCTTTTTATTAAAGAATTATATATATATATTATATTGAATGAATAAGTCAAAAGTCAGTAAGACATACATTACTACATCTATCCAATGTAGAAACAGATTAAAAAATAATCTGAATATGAAATATATTAATCATATTAATGAGCAGATTAGATATGATCTGGTATCTGGCTTGCCACTTTACATTTATAAATTAACTTTTAAATTAATGATATGCTGCTGTCATTATAAACCCAAGCACTGGCTTGTCTCTACTGTCTTTTGGATAATAGCGAACTTGGCAGAACTCACTGGAAAAGCAAAGAGGATCTGAAAACTACTAAACATCTGCAACACCTGAAAATATAAGAGAATCTGAAGAACATAAAGTGGGGTGTATTAAATATTCCCATACTCACCTGGCAGCACTGCAATCCCTGTTACACTTTATCGGAAGAGTAGGTCATCCAAGGGCTAAGATTCTGTGTAACGGTGAATGTAAGGTGAATATGTTTCACATCTGGCCTGCCTCTATATACGGGGTAATTTTCAATCATTTTTTAATAAGTGGGATGAGCTGCCAAATCTCATGATGAGTCAAGTTTAGGTACTGTAGCATTCTTTCAGATGCTGTTATAATGCTGACTTGTATTGGACGTCAATGTGAATGAGCAATTAAAAAAAAAACAACAAACCATTTTATATTTAAACTAAAATGTGTAATGCAGACATTCAAATACTGACTGAATTTGTCCACATTACTGGGGAAATAGAACTATCCTGATTAGCTTTGATTAACTGAGCAACAAAAATGATTCACTCTGTTACCAACACTTTAATGATGAATCATTCTGACCCTTGAATACTGGTGACTTTAGCCAGAGGAGCTTTAGAAGGAACCGACTTCTACCAACATGTTCGTAGACACAACAAGCGGGACCTGCTCTTTAAAACTGTTAATGCCATTAAATTTAAATCTGTGGCACAGCCAGAACTGTAGCATGGGTGGTGCAAACTGTGCACCCACACCAGGCGCCAATCGACGACATAGTTGTTTCAGTTTACAAAGAAGAAAAAATTAATAAAATCATTAATATCACTGAAAATTAGTAACATTTTTATAGATAGTTTTTCCCTTTACTGTTTATGATTTTGTAAACAACTTGCACATTGAAATGTGTTTATATTGTCTTTTACAATCACAGCTAAATTACTGGAAATAAAAGTGCAGTTCTAAGTAAAATAAGAATGAGAATGACGCATTGCTTGAAAACTGCCACGCCACTAACATTTAAACGCACACCAGGGGGGTATTTTCCGTACGGAGCTTAAATCATCCGAGATCAGATGCCTGATCTTGGATGAGTTAATGCCGGTGAACCTCATCCGGGATAAGTCGGTTTTTCAAATGCAGCCTCATAGTAGATTAGTCTAGCTGGATCTAATCATCCGAGATAAAAGTGTGAAAAGCCAATATATATTGAGTCTAGAAAACATGATCAGCAAGTCTTTGATAGGCTGTAACAAAATGATGAAAGAACGGGCGCATTTTTTTCACACAAGATGTGTGTGCGTGTATGTGTGCGTGTGTGTGTGTGGTTTGTGTTAGTTAGTTAGTTACTCGAAAGATTTCAAGATTTAATATGCACAAGGGGTAACACTGCAAAAGCAGCCCAAACCAGAAAAGACGGCTGGCAAAAAGTGGCCGACAAATTAAATGCGTGTGCATTGTACTTACTGAAAGCAGCATTTCATTTCCTATGTGTCAGATTAATTATTATTTTATATGTCATAATTCCAGATCAAACGTGAGCACAAGGAGAACATGGGAACAGGTTAAAGTGAAGTACAAGAATATACTTCAAACTGGTAAATATTGGTATATAACTATTTAAAGAATTGTTGACATAAAGAATCATATATAATGTAAAGAACATTAATTTTAAAGCTAAGAAGGCAGACAAGCAAAAAACAGGTGGAGGTCCACGCGGTCCAGACCTAACCCTTGCAGAAGAGTTGGCTTTCCAGCAAAATGCCCATTGCCCTGTTTCTGAGGGCATTCCACGGGGAAATTCCTCCTCTTAACCAGTGGCAGGATGCAGTGGTCACTTCCTCAATGTGTGCCATAGGTATGTTCCACATAGCCCTCTTTTTTTGTTGGGTCAGTTGCAGGGAATGTCATATCTCGTTGGTCAGACACAGGTTCTAGGGATATTGACAAAGGTCAAATATTTGATTAAGACATTGTGTCTGATTATTAATAAGGAGGAGAGGTACATTTTCCAAATGAAACTCCACTCTGATCAGTCCCATGTACTCCAATCACATTTGGAAATCCTGGTAATGAGAATGTTAGGCTGATTGTGGGATTCTTCATGGAACTGTGGGTGTTTTTGCCTGTGTATTACCTACCTGCAATGCCACAAAACACCTCTTTTATTGTCTGCACACGCAGGTGTCCAGGAAACACTATGAAAACCCGAAGGAAATATTTTAGAGCCAAACAGACTTTACGAATTGCCTGGCAAACTGCACTTTTTTATATACTGTAGGCGATGCGGAAAATCTATTTAAAAGTGCCGCTTGTCTGTGTGGTTGTGAGAGCCCGACTTCGCTGAGTTTGACTTCGAATATAAGGTCCTAATAAATTTTTGAGGTACAATATTCCCCCTTGGCTAAGCGGTATCTTTTGAAAAAAATTCCTCCGGGAGCAATAAAGGATCTTGCCGATCATGCAAAATCCTCTCTATATGAAATTCTCTTCTTATAATTTGCGTACTGATATCAATTAGTTGCTCATTCATGAACGGTGAAGTCATAGCTGAATGAATTCCACGCACGGACACTAATTAAGTGTGTGAGCTAATCCTTGTTTACATAGAACAAACCTGCTCTGAGCAGGTTTGAGGATTTGGATGTGTTGCTATGACAACACATCCAGCAAGAGTTTCGAAGAACCTACAGATCCAGGATCAGGCCAAATCGTCAACAATTACATCCGGCTAAACGAGTAATCCATGTATGAAAAATACCCCCCTGAGCGGTGTGCACCTTTATTGTCAGAACCTCGGTGCACAATCAATCATTACGCTCTCATAGTGATCCTCTATCTACTCGTATCTCTACACTCTCAGTGTGTTTCTGCCGTTATTTAAGGTAAGTGCATTTTATGTAGAATATTGGTTTACATTGTTTTATAGATTTAGCTAAAAAAATTGAAAAAAAAGGAAATATGATATAATGTTTTTATTTACTCTAATAATGAATGTTGAACTGACATTTAATACAATAGAAAATCAAATTATTTTTATTTTTGAACTATCATAATCATTCCTATTCCAGTCATGACAGAAAATGGGACTTAAAAAGAAGTCAGATACCGAAAGACAACACGAGTACTCAAATACTTTAAAACAATGGATTTTAACCGGAAGTAAAAATTTAAGTGAAGAAAGCAATCAAAATGACGTAACTATTCCTAATAGGAGAGAATACAATAAATTTGTTTTATCCATTTTGATTGAAGAAGTGTGCTTATTTTCCCTTTCGGCATCAGGAGTTGTTTTGCCACACTTCGGCTCTGGGTACAACTAGGAGATCTAACCAGAATCTCATCCATCTTATAACCTCCTACAGGCTTGTTTTTAGATGACAATAGATCTCTTATCATTTGGCAAGCCAGACGTTCTTGTGTGTGTATGGGAGGGTTGTTGTTTTTTTATAATATTTATATTTTTTCTTGAGATTATGTAAAGTTCTAATTAAGTATTAGCCATCCATCCATTCATAAGTAACAATTGTTAATCACACTAACTAAACTGTGGACAACTTTAATAAAAGTCTTCCAGATTTTAAAGTACTTTTGAACTGCTCCTCATAAAGTTTTTGTTTTCTAAATTTAAGTAGGACATTGTTATTTGGCAGGTGACTTTGGATGGCATACATTATCACAGACATTACTCATTAAGTAGTACATTCTCATTGGAGGTTGCTCCAAACAAAGCTGGTGGCACATTAGACAATATTAGCAGTCTGAGAGAGTTGGATAAATAAGCAGAGGCTTTAATTGAGTCAGGTCTGTGCAGAGGACATTACCTAAACATCTGACCCAGTGAGGTAGGTGCCTGACCAAATCTCTCACAATTTCGGTCTTTATCTGTATATGTTTTGATTATTCTGAGTGGAGACAGATGTTTGTAATGAGCAATTTTAAATGATTTTGAACCATAGTTCACATAAACTGAAAACCCCCCACTAATTTATGTAGTGCTTGACTGTCATGGGTTGTCTACTGACAGTCTCTTTTGAAAGCACTTGTATAACTTTGAGACAGTACAGATACTGTATTGTTACCTCAGCTAGAAAATACGAGGGGGACTTGAAAATTCCCAAAATTGGACAACAGCACAGGAGTAGGGTGTAGTCTGACTGTGTCTCTATATTCCTCTATTTAGCATCCAGATAGCTCCTCAAACAAGTTCCCACTATACAGAAAACTGTTAAAGTGTGGACAGAAGAATATGAGCAGAAGCTTCAGGACAGCTTTTAGTATACCCAGTGGGATGTTTTTTGCGATGAATGAAGATGTCACTGTTAACCTGGAACACTTCAGTTTAGTAGTTTCTAGCTACATAAGCACTTGCACTGATTTTATTGTGCCCTTCAAACACATCTGGGCATATCCAAACAATAAACCAGGGATTAATTCAGAGGTCTGCTCCGTGCTCCTTGCTCGCTCCAAGGCATATACCTCAGGCAATGCCAGTGAGTACAAAAAAGCCAGATACAATCTATGCAGAGCTTTTAAGAGAAGCCAAGGAGAAATACAGACTTAAACTGGAAGGTCACTACACTGCTGCTGACACTCAAAGTATGTGGCAGGGATTGGGAAACATCACAGACTACAGAGACAGAAGTAAAAGGTTGACCACTGATAGCCATTTCTCTCTGGGTGAGTTAAACAAATTCTGTGCCCACTTTGAAGCCCACAGCACTGAGTCAATGAGAAGGAAGGGTGCTAGTGAGGGTTTAATGCCCCCTTCACAATATCATCTGAGTGAAGTTGGATAAACTGCCAGAAGGCAGTCTGCCCTGATAACATTGCTGGACATGCACTCAAAGCTTGTGCTTCAACCCTGGCTGATGTTCTGGCTGACATATTTAACCTCTCCCATATGCAAGCCACAATCCATATCTGCTGCAAAACAACCACCATTATTTCACTGCCAAAAAAGTGCAAAACTAACTGTCTGAATGACTGCCGGCCCGTTTCATTGACTTATAGTGATGAAATGCTTTGAGAGAATCATTTTTAGCCACATTCACACATTCATACCCGACACAATGGACCTCCTACAGTTTGTATATAGACCAAACAGGTCGACAGAGGACGCAGTTAGCACAGCATTGCATACAGTTCTTACACACCTAGAGAACAAGGACTACTATGCCCGATTGCTCTTTATTGATTATAGTTTGGTTTTTAACACTGTGAAACTAGTTAAGCTCATGAACAAGCTTCTCCAGTCTAGGTGTGCCACCTACTCTCTGCAACTGGGTCCTGGACTTTTTAACTGGCAGACCCCAGTCAGTCATGGTGGGGAACAACATTTCCAAAACAATAATCATAAATACAGGAAGCCAAAAAGGATCTGTTTTGAGTCCGTGCTTTACATGCTATTTACCCATGACTGTGTCACTTCCCAGCATAATTCCAGTATTATTACATTTGCAGATGATACCACCGTCATTGAACTGATTTCTGTGGGTGATGTGACAGCGTACAGGAGGGAGATCGCTGGCCTTGTGAAGTGATGTCAGGACAGTAATCTTTTTCTTAACACTAACAATACGAAAGAGAAGATTATTGACACAAGGAGGAAAAGAGGTCAACAGCCACCACTGTACATTGGAGAGAGAGGCGGAGAGAGTGGCCACGTTAAAATTTCTAGACAGTAACATCTCCGAGGATCTGTCCTGGACCTACCACATCACAGACCTGATTTTCTAAGAAGACTGAGGAAGTTTGGCATGCCAAACACTATCCTCAGAAACTTTGCCAGATGTACAATTGAGAGCATCCTCACCTACTCCATGACAGTCTGGTTTGGAAACAGTACAGCACAGGACTATGAGGCTCTACAGTGGGTGGTAAAATTGGCACAAAATATCATTAGAACAGAACTCCCTGCACTAGAGGACATCCATAACACTCAAAATTCTAAGAAGGGCCCATAACATTATTAAGGACAGAACCCACTCCCAACATTAACACTAGAATTACCAGAGCCAATAAAAAAACTCATAAATCCGGCCCACCTTAAATCCCTTCGCACCGCTCCATCAGCGTCTTTTGTCTTCTAAATGTGTCGATAAGCCAAAGCAGCATGCAGCCTGCTATACCATCCCCACACCGCCTCAGAACGGGCAAGAAGTTCTTCTCCCAGTTCCGGCCTTGATTGATTATCTGGGAGTGAGTTACCCAGAATTGTAAGGGGAAATAATTTGATGTGTGTTTTGTGTCTACAGCAATCTATGTAAACGCATCATTAAAACAGAAACGTTTTTCACGTTTCAGTAATAAATGACAAAATGTAGCATGTTCACTGTGCTAATTCAGGGAGACCCTAGAAGAACATAGCAGCTAGAACATCAAGGCTGAAAGACAGTTTTCTCCCTTATGCCATCAGGCTTGTAAATAGAACCCATCCACTGTTCCTCCACTCAGCACATGTCTGGAGGATGGAATGCCATTCTGGGACCATTTACCTGCAGAGCTTATATTGAATCATTTATTTATTTGCATGTGCACTTTTACTTCAGTTTGTTTGTTTTTTTTAAGTGTTTTTAGAATATTGTTGTGTATTCATATCTGCTGTTGTATATTCTTGTCTATTGTTGGAGGACTTGCAGAATAAGATTTTCATTGTACTGAGTACATATGTCAATAAAGTTGAAGGTGAAAAAAATGAGTGTGGACCAGTGATATAAGCACCATCTCATCTGTTTTAAAAATATTTTTTATTCAAGTATTTCTGCATATCTCTGGTTGTTCAAGTTAGGGATTTGATAAGTGGTGCCAAAAATAAAAATCAGTGACAAGGGACACTGGAGTCTAGTTTCATGTTTTAAAACATAAAAATGAAAATTTCTGTAGTTTACCTTAACTGAAGCTACTGATATGGAGTAACAGTAAAAAAGCACTTATGTTGAGCCCAAACACAAATGTATATTATGTGGTGCTTTTATGTAATCATATTCAACCCTATCAGTGGCATTTTCTGCATCCAAAGTCAGCAAGACCTCAGGATGTTTAGTTGCTGCATTGTTATACTGTTTATTATGCTGAACATTTATCTTCCTGTGATCATAGCAGGTCTTTGTTTTTTTTTTTTTTTGGTCCTTCTGTCAGCCTACTATTTCAATACAACTTTCAAAGAAAAACTAAAGTAGCTCAGCATTTTTTAAAACTCGTCATAAACTTCCCTCGATGACCAAGTAACCTGCTTCCCTTAAATTCATCTAATATCTGCCTTTCAGAGCCACCCCTCACCCATTTGTTGTATCTGCTTTTTCTTTTATAGGGACACCAATGATGAAGACAGTTTAGTCAAGATATCCTATCTGTAATTTTCATTTTTTTAATTTTAAGCATGGATATATCTGTTACCTTTTTTTATTGTTGTCCTCTGTGTAGGTTTGATCTTTTGTCAAGAATGACATGTTTTAGCGTATCGAATTTGTATGGCCAGCTTTTCAATTTTGGATATATCACATATTGTTTGTTCAAAGACTTTTGAATCTTTCAGCAATCTTTTGTGAAACAAATACCACCCATACCATCCATTCATTCTTGGTATGAGATATTTCAGCTTTCACCATCATACATTCCTCCTTTCTTCCTTTATTTCCTGTGAAGGTGAATGCTTTGCATTTATAGAAAGAACTAAAGCCTGCTACATGACGAAATGTGTTATCATTTTTCATTTAGTGCTATTAACAAATTTTTTCAAAATTTCAGGGCATATTCATCTTCATCTTTAGCCTTAGACCCATGTACTGTAGTTATGAGTTTATCAGTGTTCCAGATTGGGACAATGCCTCCATCAGTCTGCAGCGGTCTGAGGCCGCTAAGATTCACACCGTCAAAGATGACGGTGATTTATTTATTTTAATAGCAGAGATCCCAGGAACGTCCCCAGCCTTGGATCGACCCACACACACACTCGCAACAGAGACAATAAAGCACACTGGGAATGGCAAACAATTACAAATATAATGACCCGAAATAAGTAATGAAACAGTAATACCACCCCTGACCCCTTCGGCGATATTACACATAAACAAAATAAACACAAACACCACACAGCAAAGTCCATATAGACCAAACAGGTTGAAAGACAATCCAGACTCCCAACAAACGAATACAGTCCAGGACAAAAAGATTAGAAAACCAATAACAGCAGGCAGAAACGACAGATAACCGCAACAAAAACAAAACAAACTTTTTTTTTCTCTTTGCCCTCTGCCCTCCTTTTAACTGCCTGTGGCTACCTTTGACCCCAGCAGCCCCAGCAGGGACTGCTGGGAGATGCAGTTCTTAAGTAACACTGCTACAAGTCCTTTGGATGAGACATAAAACAGGAGGTCTTTAATCTCTATGTGGTCATAAAAGATCCTTGGGCATTTTTGTAAAGAGAGGATGTATCCCAATGTCCAGGCTAAATTGCCCACCGCAGCCTAGGCACTTTGTCCCCCCAGTCATCCCCTATTCTTAATTAGCTATCTCACTCACCACTTCTCCACTGAGCAGCTAATGTATAGTGAGCATATTGGCGCAAAAGCCTCACTATGCAAACCTATTTATGGCAAAATCGGAGGAAGATTTTATGTCAACGTGCATCTTAAAACCGATGTTGTATCTCCGTTTCATAGATGACATCTTCATAATCTGAACTGCCAGTGAGAAGGACCTCCATTTTCATAATAAATATAATTCTTTCCACCCCAAAATAAAGCTGAAGCTGAATTACTCAAAAAAAGTCAGCTTCCTTGACACTACCGTTCAACTGAAAGACAACACCCTTGTGATTTATGTTTTTTACAAAGCAAATGCAGGAGCTCAGACAAGATTTCATCAGACAAGGTTATACCCCCAGTACAACAGACACTCAAGTAAGAAGAGCTACTGCCATACCCAGAGACAACCTTCTGGAATATAAAAACAAAGACAACAAGAACCGCATCCCTCTTGTTGTCACCTATAACCCACATCTTGAAGCACTTCGGAAAATTATAAAAGAACTTCAGCCAATGCTAAACAATGACCAAATGCTGAAAATGTATTTCCTGAACCTCCCCTCCTGCATACAGACAACTGCCAAACCTGCAGCAACTAATTTTCCAAAACTCCCTAAGTGAACTAATAATACTGAAGGTGTAGTTATACCACACTGCCGAGTAGAACATTGCACAAAGGGATCATTTTCCTGCAGATCATCTAATGTGATGTACCTAATTCTCTGTATGAAATGTCCTGACACTGCACTCTATGTGGGAGAAACTGGACAAACACTCTGCCATAGAATGAATTTACACAGGTTCCACATCAAGCACAGCAACACAGATGTTCCTGTAGCAGCCCACTTCAACAGCCACGGACACTGTAAGAGGGACTTTAAAGTCCCAGTGCTTATGGGCAACTTTAGAACACAGCAAGAGAGAAAAGAATGGGAAGTTAAACTCATGCTAAAATGTAATACATTACAACATGGATTGAATAGAGACATGAGTTTTATGGCCAGGTAAGAGGGTTGTTCACATCTCTCAGACTGACACAGACAACCTGTCTACAGATCCACATTGTATTGAAAAACTCCTCAGAAACTTCAAAAGACTTTGTTGGACAGTTATCTTATCCAAAGATCTTGACCATACATTGTTCTCCTCTCTTGATTAATGAATCTTAGCCTGGAGTTGTCTATTAATTTTTTACATTTAAGATGTCTAACTTAAAGGTTTTCCAATGTTGTTATTGTCCTGATGTCTATATTAACACAGAAACTCCAGTTTCTGTATTACATCTTGCCTGAAGAAGGGGCCTGAGTTGCCTCAAAAGCTTGCATATTCCATCCATCCATTATCCAACCCGCTGAATCCAAACACAGGGTCACGGGAGTCTGCTGGAGCCAATCCCAGCCAACACAGGGCACAAGGCAGGAAACAATCCTGGGCAGGGTGCCAACCCACCGCAGGACAGCTTGCATATTGTAATCTATAATATTGTTAGCCAATAAAAGGTGTAATTTTGCTTGACTTTTTACTACATTCATAATGGCTAACACGGTACAACACCCTAGTACCACAATATACTGTATAATGTTCACAATATATAATGTTTACAGAAACTAACTTTCAGAAATCCAGTATACTTATTAATATGTACAGGATGGCGCACGAAAAACCGAACCATCTCTGACTCCAATGTCAACATACGTTTCTTAGCCCGTACACGAAACAAGCAACAAGGCCCGATTCTTTTTGCAATTTGCAACTGAACCAATCTTACGCCACTTCTTCACCAATTCGTGAATACTGGTCTTTGCTGGTAGGTTTATGCCAGGAAACTTCTGTGCGAGAATGTCCCGCATTTCCTTAAAAGAACCGGTAGACACATATGCCTCCACTATTCCAATCGTCTGTTGCAGAAAATCTTCCGGATCTCTTTCACGTAGGTCTGTACCCACTGGCTCACAGCTTCCTTACTAATTAATGCACAGTTGGGGCTGCTGACAACAAGGCTCCGCGATCACGACGGCACCTGCCTGTATAATAGCTCGAGCCAGCTGGTCGGAAGACGGTTTGATTTTTCATGCGCCACCCTTTATTATATTCGAAAATTGCCTCATACTGGAAATATTGAAAGAATGTGACCTTGCAAAGATATTCTCATTAATAAAAAATGGTGATTGTGCTAACCATAGTATCTATAGTATAATGTGGTCCATGTACTAACCTGGTATCTATAGGGGACAGTGGGCCTGAGTTGCAAGTAGCAGAAAATAAAAAGAGTTGACATGCACAAAATATAAGAGAAAGGCAACATTAAGAGATTGAGTGGATGGCAGCATCAAAATGTAATGGCATTAAAAATGATATACACAAAGTGGCAGTAAATCATTGCAGACTCTGTGGAAAAGGTGGATATGAATGATGAATGATGAATGAAGAATGCTGGTTTGGTGGAAAGGACTGTCAATGACTCCTGAGCAGAAGTTGGCTGAAAGTACTGGAATACAGAGACAGGACAGGTCAATTTAGCTTTTATTGTAGTGTTGTGACACCCCGTGTAGTGGGAATTAGGAACACCAGCCTACACTCTAGGTGTCTAGTATGTGGGACTGAGCGTGACCAGGATGATAGTGTAAGACAGGGAGACACGGACACAAAAAGGGTTGGGTTTTTGTAAAATAAAGTGAGGTTTTATTTACAGGTGCACTTAAAGAAAACAAAAATAATGTCCTGCAGAATTTATATATTAATACACAGTCCAATACCGCAAAGGACACACAAAAACAGTAAGTAAATGAAGCCCAAAAACAGTGGCTATATACAGTATTTATAGTATTGAATGAAAGTCCCAAATGAAAAAGAATACTGCATACAAACTAGTGAAAACCATATATATACGAACCAAAATGAAGCTGTCTTCCTCCACAGTGCTTCAAGTCAGGAAGCTGCTCCTTCAAACAGTGTACACAGGATTCACCAAAACAAAAATATTCAAAATACAGAAAAAGTGTATATACAAAAATAAACAGTGCACGAATAACCACAACCCAAATAAATACCTCCACCAAAATTACTCCAGAGATATTGATCTTTATATATATATATATATATATAAATATCTCTTCCATATATATATATATATATATATATATATATATATATATATGTAGTACTAGGGTGTTGTACCGTGTTAGCCATTATGAATGTAGAGAAAAGCCAAGCAAAATGACACCTCTTATTGGCTAACTAAAAAGATTACAATATGCAAGCTTTTGAGGCAACTCAGGCCCCTTCTTCATCTTGCCTGAAGAAGGGGCCTGAGTTGCCTCGAAAGCTTGCATATTGTAATCTTTTTAGTTAGCCAATAAAAGGTGTCATTTTGCTTGGCTTTTCTCTCTCTCTATATATATATAAAAATCTCTTCCATATATATATAAAAATCTCTTCCATATATATATATATATATATATATATATATATATATATATATATATATATATATATATATATATATATATATATATACACACAAGAACAAATATTTACAAAAAGCAAGACACAAGCCGTAATGCTTGGTAAATTCAAAAGCTGTTCTACCGAGTACTTTTCTCTAGTCAGAAAAGAACCAACCTCTAGGGGCCATGATTCCCTTTTATATTTGGCGCCCTTGTGCCGACCAATTAAGCTGTCCTACGTCATCCCTCTACAACCACGCGATGACGAGAACGCGTCTGCGAGAAGTGGCGTCTCCTGCCCTGCAAAAATACTATAATAGTTCAAGCAGCCGACGCACGCCCGCATAGCTGTGCCGGCTTTTGAGACACAAACTGTGCTTCTGCCTTAAGTTAATGTAAGCACTTTTAAATTTTCACGTCCTTCCCCTGAGCTACTACCCAGACAACTACAAACATGGGATCCCTTTTCTAGACCGCGGTAAACTAATACTACGACTCTTCACACTTTTTTTTACTACTTTAGTGTTATGGGGTCGTGGGAGGCACATGCAGGAGTGGAGGACCGACAATGCCATCCCAGCCGGTTAATGGCAAGGCTGTCTCTCCAGTCTACACAAGACCTACTCTGACACTCTCCAAAAGGTGCTAATAAGGTCAGTGAAGACGTCTATCTGCATTCTAAAAAAAGGAAAAAGTCAAGTTTCCTTTCTTTATACTTCAACTTTTTATCTCAAACAAATGCCTCTCAACACTGCAGAGGACACTTAACAAATTTTATTTAATTACAGGTAATGTCAATAAGGCACATTACCACAAGTGTGTGGATGCATAATTGGCTGCACCTCTTAAAGAATTTTGAGTGTGCTTGTTTTACCACCCCCCGTGACCCTGTGTTCGGATTCAGCGGGTTGGAAAATGGATGGATGGATGGATTGTTTTACCATTGAGAGGTTCCCTCATCTCACTGATTTTTTAACCAAGTCTTCCAGAAATGAATGAAAGAGCTTGGTAACAACCTAGTGAGTCAGACACTTATTCTTCATTATTGAGAAACCAGCATTCTACCTCTCACAGAGTGAGGGTTCCTGGAAATTCTCTTGATGACGCCAGAGGATGTGGCCAAGGATAGAGAAGTCTTTTCATCACTTTTTAATCTAAGCCTTTATCAGGTCAATCAACCTGAGAAATTGATGAACTTAGTTAGTTTTTTTAAAAATAAAAAATTATAAATAGCATAATACCATATAAATTATACTTTGAAACTAGATTGCTTACGTATTTTTAGACTAGTGAAGTTTCTAATCAAAAACCGAAAAAACAACCAAAAATCATACTTCTAAGAACAATTTACAAGAGAAATTGTAACCTCAAGGACCATCAGGTCAGGTCAGAAAGAGCTTGGGATCCTGGTTGGCAATCACCCCCTGGCAGACACACAGTCCAGTCCCACCCCCCTGAAATCTATCTGCCGCAGCCAGGTGTTACATGGGCGTCCCCTTGGCCTGGACCAGCCACACGGGTCCTTAACAATGTGTGCAGGGTCATCCTCGGGGAATCATGCCACATGGCCGTAGTGTCGTAACTGACACTCCCTCACAATTTAGGTAATGTGCCTCATTTGTGAACCATTCAGAACTATCACTATGAACAAGTATTTCCAAAGCTAACAACATTAATATTCTTTTCATCTACACGTCTCGCTCCCGTAAAGAGGCCTCTGAAATACTTCAAAGTTTGTATTAGGTCAGGGTTACACAGGAAAAGATTAAATTGTCTCCTTCGGTCATTTCACAGAGGAAAGAACAAAACACAAATGGATACAAGACATACGTTAAAATGTTTCCAAAAAACACAATATTTAAAACAGCATTTAACATTAATTTCCAAAAAAAAAAATCTATGTTTAAAAATTATTTTATGTAAATAAACACCCCATATACTCCTGAAGGTTTTTTTTGACAAGTGATGCTTTTTGTTTAAAATGTCATAAGGCACCGAAGAGAACAGAATTACTGGAATGGCCGGTGAGAATGCTTATGGAAGCCAGCATCGCTGATTTACTGAAAGTAAGCTCAGCCTGTAATCGGTGGCAGTCATCAGCTGAGTTGACTCCCAGTTTCTTCAGGAGTGCCCCCTGGCACAAGCTTATCAAGTCTTTCCCATCAGCTCGAATAATTTTGGCTACCTGTCAGGGAACCTGCTGGAGTTTCTTTAAATGTTGATTTTTTCAGGCCACTTAATGGGACAACGTAGGTAAAAGTGATGACAGACGGGATCACAGTGCAGTAAAATGGGTGGCATGACATCTTACCGAGCTCCAACAATTTGAGGTTATCATGGAGAAATAAGCAGAGTGCATTTACAAAATATACTGATGGCAAAAAAAGAAGTGTATCATTTTCTACAATGAGAATTGTCGTTCTGTGTACTGTCACAAAAAAAAACTGTCAGCTTGCTTTAACCTTCTGACCAGTAATCAGCTTGTGCAGTTAGGCATTGCAACTTACCATAGAAATAAAAGCTTGTTCAGTGCTGTTTTGCACAAAGGCATCCAGGTGGACTAATGTCGGATCAGTTTACCTTTAGAAACGGCCTTAGGTCACAGCAAGACAAATCCAAAATTGGTCAGTTTTCTTTACATGTCATAATGCCTTGAATGTTGCCTGAAGCAAGAGAGAGGGCCACTGCCATTTTGCAGACAGCCATGTCGGGTGCCAGACACCATGGATTAAAAAGAAACTCAACTGTGTCATGACTACAGGAAAAGTTTCAGCAGACTGGCAGAACAGATGAACATTCAAGATCTGGTCATCCTTGAGTGATCACACCAGAGAAGGAAGGAAATTAGATTGGCACATTTCAGAGATTATTTTAAAATTACCACCCATACTTCTCTTGAAATTGGTGGAAGAAATAATGCCAGGACAGTCAGGGACTGCTGCCTTTAGAGCAAAGCCATTACAAAGCACAAATAATTTAAACTTAGACATGGCTATGTACAATATGTTGACCTTATGCCAAAGCTTCCTGTAGTTGTTGATAATAACGCACTAAGTACCTCATGAAGCTGAAAAAGCCATAATGAGGACACAAAAATCAAGCACTAACTGACAATTGTGAGACATGTGCTGTCTCTGCTGAGGAATCACTCAGGATGTCATCCTCTTTAATAAAATCCCTGTGTGCGTCCATGTGTCCGTGTGTATGTGTCTTCTGGTGAAGTGCGCATGCGCGGGGCACGGTGCAATGCTTCAAAGGCTGCCTGACGCGTCACACAAGACAGAGAGGGCGGGACCTATAAAATATCGCGCGGCCGATCCATTCGGATTTCGGTAAATGAGTTAAGACCTAAAACATAACGCACGAAACATCCAATCGGGTACCGAGACGCGGAGACCAGCTTCCCCAAAGAGGTGGGATTAGTGTTTGTTGTTCACTCTGAGGATGTCAGATTTGCGATTAACAAAGCTGGCCCTGTAAAGTGTTTTCCTAAATATACAAATTTTCATGATATTACAATAGGATGACTTTTAAAAGTAGATTTATTTTCGTGCACATAAAATCCGTTGCTGGGGAGACGCCATACATACAATAATCAGCTGTACGCCAGCACAGATTAAAATACTTGCTGGAGAGACGTATTACTGTGAGAGAAAATTAAAGGCACACAATACAGTGACGCATATTACAACCACATACAAGCCAGTATTACTGTAACAGAAAGTAGACGGTCCTTTGCCATTTAATATGGACTGTTCCTACTAATGTTTATGTACTACTATTCTAGCGCTCGTTATTGTAATGGGCTTAATGTCTAGTCAATTTATAATTTTGCAGTTATTATTATTTTTGGATCTTTTATTGAATTTATTAAAAGCCTATAACATTCCATAAAATCAGGTCAAAATTAACAAAAGTAAAATCAAATTAACCCTCACCCATGAAAAAGAGAGGAAGGCAAACAACCAGAGTAAAACTGCTAAGAGTAGTAAAGAGAGAAAGGGGTCCCCCCCCCCCATAAATACTTATTCTAAAATGTTATTGATTAGGTCCTGTCAGGTTTTAAAAAAGTTTTCAACAGATCCTCTGAGTGAGAATTTGATTTTTTCCAGTTTCAAATAGTATATAACATCAGTTACCCACTGACTTAAAAGAGGAGGGTTAGGATTCAGCCTCATTGGGCCACACATTTTGGGGGTCCACCAAATTAACATCATTCTGGACCAAAATCTTTAAATGCCCATCAGACAACCTTGGTGTCACAATCCCTCCTAATCCACTAACAGACGTGTTTGGTGGGCTCCCAAATGGGCTTCAAGTGGAGAAGGACAAACAAACTGTAATTGCCATTTTCTTCACTATTGGCACGTAGGCTTGTCTTGCTCAAATGGAAGAATCCTAACCCAGCTCTCCTCTCACTTGGAGGATCTATTCAAAACTTTTTTAAAACCTCACAAGATCTAATCAATAACATTTTAGAATAAACAGTTATATTGGGGAGAAAGACTCAGTTTCTCTCTTTACTACTCTCAAAAGTTTTACTCTGGCTGTTGGCCTTCCTCTCTTTCTCATGCGTGAGAGTTGAATTGAATTTCGTTTTGCCAAGTTTAACTTGCTTGTATGGAGCGTTACTTGCTTTTAATAAATTCAGCTAAATGGGGGGAAAAAAAAACTGGTTCAAATTTCAAGGATAAAAAGCATCTGGTTCAAGTACTCTTTTATTCCAACTGCTGTTAACCTTTTAAATAAATTCAATTTTAAGAACAAACATCCACAGGCTAAACTTACAGGAAGAACCGAGATCATTTGCAACACTTGTCCATCAAGTCTAAATGTTAGATTAATTTTTACATGTTAATATGTTTGATCTAATGTTAGTATTACAATAAGTATTATGCTCATTGCTATATTTTACTTATTTGCACCGAGTTAAAGGTTTGATGGCTGTGCTCTTTGTGTTTTCAATGTTAAGTTGTGGTATCTCCGTAAAATCTGCTGACAAACCAAATTTCCTTCTTGGGACAATACAATGGAGTGGAACTGAACTGAAATTCAGTTATTTATCAGTTAAACTAAATGATATTTCTTCAGTTACATCATTAATTAACCATTTCAACAAGAAACAAACTTCTTTTAGTGGGTAATGATTCTGTAAATAGAAATGCCATACTAAACGCTTGAATTTTAGTTTCTCTGAATCCATTGAAAATGTTTTATTTTTGACATTTATTTAAGTTTTAGTTGTCAGAAATTCCTGTTTGGCAAAACCTGCTTTCTCCTGCGCAGAAATAGTGTGAAACGAATATGTTTTCCTTATTTACAGGATAATCTATCCATCCATTATCCAACCTGCTATATCCTAACTACAGGGTCATGGGGGTCTGCTGGAGCCAATCCCAGCCAACACAGGGCGCAAGGCAGGAAACAAACCCCGGGCAGGGTGCCAGCCCACCGCAGGACACACACCCACACACCAAGCACACACTAGGGACAATTTAGGATCGCCAATGCACCTAACCTGCATGTCTTTGAACTGTGGGAGGAAACCGGAGCACCCAGAGGAAACCCACGCAGACACGGGGAGAACATGCAAACTCCACAAGATAATCAGAAAGGTAATTTATTTGTTCATTTAGACCAAAAATTGCAACATCGGGTGACTCTGATTTTTTTCCTGAACTCCTCTTAAGTTAATTTAAAAAGTTTGCAGCAAAGATTATAACATGGATTAACTTTATACACCTTATTAACTCTAGTTATTTAGCCGCTTCACTAGCGTCCAGTTAAGTGAGCCGATCTCGAAGCCCTCCTTTTGATCTTAAAAGGCTGTAAACGGCTGAGCCAACATTCACCTCCTAGAATGCCAATACTCAAATGAATCTTGAGGATTAATAAAAGTCTGGATTTTAGCTAGCCATGTCAAAGAATATAAAAACATTATTTAAATTATAAGAATAAAACCTGTAGTTGGTAAACTAAACAATATTTTTCTGAATAATGAATTCTTTTTAACAAGGGATCTGAATGAAAGCAAAATCTGAAAAAGAAATGTGTCATTTGCAGAAAAAGGGTGAAGTAATCACATACTTCTGGTGTTACACTAGTTGTATCTATTGAGCTTTATTAGGCTGTGAATTTACTAAATATTTTTATAATCCATGTAAGAGTTGCCTCAAGGCAAAATGAAACATATTTAAACTTTTTTTCTTATGTGAAAGTAAGGTCACTTCTAACCATCAATTTTAAGGAAGACATATGGACATGCCTGCTTTAAATGCCAAAGTTTGTCAACTGTTGCCATCATCCATCTGCCTCGGTGAGGTATCAAAACATCCCATCTGTGATTTTTTGTAAGTGCTAATATAGACACATGCTGCAGGTGCAGCAAGCTTTTGGCAAGATCATAAGAGTCCTCAGGAATTAATGGTCATCTGTGCATACGGAAAAATTATGCCTTATCCTGATGCAGTTGCTTTTCTGAACCGTCTTGTTTATCTTATGCTTTGGCTGTCTGTATTTATGCTCCTGTGAAGTGTTCCTCCCAATGCTGGCTGAGCTATTAACTCCTGCTCTTCTTCAATTTAAATTACTGTATCAGCCATCGACAAGATTTCATGGGTCACTGAGAGGGCTTTATAGAGCTGAATGTTGGAGGAGCACAGCTGGCACATCTGCGTGAGATAGAAGTGGAACAGGTTGTGACAGCAGAGGCTCTGCAATGACTAACAAAATGCTTCACGCCTGCATTAAGTCATTACTGCCTTAATGACTCTAGTTATCTCAGAAGACCAGGAAATTGAGAGGGATAATTTTTATGATTTTTTTTTTTTTTCAGAAATGCACATTATCTCTCTGGCTGGAAAAAAACTGCAGTGACCTGTAAGGTTACTGGAACACTACGGCAGCAATTTACACATCAGCTACAATGGAATTAGAGCATGTGTAAGAATGCTTTAATAGTTCTACACGTGCTCAGGAATATCTAAACGTTGTTTATGGGAACTCTGAATAACACAATACTTGGCTTAAGGATACGAGAACAGTCAATTAATAATGTCTCATTATTATTAGCAGATTTGCATAGGCTTCTAATTGTATGATACATGACTTATTCTCACATTTTGGGGAAAATTCAGTTGGGAAATCAGCAATCTGTGAAATAAATTAACATGCTGATTTCTTTTTTTGCAGGCATGCGATGGGCAACAAATGTATAAATTTTCTAACTTAACATAAATCATTTAATTTTACTCATAATTGCCTCCTTCAGCAAGATATTATCAAACATTTTTATATTCTGCTCAGAAGGTGTGATTTGTTTGCTTTAAACATTGGAGACATTTATTGATGTGGTTTCATATAGCAGCACAGTTAAACAAAATGATTTATAATAATCATTGAAAATGAACTTAGTACATTTTGCATGTACATAAATATACAATAGCTTTCTGACACCCTGCAATTATTACAGATATCATTTAACTCGTTTGAAGGACTTGAATGTTATTTGTATCTTGTTAAAATTCCTATTGATTATAATTTTACCTGAAATGGACTGTAAAATGTTTGAAACGAGGCAGTGCAGTAAAACCGGACGTGTAAATTACTTTCATCCGTGATTCCCATGCATACATATTTTTGATATACTGTAGTTCAAAAATATCTCTGTAAATTAAAATTAAGTCTACTACAAAAATGTGCATGAATATAAATGAATGAGCATAACAAAAATCTGAAAATCTGAAAATCAGAGTGCAACTAAATAAATTCTCTATTTTACTTGTTTTACACAAATACACATGTAGTGGAATCAAAATGGTTTTCAGCCCCCATTACTTTTTTCACATTTCATTGTGTTGTAGATTTCACTTTAAATGTGAACATTTTCCATTTCTATCCATCATTCTACACCCAGCAACCCATATTAACAAAGTGAAAACATGTTTTCACAAAGGTTTGCAAATTTACTAAAAATCTAAAGCTGATATCATTCATTCATATAAGTATTTAGGCTCCTAATTCAGTACTTTCTAGAAAACCCCTTTGACGACAATTACAGCTACAAATCTTCTAGGGTATGTAAGTCTCTACCAGCTTTGCACACTTGTATTTGGGCCTTTTATCCCATTCTTCCTGGCAGATCCTCTCAAGCTCAATTAGATTCTGTAAAGTGCCATCTTCAGGTCTCTCTACAGGTGTTCTATGGTGTTTAAAGGCTGGGCTTTGGCTGAGCCACTCAAGGACACTCAGACTTGTCCCGAAGCCACCCCAGTGTTATCTTGGCTGCATGTTTCATGTCAATGTCATGTTGAAAGGTAAACCATCGCTCCATTAAGATGTTGCATGCTCTCTGGAGTAGGTTTTTCTTTAAGGACCTCTGTGTTTGGCTGCCTCTTTGTCTGTGAAATCCCATAGCATGATGCTGCTGCTATCACACTTCACCATAGGGATGCTATTAGGCAGGTGATGAGCAGTGCCTGGTCTTTGCCAGACACAGTGCTTAGAATTCAGCTCATTGAGATATATTTTTGTCTCATTAAAATAGAGACTTTTTTCCTCATGCTCTAAGAGTCCATGTAGGCCCTCATATGCCTTTTATTCAAGAATGGCTTCCATTTAGCCACTTTAACATAAATGCCCGATTGATGGAGTGCTGCTGAGATGTTTATTCTTCCGACAAGTTCTACCATCTCGGCAGAGGACTTTTGAAGCTTAGTTAGAGTGACCATTGGATTCTTCGATTCAAAATTTTATGCCAAATTTGGTAGAGATGTATTACAAGAAATTGCCGGTACAACAAATAGTTCTGAGCAGGCATCAGCCACAGCATCAACTGTGGACATCGCTGCTTTTGTGAAAAGAATGGAGATAAACGCCATCAAATCAGAGGGGGAGAGGCAAGTTCGTTGTACAAAGTGAACAACACTGACAGAATAAAACTAAATAATAAAAAAATAAGCACTAACTTTTACAAGTAGCCTAAATTTACACCGGGTGTTACAGACTCAAATCAAATATATGTTTTTATTATAGTAATAATAATAATAGCAGCTCGCTACTCAAAATGAGGAGCACTCAGACTTGAACCCAGAACCTTTCGGTTATAAGGCAGCAGCAGTTTCTTACTTTTGCACCATCCAAGAATACATATCAACTTTCTGTCGATTAACATTTGAGCTTGGATTTTTAACGCATTGACAGCAACATGTAAATTGAATGATTTTTTTTCTTTGGTTATATTCTTGAATCCATCCATCCATCCATTTTCCAACCCGCTGAATCCGAACACAGGGTCATGGGGGTCTGCTGGAGCCAATCCCAGCCAACACAGGGCACAAGGCAGGAACCAATCCTGGGCAGGGTGCCAACCCACTGCAGGACATATTCTTGAATAAAATGTTTATTTGATATTTGGACTAAAGTCTTCACACATTATAAACTTCTTGTTATCATTACTATAACATGGAAAAAGTTTCTGTCTTAGCTATGTGTTCAGCATTTCTTGCTTCGCATTTCCTGTCATCCTACATTTACACAGATCTTTGTAGACACTGAACACACATGAAATGCATGTATTCCAAATAACAATATATTATTTACACTATACAACTCCAGGCACCTCACAACCAGATAAAGAGACTTCAGCTGGGAAAACTTCAGGTGCTTCAGTGGAGGTGATGGGATAGCAGGCTGCTTGTGCTGATCGACACATTTACAAAACAAAAGACGCTAATGGAGAGGTGCGAAGGAATTTAAGGTGGCCCTGAATTATGAGTTTTTCCGTAGGCTTCAGGGATTCTGGTGTTAACAGATGTGTTGTATTATGAAAAGGTTTATAACACAAAAACAGAATTTCCATCTAATAATATCCTGACTTCTTGTGATGGATTGGCACCCTGCCGTGTACCCGATACTTGCTGGGATGGGCCTCAGCTTCTCCATGATCCTGGTCTGGAAAAACAGGTTTAAAAAATGGATTAATGGAGAGATGGGTGGATAATTGGGTAAAATCCTGACACTTGTAGGTCTGTTGAAATACAATAATTCAAAGGAAAGGGTATTGTGTTAATTAAAATCAAAATCAGAAGATTATTAATGTGTGAGAGAAAAAAAAATTAATCAAAAACTAACATTTCACTTTTAGCACAATTATAGTCAAGGAATAAAAATAGTGTACACAGTTGTACAGAATGAATAAAGCCACAAAAATAATCCCCACTGTCTGTTTCTACATAAGCAGCAGAGGTTTAATCACTTAATAAAAACCTCATAATGTAACACAGCTTGATAACAAGAGCTCCCTACATGGGCCCAAAGTAATGGCAGAGCCTGGCTCTACCATTACCGATAATTAGGAAATTTAAATTTACGACAGAGCTTGCTTAGAAAAACTTAACAGCTATGTTTATTTATGTTTTCTTTGCTTCTGTGTTCCAATGATTTTGAAATGTTTTATAATAAAACAAACACATTTTATGCAGAATGCTGGAAAAATAATCTTGTCATGCACATAGCCCATGCAGATTTTAAATAATACTCTACAAATGCAATAATTGTATACTAAAAATTTCAATTAGTAAGATAAACTTCTCAGATAAATAAAATACTAAGAAAAATGACAAAAAAATGCTGCTGTATAATAAAAAATTTTTGAGGACTTTGAAGGTCATTGGTTTTATAATTGTTTGTTTTGTTATTATAGCAATTCTTGCAATGAAAGTTATGGTTATTAAGGTTTTTAGGGTAGTTGAATCCATTCCTAACATTATTTTCTTGATTTGGTTTTGTTTTCAAGTACTTTATTTACGTGTCTTGTTGTTTTTTTATTTCTATTTTATTTATTTATTTTTTTTGTGAAGCGATTACCACAGTTTACTGAGATCAGTACCTTAGTGAGTGACACTGTACCACTCCTCGGGAAATTTTCATTGCCATTAGATGACATTATAAAATGTGCTACTGATCCCTAGAGCGGCAACTAAAGAGAAAAAAATAATGAAATAATCCAGAGCATGTGTGACCAACACTACTTCCTATTAGCCCCACAACAAGTACAGAAGTACAGAGCAAACCAACTGATATAAGATGATAACTGTAATACAATTATTATTGTCAATTTCGTTTCTTATACAAAACCTTTACTGCAGTGTACACCCCCCCAACCACTCACGGATCACGAAATAAGGCATTCCACTGAAAAACAGAAATATACAAACAACAATTATAGTAACTAAAAGGAAAAATTCATTGAATGTCCATATATAGTGTCACATTTCTTTTTCTTTGTTTTTTTTTTTTTTTACTGTTCAATATTGTATGAGTTATGCCGAGCCATACCTCAATATGGGGAACTACAGGCTTGTCAGGCCCTCTCCCAAGTACAACATGAAGTGGAAAAAAATCCTTTAGGTCTGTTTGTTGTCCATTCACGAACTCAAGTTCACCTGACTTCTCCTGGAGAGGTCGTAGTTTCCCCAGCAGTTTTGCAATATTCCTCTGGCGCTGTTCCTTGACATTTTTCTTTCTTCCTCCTTGGTCAATGCACTGTCACCCTTTTTATATGGTCAGCTCCTTGTCAGGTAATCCTTTGATTTCTAATACCTATGCAGTTTTTTTTTTGTCCTTCTGCAATAATAGAGAATAGACAACCCGACAATGACACTGCCCACAAATGACAATTGTTACAACGTGTGATGTCACTATTGCGACAACATGAAAAAAAAGTGAGCCCCGGGTGTTTTGGGATTATCCAAGACAGGACAGTGAATCTAATAAGTTCATTTTGCTTTTGGTTTCCTGGAATATAGACTATTATGTAACAGATTAGACTGCTCACATAACACAGAGGCACTAAATAAGAAAGGGCAGAGCAGGCTCTTTTTCCTTAGGAGACCGTGATCCTTTAATGTGAGTATTGCCTTCCTTCACATCTTCTATAACTCTATGATGGCCAGTGCAGTTTTCTAGGCGGTGGTGTGCTGGGCTGATAACATCATTTCAAGAGAGGACCACCAAATCAATAAGTTAATTAAAACATTTACTTATTTGGCTGGTATCTTGATCCAAGGGAACTTACAACATTTATGATACAATTGGTTACATCTGGTTTTTCCAATTGGAGCTCAGGCAAGTTGAGTGACTTGTTCGTGGTCACACAGTAGTGGGATTTGAATTCACAACCTTAAGGTTTGAAGTCCAAAGCCTTAACTACTACACCACACTGCCTGCCTCTGGGACTCACTCTGGACCCTATGGAGGTCGTAGCAAAGGAAAGAATTAAAACAAAACTGAGTGCCATTATGAACAATGCTGCATATCCTCCTTCTGACACACTTCCAGCCAACAGAAGTGTATCAAGAAACACTACAGGGGCTCCTTTACATAAACCGTAATACGACTACATAATGCTTCACTGCCAAGTCAGAAATGTTGTTCTTTTTTAATTTCTTCTTTGTTCAGACCGAAGAGTGTGTGGATATTTATTTATTTATTTATTTTACATACTGTAAAAGAATTGACTCAACACACTTAAAAAGGTTTGGGGCAGCCACCCGTATATTATTCCTGGCTGCAAAAGATTCTTTAAAGAGGTGTTCTCAATACCGAGTCCAAAACAGAACTGTCGATGGTTTGTCAAGATGGCGGTTTTAAGGGATCGGACAGGAAGTGACATAAGGTAACCGGAAGTGATGTTCTTCCGATGTCAGAGTAGGTGCTGGAAGTGATATTCTTCTGGGCACCGGAGCCGGAAGTGATATTCTTCTGGGCGCCGGAACTGGAAGTGACGTCATCTGCTCTAAATCAGACAAGTTCTTCCATGGTGGGTCTGTAGGGATAACAGGAGAAGGTTTAGTGCACACTGCCACCCACTGGCCTGGCGTGGAATTACCTTTGCTTGGTCCATACAACGTCTTCCTAGTTGCATGTGTGTGACAATACTTTTCTACCCATTTATGTATGTATTTATTTTAAGAGAGCTTTTGTAAAAAGCCAGATTTCCCCCTGGAGACAAATAAAGTTCTATCTATTTAACTTGGAAACATGTCATGTCATCTACCATGTCTTTGATGACATTATTGGTATGCAAGGCACCAAGTGTCAAAACGCCAAAAAAGAGGACACTGTTAAAAAGCAGAAGTAAGAAAAATGGCAGTAAAAATGGCACAAACATGCACCCGGAACTCACAAAATGCTGACATTCTAATGCTTTTCATGATCAAACTTGCCTCTTTTGTCCCAAATTGAGTACTTTCCTGATTTGATCATGTCTCCTCAACCTTTGAGCACTAGATTCGCATTTCTGATTCCATCCTTTACTAATGTCATCAGCAGTATGAATCCTCCAAAGCTCAAGCCCCCTTTGTGAAAGAACAGCTTTCCATACAACACGCAGTTAACTCTGAGCCAAAAGGGAATTGAAGATCCATTGTGTGCTGAGCTAAGTGACCAAAACAAAGCACTTCACTCCATCATTAATGGATATAATTAAAATGCAAAGAAAAAAAAGTGCACTTTTACCACCTCATTTTATGTGCTGGCAGAGGACAACAAAAAAAATGCTGTTGTGCTTTTGTAATTATTACACAACAAAGTTAATTTCCTAGATCAGCTACCGTCCAGACATTTTCAGTGACCAGTGACATGTTAGTACTTGAATATTCTTCTTGACATTTAAAAATTGCTGTTTGTTAATTAATGGGTACTATCTAATACACTGATCCATTTTATAGCCTAGGTAACCAGTTCAGGTTCATGAGATTCCAGGACCTCTTCCAGGAGCAATGGGCACAAGGAAGAACCTGCTCCTCGACAAGATACCAGTTTATAATAGGCATAGATTCATATTTACGGAGAGGCATGCATGCCAACACTCTTAAATATAACGGTTGTAAAATAGGAGTGAACTGGTTTGTGTGGTTCCTTGGTGAGTCATTGCTTGACAAAGATTATTTAATTCTGGGGAGGGTTCTTTGCATATGAAGTTGGTTCTTTAGACTTTGAAAAAGTTCCTAATATGTGGATAAAACAGAAATCATTAACCTCCTTAGCGTTAGACCTGAGCATCACCCCGGCTGTAAAAAAAAAAGTGCTAAAAGCATTAGTTCTGTGCATCACTCAGGCAATGGTATAGACACATCTCACGTAACACCCAAGGTTTACTTGGACTATTAAACTGTCTACAGCGATAGTGCCAAGCGTTACTGGGGCAATGGTATAGGCTTGTAGCCCAAGTGTTACAAGGCAACAGTGTAAAATGTGTCTTTTCCTAGTCTCATAATGGTGTCTCATAAGAAATGCATCTCATCAGCAGTGATGATGGAGTGAATCTGTCTTCAGGCAGTAAAATTGAAAC
Source organism: Erpetoichthys calabaricus (assembly GCF_900747795.2). NCBI lineage: Eukaryota > Metazoa > Chordata > Cladistia > Polypteriformes > Polypteridae > Erpetoichthys > Erpetoichthys calabaricus. The sequence continues at coordinate 22,790,732 of NC_041402.2, forward strand.
GGTAAGTGAAACCGAAAGTGATTCACGTCACTTGCACATGTGCAGTGGGCTGTTCATATTATTAACTATTATTCATTATTATCCAGAAAGCAGGAGACAGAGCTGGAGGTAGCAGAGTTAAAGATGCTAAGATTTGCATTGGGTGTAATGAAGATGGACAGGATTAGAAATGAGGACATTAGAGGGTCAGCTCAGGTTGGATGGTTGGGAGACAAACTCAGAGAGGCGAGATTGCGTTGGTTTGGACATGTGCAGAGGAGAGATGCTGGGTATATTGGGAGAAGGATGCTAAGGATAGAGCAGCCAGGGAAGAGGAAAAGAGGAAGGCCAAAGAGAAAGTTTATGGATGTAGTGACAGAGGACATGCAGGTGATGGGTGTGACAGAGCAAGATGCAGAGGACACAAAGATATGGAAGATGATTGCTGTGGCAACCCCTAACAGGAGCAGCTGAAAGAAGAAGAAGATTATTCATTATTATTTGAATTATTATTATACTTTCAACACTTCTGACTTTGTACTTTTTTTTTCACGTTTTACAATAGAAAGATGAGATTTAATAAAAATGTCATTTTTCAAGTCAAAAAAAGGAATGCTCTTTACATATTTTTTTGAAAAGAATTTTAAAGCTAAGGAGGCAACTGTATTGCAGGCTACCAGGCAGAATTCTAAGAAATCAAGAAAACCAGAACGTCAACCAGAATGTGTTAGAGAGAGTCCTTTTAAAATCACAAAACCATTGGTATTTTGCAAGCCTGTTAACATCTATCTATGGTTATTTTTGGTTCTAAATATGGTTCTTTCTAGAAGCATCATATGGATGATTCTTTTGGGAACTAAAAATGGTTTCCCTATGGTGTCACTTTGAAGAACCACTAAAGTACCTTTTATTATTAAGAGTATAGTAAGAATTCTGGGGGCTCAAAACAGGTAGGAACTTAGGGATTGGAGAGTGAAGAAACATAAGTGGTAATAAGTGTTCAATCTTTACCCAAATAGCAGAGGATAAAAGTCGGGAGGGCCACTAATGTCATTTCCTCTTGTGTCATGGAAACTCTGCCCCTTCCACTGCAGCCCTATATAAGAAGTTGGGGTTCATTCTCATATTTACCTCTCTGGGCGATGGGTCAACATCAAAACAGAAGTAATTCTGCAGAGTGAAAAACCCCATAGTATGGCTATACATCACTGCACTTTATTTTACCCAATATGTAATTAAATGGGGTTCCACCATGGACCTCAAATACTTGTGTTAGCCTAGTGTTTTACACTACATTGTGGTATATTGGGTTCGTGGCTCACAAGATTTTTAAATAAACAAATAACTGAATATCTAGCTGTTGTACAGAATTGGTCACCATTGGCTTGAATTACATCATAAACCTTTTAGGTGCATTCACACATAATACACAAAGCAGCTATTGCGATATCCATGTCTGTCTGCCTGTAAGATAAAGGTGTTTTAATTCTGCATGCCAGCAAAGACCACTCTACTGTTAATAAACCTCATACCTTCAAAGCTGACATGCTAACATTCTAATTAACTGTGCAGCAGTCAAGTGAAAAAAATCACACATCTAATCCATGTATTTTAAAAAGAAAATTGTCTCAGAAGGTGGGCTGGCGCCCTGCCCGGGGTTTGTTTCCTGCCTTGCACCCCTATGTTGTCTGGGATTGGCTCCAGCAGACCCCCGTGACCCTGTAGTTAGGATATAGCGGGTTGGATAATGGATGGATGGATGGATGGAATTGTCTCAGAAATCAGCATGTCCCTTCCCGAAGTATGGATAACTGCTACCTAGCTGATAATATAGACTAGAAAATGTTTCTTTTTTGTTTTTAAATGCTTAAATTTTGCATCAAAGTGTTTACTTTCTCATTTTTTATATTTGTGAACTGTTCACTGAGCCAAATTCTTTTATATGAATATATAGAAAATCACTCTACAGGACATATAAATATACAGTATATGTCCTGTATAATAATAGTATAATAGTATAAACCATTTACAGTAACAATACAGTGTGTCGTCTTTTTTAAATTTTGTAACTTTTCAAATGTCACCATTTCAATATTTATATTTGTACTCCTAAATAAAAACAAGTTGTATTTACTTGGCTAATTAAAAAATAGATGCTTTATTGAAATCAAAAAGTAGCATTTTTTTAAGTTGAAAATAATATAGCAAGATAGAGTGAAATAATGCAACATTCAGTATGTTCTCCAGTGTTAACCTAATCATAAAGAATATTTTTTTTCCACCAAAAACACTACTTTGTCTAAAATGAACAAGCACCTATCAATGCTTACACTATTTTTGACATGAATGTCACTGCAGAAGGTAAGTAAACCTCTCAACTTGGTCAACATCTCTCCACAGACAGACACACTGCTGATGGCTGTGTCTAAGAGATCATTAATGGCCTGGATCTTGTTTTTTGTCCAGGAAACTTGCAAACCCAGACACTCAGACTCCTCACTCAGTCTCTCGAGAGTCCCAATCAGAGCCTCCATTGTCTCCGCGAAGATCACAACAATGTCTGCAAAGTCAAGATCTGTGAATCTTTCTTCACCAACAGATGCCCTACAGCTGTTGGACCCCACAACCCTGCCCAACACCCAGTCCATACAAGCATCGAACAGAGTAGGAGCAAAAACACACCACTGATGAACCCCAGAATCAACTGGGAAAAACGCAGAGGTTCTGCCTCCACTCTGCACAGCACTCACAGTACCAGTGTACAGGCCGGTCATGGTCCCACAACACTAGCTGAGGAAAGCCCATCTTCCACCAGCTACTCTAACAACATTCTACAGAGGAACCATAGAGAGCATCCTGAGGAACTGCATCACTGTCTGGTTTGGAAATTACACGGTCAAGGATCGCAAAGCCCTACAACAGATAGTGAAGACAGCTGAGAAGATCATCGGTGTCTCATTGTGAATGATCCAACACACCATTCACATTCACTGTTTACACTCCTGCCATTGGGAAAAAGGTACCGAAGCATTCAGGCCCTCACCTCCAGAATGTGTAACAGTTTCTTCCCCCAAGCAGTCAGACTCCTGAACACTCATGGACCAGTCTGATATCTAATATATGTGTTCTGTTTTGCAGTGTTGCACATGTTTTCACATTTGACTCACATGCACCTTGTTATATATTATGTGTCTTTATGTTATGTGTTGTGGATTCTTTGTTGTCCTGTGTTTTATGTTGCACCATGGTCCTAAAGGAACGTTGTTTCGTTTTACTGTATGCTGTACTACTGTATATGGATGAAATGACAATAAATACTCTTGATACTTGATACAGCAACTTTGAGGGTATCCTCAGGATCAACATACACTGCATACATAAGTAGACAACAGTATGCAAAAGATTTACTTTACTTCTTGAGAAAAATGGCCGTCAATTGTAGAAAATGAGTGACTTGGAGAGGTAAGATATGTTGCCATAGTTAGGATAAAAAAGTAGTTGAAGTACCATTGCTTGATGCTCATTAAATCCTCTATTAAGGTGTATTTATTTGTTAGAAAAATCAGGTTTCCAAAACACAAGTTTATTCATTGTTGTCAATGCATTTCTGTATGTTAAAATTAAAATATTGCTTTGTGTACCTTAGTTTGTCACATGATCTCCCAGCTACCATAATACTGTTCACTTCATCTATCTGCCTAATGTCACATATCATACCAAGCTGAACACAACCCAGTTTAACTTTTATAACCTTTCAAATGTTACCATTGCAATATATAAGTTGTATTTGCTTGACTAAATAAAAACGAGATGCATTATTGAAATCAAAGAGTAGCATTTTTTAGTTGAAAATAATACACCAAAATAGATTGAAATAATGCAAAATTCGGTATTTGGTCGAGGGATGCATTTTACTGAAAGAGGATGACAGATATCTAAACATGTAATGTAACATAACTAATAGTGATAATGTAATCTTTCTAGGTGATAGATTCATATTAATCTCCTCCCCCAAGACGCCATTGCTGTTTCCTTTGATCAGCACAGCTGTCTTGAATTTTGCAAGGAATGAGTTTTCCAAATTTACAAACAAAATTAATTTGTTGCTGTCCCATTTGCTCTTTCAAACTTCACTCTCTGACAACCCCAGTTTACAAATATGTCACTTGCTTGCAATTACCTGAGACTGTATTAAAGTTAATTTTTTTTTTAAACTTCAAACAGCAGGTGACAAATTGTAACCTTGCCTTTTCCGTGTTATCAACAAGCAACTGCAGGAGAAGGTATAATGAGTTGCTGAAGTAGTTTGGATTTTATACTGTAGTGAGGGTATAATATGTAATAAATAATATTTTTTGGTATGTGAGGTGGCCAGTCACAGGTTCAAGCAAAGCTGGAACAAATCAAAAATGTTTGGGACACCCCTTTTAATTCTTTCAAATTACTCAAATTTAAACAGGTGCCGTCTTGTAACACTCAACATAAGCAAGAACAAAACAAAAACTACTACAGTGCTTAGTAACAGCAAACAAAACAACGGAAAGTTTCCTCAGGGCTTTCACGCTCCAGAACTAGTCTCATCAAGACAAGACGCCTTAGTGGAGGCACTTGGTCTTTTTATAATGGGAGGGGAGAAGCTAATTTCCTTCACTGGGAGCTGTGGGGAAAAAAGGGAACAAGTTTAGTGACAGCGCCCCCTCTCGCCCTGGTGGGTTACCATTTACTTCAAATGAGTCTTCAAGGAGATCCTCAGACGCACATGCGTGACAGGTATCACAAAACTACTATTGTCTGAATAGAAACTCTAAATGTAGACAACATCATTCTCATCCTGGGCCTACTGTCTTTAATGGCCCACATTAATAAGGCTCTTTAAGGTGTCCAGATACAGAGTACAGCATTTATAACTTGTAAAAACATATTCCAATACAGAATGATATTGATTTATAGAACTGTTTTGGGTAATTATCTTTAGGTTTATGAGAGTGTACTACATAGAATGCCTACTTTATATTGTATTTTAAAAATTGAAATACCCTGTTATCTGGTTTTGATGGAAGGTTCTCAACGACTTTTCAGACAACAGTTAGCACTTTCCCACTGCAGGAACTTTTTTCAGGAAGCAGGCACTTTTTAGATACTCAGGAACCTTTGTAGCATTCTCACTGCATGAACCCAGGGCATTTAAATTTTCTGGTACTTTATTTAGCTCTTACTCCAGGCTATGTACTAGTCGTTCAACCAGGGAATACGGTGGGTGGGGGCTCAGGCGGAAATGGTTGCCCACCGGCATTGGCACTTCTTGTTAGATATCGCAGCAATAATCAGAGGTTATGTATAGTATAATGTGTTAAAGACAGTTTAAGTAAGTTTGAGTATGTTGTTCAATGTGAAAGAGATCTCTCTGACTGAAGTATATTTGAAGGAATTTAAGTGAGTTTGGGAATATGTTTGGTGAAAGACAATGTGAAAATATGTGGTAAATTCAAATAAATATGACTAGGTCCAATAAAAGTTTTCCAGATTTAGTATAAATGTGTGTGTCCCCTTTTTCAGTTGAGTACTAGTCATACTCAAATAGAAGAAAGTTATTTTAGTAATTTTAAGGTACAAGGAGACTAACTAACAAAAAGGTTAACACTCCGGAAAAAAAGCAAGAAACATCTCATAGGATATCATTGAAAACAACGTGCATGAACAACTAGCCTTAACAGGAAGTTATGGATAAAAGAAATCTATATATTTAAGCTTAGTAGCTAAATTTTATATATCAGAATATTTCCTTTAATTTATTGTATATAATGTTGTGATGCACTGCTACCTTGAAAGTATTTAAAATACAAATAGATTTTAAGTTATACGGCATTTGACGCAATGTGAAGTGCTGATTTCTTTTTCCATCCACTTCTTGTGTTATAAATAACTTGTATATTTTAAATGCAAAATAGAATAGAGTGTTGTGTTTGAATGACTACATAGCTGATAGAAGGTTTAGTTTTATTTTCTACTAGCTGTCCCCCGCGGCTCTGGTGAAACAAGACACATTTTAAAAATCAATAAAAAAAAAAAAAAAGTAATAATTTGTATTGAGAAGAATTTATATTGATAGTTTTGTATCTGAGAACCTCTTGATATACAATATTTTTGGTTTGTGGCCAAAGAACTAAGGAATATAGGAGCTGTATTATGTGATATTAACCACAAATTTAATTAATTGGTTAAAAATAAGTGCTGTATTAGATTACCTGTTTTTACATTTTGCCTATTACATTCAAACAAAGTTGTAATGCTGTCTATTTGGCTAATCATTTGGTGGGTCAGGGTCAGGTTCATCATACCACATCTCTTCAGGTATTGGCAAGTCACGATTGTGTGCCACATTATGCAGCACACTACATGCTTGCACAATGTGACACACTTTCAGTGGACTATAGAGCAGCACATTAATAGAGTGGAAATGCATTCAATTTAGACTGAAAATATGTTCTATTTACATAAGCAAATTTATTATCTGAAGGCACCTTTGTAGTGTAGTGTCAGAGCCGAGAGCAACACAGGATCAATTCACTGCTCATTACATGGCTCTTTGAGGTGACTCGCTATCCTTAAAAGGACTGGTTGGAAAAAGCACCTATGACTGTGCGGAGTTGCCGTTTATAGGCTCTCCTGCTATAGATGATGTAATGTCAGCTCATTCTTTCGGTGATTCATCCCTGGCTGATGTAACTTGTCTGGTGCCATTGGAATACCAATGTGCGGGCAGTTGACCACTCCGATTACAACTAGAAAACTGGACATTGCTGCTAATTGCGCTTTGATGTTTCCCAGTTAAGCCACAGTGTAAGGACGTCTTATATATCGCAATGACATGCAGATAATATGATCCTATACAGGTGGCATGGCACGACTCAGTGATGTTTGTGAAATACTCGATCGGTCAGCAAGTTCACATTGAAAAGTTTTTACGGGTAAAAACCCAAGGGTGGACAGAACTTGTAAAGGACCAGGTAGAGCACAATTCCTCAAAGTCTGCCTTTATAAAGCCAATTCACCAAACGGCTCCAAGAAGATAGCTCTTGGAAATTGAAATCGACTTGGAAACCAATCAAATGACTGCTGGGTAATGTACTGAATTTCCAGTCCAAGGGACCATAGGTTCCTGCTGCTAGCAATGGCTGAAAGATCATCATGAGTCCAGAATCGTATAGGGAAGTCCGCATGGTATCCAGACCAGAACCTCATTCATTAGATCAAGAGTTCCAGATATTGATGTCCTTTTCTTTGGGGTGTTGGACCCCAAGACCTGATTCACACTTTTACTTTGTAGGGTTCTATATTCTTTACCAGAGCCCACTTTTAACTTTTTGTGATTTGTTTTACAAATCATCCACTTGTTTGCTATTTTATGACCATTGTTGACCAAGTACTTGAATTCTTCTTGCCTTAGGATTTAGAAACCACACTGTAATCTCTCTTTTTCTGCATCCTGAGACTCCACTTGTCTATTCCATTTCAAAAATGTCCTAAGGAAACCAGTCGCCAGGCTCATTGCTGACCACTCTGAGATTTCCTGGATTGAAAGTCAAGATGAGAATCCAAGAAATTAATTTTTAAAGATGGGTTAATCCTCAATTTAACTTTTAAAAACCTGTACATTTCAATAAGGTTTTATATATTAAATGTCCAACCTAAAAAATGACAAAAGTCAAAAACTATGGGTGATAGAACAATTCTGAGCAAATTTCTTTTGTAAAACACCCTTAAATTTATCTGTAAAAAAATAAATAAAATTGTTGATTAGTGCATTTAAACATACAATTATTGATTTAAAGGCTCTTTTTTGCAAAAAAGAGAAAAACAGCAGCTAAGACTTTACCATTTGAGCTATATAGAATTAACAAATTAATTTAAAATAAACTGATAATTTCAGTCTAAGAGAATATTTTCTTTTGATTTATCCATTCATCTCCTAAATATCTCATGTAAATATTACAAATAATTTTGACAAAAAAAATTGCAATTCACTGATGTTATATGAAGGAGTTTTAGCTTAGCATGACCATCAGGGAAGAAGAAGGATAAATCTACAGTGAGCAGGACTAAAGGGAAATGATGTGATGAGAAAGACAAGATGAATAAACAATTTCTCTTGAGTACAAATAAAAATCGATTTCTGTCTGAGGAAATAAAAAAATATAGAGAGCCTGTCTATACCTTGAAGAGCCGAGGTTTGTACTTTATTTACTTTTTGCTTTTTTCCTGCAGGTGTTTAAGTGCTTTTGTGCAAGCTTTGCATTGAAATTCATTGAAGACTGCCTGGCTGTAGACATTTTGTCTAACTATCAATAAGAAGTAAATCTTTCCCATTTACGCTTCGACTGCTTGGGCACTGGCCTACTACTGCTGCTCGTCTGAAAACTGTGTAGAAAGGTTTAAAAAATGATGGGCAGCAATTTGCACACTTTTGCTATGCCTTGAAAAGATATTCTGTTTAGTTTTCTGTAGCACTGAAGTATACTTTGTAATGTATTAAGTAGACATGGTTGTGAAAAACAAATATATAGGATGAGGTATTCAGCTGCTTCCCAAACGTACAGCATCACATGAACTGGAGGCCAGTGTTGCAAGGTTAGAACGGTAGCTGGAGATCATAATACCAATCTTACTGTAAAATGAAAATTTGTAGCAATCACCAACTTTAGCTAATTATGAACCAACATTTATGACATAAGCATGATTCCAGTTGTTTGGCTCTGACAAACAGATGTTAATCAAACATGTCAGTCTTAACACACCGACTGCATGGATCATTTATTACCAGGATGCTACAGTATAGGCCTATGCATATATAATAATGATAATGAACTCTATCAAAATTTGTAAAAAATATTAAGAAATGTATTAGAAAGCAACAGTTTTATTATCAAAAGTAACTCTGTCAAAAATATAAAGAAACTGTTAATTACTTTATTTTGAGTAGCAACATGACTAGAAGTCTCCATTTGAATGGAAGTCCTAGAAGGCTGTGTAATGCTATCCTGACAGTCGTAACATGTTGGACACCTTGTGGTGAAGAAACACCTTCAGGGCAGCTATCTGCATTATCTTGCAATAAATGTCATTGTTTTCAAAACATCAACAGCTTTATACCTTTTTCATGATAACGTAACTACAGACTGTCTGTTTATAGCACTGTTTTCTGCAAGCTTTTGCCCTTAAAAAAAAAAAAATTCTCTGACTATCCTGTAGATGGCAGCACTATATTACATAACTGAGATGGGGCAACAAAGTTCGGCAGCAAGCTGGCTGCATCTATAGAGACTGTATACTGAGATATGAGTTATATTGTAAGTTGCATCCTGACAGGCTCAATTAGGTATGACTTACCTCGTACCTTGTGTTCAAAGTGTTAAACTGATGTACGTACTTATGCAGAAACTGTGGCTCCCCAAACCTTTCTATCTTTCAAGTTTAAACAGTTTACTAGGAAAGCCATGAGCTAAGTACATTTTTATTTTGCATATGTTTTGGAAGTTAAGTGTGAAATTTTGAACTTTAGACAATAGTTTTTATTTGTGGTTTTGCTGTGCTCACGTCAATATATACTTTATTAGTTTGTTTATTAAAAAAAAATATGTTTTGATTTTAGCTTACCTGGATTCCAGTGAACCTGGAATTTTGCCTTTGGATTTTGTGGTAGAACAAAAACACGCAGAGCAACCTCACTTAAACATAAGAAGAATATGCAGGCTCTGCACAGAAGACACCCTAGTTAGGAAAGAGCTGAATTGTCCAATAGAGCTGAACTATCTAACTTTATTTGCAAATCCTTTAATGCTAAGGTTACAGTTACACACGATTATGGCAAAAATTCAATAATGTTCTGTTAAATAAATATACATGTTTAAGTATATGTGAGTTATGTTATATAATGAAAACAGAGATATAAACACTCTAATACAGCGTTTCCCAACCTGTAGGCCGAGGTGACATTGCAGGTGGGCAGCAGCTGACACCTGATGAAGCCCTGCACCCTCACCATTCCAATGATCACACTCGACTTACAGTGGCAGCATTGCAGGTGGATCGCGGCTGATCCCGGGTAAAACCCCACCCACATATATGTCCTCTGATTCGGTTTGATTCACAATGGCAGCATTGCAGGTGGATCACAGCCTACCCAGGACAAAACTCTATCTACTAGTCTGATGATTACACTTGATTCACAGCGGCAGCATCGCAAGTGGATCATGGCTGATCCTGGAAGACCTACCCAGCCCCTGCTGTGACAATTATGCTTGATGCACCAAAGAAGAAAAACATTAAGGATCGTGATTGATTTAACTGGTTAGTGCGTTGGACCTCTTTGCACTTTAAAGAGTGGGAAGGGTGGGTCATGAACACACTGGCATGTGCAAATCTGGGTAGTGGCACCACAAAGATGGGGAAACACCGCTCTAATAATATAACACAATACAGTGGAACCTCGGTTTGCGAACATAATTCGTTCCGGAAACGTGCTCTCAGTCCAAAGCCCTCGTATATCAAAGTGAATTTCCCCATCAGAAATAATGAAAACTCTGATGATTCATTCCACAACCCAAAACTATTCATATAAAAATGATTAATACAAAATATAAAGTAAAAATACATAAAACAAATTAACCTGCACTTTACCTTTGAAAAGAATCATGGCCGGTGTGAGTGAGTTTCTAAACTCTTGTGGGATTCCACCCAACGGGACGACACGCGGAAGAGCGTCCCAAAGCAATCGCAGTCTCCCAGCGCTGTAGCAGTTCACCGTAAAAGCGAATCCGAAAACATCGCGGACATGCTATAAGCGCCTGCCGTCGATGGGTGATACAAGGAACATTATAAATGCGCAGGGCACAGTACTACTTGGCCACGACCCTGCCTGACTACTGTGTCTGTGTATAGGAGAGTGGCAGATCCCGCTACAATAAATAACCGCGCTGTTGCTGTTTCTAGCTGAATAAAGCTGGTGGTGCAAAACGGGGACTCGCACGTCACAGCACACACACACACAGAGTCACAATGCTGTAGTAAACAGTATACACTCATACGGATGTTGACTATATAAGTAAGGCACACCGACTCAGACAGAGAATAGGAGATAATTGCCCACAATCCCGCAACGAGAGAGGGAGAAAGAGAGAGAGAAGAACCATCAGCTCAGTTGTGATTACATGATGCTCAGCAGACAAAGCGTATACATACTACTCATATTGCATGACGTCGCTCGTTTATCAAGTCAAAATTAATTACATTTTTTAGCTCGTCTTGCAAAACACTCGTAAACCAAGTTACTCGCAAACTGAGGTTCCACTGTACTAGGAATAGCTTATAAAGAGTGGTAGTGTTAAAGATAAGTTAGAGTTATCTACTTAAAATACAACTGGTTTACTTCTACAATTCCTAAGGCTGATAGTTAGCTCTGGACTTAGTTGTAGAATTACTTTGAGAGCACATTATATTATGGTTAAGCTTACCTGACTTTAACTTTTGTTAAATCTCTCCATTTGTTCTATTCTTTTTTACAGATTATTTTATAGTTTATGTTACAGAATATGTTTCTGTTTTATTTATTTTTTTAATTTAATATTTTAATTTTATGAATAATTTTCTATTTTTGTTTTTGACTTCTTATGTTTGTTAACATTTTCCTAAGCTATAGGTGTGCTACTCAAGGTGAGACAGTGAAAATTTGAAAATGGAATCAGGGGGAAAAGCTGGAGACAAAAAACAGGCAGAGAACAATACCAAAGAGACTGTAGACCAATTGTCAAAAAAATAAGAACGCTAACCCAAAAATCAAAATTTAAAGCCAGAAAAAAATATTTTCTTCAAAAAATCTGAAAGTCAGTGAGGGAAAACAGCTGTAAAATCAGAAAGAGAATCCTAATATCCAATTCTCCTGAAACCTCTGAGCCGACCTTTATGCTGGCAACTGAATTGCGTTACATGTCATGCTGCCAGGGACTGAAGAGATGAAATACTACAATAATAATAATAATAATAATTCATTATATTTATATAGCGCTTTTCTCAGTACTCAAAGCGCTATCCACACAGGGAGGAACCGGGAAGCGAACCCACAATGACTGATGGTAACTTATCAAAAAGCCTGCACTCAATAAACAAACAAAATTGCACCCTGATAAGAATATATAAACCTTCAACTCATTAGGTGTTGAAAATTTTACAAAATCAATATGAAATTCACCTTCCTCAGGGTTCAAAACCCCAGAGTCTATGTAAAATATGTACCCAACAACCAGGAGAAGGCAGGAAAAAAATAAAGAAAATAACTCATTATAACTTAAGAAATATTTATTTTGAACTTCTTCATTTTTATCCTAAGATTTTTAAATTTGCTCTTTCTGGTGTCACTTTCATTTTATTTCCCCATTTTGTGCAAACACTCGTTGTTTAATCTCATCTTTATTTCACAATGTCAGGTCGTGTAGCAGAACATTTAAATTAGTGCTGTATGTTATCAATTGTGAAAAAATTTAAATGGTGTTCACAAACTTGGACAAGTGCTTCTGTTTAGTCCCATTGGTTAAATGAATTCTCGGCTGGTTCTGTAAGATTTTGGTTTTGGTCTGCGTATTGAGCTTTGTCACATAATCATTTGGTTCCTTGTGTTGATTCCTTCTTGTTCTAATACTAAAATTTAATTTCCTGATCCTGTGACATGCTAATTTCATTTGTGGCAGAGCAGTATTAGTCCTGTTAGTTTTTGTTTTTAATATGTTGATCCCAAGAAAGCGAAGCCTCCTGGAATAGCAGCTACAAAAGGCTGCCTGTGTTGTGGACCTATATAAAGAGATTCATCAGAGAGGTGCTAAGCCTCTGGTTACATTTACATTTATTCTTTTTGGCTGACACTTTTATCCAAAGCGACTTACATTTGAGATACAATTGGTGGGTTAAGTGACTTGCTCAGGGTCACAAGGTGTCACTGGTGGGATACTGTAGTTATTGTGCTCAAGTTCTTCAGCTTCTCTTTTGATTCACCTTTCTGGAAATGTGTAAGTCTTGTTGACCGTGTATGTATTTTCTTTTAAATCATTTTGGATTTTAGATTTTTTTGCTTCGGTTTAATTATAATTTGATTCTGATTTTGCTCCTTTGTGCCTGCCTATTGGTGGGCAACATATAATGTTTATTTTTGATCCCTAAACTGAATACTGAACAGTGTCATCTCCAGACAGAGGAGCAGCTTCAGCGACTGACTGCTGTCACTGTCCTGCTCCACTGACAGACTGAGGAGATCGTTTCTCCCCCACACTATGCGACTCTTCAATTCCACCCGGGGGTAAACGGTAACATTATACAAAGTTATTGACTGTTATACCTGCCGCTCACTCTCCACCTTGCACTTTTTAACTTGCACTGTGTTTTTATCACTCTTTAATTAATATTGTTTTTATCAGTATGCTGCTGCTGGAGTATGTGAATTTCCTCTTGGGATTAATAAAGTATCTATCTATCTATCTATCTGTCTATCTATCTATCTATCTATCTATCTAACTTAACAACTGTTGGAAAATGTGCATTTTGTTTTTTTACGTTTTTCATTATTTGAGCTTTGTTTTATTCTCATTTTTCTTCAGCATCCCATTACTAGTAAAATATATAACCAATTTACTGATTTGTTTTTGGGTAAGAGGTTTTGAAAGCCTCAGGCCTGCTTTTCAGTTTTAGGCCTAGGCCTGTATGAAAGATCCAGGCCTTTTTTGAAAGTTTGGGTCCACACAGATATTGTGTTTAAGTATGCATACTATATGTCTGAGTTTCTGCGTTAAATACCCTCTTTTTAGGTGCCTCTCTGGGTACCCAGGCTGTTTTTACAAAGCTCATAGTTTGTCTGGCTTTTTCACATTTAGGCCCATTTATTCTCAACCAGGTTTACTTTTTTTCAATTCACAGTCAGGGTTACAGTTTTACCTATCGTATAATTGTCCACAAATATTTGATGAACCTGCAAAAGTGATGCTGTAAATGCTATTAACCTACACTACTATGTGCCAAAGCATACTTACATCATTTGTGACGTAACGCGCTCTGCCATATTTTAGTAATTTTGCGTGAACTTGCATTATTGGAAGCCTTATTTGGTCGCAATGCTCACACATCAATATTAAACTTTAGTACTGTACATAAAGTAAAAATAAATGGCAACTGAAAACACAAGCCAAGAACCTGAAATGCCAACATGAGACTTCTCATTTACTAATGCAGTGAAAGTCAAATACAAATTTTATTGCTCGTCAATATGTGTGGGAAGTGGAATGTATAACCTGTATTATTCAAATGTACATTTCTGTTGCTAATAAAGGTAATCTTAATTTGGAGACATATTTCGGTACTTTGGCAATGTATTTAATTTTTTTTTATTTTTGTTTCTGCTTTACTTTCTCTTATACGAAGTACAGGGAAATCGTACTGTAATCGTCCAAAAATTCGACTTCGAATCTGAACGTTTTAGACCTCCCTGAGTCCAATTTAGTTTCTCATAGGAACAGCATTGTAATCGTCCAAAAATTTGATTTCGAGATTTTGATGAATTTTTAGACCTCCGAGTCCGAAAATACCATTTTTGAAATTATGTCTGTGTGTCTGTCTGTGTGTGTGTGTAAACACGATAACTTGAATATGGCTTTCACTTAGGTCAACCAAATTTTGCATACAAGTATTTAGGTGCAAAACATAGATTTCTATGAACTTTTGAGCTATTTCCGCTAACTGGAAGTGTTACTTTTTTATTCATGCAGCTGCAGAGTCCGATTTATTCAACTTTACTTTTATAATAATTGTTCAATATATTATTAATTTGATTTGATTTATTGTTGAAGGCTCTTTAATGTACATAATATAAAAATATAATCATTGTTTTGCGGTTTACTTCTCAAAAATCCATCTCAATATCTGAGTAAAAAGTCTAGGGGAGACCACTCCCGATTTTTTGGCTTGGGAAATATGGTAACCGTAACTTTAAGCACAGTTCTCAAAGGTGTCTTAAGGAATTCTTAAGGACCCTTTAATCATCAACAAATAAAAACCAACGTGTTTATACAGAAATTTAAAAAATTCTCTTTCTCCCTATATATATATACAAAAAATTCTGGTACTGCCGACATTCATCAATCACATCTCTCTGAGAGTATATGTGTACATACCGTATTGCTGCTATAAGGGTCATGACTTTTCTCAGCCAATATAGAACTGCTTCCAGCATCTTCTTTCCTTTAGAACATTAGAACAATCTAGACAAGAACAGGCCATTCAGCCCAACAAAGCTCGCCAGTCCTATCCACTTATTTCTTCCAAAAAAACATCAAGTCAAGTTTTGAAAGTCCCTAAAGTCTTACTGTCTACCACACTACTTGGTAGCTTATTGGTGTTGTATCATTCTATGTGTAAAGAAAAACTTCCTAATTTTTGTGAGAAATTTACCCTTAACAAGTTTCTAACTATGTCCCTGTGTTCTTGATGAACTCATTTTAACATAATAGTCTTGATCCACTGTACTAATTCTCTTCATAATTTTAAACACTTCAATCATGTCACCTCTTAATCTTCTTTTGCTTAAACTGTAAAGGTTCAGCTCTTTTAATCTTCCTCATTCTGCAGCCCTGGAATCAGCCTAGTCACTCTACTCTGGACCTTTTCTAGTGCTGCTGTGTCCTTTTTGTAGCCTGGAGACCAAAACTACACACAGTACTCAAGATGAGGCCTCACCAGTGCATTATAAAGGTTGAGCATAACCTCCTTGGACTTGTACTCCACACATCGTGCTATATAACCTAACATTCTGTTAGCCTTCTTAATGGCTTCTAAACACTGTCGGGAAGTCGATAGCTTACAGTCCACTATGACTCCTAAATCCTTCTCATAAGGTGTACTCTCGATTTTCCAACCGCCCATTGTGTATTCAAACCTAACATTTTTACTTCCTATGTGTAATACTTTACATTTACTGACATTAAATTTCATCTGCCACAAGTCTGCCCAAGCCTGTATGCTATCCAAGTCGTTCTGTAGTGATATAACAGATTCCAAATTATCTGCTAATCCACCTGTCTTGGTATCATCTGTAAACTTAACCAGCTTTTTACTTATATTCCTATGTAAATCATTGATATATATTAAAAATAACAGTGGCCCTAGCACTGACCCCTGTGGAACACCACTCTTAACATCAGCCAGTTCTGATGAGGTTCCTCGCATCATCACCCTCTGCTTCCTGTGTCTGAGCCAATTCGTCACTCATCTAAAAACATCACCCTGAACTCCCACTTCTTTTATTTTGACGCCCAACCTCTCATGTGGCACCTTATCAAATGCTTTCTGAAAGTCCACATAAATAATATCATTTGCTCCACTTTGATCATATCCTTTTGTTGCCTCCTCATAGAATTCCAGCATGTTAGTAAAACACGATCTCCCTCTTCTGAACCCATGCTGACTGTTCCTAATAACTTCTGTCCTTGTCAGGTGTTGCTCAATCGTATCCTTAATAATTCCTTCCATTAATTTTCCTGTGATGCATATGTGATGCATATTAAGCTTACTAGCCTATAGTTGCTTGGATCTGCCCTGTCACCCTTTTTATATAATGGGATGATATTTGTGATTTTCCAGTCCTTTGGAATCTCTCCAGTACGCAGTGAATTCCTAAAAATATGTGTCAAGGGTTTATATATACTGTATACTCACTAGCCACCTTAAGAACTCGAGGGTAAATATTATCTGGTCCTGGTGATTTGTTTGATTTCAGCTTATTTAATCTGAGCAGCACTTCTCCCTCTACAATTTCCAAATGCCTCAGTACCTCCTTAGTAGTCGTGTTTACCACTGGGAGGTTATCCACTTTCTCACTTGTGAACACCTCAGAAAAATGTAAGTTTAGGGCATCCGCTATTTCATTGTCTGTATCTTTTAATTCCCCTTTATTATTTCTGATGCATTTCACCTCCTCCTTGACTGATCTTTTACTACTAAAATACTGAAAGAATCTCTTAGGGTTGTCTTTCGCCTTATCTGCTATATTCCTCTCCAACTGTCTTTTAGCCTCCCTGATATCCTTCTTAATGGTTGCCTTCATATTCTCATACACTCTACAATTCACTTTGCAGTCATTAGTCTTATATGCCTTATAAAGCAGTTTTTTCCTTTGCAACTTCTTTTTTAAATCTTTATTAATCCACCGTGGAGTTTTTTTTTTAATTTCCTGTTAATTCCAAATTTAGGTATGTATCTGGCCTGCATCACATGTAAAATGTTTTTAAACTTGTTCCACTGCTCCTCGACTGTCTCCACACTTAAAAGCTTATCCCAGTGTATCCTTCTTAGACATTGTCGCATCTGGTCAAAATTAGCTCTACCAAAGTTCAACTTAACAATTTTAGTCTTTGCATCTGTACTCTTACAAAATACTGAGAATTGTATTACATTATGGTCACTTGACCCTAGTGGTTCAATCACCTCTACACCCTCAATTCTATCTTGATTATTACAAAATACTGAGAATTGTATTACATTATGGTCACTTGACCCTAGTGGTTCAATCACCTCTACACCCTCAATTCTATCTTGATTATTACAAAATACTAAATCCAGACAGGCTTCACCCTGTGTTGGTACTTTAACATGCTGTGTTAAAAACAGTCACTGATTACTTCTAAAAACTCCTGCTCTTGTGCTCCTCGATCTGCAAGATTATCCCAGATGTCACACACATGCGCATGGGAGGCAGCTAAAGGGCTTGAGTAAGGGCAGTTCCGAATCATACCGGGATGTGGCAGAGTGCACTGACTCATTTTCTCCCTTTCCTGCAGACCATTCACGGGAGATTCCACCTGGCCCTCTTGACGTCACTTCTGGGTCCGAGCCTATGGAAGAGACCTTGCCGGCTCTAGCCCCTGTGATGTCACGTCCAGGCTCGAGCCTATGGTTGAAGACCCTCATGAGCCCGACCCCTTTGACCTCACTTCCTGTCTTCCCCTTTAAAAGCCTCCACCTTTTCCCTATTCCCTCAGTTCTGTTTGGACTTGGTTTTGTGCACATCAGTGCTGTGTAATATACTAACAACTTTGCAGCCAGGATACCAATTTTAAGGGTGGCTGCCCCAAACCTTGCTATGGCTCTTTGTGGCTTTTGTGACACAGTTTATATTTGGATAATAAAGTCCCCCATGACTATAATATCTCCCTGTAAACTTGCCTTTTTGATATTACTAAAAAGATGTGTGTTGAAATTACTGTCTGAATTGGGTGGTCTATAACACACTCCTAAAATAAGACCTCTTTCCCTAATATTTTCCAGGCGAAGCCACATGTCCTCACTAAGATGGGGCTCATCATCCAACTGAAGAGGACTTGCATTTAAATTCTGTTTGACATAAACAAGAACCCCACTTCCTTTTTTGTTCTGTCTACCCTTCCTAAAAAATGTGTATCCCTCTGTTACACTCATCCCCATCTTGGTTATTTAGCCATGTTTCTGTTATTGCTATAATATCATAATTATGCTCTGCTACATACAACTCCAACTCACTTACCTTATTTTTGATGCTTCTAGCATTAAGGCAAGCTATTTTTAATATGTTACTCCTTCTACATTTAAATGTTTGCTTAGAATTTACATTACTATGCATTTTTATTTCCACACCATTGTTTGTTCCTCCATGTATAGATCTAAACTTGGCCTGTCCTAAACTACCTGCCCCCCCATTCCCTAGTTTAAACAATCCTCGACTAGCCTACACATACACCTCCCCAATGCAGTGGTGCCCCTCCTGTTCAGATGTAACCCATCAAGGTGGAACAGGTCCTATCTGTTCCAAAAGGAGTCCCACTGCCGCTTAAACCTATACCCTTCTACCCTGCACCAAGATTTGAGCAATGCATTAAGCCTTCTAATCTCCTCAATCTTACCTGGACTGGCCCGTGGCACAGGCAGAACTTTGGAGAAGACTACCTTGTCAGTTCTGCTCCTTAGCTTGGCACCTAACTCTTTGAATTTGAACTGATAATCACAGAACTGACAGACTACCCTTATGTATGTCTTTTGTTCCAACATGGACAGTGACAATTGGATCCACCCCCCGCTCTGGCCAAGAGCCTATCCACCCTTCCATGGAGGTCCCCCACCTGTGCACCTGGCAACACACCATGCAAGACTCTCTCTCTCTCTCTCTGGAGCACACCTGTGCTTCAATCCCCCTAATGATTGGGTCCCCAACTATCACTACCTCTCTCTTTTTGGGAACTGGTTTTGAGTTGGCCCATTGGAGCTCCTCATCCTTGCCTACCACCTCAGAATTATCAGGGACACCATCCAGCTCAAAAAGGACATGATAATGGTTTGACATTTCTAATTCTGGGATTGATGCCCCCAGACAGTGTGCACCATTTACCTTACGCCATGTGACTGTGACCCACTTATTTCTACCTGTCTGGTAGCAATAAATGAATGAATAAATAAATAAATTAGTCAGTATGAAATAAATCTAGTTTAAGTAGAGTTCTTATCACCAACAGTCAAGTTAGAGTATTCCTTTTCACATAGTTTAGTCTCTGAAAGCATGATCTAAATCTCCCAAATACTATGACAAATTAAACAAATTTCTAATGCATTTGTTTATAACCATAAATCCTAAAAAATATGTTGACAACCTTAGATTATTATTTACTTTAATAATAATATAAATTAAACCGCAAAAATATTCAAAGAAACCAATAAAGTATGTACTGACTGAATAAATTCCGTACATGACACATTCACTGTTCGATTTTTCATGTTGTATTAATCAAAAGTAAAAGGCAACTATGAACTAAAACCTGTATAACTGACAAGCAGTTTTAATATGTTTTTTACATTTTCATTTTGAGAGTAAATGATGAGGGGTGTCCAAATCTTTTCATACAACTGTATTCACAACTCAGTTTAAAGAAACATTGTAGGATCTCTGTTTTCAAAGAGGAACAAAAATGGGCAACACACATAACAACGTCCTCATTACTATTGAGAAATCTGAAGGACATTAAAAGAGAGGTCAGTAGGTCGCCGATTTTCGCAAATCAAGTTTATTCATCAACCCTGGAACTTACCCAGTGAATCAGGGTCTATGTTGTTATATTAACACTCAGTATATCGTTCAAAAATAGAAACAATACATGACAAATTAACCCCCTGCCATTTAAAAGGAGTAAATACCCCTGCGTATAGTTTTATTTTCTTCAGTCACTATTTCATTCCTATCACCACACTGCAGCAACAACAATAACAATTTATTTCTTCTGTAGCCCAAAATCACAAAAGGAATGCCACAATGGGTTGTAACTGGCACTGAATTTTCACAGCCCCCCAGCCTTGACTCCCTAAAAAGACAAGAATCCCCCCCAGAAAAAAACTTACAGAGAAAACAATGGAAGAAATTTATGGGAAAGGCCAATCAGAGAGAGACCCCTTTCCAGGTAGTTTGGCCGTGCAATGGTTGTCAAAAAAGGAGGTAAATATAACTAACAAAACAGAATACAAGTAATCCTCTTCACAGAATTAGATAGCCCATTTATCATTGCAGCTCAGAAATACAACACAACAGTATAAACTACTTTGTTCTTACACAGTGCTCCTCATCAAGTGCAGAGCAGAGCACCTCGACAACTCTCAAGGCAAAATGCAAGAATAGATTATACCACTCACTAAATACAGAACTTTTGCATATGAATACACAAATTTGTTTAGACTCGCCAAAAACAGTAGTAGAATTAAGTAAAATAAATGAAATGCAAAAATATCTGTCCATCATTTAATTGTAGAGCCACAGCCAGATTGTTGTAAAGAAGTCAGACAAGCCAGACACAGTCAGAGTCCTGGAGATCTTGGCCAATCGGCCGCCTTCCCCGTACTGGCCATTCTACTGCTGAGTCAGTGCTGAGCTGACCAGGACCATTCTACCCGATGATTCCAGTGCCCATTTATCGGAGATGTCTTTTCCATGGCAGGCAAATGATTTGGAAGTAAAGCAGTTGTATCAAGTGGCACATGTGGATACAGAGAGGGGAAACAGAACAGGGGAGGGTTATTAGCAGCTTATAAATATCATATTACTTATATTTTAGTGCTAATGGCTAACAACAGATATGCAGTATGCACAGCTAAGCAGCAGCTCTACTCGGGGTATGCTAAACGGGGTATGACAGACTGTTGGATCAGATTACTTTCATGGGCCAATAGATATTTTATGCCACTGTCCTAAGCATTGTTACATTCACCTCTCTGATGGAATTACTGAGCTTGCCTGAGCAAATTCATCTAGCTATTTATTTATGCAATTGCATTTCTACATCATATGCTTTCATGATCCTAACTTTAACTCTAACCCTAATTGAGAGTGAAATAAAAAACAATACAGCAAAAAAGCAATAATACCTTCTTGTGCTCTTTCAACTTGCCTGCAAACTTTATCTTTATAATTTTCCATTCGTTTAATTCCTATGTACTGTTAGTTCACAACTGTGTTATTCGGCTATGTTGAGAACAGTCTCCATTTATGAGAGAGTGCCTTTGGCTCAACCACAACAGACAGAATAACAAAGATTAATGTTATTATTGCTTATTAAGCAGATATCTTCATCCAAGGTGACTAACAAGACCAGAATGCATTATTGTCGTTCACATATATTTTTTACAAAGGGTTAAGTAATTTGCTCAGTGACTTGGAAGCAGACATTGAACCAGCAGTCTTGTGGTTTAAAGTTCAATACCCTGGCTGGCAGGCCACACAGCTTGACAGATTACAAGTAAACCACATGCAATGGAATCAGTCTTTAAACATCCCTTGATACCACACCTGCAGACAGGAGGCAGTGGCCTCTGACGGGGCTCAGAGCCCCTTGCCAGAATCCTGTTTGACTTTCTTTTGTTTAATTTTCTAAAGATTATCTTTAGAAGACACAAAGAAAGATGCAGAAAGACCTTTCATCACTAACTCCACAAGACTGATTTGTTAACATGCTTACAAGGGTTTTCTCCCAGCTGTTGCATCTCTCAGGAATACCTATAAAATCATCCATCTATATCTCTGGGCTGTTTATTAGCTGCCATCTAAAACATGTTGTTATGTGCTTGTAGATGAGAGACAACATGGGCAAAGCCCAACACCAATGTTAGGATGCTCTTCATTGACTACAGCTCTGCATTTAATACCATCATACCTAACCAGCTGATCCAAAAACTATGCACTAGGACTTGCTCCGTCCATATGCAACTGGTTACTGGATTTTCTCACCAACTGCACCCAGTCTGTCACGATGAGCAAACACATATCCTCCACCCTTACCCTGAGCACTGGTGTGCCGCAAGGATATGTACTAAGTACCTTTCTCTATGCACTCTTCACCCATGACTGTCAACCCGTCCACCAATCAAACATTATTGTTAAATTTGCGGATGATACGACTGTCATTGGGCTTGTAACAGGCAACAATGAAGCTGCATATAGGGAAGAGGTTCAGAATCTGACAGCATGGTGCAACACCAACAACATGGTCTTAAATACCAAAAAGACCAAAGAAGTTATTCTGGACTTTAGGACCACTAAAAAGACCAATCATAGTCCACAATGCAGATGTTGAGGAGAGAGTTTCCAGCTTTAAGTTTCTAGGAGTCACCATCTCAGCGGACCTGTCCTGGGCTGACAACAACTTGGCTATAAGAGGCAAAGCACAACAACACCTCTGTTTTCTCAGGAAGCTAAGGAGAGCTGACCTTCCCCAGAAGCTGCTGGTTAATTTCTATAGATAGATAGATAGATACTTTATTAATCCCAAGGGGAAATTCACAAGAAATTCACTATGGAGAGCATCTTAACTAACTGCATGATGGCCTGGTACAACAGCTGCACCAAGGCTGCTAAACAAGCCCTGCAGCGGGTCGTAAAAACAGCAGAGGCCATTATAGGGACTGAACTGCCATCACTCAAACTCTTGTATAAGACTCGCTGTGTGAGAAGGGCCAAAAACATTCTCAAGGACAAAACTCATCCTGAAAATTCTTTGTTTGAGCTCCTCCCGTCAGGCAGACGCTTTAGGTCAATCCGTGTACGCACAAACAGACTAAAAAATAGCTTTTTCCCATCTGCCATAAACTTTCTGAACTCTGAATCTCCTCAGTCTGAGATCATTTTTAATTCAACATGTGCAATAAGCTATATTGGTAATGTGCAATATACTAATGTAATACAATATAGAATATGTAATGTACTATTCATTAACAGGTGCAATAACAATCTATGTTGCTGTACTTTGAGCAATAATAATTTGCTCTGTTACTTGATCACTTAACACTATATATGACATATTTGGAATTATTTGACTTTTCTTTAAATGTACCTTGGTGCTGTCACAAAAAGTAATTTTGTTGTGTTACACAATGACAATAAAGTGCTTGCACTTGAATTTGGCACTGATGTCTGATGCCTTCCATCTTCCTCCCACTGCAGAACTTATGATTGACAGCTTTTCCACCGCTGACATCGCTTCCATTGTCTGTCCTTCTAAGACCCTCCCCTTCCTGCCTGGAACTTATATGATCTCAGACCCCACCATTGCCGTCAGTTGTACTCGCACTTGCATCGCTTTATCTTTGCAAAAAGATTGTTTATTTTCTCTTTTTCCTTATATTATATGGTGTAACAGATGTGCCCCAAACCTTTATCAGTGCTGGTTCTCTCCTTTAACACTAGAATTACCAGAGCCTACGAAAAAACTCGTAAATCCGTCCCACCTTAAATCGCGTCTTAAATCCGTTTGCACCTCTCCGCCAGAGTCCTTTGTCATCTAAATGTGCTGATAAACAAAAGCTACTAGCAGCCAGCTATTCCATCCCCCCACCGACTTAGAATGAACTTCTCCTAGCTCAAGCCTTGCCTTGATTTGATTACCTGGGATTGAAGTGGAGTTTTACAGTGGAAATAATTCTAGCGTTATTTGGAATACACGCATTTCATGTGTGGTCCATTTCTATAGTAGGCTGTGCAAACACATTTTTAAAACAGAAACGTTTTTCATATTCTAATAGTAAATGACAAAATGTAGGCATAAACTATATAACGTATGAAGCCTGAAGTCCATATATCAAAGAAATACTTTCACAAAAGGTACAAATAAGAGAACACGTGCGCTTTCGTTCAAAAATATAAAAAAAAAAAAAAGCCGCGTTAGCAGGCCACATTGACATTCTTACTACAACCGCCGCGGTGGCGTAATGGTATCAGCCCCTGACTGGGAATCAGAGGGTGGCGAGTTCGATCCCGCATGGCTCCACTTTGAGAAATGAACTGCTCTTATTCTTACAATTTTAGAATAAGAACATAAATTTGATTTCAGTCTGTAACAGCCGGTGTAACTTATGATACTGGTAAAGGTTAGCTTTTTTTTTTTTTTTTTTAATTCACTTTTCATTCTCGCAGTCGCATTCAGAATCAATCCATACAACCCCATCTGACACAGCTGGTTTCACATAAATAAAAGTGCACTTTTATTCAAGACTATAACCGAAGAATAAAGAAAGCAAGTTACAGTTGGTGGTTGATACGACAGCTTGCGTCGTGCAATGTTAAGAACTGCTGATTTCCGATCCGTGCTATATAAAATCATAACATTCAAATATTAACAGTTCCCACACACCCAAGGTCCGCCATTCCTACATTTACGACATGTGTACTTGTTGCAGTGTACACACCTCTCTGTGCTATGGTTCCTATTACAGTGAATGAGCACCTGACACTGTACTTTCTTCCCTGGGGGAAGCTGAGGTCTTAGAACGGAAGTTTGTTGATGCTGTATCATCTTTTCTTTTTCCATCGCCTTTTCCTGTAAGAAGCGACGATGAAGTTCCTCTGCAAGGTGAGCCATGAACACTCTTCTTTTCTCAGTGGACCCCGTGCATGCCTTATACAGTACGTGTGCGTTCATCGCTGCTAGGTCAAGGATGTTGTAGAACACAGCAACCGGCCACCTGCGTGTTCCTGTTCGCACTGAACAAGCACGCGCCTTCTGGTCCATGATGTCAACGCCACGCTGGGGAAAAAAGAAAGACAAATATATGTGACATTTTGAAGAAATCATTTTATCACCAGAAGAGCACCAGAATACTTCGTCACACTAATATTTTTTTCATTAGCATAACTTCATGTGGTTGTAGTCTGTGACCGTGTTTGGTTTTTTTTTTTTATCTTGCCCAATCTCCACATCATGATGCATTGTGCTGAGAATGCAGACAGACTTCATCTTTTTGGGCACATACACTGTCAGCATGGCACTGGGAGATCTAAACACCAGCATGGAGAATTGTTCGTGTACTGAACTGAATTTAGCTGCAGGTGGAAGTTCCCGTCGCACTTTATTCATGGTGCCAAGCAGAGCTGTATTGCGGTACAGCAGTCTATTAGCCAGCGAAAGTGATGTGAAGAAGTTGTCTGTTGTTACGGTTCTGCCTTTGTCCAGAAATGGCTCCATAAGCTTTATGACCACAGACTCGGAAAGTCTTTCTCCCGTGGGACGACTGGGATCTTTTCCTAAATAAGGAGTGGCATTGCACATGTACTTTGTCTCCAAATCTGCCACAATCCAAAAAGGCAGAACCGTAACAACAGACAACTTCTTCACGTCACTTTCGCTGGCTAATAGACTGCTGCACCGCAATACAGCTCTGCTTGGCACCATGAATAAAGTGCGACAGGAACTTCCACCTGCAGCTAAAGTCAGTTCAGTGCACGAACAATTCTCCACGCTGGTGTTTAGATCTCCCAGTGCCATGCTGACAGTGTATGTGCCCAAAAAGATGAAGTCTGTCTGCATTCTCAGCACAATGCACCATGATGTGGAGATTGGGCAAGATAAAAAAAAACAAACAAACACGGTCACAGACTACAACCACATGAAGTTATGCTAATGAAAAAAATATTAGTGTGACAAAGTATTCTGGTGCTATTCTGGTGATAAAATGATTTCTTCAAAATGTCACATATATTTGTCTTTCTTTTTTCCCCAGCATGGCGTTGACATCATGGACCAGAAGGCGCGTGCTTGTTCAGTGCGAACAGGAACACGCAGGTGGCCGGTTGCTGTGTTCTACAACATCCTTGACCTAGCAGCGATGAACGCACACGTACTGTATAAGGCATGCACGGGGTCCACTGAGAAAAGAAGAGTGTTCATGGCTCACCTTGCAGAGGAACTTCGTCGTCGCTTCTTACAGGAAAAGGCGATGGAAAAAGAAAAGATGATACAGCATCAACAAACTTCCATTCTAAGACCTCAGCTTCCCCCAGGGAAGAAAGTACAGTGTCAGGTGCTCATTCACTGTAATAGGAACCATGGCACAGAGAGGTGTGTACACTGCAACAAGTACACATGTCGTAAATGTAGGAATGGCGGACCTTGGGTGTGTGGGAACTGTTAATATTTGAATGTTATGATTTTATATAGCACGGATCGGAAATCAGCAGTTCTTAACATTGCACCACGCAAGCTGTTGTATCAACCACCAACTGTAACTTGCTTTCTTTATTCTTCGGTTATAGTCTTGAATAAAAGTGCACTTTTATTTATGTGAAACCAGCTGTGTCAGATGGGGTTGTATGGATTGATTCTGAATGCGACTGCGAGAATGAAAAGTGAATTAAAAAAAAAAAAAAAAGCTAACCTTTACCAGTATCATAAGTTACACCGGCTGTTACAGACTGAAATCAAATTTATGTTGTTATTCTAAAATTGTAAGAATAAGAGCAGTTCATCTCTCGAAGTGGAGCCGTGCGGGATCGAACTCGCCACCCTCTGATTCCCAGTCAGGGGCTGATACCATTACGCCACCGCAGCGGTTGTAGTAAGAATGTCAATGTGGCATGCTAACGTGGCTTTTTTTTTTTTATATTTTTGAACGAAAGCGCACGTGTTCTCTTATTTGTACCTTTTGTGAAAGTGTTTCTTTGATATATGGACTTCAGGCTTCATACGTTATATAGTTTATGCCTACATTTTGTCATTTACTATTAGAATATGAAAAACGTTTCTGTTTTAAAAATGTGTTTGCACAGCCTACTATAGAAATGGAACACACATGAAATGCGTGTATTCCAAATAACGCTAGAATTATTTCCACTGTAAAACTCCACTTCAATCCCAGGTAATCAAATCAAGGCAAGGCTTGAGCTAGGAGAAGTTCATTCTAAGTCGGTGGGGAGATGGAATAGCTGGCTGCTAGTAGCTTTTGTTTATCAGCACATTTAGATGACAAAGGACTCTGGCGGAGAGGTGCAAACGGATTTAAGACGCGATTTAAGGTGGGACGGATTTACGAGTTTTTTCGTAGGCTCTGGTAATTCTAGTGTTAACAATGTATAAAAAATGGAAGATGCAAACCTTAAGAATTATCTAAGTAGCCTAGACAAAATAAGAGATGGTGGAGAGATTACACCATTTTGCAGGACAGAGTTGAAACATGGCACCATATACTATACTAGGTTAGCAGCAGTAAGTACCCTTTATTATTATGACAGCAATAGCTGCAAAGGAACTGCTAACATAATGGGAGGAAATTCTAAATAGATGAACAAACCAATTTTCTTTTAAACATTAAATTCAAGGTAGCAGTCATTTGCATTACAATTCAATGCATTGCTTCAGGAATTGCACTAAAACAGCCTGTGTTTTTTGCTATTGATCTTGGCTGTGTTAAACAAGGAACATTTTATTGACTTTAAAATAGAGTATCATTTTCAAACCAAATGCAATTAACAATGCATGAAAATAAGTAAGCACAATTGAACTGATCTGCTAATGTTACTAACAATGTTCATTTATTAAATGTAATTTCATGAAATGGTTACACTGCAGTAATTGAATGGATTTGTAAACAATCACTAAGGTGTGCTTCAAGTGTAACGTAGCCCTGATTTCTCTTACATTTGAATATGTGGGTGTTTGTATATACTGTAAGAACAAAAGAGACAATGCAGGATGAAGTCTTGGGGTCTTCTAGAAGATCCCTATTTAATAACAATAACAGCAGTTTTTTTAATCTCAAAAATAATGTTCCAGGATTGTTAGTGATTGAGACTGAGAGTGGGGCAGTCTGTCTCCCACAGACGTGACCCGTAAAATGAATGCAGACTTTTGATCATGTTGTTTCTTTTATAGTCAAGCAGCCAGAAGGGGTGGGGCTTCCAGGGTAGACCAGAAGCATTGTCATTGGTCTTTGAAGGGCTCCTCCTCCACTCTAGGGATGGAAGTGGAAGAGAGGTTAGTAGGTGTGTTTGCTGTGGTAAAGCAAGTCCAGGAGGGATGTTTAATTTTGTTAATTTATTGAATGATTTTAATATTTCTGCATATTTTGTCAACACAAATGTGTGCACTAGTTTAATTGACAGTTACCGTTTTAGCATCATGGTAATTAGTAGGTACCAGATGTGAGTTAGGATAAGTGTGAATAAAAGTTTGCAGGTTAGCACAGAGAGAGGAGCAGTAGCCTGTAAGTGCGTTTTGAAGATGAAAGGAATATAGTGCTTGCTGGGAGGAGAAATTTCAAGGAGAGGAAGGAAAGGGCAGCATTGGCCATGCTGACGACTGAGAAACAAGCACAACTGAGGGGTATGTAGAGGTCTGATATGGTGGCAACACTTGAGTCTGCTGAGCAGCAGGGTAGTTGACAAGGAGATGCCACTGGAGCTTCTGGGAGGAAGGAGGTTTGGAACCTTCTACCTGATGATTCCAGTGCTCCTTTTTCTGAGGTATCAGTAGAAGGGCAGGGCACCCTGGGAGCTGTGGCCACCAATAGTGGACTAGGGCTGCTGTTTCAAGGTCCCAATATGACAAGGGCAGAATGAGAGAATAGAAAATGGTTTAAACTTTCCGCCTTTTGGAGTTATAACTAGTTAATTGAATTTCTGTATTTATTTATTTGCACCCAAAGGACACATTTTTAAGACATATTTTATGGATAATAGATTTATTTACAGTATTAGATTTGTTTTTATTGACTTACTTGACTGCACTGATTTGCGCACCTTTTGCTCTGTTCATTCTCCTTTTTTTCAAATAAACTACTATTCTTTTGATCATAAAATCTTCCTTGTCTACTCGCTTGCCCTGATCCATCATCAGTTCAAACCTGTCAATGTCCCAAATATAAAGATGGTATCCATGGCTGTGGGTCTGGAACATCACAACCCCTGTTTATCATCAGGTTTATCTCACACGCTCCTGTAGGATACATGCATGACAATACATACTTTTGAGACTCTCCCCTATGGAACGACATGCAGAAGCATAACTTCCACGTCTGTTGAGGGTTGCTTGTTGAGGGCAACCTCAGGTCCGCAGCACCACAGAAACAACTACAAGCTGATCTTTGCCACACACAAAGCGCCAGTTGCCTGATGGGCGATGCAGGAAACAGTATACCTTGGCCACTGACCTGGCTCCAACCCCTCCTGTTTGCTGTGTCTGTGTACAGTAGAATGATAGATCCTGCTACAATAAATAACTTTGCTGTTCCTGTTTCGAGTTGAATAAAACTGGTTTTGCTAAAGCACTGAGACCCAGCATCATCTTTGGGGTGCAAGACACCGACTCACGTGTCACAATACATATATATAGTGTAACATTCTGATCGTGTTATATGCAGGGCTGACAAGTGGGGTGATGCAACAAGGCAATCTCCACACATGGCACATTAGTAAGTGCAGCATTTTCATTCAACAGCATTTTTGTAACATTACAAAATAATAAAACAAAGGAAAATGCCTTACTCATGAACCTGAAAAATTACATACACATCTGGTTTCTTTATCCTCTGGGAGAAATTTGGCTTTTACAGAAGTTTTTTTAATAAATAAATATATAAATAGATAGATACGGGCGGCACGGTGGTGCAGTGGTAACGCTGCTGCCTCGCAGTTAGGAGACCCGGGTTCACTTCCCGGGTCCTCCCTGCGTGGAGTGTGCATGTTCTCCCCGTGTCTGCATGGGTTTACTCTAGGCACTCCAGTTTCCTCCCACAGTCCAAAGACATGCAGGTTTGGTGGATTGGTGATTCTAAATTGGCCTTGGTGTGTGGGTGTGTTTGTGTGTGTCCTGTGGTGGGTTGGCACCCTGCCCAGGATTGGTTCCTGCCTTGTGCCCTGTGTTAGCTGGGATTGGCTCCAGCAGACCCCCGTGACCCTGTGTTCGGATTCAGCGGGTTGGAAAATGGATGGATGGTGTAACAGATTGACCCTTTGTCCACCTCTCGGACCCTCAGGTACCACTCCAGACACGTTGTAAAATCACAAGACTTATTTATTTTCTTGTCTTCAGGTGCGCAAAGCACTCTCCACACCACACTCATATAAACAATACTCTACTCAATAACCAATACTCTCTCCTCCTCGCCCAGACACTTCGCCCTCCTACCTCCCAGCTCAGCTCGGTGTCTGGGCTTTCCCACAGTCTTTTTATATCCCCTGACCCGGAAGTGTTTCCTGGGGCAAACCCATAAGTCCTTTTCCCTCCGGGTCAGGGTAAACAGTCCTTGCTTCAGCCCGGGAGCACGTCGTTCCTTCCGATCACGTGATGATGACGCACTCCCGGGTTATAGGGAACATAAGAGCCCACCAGCCCCCCTACAGCGACTCCCGGTGGCCCCCAAGGTATCCAGCAGGGCTGTGTATACAAACTACAAGGTCCATGAGGCCCTGCTGGAACTCGGGGCACCATCATGCTGTCCGGAGGGCTCCTCCTAGCGGCCTGGGGGTGGCGACCAGAGTCTGTAGCCGGTCGTCCATCACAATGGATAGATAGATACATAAATATATGTACACCCACACTATACAATACAATACAATACAATTTATTTTTGTATAGCCCAAATTCACACAAGAAGTGCCACAATGGGCTTCAACAGGCCCTGCCTCTTATTAGCCTCCCGGCCTTGACTCTCTAAGAAGACAAGGAAAAACTTACAAAAAAACCCTTGTAGGAAAAAAAAACTGGAAGAAACCTTGTGAAAGGCAGTTCAACGAGAGACCCTTTCCACGTAGCTTAGGCGTGCAGTGGGTGTCAAAAAGAAGGGGGTCAATGCAATACAATATACAGAACAAAACTCAAGTAATCCTCAATACAGTATAATAGTAAAATAGAAATATTACAAATACAGTAACCACTCTATTGTCTGAACACACACCAGAATGACTAAGAAGGAAGATAAATTTAAAAAGAAAAAGAAAATTTGACTCAGTCCCAGTGAGGCATTATACAGGAGTATCTTGACAAACTTCTTGTGAGTTATTTGTTGGCTGAAAGTCCTCAGTGTCAGTGTGTCATGGAGAGGATGTGTCACATTGTTAAAAAAGGTACTCGGTTTTGTTTTGATTCTATCCTTTGCGATGTTACCCTTGGGGGGGGGGGTTCAGAATGTGTCCCAGAACTGGGCATAGCAAATGGTGATTCATTCTTCCATCTGACATAAACATGAATGTCAAGCAGAACAAAATCTGTGATAATTTTGGATTCACATGCAGTCATCCTGAACTGAGCCTTAACATGAACTATTTGTATAAATGCATAAATGCCTGAACTAGTTGCTGTACATCAAGTCCAAGTGGTAGTCTAATTGTGGATAAGTTTGAAATTGGCATTCCAAGCAAGCAGTTCTCTGGTCACATCTTAACCTAGATGAAGCGATATTAGTTCAATAACTGCTGTGTTCAAATAAGACACTTTTACTGTTATGACTGTTTTCTGTAACAATTTATCAGTTGTGAAGTTTTCAATGGTTGCCACCAGACCCTTCTAAAATTTCTGTGTAGATCTTCAATAAACCAGAAATAAAACAAAAACTCCTGCTTATTACTAGAATGTTCTTGAAACTGCTAGTTAATAGTAGAATTTTCTGGATCGTCCTCTTACTAGTGGAATTCTGTGGGAACTCCGCCTTAGTACTTGAATATTCTTTGTTTCGTTTTTTTTTTATGTTTACTAATCATTTAGCCAGTTAAGAACCTGATACAAGAATATGCACATAGTCTTATATATAAATGTCTACGCGTGGAAGTGTGTCTGTCTGTCTGGACCGGAAGTGAGAGGTGGGGTAAGGACCTCCGAGGATACAAAAGTGAAGCCAGCACATCGGCAAAACAAAACCTCCAAAGAAAGAGTCACTTGCTTACCGTCTAATACAGAAGTGAGGTGAGCACATCAGCAAAATGGTATCCCTTTTACTTTTCCACCCACCGCTAATACACAAGCAAGGCGAGCACATCGGCAAAATGAAACTTACAAAGAAAGAGACGCCCAGAGTAGTTCCTTTCAATTACACTGCACAACAAAGTTTTTGCTTCTTGAACAGTGTTGGGTGTTGCTTATAGATTTTTGGGTGCTGATCATGAATATCACATCAAAATTTACCCATCACGTACCGTTTCAGAGAAATCTTTAGTTTTGTCATGATTTTTTCTTATATTTGTATCCAAACATTTTCGCTCCTGTAAGTGACTTATCAGTAACGGTTTGTGCAGCCTGGGAATGTCCAGGAATGGAATCAGGGCAGGTTGGAAGCTGTTCAGTGGAAGTTGACATCCTGGGCAGGTCTGAATGAGCTTGACGCTGTTGCCATCATTTTCTCAGAGTTCCTACATGATGTAGTAAAACCAAAACTATATCTGTGCATACCCAGTAAGTACCTGTCACAATCAGCAAAAACTGTAAGACTTTTCAAAAAAAAATTGTTGTACAGTGTTACCTGACATCTCTACATTTGAATTTTTTTCTGACGATTTCAATAGTTCCTAGGACCCCGTGCTTTTTACAGCACGGGCATACAAAGCTAGTAATAAATAAGTTAGTAATTAATAAATAAGTGGTAACAGTAAATAATAATAGTAAAAAGTAAATAGTAATAAATAAGTAAGTAATAAAATGTTCAGAATGGAGCAAACGCTAAATGTTTCACACTTAGGCCGAAATTCTCCAGGTAAACAAGCAGCCCTAATTGACAAAAAATAACCTTTGTGGAAAAATGATTCTACAAACATTATCTTTTGCATTGGTTTGAGGAGCACCCTAATGTATATATCTGAGCTGATTACATATGCTATTCTTCTTTGTCCTCTTCATCTTTTTCCACTTTCCTGTGAGGTCGATGTCTTAATAGGTTTTGGTGTGATTTTTACGCCCGGGTGCCTTTCTTGATGCCCATTTATCTGGGATTGGAAACTTCTCCAAGTAATTTCAGAAATTTTGAAAATTTGGTGATCTGTGTATTGCTGTCCAAATCACTGTTAGATGTTCCAGGGTTTGATGTCATTTCTGGTTTACAGTACACCCCGAAAATTCATGGGGGTTTCGCTCCTAGAGCACCCGCGAATTGTGAAAAACCATGAATTTTGGATGTGGTTAAATAAATGTCTATTTTTATAGTTTAAACTCTAAATATGCCCCCAAAACACTTTAATTTAATTTCAAACTCAGCTTAATACATTACCTAAAAATAAAGAATGTAAAGGTAAACCCGTATACTGTACAGTACTGTACTGCTATGTCTCCCACAGTGCTAGAATGTAAAATACCGATGTTACCGCTATATGTACTGCAATTCATGCAAACACATTTTCATTGCCAGAAGCCTTAGAAGGTGCGGGGCATTTCAGCTGCATCTTGGGGCTTTAACCCTTAAACTGGTATACTTGGGGGTTAATGCATCCCTGGACGCCAAATACTTTTTTGCTGCACTTAAAGTAAATGTCACAGTTCACAAAGAAAAAGTTTTAATGGAACACATTTTTTTCATGCAAAGAGCATCACAATCACTGCAACACTGATCATTTTACACACTGCTAATGAACTGTAAAAAGTATTTTAAAAAACTACTGGAACAATATGTACAAGGTCCAACTGATGCCATGAATGAAATCACTGAGCCAACTGCGCTTGAACTGGCTGCACGCAAGCACACAGAGGTAAGCACTGATGCTGGCAGGCTATAGTGCAGCGGCTCAGTTCCAGGGACAGTGAAGCTGCAGTGCTGCAGGATGTCATGCTTGGGTCACAGTATTGCACAGAAACACAGGAGATTGTAGAGACAGGAACTTTATTCAGACACTTCAAACAAGCATGTCTCTTTCAAAAGTAAAACGAGCTCAGTATGTAGTTAGTTCTCAATTAAAGAATAGACAAACATCATAGGGGGGCACAACAGGAGCGGGACCCCCAACAGGAGCAGAGGATGTCTGGGGTAAGCCCAGCAAATAAGGAACAATGTGAAAGTTGTCTATCAGCGTTTTTTAAGAGTGGTTTTTTGAGGAGTGTCTGTGTCTTCTAGGGGTGTGTTCAGTCCCCCTGCTCACAAGGGGCTGGTAGTGGTCATGAGCTGGCTGCTCAATGAATGTATGGCACTGACTGATCAGCTCCTTCATGCTCGCAAATGGCACTGGGAAATGACTATAGCCTTTTGTGGTGGTTTAGAGGAACAAAACGGAAAACATAAGAACACTCAGCTGGAGATGTATCACAGTCAATCAGCAGCATGGAGAAATGAATAATGCTGTAGCAGTCTGGTGCTGCTAAGATTCACACCGTTGAGAAGACGGTGATTTATTTCTTTTTATGGTGGAGATTCCGGGGACGCACCCAGCCTTGGCCCGATTCGCACACACTCACAAACAGAGACAAAAACAAAGCAAACCGGTAATCAAACAGCAAATAAAGAATGTAATGAAAACAAATGAAATAAATGAAAACAACAATACCACCTCTGTTCCCCTTACGGCAATTACACATTAAATACGAAAAAGCACAAACAAAACACACCCAGTAAATCATGAAAAATGTTCATGAAAAACGACAACGGATGAAATGTAATGATGAAAATAGATAGTCCAGAGATCCACAAGTTGAATGGGAATGTAAAGATGGTTCTACCACTAGTTCCTGAAATGGTGAAGACAGGTGGACGGGTTCAGGAACGCTCCTTTCTTTGCAGTATGGCCATGAATCCACTTATAGTCCTCATGTACACAGGCAGACGGCAGACAATCCAGACGCCAACCAAATAAGTACAGATAACCCAACAGAAGGCAGACAGACAGGAACTTGAAACACAAATTACAAAAACTTTTTTTTTTTTGCTTTTGGTCACTGGCCCCTTTTTAAAAGCTGCACTGACATACTTTGACCCGAACAGCCCCAGCACCCTCAGCAGAAGTCCAATCAGAGCCACTGCAGGGACTGCTGGGAGTTACAGTTTCAAATTCTATTGCCTACTTTCACAATTCCAAGCCACGTTTTCCTCTACAGTTGCTTCCTGTTCCCTCTACAGTACAGTACTGCTGCGATAAAAGCCATAAAAATTACGGAAAATATTTGCGGTTTCCGCTAACAATTATTAGATAGGTTCTAAGGAAAAATCCACGAATGACTGAGGCCGCAAACTCTGAATCGCGAAAACTCTACTGTATATCCCTTCACTAACAAGATGTTAGTCATGACTGCCCAACTCAAAATTACCGAATTGTTCTTTCGTACTAAATTCTAAAATGTTTTCTAATTTAAGAATCCACCTTTAAAAGATTGGCCATATGAAATAGTGGTCAGTTCATTTCATCATAGAAGCTGTGATCTCCTTTAGGGATAAAATCTTCATTATGATTAAACCCATGACCTCTGAGTCATTTTTTAACTTGCTGAGACTAATTAGAGTAAGCCTACAACTGCACTTCTGATTTCCTCAGCTATGTTAGTCCTTAAATCAAGTCTTCCTTATGACGTTTTCTGCTTGCTGATCTCTTGAGGCGCATTTAGAAGGAAATAATAGAGACTTGCATGACCTTTTGCCACTATGTATTTGTATTTTTAATGATGGCAATTGGATCAGCAACAGAACTTTAAAATTGACCTTTTCACTTCAGTGTAGGTTTTGTACTTGTGTGCCATATGTCTGGAGTTCAAAGGGCTATTTGGAGTGGGATTTTAACTTAATTCAATGAGGGCTTCTTATTAAATTGGTCATCTGAAATGTGACTGTTCCTTTGCCATTATTATTTCTTGGATGGCAGTGATAATGTTGTTCAGGTGTTCTATATCTTAAGTTATTAATGTTGTCATATTTAAGCATCTGATTAAAATGTAAAAGTCATATTGGTATATAATTAATTTAAGTATTTTTACACTACTGCGGCAATATCATCTTTCAAAAAAGGTGGAATGAGGCTTGAATCACAAGAGAGACTACAATTAAAATTTCTCATTTAGCGAATCATCTTTCATGTTGTTTTAAAACTCAGCAAGTTTGGGTCAACACACTACTCAATGTTAACATTCAACGATAGACAGCATGTCATAGCTAATGGCAAACTGTAAGAACATACTGTGGGAGCATAATAAATTTGATAAATGAGTGGAGACTAATCTCACTATGGAAAGCCTGACAAAAAAGATTTAGATTTCTGCACTATTTAAACCAGTTCTAGTGGTGCAGGGAGTTGACGGCCATCCTGAAGTTAGTCTCGCTCTGGTGGCTATGATACTGTACTGAAAAC
This sequence comes from Erpetoichthys calabaricus, assembly GCF_900747795.2. NCBI lineage: Eukaryota > Metazoa > Chordata > Cladistia > Polypteriformes > Polypteridae > Erpetoichthys > Erpetoichthys calabaricus. Next base: position 22,827,318 of record NC_041402.2, read on the forward strand.
TGGACTTTTCTTCATTTCGGTTTCTGTTTTATAAATCGTAAATAACCTAACCAATTACTATTTCCTTTTTAAACTATTCTTTTGAATTGTACCTACTATTTGGTAAAAGTTTTGCATTTTACAGTATAAAACTGTTTCCTCTGTACCAGTGGTGGCGCAACAATTTCATATAAGGGGTGAGTCTAAGTTTGTCATGAGTGGGCCTTGTGCTATTTTTATTATTGTTACATATACATTAATGTAAAAAAAACAATTTAGAAGTCCAGTCATACCAATGTAAATGCTGTTTTTTTTATTTACATGAATGATTTAAATCATTTAAATCTACTTACAAATTGTGAAGACTAGCCATCCCGCACAGCTTCGCCCACGTATTAGTGAAACAGGACAGTGAGGAGGGCCCTGCCTGGCTCCCCACTCCTGACGCCACGCCTGCCCTTCCCTTTGCCCCACAGTCTCTGTCTCAGATTAGCGCAAATATATCATTCCTGCAAGCGCCCTGCCCCCCCTTCCCTTGGCATGCTACGTATCTCTCGGATTCGCGTAAATAAATCGGCCCTACAAACAAACTCTGATACTTAATGCGATGACAGAGGTCACAAAATCAACCGGAATGTTCAAACAAATTAATGAAAAAAAACGATCTAAATCCATTAAGTAGTTCCTTCATAAAAAGCGGACAGACATACTGACAGACAAACAGACCGATATTGGATTTTAAATATATAGAGATAAATTGACTGCCTACATTTTCATGACACACCAGCCCATCGTAAGTCACAAACGGACAAATAATATCCTTTATAATTTTGACCAGTAACAGCAAACAGTCAGATTCCCATTTTTCCATTTCTTTTCATTTGTGTGTGCATACCTGAGGCGTGCATTTCCAGTCTCTTAATATATGAGTGAATCTGTCTTCAACTAGATTATTACAAAGATGACAAAATTGCAAAATCCCGTCACTGAGGCACAAAGCTGTGCCCCTTACCAGCTGAAACAGAACTTGAACAATTTAATACCAACTAAGCTGGTGGTTCATGGATATCAGACAAATCAGTGGCCTACAGATCCTCCAGCATTTGGTAGGCAAACCCATCGCTAAAGAGAACGCAGCTAACCGAGGGGTTTTCACTCAACATTGGGCCATTGCTGAAATATTCAGTCCCGACATCAGACTATGGCACATTTTGTAGTTCTGTTTGTTTCCTTTTGTGAATAAAACCCAGAAGGGTTGTTAATTGGGACATTGTTCGTGTTTCACTCCAACAAGACCTACCCCAACAGTAACTATTGATGGGCGATTCGTAAATGATTCGCCCTTTTTGAAGGAGTCTTTTCAGTAATTAATAATAATAATTCTTTGCATTTATATATCGCTTTTCTCACTACTCAAAGCGCTTAGCAATTGCAGGTTAAGGGCCTTGCTCAAGGGCAGAGTCCCTTTTTGGCATTTACGGGATTCAAACCTAGCCTAACCTAGATCCCTAGCCTCACAGCCACCACTGCTCTGCTGACAAATACAAATTTATTGAAGTGGAGTTTAACGTTAGCCCTAAGTAATTTTAGTAAGTTACTAGTTCATGGCCTCCTGTTAACATCACGTGTTTTAAGTAGCTGTTATTGGTAACATTTTAAGTCAATCATATTTTCGAAACCTTGTTACACACATATACACAGCTTATTCGCCACCAAGATGTACACTTTCCATATAACTTTAAAGAGTTAATTTTTCTAGTGATAAAGTTGACACTGGTGATTTTGTTGTGTAAGTTTATAATCAACTACTATTTTAATCAAGAGTGATATGTAATAAAATGCATGTATGAAGTTAGTCAGTCAGTCATTGTCAAACTCACTTTTTCATGAACAGGGTTGTGGGGGTTGCTATAGCCTATTGCAACTAGCATAATGGCACAAGGCAGGAACAAACCCTGGACATGGCGCCAGTCCATCATAGGGTGAACACACACGCACACCCCATCCACACACATGCACCCCAACCTCACACTGGGCCCAGTTTAGTATCACCAATCCACCTAACCTGCATGTCTTTGGACTGTTGAAGGAAACTGGAGCACCTGGAGGAAATCCTTACTGTGAGACAGCAGCACTGTCACCCACATGTATGAAGTATAAGCTAATTTTCATTTGAGGAAAAATACATTTATAAAGCTAAGCTAAAAAAGCAAGTTCAACCAATAAGGAAAGTGGGTTGGCCTAGGCCCACACACACCCTATACTGGTGCCAACCCTATTTTGGACAAAGTCTTAAAGCAGCTTGAAATTTTCCATTATAAAATGAATAGTGACAGATAACTGAAATGGCATTACAGCACAGTACAGTGGTTAATACTTTCTTATCACAGCTCCTGGTTTCACATCCCAGCCTGGTCACTGTCTTTTGTCACAGTTCATTTTGCCACCTTGGCAGAAACATGCTGTGAGCACAGGGTAATCCATTAATGAGGAAACTGAGACTTTTCACTTGTTATGGTTTATGTAATCGCACACCACTGAAGGTCAAAAGAATATGCTAGGGGAGCCAACAGAGTCCAGCTTCTGAAGATCAGAAGGAAAATGACAGGTCTGTCCCTTCTGATTACATAAGCTCAAAGTGCAAGAGGAAAGGAAAGGCAGTTTGTACTGGAGCTCCACTACCCACCTGCCAGCACACTATGACAGTAAACTCTAGGAACCAGGGAGGAGTACTCTAAATGCTTGAGACATCAAATTTCTGTTTTTGATATTCCCTTTTTTCTAGTATAGGGCCCCACCCTTTGAATTGGAGTAAAAATGATTCATATGAGATAACTAGAGAACAACATAAATAAATGCACCCAGAATGGCAGGACAGAATATTTTATATCTGGTCGTGACGATGACAAAGTGAATCTGTCTTCAGGCAGTGAAACTGAAAAGGTCGGTGAAACCAAAAGTGATTCTGGTGAATCTGAAAGTGATGCTCGCATACTAGCACATGTGCATTGTCGGTCAGGTCAGGTTGGGGAGCATGCACTGGTTCAGTGTATTGCTGCACCCACCACACAACGAAACAGCTCGGGATCCTGGCTGGCCACCCCACAAGGCAGTCACACGGTCTGCTCCCACCATCCAGAAATTACCCTCTATCTGCCACAGCCAGGTGTTACATGGGCGTCCCCTTTTAACAAAGAGGATCCTGTGAGCCGGATCACCCTCGTGGAATTGCACCACATGGCCATAATGTAACTGACGCTCCCTCACAATGCAGGTAATGTGCCTCATTCAGGACTCTGTGAGCAACACAAAGTCAAACCAGCGGTACCCATGGATTCTCTGAAGAGACATATTACTGAAGAAGTCCAGTCTGTTTCAGGTCACTGGATAGCGTCCATCTCTCGCAACCATATAGCAAGACAGAAAGTGCTACGACTCTAAAGTCCTTTTGCACAGATGTCGGGAGCGCTACACACCCCTTTCCAGCAACCTCATGACCAACTATGCTCTCCTAATCTGTCTAATGACTTCATAGGAAGAGCCACCAGAGACATGAATGAAACTGCCGAGGTAAGAAAACCTCTCCACGAGGTCGACACTCTCTCCTCAAACAGAAACACTGCTGAAGACTGTGCCTAAGAGGTCATTAAAGGCCTATGCTGTTCATATTATTATTATTCATCATTATTATTATTATTTGTATCATTATTATATTTTCTACATTTCTGTCTTTGCACGTTTAGTGTTTTGCACGTTTTACAGTAGAAAGATGAGATTTAACAAAAATGTAATTTTTCAAGCCAAAAAATTCAACGCTTTTCACGTTTTTTTGAGAAAAAATGTAACTCTAAGGAGGTTAAATCTGAAGCCCATATACAGTATAAACCTTCGTTAGAATGACCAGAGACGCACCACGATTTGATCATTTTGGTGTGTTTTCTAAATATATTTAAGTCCTTCATGTGCTGTGAAGTAAATAACATTCATCTACTCTTTCCATTTGTAAACCAAACCCCTGATGATTTGTGTCATGAATATGAACACTGGCTGCTATACCACCAGATCACACTGTTCCTAGATACTGTATCTAAAGCAAATGCAGCTGGAAGAAAACGAAACTGCCAATTTATTTGTAGGTTTCCGTTACTGGATTGCAAGCAGTATACTGGTTTTTTGATTGGCTGTGCTTTTGAGCCCTGCAAAGGACCAGCATACCCGTACGTGTACCTCTGACCTTTAACTCAGCGGTCCTGCGATAATCATTGGCTGTCTGTGACCCTAAACTAAGCGGGTTTAAATGTACCCCTTAGCACTTGCAGGATTAAATGTATACTTACAACTTTTTTTTTTCCAATTCATTTCACTTGATTGCACACTATGCATGTGTTGAACCTCTTTGTTGTTAGTGGTCCCCAGATGCTGGAAAACACACATTCACAATGTTACAAAGTAAATGCAATACTTCTGCAAAGTAATGCAGTAATTTTGTTTATTGATTTATCTTTTTTTGAACATATATGTATTGATATTTAAGACAGGACACAGGCAGACTAGACAGACAAACATCTCACTATATAAAAGTGTTCGGGATTGTCCTTCCATCCCGTGATGCGCAGTCGCCTACTGCGCACGTCCAAAGCCGAATGCGCAGTTTCCTTCTGCGCAGCTGCCTGAAAAACCTTACGAGACCGACATCGCGGCAGGCGGAGGATTTACGGCCGTGAAAATTCAAAGAGAAAGGCGACTTCAATTAAAGCTCTAGAGGCCTGAAAGGCGATTTCGACTACAGCTCGAGGCCTAATTACGCATTCATTCAATACACCGGGTTTGTGGTGCTTATACTTATTACTATTCCACTCGTGCCCATTTCATCTTACGTTGTCTAGTATAACATAGGAGAGGCAGGCTGTTTCCTGGTTAGCTGGAGTTCTAATCTGTCTTAGCACAAATGCATAGTTTTACAATACCAAGTCTTTAAAGATGAGTGGCTGTGAGGACAAGACAAAATCTTTTATTCTGCTGGAATATTCTGCTAGGCAGGTGACACAAATGCATTGAGAAGGGTTGAGACCACTTTGAGAAATGACATGATCAGTTTTGTTAAGGTTTGTTCCATTTTCTAATAAATCCAATTTTCTAACTTTAGCTTGACTCCCCCTCGTATTTCTATACATTTTGAAGTATTTTTGGATCTGTTATGGTTACAAAAGATGTCTAATATTGGAATATTTCACGGCACCCTGGTGCACAGTGGGGACCGCTGGCATAAGAGGTTAAATCAAATAACTATTAATTAATTATTATTAATTACTGATTCATTACTCTTTCAAATATTTGACAGAGGTATTTCAACTTGCATGTTTTTTATTAATACACATATGATAACCTTTTTAATGGGAATACAAGAAATGGAAACACCAGCACAAGCAGACAAAAACTAGGTGACACGACAGTTGCTTGTGCAAGCTCCAGAGAAAGATGTAGGAGAGATCTCCATATCATAACATACCCAAAGTACGATATGTAAGTCTACTTTATGTTTCTAAACGCAACGTATACCTTACCAATATACTGTACCTTATGGAGGGTCCCCCTTTGCACATATCAAGAATTCTTTTGCTTAACACAAAACATTCTGTGTAAATGTCACCAATGTGTTTCTCGCTCTGCTAAGAATATTCCTTATCACATATCTTTCTCACTCCTTTCAGCAGCTCCACTCACATGACATCTTCCTAAACACTATGCTGCCCCTTGATAATACCCTTAGCCTTTTTGTGCCTGAAATTCTCAAAATATGAACTCTTAAAGTATATTGAAATTATCAAATGTAATAATTTAAGCAGTGAAATATTTTCTAGGTAGTAATATTTTAGATAGATAGATAGATAGATAGATAGATAGATAGATAGATAGATAGATAGATAGATAGATAGATACTTTATTAATCCCAAGGGGAAATTCACAATTTTTTCAATAAAAAAGAGAAAAATAAAACTAGAAAAATAAAGTCGTACACAGAGCTGCTGAAAAGGCTGCCACTCTCAGCGGCACCTGATGTCATATTAATTATTATTATTATTATTTTGATGGCTTAGAGGACTGAAAATAAACTTGGCTTAACTCTTGGTTTCCAATGACATGGCTAACTTAACATACAGTAGTCACAATCTAATGGCCAGAGAGGGCAGGACAGATGGACCACAATACTATTTATTATTTATTATCTTTTATCTTCAAGTACCTGATGAAACTCTGCTAAAAATTCATTGGAATGGCTGCAGCAGAGTATTTAACCACAATGCTGTTCACAGAGGCTGACAACCTTTCTTTAGATTTATGATTTATTTAGAATTGGATTAGATAAAGTCTCAAGGCCAGGGCTTGCTAATCCGTCACAGTCTCCACAAAGGCAAACCACAAACATTTGTTTTAGCTGCATCAGCGTCTCTGTCTTCCATAAAAGGATGTCTACAGTTAATTGCTATAGCAACCCATTTCATTTTTTATAGAAAACAAGCATCTGCTTCATCAAGTGATGTATATTTATAATTTAATAGAACAGTAGCTTTTCTACACTGTGGCATCAGAATTGATAACACAGACTTTTTTGCAGATGAAGAATGAGTCTGGTTAGTGCACAGAAACAAAACGTAAGGTCTACTCACCCATCATCCACAAAGGGCTATAAAGTTAAGCTGCGCCCATCTATTTTTTTTTCTGATGAGTACAAAATGCCTGTGAATAAACTTCTAAAATAGTTAATGCACTGAGGAGCAATCAGCAGTGGTGAAATTCCGTCCAGAAGGATTGTGAATTTTTATCCCAAAAAAGATGATTTATTTTGGAGACATGTCCTACCTTTCATCAGATTCTTTGTTCAGTTAGACCATTTGTTTTGATGCCAGTCTATAGAGTCAGAAACACCCAAGAGCTTAAGAGAGTATTTTTATTTTCTTATACATATTTCAAAATTAAAATATAATATTCAAAGAAGATTAGAGATTACAGAGAGAGAGAGTTTGAGAGAGAGTCGCAGCTGTAGCTGTAAGCTAGTCAAGAAAGCTAATGATTACATACTCACCTTAATCTGTGTCTGTGTAGCTCTGTGTTTGTCGAGTTGTTGTGTTGCTCATTCTAACAGATGGTGCATCACAAACATTTGTAATAATAGAATGCATTGCATTTGTCATTCCAACAGATGGCACATCACAAATGTTAACACTGCTTTTATAATTCCCACACCAAATGGCATATAACAGAGATATATTCATTGCATTTGCGATTCCAATATATGACACATCACAAACTTTGTGGTAAGGCATTTTATTACCACAAATGTTTGTGAAGTACCATCTGCTGAAATGACATATGCAATGAATTTTATTATTGCATGCATTACAAAATACCTTCCAATAGATTCAATAGGTGCAATGCATTCAATAATGCTGAGGTTTACGTCGATTTCAATCTGTCATAGACGTATAGCACATCTAGTCTATCTTAGTGTCTTTCTGGTTGCTATGTTTATGCCATTCCAAAATATGGCGCATCACAAACCTTTTTAGTAATAGAATGCATTGCATTTGGCATTTCAACAGATGGCACATCACAAACATTACCGTTGCTTTTACGAATTCCATACCAAATGATATATAACATACACATTGGATGGTGCACTGCAAACATTAATGCTGCTGTCTATGTTGAGCACTTAAATTTCAACCTGCCTTGGATGAGAAGCACAGCTAGTCCATATAAACAAATTCATAAGTCAGTTCTGTTTGGAAGTCTGTTTCTTTGACTGTTTATTTGTTTGCTAATCACTCAAAAATCACTGAACCAATTTTCACAGAATCTTGCAGGTGCCTTGCCATCTATCAAAATTAAAATATAGGCTATAATTTATATTGGGAATAGGGGTAGTAATAGGAGTAGGGCAACCCAAAAGTGCTGATGTGGTGACTACAGTTACCATCGGGTAGCAGGAGTACACTAAGGCTAATGGAGGAAATTATCATCTGTACACACAAAGTTTGCTACCAGCCAAACCCTGATATATGAGACTACAGGTACGCATAACTTTTTCTTCTCAACCAATCTGGATAACCGTTTCATGTTTCACTGAATTACAGCTTTTGTCTGAGAATATGTCTTTTTGTCTCATCATGAGTTGTGTTTAACCATTTTTTTTCTTTTAAAAGAAAGCTTTTCCTTATTTATTTAAACCAGCAATTCTGGGTGATTTGGCTAGGTGTGAAACAAAGGAAACAGTTTTTTTTTTGTGTTTGTAAACAGTTATTCTAACTAATAAGGATCATTTTATATAATTTGTGTGTTTGGTGTGTTTAATCTTAAGGGGATTTTTCCTGGGTGTTGTTAATATTTGGGTGGCTGGGTGGAAATTCGGTAGGGCTTAGGTGTTGGCCTAATTTTATCCGTCGATTATTTTAATAGCATAGCGGCTTCCTTGCTATGTAAATCTGGTAACACCCTCTGCACAAACTATAAGGAGGGGGTGTACTACAAGCAAGCACTTCTAACATCACATTTTCTTCCTCCTCTCGCTTTCTAGTACATCTCACATTCTGTTTCTGTCTCCATCCAGTGGCATAAGTACAGAACACAACACCTTAGCAAATGGGCAGGCACACAGATACACTTGTCTACTACAAGAAAATGTAAAAGTGTCTACTGCACTTATTAAATCACCAAGGTATGGCTTACTTGTCTGAACTTATCATGACTTACAAACCAGAGCGCACATTAAGATCTCAAGATGCCGGTCTGCTTATGATTCCAAGGATTAATAAAATAACAGTGGGAGGTCGAGCTTTTAGTTATGAGGCCCCTAAACTGTGGAATGGTCTGCCTGCTACTATAAGAGATGCCCCTTCGGTCTCAGCTTTTAAATCCCGACTAAAGACTCACTACTTCAGTTTAGCACACCCTGACTAGAGCTGCTGATTAATTGTACAGACTGCATCTCTGTTGTTAGTCATTAGCACTAAAACATAAGTAACATGATAGTTATAATATTACTAACTCTCACCAATTCTGTTTCTCTTCTCGGTACTCAAATGTGGCACTTGGTGCCCACCGCCAACCTGCCAAGTTGTTTTGCCTGCCTAAAGTAAAGTCATCCTTGATGGAGGATTGCAGGAATCGTGGGGTAGAGGGGTCCTTTCATCGGATTGGCTGGCCCAGCACTGACTCAGATGTGGAATGGCTAAATGGGGGGTAAGCTTAATGGCTGAGGTCTCCAGGACTCTAAACAAATCCAAATCATATTATGTGATATCATCTACTGTTAAATTCTGGTCCGTACTTGTAAAATGTTTTATTTTTATCATGTATTGAGGATTTGTTCTGTTCTGTGTATTGTATTGTATTGTATTGACCCCCTTTTTTTTTGACACCCACTGCATGCCCAACCTACCTGGAAAGGGGTCTCTTTTTGAACTGCCTTTCCCAAGGTTTCTTCCATTTTTTCCCTACAAGGGTTTTTTTGGGTGTTTTTCCTTGTCTTCTTAGAGAGTCAAGGCTGGGGGTCTGTCAAGAGGCAGGTCCTGTTAAAGCCCATTGGGGCACTTCTAGTGTGATTTTGGGCTATACAAAAATAAATTGTATTGTATTGTACTTATCCTTTTATTAATGTGGATAGTCTTAATTAGGAGAAACAATAAGTTATGGTAAAAAAAAATATTTCCAAATTGTGTGATGTTAAAAGTGATTTCCCTCAATGATTAGTGTAGGGGCCACTGCTCATTGTAACTTAAATGAAATCATCCGTCCATCCATCCATTTTCCAACCTGCTGAATCCGAACACAGGGTCACGGGGGTCTGCTGGAGCCAATCCCAGCCAACACAGGGCACAAGGCAGGAACCAATCCTGGGCAGGGGGCACCAAGCACACACTAGGGCCAATTTAGAATTGCCAATCCACCTAACCTGCATGTCTTTGGACTGTGGGAGGAAACCGGAGCGCCCGGAGGAAACCCACGCAGACACGGGAAGAACATACAAGCTCCGTGCAGGGAGGACCCGGGAAGCGAACCCAGGTCTCCAGGTCTCCCAACTGCAAGGCAGCAGCGCTACCCACTGCGCCACCGTGCCACCCAAATGAAATCATATAGACAAAAATAACTAATAAAAAAGCTTAAATGTATAGACCACACTAAATTAAGGGGATGAGTGGACACCCTAGAATCAACAGAATTACTTCAAATGGACCTGGAAAGAATTCAGATTTGGACAAATATGGGTCAGAACAGGATTATTATAGACAAATTATAAATACATGTAATTTGTACATGCAGGGAATAAACATAACAGACATTCTGTAATTACATAGTGATCTATGGGATAAAGCAGGGGTAGGCAACGTCGGTCCTGGAATGCCACAGTATGTGCAGGTTTTTGTTCCAACCCAGTTCCTTAACGAGAACTCAATTATTGCTGATGAAGCACATATTGCTTAAGTGACATTTTAATGCTTCATTTTAGTGGTCTCGCTTGTTAAGGTTCTCCAACCTTAATTGCTTATTTCAATCTTAAACTGCTGCATTCAGTGTTTTAATTGCTCCTTATTAGCAATAAGATGTAAAAGACAAAGCAGCCAGCAGTTCTCCAGCTAGCTTTTTTCCAATTACATCTGTGTGTGTTCATCATGCACTGTTTGATTTAATAAAACACTTAATAGAAAAATGTGACAGACTGAAAATGATCTGTTTTAGGCTTCAAATCATTTGGATGATATCCTTGGAAAGGAAAAAAATCTACGATATAAAAGCCTTACATTGCACAGACTAACAAGCCATAAAATTAAATAAGGTCTGAGATTGGCAATGATTGGTTTCTAATTAAGCAATTGGGTTGAATGAAAACCTGTAGCCACTGCGGCTCACCAGGACCGACATTGCCTACCCCTGTTTTACATCTTATTGCTAATAAGGAGCAATTAAAACACTGAATGCAGCAGTTTAACATTGAAATAAGCAATTAAGGTTGGAGAACCTTAACAAGCGAGACCACTAAAATGAAGCATTAAAATGTCACTTAAGCAATATGTGCTTCATCAGCAATAATTGAGTTCTCGTTAAGGAGCTGGGTTGGAACAAAAACCTGCACATACTGTGGCTCTCCAGGACCGACGTTGCCTACCCCTGGGATAAAGCACACCATACAAGGAAGATGTAGTAGTCGTAGCAGACTCATTTGTAGCAGACTCATAAACAATCTGTGGACAGAAGAGACTGATCAGGTTAAAGAGACCCTCGGATACATTGCACATTGTGTTTACTATGTGTGGAAAAAACTACTAATGTTAATAAGAACATTGCATTCTTATGAAATCATTAAAATGAAATTGTCAATCAGCTGCCCTTAAAAGAAACAGTCCTCCACAAAATTATAGTGATGGCTGAAAAAATTTTTGAATCTCATGTTTTCAGGCATAGCAGAAATTACAAAATAGGCCCCTGGGGTGACCAGCCTTTGACAACAGCAAGCAATATCAAAAAGTCTCATGTTACTGATATTGAGTTACATATCAAGTCATCCAAACATGTTTATTTTTACTAAAATACTGTCAAATAAAGTAAGTTTTCATTAAAGATATCTCTGTACTTTCCTCTGTTAAGGTTTTCCTCAACCCTGTTTAGTCTCTAAGACCCTGCCACTGAAAATCAACCCCAGAGTATGATGCTGTCACCATCATGCTTCAACGTTTGCAATGGTATTGCACCGGTGATGAGCGGTGCCTGGTTTCCTCCAGACATAACACTTAGAATTAATGCATGAACAGTTTCAATCTCAGTTTCATCAGACCATTGAAATGTGTTCTTTATAGTCTGTGAGTCCATTTTGAAAACTGCAAATGGGCTTTCATTTGTCAATTGACCACTCTGCCGTAAAGTTCAGATTAGTGGAGTGTTGCTCTGATGGCTATACCTTCTGGAAGTTTCTTTCATCTTCACACAGGTTCTCTGCAGCTCAGCCAGAATGACCAATAGGTTCTTGGTCACCTCTCTTACTAATGCTCTTCTCCTTTAAGTTCTCAGTTTCTCCTAAGCTTTCAGCCATAGGAAGAGTTGTAGTTGTTCCAAACGTATTCCATTTGAGATTTAAGGAGGCCACCTTCTTCATCACAACTTTTAATGGTGCAGAAATTTTTGTGTCCCTCCCCAGATCTGTGACTCAACACAATCCTCTCTCTAAGTTCTACAGAAAATTCCTTCAACCTCATGTCTCAGTTTTTGCTCTGATTGTCAAGTGCGGGAACTTCCATAGACAGGCGTGTGCCTTTCCTCATTATGTCCTGTCAACTGAATTGACGACAGGTGGACTCCAAACAAGGAGAAGAAACATCTCAATGATGATGAAAAGAATGAGATGCACCTGAGCCAAATTTCAAGTGTCTTAACAAAGGGTCTGAATACTTGTATCAATGTGCTATTTCAGATTTTTTTTTTTTATTTTGAGTACATTTGAAAAAAAAATCCTAAAATCCTGTTTTCAGTTTGACACTCTGGGGTATTGTGGGATATCTGATGAGGGAAAAGGTTAATTTAAATAATTTTAGCATAAGGGTAGAATGAAACAAAATGTGAAAAAATGAAGGTGTCTGAATACTTTCTAAAGGTACTGTATGCAAGTTCTTTCGTAGATAAAAGACTTAATATGTAAATGTCTTAACTGTTTATTTTATTTCACCCCCTATTTCTTACATTTGTGTTAACATGCACTGCATTTTGGATGTACTGTAGTGCCATTTAATGCATACTGTGTATAAGCTGAAGCACTTCTATATATAACTTCTTTTAATAAAGACTAATTTAACCATACTTAAATTTTTGATAGCCCCCCCCCCCCCACAATATGTCAAGGTTCAAACAGCTGGAGTTAGGGTGTAAACGCATTCTGTGTCCTATTTGTATTACAGGAATTAAGAAAAACAGTCTGAATGCACAGATTCAGCTAATTTACTTGCCATCTGGTATCCAGGATTGGCAAGGAGAAATCCAGAGATAATGAGGTCCCTTAGAATTCATGACAAGTCTCCAAATACTTTAGGAAGTCCCTGTTCTTTCATTTGAAATAGACTTCATTTTTTAGATTGACAGGTTCTTCAGTATTAGTATAAATCTGTCCCCAAAACTTTTTCTGAGACTAATTGAACTTTTATTGAGTACTAGTTAAGCTTTGCCCGTCAAAGAAGGATTCTGAAGGAACAAATAGGCATATTGAGTACATATGAAAAAACAATTACAAAGCTGTTTTTAAACAAAGAGTGTATTGTTGCTTTTAAATCTAAGGCAATATTGTGTACAATGTGATAAATTGTTTTGGAATATACGGTAAAATATAATTATAAATAGGTTTCAGAACAATCTTGGTGCTAAAAGATAAACATTGTGTAAAAATAAAGTGTTTTAATACAAACAAAACTTATTTCCATCCATTGTTACATTTATTTGAATACAAGTATACATTAATCCCAAACTACTTGCCACTACACTTCTAACTCCTTCCTATATACTACATTTCTTGTTAACCTTTCACCTTCACAACCGCCTACAACTACCTTCGCGTCTTGCCTTCGCTTCGCTCTTGAGAGCACCACATATGTGCAAGCAACAATACACTAAAACCTTAGCCAGCATCTGGCTCTGAGGTTTGTTTATATACTGCTTATAGTTTACAAAGTCTTAAATAATCTCACTTCATCCTATATTTTGGAATGCCTTTCACCTTACACTCCAAATTGTAACTTTAGATCTTCAAATGAGTGTCTGCTTACAATTCCAAGAGCTAAACTTAAATGAAGTGGTGAGGCGTCCTTCTGCTGTTATGCACCTAAAATCTGGAATAGCTGACCGATAGAAATTCACCAGGCTAATACAGTGGAGCACTTTGAAAAACTGCAAAAATACCATTATTTTAACATGGCTTTCTCATAGCTTCATTTTAGTGTAACTCTGATATTCTGTATATGCATTTAATTATCTTGTTTTTTCATGGCTCTGAAATCTGTACTAAACTCTACTCTCTCTGCTGTTCTTTTTCCTGTTTTCTGTGGTGGCGATCTGCACCCTCACCACCACCTGATCAAAGCACCGTGCTGTCCTTACATTGATGGATTGAAGGCCAAATATCCACATGACCTTCATCATATAATTCTTTCATGTGAAGCCTGAAAACCATGAGGATTGATTTAGATCTTATATGTTAGGTAGAATGCCCAGTGTTGGCTGGGTGGTCTCATGGCCTCAGAACCCCTGCAGATTTTGTTTTTTTTTTCCTTCAGCTTTTTGGAGTTTTTGTTCGTTTGTTTGTTTTCTGTCCTCCCTGACCATCAGACCTTACTTTATTCTTTGTTACTCAATATTGCCTAATTTTATTTTTATATTTTTTCTTTTTTCTTTCTTCATCTTGTAAAGCACTTTGAGCTACATCATTTGTATGAAAACATGCTAGAGAAATAAATGTTCATGTTATTGTTTACTGACATGGCAAATGGCAATTGGACAGGAAACTGCTTGTGGCCAATCACGATCCTAGATAGACAGATACTTTATTAATCCCCAAGGGGAAATTCACATACTCCAGCAGCAGCATACTGATAAAGAAACAATATTAAATTAAAGAGTGATAAAAACACAGTGCAAGTTAAAAAGTGAAAGGTGGAGAGTGCGAGGCAAGTATAACAATCATTATAATTATAATAAACGGAAATTGAATAATGTTACCGTTCCCCCCCCCCCAACGATGGAATTGAAGAGTCGCATAGTGTGGGGGAGGAATGATCTCCTCAGTCTGTCAGTGGAGCAGGACGGTGACAGCAGTCTGTCGCTTAAGCTGCTCCTCTGTCTGGAGATGTTCAGTGGATGCAGTGGATTCTCCATGATTGACAGGAGCCTGCTCAGTGCCCGTCATTCCGCTACAGATGTCAAACTGTCCAGCTCTGTACCTACAATAGAGCCAGCCTTCCTCACCAGTTTGTCCAGGTGTGAGGCATCCCTCTTCTTTATGCTGCTTCCCCAGCACACCACCACATAGAAGAGGGCACTCGCCACAACTGTTTGATAGAACATCTGCAACATCTTATTGCAGATCTTAAAAGACACCAGCCTCCTAAAGAAGTATAGTTGGCTCTGTCCTCTCTTGCATCAGTAAAGGCAGTTCAGTCCAATTTATCATCCAGCTGCACTCCCAGGTATTTATAGGTCTGCACCCTCTGCACACAGTCACCTCTGATGATCACGGGGTCCATGAGGGGTCTGGGCCTCCTAAAATCCACCACCAGTTCCTTGGTTTTGCTGGTGTTCAGTTGTAGGTGGTTTGAGTCGCACCATTTAACAAAGTCCTTGATTAGGTTCCTATACTCCTCCTCCTGCCCACTCCTGATGCAGCCCATGATAGCAGTGTCGTCAGCGAACTTTTGCATGGACTCCGAGTTGTATTGGAAGTCTGATGTATGTTGGCTGAACAGGACCGGAGAAAGTACAGTCCCCTGTGGCTCTCCTGTGCTGCTGACCACAAGGTATGAATCTACTCCCATCTCTGTCAGTTTGTCCCTAAGGAGCAGAGGTTGGATGGTGTTGAAGGCACTAGAGAAGTCCAGAAACATAATTCTTACTGCACCACTGCCTCTGTCCAAATGGGAGTATATGCTACACTAATAAAGAAATAAAATGAAACATTTTGTGTAGCCTGTTTAGTCATTCTGAGGGAAAAATGAGGAAAAAAAAATTAAAAATGTGACCATACGCTACACCTCATTAAAATTTGAAACAAAAATAAAACAAAATAAATAAACAGTGTGGCCCACCTGGCTGGCACCGCCAGCTGAACCCGACACAGACACACGTTGGACACAAGTTCAAGGCACACCAGGTTTATTTTTTCTTTTTCCCTTGTGGGGAACGGGGAAGGCATTCCCCACAAGTATAACACAGTTCATGCACAAGCACAGCACAATACCACAAGTCTCTTCCTTCTCTTTATCTTTCTCCTCCTTTACTCCTCGGGTCAAGATTCATCCTCCTCCTCCCGACTCTGGCTCCCTGAGTAGTGGCTGCTGGCTCCTTTTATAAGGCACCCAGAAGTGCTCCAGGTGCTTGATTACTCGTTTCCGGCAGCACTTCCAGGTCTGGCGGAAGAACTGTCCAAAAGGGCTCAGCAGCTCCTGCTGCAGCACCCCCTGGCGGTGCCTGCAGATCCCAACAGGGCTGCACCACACTCCAACTCCCATGAAGCCCTGCGGGAGTCCGAGGCACTGCTGCAACCCAGGGGGGCTGCCGTCTAGCAAACCGGGGGAGGTAACACTCTGGCCACGATTGCTCCCCCGGTCCTCCCAGCATGGCAAGGGCCAGCCAGGCAAGGGCCCCGGCCGCACGCTACAACAGTAACAAATACCAAAACCCATATAACACCCAAATATAATTCAAACTTTTAAACAATCTTCAGATATAACTTTAATCACAAAAGCACCAGACGTACGCACTTCTCATCATAGCTCTCCTGTTTAACTGTCAGAGCACGAAATGCACACAAAGTCAAAATTTGACTTGAACAAAAACAAAAAACCATCCAACCAGAAACCACAAACGAAACCCTCCAACGTTAAACCGAAAGGATTTGTGCCAACTACAGAGCAAAAACACCTGCTAATTTTCCAGTATAATAACATTATACAGTATAATTTCACCATTAGTTTATTTAACTGGTTTCTCTGAACGCCAGGCCAGACTAGGCATCAGGCCACTGGGAAAGCACCTGCTGACTGTAAACTTCAGTCCAGCTCTGAGTAGTAGAGTGATGTACTGTGGTAGCCATTATGGATGCAATGAGAAATCAAGCAAGATGACACCATTTATTGGCTAATTGGTGTCATCTGACTTGACTCCTCACTGCACAAACATTAGGAAATTTTTCTTCACACAGAAAATCAAGACACATGAAGCAGTGTGGTAGACAATAAGACTGTAGGGAGCTTCAAAGTTAGATTTCATGTTGTTTTGGAAGAATTAAGTGAATAGGACTGGCAGGCTTTGTTGGGCTGAATTGTCTGTTCTTGTCCTGATCATTCTAATATTTTTCTGTAAATATTCTTCACAATCAAGTATCCTTTCAAATGGATCAAATACTAAAGAATAAAATGCTTAAATCCTAGATTATATTATCATATGTAACACTAAATGTTTGCAATATTTACAACACCCCTGAACGAACAAGGAATAGACAAACGCAAACATCAGACTGTATTTACAGAGTTCCAAACAAGTTCCACTTTATCAGAAATAAAAAATAGCCCAGAAGGAAATGAAGAATACTTGTGGATGAATGGTGGTTTGTGTTCCCCTGACAATACAGCTACCCCAAAGTAAATAATGAACAGTCTTACTGGCAGCTCCCAATGTACTGTATAGTATATGTATACTTCTGAGGAGCAACTCTACTAGAGGATGAGTAACTACAGTGAAAGAGACTCCACTGTCCTTCATAGATGCTGTGGAATCTGATCTTTGGCAATGAAATCTGCTTTTTGGTTCCGAATCCTTTCATGCAGATTCAAAGTTTGAAGCACCATAAAAAGGGCCTTCTGACAAACCTCCCATGGACCTTTATAGGGAAACTAATAAACAGTCATAAAAATTACAGTACCCACAAAGCATCACTAAACTCCAAAATTCCCTGCTTTCAGCAATAGCCCTAAATTATTCCGGAAATCTTATTCAGTTTAATAGAACGCAAACTTTACACTGGACATACTGAAAAAATAAATCACTTACAGTATATGACATCACTACATACATATCATCCATCGTGGTAACATGCTTTTACAGTGTTTTCATATTAAAAAAAATGGATGCTTTCCTTATGCTAAAAACTGGAATGATTTAAGTTCATTCAAGGTGTATTGCATGCACAGGCAGACAGATGGAAGAACAGTATTTTCTAGCAGGCTGTATGAAAGTCTAAATTATCTAATTTTGTAATTAATTAGGCACTCTGAAATTTTAGACCATCATTTCATAACTGATTAAAGCGTTACCTTTAATAATCATTACAGTTTCATTTGAAGATCCACATGTAAAATTTGTCTGTGAAGCTGTGGCACATTCCTCGAGGGCAGATTTTTTTATGCAGTGATGTTAACATGATTCACATTAATGAATAAAGGATATCAAAGGACACATAAGGGAGCAACAGACATCAATTTCACAGTCCGAAAAGTTCTAATATGAAGTAGTTAGCAAATGTTTAATTTAATATCAGCTGAAGTATTAATAAATATAGCTGTTACTTTTCAACACCAAGGTATTTATTACTATGCCTAGGCCATAGTGGCACCATATTATTAATATACAGACAAACAATAATCATTGTTGATTATGTTTATGAATAACTAAGAATTAGTAGGGAATGAGAATGTTATATACTTTAGAATAATATGTTTGGTCTAGACCAGTGGTATTCAAAGTGCTTCGAACCAAGGACCTCTGTGCTAAAGTCAAATTGAAAAGCAGACCACTTGGGTCTGACAGTCACATGTTAGTGTAATTCTACGTTTCTCAAATGTATTTTACGAAAGGCATTTATATTAAAAATAGTAAGATTCTATGGATGCTACATTCTTAGGCATTAGGCATGAAGATCGATTAATAGCATAAAAGCTGTTAGCACTGCTGCACGTATCACCAGCAGCTCAGAATACCTTGACCAGACGTAGAATCACCAGGCTGACATCAAAGTCAGTTTAGAAGACAGACCTGCATGGTGACTGAGATCAACTCGACTGGAGAGAGACTGAGGTTCAAGAAGTATTGCATGGAACTTTTAGAGAGAAAGTGGGCAACCAAAACAAGCAAATAGGAGTAGAGTAGGAAGGCATCAAATTGTAGCAAAAAGTGTTAATATCTGCAAGAAAGTCCCATTTCTTGAATATCTAAGTATATTGATGTAGTAGCGTAGATTTTGACAGGCAGCACAGATTCTTACAGATAACAGACCAACTTATCTGATAAATTTAAAAGTCACATTGGCCTGACATTTTCAGGTTGCAGACCATTAAACTCACACTTGGAGAAGTCTAGTGGTCCACACTGGTCTAGAAAACTCAAAACATATAACCAGGACTGGACAGAATGCCAGTACTTTATGGAGCAGGCTAATTTATACCAGACCAATTTATCTTTTTGTGATTAACTGTTTATTTATTTAAAAAAGGAAAGAGAAATTTAGTTGTTTCCACCAATTTCAATCAAAGTAGGTTGTTTGGAACATGTGGAGCCATAGAAGGGATAGAAATGTTGGGAGAAAAGGAAAAAACAG
This sequence comes from Erpetoichthys calabaricus, assembly GCF_900747795.2. NCBI lineage: Eukaryota > Metazoa > Chordata > Cladistia > Polypteriformes > Polypteridae > Erpetoichthys > Erpetoichthys calabaricus. Next base: position 22,846,636 of record NC_041402.2, read on the forward strand.
TAAGATCTTCACTTCAGTGACCACCAGTCACCCAATCTCTCACTATCCTAATACTCAAGTCCCCTTTCTCAATATTTGGACCATCAGAAGACTTCCAAGGGTTGTGAGATACTGAAGTGGGAACATTCCAGCAATAGAGCAATGTTAGCCTGACAAACATTGGTGCTGTTCGATAGGATTCACTGCTAAGTAAGCCTCAGTGAAAGAAAGTGAGAAAAAGGAGTAGTCAAAAAGAAGAAAGATGTGGAGAGAGAAAGGAATACCAGAAGAAATAATCACTGGGCGAGAGTGGGAGACAGAGAACCAGAAATGAGAAGCGGAAGGACAATTCCACAACATGTGTCGAAACATTCACTGAGTATTGAGATTACAATGGTGGTTATGTCTATCCTGTTAATTTGGAGGTGAACACAGCAACTTGTTTGGCATGGATATCGAGTAAAGATGGTAGCATGCTGAATTCCTGGCTATTTTCATTACTATCTCAATGAAGTTACTCCTGGCCTTCTTGAAAATCTAGAGTGGATTTCAAGGGAAGAAGTTGCTCACCAATACTGTATATTGTTTTACATCTACAAACAAAGAAACCATGCAGATTCTGCTACTAGACAGTTGGTTTCTTCCCAGGCTGGCCAGCTCACAGTGAGCTTAGCTCATCAATGATGCCAATGGAGAATTTATTGTATGTAAAATTTTTAATGTGGGTGAGAGGGCAAAGTAGGAAAACAGAATCCAGCCAAATGGGAAAAAACAGGCCAAAGAAACTATTAATAACTTGTATCTTACAATGGCAGAGGTCTTGTGATGCCACCCATACCAGACCAATGTAATGCTTAAATTAAGCAAACATGTCAGTCTCTGGGATGTGAGAAAAAAACTGAAGTTTAAGGAAAAGGCCAACGCAAGCATGAGAAGACAGAAAGTGATCGGATTGGGTACTGAATCAAGGTCTGCTGCCCAAATTCCACACATGTTTAGACACATTTTTAACTGATGCAAACCACTACCTGTCTGCTTAGTTTTTAACCTTCATATTATCCATCCATCCATTTTCCAACCCGCTGAATCCAAACATAGGGTCACGGGGGGTCTGCTGGAGCCAATCCCAGCCAACACAGGGCACCTTCATATTAGTCATCCAATTATTGTAAATTCGCTTAACCTTAAAATTCATCAAAAATAAGGAATTTTGGTAATTTCAGCAAACTCTGGAAAATGCATTAAATTCAATGACGAAATAGCAACTAAACTAGTTTTGTGTGGATTATTAAGGTGCAATGCTCTTTTAAGAGCCATTGAGGACTAGTGTCTGCCAACTATGTCAGACTGATTATTGTGAACAAAAATGTGGCCTGGGCTATGAGGCAGCAGTTTTGCACAACCATGTCTAACTGAGATATGGAGAATAGTGAGAATGATAGACGAAAAGCCAAGGACAACTTCCAAAGAGATACAAGCTGAACATCAAGGTCAAGGTCCATCAGTGTCTGATCGCACCATCCTTTGCTTTTTGAGTGACAGTGGCTCAGTAGAAGAAGACCAGTGTTGACAGAAAAACATGAAAAAGAAGACTAGAATTTACTAAAATGTACTGTATATTGACAAGTCACAATGCTTCTGAGCGAATGTCCTTTGGGCAGATGACAACAAACTGGAGCTTTTTGGCAAGTCACATCAGCTCTATGTCCACAGATGAAAAAATTGGGAGTGGTCTACCCTAGACTTTCTTGTATACTCAGATATGGGGATGAATATTTGAGGAGTAAACTGCAAGACAATGATTATATTTTTATATTATGTACATTAAAAAACCATCAACAACAAATCAAATCAAATTAATAATATATTGAACAAGTAAACTTGGACTCTGCAGCAGAATGAATAAAAAAATACCATTTCTGGTTAGCCGAAATAACTCAAAAGTTGATATAAATCTATGTTTTGTTCCTAATACTTGTATGCAAAATTTGGTTGACTTAAGTGAAAGCGTACTCAAGTTTTCATGTTTACATACACACAAACTGACATAATTCCAAAAATGGTATTTTCGGACTCAGGGAGGTCTGAAATGTCAAGATTCATCAAAATCTCAAAATCGAATTTTTGGACAATTACAATACTTTCCCTTCCAGAAAGTAAATTGGACTAAGGGAGGTCTAAAACGTTGAGATTCATTAAAATCTCGAGGTTGAATTTTTGGATGATTACAATTTCCTATACTTCACAATTTCCTATACTTCATTTACAAGAAAGTAAGAAAATAAAGATGGCAAAGTAAAGAATATCATACCTACTGTGAAACCTGTATTACCTGCTCAGTAATGTTTTGGGGTTTCTGAGTCTGGCACGAGGTACCTTGAGTCTGTGCAGGGAACAATGTCATCTCAAGACTATCAAGACATTCAGAAGTGAATTGTACTGCCCAGTGTCAGAAAGCTCTGTCTCGCTCTCAGTTCATGGATCCTCAAACAGGCTAATGACCCCAGCTAAAAGAATGGCTAAAAACAAAACATTGGACTATTCTGAAGTGACCTTCTATGAGCCCTGATTTGAATCCTATTGAATATCTGAGGAAATAACTGAAACACGCAGTCTGGAGAAGTCTCCCTTCCCACCTGACCCAGCTGGAGCAGTTTGCTCAGGTAGCAACAAATGTATTCATGTCTGTATATACTTGGAGGGCGGCCCCTGTTACAACATGTTTTGTGGTACATAGCAAGGAACATAACATGCTTAATTCAGCAGTGAAGATACAACATGGAATGAATCTATGAGGAACCTCAAAGTATTTTCATAATATTTTCAGTATGATCAGCTAATGTACACTCAAATGAAAATAATGCAAGTTTTTTTTTAATTTATTGTAATGCATGTGGGGTACAAATTTGATCAGGTAGTGACATCATACCTGCATGCATATGCCGCAAATTATTCACACATGGGCAAGATAGATCAGACAGCCCCAAAAAATGTGAGCTGCACTACGCTTATAGTATGTATGTGTGAAAGTTTTGTGCATGCACGAGGTAAATTGGGCAGGTAGTACAGATCGGGTAGTGACATCCCCATCTAATATGGCTACTACAGTTCTGTGATGTCATGCTGGCCTTACAAAGCGTCATAGGTTCAGGGAACAAAACGTTTGTCTGAGCTGGCCACAAAGTGAATTTTCAGTGAAAAATTAGTCAAACAAGAGCACTGGTGAACCCAGCAAATTTGCAGTGAAAAATATTTTGGGGAATGTGGCTTCTCAACGCTACTGGCACCTTTGTTATGCTAAGATTATGAAAATATGGCTCAGCAAATGAAGGGAGTGACTACAGATTCTCACTACAGTTATTCTTAATTAGAAAATAATTTCTGACTCTTTTGAAATCCTTGTAGCAACAGAAATGACCATTCCTCAGAAAATGAAGTAATTCTCAAGAAGCCAAGAGGCCTCATTCACAGGCTTCTATTATCTCTAAAAAAGTTCTGTTGTTCATAAATGAAATATGAAGAGATGTGTGCAAATAACAACCTGACAAGAAATGCATAGTAGGGGATTTTATGAGTTCTACTGCATATTGAATTGGTACACAAAAAGAATACTAATTGTACTAAACTACTCTATCCATCATTTTCTGAATCCACTTTCTCCAGGAGAGAGATGTAGGGTTCATAAGCCTGTATATGCTAATCCGTCATGGAGCACACTTACCTGTTAAAGTGGCCAATCAATACAACAACATGTCTTAGCAAAATTGCTGTAAAATGGAGTCTATGGATGAAAAGTCTAAATTAGTCCCCCAATGTGTATTGAAAAACATTGCAGTGGTAGTAAATCAGATGAATACACTTTATGTACTCCTAGGAAAAAAGAAATGCAGTATCAGATTGAAATTTTATACTTTATTGCTGAGACATGAATAAGCAAAGGGGAATAGCAGGAAGACAACCCAGTGCAAAAGGACAAAGAACATGAAAGCGAAACCAGCTGTGAACATCAGTAACAGTCATCTTGCCGTCCTTCAATTGCTTGCATCATCGCCTCTTGCAGTCAGCACAGCTTGACACCTGTGACATACAGAGCCAAGGAACCTGCAGTTGTTGGATGTTATCCCATTTCTGCAGAAGGGTCTGATGAAGTTGCTGGCCATCAACTGGTTATGTTTCCAGATGGTGTTCTATGAAGTTAATGTCAGGAGAGATGGCAAGGTAAGGCAGTACCTATACACACCAGCACTCATTCCTCAAGACAGCTGTCACCGCAGCAGCCTTATGCCTTCCGTTGTCCTGCTGTAGGGTCAGGTCATGTTGTCTCACATAAGGCCTCTGACAGGTTGCCTTACTGTAAGACCAGCACCATCTAGCTTGTTTCTGTTATGACTGGTTTCTTCTTTTTTATTTTTTATTAATCCTTCTGTAGTCTGTTTGAAAAATGTACATATTCTTTCTGGAGTTGTTTAATACTAGAATTACCAAAAAAACTCGTAATCCAGGCCCACCTTAAATCCGTTCGCACCTCTCCGTCAGCGTCTTTTGTTTTGTAAATGTGTCGATAAGCACAAGCAGCAAGCAACCTGCTATCCCATCCACCACCGCTGCAGAAAGGGCAAAAAGTTCTCCCAGCACAACGCTTGATTATCTGGGAGTGAGGTACCTGGATCTGTATAGTGTAAATAATATATTGTTATTTGGAACACATGCATTTCATGTGTGGTCTGTGTCTACAACAATCTATATAAACACATAGTTAAAAAAGAAACATTTTGCATGTTTTAATTATAAATGTAGACATGAACTGTATAATGTGTGAGAGCTGAAGTCCAAATATCAAATAAACACTTTCACAAAAGGTACAAGTATAATATGACAGCTTCAGTGGTGTAGCGGTAAAAACTGCTGACTTGTAATCAAGAGGTTGCCGGTTCAACACTGGTTGCCTCGTAAATTTATTGTTTTGAGTAGTGAGCTGCTCTTATTGTTAATATCATACAATAAATACATACATTTGATTTGTATCTGTAACAGTCGGTGTAAATTTATAGAACTTGTAAAAGTTAATGTTTTTTTTTCACTTTTATTCTCTCAGTCACAATCACGATACAACACCACCACCACCCCAGATCTGACGCTGTTAGTTTTTATTTGAAACTGGGAATAACTGTAGATGTGAGTGGTGTTTTGAGACAATGGAACTGGAAATTCCCTGTCTTGCACCCCAAAACACAAGGCTAACTCTCAGTACTTTATTCTTCTTGAAACAGGAACAGCACGGTTATTTATTGTAGCGGGATCTACCAGTCTCTTATACACAGACACAGCAATCAGGCAGCGGTGGGAGCCTGCAGTTGCCCCGGCAATGGAGAAGCTGTCTTCCACAGATGTGGCGATTGCATTTTGGGCCGCTCTTCGGCATGTCGTCCCATTGGGGGGAGTCCCAAAAGAGTTTAGAAACCATACAATCGAAATAAAATTGAAAGCCATTTGGATCTATGTTTGTCTGTTTGTTTGTTAGCTTTAGCCAAGTACGCAAAAATGGCTGAACTGATTTTTCATGAAATTTTGCATGTGGCTTGCCATTGGTACTACAAAAAGACGGGAAGAGGGGTTATAATGGGGGCAGAGCAACCCAAAACCCAGCACCAAACACAAAAAATTTAATTCCCAGCAGGCAGCAGGAGTATGCTACATCTGACTTAGCATATCATCATCAGCACGTACAAAGTTTTCTACTGGCCAGAGCACAATCTAAAGGCCAAAGATACACACAACGTTTTCTTCTTAGCTAATCTGGATAACAGTTTTATTATCTCGCTGTATTATGGCATTTGTCTAATAGTACGTCTTCTTGTCTCATTGTGTGTTGTGTTTAGCCATGTTGAATTTCCAAAAGAAAGTTTATCTCTTGTTTATTTATACTGCCAATGCCAGGTACTTCAGTTTGTTACTATAATTTTTGAAGTTATTGTTTGAAAGCTTTTAATTTTTTGTGTTGTTCTACATACCATTTTATTTTACGTTACGCCCATATTGAGGAGTGAGCAAACTCTGATTTTTTGGTTTAGCGATTAAGATTGGTGAAAGGTCAACTATAGTTTTTTGGTATTTCAGTCTGTCATGTTACTTTGATCATGTCTCTTTCCTGGTCCATCTCATAAAATTTCTCTTTCCCTCTCTGAGGCAGTTAAAAACAGTGTCCATGTGGAGGTTAAAATCCAAATAAATAAATAATTCAGTAAACAGGTTAAAGTCAAAGTTTAAAATACCATCATGATGAGTTCTTTTAAACCACATGCCCCAGTGCACTGTTCCTCTAAATTAGCTGACACACACGCACACCGGCTTGCTTTTGTTTTCCCAGCAAGGCCATTTTTCTTTTGCTCCTTTTCCACAAGCAAAAATGTCTTCCTAACCTTCCTTACGTTTTGTTCATTTTATCGCCAAGACTCAAATATTGCTTTACTTGGCTCATCACTAGACACATATGCAAGATTTGCTTTTCCATTTTTTTACTTAATGCTAAACATAAAAAAAAATCCTTACCTTAATATTCCTTTATGAGGCTGGCTGGCAAACAAAAATATTTTGTCTTTGTTTTTTGCTAAGTTCTAAGATTTTCTTTGTTCTTTTGGGCGACATATGCCTCCATCGACTCTCTCAGATAATGAGAAGCTATCCTTAAACTGTCTTAAATGTTTACTCTAACTCTCCCACTCATCCATTGGTCAAGAGTCCTGTCTTCAATTCAAAAATTTTCAAGTTTTCTCTTAATGATTTGCACTGTTTATACTGGAAGTAGCCACTTAACAAAACTGTAGCAAAAATGCATGTGTTTCGCACATTTTGAGCAAACGACTCGATAAAAATGACGCATATTATTTGACATGAGTAACAAGAGAGTTTTTTTTTTCCATGGATGTTTTTCAGATCGTTTGCCCTTGTCCAGCTTTGGTCACTATTGGGTCCGGTTTTATCAGAAACTTTGTTATGTTCTTTCTCCATGAAAACATGAGTTTAAAAATTTTTCTCGACCAACACAACAAACTATGTGTGGTAAATAACATATAAAAAATATATCATAACAGTGGGTTCAGTATTCCTTGAAGAGTCTCCAAAAGAAAATATTTTCTTCCTTTCTTGTGATTGTAAACAAGACACAAATTATTGTCACTTGAAGGGGGTATTTTTCGTACGTCGCTTAAATCATCCGAGATCAGGTGCCTCATCTTGGATAAGTTAATGCCGGTGATTAGTCTAGCTGGATCTAATCATACAAGATGAATGCGCGCGCCCGCGCTGAGTGAAAAGCCCATATATATTGAGTCTAGAAAACATGATCAGCAAGTATTTGATAGGCTGTAACAAAATGACAAAAGAACGAGTGCATTTTTTTTCACTCAAGCAGAGCAGGACCTTTCATTCGAAGGACATGAAGAATCCCAAGATTTAATATGCACAAGGGGTAACACTGCAAAAGCAGCCAAAACCAGAAAAGACGGCTGGCAAAAAGTGGCCGACAAATTAAATGCTAAGTAGTGTGCATTGTACTTACTGAATGCAGCGTTTCACTTCCTATGTGTCAGATTAATTATTATTTAATATGTCATAATTCCAGATCAAACGTGAGCACAAGGAGAACATGGGAGCAGGTTAAAGTGAAGTACAAGAATATACTTCAAACTGGTAAATATTGGTATATAACTATTTAAAGAATTGTTGACATAAATAATCATATATAATATAAAAAACATTAATTTTAAAGCTAATAAGAAGGCAGACAAGCAAAAAACAGGTGGAGGTCCACGCGGTCCACACCTAACCCCTGCAGAAGAGTTGGCTCTCCAGCAAAATGCCCATCGCCCTGTTTCTGAGGGCATTCCAGGGGGAAGCTCCTCCTCAGAACCAGTGGCAGGATGCAGTGGTCACTTCATTTCAGGTAAAGGATGGTCATTGCATATATTTGTCCTCCATGTGTGCCATAGTTATGTTCCATATAGCCCTCTTTTTTGTTGGGTCAGTTGCAGGGAATGTCATATCCCTAGAACTTGTGTCTGACCAACAAGATATTGATGAAGGTCAAATATTTGATGAAGACACTGTGTCTGATTATTCATCAGGGGGAGAGGTACATTTTCCAAATAATGTTTGATCAAACTCCACTCTGATCAGTCCCATGTGCCCCAATCACATTTGGAAATCCTGGTAATGAGAATGTTAGGCTGATTGTGAGATTCTTCATGGAACTGTGGGTGTTTTTGCCTGTGTATTACCTACCTGCAATGGCATGAACTGCCTCTTTTATTGTCTGCACACACAGGTGTCCAGGAAACACTATGAAAACCCGAAGGAAATATTTCAAAGCCAAACAGACTTTACGAATTGCCTGGCAAACTGCACTTTTAGTTAGATTTTCCTCATCGCCTACAGTATATAAAAAAGTGCCGCTTGTAAAAAACCTCAAAGCAATGCCTACTGTCTGTGTGGTTGTGAGAGCCCGACTTCGCCTAGTTTGACTTCGAATATAAGGTGCTAATAAATCTTTGAGGTACAATATTCCCCCTCGGCTGAAGCGGTATCTTTCGAAAAGAATTTCCTCCGGGAGCAATAAAGGATCTTGCCAATCGCGCAGAACCCTCTCTATATGAAATTCTCTTCTTATAATTTGCGCACCGATATCAATTGGTCGCTCATTCATGAACGGCGAAGCCATGACTGGATGACTTCCACTCACCGTCACTGATTACGTATGTAAACTAATCCTTGTTTACGTAGAACAAACCTGCTCCGAGCAGGTTTGAGGATTAGGATGTGTTGCTATGACAACACTTCCAGCAAGAGTTTCGAAAAACCGACAGATCCAGGATCAGGCCATATTGTCAACAATTACATCCGGCTAAACGACTAATCCACATACGAAAAATACCCCCCAGGTGTGATGGCAGAAATGTTGCAAAAATAAGTTCAAATACCCTCATGTCCCGACACTTGCACATCTAGAAACCTGTTTATCTTCTAGTTTTCTTCAGGATAAACCGAATGTGGAATTTTTGTATACAGCATCATTCTGTTTTATTTTCTAGCTTTCTAGCGTACGGATGCTCCAAGTTAAAAGCATCAATAAGTCGAAAATAACCAGTTAAGATTCTATTTGATAAATTAAATCCTGTATTTGATTCTTATAGACACCAATTTATTACCTTGAATGGGTTTAAAGCACACAGAAATTAACTCTTTGTAAATGCAACTGAAGCAATTGAAAAACCTGCAGGTACATCCTATAGAAATCCAATAAACATCACTTGCTGCCCAATACATAAAATGCATAAATCAGTCTGTAAATTAGAAGAAAAAGCCTAAAGCAACTATTAAAATGAACAAACAGAATTCTGGCTCTTAATTATTGTTTGCAAATCTCACTTTTTAAATTGACTTGTTTGCAAACCCTTTTGGAGATTGATTTTGCAATTACAAAGTCAGTGCATGGCTCTTTAGCGCCCTGGAGGTGCTTATAACTGGGATTGAAAATTGTAATGCGTGTTAAAGTCTGAGATGCATGCTAATAAAAGGTCAGAGCAGACTACAAAGTTACTCATTTTATACAACTGAGTCTTAATTATTTAAACAAGAACACAAGTCATATTTTACAATTAGAATTTTGATTTATGGTGTAATACATGCTGCTGATAATTAGAGATTCATGCATAAATATTTTAGGCTGTCTGTCATTAAAAAAAAGAAGACGACAAGTGTTAGGGCTAAAATTGATTTACAATAACATTTGCTAATCACATACAGGCAATGATAAATATGTTCAAAGATTTATACCTTAATATTATTCTCAATTAACATTTGATTCTGTTTGATTTCTGCTTCTTTCTTCCTTAGTGTCATGTACTGTAGTGGCTGTCAAGTTCACACCTGGAGGAGCCCAATCTGGCTGCAGGTTTGTTTTTTTCAACTAACTACACACTCAGTGCATCATTCTTACTTTTAATTGCTTGGCTACCTTGTAACAATTCGTCTCGAGCACTAGCCTGAGATTATTGCTACCACTATTCTGACCTAGCTAAAGGCAGATGATAAAAGGATAGGCCAATATCACACCTTAATAAATTTCCTGTATAGCCTTTATTCTAATTAAAACAATCCCTTAATATCAATGAAGTCCATCAAATAAACAACAAATAGAAAAACAATCCCTTACACATGGATCGCCCCGCCCGAACCTAAGTAACCCTTAATTTGCAGCGCCACACACATATACATGTATCTACACATCAACAGTATTCATTCCCCCCATTCCCGTTCCAGAGATAATAAATAGATCCGCAGATAGTCCACTGTAATACTCCCGTAATGGCCGTCGAGCTGATGAGGAGTCCTGAAAATAGCGGACTATATATCCAATCTCCTCTTCGTCATAAAAAACATACAGTCAGACTTGCGCCATGATTAAAGTAAAGTAAGTCCGTTTTGATAGCTCACCCGAGTCTGTAGGTAATAGCGGAACGATCGATTCCCAGGTACTAAAGAGAAGACCATCCACCTTCTGACAAGACTGATAGGAGCTCCTAGGCTTTTCCCATGGCCAGAGCAGAAGCTGATCTGCCTTTTCTGTTATCCGATGCTCTTCTTTTCCTTCCTCCTCTCTCCTCCTTTCTCTCTTTAAAATGGCGCGCTTTATGCAAATTACTCCTCGAACAAACCGGAAGTTCCACCTCTGGGGCACCGCTGTCAATCTCTGTCGGAAGACTGTTCCCCCCCAACAACCGATCGACAGCAGAAAACATTATCTTTATGTGGCAAGCGCTACAACCTAGCCTACAAATATTTCTAAGAAATTCTAAATATTTGTGTGTTTTGTAATCATGGCTGGTGGTTTAAATAATGCAATCTGAGACAAGGTACATTTTTGCTAACTCCCCTCAGAATATCCTTACTAGGTATGAGAAGATTCACTTAATCCACATACAATATAGTGCATCCAGAAAATATTCTGACATCTTCACTTTCAACACACTTTATTGTGTTGCTGGGTTTAATTTTAAATGGATAAATTTGCCACTTTTGCATATTAATTTACACTCAGTAATCCAAAATGACAAAGTGAAAACATGTTAAGTTTGACTTTGGTAGGGCAAATGTTGAGTAGATGCGGCAACGTTTAAGGAGGATAGACTGAGGAAGCAACAAAAGGATATGATCAAAGTGGAGCATTTGATAATATTTATCTCGACTTTCAGAAAGTATTTGATAAGGTGCCACATGAGAGGGGTTGGGCATCAAACTAAAAGAAGTGGTGCATCGCCAACATCAACACTACTTTTATGAAGTCCATACCAAATGGCATGTAACAGAGACATAGGCATTGCATGGCATACTGCAAACGTTAACGCTGAGGTCTGCGTTGACCTATTTAAGATAGCAACACGCTATTCATAATGTTCGTTGTTTTGATAAAATCTTTTAAAAGAAAAATCAAAGTTTTGCTTAGTGATTTACCGTATATACTCGTGTTTAAGTTCTCCCGTAGATAAGTCGGGGCTCGATTTTACCGTATTTTATATTGTCGTTTGTATAAGTGAAATGCAGAAAACTCACGCTATTGGTCCAAGAGATTATGATATGCTAACACCCACCTTAGAGACTAACCACGGAGCACACTGCCTTTTTTCTATGTATTGTATAAGACTACACAGTAATACCCAAACTATTCCGAAGCAACGTTTGCACTGTTTTGTGTTTTTTGTGTCTCACACCCTCATACACCTTTATCGTAAGAGCATCCCTTATCTATGAAGGAGCATTCGATCAGAAGAAAATATGAAGCTGGTTTTAGATTAAAAGTCATTGAAGTGGCGAAAGAAATTGGTAACTGTGCTGCTGCAACAAAATTCAATGTGTCTGAGAAACTGATTCGAGATTGGAGGAAGCAAGAAGATGTAAAAAAAAAAAGATTAAGTGTCGCATTTTTGGACAGGCGTATAAGTCAGGGTCTGATTTTATGATCGATTTTTCTGGTTTCAAGACCCGACTCATACGCGAGTATATACAGTAGATAGGGAAAGAGTGTTAGAAAGGTTTAAGAATCCCTGCCATGATATTTTGTTCTGATGATTGTGTTTTTTAATTACTTCTCATTATCCTGATCCACACCTATTCCCTGACTTGGATTCTACTTGCTCCTTTAAAGGCTTTTCATCTCCTTGTCTTCATCACAGACTTCTTGTCTATGTGCATATGATTCCTTCATCATGTTCAATACATTTTGGAAGAAAGTACATTCAGAGTTCTTTGTATTTGACGTTGATGTCCAGAGACTTAAATATGAATGTGCACATTACAAAACACCTCCAAAAGCTATCCAGATGTTCTATGGACTTCATTTCCAGGCTGCCTTGTTCAGCTGCTTGTTCAGAATGATTCAATAAGATCTTAGAGGACCTGTGAGAGATGTCAAGGCAACCTATGTCCCATCTTATCCCATAGGAGACATTTCGGATCACAAAATTCTTCAGCAGGCTCAGCTATATAATAGCTCCCTGACATATTCTAAAATATTTTTTCAGAATTGAAAATCTCTCTTTAGACCTCCAAAAAAGAAGCCTTGTTTAGTGTTGCTCCTGCCCTCCCCTTCATTATGAAGTCCATCTCCACATGCTGTTGTCCCCTTTAGCTGCATGACTCTTTTTATTTGATTTTTCTCACTTTGCGTCTTTTTTATGTGCTTCATGTGTGTTTTATGTGATGTGTTTTTTTTATCATCAAGACCTAAATTTGAGGCTTACATTATTCTCCTCTTAGCTTCTGTTAATCTTTCTTTAAAAAATTGTAATTTACAGTATTTCATCCTACTGAAATTTTCCTTTTGTACCAATGATTCATAATTGCAGGGCTTATTTTTAACTCTAGTTCCTGGGCATTTGTTTTTTGTATTTCCTGTACATAGTTCTTTGAACTTGTCTTATTTTTAGATGACTCATATTAAATACAAATGTACACTCTTTTACATTAACACAACAAAAAATCATAATTTAAACTTGTTTAAGTCCTAAATTGTAATAAATTCATGATCCATTTTCTAAACCATTTTTTGGCATTACAAGGTGGTCAAGGCCTTCTGTACTGTAAGGCCAACCAAGGTCAAAGTAAATTTTAGTATCAAAAGTAATTTGTTCATGTTTGTTGCAATTAAATCACAAAATGTGATACAATAAAGAAAGAAAGTATGTCATGTTTATTCAAGAGTGTTTAAGGAGGCTGGTGAGTGCATATATAGACCGTTGACACACTCTTTTCAAAAGTGGTCTCTGCACTGAGGAAATTCCTAAGGACTGCTAAATAGCAAATATGATGCAGTTGTATAAAAAGTGTAGTTCAGCAGATCCAAGTAACTACAGGCCAGTAAGCTTAACGTACATCCCAGATAATTTAATGGAAGGAATTAACTCTTTCAGCGCTAATGTCGACTTTTGTCAAAAGGAGGAGTTGATGATGGTAATCAACTGTAAACTGTGACAAAACCAACCATTACATTGGACTCTCATTGCTAGAAGGAAAGTTAGATTCATTGGTTTGACCGAGATTCCCTGCGATCATGTGAGTAGCAAGGCACACACAACGGCAAAAATGGCAGTGCCATCTGGCAAGAAATCAAAGCAAATGCAAAAAGCAAAATACTCCGTGGATGACGCCTTGCCTATTATCTCTGAACTGGACTATGACTTGTTGGACTCAGATTTTGACAGAAGTGATCGAAAACGAATGTGAGATTCCAGCTGATTGGTCCCCAGCTAGTTGTGGTACTGACAGTGTTCGCCAGGGAGGACTGCCACTTAACAATCAGAATGTAATGCACTGCAACCGTGACTGCTGCTGCTGCTGCCCCAGCCGCGCCTGGCAGCAAGCCTGCCACTCATTCTTGGCAAACTGGCAGCCACAGCATTCAGCAACAGACGTTTTATGTTGATTTCTGTGTGAAACCATTATTTTTTTGGAAGAAATATTCAGCCCTCAAAGAGTTAATAAGTAGAACACTAAGCAACACATGTCAAGAACGGGAGTTTTAGCAAATAGTCAACTTGGGTTCAGGTAGGGAAGGCTGTGCTTTACTAATGTGCTGGAATTCTATGAGGAAGCAACAAAAGGATACAAAAGGAAGTTGCATATGATATTTATTTTGGTTTTGAGAAAGCATTTGATGGTGTACCACATGAAAGGTTAGTGATCAAACTAATCAAAGTGGAAATTCAAGGGGTGGTGGATATTTGGTTGCAAAACACAAGACGCAAAGGGTTATGGTGAGGAGGAACTTTATTGGAATCATCTGATGATAAAAGTGGTGTCCATCAGGACTCTATTTTTAATATGTATAAATAATCTGCATAAGTATTTGAATAAACAAGCTGGCTGAGTTTGTGACTAATACCAAACTAGGTGGAATGGCAGCTAATCAAGAGGAATGTGTTTTAGTTTGCAGATGACGGACTTGTCTGGGATTTCTGTGTACACATCCATTACACAAGGCAAAACAAGTTACTCTGTAATATTCAAAATAAAGTCAATTCAAACTAAAAGAAGAGAGAGTCAAACTGAAAGGAGTGACGGGTTCAGGTGTTAGATGAGAGCAGAATTGCTGAAAGGAACCTTATCAAAAATGGCCGACGTTAAGAGTGGTGTCCAGCAGGGGTCAGTGCTAGGGCCAGTACTGTTTTAAATATATAGAAATGATTTGGATAGGAATATAAGTAACAAGCTGGTTACGTTCGCAGGTGATACCAAGCTAGGTGGAATTACAGATAATGTAGAAAACTTTGAATCATTACAGAAAGACTTGGACAGTATACAGGCAGATTTGGTGCAGATTAAATTTAATGTATGTAAATATGACAATATACATAGGAAGTAGATATTTTAGATTTGAATACACAAATGGAAGTCTTCAATTTGACAGTACGCATTATGAGAAGGACTTTTTATTATCATTATTTGGCTCCTTTAATGCAAAGTGATTTACAACTTTTAAGATGCAATTGACTATGCTTTTTTTGTGACACATTGTCAGTAGAGGTATTTGAAGCCACAGCCTCTTAGTTTGACGTCCAAGGTCTAAACCACTACACCCCACTCCTCCGCCAAGTGTTAGGAGTCATAGTGGACTCCTCACTGTCTACATCAAGAGAGTGTATAGAAGCAATCAGAAATTCGAACATAATGTTAAGTTAAGTATCATGATGTGTGGAGTACAAGTCAAAGGAGGTTATGCTTAACCCTTTGAACCCAGCAGGCTGCTTTTCATGCCAGCTGCATAGTGTTATACAGTATACCAAAAAGGCCCGTATAACAGCCCACAGATCTATCGTCATAACTTTACTGGCCTGAATGACAGCTTACACATATCTGTTATGCTATACTACCGGTACCATACACTCTAAATCTTGCAGTCCGCTGCTATAGAGACATGTTTCTGAAAGGCCGCTACACCTTTTTTCAGTCATAACCCAGCTTGTCCGAAAGCCGGCCTTCGCTATATTAGACTATGCCCATAATATCCCGCTGTCTAGTTACACTGTTACACTACTTATCCAAGTTACGCTGTTGTTTTATTCACTGCAAATGTTACACTACTTATCCAAGTTACGCTGTTGTTTTATTCACTGCAATTTTTCGTAGGTTTCCAGGAGAAAACCGAAATAATTTCAGTTGTACTTTAACATAAGAGTAACTCAAAACAATTTACAGAGAAGTGCAAACAGGCATAGTGAGCTTTTGTCCTTCTGCTCCATGGAGGTTTCTTTCCTCTCTGAGCTTGCCTTATGGTGTGACAGGGGTACCAACTTGGTACTGACACCTGCCATTGGACTGCAAGCTGCCCGAGAGAGTTTGGGTATTTGACTCCAGAAGCGAGAGCCCTGCAGGGAAGGGGAGACAGGGGGCGATTGATCTGAAGACAGTGAAAATCATGTAAAGTGCATTGTTTCTGTCACTAAAAACTGTTTTGAAACATATTACTCAAACATGAAGCTTTGGCACTAGGTCCTTGTAATGGACAGTAGAAAATAATGAAAACTGCAAGGCTAAAAGTGTTATAGCTCATTATATACTATCAATCTGTTGTTATAACATTGTGGCTCATAATCATATTATCTACTCTCCCTCTCTCTCTCTCTCTCTCTCTCTCTCTCTATATATATATATATATATATATATATATATATATATACAGTGGTACCTTGAGATACGAGTGCCCCAACGTACGAGTTTTTTGAGATACGAGCCGTCACTAGGTCGATTTTTTGCCTTGAGTTACGAGCCAAAATTCGAAATACGAACCATCAAAGAGCTTGTCGCCGCACATTCTGAGGAACTGACGACGGAGGAATTGATGGAACTACAGACGCAGCAACATACGGAGGTTCTGCAGGAGATCGGTATTGTGGAGGAGGCAGAGGCGGAGGAGGTTACCTCATAAAATGAGATAAAGGAAGTGTTTGCAATGTGGGAAAAAGTTTCGAACTTTAAAGAAAAGAAACACCCTGAAAAAGTTGCAACTGATCATGCAGTGGTGCTATTTAATGACACTTGCCTAACACTTGACATTATTGAAAAGAAACCCTGAAAAAATTGCAACTGATCGTGCAGCGGCACTATTTAATGACACTTGCCTAACTCATTTCAGAAACATTCTAAAGGGGAGGACTAAACAAAGCTCCTTGGATAGGTTTCTATTGAAACGCCTTGAGAATGAAAGTGAGGAAAGCGTGGCAAAAAAGAAAAAAACTAGAGAAGAAGAAAATTAAGTTAAGCAAAAGTGAAAGAAAAAAACATTACAATATGCTAATCGGCTTCGCCAACATCTGTTTATTTCTTGAGATTCTCTTTTTATGTATTAGGTTTTATTTTGTTTGTATACAATATTTGTTCATTATAAATACATTTTTCTTATGTTGAAAACATTTAACAAAAAATTGGGGTGTTTTTTTGGGGGCTGGCACGAATTAATCTCATTTCAGTTAATTTCAATGGGGAAAACTGATTTGAGATACAAGCATTTTGACTTACGACCTCGGTCACGGAACGAATTAAACTCGTATCTCAAGGTACCACTGTATATATAAAATCCTAAGCCTAAAAGTGCAACGATTTTGTGCAATGATTTTATGTGACTTTTTATGTCACGTTTATTTTCATGCTTTAAATCGGGCTGATTTGAAAACCTACATATATATGTTTGGTATCATTTTTTTCAGAATTTATCGAACGTTAATGTGATGTTGTTAGATTTTCAGATTCGTATTCTGTTTTTAAATTATAAACAAAAAAAAAATCAAGAACTCATGTCCCATGAGACGAGACTTTGTGCCAAGATTTAACCACACCCGGTTCCGGAAATAAAAGACAAAGAGTAGTAGGACAGCTGTTGTACAGGCTTTTAAAAGTTCAATGCACTGCGCAAGATGCAGATCATGCAGTGCAGCAGCAAGCCAGCAGTTGATCAAGCAAAGAGGAGGTAAAAGAAAAACTCTGTGTGTTTTCCATTGTATCACTGTTTAAGAGGGGGTTTTGGAGGAGCGATTGTGTCTCCTTGGGGTACTTCCTGCCGCCATTTTCACAACGCGAGTGACAAAGATGCAAAATGGCTGGCGCATAGCGCAAGACAGGGGGTTTGGAGAGCAAAACTAGCAGGGTGGAACCCCCTAGTCATCGTATAACAAAATTTTACTTTTATAATGAAAATATTTAGTTTTCAAAGTAGCTGAAAATTGTTAGGGAGGCTATGTTATAGTGCCAAAACTATGGGAAGAGCAGGGTTCAAAGAGTTAAACTTTATAACGCACTGCTGAGGCCTCACCTTGAGTATTGTGTGCAACACTAGAGAAAGTCCAGAGAAGAGAGTCCAGGCTGATTCCAGGACCACAGGGTCTGAGCTAGGAGGAAAGATGAAAAGACTTGAACCGGTTCAGTTTAAGCAAATGAAATTAAAGGGTGACATGATTTAAGTTTTTAAGATTATGTAAGGAAGTAGTCCAGTGGAATCAGGCTGTTACTTTAAAATGAGTTTAACAAGAACACAGGGAGACAGTATTTGGTATTTGGTACACTTTATTAATCCTTGAGGATTAATAAAGTTGGAGATATGCTAGAGGTAGCTTTCACCAAGAACAAGGAATAAATTGCCAAGTAGCATCCTAGAGAGGTGGTATTTTAGGGACCTTCAAAACTCAACTTGATGTTATTTTGGAGAAAATACGTGGATAGAATTGGCAAGCTTTGTTGGACTAAATGACCTTTTCTTGCCAAAATTTTTCTATTCTTCTAAGCTTGTTGAAAAAAACACTCAGACAATACATAGCACTTTCATGAACACCAGGCCAACTTATATCCTCCAGTTAACTTACCTTTCATGCCTTTGGACTCTAAAAGACAAGCGTGCTCAGAGAAAATCCAGTCAGTCACTTAGAGAATGTGGAGACCCATGCAAAGAGTGGGCAGGTTTGGAATTGAACCTTAGGCTCTGGAGTTGCATGAAACGCATTTTATGAAAAAGATTTTCTTATTAAAGTTTTGCTGGTAAGCCTTTCAGTGCATCCCCAAGGTTAAATTAAAGTTACATGTGCTGGGATTTTTTTTTAACATTACAGTTTTGCTTTTGTTGGCAATTTTGTTTGTGTATTGCTAATATAGCAACGTTGCAGTCTATAATCCATATATTTTTATTAAAAACTAATTCAAAATTGGATAACTCAGTTTATTGGGCTAAAACTGCTTAAAGCTAAAAATTATATAGTAATGTGGCTCTTCAACCTTGAGGGGCAGTTCCTCAGAGGATTACCTTCTTATTACCAAGAGTATGCAGCCTAGTTGTTTTTCACTATACAGGCTCTACTGTATTTATTTGCCACTTCCTTCAGAGTGAATATTCATAACTAAATTAAATTGTTCTCTTCACCCTCTCTCTGCTGGTTTCTCAGCAATTTTTTATGCTTCCCAAGCCTGGCTGCCCCTTAATATTAGTGGCAGCTGAGTAGATGTTTTTATAACTGTATGCCAACCAGTTCCAAACTCTTATATTTATTTTTTATGAAGCCAAAGAGTGAGGATGACCTTATTCTAACCTGAGGTCAAAGAAGTTTAAACAAAAAAAAGAAGGCTTATATTAAAAATTTAGATCAGATTAGTGATATCTCCTCATACTACACAGAGATCCATTCAATTCTTGATCCCACTTTTTCAATTACAGACTCATAGAGAATTGTAAGCCATCCTGAAAGTATTTGGCAGATGTTAGTAACCACTCTGGACAGGATACCCTAAGTCTTCATTTCTCTCATGCAAAAGAAGGCCTATTTCTGCATCAGAATCTTTTGTTCTGTTTTGTGTTCTACTTTAATCTCATCTTCTAATATGATTAGTTTTACTCATGTCAAGTACACTAATAGCAAAAAAAAAATACACACTATATAATCAATACAATTATCTAATCTAAAAATATCCACATTGAATACACTGAAGGCTTTCTTACTTTGTACTTATTATGAACTGCAAGTTAGGGTTCTGTTTTTCGAGAATAATGATGATCAGCACACAAAATGGCAAAAAAGGACTTCACTGGTCAGCCTCTGTAACATACCTCACCATAGGCACCCAGACCCCAAACGTAAGAGGCAAACTTTCAGACCTGTGTGCATGCAAAATGTGGCCTTGGTTTTAAAAGTTCAGCAATACCTTTATTACTAGGGTGTTGTACCGTGTTAGCCATTATGAATGTAGAGAAAAGCCAAGCAAAATGACACCTTTTATTGGCTAACTAAAAAGATTACAATATGCAAGTTTTCAAGACAACTCCGGCCCCTTCTTCAGGCAATTACATCTTGCCTGAAGAAGGGGCCTGAGTTGCCTCGAAAGCTTGCATATTATAATCTTTTTAGTTAGCCAATAAAAGGTGTCATTTTGCTTGGCTTTTCTCAACAATACCTTTAAATATTCAAAAAACTCAAAAAATACACCTTAGTGTGAGGGAAATTCTGAAACCTCTGGACTGCCATTGGTTTTCTGATGGCTACAACTTGATTTGCCCTTTTTCATATCTCCTAGACAGGAGTCATTCTTTATAAAGCATTTAGTTTTTTCAAGATGCGGCTGCAAGAATTATTATACAAATAAGAAAGTATGAACACAGGACTCCAGTTCTTAAGTCTGGATGCCAGTTAAGTTTAGGATAGATTTCAAAATCCTCCTTTTAATATATAAAGCCCTAAATAGCTAAGGCCCCACTTACTTATCAGGAACTTATCATTACTGACAAACCTGAGCATACATTAAGATCTCAAGATGCCGGTCTGCTTATTATTCCAAGGATTAATAAACTGTAGACTACAAGGCTTTAGGGTTTGAGCTCTAGGCTACAGGGCCCAGAAGCTGTGGATTGGTCTGCCTACTACCGCTTTAGTCTCAGCTTTTACAGTCATATGAAAAAGTTTGGGAACCCCTCTCAGCCTGCATAATAATTTACTCTACTTTCAACATAAAAGATAACAGTTGTCTTTCATTTCCTAGGAACATCTGAGTACTGGGGTGTTTCCCAAACAGAGATTTTTTGTGAAGCAGTATTTAGTTGTATGAAATTAAATCAAATGTGAAAAACTGGCTGTGCAAAAATTTGGGTCCCCTTGTAATTTTGCTGATTTGAATGCCTATCACTGCTCAATGCTGATTACTTGCAACACCAAATTGGTTGGATGAGCTCGTTAAGCCTTGAACTTCATAGACAGGTGTGTCCAATCATGAGATATAAAGGTATTTAAGGTGGTCAATTGCAAGTTGTGCTTCCCTTTGACTCTCCTCTGAAGAGTGACAGCATGGGATCCTTAAAGCAACTCTCAAAAGATCTGAAAACAAAGATTATTCCATATCATGTTTGTGAGTCAGACTACAAAAAGCTATCTCAGAGGTTTAAACTGTCAGTTTCAACTTACGGAATGAAATCAGGAAATGGAAGGCCACAGGCACAGTTGCTGTTAAACCCAGCAGGTCTGGCAGGCCAAGAAAAATACAGGAGCGGCATATGTTCAGGATTGTGAGAATGGTTACAGACAACCCACAGATCACCTCCAAAGACCTGCAAGAACATCTTGCTGCAGATGGTGTATCTATACATCGTTGTACAATTCAGCGCAATTTGCACAAAGAACATCTATATGGCAGGGTGATGAGAAAGAAGCCCTTTCTGCACTCACGCCACAAACAGAGTCACTTGTTGTATGCAAATGCTCATTTAGACAAGCCAGATTCATTTTGGAACAAAGTGCTTTGGACTGATGAGACAAAAATTGAGTTATTTGGTCATAACAAAAAGCGCATTGCATGGCGGAAGAAGAACATCGCATTCCAAGAAAAACACCTGCTACCTACTGTCAAATTTGGTGGAGGATCCATCATGCTGTGGGGCTGTGTGGCTAATTCAGGGACTGGGGCCCTTGTTAAAGTCGAAGGTCGGATGAATTCAACCCAATATCAACAAATTCTTTAGGATAATGTTCAAGCATGGGTCACAAAGTTGAAGTTATGCAGGGGTTGGATATTCCAACAAGACAATGACCCAAAACACAGTTCAAAATCTACAAAGGTATTCATGCTGAGGGAGAAGTACAATGTTCTGGAATGGCCGTCACAGTCCCCTGACTTGAATATCATTTAAAATCTATGGGATGATTTGAAGCAGGCTGTCCATGCTCGATAGCCATCACATTAACTGAACTGGAGTGATTTTGTATGGAAGAATGGTCAAAAATACCTCCATCTAGAATCCAGACACTCATCAAATGCTATAGGAGGCGTCTAGAGGCTGTTATATTTGCAAAAGGAGGCTCAACTAAGTATTGATGTCATATCTCTGTTGGGGTGCCCAAATTTATGCACCTGTCTAATTTTGTTATGATGCATATTGCATATTTTCTGTTAATCCAATAAACTTAATGTCACTGTTGAAATACTACTGTTTCCATAAAGCATGCCATATATTAAAAGGAAGTTGCTACTTTGAAAGCTCCGCCAATGATAAACAAAAATCCAAAGAATTCAGAGGGGTTTCCTTAAACTTTTTCATATGACTGTATATCCCGGCTGAGGATTGAATACTTCAGTTTAGGTTAACCTGACTAGAGCTGCTGATTAGCTGTGCATACTGCATCTCTGTTGTTAGTCATTAGTACAAAAATGTAAGTTATATGATATTTATAAATTCTTATTAACCTTCCCTTATTCTGTTTCTCTTCTCTGTATCCTCATGTGCACTTAGTGCCACTACTCTACTATCAAGTTGTTTACATGACATCAACTCAATGCATTTAGACATGTAGACATTGTCAAGTTGACCTACTGAAGTTCAAACTGAGCATCAGAATAGTGAAGAAACATGATTTAAGTGACTTTGAACATGGCATGGTTGTCAGTACCAGACAGGATGGTCTGAGTATTTCAGAAATTGCTGATCAACTGGGATTTTCAAGAACAACCATCTCTAGAGTTTACAGAGAATGGTCTGAAAAAGGGAAAATATCCAGTGAGCAGATGTTCTCTGGGCAAAAATGCTAGATGATGCCAGAGGTCAGAGGACAATGGCCAGACTAGTTCAAGCTGACAGAAAGGCATATAACCACTTGTTACAACTGAGGTATGCAGAAGAGCATCTCTGAATGCACAACATGTTGAACCTTGAAGCAGATGAGCTACATGAGCAAGAGACCACAATGAGTGCCGCTTCTGTCAGCTAAAAACAGGCAACTGAGACTACAATTCACACAGGCTTACCAAAATTGGACAATAGAAGATTGGAAAAACATTGCCTGGTCTGACGAGTCTCAATTTCTCAGGTGACATTGAGATGGTAGGGTCAGAATTTGGTGTCAAAAACATGAAAGCATGGATCCATCCTGCCTTGTATCAGCGGTTCAGGCTGGTGGTAATATGAGGGGGGTATTTTCTTAGCACACTTTAGGCCCCTTAGTACCAATTGAGCAGTGCCACAGCCTACCTGAGTATTGTTGTTGACCATGTCCAACCCTTTATGACTGCAGCGTACCCATCTGGCTACTTCCAGTAGAATAATGTGCCATGTCACAATGCTCAAATCATCTCAAACTGGTTTCTTGAACATGACAATGAGTTCACAGTTCTCAAGTGGCTTCCACAGCAACCAGATCTCAGTCCAATTGAGCACCTTTGGGATGTGGTGAAACTGGAGATTCGCATCATAGATGTGTAGCTGACAAATCTACAGAAACTGTGTGATACGTTCATGTCAATATGGACCAAAATCCTTGAGGAACATTTCCAGCACCTTGTTGGATCTATGTCATGAAGAATTACAGCATTTCTGGAAGCAAAAACGGGTCCAACCCAGTACTGGTAAGATTGTATATCCACAACAGGGCATAAAGATAAATCCACAGAATATTTTATTTACTGAATTGTCATAATAGGTTCTGTTTAGCAACAGAGCTAAGTAAACAGACTTTGAAGAATCACTGCATCATCTCAAAAAAGCAGTGTTTGCAATCCTGTATGTGTTTTCTGTCCTCCCATCTCTTATTGAAAAAATAATTCAAGCTGTTCTGCCATGGTTGAAAATTAAGGCAGACTCTACAGGCACAAAAAAGGGTAAAGACCAGGATAAGCAAATGGTGAAAAGTAATGTAA
Source organism: Erpetoichthys calabaricus (assembly GCF_900747795.2). Taxonomy (NCBI): domain Eukaryota; kingdom Metazoa; phylum Chordata; class Cladistia; order Polypteriformes; family Polypteridae; genus Erpetoichthys; species Erpetoichthys calabaricus. The sequence continues at coordinate 22,870,318 of NC_041402.2, forward strand.
GATTGGGACAAGAAGTGAAACAAACTAGCACCAAAACAAAATCACTAAACTAGAGATGAGGATAAAAATAAAGCAAAAAAATGAGAGTTCAATAACAGAACTTTTTAGGTGCGTTCACATATAACGTGTGTAACAAGGCGCTAATATGTGCCCGACCCAACACAGATTCACACTGTGACTTTTTATTTTCTTCACCTGTGGGGCACGTCTTCCCCGTAATCCCCACAGGCACAACAATACAATACAATACAGTTTATTTTTGTATAGCCCAAAATCACACAGGAAGTGCCGCAATGGGCTTTAACAGGCCCTGCCTCTTGACAGCCCCCCAGCCTTGACTCTCTAAGAAGACAAGGAAAAACTCCCAAAAAAACCTTGTAGGGAAAAAATGGAAGAAACCTTGGGAAAGGCAGTTCAAAGAGAGACCCCTTTCCAGGTAGATTGGGCGTGCAGTGGGTGTCAAAAGAAGGGGGTCAATACAATACAGTACAGTACACAGAACAATTTCTCAATATAGTAAGAAATAAAAAAAATATATAAATTTTAGAAGTACAGAGTAGAATTTAACAGTAGATGATATATCCCATAATAAGATTTGTATTTGTATAGAGTCCTGGAGACCTCATCCTTCAAGCTGCCTCCCCCATTTGGCCATTCCACAGCTGAAACAGTGCTGGGCCAGCCAATCCGATGAAAGGACCCCTCTCTCCCACGATTCCTGCGATCCTCCATCTGGGATGACTTTTCCTTAGGCAGGCAAAACAACTTGGCAGGTGGGCCATGGCACCAAGTGCCACATTTGAGTACCAACACAATTCCAAAAGCACCAAGTACACCACACACTTCTTCTCCTGCACCACCACTCCTCCCAGGCAACCTCATCCTCCTCCACCCAACTCTGGCCACTGAGTGGTGGTTGCTGGCTCCTTTTATAGCCCACCCAGAAGCGCTCCAGGTGCTTGATCACCTGTTTCCAGTTGCACTTCTGGGTGGGGCTGAAGATTCGTCCAGCCAGGCTCAGGGACCCATGCAGCGCCCCCTGGCGGCCACCCCAGATCCCAACAGGGCTGTGGAGAACTCCATCTCCCATGGAGCCCTGCAGGAAGCTGAAGCACCACAGTCAGCCAGGGAGGCTGCCACCAAGTGTCCCGGGGGAGGTATTGAGCAGACCATGGTTGCTCTCCTGAAACATATGTCGAAGGGGTGTCCCGGCCGGGCATGGGACCCAACCGTCCGCCACACGTGTAAAGCACCAATAGTGTCTGTCTGTCAGTCTGTCATTAATTGTAATTATAATTACATTCTGTTATCGCTATCATTTTTGAATATGATTTACTTTTACAAAAGTCCATCCATCCATCCATCCATTTTCCAACCCGCTGAATCCGAACAGGGTCACGGGGGTCTGCTGGAGCCAATCCCAGCCAACACAGGGCACAAGGCAGGAACCAATCCTGGGCAGGGTGCCAACCCACCGCAGGACACACACAAACACACCCACACACCAAGCACACACTAGGGCCAATTTAGAATCGCCAATCCACCTAACCTGTATGTCTTTGGACTGTGGGAGGAAACCGGAGCGCCCGGAGGAAACCCACGCAGACACGGGGAGAACATGCAAACTCCACGCAGGGAGGACCCGGGAATCGAACCCAGGTCCCCAGGTGTCCCAACTACAATAAAAATGTAACAACTGACTTTTAGATTAAGTAAATTAAACGTGAAGTTCTCCAACTTTCATATCAGCTAACTTATTTGGTGATTGCACCTGAATGCTGTGCTATGTGTACACTGTCTAACTTGTTATGAGATTTGTTTTACAGTGTCCAAAATCTAGTATGAAATACTGTATGCAATGCTGAGTTTTATACCATCGCATGTGTGATGAATTGCTGCAAAACTTCTGAAGCTTTGGCAACTAATTATAAAATGGTGCCACCCTGTGTAAAATTAAAATGACGCGGTAAAAATTATATCATAACAATCACAACAGTGCGTTATTTAAGGACATATTCTAGAGAGAAGATAAGTATAAACTCTCATCCTCCATGTTCAAAAACCATCAAAACTCATCAAAGTTGGTGAGAAATATTTGTCTGTTGTGAAATACATTTTTAAATTTCCACATATTATAATACCAGAAGCATTGGCACATGTACAAGTGTTCTTTTATGCTTCAGTTTGACCGGTATTCAGACAAAAGTATTTTTGCATCTCTCACTAATATTGCAATCTGGATCTCCAGCTAAACCTGGCATGGAAGTACCCTCTTAGTATCTCACCTTGTCCATCTGTTTAGCACCCTTTTGCAGCTCGACTCACTATCGCTAACATTTGCCATCTTCATAACATTGGGGTGGTGATCGATGAAGGACCACTATCTCCAGCTCAATCTGGCAAAAAAGGACCTTCTTGCTATCCCAGCTTGTCTGCCCATTCAGCACCCCATCTCTTTTCATCTCAGCTCACTATCACTAACATCTGTCAACATTATAACCTTGGGGTGGTGATCAAGGACCATCGATGATCATGTTGCCATGATCTCCTTGTCTTATAGATTCACTCAGCATGATATCTGCAAAATCAGACCGAGTCTGACAGAATAGGCAGCACAACACTTGGCTCAGACCTTGGTCTTGTCTGGACTACTACTCTCTGCTGGCAAGAAAACCAGAATGTGTCACCAAGCCGCTAGAGATGATTCAAAATGAAATGGTGTTCAACCAGCTGAGACGGGCACATGTCACTGCTCTTTTCAGATCACTACACTGGATTCCTATAACGTCATATATTAAATTCAAATCCTTGATGCTTGCCTACAAAGTAGTCAAGGGGCCGGCACCTGTCCTATATATGGAGACAGTTTTGAGGTCCAGTGCTCCATCTTGCCAACTCAGGTCTTTGATGACGAATAGCGCGTGGTGATGGCAACTCTGTGTGGTATTAAATTGCACTCCAGATTTTTTTCGTGTGTAGCTCCTGGCTGAAAGAATGAGCTGCCCACCTCCATTCGAAATCCAGAGTCCCTCAATGTGTTTAAGAAGGTTTTGACAACTCTTATTTGGTTAATTTCTGTCTAACATATATTAGCTGATAGGATTTTGTAAGCTAGGAATTATAACTCACCTGTATTTTGTTCCGAGCTCTTCATTTGTGATGATCAATTTTGTACCCTTGTCCTGTAACACTTGTTCTCAAACAGTCCCCTAGACTTGATGTTTATTCAATTATGCTGGCATCTTTTGTAAGTTGCTTAGGATAAAAGTGTCTGCTAAGCAAATAAATGTACATGTAAATGTAAAATATGTCTGAGAATGAGAAAGAGTGCAATAATATTCAAATTTCTATTAAAAGTTAAACAAAATATTAAAGAACGCTTCTAGTACTATGGTGGATTTCATGTCATAGTTCACATTACAATTGAATCCAGTAAAATTGAGACTTTTATTCTTAGCACATTTGGCAAAGATGTCTATTCATCTGTGAAGAATACATCGACACACACAAGAGGCTACACATTTCATTCTTCTATTCTTTTAACATTAACTCACATAATATTGTCAGAGGAAAAATTCAGATGATTAGCTACAAGCAGTTAATGACAGTTAACTTAATATCACCACCCTAGTGTGCCAGCAAAATAAGGAAGACCCCACACTGTTCAGTGCAATTTGGGCTGAAATGTTACGCTGCTAGCTGCCTTCTTCATAATCACGCGGCTATGCAATCACATCCTACCAGTTGTGCAGTAAAAGTGTAATGAAACACAGAGGGTTCAGCTTTTAATATCAGGCCTTGGGCGTCTGGTCAAGTAGGCAGTAAAACCCTTTTACAAATCATAATGTTATATCTCCCCCACCGAGGTATAACAATAGATATATGTTTTACATTACAGAATATATACCCTCGTTATCAAAGTGTTAAGCTGAAACAATTTAATTGAACATTTACAGCAAAATTATATACATTTCTGTACATAAACTACATATAAAAATTTATCCTGAGTCACTGCCCTTTTTGTTTTCATTGATCTAAATACACACTGCGATCTCACACTACTCATAGTCAGGCAGAATATAGAGATTTAGGAAAATTAAGAATAATGATTATTTTCTTTTGGGAAGGAAGCCAAAAGCACCTTCCCATGCACCTACCATTCCCCTTGGGCCTGCAATCTTTTTCCTTATTTTTACCAATGTTGAGTATGCTATATAATATTGTTTTTTTCCCTGCTACAAAATCTTGAGGCTATAAACTTATTCCAATTCTTCTTATATTATAAAGTGCCTCATAACTATCTACACCTCCAGGCTCTACACTGATTCATTATCAGCTCATTCTATGCACATTAGAGCCAAAGACAAGTGTAGAAAATCTTTCTGTGATGGTGACAACAGTAGAATGTGATGTGGAGTGACGCTGTTTCTTTTGGATTGTGCCAAGTCCTCTGGCATGGAGGTGCAGCATGTAGCTTTTTTTGGAGCTTTGGTTTTTTTTTTTTTCATTCTGTCAGAGGCACACAGGCTCAATGCAACGATAGTGGCGAAGTGGGCACAGCACAGTCACCCACCATCCTTTCTCAAGCAAACAACAGCAGATTGGAGTTGCGTTTGGCAATATATAAATCTGTAAAGGGCAGCTAACAAGTGCACACCTGCAAATCAGGGCAAGCAACAGATGCAGCAGGCATATTGGAAAAGTTATGGATGCTGTGGCCTGCAGAGGGCACACCAGCCACCCAACCCCGACACAGACAGACACCAGGCACAAGTTCCTCTCACAACTACACTTATTTCCTGTGAGGAAAAGCTTCCCTATCATTCCCCACAGCTGCACAGTAAAATAAAGTGCAACTAAACACAATATCTTCTTTCGGCTGCTCCCATTAGAGGTTGCCACAGCGGATCATCTTCTTCCATATCTTTGTGTCCTCTGCATCTTGTTCTTTTACACCCATCACCTGTATGTCCTCTCTCACCACATCCATACACCTTCTCTTAGGCCTTCTTCTTTTTCTCTTGCCTGGCAGCTCTATCCTTAGCATCCTTCTCCCAATATACCCAGCATCTCTCCCTCTGCACATGTCCAAACCAACACAATCTCGCCTCTCTGACTTTGTCTCCCAACTGTCCAACTTGAGCTGACCCGCTAATGTACTCATTTCTAATCCTATCCATCCTTGTCACACCCAATGCAAATCTTAGCATCTTTAACTGCCACCTCCAGCTCTGTCTCCTGCTTTCTGGTCAGTGCCACCGTCTCCAACCCATATAACATAGCTGATCTCACTACCGTCCTGTAGACATTCGCTTTCACTCTTGCTGATATCCGTCTGTCACAAATTACTCCTGACACTCTTCTCTTCTCCATCCATTCAACCCTGCCTGCACTCTTTTGTCTCCTCTCTTCCACAATCCCTGTTACTCTGTACTGTTGATCCCAAGTATTTAAACTCATCCACCTTCACCAACTCTACTCCTTGCATCCTCACCATTCCACTGACCTCCCTCTCATTTACACACATGTATTCTGTCTTGTTCCTACTGACCTTCATTCCTCTCCTCTCTAGAGCATATCTCCACCTCTCCAGGGTCTCCTCAACCTGTTCCCTCATAGTCCACGGGGACCCCTGTCTAATCTCATCTGTCAACCTGTCCATCACCATTGCAAATAAGAAAGAGCTCAGAGCCGATCCCTGATGTAATCCCACCTCCACCGTGAATGCATCCGTCACTCCTACTGCAGACCTCACCACGGTCACACTCATCTGATGCAACTAAGCCCAATATACAGCACTTTATTTCCTTCTTGTTATTGTCTCTGTCTCTGTCTGTCTCTCTTGTCCTACACTCCTCCTCCGGTAAACGTTGTCCTCTCCCTCCTGACTCTGGCTCTCGGAGTAGTGGCAGCTAGCTCCTTTTAAGCCACTCCTAAGAATGCTCCAGGTAGCTCATAAAGGAGGTCCGGGATCACTCCCAGGTATGGTGAAATCCCAAAGTAGGGCACTGCAGCTCTCCCTGGCTGCTACCACTGAACCCAACAGGGCTGCAGCAAACTCCCAACTCCCAAACCCCAACTCCCAATAGATAGATAGATAGATAGATAGATACTTTATTAATCCCAATGGGAAATTCATATTCTCCAGCAGCAGCAAACTGATATAATAAACAATATTAAATTAAAGATTGATAATAATGCAGGTAAAAAACAGACAATAACTTTGTATAATGTTAAATGTTAACGTTTACCACCCCGGGTGGAAATGAAGAGTCGCATAGTTTGGGGGAGGAACGATCTCCTCAATCTGTCAGTGGAGCAGGACAGTGACAGCAGTCTGTCGCTGAAGCTGCTCTTCTGTCTGGAGATGATACTATTTAGTGGATGCAATGGATTCTCCATAATTGATAGGAGCCAGCTGAGTGCCCGTCGCTCTGCCACAGATGTTAAACTGTCCAGCTCCATGCCAACAATATAGCCTGCCTTCCTCACCAGTTTGTCCAGGCGTGAGGCATCTTTCTTCTTAATTCTGCCTCCCCAGCACACCACCACGTAGAAGAGGGCGCTCGCCACAACTGTCTGATAGAACATCTGCAGCATCTTATTGCAGATGTTGAAGGACGCCAGCCTTCTAAGGAAGTATAGTCGGCTCTGTCCTTTCTTGCACAGAGCATCAGTATTGGCAGTCCAGTCTAATTTATCATCCAGCTGCACTCCCAGATATTTATAGGTCTGCACCATCTGCACACAGTCACCTTTGATGATCACAGGGTCCATGAGGGGTCTGGACCTCCTAAAATCCACCACCAGCTCCTTGGTTTTGCTGGTGTTCAGTTGTAGGTGGTTTGAGTCGCACCATTTAACAAAATCATTGATGAGGTTCCTATACTCCTCCTCCAGCCCATTCCTGATGCAGCCCACGATAGCAGTGTCATCAGCGAACTTTTGCACATGGCAGGACTCCGTGTTGTATTGGAAGTCCGATGTATATAGGCTGAACAGGACCGGAGAAAGTACAGTCCCCTGTTGTGCTCCTGTGTTGCTGACCACAATGTCAGACGTGCAGTTCCCAAGACGCACATACTGAGGTTTGTCTTTAAGATAGTCCACGATCCATGTCACCAGGTATGAATCTACTCCCATCTCTGTCAGCTTGTCCCTAAGGAGCAGAGGTTGGATTGTGTTGAAGGCGCTAGAGAAGTCTAGAAACATAATTCTTACAGCACCACTGCCTCTGTCCAAGTGGGAGAGGGATCGGTGTAGCATATAGATGATGGCATCCTCCGCTCCCACCTTCTCCTTGATATGCAAACTGCAGAGGGTCAAGGGCGTGTTGAACCTGTGGCCTAAGGTGGTGAAGCAGCAGCCTCTCCATGGTCTTCATCACATGTGATGTCAGAGCAACAGGCCGGAAGTCATTCAGCTCACTAGGACATAATACCTTTGGGACTGGGGTGATGCAAGATGTTTTCCAAAGCCTCGGGACTCTCCCCTGTTCCAGGCTCAGGTTGAAGATGCGCTGTAGAGGACCCCCCAGCTCCGATGCACAGACCTTCAGCAGTCGTGGCGATACTCCATCTGGACCCGCTGCTCTGCTGGCATGAAGTCTCCTCAGCTCTCTGCTCACCTGCGCTGTTGTAATTATGGGTGGGGATGTCTCTCCTATGCTGGTATCAGCAGAAGGATATGTGGAGGGTGCAGTAATCTGAGGTGAGAGTGAGATTGGGTTAGGGTGGTCAAACCTGTTAAAGAAGTTGTTCATTTGGTTTGCACGTCTCTCTCGATGGTGGCAGCCCGCTTCGAGCTGCAGCCAGTGATGATCTTCATCCCATCCCACACTTCCTTCATGCTGTTATTCTGCAACTTCTGCTCCAGCTTTCTCCTGTACTGCTCCTTCGCCGCCCTGAGCTGGACTCGGAGTTCCTTCTGCACGCGCTTGAGCTCATGCTGATCACCGCTTTTAAAAGCCCTTTTCTTCTGGTTCAAAAGGCCCTTGATGTCACTTGTAATCCATGGCTTGTTATTAGCATAGCAGCGTACAGTTCTTACTGGAACTACAATGTCCATACAGAAGTTGATGTAGTCAGTAGTGCAGTCAACAACCTCCTCAATGTTCTTACTATGTGATCCCTGCAGGATATCCCAGTCTGTAGTTCCAAAGCATTCTCTAAGAGCCTGCTCTGCCTCAGGGGACCACTTCCTGAATGAGCGTGTAGTTGTAGGTAGGACCTTCACTCTTGGTTTGTAGTGAGGCTGAAGCAGAACCTGGTTATGATCTGCTTTCCCAAGCACAGGCAGCGGGGTGGCGCTGTATGCGTCTTTAACGTTTGCATACAATAACTGCAGGAATCCATAGTGCCGCAGCAACACATGGGTGCTGCCCTCTTGTATCCTGTGGGAGATAATGCCCTTGGTCCTTCTATCCAGTGGTATCCTGGCTGTGCAGGGCCACTGGCCATACGCAACAATACTTCATTTATTTGTCAAGATCCAAAAAACATGATCTAGAGCAGTGTGTCTCAATCCATGGATTGCGACCCAAATATGGGTGCTGAATGCCTTAGGTGGATGGTCATCTTAAGTCAAAAAAATAAGGAAAAAGAAAATTGACCATTTGTTTAATGTTTTATGTGATATTTTCCTTGCATATACTGAGGAATTTAAACGACTCACATATGTCCCGTCATAAGCAGATGACAACATAGACATGTTCCATAAATGCCTCAGAGAATAATCTACTGCAAGCTCTTCCAATTTTGAATTTACCTCACAAAAATCTGAACCAGAGAGGAATGTTAAAGGAAAATCAACCCAGAGTTTCTGAGGTATAGATTTACTTTTACTGTGAAGAGTTTCAAGTAACAGTTATACTGCATTGTCTGTGATGTTGCATTATCAATCGAAATCACAAAGTTTTCAGCTATAAAGACATTTGGAGACAAAGCATGCTACTTGCCGAAGTAAACCGTTGGATTTGTTTAAATGAAAAAATGAAATTCTCGCGGCATCACAAAAGACATGCCAGCATGTTTTTATAACAAGCCAGCAGGAACTCAGCATGTTGTCTTGTTAGACATCAAATTGCCAAATACAGTATAAGACAGCTCACAATATTGAACATTAGAATATTAGAACAATCTAGACAAAACCAGGCCTCAGCACTACAAAGTTCACCAGCCCTTTACACTTAATTCTTCTAAAACAACATCAAGTCTACTTTTGAAAGTCCCTAAAGTCCTACTGTCTACTACACTACTTGGTGGCTTATTCCATGTGTCTATGGTTCTCTTTGTAAAGATAAACTTCCTAATGTTTGTGCGAAATTTACCCTTAACAAGTCTCCAACTGTGTCTCCACGTTCTTGATAAACTCATTTTAAAGTCACCGTCTCAATCCACTGGACTAATTCCATTCATAATTTTAAACACTTCAAACACTGTTCCTTGTTCTTATTCTTTCAGCTGCTCCCGTTAGGGGTTGCCACAGCAGATCATCTTCTTCCATATCTTTCTGTCATCTGCATCTTGTTCTGTTACACCCATTACCTGCATGTCCTCTCTCACCACATCCATAAACATTCTCTTAGGCCTTCCTCTTTTCCTCTTCCATGACAGCTCTATCCTTAGCATCCTTCTCCCAATATAACCAGCATCTCTCCTCTGCACATGTTCAAACCAACGCAATCTCGACTCTAACTTTGTCTCCCAACCGTCCAACCTGAGCTGACCCTCTAATGTCCTCATTTCTAATTCTGTCCATCCTCGTCACACCCAATGCAAATCTTAGCATCTTTAACTCTGCCACCTCCAGCTCTGTCTCCTGCTTTCTGGTCAGTGCCACCGTCTCCAACCCATATAACATAGCTGGTCTCACTACTGTCCTGTAGATCTTCCCCTTCACTCTTGCTGATATCCGTCTGTCACAAATTTCTCCTGACACTCTTCTCCACCCATTCCACCCTGCCTGCACCTCTCTTCCACAATCCCCATTACTCTTTACTGTTGATCCCAAGTATTTAAACTCATCCACCTTCGCCAACTCTTATCCCTGCATCCCCACCATTCCACTGACCTCCTTCTCGTTTACACACATGTATTCTATCTTGTTCCTACTGACCTTCATTCTCTCCTCTCTAGAGTATATCTCTACCTCACCAGGGTCTCGTCAACCTGCTCCCTACTATCGCTACAGATCACAATGTCATCAGCAAATATCATAGTCCACGGGGACTCCTGTCTAATCTCGTGTGTCAACCTGTCCATCACCATTGCAAATAAGAAGGGGTTAAGAGCTGATCCCTAATGTAATCCCACCTCCACGTTATTAAGTTTTAATTGGCCTGTCACAGGTTAGTAATGGAGCATTCATGCCTGTTCCTCAAGATAGACTGGCTCTCCATCTTGAGGCACAGGTGGGATTGCTTTCTGTCTTGCACTGATATTAATTGGATAGATCTGGCCAACCACAACCCAGTATTGAAATAACCAGATCTGAAATTGGATAGATGGATAAAACCAAGCCTATTCTGCCTATGCTACAAAGACAGCAGATTTTTTTTTATCTTTATAGCTACCAGAAGATCAAATGTAATTGATAGCCAAGCTTAATTGAAATACCCTAAAATCCATCCTACCTTTCATTAAAGCACAAATCGTAACCCACAATCGTCCTCAAGATAACTATTTCAAAGATGTGAAATTAAAAGCATTCAAAATTTTCTCGCACACATTGAAAGAAACGTCTAAATAACCCAAAGATCCTTGTGACTGACCTTTATGGGGGTACATCAATGTCATAATGCGTTGTGCGCTCTGTGCCAGTTACCACAGCAACCAGCACAACAAATGGCAATACCCATAAAGAAATCAACTGGAGGTGAAAAAGATGGGGAAACGCAAATCGGAAAAATATTTACAGAGCAGGTATTTGATTCAGCACATTTTGGAACTCTTGATATAAAAGTAAAACAAAAAACAAAATGAATGCAGAAATAACACAAACAATTTTTAAAAGATTCTGCCTTTGTCTTAAGAGTAAATGCCATACTTTTCCCCAATAATATCTCAAACTGCATCCCTGGCCACAATACTCAAGCATCTGTTGCACTGTTCTGTTGTGTTGACAGATTCCATCCTTACATGGAGCTAAACCTTCAATCTGGCAGTGATTATCTCAGGCTTAAAAAGGAAAAATGAAGCTGTAAATCATTTTTTTTTATTCTGTAAAGCTTGCATGATTAGCATGAATTGATAGGTTCAAAATGTAGGAAAGGAGCAGCTGGCATGGTGCTACTCTGTTACAATTGGTGTCAAATGCAAGCTGTCCTTTGCAAATGTACCAAAGTTTAAGGAGCAACTTGAGGGATGCAGTAATAACGCCACCTTGCACTGAAGGAATATGACTGTACCGGGAAGACAAAAATAGCATGTTGTGGCCACAGACATTTTGCTAAAACCACAGTGGACTGCTTTTTGCTAAAAATTGTGCTCATGTTTAACTGTAATTGAATTCTTTTTTATCAAAAATCTGAAATGTTACAAATATTTCACTTAGGACAGCATTGTGTGTTTTATTTTGTAGTTCATCATGTATTTTATATGTTATTTTTTTAAATGTTACATTTAGGGCGGCACGGTGGCGCAGTGGGTAGCGCTGCTGCTTCGCAGTTGGGAGATCTGGGGACCTGGGTTCGCTTCCCGGGTCCTCCCTGCGTGGAGTTTGCATGTTCTCCCCGTGTCTGCGTGGGTTTCCTCCGGGCGCTCCGGTTTCCTCCCACAGTCCAAAGACATGCAGGTTAGGTGGATTGGCGATTCTAAATTGGCCCTGGTGTGTGCTTGGTGTGTGGGTGTGTTTGTGTGTGTCCTGCGGTGGGTTGGCACCCTGCCCAGGATTGTTTCCTGCCTTGTGTCCTGTGTTGGCTGGGATTGGCTCCAGCAGACCCCCGTGACCCTGTGTTCGGATTCAGCGGGTTGGAAAATGGATGGATGGATGGATGTTACATTTAATCTTCGGTTACATTAGTGAAGGTAGACCATGTTCCCAAAGGTTCCCCACAATATGCTGGAGAACAATTTGGTAGCTGGAAGGCCACAGTCCATCTGACAACAGTCCTACCATCCTCTACCCTGCCTGTGGTTTTAATTTTTTACCTTTTGAAGAAACAAGAGAACCACTGTAAAAGGTTAGGGAATCCACCCTGTATACTCTGAAAAAAAATCTTTACGCACAAAGAGTGTAGTCACATAAGGCTGAGCCAAAATCTTGAGTACTAACAAAATGAAATTTTGGGTTTATATAGGAGGGAAACAGGATGGGGTGGGATTTCAGGTGGAAGTGAGGTCTGCAGGAGGAAATGACGAAGAGGCGGAAGTAGGCGGAGTCTTAATTGGTTTTTCCTTCCGGTGGTCTGTGGAAGAGGGAAAAAAGGTGTTAGTGCTGTTCATTAACCCCTAGCTCTGTACGTTACTCCCAGTAAAGCCCTTAGACTGCTTCCCAACACATGTATGTGACAGTGTTTTTCCCTAGTTTGGGATATAATTCAAAGCATCTCTTAGTAACTTTTCCAACTATCCATCCCACACCATGTGAAGGTTGGTGTATGTGCTTGTCTGATTTCTATTGTTCAAAGTTTTGCAGGTTATAATGAACCCTCAGTCTAGAACTCAAATGCCAGACTGTAGTATCTGTTCCGAAGAGAATGGGATACTATATAGATACACTTCCTTGTCAAGATTAAATTAATGCCTTTTCCACATATTTTTATGATCAAAGCTTCTGGGACAAGCTTTCCATCGTCAATGATTAGGAGTGATATGTTTTCACTTTGGCCTTAATGAGTCTGTTTCTGTTGATCAGTGTCAAAAAAAGTGAAATGAAATCCACGCAATATTATGTGACAATAAAATGTGAAAACATCCAAGATGGTGAGTCCTTTTTATAGGAAATGCAATTCCATTTGATGCAGGAAGATTTGGAAAAGAAGGACAATAGTTTGCCTGAAGGGTATCTAACTCTTCATATTTAATGCTCATTAAAAAAATGTAAAAGCACTTGAGAATGTCCAGTGGAGAGCAACTAGGCTGATCATGGGAATGAGGGAGATGAGCTATGAGGAGAGACTGATTGGAGCTGAATCATTTCAGTTTAAGCAGATGGAGATTAACACAGGACATGATTGAAGTGTATAAAACTATGAAAGGAATTAGTACAGTAGATCCCAGCTGTTATTTTAAAATGATTTCTTTAACAGGAGCATAAGAGCACAGTTAGGAACTTGTTAAGGTCAAATTTCACACAAAATGTTAGAAAATGTTTCTTCACAAAGATCCATATACACATGGAATAAATGACCAAATAGTGTGGTGGAGAGTAAGACTTATGGGATCTTCACATCTTGACTTGATGTTATTTTGGACAACCTAGGTGAATAGGACTCATGAGATTGTTGGGCTGAATTGCCTGTTCTCACCACAATTTTTTATAATGATCTAGATAGATAGATAGATAGATAGATAGATAGATAGATAGATAGATAGATAGATAGATAGATAGATAGATAGATAGATAGATAGATAGATAGATAGATAGATAGATAGATAGATACTTTATTAATCCCAGGGGGAAATTCACATATTCCAGCAGCAAAAAATATTAAATTAAAGAGTAATAAAAAATGCAGGTAAAAAAACAGACAATAACTTGAATAATGTTCAACGTTTACCCCCTCTGGTGGAATTGAAGAGTCGCATAGTTTGGGGGAGGAATGATCTTCTCAGTCTGTCAGTGGAGCAGGACAGTGACAGCAGTCTGTCGCTGAAACTGCTCCTCTGTCTGGAGATGACACTGTTTAATGGAAGTAGTGGATTCTCCATAATTGATAGGAGCCTGCTGAGTGCCCGTTGCTCTGCTACGGATGTCAAACCGTCCAGCTCTATGCCAACAATAGAGCCTGCCTTCCTCACCAGTTTGTCCAGGCGTGAGGCATCCTTCTTCTTAATGCTGCCTCCCCAGCACACCACTGCGTAGAAGAGGGCACTCGCCACAACCATCTGATAGAACATCTGCAGCATCTTACTGCAGATGTTGAAGGATGCCAGTCTTCTAAGGAAGTACAGGCGGCTCTGTCCTTTCTTGCACAGAGAATCAGTATTGGCAGTCCAGTCTAATTTATCGTCCAGCTGCACTTCCAGGTATTTATAGGTCTGCACCATCTGCACACAGTCACCTCAGATGATCACGGGGTCCATGAGGGGCCTGAGTCTCCTAAAATCCACCACCAGTTCCTTGGTTTTGCTGGTGTTCAGTTGTAGGTGGTTTAAGTCGCACCATTTAACAAAGTCCTTGATGAGGTTTCTATACTCCTCCTCCTGCCCACTCCTGATGCAGCCCACGATAGCAGTGTCGTCAGCAAACTTCTGCACGTGGCAGGACTCCAAGTTATATTGGAAGTCCGATGTATATAGGCTGAACATGACCGGAGAAAGCACAGTCCCCTGAGGCGCTCCTGTGTTGCTGACCACAATGTCAGATCTGCAATTCCCGAGACGCACATACTGAGGTCTGTTTGTAAGATAGTCCACGATCCATGCCACCATCTAAAAGTATTTCTGCCAAGCAAGATGAGTACTCATAATTCTAGAAGTACAGTTTTAGAGACCCCTGCATTAAAATCCTTAAATTTTGGAGTATACTACAAATTCATGTTGTCCCTTCCTAATACAAAGTCTTCACCCAGTATTGCAAATTAACATTCTTGAAAAAGTAACTGGTGCTGGCATTCTCATTATCTGAAAAGTAACATCACATCCTCCTAAACCCTTCAACGGCAAACTGGTCAACTATAACTCATTTCTAAAAGAGGTCTGATAGGTATCAAAAACAGCAACATTTATTTATATAGTACATTTGTAAACAAGAAAGTTGCTCAAAACACATCTTTGTTTTGTTTCTGGGTGAGATTTCCATGTGTACAGTGGATTCGAAATGTGTTCAGACCACTTCATTTTTCATATTTTTACAAAGGATGTTCAAAAAGTTTCTGCACTTTTTTTAACTCTATTTATTAAGAATTTCAAAAACAAATTACATCACTTTTCTACATAGTCACATTCGTTTGCGATACAATTTTCCCAGCGTCGTACCAACTTTTTAATGACGCCTTCACCGTTTCCAGTGAAAATACAAAAATGCGGAAACTTTTGAACGTATATGGTACAGCCTTGTGCTAAAAATCATTCACATTTTTTCCCTACATCAAGCGATACTCAATATGAAACAGTGACAAAGCAAAAACAGGATTGTAGAAATGTTTTCAAATATATTAAAAAATAAAAAACTTTGAATGTCAAATTGAAACAAAATTCAGTACTTAGTTGAAGAACCTTCCAGCCTGAAATGTTCTTGGGTCTGATGCAACAAGCTTCACACACTTCGCTTTGGGGATTCTCTCAAGCTCTGTCAGATTGGATGGAGTCCATCAGTGGACAGTTATTTTTAGGTCTCTCCAGAAAGGTTCGGTTGGGTTCAAGTCTGGGGTCTGGCTGGGCAACTGAAGTACATTACCATAATTGTCCCTAAGCCACTTCTATGTTATTTTTGCTTTGTACTTGGAGTCATTGTCCTGTTGCACGCTGAACCTTTAGCCCAGTCTGAGGTCCAGAGCGCTCTGGAGCAAGTTTTCATTAAGAACATATCTATACTTTTCTCTGTTCAGCTTTCATCAACCCTGTCTAGTCTCACAGTTCCTACCACTGAAAAACAACCTCACAGCATGATGCCACCACCACCACCATGCTTCACCTTTGGTGTTGAATTACACAGGTGATAAGCATTGCCTGGTTTCCTCCGTACGTGATGCTAGTCTTGGTTTTATCAGACCAAATTTTGTTTCTCATAGTCAGAGAGTCCTTTAGGTGCCTAAACTCTAAATGGGCTTTCATGTGTCTTTTACAGATGACAGACTTCTGTCTGACTACTTTGTCATAAAGCTCAGATTGGTGGAGTGTTGCAATGATGGTTGTCCTTCCGGAAATTTCTACCATTTCCTCACAGATTTGCTGGAGCTCAGCTAAAGTAGGTTCTTGATCACCTCTCCTGTTAAGGCATTTCTAACCCTGATTTCTCAGTCTGGCAAGAAAGTTAGCTCTAGGAAAAGTAGCTGTTCCAAATGTATTCCATTTGAGATTTATGGAGGCCACTGTACTCTTGGGAACTTTCAATGCTGCAAATTATTTTTGTTGCTTTCTGTGGATTTGTACCTCAAAAAAAATTTGTCTCTCTTAATATGGACTTTTCCCCACGATTGCTCAGTTTGTGGAATTGTAGTTGTTCCAAATGTTAACATAATCCTAAACGTCATGGCTTGGTGTTTGCTCAAATGTGTGACCTTCTATAGGCTGGTGTGTGCCTTTCCTAATTATGTCCACAGGAGACAAGTCAGAGAACAAAAAGGTTGTGGAGGACTTCTTCTTGTGGTGCAGGGACAATAATCTGCAGCTCAACATCAGCAAGACTGGTGGTGGACTTCCGCCATGCCAGGAAGCCTTTGAGAACAGTCACCATCCAGGGGGAGGACGGAGAAGTGGTCAGGGCTACAGGTACCTGGGGGTTCACATAAACACCAAACTGAACTGGCGCTGGACAAGAAGGGCAAGAGTGAGACTGTATTTGCTAAGGAGACTCAAGTCACAGCTGCTGCGAATGTTCTACCAGTCCATAGTAGGTAGGTTCAAAAGAAGAACAATGCCTGAACAAACTTACCAGGGAAGCCTGCACCATCACAGGACGGACCCTCACACTGGACACACTAGAAGCTGTTGTGGCAAAATCGGATGCCATCATGAAAAATCCCCTCCATCCCCTCCAGAATGTGCACTCTTGGAACACTTTTAGCCACAGACTTATTCCACCATGGTGTACTACGAAGTGCCTCTGGGGGTCTATTTTGCCCACTGTTTTCAGACAGGTCAGGTCAGGTTGGGGAGCATACAATAATACAGCATGTGGCTGCACCCACCACATGACGAAGCAGCTTAGGATCCTTGTTGGCAACCCCCCAGGCACACACAAGGTCCAGTCCCACTCTCTAGAAATGATCTTCTATCTGCTGCAGCCAGATGTTATGGGGGTGACCCCTTAGCCCTGATCCAGCCACTCGGGTCCTCAACAATGAGTATCCTGCAAGCCGGATCACCCTCAGGGAATCATGCCACATGGCTGTATTGCTGTAACTGATGCTCCCTCACAATGCAGGTAATGTGCCTCATTCGGGACTCTGTGAGCAACTGCTCATTCAACATAAAGTCACACCAGCAGTACCCAAGGATTCTCCAAAGAGACACAGTACTGAAGGAGTCCAGTCTTCATCTCGGGTCACTGAAGAGCGTCCATGTCTCGCAACCATATAGCAAGACAGGAAGCACCAGGACTGTAAAGACTTGGACCTTCGTCTTTCTGCATAGATATCAGGAGCACCGCACACCCCTTTATATGCCCCATGCTCTTCCAATCCGTCTACTGACATCATAGGAAAAGTCACCAGTGACATGAATGTCACTGCTGAGCTAAGTAAACCTCTCGACAAGGTCGACACTCTCTCCGCAGCCAGGCACACTGCTGACGACTGTGCCCAAGAGGTCATTAAAGGCCTGGATCTTGGTTTTTATCGGGACACTCGCAAGCCCAGACACTCAGAATCCTCACTCAGTCTCTTGAGAGCACCGATCAGAGCCTCCATTGACTTTGCGAAGGTCACAGCATCGTCAGCAAAGTCAAGATCGGTGAATCTTTCTTCACCAACAGATGCCCCGCACCCGCTGGACCCTAAGACAGCTTTCAAACAATTCAATTCAATACTTCTACCAGATGTACTCGTTAAGTTTATTTATTTATTTACTTACTAACTGATTGATTGATTATTTGTCCTTTGAGTCTGTATCCCTGTTTTGTATGTTTTTGCTGCTGTATGCATATAAGTTTTCCCATGGAATTAATACAAATTAATAAAGTTTATCTAATCTAATCTATGCATGGGACATGGTAAAAATGAATTTGAACTTTGCATTCTGCACAGCACAGACAAGAAATATGACGACGGGCATGGTTGGAAACTGTTGTTGACTTATTTACCAAACAGGCATTGGTATATCTGTCAAAAGGAAAGGGCACAAAAATTAATTTAAAAAAGACTCCTCCACATAGCAAAGATATTTATAGATGACCATGGCAAGAACAATAATGACCCGGTGCACCAGTTGCTCCTGGTTAATGAATATCTGGCAAAACACGACATAACTGTACTTTGACAGCCTCCTTACTTTCCAGATAGAGCCCCCGCAGATTTCAACTTTTCTACAAAAAAATGAAAGCATTTCCATAGTATTGCTACTTTGAGTCGGCAGAAGAGGTGAAGAGTGCACTATCATGAATAATGGCTTGCAGGACTGCTCTGATACATAGTGCAGAAATTGGAAAAAATGTATTATATCACTGCATACATACAGTGGATAAAAAAAGAATATACCCTTTTTAGCAATTTTCACATTTTTAACCTAAAGCTTAGAGTTTAAAGGCAGCCATACTATTTTTTCCACTAATGTGCTCTCAATACTCAATACAAAAGCAAAAATAAGTCTAAAAAGTGTCTTACATAAATGAATAAATAACTACAATATTTATGTTTGATAAGTATGCACCCCCTTAAACCTCCTTAGCATTATGTATACCCCCCCAAAAATGAGGCAAAGGCATTAAAGTTTTTTTCAACAAGAAAAAATGTTATTATGTGTAACAAAAACACGTAAATCTTCGACCTGAATACAACAGAAAAGGTATGCCTAGTGTCCACTGCTGTAAAAATGCAGATTTATTACACGTCCTTCGTTTGATATGTCACCAACACAGAGCTCAGTGTTACACATGGGACAGCAGAAGCACTTTTCTTTGCACAGTTTCTTAGATTTTTTTTTCTGTTGCTTGCACACGAGAGGGTAGAATGTCTATCTGACTTGCACAATCAATTCAACCCTTGTGTTATTGCAGGCTACCATAGCACACATCACTTTCACTTTCCGAGTCAACGTCTGATGATCGATTCACATCATCATCTCTCTCACTCAATTCAGGTAATGGTTTAGTTTTAGTTCATTCTTAAACTGCCTTCCGATCTTTTCATTTGCCGTTGTGTTTGTCATTGGAGGCTCCACCCCTCTCATGAATATTGATGAGTTAACTTACTGTTACCAGAAGGTGGCAGAAAAAAATAAAAGTATTCTCTTTTTGCAGCGTGATGCATGAAATAACATTTGATTTAATTTGATTTTTTTTTAAACTGATCAACGGAAAAAGTCTCTTTAATGACAAAGTGAAAAGAGATCTCTATTACAAATTTAAAACACAAAATAATTGATGTTAATTATAAATATACACCCCTTTAGTATAACACACCTAAATCCTCATTGGTGCAGCCAAATGGTTTTGGAAGTCATATAATTAGTTTAATGAAGATGACCTGTCTGGGGTTTTAATTGATTGTAGTGTAAATGCCCCTCTGTGTGGCAGGACCAGATTCTATGTGGCAGTCAAACCTACACAGTAAAGACACAAGAATACTCTAAGCAACTCCATGAAAAGTTGATTAAAAAGCACAAGTCAGGGAATGTAAGCAAGAAAATATTCAAGCCACTGAACATCCCTTTGAAGTCCAGTTAAAAATTGATTATTTAGAACTAGAAAGAGTATGGCACAACTATAAATCTGCCTAGAGCAGGCTGTCAGCAAAAACTGAGTGCAAGCAGAAGACTAATGATGGAGGCCACCCAGAGACCTCTGAGAAGTCTGAAGCAGTTACAAGCTTTACTGGTTGAGATTTGAGAGACTGTGCAGGTATGAACTGTTGTCCAGGTGCTTTACCATTCATAGCTTTATGGGACAGTGGCAAATAAAAGAATAAATGCACATGTCATCTCAGCTAGAGCTTGCCAGGAGTCACACAGAAGACTGTGAAGATAGATAGATAGATAGATAGATAGATAGATAGATAGATAGATAGATAGATAGATAGATAGATAGATAGATAGATAGATAGATAGATAGATAGATAGATAGATAGATAGATAGATAGATAGATAGATAGATATGAAAGGCACTATATAATAGATAGATAGATAGATAGATAGATAGATAGATAGATAGATAGATAGATAGATAGATAGATAGATAGATAGATATGAAAGGCACTATATAATAGATAGATAGATAGATAGATAGATAGATAGATAGATAGATAGATAGATAGATAGATAGATAGATAGATAGATAGATAGATAGATAGATAGATAGATATGAAAGGGACTATATAATAGATAGATAGATAGATAGATAGATAGATAGATAGATAGATAGATAGATAGATAGATAGATAGATAGATAGATAGATAGATAGATAGATAGATAGATAGATACTTAATTAATCCCAAGGGGAAAGTCACGTTGAAGAAAGTGCAATGGCCTGATGAGACCAAAATTGAGTTGTCTTAACACCAAACATTTTTAAAAACACACCACCATCCCAACCATAAAGCATGGTGTTGAGAAAATCATTTTGGGGGTATTGCTTCTCTGCAGCTAACCCTGGAAGGTTTGGGAGGGTAGAGAGGAAAATGAATGCAGCAAAATACTGAGAAATTCTGAAGGAAAACATCTGATCCAGTATGCAAGAAACCAGCACTTTGAGAGATTTATTATGCAGCAAGACAACAACCCTAAACATAAAGCCAAAGCTACATATGAGTGAATTTAAGGACAACAATTTTAATGTCCTGAAGTGGCCGAGCCAGAGTCCAGATCTCAGTTCAGCTGAGAATTTGTGGCTGGACTTGAAACAAGCTGTTCATTCACAATCGCCATGCAACCAGACAGAGCCTGAGTAAGTTGAAAAAGAAGAATGGGGAAAATCGGAATTGTGCAGATGTGCAAAGCTGATAGAGAGAGACCTGTGCACACAGACCTGTCATGGTTACCATCTACTAAATACTGACTTGAATGGGGTGAATTCTTATGTGATCAATTACTGTGTGTTTTATATTTGTAATCAATTTGGATCACTTTGCAGAGATATGTGTTCACGCTGACATTAAAGAGTCTTCTACTGTTGATCAATGTCAAAAGCCAAGTTTAATCCACTGTGATTCAATGTTGTATAATAATAAAACAAGAAAACCTTCAACAGTATGAATACTTTTTATAAACACTATATCAAGTTCAGCGGCTCCTTTTTATCCATATTCTTAATGTGCCCCTTTGACATTCTCAATAAAGTTTATTCTTTTGAATTCATAGCATGACACCATCATTCATAAGTTGGACCATATGAGTCAACATGTGCTTCGGGTCTTCTAAGCCTTATTCATTCATATTTTATATTCTACCCATTATACATTTTTTTTGTATCCTTTCTTTTTATTTGACTCTCCTGTAGAAATGCAATGCAACGAAGTACTTATCATTTTCTACCTGCTAGAAAAAGTCAATAAAAATATTTATTACAAGGCATCCCACTCAGAAATTATTCACTATTGTGTGTAATTTTGACTTAAACTCTGTAGCAACAAGTCTGTATTGACTTTATAGTTAACAAAGATATAATGTTCAGAAAACAAGCATGATTAAGATGTAAAAAAATGAATGAAAAAACAATGTTCCTTTTAACTTCTTTTTCCCTGTGAATTTACACACACATGAAAATCAGCTAGTGCTGCTGTGTAGCTGGCACTAGTGTCAAGAATCCAGACCACCCTGGCCTACTTTCGAAAGCACAGCCTAAAACTCGAATCGGCCAGATTGGACTGGAGACACTCAGGTAGTAAAGTACAGAAATTGGCTTGTAAAAATGAGATCGACACTTTAGACAGTAGAAGATTAAGCAAGTAACTGAACATGAGAATGATATTGCACATCTCTGGCCAAATTGTTCCCCAAAACTGAGTGCCATTATGAACAATGCTGCACATCCTCTCTCTGACCCACTAACATGGAAGACTTTCAACCAACAAACTATGCAGCAGAATTGTGTCAAGATACACAACTAGGGCTCCTTTATACCGGCAGCAATATGCCAGTATGATGTTGCCCTGGTACAGTGACTGCCAAGTCAGAAGTTTTTCTAATTTAAATATTTAGTTATTCTGGTCTGTGTTCAGACTACAGAGTGTGTGTATGCATATATATATATATATATATATATATAGTCACTTGCATGTGCTTGCATGGGAACGCCTTAAGGGCTCATGTGATTGTAATTTCCCACCACTCCTGGGGTTGGCGCTGTGTCCTAATGCTTTTTCTCTTCTTCCCTCTGCAGACTGGAAGATTGGTGGCTATAACTGAACTGAAATCACTTTCGGTGTCCATCCACCTATTTCTGCCAGAAGGACTCTGGGCCGGAAGAACCGCCATCTTAGAACAGTTCTGCCCTGAACTCAAGTCTGAAGAGGCGCCTCTGGAATTATTGCAATGTTTATCTTGTTTAACAAAATCTCGCCTTTCTCTTACAGTATATATAAGTTATTTATTTTAAAGAGTTTCTGTAAAAAGCTAAATTTCTTCCTGGGGAGAAATGATGATCTATCCATGTGCCTTATGGATGGTGGCCCTCTGGTTATAAAAAATTACCATTTTATTGCAATAACCTATTTTTCTTATTTCCTCTCATATTATAAATTGTAAAGCATGCAAGAATTGTTGCATGTTGTATGGCATTCAGCTCATTTGAAATATCTATGGGGAAGCATTTGGGCAAGACATAACCTCTCTCATATCTTACATTTGCCCTAAAATTGAAGGTTGAACTCTTCAGATGTCTTCTAATATCACTTCATCTCCCAGCTCATCAACCCCACCACTGCTTTATTTGCTACAAAGACCACAATCACAGGACATTTTCTGTCATTCTGGACCAGACTTCTGACTGAACTGGATCCCTCCATTGAAGGAAGTCAACACTAAAAGGCTGATAAGAGCATGGTGTTGCTAGCAACATTTTCATGAACATTTACTTGATATTTTTTCTTCAATTTTATTTTTCAGTACTGCACATTAAACGGGGTCACTCATGGTTTCTGTCCTGCCCTCCACACTGACTACGTGCTTTGAGAGGCAGATAAACACCTTTCTTTATCCAAAACTCTATAGACTGTTGTTTCTTTATCCACGGGTTTATTGGAATTAAAAAGGTGAAACTAAAACAGAGAAAAAAGATACAAAGCACTTAGTTGGCTGTATATTAACAACAAACATATCCTCCAAATGTATATTACTGTGCCATTATATATATAATATTAATAAACTACTAAAGCAGGGGTAGGCAACGTCGGTCCTGGAGTGCCACAGTATGTGCAGGTTTTTGTTCCAACCCAGTTCCTTAACGAGAACTCAATTATTGCTGATGAAGCACATATTGCTTAAGTGACATTTTAATGCTTCATTTTAGTGGTCTCGCTTGTTAAGGTTCTCCAACCTTAATTGCTTATTTCAATCTTAAACTGCTGCATTCAGTGTTTTAATTGCTCCTTATTAGCAATAAGATGTAAAAGACAAAGCAGCCAGCAGTTCTCCAGCTAGCTTTTTTCCAATTACATCTGTGTGTGTTCATCATGCACTGTTTGATTTAATAAAACACTTAATAGAAAAATGTGACAGACTGAAAATGATCTGTTTTAGGCTTCAAATCATTTGGATGATATCCTTGGAAAGGAAAAAAATCTACGATATAAAAGCCTTACATTGCACAGACTAACAAGCCATAAAATTAAATAAGGTCTGAGATTGGCAATGATTGGTTTCTAATTAAGCAATTGGGTTGAATGAAAACCTGTAGCCACTGCGGCTCACCAGGACCGACATTGCCTACCCCTGTTTTACATCTTATTGCTAATAAGGAGCAATTAAAACACTGAATGCAGCAGTTTAAGATTGAAATAAGCAATTAAGGTTGGAGAACCTTAACAAGCGAGACCACTAAAATGAAGCATTAAAATGTCACTTAAGCAATATGTGCTTCATCAGCAATAATTGAGTTCTCGTTAAGGAGCTGGGTTGGAACAAAAACCTGCACATACTGTGGCTCTCCAGGACCGACGTTGCCTACCCCTGTACTATAGGACTTACTTCCATTTGCAAATAGATATAAAAGGAAGGATAATGTTAAAATAATATAATACATTCGGACAATGCTATCCACAAGCATGAAGATAAGTTCAGGTGACAATGGATTGTGACTAGTGCGTTTCCATGCACATGACAGCAGCCTTCCTGATTCTTAAACTAACTTCCTGATTACCTCACATGACAGGAAGCAAGGAAAAGAGGGAAAATACCAGCTGTACCCACTAGATGGAGCTAAACTGCAAACAGTTTTCACAAGTTGTAACAGAACAGTTTCCCCAAACTTATGTCTGATTCTGCTTTATTTTACAAAGTATTCATATAAAGTACAACTACAGCTGGAACATCTGCTGAGATCTAAAATTAGTGGCACTGCTACTAGCAATGCAGTTTGGATATTTCAAGTCCTTTTGTTTCATTTGTAAATGGCAGGACCGTGCCAAAGAGTCTCATTACATTAAAAAGAACTGGCCTCCCTATAATCATTCAAAGGCAGAAAAGTGTGGCAAGAAAACATATGTCGACTCTACAAAGATATTTCTTCCTCCTCTTCATATAAAATTTAGACTGATGAGAGGAGGAGATTGCATGGAACACACTCAGGGATGTTGCTAAGACTTTTCTCAGCGACTACAGAGCACCAAAGTACATTCTGCTGGCTGACAATGTGCATCAAGCATACAAAACCATACAACATGTCACTAAAGATTAATTTACTGGGTTCACATCTGGACTGCATCCCAGCTATGCTTAAGGCAGTCAGAAGACAAACATAGTAAAAGGTTTCACCAGGACCTTGCAACAACGGAAAAGTGCTATCAAGTCAAGTGGAGTTCATCAGTACTTATTGACTATTGTTGGGTATCTGAAATAAGAAGCATCAGATGCTGAGTACAAACGAAAACCAACTAACCAAACATTTTAGATCAATTGAAGTAGTTAATTAGACATGAAAACAGGTGTCGTTATTAAATTCAGTGCCTATATTTAGCAATTGCATCATCCTGGGAATGACGTTAATCTGCAGCTAGCCCTGCAAGTACGGAAAATAAAAAGTAATGTATTAGCATAAATAGACATAAAACTAATTAAGAGCTTCTATAAGCATTAAACTTAGTATGAATTAGATATGTCAAGCAAATAGTTAAACAAAGGCATTTGCCATATTTCTTTTTTAGTTGAGCTCAGAGCAAAACCACCAATATTGAGTAACTCGGAAAGACAGAGCAAGAAGAGAATGACATACAGAAATTACCCGAGGACAGAGAAGGGGGAACAGGGGGAACACCTGTTGTTTGAAGGTTGACTAAGAAATAAGGCAAGCAGAAAATAGTATTAAATGATGAGATGCAGAAAATATTGGTGGCCAAGAAAGGCCCATGAGAAGCCAGCTGGAGTAGTGAGTCAGAATAGACAACAAAGGCATTGTTATGAGCAAGGTCAAGATAATAAGAAATGATTACATAAACTGTGATTTTTTGCCTGTTCGGGGCTCAGCTCAGTTTGGCCTAATTGGGTTGAGTCCATGTTATTGTTTATTGCAATAAACCTAATTACTCTGTTTGCCTATCCTTCAACTCCTAGAACATTCTTTTAAACTGAGAATCTTCTGCATATTTTTCGCTTCGACACAAGCAGGTTCTCCAACTTACAGGGAAAATTTGGGGTTTGGAGGCAGGATTGGCACTCCAGCCACTATAAAAAAAAACTCATACTGTTCCAGTGTGGTGTTGAGGTGTCACCCGCTGCACTCAGGTCCCAATTCAGGTGGTTCATCGTGTGGTGGATACAGGTACACGCTATCAGTGCATTCTCCCAACCTCCTCCTCCTGTATTTACATGAAATCTCTTCAAAGAATGCTAAATGTTGGTTACATTTACGAGCATCAGTTCTTCATGGCATGGATTTCACAAGATGTTGGAAACATTTCTTTGAGATTCTAGTCCATGTTGACATAATTGTATCACACGATTTCTGCAGATTTGTCGGCTGCACATTCAGAATCTCCTATTCTACTATTTCCCAACGGTGTTCTATTGGATTCATTTCCAGTGAAGAGGAAGGTGTAGTGGAGTAGAAAACTAGTGTTATGTATCCCATAACATAATACATATTTTGTATGTCTTAGTTTGTAATGTTAAAGAGTCAGGAAGCTGGACAAACCAGTTTTCAATCCCTAGAGTTTTATTGACGATAAGAGCACTATCTGGATTAGGGTTTATGACTTAATTGTTTGTTATAACTCTGTGAGTGACATTTTATAAGTCATTACTTGCTGAAAGGCCTGGATGCTATGAACCGTCTGGAGGACTGAAATGTGGCTCTTTACATTTGGCTGTTCTGTTCCACGACACCCCATTGGTCCGATCATGCCAGAACAGCATTGAAAGAACTAAGGGTGTGGCTTGTATCCATTGGGTCAGGATTTGTGACAAGAATGTTTTAAACGGGTAACCCCGCCCCTCTCTCTCTCTCTCTCTCTCTCTCTCTCTCACTCTCTCACTCTCTCTTTCTCTCAACATCTGTCATGAAGAAAAGACCACCTCTCTCTCTCTCTCTTGCGATTTCTCCATGATGAAGACAATGCTATCCTGACAGCTACACTGAGACAAGTATGCAGCCTGTTTCAATACTCTATTCAAAAACCGTGTAGTAGCAAAGACCAAGCAAGACAAAACATAAAGCTGAAAGCCACCTATGGATTCAAGATGCACTGCTACTTAGGCTGTAATGGTATTTTTTATCAAACTGTTTTTAATTTGCATATAATTTGGGCATAGTACCTTTAACACATAATTAATTAAACATGTAGTTCTTTGTCCTGCCTGTTCTTTTACTCTATCTAATTGCCTAAGGTTATACATTAAGAAGAGAATGAGGGAGGAAGTGCTAAAGTACAGTACCTGACCAGAGAGTGGTAAATGTATGGGATTTGTGACATTCTGGTAAAGTCGACACAATAATGAGTATAAAGGGAAAAATAAGGTCACACAGGACCCTACATGGCAAAACAGAAGGCCACTAAAGAACACTGATCTTGTAACCTTCATAAAACTAGCGTGAGATGACTTTTGCTTTATGACATGGAGAATTACATTTGGGAAGTAACCATTAGAAGATGGACAAATTGCGGCCATGAAGAGATGCACGTGGTCATCACAAATTCTCAAATAGGCCCTGGCATTCACACTATGATTGGTATCAACTGGCCCAAAGTGTGCCAAGAAACATTCCCCACACCATTACACCAAACCACCACACCAGCCTGAGCAGTTAACACAAGGCAGGTTGGGTGCATGGATTCATGCTGATGGTGCCAACCTCAGACCCTACCATCTGTGTATTTAACTGGTTTGACATGTTGTGCATTCTGAGGTGCTTTTCTGTTCACATCGGTTGTACCGAGTGGTTCTGTGAGTTACTGTAGCCTTTTTGTCTGCTTAAACCAGCCTGGCCATTCCACTCTGATCTTTCTCATCAACAGGGTGTTTCTATTCTTGCTTTTCAATCCATTCCGAGTACATGAAAGAGCCTTTTCTGTGTGAAAATTCCTGGAGATCAGCAGTTGTAGAAATACTCTAACCAACAATCATTACACAACTGAAATCAGTGTGATCACAATTTTTCCTTATTCTGGTGTTTAACGTGAACATTAACTGAAGCATTGCATTCAGCTGCTGCCTCATGATTGGCTGATTAGATTGTTACATGGATAAGCAGGTGTATAGGTGTTCCTAATAATTTTCCCAGTGAGTATAAATAAAAATAGCCACAAAGCAAATGTTCAGCTTTAAAAAGAAAGTCATGCTGTACTTGCTCTCTAGGAATTGTATCTTATTGTCAAGAAGATTACTGGAGAGAAATTTTTAAAGCCTGATGATCTTCCTGGCTCCAGCCTTTAGCTGCCTTTTAAACAAGATGGACTGTGACCTTTTTCTATCCCCAAGTTATAAAAAAATGCTAAAAAAAAGGTCAAATTGTTAAGGGTAATCTGCAGGTAACGGATGTTTGTAGAAATTGTGTGAGCTGGTGCAGAATGCTGATGTAGTACAAGGAGTCCTCGAGTTACAACGTCTCGACATACGACGTTTCGAGTTTACAATGCTCACTCCCATAAAAACTTAAAAAAATTGAGACGTGAGAAGGAATAAAGGTAAGGATTTTTTTACACTCATTTTTTCTGTTACTACAGTACAGTGTACAGTACAGTATATGTATGTCCTTTTCCTTCTTCTGTGGCTTAGTTGTGTTTTTATGTTCTAGATTATGATTTTGCAAATGTGTTAGGATAGGTAAGCGACTTAGGCTAGGGTTTGTTTCGACTTACACCAAAATTCGGTTTACATCACTGTTGTAGGAATGGAACTGTGTCGTAACCCGAGGACGCTCTGTAATTATAAATTTAGACATTTGCAATGGAGTTGTTTTGAAGAAAGTACGGACATTCTGCCACTTAGATGACATGTTGTATGCAGATGGAAGTGTAGACGAAGCAGTGATAGCCTGGGTGACTTCTTGAAGAGTCTTTATCATTGACTGGGATACCAGGTGGATGGAAGACACAAGACACTACCTTCCCCGGGATGCTAGAGGGCAGCCCCCCTGGGTGGCTGTGGCACAATGGATTTCCACAGAGCATGCTGGGAGTTGGAGTTGGATGTAGCCCTGTTGGGTTCCGTGGGGGACACTATGGGAAGCTGCACAGACAGAAAACCCCGCTTTACTGGGTTTTCATCACACTTACGAGTAATTCCAGTTAACCCTGATGAGCCATCTGGAGCACTCCCAGGTATAACATAAAAGGAACCGTCTCACTCTATTTGGAGAACCAGAGTTGGGAGGAAGAGGAACGAAGCTTGTCAGTGGTGGAGTTGAGGCAGAAAGGAGAAAAAAGAAGAAAAAAAGGAAGTGTGTGCTTGGTGTACAGTGCTGCTGTGGGGATCGAGGGAAAAGCGCTTCCCCACTTCTGAATAAAACGTGCTGTGCTGGAACTCGTGTGTCTGCCTGTCTGTGTTGGGTTGAGGTGGCTGGAGTGCCCCTGTCAGACGGGGACATTTTTTTGTACACTGGGTGGTTTTGTTTCTCTCAGGCAAAGAAACATGTAAATATTACATTTAAAACACAGCAGATGAGGAGGCAATAGGCACCATTGCTGGGACTGAGGTGAGAAGTTAAAAGGCAAAATTCTTGGGTAATCCTATTACTGATTATTGTGATGGCTATCTACTGGGTTTAGGTTTTTGCTGTCTTGCAAAAGAATCACCGCTTTGAAGTTTTAACTGCTGTAGCAGATGTTGCGTTTGTCCACCTCTTGAACCCTCAGGTACCACTCTTGACACGAGGTAAAAGTACAACTATAATTCTTTTTATTATTGTACAGTGCACCAAGCACTCTCCTCACCACACTCATATACACAATAATCCTCTCTACAATAAACAATCCTCCACTCCCAGACACTTAGCCCACCTTCCTCCCAGCTCAGCTCAGTGTTCTGGGCTTCCCAGAGTCCTTTTATAGCTCCTGACCCGGAAGTGGTTCCAAGCCAAACCCACAAGTCCGTTTTCCTTCCGGGTCAGGGCAAACAGTCCTTTTCTTCATCCCGGGAGCACGTCGCTTCTTCCAGTCACGTGACTGATACGTACTCCCGGGTTATAGGGCATGCCAGAGCCCACTAGCCCCCCTACAGCGACTCCTGGCGGCCACCAAGGTATCCAGCAGGGCTGTGTCACAACACTACAAAGTCCATGAGGCCCTGCTGGAACTCGGGGCACAAATATGCTATCCGGAGGGCTCCTCCTAGCGGCCTGGGGGTGGCGACCGGAGTCCATAGCCGGTCGTCTGTCACACTGCTTAAATATACAAACAATACACAATTGTGATAAAAGAACTGCTCCTTCCTTGGAAAATGTTTGTATTTACCTGACTTAGAAATGAACGTGACTGAGAATATTGGTTTCTAATCAGCATAAGTGTACTCATTGATAGTTGGTAACAATACATTTTGTTAACTTATGTTTACAATATTTGTTAAACCCAGGAAATTTGGATGTGCCATTGTTTAATCCATCATCCTGTTGATCTAGGCAAGGACTGAAGGACATTTAAAGTTCTGGGCAGGAGAAGGCAGGGGTGAGGGAAGGTCCACTGAGAACGCTGTCAAGACCACTCACAGAGAGCACAAGGGCTTGCAGGCAGACAAGGGTACGTGGCTGGTACGACGTGAGGCACGGTGTTAGACAGTGAGTATATATATATATATATATAATATATATAATATAATATAATATAATATATATATATATATATATATATATATATATATATGGTTGAAATAGTTTACTGTCAAATAAATGCAAAGAGTACACGACACGTGTTTCGTCCTCATTCTGGGCTCATCAGGTGTACACACGTGTCGTGTACTCTTTGCATTTATTTGACAGTAAACTATTTCAACCATTCTATGATCTGCTCTTCACAAACTGAGGGCACCGTGGCGGATGTTAGCAGATTGCTGGCCAACCACAAAGCGTTACCTGGTAGGTAACCACCCATACAATCAGATTGTGACACAGACTTCGAATGCCGTGAATGTAATTACAGTAATCCCTCGCTATATCGCGCTTCGCCTTTCGCGGCTTCACTCCATCGCGGATTTTATATGTAAGCATATTTAAATATATATCGCGGATTTTTCGCTGCTTCGCGGGTTTCTGCGGACAATGGGTCTTTTAAGTTCTGGTACATGCTTCCTCAGTTGGTTTGCCCAGTTGATTTCATACAAGGGACGCTATTGGCAGATGGCTGAGAAGCTACCCAACTTACTTTTCTTTCTCTCTCTCTCTGTCTGATCCTGACGTAGGGGGATTGAGCAGGGGGGCTGTTTGCACACCTAGACGATACGGACGCTCCTCTAAAAATGCTGAAAGATTATCTTCACTTTGCTACCTTCTGTGTGCAGCTTTTAAGTATGCTGCACGGTGCTTCGCATACTTAAAAGCTCAAAGGGCACGTATTGATTTTTTTTATCTGTCTCTCTCTATCTCTCTCTAACTCTCTCTCTGCTCCTGACGGAGGGGGTGTGAGCTGCCGCCTTCAACACCTTTGTGCCGCGGTGCTTCGCATACTTAAAAGCAAACAGCCCTATTGATTCGTTTGCTCCTTTGAAGAGGAAGATATGTTTGCATTCTTTTAATTGTGAGACTGAACTGTCATCTCTGTCTTGTCATGGAGCACAGTTTAAACTTTTGAAAAAGAGACAAATGTTTGTTTGCAGTGTTTGAATAACGTTCCTGTCTCTCTACAACCTCCTGTGTTTCTCCGCAAATCTGTGACCCAAGCATGACAATATAAAAATAACCATATAAACATATGGTTTCTACTTCGCGGATTTTCTTATTTCGCGGGTGACTCTGGAACGCAACCCCCGCGATGGAGGAGGGATTACTGTACCCCGATCTACATGCTGTCAAATAAACGAACCACACGCCGTGGCGCAACGTTAGGGGCATCGCCTCTGACGCTAACGTCTGAGGTTCGATTCCCGAGAGGGAGTGCAGTGGAGTGTGTACACCTGATGAGCCCAGAATGAGGGCGAAACACGTGTCGTGTACTCTTTGCATTTATTTGACAGTAAACTATTTCAACCATTCTATGATCTGCTCTTCACAAACTGAGGGCACCGTGGCGGATGTTAGCAGATTGCTGGCCAACCACAAAGCGTTACCTGGTAGGTAACCACCCACACTATCAGATTGTGACACAGACTTCGAATGCCATGAATATATATATATATATATATATATATATACTGCGGTGGGTTGGCACCCTGCCCGGGATTGGTTCCTGCCTTGTGCCCTGTGTTGGCTGGGATTGGCTCCAGCAGACTCCCGTGACCCTGTGTTCGGACTCAGCGGGTTGGAAAATGGATGGATGGATGGCTGGATATATATATATATATACTAGGGGGCTTCGCCTCCTGCTCGCTTTGCTCGCCAACCCCCGTGTTTGGTTTTCCACATACACACTTTTAAGATTTTTTTTTCTTTGAATTGTTGCTATTTCATTAGTTTCACTTTTATTTCAGAACTTCTGTAAAAACAATATTTTGAATCTTTGGAGTCCCCATATGTTGAATCTTTTAAATGAGGTCCGTGAGACATGTGTTTAATGACTTTGTACCATAATTCAGGATAGGTTTCTCTGTTTGGAATTTCAGCATAGACAAAACGATCGACATCATCAGCAATTAATAATTTTTTTTGCAAAGTAACCAATAAATGCATGTGAGGTAAACCCCGTTTTTTAAATTCTCTGACTTAAACTTCAAAGCCTTACAATATTTACATACTTCTGACATATCACCTATGTCCATATATTCGATCTCTATTCGCTTTTTCGTTATTTCTCTAATATTTTTTTTATGCTAATGCGATGTTTACTGTCTTTTTTGACACTGTCGTTTTTTTCTGCTTTCATATTCTGTATTTTGCTCTGCATGTATTTCATGCCTAAGTTTTTTTTTTTGAGTCTTTTGAATTCCAGTTTTCATGATCTCTAACCTGCTCTGCATGTGTTTGGCCCCCTTGTTTTTTAACCTCTTTATGACGTTTTACTTTGTTTTCTACTCTGTCTTTTATTTCTGACCTCGCTTTGTCCTGCTTTTTTTTAATGACACCTGGTCCGTGGTGATTATTTTCCCTTTTTCGAGTAATAATTTCCATTTGTTTGCGTTACTGCAATCTTTACTTTCTTTTTTTTATACTTTCTAATTTTCCTACTTTCATATTCTTTCACTTTCTCCACATTTGTATCGCGCCAACATTTTTTTTTTTGAGCCTTTCGAAATTCCACTGCTTTCATTATCTCTAACCTGCTCTGCATGTGTACAGCGTCAATGTTTGTGAATGTCTTTATGAAGTTCTACTTTATCTTTTACTCTGTCTTTTAATTCTGAGCCTGATTGGAATTCCACTTGTTCCAGGCTGATAATTACTTTCCTTATTTTCTGAATTTGCATCTAGATTATTCTTTTTTGGTCTTTTTTTCTCCAACGCTTTTGAGTCTCTTTTCTCCGCGCTGCTTTCTTCTTCCCTTAGTCGTCAACCTTTCATCTATAACGTATTGTCCTTTATACGCTTTATATGCGCGGAGACCCTGGGTCTGTGTGTGCTCAAATCCTTTAGACGACTGAATGTTTTGCTGTCCTTGGTCCTATTTGATATTGGTTGTAAGTAGTCTTGCAAGAATCTCATGTTCTGCATCATCGTCATTCTCTTGGCACAAAGTCTCATGCTTAAGGTCCTTCTGTAAAGAGCTTCTGTAAAAAGTCAAATTGCCCTCTGGGGACAAATAAAGTTCTATCTACTCTATCTAATCATTCATTCATTCAGTTGTCTATTCATTTTTCCAACCAGTGCATGTTGGTTGTGCCAGAGCTGGTCCAGGAAATTTAAGTTCAAGGTAGGAGCTAACCCTGTGTGTTCACTCATAAGGACTACTTTGGTTAAGTGTATGTTCATACTTTTTTTTTTTTTAAGAAATTTTTGTATAGATGCCTAGACAGCAATAAGTCATATGCAAGCAAAAAAAGTACAGGAAACTTAAGCTGATCTAATATCTATCTATCTATCTATCTATCTATCTATCTATCTATCTATCTATCTATCTATCTATCTATCTATCTATCTATCTATCTATCTATCTAATAGGATTTTTTTTATTGTGAC
The DNA here is from genome assembly GCF_900747795.2 of Erpetoichthys calabaricus. Taxonomy (NCBI): domain Eukaryota; kingdom Metazoa; phylum Chordata; class Cladistia; order Polypteriformes; family Polypteridae; genus Erpetoichthys; species Erpetoichthys calabaricus. The sequence continues at coordinate 22,904,204 of NC_041402.2, forward strand.
TATGCAGGTAATTAACTTGAATTTCAACCTGCATGTATTTTACTTACTTTTTTCTATTCAACATTTGTGATATATTTGAATGGTAATAAACATTGTCAGTTTTTTTCTTTAACCAGCTACAGTAGGTTGGATTTTTTTCCTAAACTGTCAAATGCCTTTATTTACTGAAATGCCACATTAGCTGCCAGTCTGTTTGCATAGCATCTCTGACAGAGGTGCTGAAAAGACTAATAAACAGGGATATAATTTATATAAAGCAATATCATTTAAAGTGAAAAATGATCCAAATGGAGTTAAAGAAATATAGCTATTGGGTAAGGATTCAGGGAGCAGATTTTAAACTGACTATGAACTAAATTTCTTTAAAGATTAAATATGCAAAGGATCAGGCAATGGCAACCTCACACATTCACACTTTGGTGGTTTAAGTGAAGTAACAGGCAAGGTGAACTGGTGCAGTAAAGTGCACCTCAAAAAACAGGAGAGATATTTTACAGACACCCGGTTTATGGCTTGCTTCTAAGGTGATGCAAAGCTTACTTTCTCAGCTTCTACTTCAGCTTGACTGACAAGGTGGCTCTGAAAATAGAATACATTTTCAGCAGTACCAATTCATACCAATTTTCTTATATTATCTCACAAATTATAAATAAACTATTTATTAAAAAACAATTAAAAAATAAATAAAATAAAATAAAAAACAAGGGTCTAATACCTGTCCTCTGGAATTTCTCAAGTATTTCTTGTGGACAGATACAGTTCTATCTAAATGACCTCCAGCAGGCCACTGGTGTAAAAGTCTCTGACCAAACAATCAGAAACAGATTTCATGAGGGTGGCCTGAGGGACAATGTCCTCTAGTGGGCCCTGTGCTCACTGCCCAGCACCATGAAGCTCAATTGGCATTTACCATAAAATACCATAATTGGCAGGTCCACCATTGGTGCCCTGTGCTTTTCACAGATGAGAGCAGGTTCACCCTGAGCACATGTGACAGACATGAAAGGGTCTGGAGAAGCCATGGAGAACATTATGCTGCATTTAACGTTCAGGATGACCAGTTTGGTGGTGGGTCAGTGATCGTCTGGGAAGACATATCCATGGAGGGACATTCAGATCTCTACAGGCTAGACCACAGCACCTTGACTGCCATTAGGTATTGGGAAATCATTGGACCCATTGTTAGACACTATGCTGGTGCAGTGGGTCCTGGGATCCTCCTGGTGCATGACATTGCCCGGCCTCACGTGGTAAGAGTATGCAGGCAGTTCCTGGAGGATGAAGGAACTGACACAATTGACTGGCCCCCACACTCACTCGCCTGACCTCAATCCAATAGAACACCTCTGGGTGTGACATTATGTTTCGGTCCATCTGACGCCGCCAGGTTGCACCTCAGACTGTCCAGGAGCTCACTGATGCCATGGTCCAGATGTGGGAGGAGATCCCCCTGGATACCATCCGTTGTCTCATTAGGAGCATGCCTAATGCACATGGGGCCATACAAACTACTGAGTATGATTTGGAGTTGCTGCAATAAAATGTTGGCAAAATGGACTAGCCTGCCACATCATTTTTTCACTTTGATTTTCAGGGTGTCTTTGAATTCAGCCATCTGTAGGTTGATCATTTTCATTTCCATCACAAGATGTGGCATCCTTTCGTTCCTAACACATTACCCAGTCCATATCAGTAGAGATATCCAGCAGGACTTTTTTTTCCCATTGAGATCTGATATGTTTTCAAAGTGCTACTTTAATTTTTTTGAGCAGTTTATCTATCTATCTATCTATCTATCTATCTATCTATCTATCTATCTATCTATCTATCTATCTATCTATCTATCTATCTATCTATCTATCTATCTATCTATCTATCTATCTATCTATCTATCTATCTATCTATCTATCTATCTATCTATCTATCTACAGTATCTAATATGGAGAAGTAACATTACAAGAATTGAAATGAATTACACAAAGAACACTATACTGTATAATCATTCTAATCTTGGTACATTTCTTAAAGCCAGCGTCACATTACACGATTTCTAGTCACTCCATATGTCAAACTTGCCTACTGCCATTGCTGATCTTGTTGCTGAACCATGTGAATTTACATGACCGAAACTTGCTGGGCATGTCAAATTTAGCAACTGTGTGGTGACTTTCTAGCACGGTCCTGCTTGCCCTTTTCTGTGACCACCAATAGCGTGCTCTCTGACAGAGCTGCTGCTGTACAAAGGGTTAACAGGTATGGAAGGTTCAGCTGCAATCTCTGCCCTTTTTTTTGTTTTCCATTCTGCCATGGTACATAAAACACGAGATATCAAACACATGAGCTTCTCTTCTCTTTACTGAGGTCCAAAACACCTGGATTCCTTATTTCTCGTCACTGCATTATACTTTATTTTACTTCTGAATGAGCATTCATTGGTTCTTAGCTCTCAAATACACAGAGCCCACCCCTAAAACTAAAGACAAAATCAAACCTGATCAAAATTGATTAACTCTGATGTGCTAAGATTATGTAAATGAAGGCTATGACTGAAGATTGCTGGAAAAGTCATTTAATGTGACAAGGCTTTAAACCTGAGCACCCCAAACCAGACCTCTAAAATGACAAAAATTTGCCATGTGGGATATCTATTCTGTTATCTGCCAGCCAGGGGTTATCTGCCCTCAATCATTAGAAACAATGCCCTATCTTGTTAGACCCATGGGGCCATTTAGTGATATTGACAGCCTCAGTAGTTCCCTGCAAATCTTCAGTCACCTCTGCCTTCCTTTCATTCTGTCAAGGGATAGACTTCTAGCAATGTCAGGCCACATATGTTCCTGCCTGACCCTACACAGTCACTACTGTGCAGAGGGATTCAACATTTGCCACTACAGGTTTCCCTTTCTCTGTCTGCATTGTCACAGTGCCTATAAAAGGCATTCACTCCCTTCAACGTTTTTACATTTTACTATTCTGGAACATTACAATCAAGTCAGATCATTTATTTTGTGTTTTCAATTTGTAATTAATTTCTACCATTCTGCAGAGATGTTCTCACTTAGACATTTAGGTGTCTTTTTCTGCAGATCAATGTCAAAAAAGCCAAATGAAACCCAATGAAATTCAATTCTGTGCAACCAGAAAATATTAAACTGTTTTTTTTTTTTAAAAAAGGGGGGATTTTTTTTGTAAAGGACCAGGTGTATGTCATAAACCAGAGATGCGCAAGGATCGAAAACTAGGAATCACAACGATCTTTTGTCAGAACAAGGCTGAAACAAGAATCATAGATGAAAATTCAGAAAAATAAGTCTTAAACCAGAAAAGCAATAAAGAAATGATTAGAGGTATTATAACAAGTTTTACATAATCTTGGACACAACGCAAAGGACGTGACAATATTTATATGGTGTGAACACGGTGAACGTGGCCCCAAGGGGACATGGCCACTCCTCCTCCTCCCCCTCTTAAACGGTGATTCAATGGGAAACAAACACAGCTTTTCATCTCCTCTTTGTGGGATCAACTGCTAGCCTGCTGCTTGCTGCCATGCTGCGTGACCTGCATCTCGCACGGGGCTACGAACATTTAAAAGTCCGCACCACAGCTGTCCTTGTGTCTCACTGCCTTGTCTCTCTTCCCCCAGACGTCCTCTCCTCTGGTCGTGGCTCCCGAGCGCCCCTTTGAGAAGGAAGATTTTGTGTTCTTTTGATCGAGAGGCAGAGCTGTGGCGACCGGTTCGACAGTGTGCCCAGATGTGCCTTGTGTTTGTTCCACCAGTATTTGAATAACGTTTCTTTCTCTTGAAACCCCTGAGTGGACCTGTGCAACTTTGTGATCCAAGTGTGACAATGGTACCACTGATGATGTCACATGTAGCAAACCCCAGAGAATTCCGGGTCCCATGGCAGATATCACCACTGTTGCCAGTACGTGGCGACGTCCACAAGAAAAATAAAATGGCATCACAGCATAACAGTAAAAATAAGTAACTTTCTTTGTGACTTGGATCACAAACTAAATGTCAAAATTGAATTCATTGGGTATTAAAACCTCATATCTATATACAGTCAGTCCTTTGCGATTCACAGGGGTTAGGGGTTCAGGACCCTCATGAATGCAAAAATCTGTGAATAGCTTCAACAATGTAGGCTTACACAGAGAGAGAGATAAACGTACAATAAATGTACAGCACGATTACAATATCACTGTATTCAGATAACAGTAAAATACAAACCTGAGGTTTGAACTGTATGCTGTCAGAGTCAAATCACAAAGAGATTTTCAAGATAGAAAGAATGTCTCTAATTGATTCGTGTGTCGAGCCGCCACATTGCTGTGAAAGAGATGAATGAATTACAGCTGTTAATTATACTTCTTAAATACACATTTAATCACACAAGTACGTGATTAGTTTCATTTCTCATGTCCTTGCCAGTGACTGATAAAGAACCACTGGAGTAAGAATCCTGTAACACTAGATTATACTGGTTCTCCTTATCAATGCTTAACCTTGTACAGAAGTAGCAGCAGGACTGGGTCACAGATCAAGAGGATTTAATTAAAATGTTTTCTATGAATGCTAAAGGCAAAGGCTAATAGTTAACACCTAGAGCTTCAAGGACATTAAGTGTTCTGTATAACCAAATAATAAAAATCATTTACAGGCCTATTTGTACATTAAAACAACATTATTATCCACTTTCCCCACAGGAGTAGCTGCTGCAATGGCTTCACAGATTCCACGCTCTTTTTTCCTGATATACCTTACTGGAGAACAACCACAGCAGCTGACTTTACCAAACAAAATGGATTCCATAGTACAACTTTTCCCTTTGGGGTTATCACTTTGATAAGCACTTTCAGAACCATTAGATGCACGTTTTGGACCCATGATTATAGGGGCATTTCCATATATCAATACTGTATATAGGGGTAAATTCCCCCAACAACAGAAAAACTACATTAGACACCAACATTCCCAAAAATGCTTTAACTGGTTTGATTGGAATTTGGTGATATTTTTTTACTTGTTGATAATAATGCTACAGCGACTGGGATGTTCTTAAACAGCGCATTCTGTTGTCATCTCAATGCTAAAAAGCTATTGCGTGGAGAAATGCAGTTTGCAGTTCATGCAGATGAGCATGGCAAGCAGAAGAGTAGCAACCCCTACTCAAGAAGGCACACGTACATGTGTCTTCATGAGCAGGGGGACCTTGCTGGTGCTGCAAGATTTCAGTCCATTATGGTGTAGTGTGTTACCAGTGGTGTTCTTGGTGACTGTGGTCCCAACTGCCTTCAGATCATTAACAAGCTCCTCCAGTGTAGTTTTGGGCTGATCCCTCACCTTTCTCATCATCATCCTCACTCCATGAGGCAAGATCTTGCATGGAGCTCCAGACCGAGGGCGACTGATGGTCATTTTATATTTCTTCCATTTTGAATTATCGCACCAACAGTTGTCACCTTTTCACCAAGCTTCTTGCTGATGGTCTTATAGCCCTTTTTGCAGCCCTTTCCAGGCTTGTGCAGGTCCTGTCCCTAACGTCCTTTGACAGCTCTTTGGTCTTGCACATGGTGGTGGAGAGGTTGGAATGGAAGAAATTGATTGTGTGGACAGTGTGCTTTATACACATAACGAGTTGAGATCAGGAGTATCAGTAATTGATTGATTGATTGATTGTAATTTGTGTGCCATGTGGGCAGACAGCCAATCTGTGGGAATAAAAATTCTGGCTGGGTTGTAGGGGATCAAATGCTTATTTCTCTCAATGATATGCAAATCAATTTATAACTTTTATGTAATGTGTTTTTTTTGGATTTTTGGTTGATATTCTGTCTCTTGCCATTAAAATGAAACTACCATAAAAATTAGAATCTGTTCATTTCTTTATAAGTGAGCAAACAAATTCAGCAGGGGATCAAACACTTATTTCCTCCACTATACAGGTGCTGGTCATAAAATTAGAATATCATAACAAAGTTGATTTATTTCAGTAATTCCATTCAAAAAGTGAAACTTGTATATTAGATTCATTCATTACACACAGACTGATGTATTTCAAATGTTTATTTCTTTTAATTTTGATGATTATAACTGACAACTAATGAAAGTCCCAAATTCAGTGTCTCGGAAAATTAGAATATCAATTAAGACCAATGCAAAAAAAGGATTTTTAGAAATGTTGGCCAACTGAAAGGTATGAACATGAAAAGTATGAGCATGTACAGTACTCAATATTTAGTTGGGGCTCCTTTGGCCTGGATTACTGCAGCAATGTGGCGTGGCATGGAGTCGATCAGTCTGTGGCACTGCTAAGGTGTTATGAGAGCACATGTTGCTCTGATAGTGGCCTTCAGCTCTTCTGAATTGTTGGGTCTGGCTTATTGCATCTTCCTCTTCACAATACCCCATAGATTTTCTATGGGGTTAAGGTCAGGCGAGTTTGCTGGCCAATCAAGAACAGGGATACCATGGTCCTTAAACCAGGTACTGGTAGTTTTGGCACTGTGTGCAGGTGCCAGGTCCTGTTGGAAAATGAAATCTGCATCTCCATAAAGTTCGTCAGCAGCAGGAAGCATGAAGTGCTCTGAAACTTCCTGGTAGATGGCTGCGTTGACCTTGGACCTCAGAAAACACAATGGACCAACACCAACAGACGACATGGCACCCAAACCATCACTGACCGTGGAAACTTTACACTGGACCTCACGCAATGTGGATTCTGTGCCTCTCCTCTCTTCCTCCAGACTCTGGGACCTTGATTTCCAAAGGAAGTGCAAAATTTACTTTCATAAGAGAACATAACTTTGGACCACTCAGCAGGCGAGACGCTTCTGATGCTGTCTCTTGTTCAAGAGTGGCTTGACACAAGGAATGCGACAGCTGAAACCCATGTCTTACATACGTCTGTGCGTGGTGGTTCTTGAAGCACTGACTCCAGCTGCAGTCCACTCAGTCCAGTCCACATTTTTGAATGGGTTTTGTTTCACAATCCTCTCCAGGGTGCGGTTATCCCTATTGCTTGTACACTTTTTTCTAGCACATCTTGTCCTTCCCTTCGCCTCTCTATTAATGTGCTTGGACACAGAGCTCTGTGAACAGCCAGCCTCTTTAGCAATGACCTTTAGTGTCTTGCCCTCCTTGTGCAAGGTGTCAATGGTCGTCTTTTGGACAACTGTCAAGTCAGCAGTCTTCCCCATGATTGTGTAGCCTACAGAACTAGACTGAGAGACCATTTAAAGGCTTTTGCAGGGGTTTTGAGTTAATTAGCTGATTAGAGTGTGGCACCAGGTGTCTTCAATATTGAACCTTTTCACAATATTCTAATTTTCCAAGATACTGAATTTGGGACTTTCATTAGTTGTCAGTTATACTCATCAATATTAAAAGAAATAAACATTTGAAATACATCAGTCTGTGTGTAATGAATGAATCTAATATACAAGTTTCACTTTTTGAATGGAATTACTGAAATAAATCAACTTTGTCATGATATTCTAATTTTATGACCAGCACCTGTATATATAGTCAATAGGTCAAACGGTTTGCGAGCTACAGGTGATTTAAAATCCTGGACAGACAAACGGACAGTCATGGTAGCATATTACATAAGAAGATAAAACTGATTGTATAAGTACTTACCCCTTTCAGATCAGTATTTAGTACATGCCCCTTTGGCAGCCATGACAGCCTTTTCTCCACCCTAGCGTCCCGCTTCTTCTCTTCTTTTTGTTGGCATCTTTTTGCGTTAAAACTAATTAAGTCAGTGTTTGTGTTGCAATTACTTAGCATGTTTTCTTTAATTTTTCACTTAAGCTGGCACTTTGATATATGAAGAGGTAGGGGAAGTGGTGGTAGGGATGAGAACGGCGCCCACATGCGCCGCACGGCCACCCTGCTGGTCACTGCTGAGAGTTGATTCTACAATAAAATAAAATAAAAATAAAAAAGAGGAATAACCTTGGAGGTCAATCATCATCCAGACAGCGAACAGTAGAGATCACGTGGTAGATGTCTACCAAATTTCAGATCAATAGGTCAAACGGTTTGCGAGCTACAGGTGATTTAAAATCCTGGACATAAAGCGGACAGCCACGGTAGTGTATTATATAAGAAGATATACCCCAAATAATTACTGAATTCAACAGAATGCAGTTTACTCTAAAATTGTGTTTTGCAATGACCATCAAACAAAAGTCTATTCACTAGAAAAAGTAAAGATTAAATGAATCACAACAGCAGATATGTTCTCAAAACACAGAAACTGGTACAAATTTATTGTCACCAAGTCAAGGTCAATTCCCATGGGATTCAAAAGCCAGTCAAAGCAGCCAACAGACTGTCTATACAAGTCATTCTAACGTTTTACTTCACTTCCGAAAAATGTAAAATAAAATACGCTGAACCTTGCTTAGGTTTTCAGCTTCCCCACAAAGCACTGCACTTTCGTTTCAGCCAATCAAGACTTTGAAATTAATGTGTTTTACCTGAAACCTGTCAGTTGAAATGGTTAAAGCATCCATCATATTTCATCCTAGCACCAATATTAACAGAGCACCCGGTCATCATAGGGCCAAATCAGACAAACATCCACACTCACATGCTACCATTTTAGAATCTCCAAAAGATCTAACGAGTATATCTTCAGGGATATAAGAGGAAAGCCAGAGTGGGATTTAAACCAGACATTCAGAATGCATGAGGCTGCTCTGCCTTTTGACATCAGTGATAGGATGACTCATGTGCAGCTCTTTTCAATTTAAATATACTTTTGGCCACTTACACGTGTTTATGGATTTCTGGAATTACTCGGCACCTAATGCTGACATTTTTAACAAGACATTCTTAAACACAGCACACCTTTTAATCATTTCATGAGTACATTTAAATGTCACTTAATTCTTTTTTATTGGCAGATATCATTCCAACCAAAATATCAATGACTAAGACCTGCCCACTCAATCCTGTTCAGTTCATTGTGTCTGCTGTGATTGTAGACAACCTGCAGATATGGCATATTCATTTAGTTCTTCACTTTATTTTAGAGCCTGATGAACTATTTGACATTGAAACAAAAGTGTGGCTCTATTCGTGCCACAAGGGAAGCTATCATATCAAACTTGTTATCACCCTGGAGATGACAGCTCCTGTAAAACAACATCAACGCTAATTAAATCCTACTTAAAACCTTCAAGCTTGGGTAATCAGTTTTGCTGATCTGAGTGACATTTTTAAGGCCTTTAGACAGCCTGTCTGACACAAATGAGGCAAAGAATTGGCCCTTATCATGACCCTATTAAAAAAAATACTCATCTATCCTGAAGATGGCTACTTAATCCAGAAAACAGATAGGAATAACAAAACAGTTTTTCTGTCATTTTTAATGTCTGAAAGTCTGCCTACTCTATGAAAGGTATAGTGTGCTTTCATTAATGTTTTATTTTTCTCTTTCTGTAATGTAATATTTAACAAGTGACATTGGTCATATTTTCCTTAAATTATTGATAGGCTCTTATATTTGATTTAACTGAATAGTACTCGGTTAATGGTTCATGTGCTTCCACATACAGAGATGCAGAGGATGGCTCAGAATTAATGCCATCTTGAACATTAGCTTTGAAATAATTGTGCATGATTATGATATTGGTAATAATTTTAACTTTTTTTGATATCAGCAAACATGTTGTAAAGTTATATGTTCAGATGCTCCAAAGGAACTGTGTGCTTCTGGTGAATGTGTCCAGAAAGAGAGCAACTCTGGGGTTTCTAGTCTATCAGACCATAAGAGAAACAGGTTGGCTTGCCAGAAGAGCTGTCTTCTCTGTTCTCGGCCATGTTACTGGAAGGCAGGCTGCTCAACATGCAGCAATGCTTTTTGTATTCTGACTTTTTAACAAATAAATGAACAGTTCTCTATTAAAATCATGACCTTTCTAAGTTATTTTCCTAAATTGTGTCTTGTTATTTTATTTTGCATTTTATAAAATCCTGCTGTATCACAACATACATTATAATAAAGTATTCAGACTACCTTCTGCACACTTTATAGTGTTTTGTAGATTTAATTTTAAATTGATACATTTGAAATTTTTGACCATTTCTACACTCAGTAACCCATAATGACAACGTGAAAACATGTTTTTAGAAAGGGTTTGCAAATTGGTTAAAAATGAAAAACTGAAAACTCTCAGTTATATAAGTTGTCATCCCCTTGATTCGGTACTTTGTAGAAGCCCCTTTGGCAGCAATTACAGCTTTTGGACTTACTGAGTATGTCACCACAAGCTTTGTACACCTGGATTTTGGCTGTTAATCCCATTCTTTCTGGCAGATCCCCTCAAGCTCCATTAGATTGGATGGGAAGTGTCTGTAAACTGCCATCTTCAGGTTTCTCCATAGATGTTCTTTGGGCTTTAGCTGGGCCAGTCAAGGACAGTCAAAGACTATTCCCAAAGCTAATCCAGCATTCTCATGACTGTATGCTTCAGGTTATTATCATGCTGAAGGAGTACCATTGTCCCAGTCTGAGGTTGTGTGCACTCTGGATCAGGTTTTCTTTAAGGTTCTCTCTGTATTTGGTTGCATTCATCCTTTTCTCGATTCTGACCAGTTTCCCTTCTTCTGAGAAGCGACCAGAGGGATGGTATTACAAAAAAAAAAGAAGACGCTCGCGCACAACAGCAAGGCAACCCCCCCCCCCCCCCTACAGGCACCGGACGGGACACACACCAAGAGGGGGATTCAACAAGCCCCTGGAACACAAAAAAAAAGAACACAAAACCACCCCACACACCCTACAAGCAACGGACGGGACACACACAAAGAGGGGGATTCAACAAGCCCCTGGAATACAAAAAGAAAGAAGACGCTCGCGCAACAACAATCCTCACCCACCCCCCCCCCCCCCCCCCCCACATCAATAAGAAGTGACACCCAAAGCCACATTTCTAAAGGAAACGTCCATATTAAACATACGTCATCTCAACACCTTCACACTAGGCAGCATAGGTGTCAGCATAGGTGGATCTCCTTACAATAAAGCACTATTAACCGTTCAACTGCAGAAAAGGCTAAATATTAACAGTGAGTGCGATCCTCCTTATTACTTATCCATATTTCGCATGCTGAGGAACAAACAAGTCATGAATACACGGTCACGGGTACAAAACGATTCGGATCGGATAACGGGACCAAACACACGAACACGAATGAAACAACAAAATACACGGCGGCGCATACAACGCGCTTCGGAAACTCCGGGAGAAAAAATGTCTCGGATCAAAAAACGCAAAGCTCAAGTAACCCTGTTACAGAGACGTGCCCAAATGGACAGACACAATGAACGTAGACGCATACAGCGCGCGTCTCAAAGTGCTGCATCGAAACAAGCACAATTTCAAACCGAAAGAGCTCGCGTCGCAGACATTCAAAAAAGGGAGCGAAGAGACAGAATAAATGAACGCAGACGTGTACAACGTGCATATGAACTGCCAGAAAGCAAGCAAGCAAGACTCCAAAAGCAGAAAGCTCAACTGACCGACATACAAAAACGGACAAGGCTCGATACAAACAATGCACGACATAGACTGAAACGGACTTTTCGCAAAGCAGAGGCGAATCAATTAAAACTCAAAAATAGCGCGTCACAAATAATGGACATGCAACAACGCGGCACTGAAACGCCACAAGCAAAACATGCCCGTCGCGGACATCAACGCCAGACACCTGCTAAACGCTTACGCCAGTTGGCTGACAACGCCTTCAATAATGAGTCCACTATTGAGGAAAATTCATTGGGATTAATGAATGTCATTTGCAATCATTGTCATTCACTTAACTTCCCAGAAGAAACAACTGGCAATACAAATAATGAATTTACACGTTGTTGTCAAAAGGGGCAGATTAGACTGCCTCCTTTACATTAATATCCTGAATATCTACAGAAGCTTCTAACGAACGATGTGCCTGAAAGTAAAAACTTTATGAACTGCATTAGATCCTACAATAGTTCATTTGCTTTTGCATCTACCGGAGTACATATCAGGCCACCAAAAGGCAATGGCCCATACTGCTTTCGCATATGTGGACAAATATTGCATCGCATTGGAACAGTGCACCCTGAAACAAATCAACAACGCAAATATGCACAAATCTACATCCTAGATCCAGATGAGGCAATCTATCAACGAATGAACCTTCCTGAAAACAAACAATGCACAGAGCTTATAATGAGAAACATCACTCATGTCATAAACAATCACCCATTAGCTAAGTCTATAAAAATGCTACATGAAGTTGAAAAGGAGGCCAATACAAAAGCAAATGCAGAAGGTATAGCAGCAACTACAATTGCTTTAGTCTTGATAAAGGACAAAGAACAAGATCCAAGACGATACAATCTTCCCGTCGTTATCCTAGAATTGACCTTACGAGTTCTGACCTAGAATTACCTTTTACATTGAAACGCCGACAGTTCCCCATTAAACCTGCATTTGCCATGACCATCAACAAATCACAAGGACAAACCATGGACAAGGTTGGCATCTACCTCTCTGAACCCGTTTTTGGACATGGACAACTTTATGTTGCCTTCTCACGTGTTCGACGTTCATCTGACGTTAAAGTTAAAGTTATAAATGATCCATGCCAAGGAAGACTCATTCAAGGACAAGACACCATCTTTACTACTAATGTTGTATACAAAGAAATATTCCAATAAAACATTACTCTATGCCAAAAACTCTATTTTTTATTTCTATAGGCATCATCCAAACCTGCACACTATTCTATATCTAATTCATACATCTCACTCTTTGTCATGCCCCAACGCCAGGGGTTGGCGAGCGAAGCGAGCAGGGGGCGGAGCCCCCTAATAAATGCCTAATTGAGGAAGTCCTGCTGAGATGGTTGCCTTTCTGACAGGTTCTCCCATCTCAGCAGAGGACTTCTAAAGCTCTATTAGAGTGTCTGTTGGGTTCTTGGTCACCTCCCTGACCTAAGCCTTTCTTCTCCGGTTACTTAGTTTGACCAGATGGCCAATTCTAGGAAGTGTCCTAGTGCTTCCAAACTTCTTCCATTTCACAAGTATTGAGGCAATTGTGCTGCTGGAAACACGCAAAGCTTTAGAAATGGTTTCAAACCCTTGCCCTGATCTGTACAGGAACACAATTTCACAAGTCTATAGAGAGTTCCTTAGACGTCATGGCTTAGGTTTTTGCCCTAAGTTAAGTGTATTGTGGGACCTCACATACTAAGGTGTATGCCTTTCTAAATGATGTTTACTCAGTTCAGTTTGTCACAGGTGGACTCCAATCAAGTTGTGGAAACATCTCAAGTAGAATTAAAGAAAACAGGATGCACCTGACCACAATTTGGAGTGCCACGGCAAAGGGTCTGAATACTTCTATGAATGAGAAATTTTAGTTTTTGATTTTTAATAAATTTGGAAACCTTTCTAAAAATGTGCTTATTATGTCCTTATGGGTTACAGAGTGTAAATTGATGGGCAAAAATGGCAGATGTATTTGTTTAAAGTTAAATCTACAACACAATAAAGTGTGCAGAAAGTGAAGGGGTTGGAATACTTTCTGAATGGACCGTAGTATCATGATTTGGCCGAGTCCTGAAATAATGACTAAGAGCTCAAGGTTATCAAATGTAATCTTTTATTTGAATACAAATGAAGTATGAATTCAAGGTTCAGAGTGCAGACAAAAGCAAACACAGGTTATGACACAGGAACCTGTTTCTGAGCTGCGGTTCAACAGGGATCAGTGCCTGGGCAGCTGCTCTTTTTTATTAAAATAATTAAACATTTGGTTGTCCTGGGAGCAATTGGAATTTCTCCAGAAGTAAATGTGGTGGCTCTGGGTGATGATTGGGAGTTCTGGCCTGCTGTATTGATGGGTTTTTTACACTTTGTTAAACAAGACTCATTATATTTAGTTTGTGTAAATATTAGGATTATTTTAGGATGATGTGGTGTCACACACAAGCGCTTGGGAGGCAGGCTAAGGGCTTAACTGCGAGTAAGACACAGACACTAGAGTAGTTGAATGGTGCTATTGCCTTTTCTCCTTCCTCCACAGACCAGCAGAAGGAAAGCCTGCCTAAGACTCTGCCTATTTCCTCCTGGAATACACCGCCTACCAAGACCTCACTTCCGGCTATGACCCCACCCCTTCCTGTCTCCACTGTCTATAATCCGACCAGTTGAAGCCTCTTGTTAAGTCTTGATTACACTCAGTCTTGAATGATAACTTGTTTGAGAGAATTTTTTTGTTTGCCTACAGTATATGGGGTGGAATCCCCAAACCTTTATCTTCTTTGTTGTGTTTTCTTTACAGTGGGAAAGGTACAGTGTTTAAAGTGAATAAACTAGGTAAGCTAACATTTTTTTCTGACAATGTGTATTTAAACAGGAATTTAGCAGGCAGGTGCCCTTTTGGACATTGAAAGAATACTGGGATGCATGCAAATAAAATGAAGAATACTGGGAGATGGGTGAAAGTAAAAGCAAATATTAAGAAAGTGCAGGTAAACTGACCAGTGTGTATATGAACATAAAAAGAATCAGAAAAACTTTGTTAACATGTTCTCAAGTTCAGCTAAAAGTAACTTTACTGACTGTGCTGGTATCCAAAAGGTTGCTGGTTCGAATCCCCATCATTGCCAAAAGAGATCCTACTTTGCTGGGCCCTTGAGCTAGACCCTTAACCTGTAATTGCTCCAGTAGTGCTGTACAATGGCTGACCCTGCGCTCTGACCCCAAGGGGTATGCGAAAACTAACAAACTCCTAATACAAGAAATTGTATAAGGTGAAATAAAGAAAAAAAAGAAAAAAAGTAAGAAGACCATTGGAAATTATCAGTTGACCAAATTTGACTGATGCAACTATTGAAAATTAGCTACTAAGTTTTAAGAGTACTTAATGACAGTTTTTGGCATGAGAGAGTGAGAGATGGGGTAGGACATATGTGAGACTGACAATATTGAAGACAAAATGAGGCGTTATGCTGTTAGGGGATGAAAGTAACAGTGCCATCATGCTAAAGGAGACAAGTGTTAAGAGGGAAAAGGCTGCACAATGGTGTGTACTGTAAAAGAGTACTTTAGCCAGATTAAGAACAAAGAACTATGGACTCTCAGTTTACACAGTGTGCTCACCAGAGCAAAATGGCTAACAAAACAAAAATATTTTGCGGTGCCAACACGGCCTTCTTCATTTACTGATAATGTCCGATAAATAAACAATGCTTGATGGCGGTAGAAAAATAAAAAAAGCAATTGTCACATAGTGGAGTAGCTTCTAAGTGTTTTGACTCTGCTGATGGGTTGTCAGACTCGGAACTCCAAGTTGTTGTGCGTGATAAAGACGCCTCCTTCTGAAGCTCCATGACCGGAAGGAGCAGCGCTCACTGGATAGTTTCTTGAGAATGTGGAGGAAAAAAATGAAAAGACTGTTAGTGGCAGCACCCCCTCTCAGCCCAGGATGGTATCACATACCTGGGAAGAGCGTGGGTGGTAATCCTCAGGTCCTGCATGTGTGACAACGGGCATATTTCTTGGTTTTACTGAATGGAAGCTTGCTGCCTGGGCATTCACTTGAATCATTCAGGTTTTATGTTTTCATCCATTTATTTTTTATAACATCTGTCATGCCCGGTTTCTCTGAAAATAAATATCAGTGTTGAAAATAAAAGCTTTAACTGTCTTGTTGATAACTGACACTAGCAAATGTAATGATTATTAAAAGAATAAGCTGCGTTCATCCCAGTGCAATCCTTTCAGAGGCAGCAAACTGGGGGTGAGCCCAGCAGAAGCAGGCTCCTGACCTCTGTTAGAATATTCAGTGCAAACCTTTCCAGGGTAGACAGTCCATGCCAGACATGTCTGCTCAAAATCCTTTCAGTGGTCGCAAACAGGGAGAAGGCTGTGTTTGGCGATTTACTAGGGTGTTCAGAGGTTTAGCCATTGCAATAGAGAAGTGGGCAGAGGTTTAGTATTGAATGCTTTACAGTCGTAGTCAGTCCTTATTAAGGATTCTTTTTTGTGGACACTTTCATGATAAAACACCTTGTTAATTTGGTGCACAATCACAATGTAACCCTTCCCAGAACAAGAGAATGGAGAGGAAACTGAAGCATAGTCAATCAAAATAAATTAACTGAAGTGGTCCAGCAATCATAGAGCAGTGAAACAAACCTACTAAACCCAAAAATGTTCACTTTGTAAAAGTACCAGTGTCTTTAAAATGTACAAAAGTGTTTTGTGTGGAGATTAGATGAGGAAGAACTGTGGCTATTTTAAACTTCAGCTGTTCTTAAAGAAGTCAAGGAAACAAAGCATTCAGTCAATATTTGTTTACTGTGGAAGAAGCAGTACATATACAACTATTATGATATATTTAAAGATGCCTACAAAATAAACGTCTTATTTATAATGCCCCAGAATTAAAACCAGCAATAAAACATCCCGTTTGCTTGTATTCAGTGAGGTCAAATAACTTTTTTTTATGCATCTTCGAAGTAAACATTAAACATTTCTGGTTCTTAAGACGGAGCTGTAAAATTGTCCAAACATAAGAACATCCAGGAAATTTATGCTGCCTTTCAAGATCTGTACATAAAGATGTGCTGCTATATTTTAAAGGCTTTAAAAGCTCTTGTTCAATAAAATTGCACTTAAAAAATAAACAGAGAGACAGTAGACATGGTAGCTGATGGTTTCACTTGCACTTCTTGAAATGAGAGCAGTAACAGCCTTACAGTTCATGGTTATATTATGCAGTACGTACCATGCCAGGACTGCGTTTTTCTTTGCAACATACATAATGATAAGATTTAGAAATTAATGAACTGAAGTATATGGAGTTCTGTAAAAAGTCAGTGGGAGGTTTGCTGATACTCTCCTGACCATATGAAACAGTTTTCATTTTGTCACTCCTAGAGTAAATCACATGTATTGTGGCATTTTTAAAATTGAAACATTAAATCCATAGCCATAATCATCACTGTGCATATATTTAGTTTTGCTAAAAGTTATATAGAGACATAAAGCTAAAATGGGTTGTTTTTTTTTTTATTTCTGCTGATATTGTTCAAGTCTATTCTATCAGGCTGTGCGTGGTGACCCTGACAAAGCCCTCGGTGACACCCAGAATCCACTGCTGTATTTTTGATATTTGTATTTACTGAAATGCAGAACACCTAGACCTTAAATTAAATACATGCACATTGTATCAAGATTAACAGTGTTAAAATGTCACTGATTACAAAAAGTGTAATTTATTATTATCTTTTTAATTGTGCAAAGTGATAACTATTGTTAGGATATTTTAGGAGAAAACTCCACACAATTTAACAAGATAATAAGGAAATGCCAGGAAGAAAAGATACTTGTTTCTATTAAACTGTAGATACATTATATATTCACACTAGCTATGATACCCATCTAAGACGGGTTGCAGTAATAAGTAATATACATAGATCTCAGCGTTAATGCTTGCAGTGCACACTTCATTTTATATGTCTCTGTTATATTCCATTTGGCGTGGGATTTGTAAAAGCAGTGTTAATGTTTGTGATGTTCCGAATATTGGAATGACAAATGCAATGCATTTTATTGCTAAAAATATTTCTGAATCTCCCACAAAATGGCCACACATACACTAATCCTTCTATTATACACTAGCCACAGGACCTGTGGAAGACCGGTAATAGAATTATTTTAAAATATTTGCTATCTCTTGCCCTATTTATATAGTCGTGGCCAAAAGTTTTGAGAATGACACAAATATTGGTTTTCAGAAAGTTTGCTGGTTCAGTGTTTTTAGATCTTTTTGTCAGAAGTTTCTGTGGTAAACTGAAATAAAATTACAAGCATTTCATAAGTTGCAAAAGCTTTTATTGATAATTACATTAAGAGTCAATATTTACAGTGTTGGCCCCTCTTTTTCAAATGCTCTGCAATTCGCCCTGGCATGCTGTTAATCAATTTCTGGGCCAAATCCTGACTAATGGCAGCCCATTCTTGCAGAATCAATGCTTGGAGTTTGTCAGAATTTGTGGGTTTTTGTTTGTCCACGTTTTATTTTGTAGTGTCTCTTCTATTTTCACACGGTTTATTTTGCTTATAAATCGAAAATGGAATAAGAAAAAAGATGAGTAAAAGATGAAAGTGGAAAACCAAAGCTGATTTCATGATAATGAGATGTGCAGCACAAATTAACTCTTTAAACTCAGCCTCATTTTTGTCTGTTTTCTGCTACTTTGATTTACTGGCTAAAACTTCATCGTCATTTACTGAATATTTCTCTTCAACCCCTCAAAATAAAGATCAGGCATTTCTGTTTCAGAATTTTACAGCTGGAGAATCATTATGTTGTACACATATGTTATGGCACAATAAGTTGCAAAAGTCAATAACGTTTTTACCAAAAAAAATGTACTTTGTTATTCATGTTTCTACAGATGCTGGAATAATCTTCCAAACACTATTTGTTATGAAATTACTACAAGTAATATACATAGTTTTACTGTTTTGAAGCAATACACAAAACAAAATTCTATTTTTTTCTCCACTTTTACTGTAAGTAAGTTTCTACAGCATACTGTCATACATGTGCGCTTAGGAGCACACCAACAAGCCCTAAGGTGAGTGATATTACAAGGGATGAAGGGCTGATTGTATGTACTAATGCCTCTCTCTCTCCATCAACAGAATCAAAGAATATCAACCATAACTCACCCACAATACTTCTGATCACCCAAAATGGGTACCATCCAACAATCACATCTCCACATTCCATGGATTCCATCTTCTGTCTCCCACTTATGATGTCACTTCCAGCCCTCCATGATGACGTCACTTCCGGCCCTCCATGATGACGTTATTTCCATCTGTCTGCATTTTATGTCATTTCCTGTCTAGATCATTTCCTGCCACCATTTTTAATAAAAACTCTGTGTATCCATTACTCAATTGTCAAAAGCTCTTGTTTTTGATCACTTGTTTGCGCCATTTTTTCATTGTGTCTGACTGACATTATATAGGGTCATTCCCCAACTCTTCTTGGAGTTTTCCAGAGTCTTTATTATATTACAATACATATCCATTACTGAAGACCCATAGCCCGTATATCATTTTGAAGAGCAGATCTTGCTCTGTCAGAGTGTATAGAGTTGGCAAGGAAATTATACTGTGTATCCAAATTACAACACCAATAACTGCAAAATTCAAAGACTTCTTTACAAAACGAAAATAAAGTTCTGAAAAATAGGAAGTAGAAAACACAGAAAGTGGAATGGGGTGATATTTGAAAGTGTGGTAGAAATTTAACATCTTATTAAAGAAAGAAACATTCTCTAAAATGACAAATCAGTAATCAGGCAGGAGAAAAGCTGTTCATTGCATTGGCAAAATTCCTTAGAGGGACTATTCTTCAAAAGCAGTCAGTTACAGCCTGGTCAGAATGGTCAATAACAAAAAGAACAATATTTATTTATATAGCACATTTACATACAAATGATGTAGCTCAAAGTGCTTTACAGGACAAAGAATGAGAAAAAAGTCAAAATATAAAAAATAAAATTAGGCAACACTAATTAACATAGAATAAAAGTAAGGTCCGATGGCCAGGGAGGACAGAAAAAAAAAACTCCAGATGGCTGGAGAAAAAAAAAATCTGCAGGGGTCCCGAGGCCACAAGACCACCCAACCCCCACTGGACTTTCTACCTAACATAAACGATCTCAATCAGTCCTCATAGTTGTCAGGCTTCACATGGAAGAACTGATGATGATGGTCATGTGGACCTCTGGCCTTTAATCCATTAATGTGGGGACAGTACGGTGCTTTGATCAGATGGTGGTGGAGGCGCAGATCAGCACCACAGAAAACCAGAAAGAGAACAGCAGAGAGAGTAGGGGTTAATAAGGATTGCGGAGCCACCATGAATGATAATGAAAATTAAATGCATATACAGAATATGAGGGTTAAACTAAAATGAAGCTATGAGAAAGTTATGTAATGTGTTTTTAGTAGTTTTTTAATGTGCTCCACTGTATTAGCCTGAGGAATTTCTATTGGTAAGCTATTCCAGATTTTAGGTGCATAACAGCAGAAGGCTGCCTCACCACTTCTTTTAAGTTTAGGTCTTGGAATTCAAAGCAGACACTCATTTGAAGATCTAAGGTTATGATTTGGAGTGTAAGGTGAAAGACATTCTGAAATAAAGGGTGGAGTGAGATTATTTAAGGCTTTGCAATCCATAAGCAGTATTTTAAAGTCAATTCGGAATGACACAGGTAACCAGTGTAGTGACATCAGAACTGAAGAGATGTGCTCGGATTTTCTTTTGCTAGTTAAGATTCTAGCAGCTGCATTCTGCACTTGTTGCAATCGATTGATGTCTTTTTTTGGGTGGTCCTGAAAGGAGTGCATTACAGTAATCTAGCCGTCTGAAAACAAAAGCGTGAACTAATTTCTCAGCATCTTGCAAGATTATAAGAGGTCTAACTTTTGCTATATTTGTGCTATAAGTGAAAAAATGCTGTCCTAGTAATCTGATTAATATGTGATTTAAAATTCAGGTCAGAGTCAATAATTACCCCTAAATTCTTTACCCCTTGTCTTGACTTTTAATCTGAATGGATCAAGTTTATTTCTAATACCCTCATTACTGTATATCCATTTTTGCCAATCACTAAAATTTCTATTTTCTTCTAAATTAGTTTGAGAAAATGACTACTAATCCATTCAGAAACACAAGTAAGACATTGTGTCAGTGAACCAAGAGAGTCGGGGTCATCAGGCGCTACTGATAAATACAGTTGTGTGTCATCAGCATAGCTGTGGTAGCTCACGTTATGCCGTCAGAAAAACAAAGTATTGAGGTTCATTTTATAAACTTTTGAACTTACATACAGTGTCAATCAATGCATAAATTTACTCCGGTTGGTTCATTGGTTTACACCCAAATGACTTATATAAAATAAAAGTATTTTATATTATATTCTGTTTCTTCTTATATCTTTGAGTTGAGCCACCACCCTTGACATTTTTCTGCATATCACAACTTTCCATTCTTGTTCTTTACAGGACATCTACTGATTTCTTAGTCATCTGTTAATCATCTTTCATTACATTTTGTTGTTCTCTTGATCTTTATTTGGTTTTCCAACATTTATTAACCCTTTATGCTATTTCTTTAATATGAATCCTATGTTACCCTAAAATTATTCTTCCACTCATTTACAGTAGTAGATAACAGGCTGTCTATCAAAATGAACACAACTGAATCAGGGCATTCAAGAAAGTCATATGGGGTGGTTGTGATACAGCAATTCAACCATCTTGGAGGGAAGCAAAAAACATTCCAATTTGCATTAGGATATGCATTACAACATTTTTAGGGCAACACACTGTACTGTAATAATAGCAATAAAGAAATGATTTATGCAATTTGTTTAAATTGTGAATCATTTTTAGGTCCCATCAGTGAGTCGAAAACAATGAGGTTGGGTTTAAAGGGTAAAAGTGTAAACAAAATATTTCATATATTTTAATATATCCATCAACCCTAAAATTGAAGATTTATAGTACAGCATGAAGTGCAGATTGGCTGAAACCTCTTTAATGAATAAATAGAAGCAAGAGAGTATAGGAATGGAGAAGGCTGTGTTTCAAATGAGGCAAACTAGACAGAGAAATTGAGAGACACTTGTGCCTAAAAGGCTTAGCATAATGTGCTGATATTTACTATTTAAATACTTGAAGAAAGTTTAAAGTCTAAACTGCAGAAATATTCAAAAGGATGGAGCCTCTCTTTATGTGCGTATTCTTTGTGCAGAACACTATTTGTCAGAACTATTGGAAAACCTGAGTGGCTGAATAATGCTAATTCTTGTATGAATGTTTTAAGGTCTGAAAATGTAGCTTTCTCTAGTTCCACGAGTCTCATTAAAAAGCCAAGCACAATACTTATGCGACTCTTTGAGTTATTTGTTCAACATCTAACATTCATAGGCAAGATGCCTTTTTATTTGTATGAAGCCAACCATGAAAAGGTAGTAATAATTTGCAGCGTTATTATGAATTTGCTTTCCCAAAATTATAATAGAAAAAACTGCACTGAGGCAATTCTGCATACCATCTACGTGTCCAAGAAACAATAGGACCATTCAGGTGGCAAGAATGTTGGAGAATACTGCAATTCATGTTCACAGCTCAGTGCTTTTCAGACAGAAGTGATTCACGCTTCAAAAGGTTTGTATGACAGTAAAATAACATTAAAACAAGATTCAATTTATTTTCTTTCTAGTGGAATTCTTTTATCTGTATTTGTCAAAAAACTGTGTTTAGGAAATCTATGTAGTTCATCATAATTGGTGGGTTTTTCAGTGTAATGGAATGGAACTCATCTATTATTTGGAACACTCTGGTAGAATAAGATCCTCAAATTCTGTTGCCTGCCAGATTGTCGCGTCAAGGAAGTATCTTTGATTGGAAATGACTGAAAAGGTGAATTAGTTCACTCTTTACTTTGCTAGACGACCTTTTCATTTGATTTTCTTAAGGTGTTTAATCTAATGTAGCTGTAGGAGAAACAACACTCCACTTTTTGGTTAGTAGGCTGGATCGATAACATTTAGTAGTAGTAGTAGTAGTAGTAGTAGAGCTTTATTGTCATCTTAACAATATACTTACAGTACACAGTGGGACGAAATATCGTCCTCCAGAGTCAAAAGGTGCAGTACACAAGATAAATATATATATATATATATATATATATATATATATAACTAAAAAACATATACAGTATTACGTAGTATTATTTATTCCAGAGAGTGTGTGGAGTAAAGAGTCCAGTGTGGAGGAGGGCAGCATGGTGTTCAGGAGCCGGACTGCTTGGGGAAAGAAACTATTGCACAATCTCGCAGACCTGCTCCTGATGCTGCAGAGTTGTCTTCCAGATGGAAGAGGAGTAAACAGTTGGTGGGAGGGGTGGTGGGGGTCAGCCATGATGCTAGTGGCTTTATGAAGGCAGCGTGAGGTGTAGATCTCCTGCAGACTGGGTAGAGAGCTGCCAATGATGCACTCAGCAGTCCGCACAATCCTCTGAAGGGCTTTGCGGTCGGAGGCATGGCAGTTTCCATACCAGACTGTAATACAGCTGGTCAGGACGCTCTCTATGGTGCCTCTGTAGAAGGTGGTAAGTATGGGTTTAGGGAGGTGCACCTTCTTCAGTCATCGCAGGAAGTAAAGACGCTGCTGGGCTCTTTTTGTAAGATAGTTGGTGTTTTTGGTCCAGGACAGGTCCTCTGTGATATGAACACCTAGGAACTTGGTGCTCTTCACTCTCTCTACTGTGACGCCATCAATGTTGAGTGGGAGATGGATAGCCTTTATCTTCCTGAAGTCAACAATCAACTCTTTTGTCTTTTCAACATTAAGAGACAGATTATTGTCTTTACACCAAAGTGCCAACCGTTCCACCTCTTCTCTGTACGCCGCATCATGGTCGTTCTCAATGAGTCCCACTACTGTAGTGTCATCGGCGAACTTGATAATGTGGTTTGTATCAGAGTTGAAGGTGCAATCATGGGTCAACAGCATGAAGAGTAGCGGGCTCAACACACAACCCTGGGAGGCACCTGTGCTCAGTGTGATGGTGTTAGATCTTTTATTCCCAATCTGTACTGTTTGAGGTCTTACAGTGAGAAAGTCCAGAATCCAGTTGCAGGTGGAGGTGTTGAGTCCGAGCAGATCCAGCTTACTGATCAGCTGCCTGGGAATGATAATATTGAATGCTGAGCTGAAATCAATGAACAGCATTCTTACATGTGCATTGCGGTGATCCAGATGTGACAGGATCAGGTGGAATACCATTGAAATTGCATCGTCAGTTGATCAATTTGATTGATATGCAAACTGTAGAGGGTCCAGTTTCGGGGGCAGCTGATTCTTTATGTGACTCAAAACTAACCGCTCAAAGCACTTCATAATGATTGGAGTGAGTGCCACTGGGCGGTAGTCATTGAGTTCTGAGGATGTAGCTGTCTTTGGGACAGGTCTGATGGTGGTGTTTTTAAAACATTGTGGCACAACAGCTTGGCTCAGGGAGATGTTGAAGATGTCCACTAGGACATCAGTCAGCTGGTCAGCACAAGCTCTGAGCACACGTCCAGGTATGTTATCTGGTCCAGCAGCTTTGTGTGGGTTGACCCTGATGAGAGTCCTTCTCACACTAGCTGCAGACAGGGACAAAACTTGATTGTCTGACGAGGGGATGGTCTTCCATGCTGGTTTATTGTTCTGTGTCTCAAACCTGGCATAGAAGGTGTTAAGAGCGTCTGGAAGAGAGGTGTCGTTAACACACATATGCGGTGGGGCCTTATAATCCGTGATGGTTTGGATGCCCTGCCACATTCGACGAGAATCTCTTGAGCAGGCGAAGTGATCACTAATTTTCTTTGAATACTTCCGCTTTGCTAACTTAATGCCTCGGGACAGGTTGGTTCTAGCTGCTCTGAGTGCCACTTCGTCGTTAGCTTTGTAGGCAGCATCCCTTGTTTTCAGCAGCTCGTGAACTTCTGCTGTGAACCATGGCCTCTGGTTAGCGCGTGTTGAGACAGATTTGATGACGGTGACATCTCCAATGCATTTGTCAATGTATCCTGTCACTGCTTCGGCATACTCATTAATGTCAATGTGATGATCAATGGTCGTCGCTTCTCTAAAGACACTCCATTCTGTGCTCTCAAAACAGTCCTGCAGGGCTTCAGTAGCTCCATCTGGCCATGTTCTGATCTGCTTTATTACCGGCTTTGTTCTCTTCAGCAATGGCATATATGCCAGAGTAAGCATTACTGTAATGTGATCAGACAGTCCAATGTGAGGGTGGGGAGTTGCTCTATATGCAGACTTCATGTTAGTGTATACCAAGTCCAATATATTGTCTCCTCTTGTCGGAAATTTAACATGCTGGTGGAGTTTAGGCAGAACAGTCTTTAAATTCGCTTGATTGAAGTCCCTAGCGATAATAAAAAATCCCTCAGGGTGGCGAGATTGCAGGTCACCGATGGCCTCATACAGCTCGCATAGCGCCTCCTTAGCATTTGCATCGGGAGGAATATACACTGCCACAATGACAATAATACTGAATTCTCGCGGCAAATAATAAGGTCTGCACTTAACTGCCACAAATTCCACCAGCGATGAGCAGTGCTTCATGATCATACCTGTGTTTCCACACCATTCTGTGTTGATGTATACACACAGGCCGCCACCGCATGTTTTTCTGGATCTGTTGCCGTCTCTATCCGCACGGATAGCATGTAGCCCTGTTAGCTGTACAGCCGCGTCGGAGATATTATCATTCAGCCAGGTTTCCGTGAAGATAAAAACACAGCAGTCTCTTACTTCGCAACGTTTTGCTCTTAGAAGTCGGATATGGTCCAGTTTGTTGTCCAATGAACGAACATTTGCCAGAATGATGGACGGAACAGCCGGTCTGGTTGGATTAGCCTTTAGCTTAGCTCGGACACCTCCTCGTTTACCGCGCTTCCGGGTACGCTCACACCGCTTGCGGCGTCTCCTTGCTGGGATGATACCTGTAGGTGATTCGGGGGCGGGTTCACGGAGCAGGCCTAGCTCACGGAGCTCTTTTGTTAGATCGTCTTCAGGTAAGTTGTTGGTGTTAAATCTTGAATTGATTTCCAGAAGTGTGACGCGGTTGTATGAGAGTCTTTGTGTGTCTTTCACACACATGATTTATTGACTGTGCAAACAAAATAAATAGTTAAATAGTTAAAAACAGCTAAAATGCACCTTTTTTTTTTTGAATCCGGAGTAGCCGCTGCGCTCTAACGCACCGCCATATCTCACCTCATCACCTACTCCCATTTATTAATCATAGCTGAATGTGAGGAGCTGCCTTTGTTGTTGGATGGAAAAACAAAGTTCAGGGAGGTTCCAAAATCAGAGAAAAACATTTCAACCATTTTATTGCCCCATGGAGCTCACAATACCACAGTTCAACAGTCCCACACAAGTAAACTAGTAGGTGTCTACTGGACAGCTTTGCAAGTTTATAAAGTCTGCATCATTGATTTTGTGAGAGACAGGAGTGCTTATGATTATTATAAATGAGTAAGGATTATTCAAAAGAATCAAATTACCTAACAAACAACACCATATCCTTGCATTACACCAACTGCAAGATGAGAAGAATGAATTCTGTTTCACCCATTATGATGGTTTTGTTTACCTTCACTTTACCACAGTGTTTTCCGAGTTGCTAGTAATATGTTTTACACATTCCACAAGTCTGTGATGGCCAGTGCTGGGCTGGTAATGTCACTTCAGCTGAGGCCCACCGAATCAACAAACTAATTAAAAGGGCTGGCTCAGTTATGGGACACACTCTGGACCCCACTGGAAGTCATAGCAAAGGAGCAAATTAAAATAGAATTGAGTGCCATTATGAACAATGCTGCACATCCTCTCTCTGATACACCAACACTGAGGGCTTTATCTTTAGCTTGTGTTGTCTTTAATTTATTTGTCATTTTGGGGTGTATTTGAGCGAGTGTGGTGTCTGTGTTTGTTACAATATTTCTTGACCTTCTGCAAAAAGCTAAAATTCCCACTTGGAACAGATAGATAGATAGATAGATAGATAGATAGATAGATAGATAGATAGATAGATAGATAGATAGATAGATAGATAGATAGATAGATAGATAGATAGATAGATAGATAGAACTTTATTTGTCCTCGGGGGAAATTTTGCTTCCTTTAATGATAGCTATATATCTGTGTAGGCCATTTGCGATTCTGCTTAAAAATTAAATGCATCCATCCATTTTATGAACCCACTTGATCAATTCATTCAAGTAATTCATATTAAACATACTTATATTCATGGGCTCAGGATGGTATAAAATAATCACAAATATTAATGTAAAACATGTGTCAATAAGTGGACACTGGAGGGCGCTGTTGCCCTGTGAAACCCAACAGACAGATGCAGACACTGGTTTAAAAGCACCCAGAAGTATTTTAATTTTCTTCTTCAAAGTGCCCAAAAGCACCTCCACCATCATAAACAAGTAAATCACTATAATAATCCCACAATGTTAAACACAATAATTCTCCTTCTCTCCTCCCAACAGCTCCGTCACACTCCCTCCCAACTCCGGCTCTTTTGCTGGGTCTCCCATGGTCCTTTATATAGTTCTTGACCTGGAAGTGCTCCTGTCCTTCTGTCCATGTGATTCATTAGCACTTCCGGGTCAGATGGAGACTTGTATTTTCTTCAGCCTGGAAGTACTTCTGTTCTTCCATTCCCGTGACTTTGGAGTATTTCTGGGCTATATGGGAAACAAAAATCCCCACATCTCCCTGCAGGGTCCCATGGTGGCACCCATGGCACCCAGCAGGGCTGTGAAGCCGAACTCCATCTCCCATGGTGCCCTGCAGGAATCCGGGACACCTCTAAGCTGCAGTGAAGTCTCCATCTAGCGTCCTGGATGTGAGCTGTGTTGAGCTGCCGGCCGTCCATCACACATGTTAGAAAACTTACACATGGTATAAAATTTAGATGTGTTTGGACATTTACTTAAATATTTATTAAAAAAAATTAGAAAAACAAACTGTTACGGGGGCTCCTCCTCAACCAGCACTGAGGTCTGGGTAACCACTTTTATCTTCTTCAACAGGGTTGTTTAATGACTGATCATCCTTGCTTTAAAATGTAACCACTACATCTCAGATTTTGATTAAATTGCTGTGCTGGATTACTTCACCTTTCAAAGTTGCTGGTGTGAAAAAAATTTCCTGTGCCTTATACTTTTCAAGATATTGGAGGATGAACATTTAAAGAAAATGTTGTATACTGTACATTTGATGCATGGTACATCACAGAATGATGAAATAAAACATAGAAAAGACCACAGCCAACATAATATATTATTTTAGACACCTATAAGAATACATACTACATAAAGCACATTTGACAAAAAAAAAAAATAATAACAATAAAAATAATAATCTGTAAGTTGTTTATTCACATCTAGCCTTCATGATTCTTTAATAACCATTCAGTTTATATTTTAACAATTATTTTGTATTAGATTACACTATATTAATAATATTATTATTTTTTAAAAACACCTTCTCATAAGTAACCTCCCAAAATTTTTAAGCAATGTTGACTAAAGTGGCCCCTCCAGGATTAGGGGCCCTGAAGCTTGAGCTTTATTAGTTTCATAGTTAATCTGCCTTTTTATAAACAGATTAAAGTTTTGCTCCTGGTGTTTACCAAAGACACGTTTTTAAGTACAAGCTGCAATTAATAAAGGATAAAAATTGTCTATAAAATAGTAATATTTTAGACTTTGTGGTAGGTGCTGTTACTTATGATTTCCAAGAAGTAAAGTCAAATCAAGTTGGGGAGCTTGCACTGGTACAGTGCGTTGCCGCACCCACCACATGACAAAACAACTCGGGATCCCGTTTTGTAACCCCCCTTGCAGACACACGGTCCAGTCCCACACTCCGGAAATGACCCTCTATCTGCCGCAGCCAGATGTTACATGGGCGACCCCTTGGCCTGGTCCAGCCACTCAGGTCCTCAACAATGAGGACCTTACGAGCCAGACCAACCTCGGGGAAACGTGCCACATGGCTGTAGTGCCATAACTGATGCTTCCTCACAATGCAGGTAATGTGCTTCATTTCGGACTCCATGAGCAACCGCTCATTCAACACAAAGTCAAACCAACGGTACCCAAGGATTCTCTGAAGAGACATAGTACCAAAGGAATCCAATCTTCATCTCAAGTCACTGGATAACGACCATGTCTCACAACCATATAGCAAGACAGGAAGCACCAGGACTCTAAAGACTTGGACCTTCATCGATATTGGGAGCGCCACACACCCCTTTCCAGTGACATCATGACACCCCATGCTCTGCCAATCCATCTACTGACTTCATAGGAAGAGTCACCAGACACAGGAATGTCACTGCCAAGGTAAGTAAACCTCTCGACAAGGTCGACACTCTCTCCGCAAACAGACACACTGATAATGGCTGTGCCCAAGAGGTCATTAAAGGCCTGGATCTTGGGTTTATCCAGGAGTCTCGCAAGCCCAGACACTCAGACTCCTTGCTCAGTCTCTTGAGCGCCCCAATCAGAGCCTCCATTGACTCCACGAAGATTACAGCATCATCAGCAAAGTCAAGATCTTTCTTCACCAACAGATGCCTCACCGCTGCTGGACCCCACAAACTTGCCCAACACCCAGTCCGTACAAACATTGAACAGAGTAGGAGCAGAACACACCAACTGACGAACCCCAGAATCAACTTGGAAAAATGCAGAGGTTCTGCCTCCACTCTGCAAGGCACTCACAGTACCAGTGTACAGGCCAGCCATGATATCCAGCAACCTCGAGGAGATCCTGCGAACCCTCAGGATGTCCCACAGGGCAGCTCAATCAACTGAGTTGAACGCTTTGCGAAAATCAACAAAGGTTACAAAGAAACTCTGCGTGTTTGCACTCCATGAGAACCCTTAGTGCCAGGATGCGGTCAATGGTAGACTTCTTAGGCGTAAAAACCAGACCAGATCAGACCAGGAGCTTCAATCTGCCCCTGCTGTACAATGCAGCCGACTGCTATACCACTTCGCTCTCACATGACTTTTCTCACTCCCTTTCTGCCGATTGATGGACGGGTCCTGTTCCTCTGGCCATTCCAAACCTTATAAAGAGAATTCTGTTGTCCTGTCATCCTATTCTTACATGCAGGGGGAACTGAAACAATTAATCAAAATGTAACAAAACACAACCTGAGCTAATAAAGTAAAGGAAAATAACAACAGAAATTAACACTTTTAAGTTGACCAACAAATATAAGAGGAGGAACCAAACATTCTAGGAATCAGTCAAGAGGAGTAGCGTATAGGTATTGATTTTGCCACTAGGCGTTGTGTGCCTACAAGTGAGGATAGTCCGTCCACCAAGTGGCATTGAGCTGAGTTCATTGAGTGCATAATTTCTGTTATTTATTTTACAATCACGCAGGTGTACTTTGGCGATTTTGCTTTTTTCTCCAAGCCAAGGGGGCAGATTCTCAAGAGACAATGATGATCACGTTTTTTGACACTGACAGACTTGTTGATAAAGAGTTTGTTCAACAGAGTGCTAATCAGTGACATTACACTGAACTGCTCAGGTATCTACGAGAAAGTCCTGAGAAATGGCACACACAAAAATTGATTTCACACGATGACAGCACAACTGCACACAACATCTAAGCAAGGCTATCTTAACGCATGGGAATGCTGGGCAATTGCCTGGGCACTCCACAACCATAGGGGAACCATTCTAATCTATGTATGTTGTGACTTGTTGATTAATCTTTGCTGTACAGCATGTTTTTTAATGTTTAAACACTGATTTTGTTGGAAGTACCAACACAATAAATATATGTTTAATTTTATCGACCATTTATATTTTTATTCCTGTGAGTGGTTGTGTAGGTAGGGGTCCCAGTGCACTGCTTTACCCGGGGGCCTATAATGCTGTTAAGATGGACCTGCATCTAAGTGCATTTATTCAAAAACAGTGTGTTGCTCTTCCTACGTACCCACTGTATTCATCAGATCTCTCCCTCCTTGTGACTTCTTTTTGTTCCTGAACCTAAAACTTAGAGTGAAGGGAAGAAGATTTGCTACGGTGAAAGAAATAAAGGAGAAAACATTGAAAAGACTAGAGACAGTGACAAAAGGAAGCACATGGAAATGTCCCCAGGAATGGAAGTACTGCATCTCAAGGAGAATATTTTGAAGCTGACTAAATAGGATTTGCCGTTTTATAATAATAGTTTTGTTTTTTTAGCGGTTTTTAACAGGTACCCTCTTGTACACTGGGCAATCATACTAAATACATTTAACCTTACTAAATTTAAAGTCAGACAACCACAAACGCCCTCATTTTTGACTGTCTTGGCCCATATCTGTTTGCACTTGCCCTTGGCCACAGTGCAGCATTTAAAATACAGTTTGGTGTTGCAAAATCACACCCGCGAGGCACACACAGCTTTGTCAAAGCTGTTCTATCACTGCACACATTCGTGCCCATGAGTCCCCTTGCTTTTCTGCCATTCTTTCCACTGCACCAGTGACTTGGTGAGGCTGCATTGTCACAAACAGTTCTTGTCAAATATACCAGCAATTTTGTACTCGATTCTCTTTTAGTTTTGGGCTCTAAAATTCAAAACTGAAGTTGGGTGTGTCTGTACACTGAATGGAGTTTGTAAGGCCAAATTAAATGTATTTTTCTTCTGTGCCATTAATGCTACCCATGACATCTACAGTTGTACAAAGATGATATTAAATGGACTGCCAAACGTATCTGCAAGAATAAGAAAACTCTTTTCTGCTGCCTTAGCAGGCTTTTATTCTTTGAACATTTCCTGTTCCTTCCACATTGCTAAAATATACAGTAGCCTCCATGATGACACACGATTGAACTTTGCTAACTGTTATGAAATTCAGAGAAAAAGCTTAGAAAAATATGACCACTTATAAATTTCCATTATCCAACCTGCTATATCTGAACTACAGGGCCAATCCCAGCCAAGACAGGGCACAAGGCAGGAAACAAACTCCGGGCAGGGCGCCAGCCCACCGCAGACTTATAAATTTGAGTTAACTGTTTATGCAACAATAATAAAACTACAGTAATCCCTCACTATATCGTGCTTCGCCTTTCGCGGTTTCACTCTATCGCGGATTTTATATGTAAGCATGTTTAAATATATATCGCGGATTTTTTGTTGGTTCGCAGATTTCTGCGGACAATGGGTCTTTTAATTTCTGGTACATGCTTCCTCAGTTGGTTTGCCCAGTTGATTTCATACAAGGGACGCTATTGGCAGATGGCTGAGAAGCTACCCAACTTACTTTTCTTTCTCTCTCTTGCGCTGACATTCTCTGATCCTGACGTAGGGGGATTGAGCAGGGGGGCTGTTCGCACACCTAGACGATACGGACGCTTGTCTAAAAATGCTGAAAGATTATCTTCACGTTGCTATCTTTTGTGCAGCTGCTTCCTGAAGCGACATGCTGCACGGTGCTTCGCATACTTAAAAGCTCGAAGGGCACGTATTGATTTTTGATTGTTTGTTTTTCTCTGTCTCTCTCTCTCTCTCTCTCTCTTTGTCTGCTCCTGACGGAGGGGGTGTGAGCTGGCGCCTTCAACAGCTTTGTGCCGCGGTGCTTCGCATACTTAAAAGCCAAACAGCCCTATTGATTTGTTTGCTTTCCTCTCTCTCTGACAGTCACTGCTCCTGACGCGCACTCCTTTGAAGAGGAAGATATGTTTGCATTCTTTTAATTGTGAGACAGAACTGTCATCTCTGTCTTGTCATGGAGCACAGTTTAAACTTTTGAAAAAGAGACAAATGTTTGTTTGCAGTGTTTGAATAACATTCCTGTCTCTCTACAACCTCCTGTGTTTCTGCGCAAATCTGTGACCCAAGCATGACAATATAAAGATAACCATATAAACATATGGTTTCTACTTCGCAGATTTTCTTATTTCGTGGGTGGCTCTGGAACACAACCCCCGCGATGGAGGAGGGATTACTGTACTTTCAAGCACAAGTACACAGGGAACATCTTCAGGGCTCCACAAAGGTAAACAAATATCACCCTGACTTAAGAGGGTGCCATATTGGTAACACCCACAGTTCAGAGAGGTGCCAGCTGGAAGAAGTGTGACATCACTTTGAGATCTCCCACCAAGGCCCGCCCCTTGAGAGAGGCAGCTTTAAAGATCCAGAGACCACTAGAAATGAGTGATGGACCCACATCTAGGGTTGCCAGATTAGAAAATTAGAAATACAGGACACTCTTAAAATCTCTCTATATATTACTATATACAGTATATATAAATTTATACATGCTCCCTACACACCCAGACCAGTATCTATATGTATAAAATTCTTTTCGCGTTTGAAACAGAAATTACGTATGACCACGTGATATGGAAATTACGTATGAAACGGAAATTACGTATGACCACATGATATGGAAATTACCTATGACCACAGAACATATTTTATACAGGAACTAATCACTTTGTTTGTGGACGCCATTTTTATATCGTCTTTCCGAATTGTTATTATTTGTGTGCGCCCCGCGTCGCCCTCTTCCACCCCTGCTGTCTGGACTACAGCGCTGAGCCGTCCGCCGCCAGGCGTGTTCTGACAGAGAAGTTTTATTTATTCGTCCACGTGACTGTCACTGAAACTGACACATTGTAACTTTTTTTTAGTTGGCAGTACTTGATAGTAGAAGAGATGTGGAAAACAGCTTTGTGTCTTTCTACTTTTTAACTGCGCTGAGCTGTAAACAATGTGAAGGTTCGTGATTAATTTTCTCCCTTTGTGGATTACAAGGTACAAATACGCAAACCATACCGCAGACCTTCGCTTCCATTCATATATATATAAATACAGTATATAGTGCAGATACTATATATAGATATAAAATGCTAAGGTCTGTCCATCTGCCATGTGATTACTTGCATATCACTGGGGCTAGAACCTTGATCTTGGTCTTGACTGAAAGCTTGTGACTTGCCTAAAAATGTTAGGTTTTAGGTAGCAGAAACCTTGGTAAAGTGACTGGTAGTCATGGGTTTATTATGACAAAATAATTGCTAAATTAAGTGACATGGTGTGGTGTAACGGGTCCACAGCTCATGTCAAAGGCCACTTTTTAAATAAATAATCGCCACACTCGCGGCTTACAAAGGCGGCATGTTAAGTGTGGCGGATCGGTTCCTGGGGTGATTCGTGATGTTGGCGATCTTCGCTTAAGTGCACAGGTGAGGAGTTGTCCGTATCCGTAATTGTTTCCGGGAGCTGCTGATTGCCACAGCTGATCCATGTCCCCATGATATATGGAAGCACGAGGTGGCTGGTAGGGAGGATGAAGAAAGAAATGACGGACAGAGGTTAAAGAAGAGAAGGCGGCAGGAAGCAGAGAGAGGATAGTCGGTGCGAGAGAGAGAGAGAGGGAGCGAGCGAGAGCAGGCTCGATGGAGCAGAGGCAGCTGGAAGGAGAGACCCAAGAAAGAGTGTTAGGCCGACACTAGGTGGGGCTGAAGGAAGAGGTCACTCCAGCTGAGTGATCAAGGAGCTGGAGTGACCGGTGATGAAGACAACTGCTCATCGAAAGGCACCGGCAGTCGTGGAGGCTTTGGGCTGGTTGAGCCCCAGTGTGAGTGCCCTGACCGCTGGGGAAAGAACCCAAGTCGGTACAGATGGAGCCCGACATAGCCAGGGATCGGAGGGCTACCGGACCTGTATTGAGGGAGCTGCATTTTGCCAGTTGGGCGACTCCCTGTTGTGGGGCCCGGAAGGGAGAAGCAGGAGAGTTGCCATTGTTAGAGAAGTTGCACCGTGCTTTGGATTTTTTTTTAAAGAGACTGCTTCATGCCATTGTTTTAACCTCACTGTTTTAAAAGATTGGTTTTTTTTCTATTGTGTTTTTTTTAACCTCCACCTTTCACCCATTTTAATAGATTATTTATTTATTGAAGATCTTTTGAGAGACACTGCATTATTTATTTGGACACAACTGTTTGTTTTTAATAAAAGCACTTTTGCACTTTTTGCACCATCCCCTTGTTTCATTTGTTGTGCCTCACTGCCTAGCTCATCGGGGACATTACCGATGGTGTCGGGTTCAAGTCTCCCAGAAGCTGCATAGGAGCATGGAGTGGACCCGCATCATCACACATGGTGGAAGTAAGAAGAAGAGCAGTGACATCTGCTAAGCGCAGGACACAGAATGCAAGAATGACAATAGATTGAGATATGCATGCCTACAGTCAAGAGAGCTTCAAATATGTGTTCACAATTCATACTCAGTGGGACAAGATGGGTCACTGTTACCAACAGTCTTGTCTCCCTTTTCCCTCACAGCCTCGAGAAGTAGGCCATTGAAAGGACTGAAGCCAAGGACGACCTATTCCTTCCTTTCTGCTAGGTAAAAAAGATAGATATTCCCCAGAAGGTGGCAAAGGTGCTATATAAATAAAATGTATTATCATTATTTTTATTATTATCTCATTTCAGAAGGTGCCACTCAGTGCGTGTTTTGTTTACAATTTTTCCTCTTCGTTGGAATTAAACAGGGTTTTGGCCGGTTGGTACCCCAGGTACTTGACTTTTGTCCTGGCTCATCATTCACCCCACTACATGTGTAAGAAGGACAGCAAAGTGACCTGTGGTCATCTGTTTACAGCAAAATGATTACAAAACAAAGTGCTAATCACTATTATGGCAGGAAGAAGAAGAACAGCAGCAAAATCTTCTGAGTGTCAAGCATATTACTGAAGGCTCTCAAATGATGAAGAATGAGAAAAAAAGAAGAAGACAATGCACACAAGCACATAGCCAAGCAAGAAGTTATCCTGAAAATATGAATAACTGAGCAGGCGTCAAACACAATGCCTCATAGGCAAGCAAGACAAAGTCCAGGATTTAGAATACAAGAATGAAAACAAGAGGGAAATGCATGTCGACAAACAAGAATATCTTCAGATATCTTCCAACCATATGCAGGCATTGCTTTTACTGTACATCCTGTGAGCACAAGTCCGAACACCATCAGACTAAATGCAGCACTTTACGAAACACACGTTTACTTTGCCAAATAAAGTCCACACAACACACAGTGCTCCCATACCAATCACCCTTAACACGGGCCGCTCTACTGTCACTGGAGCTTCAGTGAGGCGTGAGGCGGCCCCTTTTATTTCCACCCGGATGTGCTCCATGGTGCCTGATGACACTCTTCCCTTGCACCCGGAAGCACTCCGGGCGTTTCTGGAAGATCCTTCCTTCACCTTCCCAGGTGTGGCAGAAGTGTCGATCTCCCGGACGCCATGATGCCCCAGTGGGTTTGAGCCTCCTTGCTCCTTCCTCGTGGTCCCCTCCTCATCCAGGGAAGTTGCCCCCTCGTGGGCCAGGGAACGTATAGACCACCTCCTGTTCCTTCCAGGTGTCCCGGCTGGGTCTGACCCTCAGCCTCCTGTGACAATCCTTAAATCAATGTTTGTTTGAAGAGCACTACGTACAAAGGCTCGATCACCAATGTGATTGCTGTGAAGTTGTAGTTTTTAAAGGTGAAAACATAAGCATGTGCCACCAAAATGAAAAGGTTCAGCTTTGCTCTATACTGTTTAGACTATCAGAAGTAATCAGCTCATTTCTTTATCTTAGTTTTTATTTGAATTTTATTTTAGAACCATAGGTCTGTATGCTTCACTAGTCTTTAAGAAAATCCTTTTCGATTTTGCTCTTTAGCAATACCTTCCATCAGGAATAAGAAATAAATCTAATGCACAATTGTAACTGCTTAAACATAATTAAGGAAAATATATATGTTGATTTTGTTTTATTCACAGTACCAGCTAGGACATGTCAGTCAAATTGGAAAAGGAAAAAGTCATTTTAATTAACTGTTAAATGTCTAGTGTCGTACTTGAGAACACCGTGCTCAGTATATTTAATTGGCTTGCATGGCACTGGTGTCACAGCTTACAAAGCATTATTTCCAAGTTACTCCCTTGTGCTTGAAACTATTTAAACTCTGTAACTTTGTTCTTAGCACATAACAGTCTTGAAAAATACTCCAGTGGAAATTCAAAGAGCTGACTGATGTACTTCAAATGAAGTATTGAGCAAAAAGCACTGCCAGTAATGGCATAAAGAAGCCCCTTGATTGTTTTCGTGTTTTTGATTCATTGCACTTTTTGTGATTCTGGTCTTTATATGCAATTTAAAAGTTAAGTATTCCCTTCTTTTATCACAATGCCGCATTTATCTATGACTAAACTGCACATACCGCAGTCTCGTCTTTGAGGGCTAAAAGGTCAAGATGACAAATGAGGAAGCCTCAAAACTGTCAAAGAAAGCAAAAACCGTATTGATCGGATCAAAACGAGAAGGAAGGAAAGGATAATTAAGGCTTATTATGGAGAGGGATGTGACTACCAGAGTATGTGATGAAAAGCAAAATACTTATAGACAACTAATAATTGGGTGCAAGAGAGGAAAACAAAATCTGAATAAAACTTTTGGAACTTCAATGGCAGTTATTACATTTCTGCAGGCTTTCAGAAAAAAAAATCAGGAGTCTGAAAACGACACAAAAATTAATTCTTAAATTTGCATTTTACATAGGGAATCTTTTTGTTGCTATCAACTTATTCAATGATGTGCATTTCTCAACATACTGTATATATGACCTACTAAATACACAAGCAAAAATATTATTTTATGGACCACATTTTCCTAGTGAGTACCACCAGAATGTATACAGTGTCTTGTGAAAGTATTCAGACCGCTTTACTTCTTCATGTATTGTTATGTTTCAGCCTATTGCTAAATCATTTCAATTCAGTTTTTCCCCTCATCAAACACTCAATAACCCAGAATGACAAAGTGAAAATTGGATTTTAGCAATTTTTCCAAATTTATTAAAAAGAAAAAAGTAAAAATTGACACAAGTATTCAGACCTTTATAATAACACTACTGATAATCACTAAGATGTTTTCTACACCTTGTGTGGCGTCCACGTGTAGTCAATTCAGTTGATTGGACATGATTAAGAAAGGCACAACTTACCTGTTGTAAGTGTGGCTGGGAAAGCAGACTGCAGGAGACAACTGAGAAAGGTTGGGGTACCAGGTGGGCAACCTCTTTTAATAATCGGAACAAAAAAGATAGCCGTCAAAAACGACTCAAAATAAAAAGGGTAGTGATCTGTCCTCTCCGTCTCTTTCTCTCTCTACATATCTGCTAGGAGCTCTGTCCTTGGCAAGTGTCAGTCGTTCATCTGACACCACTTTCACTCACTCTATAGGGCCGGGACCAGAAGGGGCGGAGCCATTTCTAGGCGTCAAAGTAGGGTTGGGTACTTTTGTTGGGTATCCTTTCCTGGCTGCGGAGGAGAGAGGAAAAGACAATGTTAGCGTTTAGTGCCCCCTCTCATCCCAGGTTGGATGTGCTTAACTCACCAGAGCCAGGAAGGTGGTCCCTGGGTATGCATGTGTGACACTGTCTATAAAAAGTCTCAGAACATTAGAACACTCTAGACGAGAACAGGCCATTCAGCCCAACAAAGCTTGCCAGTCCTATCCACTTATTTCTTCCAAGAAAACATCAAATCGAGTTTTGAAAGACCCTAACGTCTTACTGTCTACCACACTACTTGGTAGCTTATTCCAAGTTTCTAGCGTTCTTTGTGTAAAGAAAAACTTCCTAATGTTTGTGCGAAATTTACCCTTAACAAGTTTCCAACTGTGTCCCCATGTTCTTGATGAACTCATTTTAAAATAACAGTCTCGATCCACTGCACTAATTCCCTTCATAATTTTAAACACTTCAATCATGCCACCTCTTAATCTTCTTTTGCTTAAACTGTAAAGGCTCAGCTCTTTTAATCTTTCCTCATAGTTCAACCCCTGTAGCCCTGGAATCAGCCTAGTCGCTCTTCTCTGGACCTTTTCTAGCGCTGCTATGTCCTTTTTGTAGCCTGGAGACCAAAACTGCACACAGTACTCAAGATGAGGCCTCACCAGTGCATTATAAAGGTTGAGCAGAACCTCCTGTGACTTGTACTCCACACATCGTGCTATATAACCTAACATTCTGTTAGCCTTCTTAATGGCTTCTGAACACTGTCGGGAAGTCGATAGCTTAGAGTCCACTATGACTCCTAAATCCTTCTCATAAGGTGTACTCTCGATTTTCCAACCGTCCATTGTGTATTCAAACCTAACATTTTTACTTCCTATGTGTAATACTTTACATTTACTGACATTAAATTTCATCTGCCACAAATCTGCCCAAGCCTGTATGCTATCCAAGTCCTTCTGTAATGATATAACGGATTCCAAATTATCTGCTAATCCACCTATCTTGGTATCATCTGCAAACCTAACCAGCTTGTTACTTATATTACTATCTAAATCATTTATATATATTAAAAATAGCAGCGGCCCTAGCACTGACCCCTCAGAGTTGACAATGTGTAGCAGAGCAAAAACCAAGCCATGCAGTCAAACGATTTGTTTGCAGAGCTTACATTCAGATACTGAGAAGAGAAACAGAATAGAGAAGGCGTAGTTTAAAATATTGTATTACTTATATTTCTGTACAAATGACTAATGTTGAGGAGGGGGGGAGGTATGGCTAGATATACCCAAAGCTAGGGAGCAACCCCAACCCAAAATAATAGGTATTAAATTTTAAATAGGTATTAAAATAAGTATTAAACCCCTGACACTCCCACTTTGCCCCCTCCTGGATATTGAGGACTGACTAGACCAGGGGTGGGCAATGTCGGTCCTGGAGAGCCGCAGTATGTGCAGGTTTTTGTTCCAACCCAGTTCCTTAAAGAGAACTCAATTATTGCTGATGAAGCACATATTGCTTAAGTGACATTTTGATGCTTCATTTTAGTGGTCTCGCTTGTTAAGGTTCTCCAACCTTAATTGCTTATTTCAATCTTAAACTGCTGCATTCAGTGTTTTAATTGCTCCTTATTAGCAATAAGATGTAAAAGACAAAGCAGCCAGCAGTTCTCCAGCTAGCTTTTTTCCAGTTACATCTGTGTGTGTTCATCATGCACTGTTTGATTTAATAAAACACTTAATAGAAAAATGTGACAGACTGAAAATGATCTGTTTTAGGCTTCAAATCATTTGGATGATATCCTTGGAAAGGAAAAAAATCTACGATATAAGAGCCTTACATTGCACAGACTAACAAGCCATAAAATTAAATAAGGTCTGAGATTGGCAATGATTGGTTTCTAATTAAGCAATTGGGTTGGAATGAAAACCTGTAGCCACTGCGGCTCACCAGAACCGATATTGCCTACCCCTGGACTAGACCACCCCAAATTTACAAGTTATGGGGAACTCAAATAGTATCCAACACTAATTCACCACCACTGTTCAGGTACTTTAATTCAAAGTTGTGGTTGTGTAAAAATACAAAAAAACTAGTTTTTTAATTGTTAAAAAAAATTCTAAAAACACCTTCTTAAAAACACATAATATACCATTCGAGGCTCAAAATAACAAAGGGAATGATGAAGTCACATAGTGCCTTTAATTAATACATAAAGTTCATTCCTTGAAAACAGCAGGATGAAATGAAGAGTCCCTCGGAGCATAGTCGCTGCCACAGTGCAATCCACATACTCGCCATCCACAAGCCTTCAGCCCAGTATCCTCACACACACTCTCCGCCGACACTGCATCTACAAGGAAATACATACTGGGCAGTGCCCAACAAACAGCATTCCTCAATCACCACTACTAAATGAACAGGGTTTACTCACACTCTGTCTGGCCATGAACAAATGCCACACACCCAGACCCCGCAGTTCGTGCCTTGTGGTGTTAACGCAGAATGAGCCGCCACTGTCATGTTTGCTGATTGCGTTTCCTTCAAAGATCTCTACAGGCATGCACTCTCACCCTGCAGCATTCACTCTGCGGCTCACCTCAAAAACTATATAATAGCCACCAGCCGAGACAATCGTTAAATCGTGCTTTTGCCAGTTATAAAAATTTCCCTCTTTTTTCCATCTTGCGCCGTGTGTATCTTCCAACCTGCACCCTTTTCTTCTGTCCCTCCCCAACTGTTTACGAACACTGCTGCACCTCTCAAAAACTTCCAGCCTCACACCCAGCCTGTACCTCATTGACCAAAGTCATAGGCAGATCAAGCAGTCAATCAAAAGTTTGTGTTTAGGTACCCAGGTGTAGAATGCTGGTGTGAGGAAAAGAAAAATAAACCAAATAACATAGCAAAACAAATCCAATAATAAAAATATATTGTGATGGAACCAGGAGCGTCAGCGAGCCCCAACACATGAACACACAGTCAGTCCCAGGTTCAAATAATGGAGTGTTTCTTCAATTCACCTCTGCCACAATGTGACAAAGTAGCACAAAAGCACGGGTTTCACTCTCTAATACTCAAAAATCTTACCACTGCACTGCCCTCCTCCAGTCGAGTGTTGCCCTTCTTCTTCTTCCCAGCTCCAACTCACCTGGGTAAGGGAGTGTGGTCCCTTTTACTGAGAACACAGAAGTACTTCCGGTGCCAGGGCTACTGCCCAATGGAAGCGCTTTCAGGTCATATGAAAGTCCATTAGAGCAGGGAGCTTGTCTCCCTGAAGTACCCTCTCACTGCAGTACCCAGTGAGCCCAGCAGGGCATGACGGGAAATGTAGTCTGGCTTCCCACTGGGTACTGATATCCAGGACTGCTGGCATCTGGCATGGTGAGGGAATAACCCCCCAAACCCAGCGACATCTTCTCTTCCTGATGGGCTGTCAGTCCATCCTTTCTGGCTCTCTCTTTCGGGTCTGATCCCCTTCTCCTCCCAGGCCGGGAGATGCCTAGCAGGCAGACAGGCATCCCAGCCTGGGAGGGTAAGGAGTCATCCCCTCTTCTGCCTGGAATGCCCTTCCAGCCCGTGTGGCATTTACAATATATAAAATAGTGCTCTACTTCTCCTATACAATATGTATATATAAAAATAGTGCTCAATTTCACAAGTGCAAAAATATAAATATTTCCAAGTCCATTCTCACAAAATAACATAAAATAACAAACTATGATAAAAATTGTACTCAAATCCAGAAATGGCATTTCTGCCCTGTAACACTAACAAACCAAAATGCAGTATGTAGAGTGATTAGCCAAGCACTTCAATCAACCTTAGAGCGCTGCATGCACATTTAACGTGCAACTGTCCCCACCTGCAGCCTGCTCTCTATTAATGTATTTAATTTAAAATGTGCACCACCATGAACCTCTCTCATCACAGACCTCCCACTGTTATTTTATTAATCCTTGGAATCATAAGCAGACTGGCATCTTGAGATCTTAATGTACCCTCTGGTTTGTAAGTCATGATAAGTTCAGACAAGTAAGCTGGACCTTGGCCATTTAAGGCTTTATATGTT
Organism: Erpetoichthys calabaricus; assembly: GCF_900747795.2. Lineage (NCBI taxonomy): Eukaryota > Metazoa > Chordata > Cladistia > Polypteriformes > Polypteridae > Erpetoichthys > Erpetoichthys calabaricus. The sequence goes on from NC_041402.2 coordinate 22,946,293, forward strand.
AAAAGGAGGATTTTGAAATCTGCCCTAAACATAACTGGGAGCCAGTGTAAGGATGTGAGAACTGGATTTATGTGTTGATATTTTCTGGTTTTTGTGTAATCATTTTGACAGCAGCATTTTGAATTACCTGACAGCTGTATAAACAAACAATTTGAACAGCCAGAGAATATGATATTGCAGAAGTCAGTCCTCCTAGAAATACAGTAAATGCATGAATTAATTTCTCAGTATCCTGCCTAATTACAAAAAAGTCATATTCTTCCAATATTTTTAAGATGGAAAAAACATGTTTTGGATAGTGTTTTAAACTGCATGCTAGTGTCAAAGATAACACCTAAATTGCATGCTGATTCAGGGTGATTCCGACTGAGTTAAAGAACATTGTGGCAGTCATCATTTCTGTTTTTTATGGATTCAGAGACAAGTAGTTTTATCTATCATTCTCTTTCACTTACTGACACAACTAATTAAGGACAGCATTGGAGAAACATCATTTGGGCTCGTTGCTGGGATCATCATGAAGTGGGGAAGGTGGCCTTTAAGGCTTGTGAAGGTAAAATGAATGGAGCAAAATACATGGAAATCCTGGAGGAAAACCTGCTTGTCTGCAAGAAACCTATACCTCGATATAAGATTTGTTTCCCACCAAGGCATAAACCAAAAGCTACAAAGGAATGGCTTGGAAACAGCAATGTTAAAAGAGTGGCGGGGTCAGAGTCCAGATTTCAAACCAATTAAAAATTTGTGGATTGACTTGGAAATCACGATCAACAAGCTGCCAAAGCTTGAGCAGTTTTACAAAGAAGAATGGGGTTAATGGCAAAACTGATAGAGAGAGACCTGTGCACACAGACTCAAGGCTGTCATGGCTGCCAAAGGTGAATCTACTAAATACTGACTTGAAAGGGGTAAGTACTTACACGATCAGTTTTAACTTTATATATAATATGGTACCGTGGCTGTTCGTTTGTCTGTCCAGGATTTTAAATCACCTGTAGCTCACAAACCATTTGACCTATTAACCTGAAATTTGGTACACATATACTATGTGACTTCTACTATCCTCTTTTGGGGTGATAATCGACCTCCAAGGTTATTCCTCTTTATATTTTTATTTTGTTTTATTGTAGAATCAACTCTCGGCATTGGGCAGCAGGGGGGCCGTGTGGCGCATGCGTATGGGTGCCGTTCTCATCCCTACCACGTTCGCCGTCACTTCTCCTTCCTCTTCATATCTTATATCATTCTTGAGGCAGATTGAAAGAAAACGTACTAAGTAATTGCAACACAAACACTGACTTAATTAGTTTTAATGCAAAAACATGCTGACGAAAAAGAGAAGACGCGGGCCACTAGGGTAGAGAAAAGAAGAGCTGCTCAGGAAGCAGCAAGCGCATCAACCTCTGAGCAAACGAATGATAAACGTACAGAAAAAGAGGATGAAAACTAGGAATGCTCAAGTCAAGTGTATTCGTGCAGTGTGCCGTTACTGGTATTTTATATTTGTAAGTAATTCAGACCACTTTGCAAAGATCTGTTCTCACTTTGTCATTAAAGAGTCCTATTCTGTTGATCAGTGTCAAAAAATTCAAATTAAGTTCATGGTGGATCAGTGTTGCATAACAATAAAATGAGAAAACGTCCAAGGGGGCGAATACTTTTTATAAGCACTGAAACGTATATGATGTAAAGCTATTGACTTGAAACAGGGCATACCTTCTTTTTCACATAACCGTAAAACCATTAAAATGTTCTTATATGGTGCAATTTTAATAGAAACAGGTTTAAACATTGAAATAATAATGAGTTTCTCTGAAAGTAAACACTTTAAGCAGGTAATTATGGGTGTTAATTATAACTGCCTACTTAAATTGTGCTCATAGCATTTTAAAGCTTTTTTTTTTTTTTTACTTCTGATGCAGTTTAACTCTAATACATTTCCCTTCCACACAACAATTTATGTGATAAAAACTACAGCTGTCTCCGTTTTTAAATATATTTTGAGAATGTTTGCTAATTAGGTAGAATAATGGTGCAGCAGTTAGTGCTGCTGCCTCAGGCTTTGAAGATCTAGGTTATTAGTGTGTGTGGAATTCGTAAAAAATATTTATACTTTATAGTTAGTAATCCTCAGTGGTAGCCCAAGATGGAAAACACAGAATGCAGTGTGGAAGAAAAAACTGGAAGAAAGTTTCAGGAGTATTGTGTGATCACAGAATTAAGGTGAAGGCTAAAGGTCGGGTTTTTAAGACAGTAGTAAGACCAGCAATGATGTTTGAAGCTGAGACATGGACAGTAAAAGGAGCGCAGGAGAAGTTTGATGTGGTAATGTTGAGATGGATGTATGGAGTTACAAAAAAAGGACTGAATAAGAAATGAGATGAATAGAAATACAACAAAAGTGGAAGAGATACAGTATCTAAGAAAGTACAGTAAAGTAGACTGAGGTGGTATGGACATGTGATGAGGAGAGATAAAGAAGATGTGCCCAAAAGAGTGATGTTAATGCAAAGCCAAAGCAAAGGTAAATGGATAAAGCAAAAGAAGTTCTGAAGGAAAAGGGCTTGACAGGCGAAGAGGTGCAGGACCGATCTGTTTGGAGAAGGTTGCTCAGGCACATTGACCCCTCATAGAAGTGAGAAAGGATGAAGAGGAAGAAGATGAAGCAGCAAAAATAGGAAAAGTCAAATTGTAAAATGGAGCATATAAGACTCCAACAGATGGATTGGTTTGAATGAGTCTGTATTTCAGAAAGCAACATGTAAGACTTTACCCATTACATTCCTAATTGTAGTTGTTGCCAATAAATACTAATTCAAATACACCCTCATCATAACTGCATTTGAACTTCTAAAGAAATTTACTTTAGTAAACATCCTTTAAATTTTGGGCCCCATAGTCATCATTCTTGAGAATCACTGGTTGAGTCTTCATGTTAGCTTAATTATTATCTAAAAGTGGAAGAGATAGATAAGAACATACAGAAAAGTAGGTTGAAGTGGTACAGACATGTGATGAGGAGAGGCAATGAGCATGTGGGCAAAAGAGTTATGGAAATGGCAATACAGGGCCAAAGCGAAGGTAAAAGGATGAAGTAAAAGATCTGAAGGAAAAGGGTTTGACTGCCGAAGCGGTGCAGAACTGAGCTGTTTTAAGAAAGTCAACCAAGCACATTGACCCCACATAGAAGTGAGAAAAGTTGAAGAGGAAAAATTAGAAGGTAAGTTAGTAATCCTCAAGAATGACAAAGGGAAAGCAGATAGTAAATAGTGTACAGCGGTGGGGCATCTGGCCCACCAAAACACCAACTCATGGACTAAATGTTCTATTTTGAAAACAGCATCAGATATATTACAATAAAAACATTACAAATGTTACATTCTGTAGCAGGACCTTACAGGACCTAACATTTGTAATGAATAGTACACTGAGTGCAACACCGTACATTAAAAGCAGCATCACACAATATATACAAGAAACATTCCTGCTGTTAAGTAGCCTGTGGATTAAAACTGCCCTATGGTGCTTGAACAGAGTGATTTGCAGAGTTCCAAAAATAGCTGAGGTGCCAGGAGGGTCACCCCGTTTAATTGCAAAGTCAATTAAAGTTTCTAGCATTAAGAAAAGAAATAGATGCACAAGGGGGCACCAAAACACAAAATATTGCTTGTAGCGGTAAGGAGGGATCTAACTCGTAAATCTGTTTTGCAGAGAGTTTGGATCCCAAGTGAGATGCCACCATCCACAGTTTTACGGTTTTTTTTTTGTTCTTTATTTCGCCTTATACAATTTATTTTATTAGGAATTTGTTAGTTTTCGCATGCATGCTCTGAACTGGAAGGGCCGGTGCTTGCGGAAATGATGGGGTTTAGTTAGTCGGTTTCTTGGGGCATCTTCTCAGAGGAAAGAAACAAGACAGTTAGCGAAAGAACCCCCCTCTTGCTCCGGTGTGGTACCGCCTACCTAAACAGAGCCGGTAAGGTGGTCCTCAGATACACATGCATGACAATGGATTATTCTAAAAGAACAAATTAAGCAATCATTTGATTGTGAGCTTATGCAACAGATTTAGAAGTAGCCAGCAACATTTATTAATACCTTTTGACCAAGATTTTCGCCTCACATTTGTGGGTTTTTGTTTTCTAGATTCGTCACTCTCAATTCTTTTTTTTTTTCAAACCTACCCTTTTGGTTAATCCTTGCTTGCATGTTTCATTTCCAAGTCCATTCTCACTTTTTTATTTTTCTGTAGGTTTCACAGTTTATTAGGAATATCACAATCCTGAATGAATTTACAGAAGGCAATACCAGTATTTGATCTAAAACTTTTAAAACGTCTCACAGAAAGCATTCCAGATGTACTTCCTGTACAAGTAAAACACAGCTTGACCAATTCAAGCTTTTCACTGTTCAGTATGAAGTAAATGATTTGAGGGAATTTGAGGATTCCCCTGCACATTGTTTCCTGGAGTCTTCAAAGCATGCAACAGATCCCTATTGATCCTCTGTAATTATGTTGATGCTAACCATTCAGTGCCCCAGGACTTAGTTGTCCTCCAAGAGGAATACAAATTCTGAAAGTAGGCTCTTCTAAAGTAATGCCTTAACATTTGTGAAATGTTATGAATCTGAAAGAATATATTACATTTCACTTTTTATTTCCTTTTATTAATTCTAAAAGATCATTTTTAAAAATGTGATATCAACTGGATGCTGTTGTTGAGCATGGCATCCTTTCTTTAAAGTTCCTTGCATCATTGCCCTCTGCTTTCTGTGTCTGAGCCAAATCAGCACCCACCCTGCACCCACTTTTTTAGATTGACGCCCCAACTATCATGTGGCACCTTATCAAATGCTTTCTGAAAGTCCAGATAAATAATATTATATGCTCCACTTTGATCATATCCTATTGTTGCTTCCTCATACAATTCTAGCATACTGGTAAAACAGGACGACCCTCTTGGAACCCATGATGACTGTTCAGTAAAACTCCTGTTCTTGCCATGTTTTACATGATCTTTTCCTTAAACATCCATCCATCCATCCTCTTCCGCTTATCTGAGGTCGGGTCGCGGGAGCAGCAGCTTGAGCAGAGATGCCCAGACTTCCCTCTCTCCGGCCACTTCTTTTGTCTCTTCCGGGAGAATCCCAAGGCGTTCCCAGGCCAGCCGGGAGACATAGTCCCTCCAGCGTGTCCTGGGTCTTCCCCGGGGCCTCCTTCTGGTTGGACGTGCCCGGAACACCTCACCAGGGGGGCATCCAGGAGGCATCCTGATCAGATGCCCGAGCCACCTCATCTGACTCCTCTCGATGCGGAGGAGCAGCGGCTCTACTCTGAGCCCCTCCCGGATGACTGAGCTTCTCACCTTATCTTTAAGGGAGAGCCCAGACACCCTGCGGAGGAAACTCATTTCAGCCGCTTGTATTCGTGATCTCGTTCTTTCGGTCACTACCCATAGCTCATGACCATAGGTGAGGGTAGGAACATAGATCGACTGGTAAATTGAGAGCTTTGCCTTACGGCTCAGCTCCTTTTTCACCACGACAGACCGATGCAGAGCCCGCATCACTGCGGACGCCGCACCGATCCGCCTGTCGATCTCACGCTCCATTCTTCCCTCACTCGTGAACAAGACCCCGTGATACTTGAACTCCTCCACTTGAGGCAGGATCTCGCTCCCAAACCTGAGAGGGCACTCCACCCTTTTCCGACTGAGGACCATGGTCTCGGATTTGGAGGTGCTGCTTCTCATCCCAGCTGCTTCACACTCAGCTGCGAACCGATCCAGAGAGAGCTGAAGATCATGGCCTGATGAAGCAAACAGGACAACATCATCTGCAAAAAGCAGTGACCCAATCCTGAGTCCACCAAACCGGACCCCCTCAACACCCTGGCTGCGCCTAGAAATTCTGTCCATAAAAGTTATGAACAGAATCGGTGACAAAGGGCAGCCCTGGCGGAGTCCAACTCTCACTGGAAACGGGTTCGACTTACTGCCGGCAATGCGGACCAAGCTCTGACACTGGTTGTACAGGGACCGAACAGACCTTATCAGGGGGTCCGGTACCCCATACTCCCAGGAGTACCCCCCACAGGATTCCCCGAGGGACACCTTATGTTCCTTAAACATTCTTTGTATTAATTTACCTGTAATGTATGTTAAGCTTACTGACCAATAGTTACTTGGATCTGCCCTGTCACCCTTTTTATACAACAGAATAATATTTGTCTTTTTCTATTCCTTTGGCATTTCTAACATGCATAATGGCTTTATATATGTACTCACTTAACTACTTAACTCGAGAATAAATATTATCTTTTGGTAAAGTTAACCAATAAAATTAATTATATACTATGGCTCTTGTTCACATCACTACAGAAGACTAAATGTGATATGCTGCATATTTTCCACACAAAGATGAACCATTACTACATTTTTTGCACAAGAAAGATCCCAACATGGAAAGCTTTTCCTTGCCATTACATAGAAACCACTTGTTATTATTTTAGGACTGCAGGCACTATATTTAAAACCAAGCTGCAAACTGCATCTTCTATGGGATGTTCAGATGTGCTGTGAAAAACTGTTTATGAACTTGAACTTTTTTTCTATGAACATGAAGTTTTACTCACAGATATTTCATACATTAATCTTCCAGAAAGCTAGCTTCAAGGAAGAATTTAACATTTTAATGTAGCAACAATTTGAAACAGGTAACTCAACCAAGAAATTTCTCAAAATAGGAAGATCAAAACCAACTTACTGTATAAACTTACGTTTAAGTTCTCCCATGGATAAGTTGGGGTTTGATTTTACTGTATTATTTCTGGTATTTTATAATGTTGGTCGTATAAGTTGAATGCGGAAAACTCACGGTATTGGTCCAAGAGATTATGATATGCTGACACCCACCTGAGGGAGTAACCACAGAACACACAGCCTTTTCTTTCTATGTATTGTGCCTACGTGACCACACAGTAATACCCAAACTATTCCGAAACAACGTTTGCACTGTTTTCTGTTTTTTGTATCTCATACCCTTATACACCTTTATCGTAAGAGCATCCCTTGTCTACGATGGAGTGTTTGATCAAAAGAAAATATGAAGCTGGTTTTAAATTAAAAGTCATTGAAGTGGCAAAAGAAATTGGTAACTGCGCTGCTGCAACAAAATTCAATGTGTCTGAGAAACTGAAGATGTGAAAAAAAGAAATTAAGTGTTGCATTTTAGAACGGCCATATAACTCAGGGTCTGATTTTATGATTGATTTTTCAGGATTCAAGACCTGACTTATATGCAAGTATATATGGTAACCAAAAAAGAGATTAGATTAGATAAACATTATTAATCCCATGAATAAATTCACATGCATACAGGAGCAGAAACATAAAAAACAAAGATTCAGACTTACAGATAATACATCCAATCAATTAATCGATAAATAAATAAATGTATATTGTGCAGATATTTCAAAATAAATTTAAAGAGTACGTCAGAAGGAAGCATTTAATAGGCAGAAAAAACCCCAAAGTGCTCTTCATACCACACTAGGGTGGAATGATCATGTGACTAAAAATTTTCGAAGAGAGCGCCTCTTGGTGAGGATGGAGGGTTTTTTTTTCATGATGGTATCCAATTCTGACACTATCCTCTTTCCCCCAACAGCTTCCACTGTGTCCAGGGTTCATCTTGTGATACAGCAGCCTTTCCTGGTAAGTTTGTTCAGGCACTGTGCATTTTTTGAGCTCAGGTTGCTTTCCCTGAAGACTGTGGTGTAGATCAACACACTGGCTACTATGGACTGGCAGAACATTTCCAAAAGCTTGCTTCATACATCAAAATACCTGGAAGTCCAGTCTGTTTTGGGCCTTCTTGTACATTTCCACTGTGTTGTCAGAGCAGTCCAGTTTGTTGTTTATGTGAAACCCAAGGTACTTGAAACTCTGCACTACTTCCATCTCCTTCCCTTGAAGAGTGACTGGTCTCAGAGGCTCCTTGACACACCAGAAGTCCACCACCAGCTCTTATGTCTTGTTGATGTTGAGTTGCAGGTGGTTCTCTCTGCACCACAAGACAAAGTCTTCCACAACCTTCCTGCACTCTGAATCATCTCCTTTATTAATGCAGAATTCATCTGAATATTTTTGTAAGTGCCAAGCGCTGGTATTGTACTAGACATCTGAGGTAAACAGGGAGGGAGACAGGACATTTCCCTGAGGTGTTCCAGTATTACACACCATTCATTCTGACACACAGTTCCACAGCCTCAGAAACTCCTGTCTGTTGGTCAGGTAGTCCATGATCCAGACGATTGTGGGGGCATCGACATGCAACGTTCTGAGCTTCTGTCCCAGTCAATGAGGCAGAATGGTGTTAAAATCACTGAGAAAATCAAACAACAATATTCTGACTGTGGTGCCAGCTTTGTCTGAGTAGGAGTAGATTCTGTGGAGCATGTTGATAACAGCATCCTCCACACCATGTAGGAATTTTAACTCGCTTGTATTTGGTGCTGAGCTCTTCACTTGTGATGCTCAATTTTGTGCCTGTCCCAAACAGTCCCCAGACTGATATTTACTTTGTTTTAAGTTGCTTTGAATAAAAGCATCTGCTAAGCAAGTTAATATAAATCCAGGGATGCTAAATTGATGATGATCCATCCTAACAGATTATTGTTGAACTCAAAGCGTAGGCGATTTCACAGAATATAAGCTAAATGGTATGCACATGTATTCAACCAAGATAATGAATGTTTTTAACTTTTAATTATTTTACTAAAATTATTTATTTTTTGCTTAAACAAGATGTTTTAAAAGGTGATGTGACTTTCCTTGATTGTATCCTTTAAATGAACACACAAAGAGTGTGTAGACTTTAGACTTAATACTACAAGTGGAGTGGTTAATAAAATTTCTGCCTCTGCATGTAAAGGAAGGGCAAATATTAAACACAAAGGCAACACCGTTCTAGTTTGACCACACAGGTTGAATTTCTATGCTCTCATCTGTCTCCCGAACTGAATCCACTGTTACATCATTCTACCACAATGCATGCAGCTCTGTAGCCTTTCTTACTTCAAAATGATACAAATTATCATTCACCTTTGCATGCAATAGCGTAATGTAGTTCTGCTGTGAAGTCCATGCTATGCACGGCATCAGCCTCCAGCAGTGAATCTGTTGATTTAGCTACAAATGTAAAACATCGACAAACGTGCTTGAAAATACAATGAGACTTTCCCTGAGCACTGATTTATCAACACTAAGCCTGAGACCACACAAGACCAAAGTATTACATTAGATTTGAAATGTTAGCCATGTCTCTAGATTTCTTGGAGCCATTTCTAAAAATGTTTTCTTGATATAAGAGTGCATTACAAAATTGAGTCACAATTTTTGATTATACAAAAAAATAACTGAACTTTTTAAAATAAATGTCTTGTTCTTCCACAGAAAAAGCTTTGGTAATGTCCAGCAATTCACACATTTTCTGAAGTTTTTTTAAATCCATGATTAATACTACTACCGTGTCCAGTGCTTAAAAATTTAAATTAGCATTTTGTTTTCAATTTAATTCTTAATACTCAAAACCAAGGTTCAAGGTTAAAGTAAAAGCAGATATCTTCAATAGTTCAGATACTGTTTACTGTATTCTCTGTTTCAGGTTTCAAACCCCAAGCTAGCCAAGGTCGAAACATTTGTCTTTTTTTTTTTACATAGAAAAATATTAAGCTCTATATAAAAATATCAGAGCTGGGCCTGGAGGAATACCAATGTTATTTGTATGTCTTTTACAAGCTAAGAGGTGAGAGATATGGAGTCACAGTGCAGGTTCAGATACCAACCACAACAACAACAATGTATTTTTAATATAGCCCAAAATCACACAAGGAATGTCTCAATGGATTTTTTTATTGACAGCTCCCTGCCTTGACTCGGTAAGAAGACAAGAAAAAACTTTCAAAATAAAAATCATTGTAAGAAAAAAATGGAAGAAATCCTGAAAAGGGAAATTCAGAGAGAGACCCTTCCATGTAGGTTCAGTGTGCAATTGGGGTCAAAAAATGACGCAAATACAACACACAAAAAAGAACACAAATAATCCGCTTCACAGAGCTAGATGGCCAATCTATCATGGCCACCCCAGAAATACAATGCAACAGTACAAACTACATTGTTTTTGCACAGCACCTCTCACTAAGTGCAGGCGCAGAGCACCACAACAACTCGCAAGGCAAAATGCAAGAATAAATTACACGACTCACTAAACACAGAACTATACATATGAGGATGCAGATTAATTAAAATAAATTCAAACCAGTAGAAACTAATTAACAGAAATGAAAAAAACAAAAATATCTCTCCATCAGTTAATTGTAGAACCACCAGAATGTAGAAAAGAAGTCAGAGAGAAGCCAGACACCCAGAGACCTCTGCCAACAAGCTATCTCTCCTCTGCTGGGCATCGTACAGCTAATCAGCAGCTCTAGTCAGGGTGTGCTAAACTGAAGTAGTGAGCCTTCAGCTGGGCTTTAAAAGCTGAGACTGAAGGGGCACCTCTTACAGTAGCAAGCAGACCATTCAACAACTTTTAGGTTGTGAAACTAAAAGCTTGACCTCCCACTGTTATTTTGTTAATCCTTGGAATCATAATCAGGCTGGCATGTTAAGTGTTAATATGCGTACATGTTTGCAAGTAATGATAAGTTCAGATAAGTAAACAAGGCCTTAGCCATGTCAAGGCTTTATATGGTAAAAGGAGGATTTTGAAACAGATCAAATCCATGCTCCTAGCATAAGGTGTTATAGCTTTAACAGATTTGGCTTACCTGTTATAAGTGATTACCCCTCACACCTGCATTTAACAACCCTTAAAGGAATACTCCACCCAAAAGGGATAGTTTTTATGATTCTTACCCCATGTACTTGTAGTGCTGGCCAAAAAACTTTTAATCTCATGTTTTCCTGCAGATTGGATAGAAAAAAGTTTATGATATAATAGAACATAATGGCAATCAATGCTGTGCAATGGCAAACAGTGTGAAAATCATCAATGGGAAAATAAAACAAATCTCACACTGCTCGGGTCATATAATCTACATGTCATTTATTCATTTAAATGCACAAAATTTGCAAAATGAATGCTTTTTTGGATAAAATATTGCTAAATAGTTCATTCTGAAATAATCAGCGCACATCATAAAAAGGAATTTTAAACAGTTCAATCATGTTACCTCTTAATCTCTGCTCATAGCTCACACCTCTCAGCCCTGGAATGAGTCGAGCTGCTTTCCTGTGGACCTTTTCTAGTGCTGTTATGTCTTTTCTGTAATATGGACACCAAAACTACAGAGTACTCCAGGTGAGGCCTAACTAGTCTAGTGTGTTATATAATTTAAGCATAAGTTCTCTTGACTTTTACTTCTCACACTATGATATATACAGTAATCTAACATTACATTAGTCTTCTTGATCTCTTCAGTCCTCTGTCTGGACAGAAGTGATGAGTCCACTACGACTCCTAAATCCTTCTCATAAGGTGTACTTTAGATTTTCAGACATCACATTGTGTATTCAAACCTAACATTTTTACTTCTTACATGTGATACATTACATTTACTTACATTAAATTTCATCTGTCCAAGCCTGTATGCTGTCCAAATGTTCTGTAACAGTTTAGCCAATTTTACATTATCTGCCCTTCCACTGGGTACAATATTAAAAGAGTTTGTAAAAAATAGGGCATTTTGTCTTGCAGCTTTCACTAATTGCCTAATGCTGCTAGCAAACATACAAACACCTCAAAATAAGAGGCAGAAAAAGAAAGCACAATAAATCAACATAGCACTTAACTTGAATTTTAAAGCAGATTTAACTTCCTCAAAGTAACAGTGATGAAAAAGGGAGTTGTGAATTACATAACTATTATAAAAAATTCAGTCCCAGATGACATTTCCCAGATGGCAGTTCCTTAGTTGCTGATTGCATATCCTTAACACTAGAATTACCAGAGCCTACAAAAAAACTCGTAAATCCGTCCCACCTTAAATCGCGTCTTAAATCCATTTGCACCTCTCCGCCAGAGTCCTTTGTCATCTAAATGTGCTGATAAACACAAGCTACTAGCAGCCAGCTATTCCATCCCCCCACCGACTTAGAATGAATTTCTCCTAGCTCATGCCTTGCCTTGATTTGATTATCTGGGATTGAAGTGGAGTTTTAGAGTAGAAATAATATAGCCTTATTTGGAATACACGCATTTCATGTGTGTTCCGTTTCTATAGTAGTCTGTGCAAACACATTTTTAAAACAGAAACGTTTTTCATATTCTAATAGTAAATGACAAAATGTAGGCATAAACTATATAACGTATGAAGCCTGAAGTCCATATATCAAAGAAACACTTTCACAAAAGGTACAAATAAGAGAACACGTGTGCTTTTATTCAAAAATATAACTGCACAAAAAAAAAGCCGCGTTAGCATGCCACATTGACACTCTTACTACAACCGCCGCGGTGGCGTAATGGTATCAGCTCCTGACTGGGAATCAGAGGGTGGCGAGTTCGATCCCGCACAGCTCCACTTCGAGAAGTGAACTGCTCTTATCCTTACAATTTTAGAATAACAACATAAATTTGATTTCAGTCTGTAACAGCCGGTGTAACTTATGATACTGGTAAAGGTTAGCTTTTTTTTTTTTTTTTAATTCACTTTTCATTCTCGCAGTCGCATTCAGAATCAATCCATACAACCCCATCTGACATAAAGACGCGCTATAGGTCTGCTGTGTACCACGATGCATACTACCGCCCCCCCCCCCCCCCAAAAGGGTTCTGACACACAAACGCTGGCGAAGCTGCCTTCTTTGTATCTCACCGTCACTTGAAATCAGCAGTTCTTAGCATTGCACCACGCAAGCTGTCGTATCAACCACCAACTGTAACTTGCTTTCTTTATTCTTCGGTTATAGCCTTGAATAAAAGTGCACTTTTATTTATGTGAAAACAGCTATGTCAGATGGGGTTGTATGGATTGATTCTGAATGCGACTGCGAGAATGAAAAGTGAATTAAAAAAAAAAAAAAAAAGCTAACCTTTACCAGTATCATAAGTTACACCGGCTGTTACAGACTGAAATCAAATTTATGTTGTTATTCTAAAATTGTAAGAATAAGAGCAGTTCACTTCTCAAAGTGGAGCCGTGCGGGATCAAACTCGCCACCCTCTGATTCCCAGTCAGCAGCTGATACCATTACGCCACCGCGGCGGTTGTAGTCAGAGTGTCAATGTGGCATGCTAACACGGCTTTTTTTTTTGTGCAGTTATATTTTTGAATAAAAGCGCACGTGTTCTCTTATTTGTACCTTTTGTGAAAGTGTTTCTTTGATATATGGACTTCAGGCTTCATACGTTATATAGTTTATGCCTACATTTTGTCATTTACTATTAGAATATGAAAAACGTTTCTGTTTTAAAAATGTGTTTGCACAGACTACTATAGAAACGGAACACACATGAAATGCGTGTATTCCAAATAAGGCTATATTATTTCCACTCTAAAACTCCACTTCAATCCCAGATAATCAAATCAAGGCAAGGCATGAGCTAGGAGAAATTCGTTCTAAGTCGGTGGGGGGATGGAATAGCTGGCTGCTAGTAGCTGGTGTTTATCAGCACATTTAGATGACAAAGGACTCTGGCGGAGAGGTGCAAACGGATTTAAGACGCGACTTAAGGTGGGACGGATTTACGAGTTTTTTCGTAGGCTCTGGTAATTCTAGTGTTAATCAAAAAGTCAAAAGAACAATTTCCTTTTGGAGACAGAGCTCCTTGGAAAGTGTCCAGCAGCTAAGCAGATAGCAAGTTCAATTTAAATGTCTGTTGTTTCTCTCAAGAACTTTACAGGATAGTTGGTACCTTTCATTTTTGGTGCATGCCACAATTGATCTGATTATAACACTTTCAAACAGTGACTGAAATCCACAAACAAGAAGTGTTTTCCTCTTGTGAAGAGTGAATGAAAGAAAGCCTTGTATCAATTAATTGTCCTTATAATTGTCCCTGTTGTAAGAGCAGAATTATCCTTTCGAAGAAAATATATAAATATGGTAACAATTTGTGGCAATGAATATATTATAACAACTGTAAGAAATTTGTGGCAAATAACAAATCGAATGGTCAGAGAGAAACAGGGAGCACACACTTCTTCTGTTGCCAACTTATACCACCATTGATTAACATACAGACAGACTCCACAACAATGCCTGTTATCTGTGTCATGATTCACTTATCCAAACTATTAGTTATAAGCTCTGCATCACTGATTATCTCTAAAAGTCACATCTGTGTAAAATGTATGATACACGCTTTGCTGTAATCGTGCTATAATGAAAAATAGCTTGTAGTTCATCCTATTAATTACATACAAACCATGGCTTTGCCGAAATTATGGTTGGAAAATGATCGCAGTGAGATACCTGTTGCCTCCTCGACCTTAAGTAAGCTCTTATTTGTCTGCCCCATTTAGGTGTTTTCCGTTGGTTACTTTGAGGAAAGTCATCTTTACGATTTAAAGCAGACAAGTCTAGGAGCACCTTGGTTGTTCCATTGCAGTATGAACTCCCAAATGTACTGAATTGTCTCTCGTTTAATGCAATCTGCATGTGGATTACAGTGACTGAAGTGAAAGAGAGTCAACCAGACAGATGAAACCAATAAAACTGGGAAACTTTATAACATAATAAATGATAAATATCTTCCTCCATCCACACCCAAAACACAATGATTTGAATAACAGTAACATAGAATAAATGAAAAGTTCTTAAAAATGTGGACAAATAGAAGAGCACACCTGATTCTGATTGCCACTAGAGGAGCATCAAGTCTAATTCTGAATAGTGTCTAAATACATTTAAAGTATAAAGCACAACAGCACACTGATCTATTTCAAATAACATATTCACCAGACTAATAGGCTATAAATACATATAAATTTATGGATTTTATTGTTTTATTTTGTATTTTGTATGTATGGGGTCTGTAAATGGCATGCCAAGGATTTTAAGCAAGTCCATCCATTTTTTTATCATTTCTCCTATTGAAAATTCATCTTGCAAAATTCAGAACTGAGAACAATAGGGTTGCCTTTTACCAGCAGCCAACTTTCAGACTCTTTAAAGCAGTTGCGCTGTAGATCTCTGTCCAAACAGACCAGAAAGAAAAAAATCAGATAACAGGCCAGAATGGATAGAAGAATCTTACAATGAATGATTACTCCAAGAAACAAGATAAACGGACAAAGCCTCAGTGGTGGAGAACAATATAAACTAATTTTAGACTGCACAGTTTGCTTGCCCTGAATAAACAGGATTATAAATAGGAAACTACAAATCATAGTTTTGGGAAAGACTTAAACTAAGTTTTAATAATATTCTTCACCAAATCAAAAGTAGCTTTGAGGAAAATTATAAGCTCAGGGATCAAAAGGAAACGTGACAAGAAAATTATACCCTGTTAGAAAAATATTACACAAATATGTTCATTTATGAACTTGTTAAATTCACTTCCTGTACACTTTTATTGTGTTCTCGATTTCAATTTAAATGGATAAATGTTTTTACCCATCAATCAATACTCAATAACCCATATTGAACAAGTGAAAACATTTTCACTGAAAGGTCTGCAACTTTTTAAAAAATACAAAACTGAAATCACATGATAAGTATGATTTAAAACAACTGGTCTGAAGTCTTTGGGATCACTGGAATGGCCTTTCTTTGGCACTGGGACCACACAGGATGTTTTCCACAGCTAGGGAACCTTCTGCAAACTAAGGAAAAGGGAGAACAGGTGTTGCAGGACCCTATATTGCTGACTGGCACAAGTCTTAAGCACCTTGGGGCTTCCTCAGTTCTGACTGTATCTGCTTGATTTCCTCCTTATCTCCAGATCTAAAAGCCATCTTCTTATAATTTAATAGGGCCTTTGGGTCTTTGTGATCCGTGGTTTGCTGTTGGGAAAAAACAGCATACTGTCTTTGCAGGGACTGTGTTATCCACACAAAACATGATGTACTCTGTGATACAGTGGCTAAGTCCCTCAAAGTCTAAACCATGTCTCACAAATCATGTTCCAGTCAATTTCCAGGAAACTGCAATAAATTGAAATTTAGTTACATGTAGAGAGTACAGTGAAATTCTTCCTTGTATGTACAAATCAACAGGTTTCAACTCACAATGGTTTGTGAGTATGCAGTAACTACTTTATCTTAAAGCCTTTACCTTCCATACCTGAGTAATTTGGGGATTACATTCATGTGTATATATTTTTGAGTTGTTGCAGTAGAATACATTTAAGAAATATGTGACCTGTCTAGTTGCAAAAATATATTTCTATATAAACTAAACCAAATCTAGATGATTTCTGTACTACTAATGCAAAATGTGTAGAGATAAACAAAATGTATAGAATCGAAATAAAAGGATGTGTTGTTAAAAGGATTATTATTGATAATAACAGCAATGGTTTGATGGTTTAGAACCGCAACCCCCAAAGGGTATGTAGGACTGAGTCTTTATAATTTTATGACAAGGTTGGGCGAAGTGCCTAAAACCAGTTTGACAAGTGATTTTCTGCAGGATTACTCTCAATCATCCCACACATGGAGGCCAACTACTTAGCTGGCGAGCTGCACCTTATAAAATGGTATTGGGGACAGGTGTGAAACCATTGTGTCACACCAGAATTCTATTGGTCTAAAGTTGCCTGTTTGTTTTTAAATCAGAAGCCATTAAGTACCACAGTAATGGCTGTACAGTTTGGACAGACAGTCTATAAATTTGCTTGCTTTACCCCTCCCTATCCCTATCCTATCTTAAACCATGCATCGCCACGAAGAAGCATTTCTCTGTCACACCATTGCCATGCGGAGCAAAACTCAGCAGCCATATTGAGACAGGCATCCGGCCTGTTCTGAAGAAAGCTGACCAAAAATGATGCCTTAACTAGAGACATTTTAAGTAACTAGCAAGTCTGTGTGCCACTTGAAACTACATATTAGCATTTATCAGGTTGTTTGGTGGCCACTATTCACTTATACTTTGCTTATTGTTACTATTTATGAATATTATCAATAATACATTATTTGAAGTGTAACTTAACTCCTGCTTGTTTTTTATTACACCTATTTGCCTGAGGTTATAAATGTAGAAGGGAAGGTGGGGAGAAGTTATCTTATATATAAACGTCTACACGTGGAAGTGTGTGTGTATCTGTCTGTCCGGCCCAGAAGTGCGAGGCTACAGCATGATGCTCAAAGAAAGCGTTGTTGAACTGCTAACAAAAGAGAAACTCGCTTAGCCACTAATATACAAGCGAGGCGAGTACATTGGCAAAACGAAACCTCCAAGGAGAGAGAAACTCACTTAGCCGCTGATAAACAACAGATGCAAGCACGTCGACAAAACCAAACCGCAGGAGAAAGAGAATCTTGCTTAAAACAAAACCTCTGAGGAAAGAGAAACTCACTTAGCCGATGATAGACAACGGAGACAACCACGTTGGCAAAACAAAACCGCCAATGAAACAGAACCTCGCTTAGCTGCTAATATACAAGAGATACAATTGTTTGATTGAAGTGCCAGAATCCATGGTTTCTAGAAGCCCGGGCTTTTTACAGCAGGGGCTTACACAGATAGTATACTATAATTCCTTACAAACAGTGGTAGGTCAGTGAGATATGAGACATCTGTCAAAGGCTACACATTACTAGTACAAAAGGGGAAAGTAGAGTACAGTAATCCCTTGCTACTTCGCGGTTCACTTTTCGCGGATTCACGACTTCGCGGATTTTATATGTAAGCATATCTAAATATATAACGCGGATTTTTCGCTGCTTCGCGGGTTTCTGCGGACAATGGGTCTTTTTACTTCTGGTACTTGCTTCCTAAGTTGGTTTGCCCAGTTGATTTCATACAAGAGATGCTATTGGCGGATGGCTGAGAAGCTACCCAATCAGAGCACGCAGTTAAGTTCCTGTGTGCTGCTGATTGGCTCAGCGACGGAGTGCTGCATTAACCAGGAAGTCTCATCTCACTCATTCAGCATTAACGTGCTACCGCTTCAGGGGCCGTGTCCAAGCACCAACAGAAGATGCAAATGATTGCAGAAAAGGTAAAAGTTTTGGATATGTTGAAGGAAGGGAACAGCTACACCGCTGCAGGACACCATCACAGCATCAATGAGTCCACGATTCTTTTTATTTAAAAAGGAGGAAAAGCATATAAGATCTACGGCCGCAGTGTCCTTTAACCAGGGCGCAAAACGAGTTGCAAGTGGACATGATAAGGCAGTAGTCTGGATGGAATCTGCTTTAGGAATCTTTGCAACAAGGTCGACGACGTCATGCCCGCCTACAAGCTGCTACGTGTACTTCGCTATACAGTAAGTGTAAACTTATCTACTGATTTCATATTGCTTAGCAGTTGTCCCTGTTATTAATAGAGTAAAGGGTGGGTTGTAAACAATACAGGGAGGGTTTAAAAACGTTCAAATACACGTTAAATAATTAAATAAATATGGTGTCCCTACTTTGTGGAAATTTAGTTATCGCGGTCGGCCTTGGAACCTATCTCCCGCGATAAGTGAGGGATTACTGTAATATATAACTCTACTAAAACAAAACAGGATGGCACAGAGTTTCACATTCTACATTTCTCTGTGTGAGTTTTCATTAAGTACTCTAATTTCTATTCACCTTGAAAAAGCATGGACTTTAGCTTTGTAGGGCTTTTTAAGCGGCCTGTAGAAGAGTAAGTGCAGTTGTGACTGTACCCTGCTGTGGCTTGGCATCATA
This sequence comes from Erpetoichthys calabaricus, assembly GCF_900747795.2. Classification (NCBI taxonomy): domain Eukaryota; kingdom Metazoa; phylum Chordata; class Cladistia; order Polypteriformes; family Polypteridae; genus Erpetoichthys; species Erpetoichthys calabaricus. The sequence continues at coordinate 22,965,149 of NC_041402.2, forward strand.
TTTAAGCCTGGATCACTCTTCCTTAGGCTCTGGCTTCTGTAAACCTATTGTCAACTGAGAAGGTTTGGAAAATGAACAGATAGATAGTTTTATGTTAAAGATAAAATGGTTTGGTATAAGGGTGACACACAATTTTCATGTCCAGTGTGGGTTTGTGCTGATTTTCTCTGGGTTTTCTGGTTTCCTTCAACATCACTAAGTAATGCTTCTTTGATATAGATGAGTAATAATGTGTAAGTACACAGGGCTGGAATGGCCATTGGGAATACCAGGAGATTTTCCGGTGAGCTGGTGATGTTTCTGGGCCAGTCAAGCTACCGTGCACACCTTTTCAGATTCTCATAAATAAATGAACATGTATTTAGTAAATTCATAAAAACCTGTCACCTCTCCACGTGGTATTACCCTGCTTCTCATAGGAAAAGGAGATGTTACAATTGAAACTATCCATTCATCCATTTACTTAAACCGCTCACTGCATTTATCCATTTTACAATGGACACAGAAAGTAAAAGAAAAACTGAAAGGTGTTGGTTAAAAATAAGGATTAAATGAAAAACAAACACTCTGTGCTGGAGTATGGAGCATAATGTACGATAATATCAACTTTATTCAGAACAAATGAGCAAAGTTGTCTTTTGTTAACTTTACAACACTGCAGTGGTTGACGACTTCTGTACCAGTAGGTGACAACAAAGTAACTAGCTAGCTACAATAGCAAATGTGATTGGCCTTACAGTCTGTCATATTTCCTAAAATAAACTGAATTTCTAGCATCTTTAACATGCTGTGTCTATCTGACATCGATGTGCGGTGCTTCACATGACAAGACTTTTAACGTCAGCTCACTAAATAAATTAGAAGCCAAGTGTAGCTGTAACTTAGAGCCACTGCCTAACTTTCATAGTTAGGTTTAGGTTTAGAATTTAATCCACTGTATGTGTAGCCTGTTAAGAAAGGCAAAATATTTGGTGAATTTTTGATGCAGCCGAGATGCATAAGAATTAGTTAACACCTGAAAATTAGTTCAGTATTTTTGTCCAAGGCCACCTGACTCACTGGTATGAGAAACTCCCACATATAATATACAGTACAACTAGCCTTGTTGTGTAATTATGCAGGGTGACAAGCACTTTTGACCCCTCCCCCCAAAATTAATTTGGCACTTTAGACCGGGAAAACTCAATACTTTTTGCCATTTTTGGACCATATTTTGTGCTGGAACTTACACCATTTTGATAAAGAGTAAACCAATAGGTGTCTACAACAAAAATGATTATAAGAACTTGAAGTTGTGCAAACCACATCAAACAACCCCAGGGGTTCACCTCCTAATGGAATATGAAGGATATAATATAGGCATGTGGGGTGCTGTTATATGCTACTTCAAGGTTAATGATCATGAATAGGATAGTATTTTTTGAAATTTGATCCTTTACTGGTGATCCTTCTCCTCTAAAATCCACTCCACTTTGTTAAATATGAATTTTAACATAAGCATTTAGGGCAGTGTTTCTCAAACTTTTTTGTCTGTTGGCACAGTAAAAAAACTAAAAAAATTTCGCGGCACACCAGGAAGAACAACAGTTGTTTTATAATAAAATGAAAAATTATTTTACCTGTTTTGAAGTATTACATTCAATGTGAAGGATGTGCCTGTTTTTGAGAGCAAATGCGATCTAATCGAGGCTCCAAAGTCAACAAACAAACTCGGATTTCAGCGTCTATTGTAAGAAGTCTCTCTCTTTTCTTAGACTTGATTTCAGTCAGTGCTGAAAATCCAAACTCACAAAACCATGAAGATGCAAATGGAAGAATTATTTTGATTGCTTTTAAACTGATTGCAGGATATAACTTGTTGATTGAAATCCAAAACACATCCAGGCTTTTCTCGGCAAAACTTGACTTAAGAACTGCATCGTTTTTTAAATCAATGAGCTGCTCTTCTTCTTCAGTTGTAAGATTTGTAGCTTCATTGTTTCCAAATGGATAGCTGACCCATCCATATTCATTACTTCCAACTGTTGGGAAGTAATGCTGCAATGCTGACTGCAGGTGTGTCAAAGTGTACAGAATTTCGGGGGTGATTTCTTTATTTGAAGCACATTCATTGTAAGTAGGAAAGCAGTCGAAGACTCCTTTCGAGATCTTACTTTGCCACAACGACAATTTTTCACCAAATGACTTCAGTTTTGAGGATGCAGTGATGATGTTTTCCGATGGTCCTTGAAGACTTAAATTCAGTGAATTTAATTTGTCAAATAAATCAGAGAGAAATGTCACCTTAACCCACCAGATCTCGTCATGAATAGAAAATCCAAAGTCTTTTTTTTCAGCCTCCAAGAATGAAATCAGCTCAGCCTTGAGTTGGACGACACGCTTTAACACTTTTCCCCTGGAGAGCCAACGAATGTTGGTGTGATACAGGAGGCATTTGTAGTCTGAATCCATTGCTTCACAGAGCTGAGAGAAAAGTCGGGATGCAAGCGGTCGAGATTTGATGAAGTTTACAACTGTAATCACTTGATCCAGAACAGACATCAAATCTTTCGGCAAAGATTTGAAGGCAAGAGCTTCTCTGTGGATCATGCAGTGAACAACTAATACATTTGGATTTTCTTGACGCACAAGAGTGACGAATCCCTTTCTATTTCCCTGCATGGAAGGACAGCCATCGGTGCAAACGCTGACACAGTTTTTCCACTGTAGTTTGAAGAGCAAAATGTTTTCGTTCACCACATTGAAAATATCTTCGCCTTTGGTCGTAGTTTGTAAGTCTTTGCAAAATAAGAATTCGTTGACACATTTTTCATCCTTTATGAACCGAATAAAAGCTAGCAGCTGGGCTTTGCCGCTAACGTCAGTGGATTCATCAACTTGAAGAGACCACAACAGAGACACTTCATCGTCAGGCGCGTCAAAGTGTTCGCAGATTTGATCTTGTAAATCTGACGATAAGTCTTCAATTCTGCGCGAGATAGTATCATTTGACAAAGGAACTTTCTTAACTTTTTCGGCGGCATCGGGTCCAAGGATAGTTTCAACAACTATTGCTAAAGCTGGTGCAATGACTGATTCAGCCTCTGTATGCGCTTTCTTGCGTTTTGCTAATAACTGAGCAACCTTATAACTTGCAATCAATCCCTTTTCTGGCAGCTTTAGGTAGTCCGTCAGTTTCTTAGCTTGTTTATTTTGTTGAGCCCTGATGTTTTCGAAGTATTCCTTCGGTTGCGCTTTTACAGCTGGATGTTTTGTTTCCAAGTGTCTCTTCAATTTGCTTGGAACAAGCGCCTCATTCGACAGAGCTGAATTGCAGATCAGACAGAATGGCAATGGAGCATCTTCAGGTCCCGAAGATATGAAACCATATCCGATGTAATCTTCTTTGTACCTTCGTTTGGTTCCTTGCTTTTTTTTTAACGCTTTCGCAGTTTCATTCTTGCTAACGTATTTCTCCATGGATAACAATGAATAACGCTTATTGATAATTTGTTATTATTAGCATACACCTAAAAAATTTAAATGAAACACATCGCTTATTATTATCGTTACCAATTCAAAAACTGCTGTGCGTCTGCTAGGGCGGCCTACATTTTAGTCATTATAATAATATATGTATAGTGGAAAATTCCATAACCTGAATAGCTAACACCCCTTTCCGTCAAAATGTAGCGTTCCGATTTAGCAGGGCAGAGAAAAGGGGAGAGTGTGGGCTACTATTACTGGTCGTTGCAAGTGGGGACGTCATCGCAACGTAGGATAAAAATGTAATAGTAGGCAGACCTGTGTAACGCTGCACGTGTAGCGTTCTGAAAACCTGTATAAATTTCAAATATTTGTAGAAACTCCCGCGGCACATCTGCACATAGTTTGAGAAACACTGATTTAGGGTATAGTTTTAGACTATTTTAAGGTCATTAATTACAAATATGACGTTATTTTTGATTTATGATCCTTTACTATGATCTAGCACTCTATGAGAGGGTGAAAAATGACAGATTTCTGTTATAGTCAAGAATATTTAGATCTTAAATTGTCTGCTTCAGTTTCAATGTTTAACATTTCAAATGTCTGACACATCTATTCTTGTTTATTCTGTGTTCGGAATAAAGGGAGAAGCAACATGAGTCAGAAATTACTGGTGCGTTACTTGATTGGAGAAGGTAATAAAGTTCTGCATATTAAGAGTCAAATGACATGATGTATTAGATGAGGTACTAGTAAATAGAAAAAGTATAAAAACAGATGAATTATTTAATTGATTGTTCACTCCATGGACGGACTCTTTTGTGCATAACTCTGTGCAAATAAACACATGTTCTGCATTCTTATCTGGACTCAATGACTGCCTTCTTTAAAGATGGAGGAAAATTTTTTCTACGACACAATTCCAAAGACACATGTGATGTAAATGTGGTAAAAGTGATTGAAAAGTGTGGCCTTAACTATCGAGGATACAAAGGCTGAAACTACCTATGACTCTACAAGCTGAAAGTTATTTCCCCACTGCCCCTGTATGTATATGAGTCCTGTTGTGGACTGTGGCCATATATTAGGACAGCTCCTGCTTTACAGTCAAACTTGCTAGAATACATTTATATTTATTTGTTTAGCAGACGCTTTTATCCAAAGCAACATACTAAAGAGGTACACATAATCAAGTTAACTAGTATTACAGGACAAGTTTGCACGATTAATCATCACAAGTGAAGAGATCAGAATGAAATTCAAGTGAATTACAATTCCTTGGTTACAAAAACCTATCAAAGCCATTACCAATTAGACAGAAACTCACAAACAAGAGTTTTCAAATGCTTCTTAAACACAGTTAGGGATTCAGAAGTTTAAATGGAGGTGTTCAGCTTGTTCCAACAGCTAGGAGCTACATATGTCAAGTTTAGATTGAGATTTGCTGCTACGCAGAGGTCACCAGCAAACCTAATTGTGTTTGAGAAGAAGCATAGGACCTCATAAGTGCCTCCAATATTATATATATAAGTGCTGACCCATTGACTACTCTGAAGGCAAGTATTAAGAATTTGAATTTAATATGTGCTGCTACAGGGAGCCAATGTAGTGATCTAAAAAGAAGAGTGACATGTGCCCACCTTGGCAGGTTTAACAACAGACGTGCTACTGCATTTTGAATCATCTGAAAACTAATAACACATACTGCTGTCAATACAGACGTCCGAAATCCAGAAGTTACTCACCTCCAGGATAGGATCCAATTCTCTACATCCCTGTTATGGAATATACAGGATCAGAAAATTGATTGCTGATATACTAATATAAATGCAACAGATTCAGTTTTACTGTAATAAAAAACTATAAACATGAGTATTGCTTGCAATAAAAAGTTTTTTACATTGAAATGAAGGATGACCAAGTTGTAAAGAGTCTGCCATTCAAGATTGTAAGAGAGTAAGTCATTTTTCAAGACTGTAATAAAAATAATTATATAATAATAAGTGCATATGTTACAAAATGGAATTGCTGTGAATTCAGTCATGTCTCTTAGACCACTTGTGGTCCTCAATAACCTTAGTTTGAATGTTTTTCAACAGAATTTTTCAGTTGCTGCCCTCAAAAAAAAAAAAAAAAATATTATATATATATACAGTATATATTTATATGTAGGCAAAAATCCCTCTTTTTCACACAAGGGTTTTCTTTTTTTGTTTGCGTGACTTTTTAGAAAAGACTCCAGATGCAACTACAAAAAATTATGTATTGAGTATATGCAGCTATTCATTATCACAATAAATCTATTTTTCATTACAACACTGCAGCAAAATGTTTACAGTAGTATGAAAGAGGCAGCATAAATAATCCCAAACTTATTTTTCATTTTAAAGTCAATTATATTCTTATTTCGTAAAACAAAAAGACAGGCTTGGGGAATAACCTGTTCTATCAGAGAGCATGCTACTGAGACAGACTGTTTATTTATTTAATAGTAAAATATATACTTTAATGATAACACATCCCAGTTACCAATAAACTGCCCATTGTTTAAGAAAAATGTATAAAGAGTTATCCAACACTTGGAAAACTGCTTATTGAACAATTTTAATGCTTTATAGTAGCACCCCAAACCTAATGATGTTAATCCTTTAGCCATGTTTTACATTCTGCTGATTCAAATATGTCTTTCTTTAGTTTGCCAGTAGAGGGCAGGAGAACAATAATCATGTATAGAAAGGCTTAGAAGAGAAAATTACCTGTCCTAAGCAAATAATTTATGTGGTAGAGAGTTTGTTTGATCACTTTAATTGTGTGATTGCTTAGAATATTTGCCTAATTGAATGTCATTATAGGTTTGTTGACTTGGTGCTGGAATTGTTGATTCACTTTATTGTTTATTGATAATTTGTAAATCATCCTGTGCTAGTAATTAAAGAAGTGTATGGGAATTATCAAGAGTGATGAAGGGCAGCTATTTAAGGTCAGAAGCAGGATTAAGCTGAAATTGTTTTAAAGAAGTGGGTCTGAAGTTCCAATGTAAACTTGTTATGGGATAAAATAAGATTATGATTTCTGCTTATGCCAAAAAATAGTCTCAAAATGAACTTAACCAGTGTGAAGCTCAATTGACTAGCAGCTGTATGTGTTGTTTTTAAACAGGTCCAAATACATCATCATTTGAAGAGAAAAAACAAGCTACAAGGGCAGAAAAGGTCCAGCAAGAGTTACAGATGTGTTATAGATTTAATTTTAAATGGATAAACTTGCCCTTTTTGCCCATCAATCTATACTTAATAACCCAAAATGACAAAGTGAAAGCAAATTTTCAGAAATGTTTGCACATTTATTAAAAATCAAAAACTGAATCTTTCACTCGTATACATATATACTCAGGTTTAAGTTTTCCAGCGGATATTCGGGGCTTGATTTTACAGTATAATTTCTGGTATTTTATAATGTCGGTCGTATAAGTCGAATGCGGAAAACTCACGCTATTGGTCCAAGAGATTATGATATGCTAACGCCCACCTGAGAGAGTAACCACGGAGCACACTGCCTTTTTTTCTATGTACTGTGCCTACGTGACCACACGGTAATACCTCAACTATTGCGAAGCACTGTTTTGTATTTTTTGTATCTCACACCCTCATACACCTTTATCATAAGAGCATCCCTTATCTATGATGGAGCGTTTGATCAGAAGAAAATATGAAGCTGGTTTTAAATTAAAAGTTATTGAAGTGGCAAAAGAAATTAGTAACTGTGCTGCTGCAACAAAATTCGATGTGTCTGAGAAACTGGTGCAAGATTGAAGGAAGCAAGAAGATGTAGTAAAAAAAAAAAAATTAAGTATTGTATTTATTTATTTATTGATTTTATTGAAATCACATAAAATTCCATACAAATAGATCAATAAAGTATTGTATTTTTGAACGGGCATATAAGTCGGGGTCTGATTTTATGATCAATTTTTCGGGTTTCAAGACCCAACTTTTACGTGAGTATATACAGTAAGTATTCAAATTATTTGCTGTGGCACTCTGGACTCTGGTCAGGTTTGCTTTAATTCTCCTTGAGATGTTTCTAGAGCTTGACTGGAGTCCACCTGTGGCCAACTGACTTAATAGGACAACATTTAGAAAGGCACGCACCTGTGTAAGGAAGGTCTTACTATTCACACTGTGTGTTAGGACAAAAACCACGCCGTAAAGTTTACTCTCTGTAGAATGCAGAGATCAGAATGCGGGGAGGCATAGATCAGGGCAAGTTTACAAAACTGTTTTGAAAGTTTTGAGTTTTCCCAGGAGCACAGTGGACTCAATAATTGTGAAATGGAACAAGTTTGGAATTTCTGGGACTGTTCTGGGTGGTGGCCATCCAGCCAACCTGAGTAACAGCTGAAGATGGGCCTTGGTCAGAGGGGTGACCTAGAAACCCAATGGTAAAATAATAGAGCTTCAGAAGCCATGTGCTGAGACAGGAGAACCTGTCAGGAGAATGACTATGGATAGATGAATGGATTCAATTTTTATTATGCTAGCTGTGTAAGCCCGTGCTATAAAAAGCCTGCGCTCCTACACACTATTGAAATCGTCAGAAAAATAAGTGAAATGCAGAGTCAGCGGTTTCGTTTTGTGGATGTGCTCGCCCCCCACCCCCATCTTTCAACGGCAAAGCTAGTTTCTGTCTCCTCGGATGTTTTGTTTTGCTGATCTGCACGCCTCGCTTTTGTATTAACCAAGTTTATCTTTCTTCGATGGTTTCACTTTGGGGACGGAGTTGCTTCTTTCAGCTTCATGCTCTTGCCTTGTACTTCTTTCTTCTTCCAACTTGTTAACTTGGGGCTGCCTTGCCAGCTCTTTGAGCGTCATGCTATAGCCTCACACTTCCAGGCCAGACAGACACACACACACACACTTCCATGCGTAGATGTTTATATATAAGAGATTTTGTTTTTAATGCCTAGTTTGTGTGTTTTATTGTTGTAGGGCTAATATTGTTATTGTTTATACATTTTGTCAAAAAATATTTTTTTTCAATTTTTTGTTGTTTTGTAATGCAAAATACATTTTATGTGAATAAAGTGTATCATTTCATGTCTATTAATGTTTTGTAGGGGTCGGGACAGCAAAAATGAGCATTGCTTCAGGTGGCATTATTTAATGCATCAGCCCTGCTATCAGGTATACTGCTGCATGTGAAATTTATAGGACTTCATTACACCTAACCTCTCCCTCTCAAGTATCTCAGATGGCCCCTTAATATTTTGGCCTGGATCTACGGCTGATGGAAACATCAGTTTAATAACAATAAAATAAACAAACAAGCATAACCAGCTTTTGAAAATTCCAAAAATGAAATGCAGTGGTTCTAGGGATCACACTAATTCAGAATGAATGGAATCCAGAACAGTAGGGGTGAAGAAGGAGCTAAGCTAGCAGGCTGAGCTCTCAATTTACCAAACGGTCTATGTCCCCAAACCTCATCTATGGTCATGAGTTTGTGGTAACGACCGAAAAAATGAGATCAAATGAGACTGAAAAAAGGAGCTTTCACTGCAGGTGCACACTACAATGGCTGACCCTGCACTCTGACCCCCAAAAGGTAATACGAAAAGACAATTTCCCTCTGTAATAAATAAAGTGTATTAAGAATACGTAATAAAGTATATTAAAAATACCAACAAATATTGTATTAATTAGGTGGAATTGCAAGTTATATTGCTTAGTTTTGAAAAAGATGTAGAAATAAAAACAGTAAAAAAAATACAAATTCTGATACAAATTATATTCATGACATAAGGTATGCTTTAATCAAAATGAATGAATTCATTTATATATATATATATATATATATATATATATATATATATATATATATATTATATATGTGTATATATATATATATATTTTATATATACATTTTATATATATATATATATATATATTTACCCCTGCCAAAAATAAATAGGCAAATATTTCATTTTGTTCCTGCAATTTACCGAGTGGCTTGCTTTTCCCTGCTGAAGTGTTTACTCTTCAGCTTTAGTTTTTAGATTTGATTAAACAACTGCTAAAATATTAGTTTACAGTTATTTCAATAAAAAAAAAGCTGGAAATCTTCATCTCATTATAAAATTTACTTCCGAGAGAAATCTCATCTGACTTGGAGCATTTTGACTTTTAATGCCCTTTCCACGCCTTCTTGAAACAAACAATAGGCAGGGTTGGAAATAAAATACTAAACAAATTGCATGTTACATTTATTTTCATCAGTTTTCTAAAGCCCCAACTAAAGTATGCACTATTGATTTTAACTGTTTGCGTACTTTAAAGATATTCCAGTACAAGGTTACTGAAATTTCAGCAACTTCATTTTTTTCACATTTTTGTGAATCAGCTGAAGTATTACAATACAGCTGTTCTGCTACTTTGACATCTGTCTACATTGTGAGCATTTACACTACATTTAGAATATCTGTTATGCACTTGTACCACACTAATCTTCAGATTTTTTTTTTCCTTTTACCCCAGAAATGATGCTTCAGCATGTTTTGGTCCCTAAAGGTTTATTGGGGATTATTCCTGCTGCTGCGTGCATTCTCTAAATGTATGAGCCAGTTTGGCAATATTTCAAAAAGATGAAAGTACCTGCAGTGTAATTTTATAAGGATGAATTTCTCTTTTATTTCCTCCAGGAAGATTACATTCATAGTGATGCTTCATGAAGAAAAAAAGGTTCAGGAGATCCTGTACCAGCATGCAGCTCACTTTCTCCACATTTCTTGAAAGAATAATACTCTCTCATCTTTGTGAACTATAATGAGACAATGTGCCATGGGAATGGGAACGCAAATGCTTCTGGGCAGGATATGAAGGAGAAATATGGCAGATTTATTTATTTATTTCAGCTCAGAGTCACCTCTCAAACATGAACATATGATGTCAGCTTTAAGGCAAAAACTTAGTATAAGGATGTGCTTTGGGTTTTATTAGATTATAATCAATATTTTGGTATCAACATTTACTTAAAATGCACAACTGTATTTTGTTTATATCAAGTCCCCCTTTATATAATAAAGAATGAAAGACAAATCAAAAACCCATTTATTATTTTCTTGCATAGAGTAACACTCCTTCACACTAACACAATTTAAAGCCCATTTTTTAAATCCACTTACCTTACTCCTGTTATGAATTTTATTTTTTTTTTGTTTTTGCATCATTTCAATGCATTAGTTGTGGGTCATAACTTGGGTTTGCATTAATTACTTATTTCTACTGTTGTGACAGTGACATCACCCTGCCACCATTTTGTGAGCCTTTTTATGACAACTAATTTTTCTAATCCCACTAGCCATGTTGTGTACAGACTCGAGGCTGGTTCCAGTCACATGACCGACACTGACACAACAAGTGATGTCCTCACGTGTTAATTTTATTGTGTATGATGGCGACATACTGGGGTTCTTATTCTAGCTTTGGGATATCAAAAACAAACCTCTGCTGCATTTGCTCATATTTCTTTTTGGATAAGCCTCTGATCTTAGACAGTCTGGTATTTAAATTTATCATTTTTTTTTTTCAAAATAAGTCTGCTCATTGCTTTGTTAGCCTATTTCTGTTTTTTTGCTTCAAATTTTTTCTAAGGTTGTGGCTCCGGAGGTCATTTGATGTTGTGCCACAATACCCATTATAAAAGCCATTGTCAAAGTAGTTGCACCATCCAAAATTGTGGATAAACCATTAACTATTTGCATTTAGAGTTACTGCTACCATCTTACTTTTTTTAAATATGATGAAACAATTAATAACGTGAGAGATTTGATCAGAGGCTCAACATTCTTATTCTAAAATAACATTAATGATCGTTTGCCATGTTTTCAAAAAGTTTTGGATGTATCCTTCTCTGAAGGAGAATTAGAGTTTCTTTAATTTGAGATAATACAGAATGTCTCTTACCGACTGAGTTATAGAAGGTGGATTGGGATTCTTCCAAAATAAGTCTGTGTGCTAGTAGAATGGTATAGGATATTACAATTAGCTTATTCCTATGCATTTCAAAGTTATCCAAGAGTACACCAAATATTGCCATTAATGGAAAAGGAGTGATTGTAACACTGAGGCTGTCTGAGAAATATGTCAAGATTTAATTCCTAAAACATATGGCCTACAGAAGGAGGTAGGAAGGTAATGATCACTGGTTGGATCTTCTCTGGACACATTTTAGACAATTTTACACAAGATAAATGTGATCAATGAAATATCTTTATTTGAATTATGGAATGCTTTGGCACAAAAAGGAATGAATATATTTTATGGATGGCTGAGTTCCACTCCTTTTCTGAAATGTCTATTGAAAGGTCTGTTTCCCTCTGTCCACTTGGGTCTTTGAAAGGTAGATTTCTTTGAAATATGTTTATATATTGTCACACATGTATGATTAGGAGGCAGTCAAAGAGCCTAAAGGTGAGTGAAACATCGTGAGATAAAGGGATATCACGTGGTACTTACCTGAACACTTTTTTCCAACAGGACACAAGAAGAGAATTAATCCCGCAACTTCCGGGTTTTCAAAATGGCCGTGATGACGCCACTTCCGGTCATTATTGATGACATCACTTCCGGCACCCACAAACCACATCACTTCCGGTTCCTGTTGCCACATCACCATTTTGCCAACCATTTCCTGTCACATGTTTTTCTGCTCTATAAAACCACCATTTTGTTTTCAGTTCATTGTTCATTGTACTTTCAAGACTTTGAATCACTTCATTTTTTCAATATTGTCTGTAAGACAATATACGGGGACGGTCCCCAAATCTTTATTTTGTATTTGTGACTTTCTTATCGATCACAATATATATGTTGAAATGCTCTCACAGTCTTCATTAAGACTAAACAGTATGGCTTCTAGGATTGATAGGGGTGCGTGATATGGAAAGTTTGGTAGAAGTCTTTTAACAAAATTGCTAATTTGCATATGGGAAAACATTTGGAGCATAGTTGGTCAGAAGATGCAAATGTGTCATCTATATAAAGATCTCCAAATGTAGTATTGTACATAATTTAAACAATGAGTTTGGTTAGGAGCATTGGATAAGAGCATTTCTACCTTCAAATGGGTGCTACATTGGTTCTGTACTTTAAGTAATTGGTGAATGACTGAATTGCTGGCAAATTAGAACCTACAAAAAAGATTTAGAACAGGATTTGTTCTCCATTGTATACTAGGCTGATGTGAATTCATGAATTTCTGCCAATTTCCAAAATTGTATTCTGTGTATATTTGCTGCCCAGTAGTAAAATTAAAAGTTAGGTAGCGCCATGCCACCTTCTGTTTTAGATCTTTGTGGATTTGCCTAATGTGTGGCCATTTCATATTCCAAGCAAATGATGTGATTTGTTCGATTTATTTATATATATTGGGATACTATGAGGCGGCACGGTGGTGCAGTGGGTAGCGCTGCTGCCTCGCAGTTAGGAGGCCCGGGTTCGCTTCCCAGGTCCTCCCTGCATGGAGTTTGCATGTTCTCCCCATGTCTGCGTGGGTTTCCTCTGGGCGCTCCTGTTTCCTCCCACAGTCCAAAGACATGCAGGTTAGGTGGATTGGCGATTCTAAATTGGCCCTAGTGTGTGCTTGGTGTGTGGGTGTGTTCGTGTGTGTGTGTCCTGCGGTGGGTTGGCACCCTGCCCAGGATTGGTTCCTGCCTTGTGCCCTGTGTTGGCTGGGATTGGCTCCAGCAGACCCCCATGACCCTGTGTTCGGATTCAGCGGGTTGGAAAATGGATGGATGGATGGGATACTATGAAATAGACATGGGCAGCACGGTGGCGCAGTGGTAGTGCTGCTGCCTCACAGTTAGGAGACCTGGGTTTGCTTCCCTGGTCCTCCCTGCGTGGAGTTTGCATGTTCTCCCCGTGTCTGCGTGGGTTTCCTCCGGGTGCTCCGGTTTCCTCCCACAGTCCAAAGAAATGCAGGTTAGGTGCATTGGCGATCCTAAATTGTCCCTGTTTTGTGCTTGGTGTGTGGGTGTGTGTGCCCTGTAGTGGGCTGGTACCCTACCCAGGATTTGTTCCTGCCTTGTGCCCTGTGCTGGCTGGGATTGGCTCCAGCAGACCCCCATGAACCTGTGTTAGGATATAGCGGGTTGGAAAATGACTGACTGACTGAAAAGGACATAGCGGTTTAGGGAATGATGTTCATTTTAACTGGATTAATTCTCCCTGCTAAGATGTCATGATGGGTGGACTATCTGCTAACATCTGATTTTATCCATAGTATTTCCAAAATTTAACTGGAAGAGATATTTATATTTACTTGTGGTGGTTACTCTCAAATATTTAAACTGTTTTGATTATCAAAATGATTAACTATCCAATCTACTATAATGAGTTTGAGAATTCAATAGGGAAACCACATTTTTATTCTGATTAATTTTGAAATCCGAAATCTAATGAAGTTCTATTACACAACTAAGAATAATGGTAGAGGCAATTGAGGATCTGATATATTAAGCACCATATTGTCTGTATAGAGTGATATTTTCTTTTTGAGCCCTTCTTTGATAATTCCTTTTATCTCTGGTTTCTTCCAGATATGTATAGCCAATGCCTTGATAGCTAATGCAAAAAGCATTGATTATGATGGGCACCCATGTGAAGTAGTATCAGTTGGGGGTATTCTTTTGGACGGAGGCTTCTGGACTAGTATAAAGTGGTTTAATCCATGCAGATATATTTGGGGGAACCCCGATTCTGTGTGGTTTTGTAAAAAGATAATCACATTTGATTTTGTCTTCATCCAAAGACCTCAAACCTCATATACTCATTTCTTGGTGAGTATATTACATTAAACAGATGCCAAAGGTTTGAGGGCAAGTCTCTGCCTTTAATAAATGGTCTTGCGATATTACTGAGGGAAGCACTTTCTCAGTCCTTCTTGCTAACACTTTCGTTGGTGTTTTAACATTATTATTCAGGGGTGACATTGGTTTATTTATGCATATTGTAGTAAGTCTTGATTTTTCTTTGGAAATACGGTCATTAATGCTTGTTGGAATGTTTGGGGCAGACTTTTTTAGCTCCTATAAATATTAATAATAATGGAGCAAACAGTTGATTGTTTTTTATAAAACTCACTTGGCAGGTGGCACAGTGGTAGCACTGCTGCTTTGCAGAAAGGAGATTGTGGGTTTATTTCCTAGGTCCTCCCTGTATGGAGAGCACTTTGAGTAGAGAGATAAGTGCTATATAAATGCAAACAACTATTATTATAATTTTTAGCCATCTGGGTCTGCAGCATTCCCCTTTTTGAGCAAATTAATGGCATCCTGTATTTCTAAATGTATCACTGAACTTTATTCTATTAAAACAGTGTACTATGAATCACCAGCTGGAACCATCTTCTTCTTTATGAGGCTCCAGTTCTAAATATAGCTGGATTTACATATAACATAGCAATGTTTGTCAAAAGAAAAACCAACATTAATTTAAATGATTCAGATTTCCCTTGAAAATGTGCTTATCATTGGATAATAAATCATCTTAAATCTGCATTGGGGCTTGGGATGTATAGAGTCCCAAACAAAACACACCATCCTTGTTTACATGTGAGCATCCCAGGAGAGTTTTAAGTGTTAAACACAATCTAGATTAATTAAATTCTACGACAGACACATAAAAAATAAACAATTAAATGAGTAAAGTGCATTTATTGTAAATGTATTAGATAATTAAAGAAAGCTGCTTAATTTTATGTTTCTATAAATGAAGACTGGTGCATGTACATAACACATGTGAATGGTAGGTTTATTTTCCATGTAAAGTATGAAATACAACATAGTGTTCTATTAAATTTTGGATGGATAGGTTTTATTAAATATATATTTATCTGTACTTTTTAAAAAGCATACATTATTGTCAGATTTTAGATGATTAGTTTTTAATAAATATTTTCTAATCTTAAAGAGAACACTGTATCCATAGGTTCAGTCCGGGAAGTCTACATTGGAAACACTTTTTGTTCCAACTCAGTTTCTTAATTAGAAGTCAATTATTGCTGCTGAAGTAATAATTACTTAAGCCACATTTAAGTGCTTCATTTTTATTACATAGTTTGTTAAAATTCCCAATCCTTAATTGCCTCTTTTCATATTAAAAGTTGCATTCACCGTTTTAATCGGTTCTTGTTTTTCTGAAGCAGCTGCCAATTAACAATGAGATGTAAATGTCAAAGGAATCATCAGCTAACCATCCAACTTGATCTGATTAATACCCATGTGTGTTCATCAGGAGGTATCTGTTTTAATAAAATGTTTGGAAAGTGTTATGTCAGCAAGCTGACAAGTAACTTTAGTAAGCACCAGGGTCCAGATTTATAAAGTTTGCATTCTCACAAAAAGAGGCTTGAAATGTGCATACATAACTTTGCATACAAAAGCTAAGGTTAATTTAAAAAAAAATTGACAGTAGCATTTTTATATCACTACCCCATGCATATCCAACATCTCGGAGAAAGTGGAAAATAACAACACCCTTGATAAAGTAAAGAAACGCAGTCACCCCAGCTAGTTGAAGGCTCTCATGCATAATAATTCATACCACTGAGCCATTATTATAATGTGCGTAGATGTGACAAACATATAAAACCTAAAAAGTGATGAATATGATGTACAGACTGTATTTTAGTTCCCTTTTAAGTGGGCCAATACTGCGTATTTGCACTAAAGAACTGTTTTGGTTTGTCGTCAGTTTATATCAGCTACCTTTCATCTGTTCTCAGGGAAGCTTCAACTAGAAGACATTAACCAACTGACAAGGCTCTACATTTAGTTTCCTTATGGTCACATGGTGTGTATGTAAATAAATAAAACATAACATCATTTTGTGAACATAAAAAGGCAATTTGCATCAGTGTTTCCTAACATAATCAGAAGTACCAGGGTGTTGTAAATCAAGCAAAATGACACCTTTTATTGTCCAACTAAAAAGATTACAATAAGCAAGCTTTTGAGGCAGCTCAGGCCTCCATCTAATAATCTGAGAAATTGATTGCACTCATATTGCAATAAAGGCGCCTCACCAGAATTAAGCTGCATTGTCAACAACCACCTGTGATGCCAAGATGAGATTCTAAAGTGTTGCAGCTCAGTGGCCTGGGTAAAACTATGATTTATTTATTTTGAAGAAAAGTAATATTGGAAGACGGTTTGCTGATGGTTCTGTACGTATTGGATGGCTTGTTGGAAAGGTATCTGGTTGAACCCTCAGTTTTTCATATGGCTTATACTATTCATTGTAACAGCAATAATGTCATTACATAAGCCAAGTAAAAGTGGCTACCAGACTAGACACTGGCACCTTACATCTTTCCCTGACCCCGAGAATGCATACTCTTGCATACTCAGTTGTTCTAACAACTAATAACGTTTTATAGCATTGTGACTGCATATATATGAGTCTGATTAGCATAGTCCAAATATTATTGTTTTAGGGTGGCAACTGGGTGGTGTTTAAGGAATGTTCACGTACGCACATTTACAAGTTAATTGTGATTACCGTATATACTCGTGTTTGAGTTCTCCCGCAGATGAGTCGGGGCTTGATTTTTACCATATAATTTCTGATTTTTTATAATGTATAAGTTGAATGCAGAAAACTCACGCTATTGGTCCAAGAGATTATGATATGCTAATGCCCACCTGAGTACAGAAGCATATTAGGGCCACATAGAAGAAAAAAAAATATGGACACAGTGAAGAAAAAAAATTGTATGTCGAAAATAAAATCAGCATGTCGATTTCCACTTTATTCTCGAAGTTTAAGTCCTTTGTACGTGCTTCTTAAACTGACTTCCTCTCTTCGAGTTTATTCTCGACATATCCTTTTTTTTCTTCACTGTGTCCGTATTCTTTTTTCTTCTCCTTGGTCCTAATACACTTCTGTACCTGAGAGAGTAACCACAGAGCACATTGCCTTTTTTTTCTGTGCATTGTGCCTTCGTGACCACACGGTAATACCTGAACTATTCCGAAGTGACAATTGCACTGTTTAGTGTTTTTTGTATCTCTCACCCTCATACACCTTAATCGTAAGAGCATCCCTTATCTACAATGGAGCGTTTGATCAGAAGAAAATATGAAGCTGGTTTTAAATTAGAAATCTTTGAAGTGGCGAAAGAAATTGGTAACTGGGCTGCTGCAACAAAATTTGATGTGTCTGAGAAACTGGTGTGAGATAGGAGGAGGCAAATTAAGTGTATTTTTGAACGGGTGTATTAGTCGGTGTCTGATTTTATGATCGATTTTTTGGATTTCAAGACCCAACTTACACACGAGTATATACAATAATAAAGGTTAAATTCCATGCTAATGTGTATACGGCAGGTCTTACAATTCAGATTATTTTTAGTATATGCATTTTTATTCTTTTGATGTACGCATTCTTTCATGCTGAGATCCACATAAAGTTTTATAGATGAGACCCCCAGGATGGAGACATGGGGCTGGAGACAGTTCATAACTGGGAGATTAATCGAACAAGTGTCATGCCAAAACATGAGACAAAAATGAGACAAGGTCAGTGCCACAAAAATTCAAATGACAATGTTTTAAAGTATGTAGAAAAGTGTTTGGAATCTGCAATTAAAATAAGGAAGAGACTTACTTTTTAACTTGTCGCGTCAATCACCCGTGAGTCACAGCTTCTGAGGTCATACCATGGAAATGCACACTGCTGTCCTAACAATCATGACAGTAATCATCTTTATATATAATCTTCATTTGGATCTTGATCTTTGCTTGTCCGCGAATTCATGTTCCCCTGACACTGCCTTGTGTGGTGTTCCTGCTGTGTTCAGTAGAGGGCAGTAGTGATGGAGGAGGAGAGGAAGTGAGGCGGAGGATCGTTGGATGAGGTTGGTGATTAAAGAGGATTGAACTAAAGGAGACTACGTGCTGTTTGTACTGGCTGAATACACAACACCTTGGTTGTTACTTTTGTTTACAAACACTGTCGATACCACTCTTTGTGTTTAGATCTGGCGTCAACACCGTGCTTTGTGTTTAGATCTGGTGTCGACACCTGCTTCATTGTTGAGACTGTGGTTTTTTGTGTTTCTATCGACCGTCGTTGGCAGCACTTCATCCAAATCGAATGTTCACCCACTTCTTGGAGTCGGCAGTCAGAGTATATAAGTCGGACACACTTCTGTGATTTTCCATCAGTCGGCGTTTGGAGTTCAAGAAAAAAGCATTGGTTCTTCCTTACTCTTTGGATTGCCACAAAGCAACCTGCGAGATTGGAGAAAGGTTGAGAACAGATCATGAGAGGAAACGACAGCGTCATGAAAACGAGACGGACTGTGAACTGACAGAAGCAGAAATGCTCCTCCACCACCACATAATTACTATTCGGACAGTGATTCCGCGTAGGCCGTTCCTATCAAATCAATGTCCAAGGGTTTTGTTTTGTAATTTTGTTTCCCTTATAAAAAATCATAATGCTGTGCGATGAAGGGCCCAGTTCACGACTGGCAGCTGCGTTTAAACAGGGAGCCCTTCACAGACAACTTTAACACACGCAACGTAGTTGGGCGCACATGGCTAGTTATTATATAAAATAGCAGTCAAAATTCACCAAAAACTTAAAATAACTTCTAAAGGAAATGTCAGAAATGAATTCTACAGTTTAAAAAAAAAGTGTAAGACAGAAACCCAATTATAACAGAAAGGAATGGAAGAGAAGAAAGTGAAGGACTGAGAATTATTAATTTGCTCTAATCCATAAATTAACTTGGCTGATATTCTTTGAAAGCAAAAATGTACAATATAAGAATGACCTAATGTGGTGACACTTAAAACACTAGCTTACAACAATTTATTAAAAATTCTTTTATTGCCATGGATTTACTTCATTTAAGTAGTTGGAAAGTAACAATAGCCTGCGACCACTGTGGCTCTCCAAGAACTTGAGCCCCCTTAGTATGTATCATTGCCAAGATCTAATTAAAAAAAGCATCTAAAATGAAATTAGTAGGGAACATGGCTTAATTATTTTGTAGAACAAAATTCACACATACAGAATATAGTATTTAAAAACACATACATGTTGTGGACAGTAGTGGGTGCCAGAAATCGCTCCAACCCCAGACACAACCTCACAGACAAAATTCCCGTTAAAATAAAGTTGGTTTATTTCCACACAACCTTCCAAAAAGGTGCCAAAGGTGCAATAAACACAAATCTTTCCATTCGTGTTCTTTCCTTTCTCCTGTACGCCTAGCCCCAGTAAGGTTTGTCCACTTCCACCTGACTCTGACTCGTCAGGATGAGGTTGAGTGGCTTCTTTTATCTAGGACCTGGGAATATTTCTGGTGCTAGGGCATAGCCTGATGGAAGTAGTTCTGGGTCAAGTGGAAGTCCCTTAATGCAGAGATGGGAAATCCCTGTAGCATCTCCTGGCAGCCCCCAAGGTACCCAACAAGGCTGTTCTACAGAACTGCAATAACCAGAGTGCCTTGTAGGTATCCGCACGTGTAACATCGTCCTAGGAGGTAGTCTCCAAATGTCTTGGGGAAGCCAGTAGTCCTGTCGGGTTATCTCCCCCTGTCCTTTCAGTATAGTGGCCTCCCGAACGGGTATTGATGCTGGGTCCAACCCAGCCAGGATACCCGTGTGGCTACTATCATGATGACACCAATTGCCCGGCTTCAGCGTGAGACAGAACGTTCCTTGTGGCAACATAGGGCTGACCTCCTGTCCAATTAAGGGACCGTATTCCATTCCTGCCAGGACACCCACCCATGTGTGCCGTCCATCACACTGTATATACTGTAGTTATACAACCATCTTTATATTATGGGGTGTTGTAGTAGTTAGCACAACCCAGGAATCTACCTGTTTATGAATCTGGCATTCAATCTGCAATTCTGTGGAGCTTCCAGATTTGCCCAGTGTCAGCATGGGTCTTTCTCCAACAACAACAACAACATTTATTTCTTTTCTTAATGGCTCAGACTTTTATCATAGTGAATACCAAAATAACACCTCAACCTTTAAGCATAAGCTCATAAGAGTAAGAGACTCAGCACAAACCCAGTTATCAATGGGTCCTTCAAAACTTCACCTACATCACATGTTAGGTGCATCCTAAGCCAGGGTTCAAATTCAACTTTCACGCTGTAGCCCCATGTAACTCTAAAATTCAATTAAGTGTGTTTAGAAAATTCATACATGGCTTACACTTGTTTCAGAGTAGAAATATGTACATGAAATACGTACGATTAGTTGAAATCTATGCATTTGTTAATATCATTCAATTTATGCTTGGTATGAAAGATATAAATTGTATAACTTAACTAATGTAATTTACAGTGTAATACTTTAAATTGTTAAATCTAAAAAAGGCTACACAGGGAAAAAATGTATCCAGTAGTTATTTTCTATCCAAGTATTAATTAATTCACAAGGCAATAAGGTTGCAGAGATTTTCTTTTTTTTTAATTTTCCCTCATTGAAGGATGAACCCAGATGGGATTACTACACCCACGCTTATACAGCAGAATTCATGTTTGAAACTCTTGATAAGTTCATTATTTTAAAATTGACTCATTTAAAAGGCTGCATATTTTAGGTTTCAAACTTTTCCTAGTGGAATGTTACAGCTATTCTTTGGTGCAAGGTGCATTTTTATCAGCTTTGGGCCTCATTTTCCTTGTATTCCTCCGTTGATTTTTGCAAAATTTGTTTGACATGGAAGCTTAAACTTAGAAGGTAATTGACACTGATGTACAAAGTACACTAAACAGGTAATGAAGCAGTTTTTATTAACTACATTTGCTATGGCAGGCAAAAAATAATAAAAGTATGAAATGTCAGTGTACTGTGAATGCCTAATAAAATGAAAATTTCAACCATTAATTAGGCAAGAACTTACTATAGACTTAGATAAGCTTTTTTTGCAGCTGCTTTGTCAAGGCCATGCTTGTTACTTTAGAATAACTCACATAGCTGTTTATCTTTATTATTTGGTTAGAATGCAGACTTAACAAACAGTGCTATTTGTGTTGCCCATTGAATGATAGAAACACATTCAAACTGTTATTGATTCACACATTTTCTAAATGTCCCCTATACATTATGTGTTTTCAAGGGGATGGATTAGCATAGGCAGGACCCAGCCATAAACTGTACTTCAATTTATTGTTCTTACTGGCCTAAATTAAGGAGATCAGTCTTCAGTATCTAACATGCATGTGTTCACCATATGGAAAAAACTGGAGGTAATGGAGAAAAATGCCAAACAGAACTGGTGGAATGTGCCATCACTGGATAGATTTCAGTTCTGGCTGGGCCAGAATCTAAAGGTGGCAAAATTACGAGGCAGCAGCAGTTAACACTGTGCCACTCCTGAGGTTTAATATTGTGTCCAAAATGAGGCATTCTTGAGCTGACCCTCAACTCAAGTAATGTTACGGAGTCCAAACTATATAAACAAACTAAGTTTGATATAGCTCAAATGATGACAGTAACAGAAGTATATAGGGTGTTGGAGAAAGAACAGACAAAATATAAGTAAAATACCTAAAGTCTTCCTCTACAGGAGTTGTTCCTTGTTCCCTGTCTACCAAGTAGAGAAATATCTGATGTCACAAAAAAAAAAAAATCATCTCCTTCTGCTTATGCCTTCCACCATCTTTCCTTCCTCTGTCCTGTCATTTCGACGCTTTGCTTTTCACGCCTCTCTGAAATTATTGACTAGTAAACCCCAGCTATGGATTACAATATTTCAAAGGAAGACCTCGAGAACACTTATATAGTTAGTAATTGCTTAGATAACTCCTCCGGTAGCCCTCCTAGGACTTCCCCGAGTGGTCCAGGTGTCCTTGCAAATCAAGATCCCCCTTTCCTCTTAACCTGCTTAGTATTAGAACCAAGTGTCATGCAGGCTGTAATAAAAAGTGCTAAAATATGACTGTCACCTGCGCAACAGTATAGACGTGTCTCGTGTAAGACCTGAGGACTACTTGGGCTATAAAAGTGCCAACAGCATTAGTGCTGAGCGTTACTCTGGTAATGGTGTATACGTGTCTTCTCCTAGCCACATAATGACATCTCGTAAGATACGCCTCTCATCAGCAGTGATGACGAAGTGAATCTGTTTTCAGGCAGTGAAATTGAAATGGTCAGTGAAACCGAAAGGGATTCTGGGAATCCAAAAGTGATGCTTGCATCACTCGCACATGTATTATTATCATTATTGTTCATCATTATTATTATTATTATTATTATACTTTCAACACCTCTGACTTTGTACTTTTAGTGTTTTGCACATTTTACAGTAGAAAGATGAGATTTAATAAAAATGTTGTTTTCCAAGCCAAAAGAATGCAATGCTTTTTACGTGTTATTTTTTAGAAAAAATATAACACTAAGGAGGTTAAATGTTCATGCCAAACTCTGAGTAAAAGGTGGAAATGGTGGCCAATGTAAGAGAAAAGGTTCTTGAAACTACCTGCTTGTTTACGAGGACATCCTCACATATGGGGGGTAATTTTCATACGTGGATAACTCGTTTAGCCGGATCTAATTGTTGACGATTTGGCATAATCCTGGATCTGTCGGTTTTTCGAAACTCTTGCTGCATGTGTTGTCATAGCAACACATCCTAATCCTCAAACCTGCTCGGAGCAGGTTTGTTCTACGTAAACAAGGATTAGTTTACACACGTAATCAGTGATGGTGCGTGGAAGTCATCCAATCATGGCTTCGCCATTCATGAATGAGCAACCAATTGATATCGGTGCACAAATTATAAGAAGAAAATTTCATATAGAGAGGGTTTTGCGTGATCGGCAAGATTCTTTATTGCTACCGGAGGAAATTCTTTTCGAAAGATATCACTTTAGCCGAGGGGGAATATTGTACCTCAAAGATTTATTAGCACCTTATATTCGAAGTCAAACTAGGCGAAGTCGGGCTCTCACAACCACACAGACAGTATGTATCGCTTTGAGGTTTTTTGCAAGCGGAACTTTTTCTATATACTGTAGGCGATGTGGAAAATCTATCTAAAAGTGCAGTTTGACAGGCAATTCGTAAAGTCTGTTTGGCTCTGAACTATTTCCTTCGGGTTTTCATAGTGTCTCCTGGACACCTGCGTGTGCAGACAATAAAAGAGGCGTTTCATGCCATTGCAGGTAGTCAATACACAGGCAAAAACACCCACAGTTCCATGAAGAATCTCACAATCAGCCTAACATTCTCATTACCCAGGATTTCCAAATGTGATTGGGGCACTGGATTGTATGCAGATCTGAATAATCTGACTCAGTGTCTTCATCAAATATTTGACCTTCGTCAATATCTCGTTGGTCAGACACAGGTTCTAGGGATATGACATTATCTGCAACTAACCCAACAAAAAAGAGGGCTATATGGAACATACCTATGGCACACATCGATGACAAATATATGCAATGACCATCCTTTACCTGAAATGAAGTGACCACTGCATCTTGCCACTGGTTCCGAGGAGGAGCTTTGCCCTGGAATGCCCTCAGAAACAGGGCGATGGGGCATTTTGCTGGACAGCCAACTCTCCTGCAGGGGTTAGGTCTGGACTGCGTGGACCTCCACCTTTTTTTTTGCTTGTCTGCCTTCTTATTAGCTTTAGAATTAATGTTTTTTTATATTATATATGATTCTTTATGTCAACAATTCTTTAAATAGTTATATACCAATATTTACCAGTTTGAAGTATATTCTTGTACTTCACTTTAACCTGTTCCCATGTTCTCCTTGTGCTCATGTTTGATCTGGAATTATGACATATTAAATATGAATTTACATGCATATTTAATATATTAAATGTGAATTTCCCCTTGGGATTCATAAAGTATCTATCTATCTCTCTAATTAACACTAGAATTACCAGAGCCTACGAAAAAACTTGTAAATCCGTCCCACCTTAAATCGCGTCTTAAATCCGTTTGCACCTCTCCGCCAGAGTCCTTTGTCATCTAAATGTGCTGATAAACAAAAGCTACTAGCAGCCAGCTATTCCATCCCCCCACCGACTTAGAATGAATTTCTCCTAGCTCATGGCTTGCCTTGATTTGATTTTCTGGGATTGAAGTGGAGTTTTAGAGTGAAAATAATATAGTGTTATTTGGAATACACGCATTTCATGTGTGTTCCGTCTGTGCAAGCACATTTTTAAAACAGAAACGTTTTTCATATTCTAATAGTAAATGACAAAATGTAGGCATAAACTATATAACGTATGAAGCCTGAAGTCCATATATCAAAGAAACACTTTCACAAAAGGTACAAATAAGAGAACACGTGCGCTTTCATTCAAAAAATTAAAAAAAAAAAAGCCACGTTAGCAGGCCACATTGACATTCTTACTACAACCACCGCGGTGGCGTAATGGTATCAGCCCCTGATTGGGAATCACAGGGTGGTGAGTTTGATCCCGCACGGCTCCACTTCGAGAAATGAACTGCTCTTATTCTTACAATTTTAGAATAACAACATGAATTTGATCTCAGTCTGTAACAGCCGGTGTAACTTATGATACTGGTAAAGGTTAGCTTTTTTTTTTCTTTTTTTTTTTTAATTCACTTCATTCTCACAGTCGCATTCAGAATCAATCCATACAACCCCATCTGACACAGCTGGTTTCACATAAATAAAAGTGCACTTTTATTCAAGACTATAACCGAAGAATAAAGAAAGCAAGTTACAGTTGGTGGTTGATACGACAGCTTGCGTCGTGCAATGTTAAGAACTGCCGATTTCCGATCCGTGCTATATAAAATCATCACATTCAAATATTAACAGTTCCCACACACCCAAGGTCCGCCATTCCTACATTTACGACATGTGTACTTGTTGCAGTGTACACACCTCTCTGTGCCATGGTTCCTATTACAGTGAATGAGCACCTGACACTGTACTTTCTTCCCTGGGGGAAGC
The DNA here is from genome assembly GCF_900747795.2 of Erpetoichthys calabaricus. Classification (NCBI taxonomy): domain Eukaryota; kingdom Metazoa; phylum Chordata; class Cladistia; order Polypteriformes; family Polypteridae; genus Erpetoichthys; species Erpetoichthys calabaricus. Next base: position 22,990,599 of record NC_041402.2, read on the forward strand.
TGAGGTCTTAGAACGGAAGTTTGTTGATGCTGTATCATCTTTTCTTTTTCCATCGCCTTTTCCTGTAAGAAGCGACGACGAAGTTCCTCCGCAAGGTGAGCCATGAACACTCTTCTTTTCTCAGTGGACCCCGTGCATGCCTTATACAGTACGTGTGCGTTCATCGCTGCTAGGTCAAGGATGTTTTAGAACACAGCAACCGGCCACCTGCGTGTTCCTGTTCGCATTGAACAAGCACGCGCCTTCTGGTCCATGATGTCAACGCCACGCTGGGGAAAAAAGAAAGACAAATATATGTGACATTTTGAAGAAATCATTTTATCACCAGAATAGCACCAGAATACTTCGTCACACTAATATTTTTTTCATTAGCATACCTTCATGTGGTTGTAGTCTGTGACCGTGTTTGGTTTTTTTTTTTTATCTTGCCCAATCTCCACATCATGGTGCATTGTGCTGAGAATGCAGACAGACTTCTTCTTTTTGGGCACATACACTGTCAGCATGGCACTGGGAGATCTAAACACCAGCGTGGAGAATTGTTCGTGTACTGAACTGACTTTAGCTGCAGGTGGAAGTTCCTGTCGCACTTTATTCATGGTGCCAAGCAGAGCTGTATTGCGGTGCAGCAGTCTATTAGCCAGCGAAAGTGACGTGAAGAAGTTGTCTGTTGTTACGGTTCTGCCTTTTTGGATTGCGGCAGATTTGGAGACAAAGTACATGTGCAATGCCACTCCTTATTTAGGAAAAGATCCCAGTCGTCCCACGGGAGAAAGACTTTCCGAGTCTGTGGTCATAAAGCTTATGGAGCCATTTCTGGACAAAGGCAGAACCGTAACAATAGACAACTTCTTCACGTCACTTTCGCTGGCTAATAGACTGCTGCACCGCAATACAACTCTGCTTGGCACCATGAATAAAGTGCAACGGGAACTTCCACCTGCAGCTAAAGTCAGTTCAGTACACGAACAATTCTCCATGCTGGTGTTTAGATCTCCCAGTGCCATGCTGACAGTGTATGTGCCCAAAAAGATGAAGTCTGTCTGCATTCTCAGCACAATGCACCATGATGTGGAGATTGGGCAAGATAAAAAAAAAAAAACCAAACACGGTCACAGACTACAACCACATGAAGGTATGCTAATGAAAAAAATATTAGTGTGACGAAGTATTCTGGTGCTATTCTGGTGATAAAATGATTTCTTCAAAATGTCACATATATTTGTCTTTCTTTTTTCCCCAGCGTGGCGTTGACATCATGGACCAGAAGGCACGTGCTTGTTCAGTGCGAACAGGAACACGCAGGTGGCCGGTTGCTGTGTTCTACAACATCCTTGACCTAGCAGCGATGAACGCACACGTACTGTATAAGGCATGCACGGGGTCCACTGAGAAAAGAAGAGTGTTCATGGCTCACCTTGCAGAGGAACTTCGTCGTCGCTTCTTACAGGAAAAGGCGATGGAAAAAGAAAAGATGATACAGCATCAACAAACTTCCGTTCTAAGACCTCAGCTTCCCCCAGGGAAGAAAGTACAGTGTCAGGTGCTCATTCACTGTAATAGGAACCATGGCACAGAGAGGTGTGTACACTGCAACAAGTACACATGTCGTAAATGTAGGAATGGCGGACCTTGGGTGTGTGGGAACTGTTAATATTTGAATGTGATGATTTTATATAGCACGGATCGGAAATCAGCAGTTCTTAACATTGCACGATGCAAGCTGTCGTATCAACCACCAACTGTGACTTGCTTTCTTTATTCTTCAGTTATAGTCTTGAATAAAAGTGCACTTTTATTTATGTGAAACCAGCTGTGTCAGATGGGGTTGTATGGATTGATTCTGAATGCGACTGCGAGAATGAAAAGTGAATTAAAAAAAAAAAAAAAAAAAAAAAGCTAACCTTTACCAATATCATAAGTTACACCGCCTGTTACAGACTGAAATCAAATTTATGTTGTTATTCTAAAATTGTAAGAATAAGAGCAGTTCATTTCTCGAAGTGGAGCCGTGTGGGATCGAACTCGCCACCCTGTGATTCCCAATCAGGGGCTGATACCATTACGCCACCGCGATGGTTGTAGTAAGAATGTCAATGTGGCATGCTAACGCTGCTTTTTTTTAAAAAATTTTTTGAATGAAAGCGCACGTGTTCTCTTATTTGTACCTTTTGTGAAAGTGTTTCTTTGATATATGGACTTCAGGCTTCATACGTTATATAGTTTATGCCTACATTTTGTCATTTACTATTAGAATATGAAAAACGTTTCTGTTTTAAAAATGTGTTTGCACAGCCTACTATAGAAATGGACCACACATGAAATGCGTATATTCCAAATAACGCTAGAATTATTTCCACTGTAAAACTCCACTTCAATCCCAGGTAATCAAATCAAGGCAAGGCTTGAGCTAGGAGAAGTTCATTCTAAGTCGGTGGGGGGATGGAATAGCTGGCTGCTAGTAGCTTTTGTTTATCAGCACATTTAGATGACAAAGGACTCTGGCGGAGAGGTGCAAACGGATTTAAGACGCGATTTAAGGTGGGACGGATTTACGAGTTTTTTCGTAGGCTCTGGTAATTCTAGTGTTAAGGTGGGACGGATTTACGAGTTTTTTCGTAGGCTCTGGTAATTCTAGTGTTAATCTGACACATATGAAATGAAACGCTGCATTTAGTAAGTACAATGCACACTACTTAGCGTTTAATTTGTCGGCCACTTTTTGCCAGCCGTCTTTTCTGGTTTGGGCTGCTTTTGCAGTGTTACCCTTTGTGCATATTAAATTTTGAAATTCTTCATGTCTTTCGAATAAAAGGTCTTGCTCCGCTTGTGTGAAAAAAAATGTGCCCATTCTTTCGTCATTTTGTTGCAGCCTATCAAAGACTTGCTGATCATGTTTTCTAGACTCAATATATATGGGCTTTTCACTCAGCGCGGGCGCACGCATTCATCTCGGATGATTAGATCCAGCTAGACTAATCTGCTACACGACTGCGTTTGAAAAACCGACTTATCCCAGATGAGTTTCACTGGCATTAACTCATCCAAGATGAGGCATCTGATCTTGGATGATTTAAGCGACGTACGGAAAATACCCCCCCTATACTACACTTTCAAATTAGAAAATGAGATCATACATAACATTTAATTTTATATTTTTGTTCTCTGATATCAGTTTACATATAAGAAATCTTATTTCTTTTAACCATGTGTCCACCCACTATTCTTAATATGCTTAATTAATTTGTAACTTTCCATAATGTTTAATGACATAAGAGTTGTTTCTGTTTTACACCATTTAGCTGTATGCTGATTGGTAACATTAAACATTATATTCAAATGTGTTATGAAGCAGATTAAAGAATTTTCATTTTATCAAGCTTTCATTCCGTCACATTATTTACACTGCATTCTGAATATAATGTTAAACCCCCTCGACTACTGCTAAATAAATACAATTATATGTTTGTTAAACCTCCTTAAGTGCTGTTAAATGAGTACAATTATATGTAAAAAAGCATGTTTATTTTAATGGGAAAAAAAACATCAAACTAATACCCACATTTCATTCAAGCTGCGTAAAGAAGTGCTAATTTTATACCTAAATTGCTTTGTAATCTGTGTAGCTTTGACAGGTCCATGTCTTTGGAATAGCGTCCTTTTAAGAATTCCGAACTTAGCATTTCGATAAGTCAAATTAAGTGCCCTTCTAAGTATATTTTTATTGCTTTTTCATAACACATCTTTAACATGAACTGCATTATATGAATTTTATTTTGTTTTATTTCCATTAACCTTTGACAGGGATCAGTTAATAGCAAAGATCTCTTAGGAGCTGAATAACTGAGGGCAGTACTAAAGCTGATAATATACGGTAAATCCCTTTATGGAAATTAGCATTTAATTATTCATTGGCAATTTGAATTCAATCATGCAGATAGCCTGATAGGATCTATGCCAAGATTAGCAGTTTTTACTCTGTATTTAACATTTTGCTGTGTTTCCTTATTTGGTATGTGACAGAGAACAAAACCAACCATGAAAGAAAATCACAAAAGCTAAAAAAAACATGGCTTCAAATCTCAGAGTCTTCATCTATTTTATTGTTAACTCATTAGGTATGACACTTTAGTTTTCTTTTTATTATTATTTGTGTAAAATGTGTGCTTGCATGGGCTCTGCATATTTTTTTTCTTTTAGGTACTGTACATAGTTCATTGAAATTACAGTGATCAGTAGTCACTACAGTGCTTTGAAGGTAGAATTCTGCAGGACGTTCATTGTGTAGTGGTTAAGCACTAGCGCAGAAAACATGTCAAATAAGGTGATGGTACTCATCAAATCAGCCAGAAAGACATTCAGAATGACAGGTTGTTTTTGGATTGCATGGAAAGAACTAAAACTAAACTGAATAATGCTCAAAAATTGAAACCTGACTTGTGGTAGATTGGCAGATGCCCACATGAAAAAAGGGTGTTTAAAGCCACCTCCAATTTAAAAAGACATGAGTCAAAACTTGGGATGAAGGTTCACTAGTAGAGGACAAATAGTTCACTAGTAGGGGAGAAATATGAGGATGGTGGGCAGGTAGCTCAGGATGTAATACTGCTGCTGCAGAAAGGCACAATGGAGCAAAATGGTTCATTTTTGTCTTTGACTTTTCTTTTAATATTGTGAGATCTAACGTATTCATCCCTCCCTTGTAAGTCATATTTTGAATCATAAACATATCCCCTTAAAAAAGATATTAAAATGTAACTTGTAAATAACAGATTTTGATTTGTTTCACTTATTATTAAAATCAAGCAGCCAGTGTCATACAGTGCCTATGAATATTTTTCAGCCCCCTTAAAGTGTTAACATTTTTATTGTTGCACAACTTTGAATCCCATTGGAATTTATGCAGCAGCGTGACACTGAAGAACAGAAAAAAGACTCTTTAATGTCAAAGTGCAAAGTGGCCTACATTAAATACATATATAAAACACAAAATAATTGATCACCTAAGTATTTATGGTATACACAATATGACACCCCTAAATCATCAGTAGTGCAGCCAATTGATTTTATAAGTCACATAATTAGTTCAATGGAGATCACCTGTCTGGAGTCAAGGGTTTTCCATTGATTGTAGTATAAATGCAGTGAATGGTGGCGAGTCAGTATGGTGGCCTAAACTACACAATAAAAACAAAACGAACACTATGAGCAAGTCTGTGAAAAGCTGATTGAAAAGCACAAACCAGGGGATGGAGAAAATAAAATAGTCAAGTTACAGAATATCACCCAGATTCCAATGAAATCAATCATTAATAGTTATATTCTGCCTAGAGCAGGCCATCCCCTAAAATGGAGTGATTGTGCAAGAAGGAGACTAATGATGGAGGCCACTAAGAGATAACTCTGAAGGATCTACAAGCTACAGTGACAAAGACTGGAGAGAAAAAGGGAAGGACATTGTTAAAAAAAATGCACATGACATCTCAGCTAGAGTTTACCATATAGAACATACAATACTGTGAAGTCAGCTGGAAAAAACGTTTTATGGTCTGATGAGACCAAAATTGAGCTTTTTGGACATGAGATTAAACGCCATGTTTGTACACTAAACACTATCAAAAACACACCATCCTGTCACTGTGAAGCATGGCGATACTTGCTGATACTTGGGATGCTTCTCTGTAGCAGGCCCTAGAAGGTTTGTGAAGTAAGAAGGGAAAATTAATGCAGTGAAGAATGGGGAAATTCCTGGAGGACACCCTAATTCAGTGTTCAAGAAACCCATGCATTGGGAGAAGTCATGCCACATGCACTTCAAAACTGGTCATCCAACTGAAGCTAAGCATGTTCAGGCCCAGCCAGTACTTGGATGGGAAGCCAATCAGGAAAAACTTGGGTTGCTGCTGGAAGAGGAGGTGGCAAGGCCAGCAGGGAGAGCTTACCCTGTGGTCTAAATGTGCACATCAAAGCCACAGTTCAGTGATGGAGACACTGTGTTGTAAAAATGGCACTGTCCTTCAGATAAGATGTAAAATTGAGGTCCTGATACTTTATGGTCATAAAGGGCCCATGGGCATCCTTCATAAAGAATAGGTTTTATCCCTAAGTCCTGGTTAAATTGTTATTTTGGCCCCCTAATTAGCTCATGTCTCTAACTGTCTAACTGTTTCTCCCCCTTTCACCACCTAACAGTTAGTGTGTTCTAAGTGTACTTTTGCAAAATGGTTGCTGTTGCATTATCCAGGTGGATGCTGTACATTAGTGGCGGTGGAAGTGGCTCCCTAACCTCTACGTAAAGTGATTTGAGTAGTGAGAAAAGCACTATATAAATGAGAAGAATTATTACGAGAAACGTTCACAAAGTTTCTGCTCTTTTTCTTAACTATTTATTAAGAATTTCAAATACAAATTACATCACTTTTCTGCATAGTCACCTTCATTTGCATTGCAATTTTTCCAGCGTCGTACCAAGTTCTTAATGCCCAATTACTACTCCTCCCACCTTCACCGTTTCCAATGAAAATATAAAAGTGCCGAAACTTTTTGAACATCCCTCATATTATTATTATTGTTATTATTATTATTATTATAAAGTCAAAGATACACAGGAATGGCTTAAAAACAACAATGTTAATGTCTAGGGGTTCTATTTATAAAACTTTGCTTGGATTTGAGTGTGAAAGTATATGCATGCCAAAATTAATAAAAAATAAGAAAATAATGAGATTTATGAAACATACCGTATGTACATTTCTGTGTAATCTACACATTGTAAATCACTATCACCTTGTAATTATGTGCATGGCCACCCTGAAACATCAATATATGGAGCATGCTAATCAACTTCATATACAGTATATACACAATCACAATGCTCTAGAATGTCATGGGCTCGTAGAACAGCCTCCCTTCTTATACATTGAGACCCCGCCATCTATCTGGCTGTGCTCTGTAACAGAAAGTGCAATATCATGTGTGGCGTCTTTTTTTATATTTCTATTGATTTTAATTAGAAATAGATAACATTCCTTACAATCAAGTCAAATTTAGCAAATCAGAGCAAAATTCGACCCCCACCCAAGAAAAAGAGAGAAGCCAGCAACCGAAACTACTCTTTAAAAGGAGCAGGAACAGAAGAATATTCTTTTCCCTGAAATGGAAGCTTATTCTAAAATGTTATTGATTAGATCCTGCCATATTTAAAAAAAAGTTTTGTACAGATCCTGTAAGTGAGAATTTGATTTTCTCCAATTTAAAATAGTATATAACATCAGTTACCCACTGACTTCAGAGTGATGGAGTGGGATTCTTCCAGCTGAGCAAGACAAGTCTACGTGCTAATAGTGAAGTAAAGGCAATTACAGCTTGTTTGTCCTTCTCCATTCTGAGGCCATCTGGGAGTCCACCTAACAGAGCTTTTAATGTGTTAGGAGTGACTGTGACATCAAGGCAGTCTGCTAGGGATGCAAAGATCTTTGTCCAAAATGTTAATTTAGTGCACACCCAGAACATGTAGCCCATTGAGGCTGGAGCTCGATTGCAATGTTTACAGGTTGAATCTTGCTTGAAAACATTTTGGACAATTTTAAATGTGATAAATGTGCTTTATAAAATATTTTTAGGATTTGCGTTCCAAGGATATCATCCAAATGATTTGCAGCTTAAAATGTATGAGTAATTCGCAGTGCTTCACTTTTTTCTTGTTTCCTTCATAATACTTTTTTAAACCGGATAGTTCATGATGAAATAGGTAGATGGAAACAAGTTAGATGGAGAACTGCTGGTTCCTTTGTCATTTGCATTTTGTTGCTAACAAAGAAAATTAAAACAGTGAATGCAGCTGTTTTAAACTAAAATAAGAAATTAAAACTGGGAAACCTCAAGAAGCGAGACAAATAAAATAAAGCAGAAAAATGTTACTTTGGCTTCAACAGCAATAATTGACTTCTCATTGAACAATTGGGTTGGAACAAAAACCTGCAGCCACTGCGGCCTTCCAGGACTGACGTTGCTCACCCCTGCTCTACAGCATTGAGATATTGAGATAAATGTGGTGAAGTGGACTTTAGTTTTAATTGTGCTCTGTTTATTTGTTTATTATGGAGTAGCTTGAGAAAGAAGAAGAAGGACTTAGATAGTTGTTTGGATTCCGAAAGCCCTTGGTGGTCCCTTCAAGAAGCATGGACAAGGGAGAAGGGAACAGGACTAGAGTTGTTACTGAAATTTGGGGTGTGTTTCTGTTTTTGACTTGAAAGGTCCTTGGTGGTCCCAGCTAGCAGTCTGAACAAGGGAGGAGGGATACATGAATACAGTTCACCTACATGAACTGTAATTTTTTGATGGATTTACCAATATGCTTTTGCACTTAACTTCACCTTTTCACAAGGAAACTAATATTTTGATATCACCTTGTTTAACTATTTTTGTAACCTCTTGTCTGTGTCTCTCTTACTCACACTGGTTTATCATCGATGCTCTATAGTAGAACCATGACAAGGTACGTGGAGTGTATGGCGCATCACAGCGTGTGGTTCTGCACCCACCCAGGCCTGGTTATGCATTTGTGATAGAGCATTCCAGTGGACACCTAACAGAAAATGTGGCTTTAAAATGAATGCGTAATGTAAGTAACATGACATATTGTCGATAGAAGTCCATGGCTTCGGTTTACATTATCCATTATACAGTAATATGTACGATTTGAACACATCTAAAACCAGAACTGATATGAGATCATAGCTTAAGTATTTATTTTTATGTGTACATTCACACCTTGCAGTTTTGTTTCTTATTCCTCACTGTATTACTTGCTTGAAAAGAATGAATGATTACCAACAAAATAATAACAAAATATTTCAGTACATACCAGAGTCTTTTAGTCTGTACAGCATTGACAACAGCAATTTATTTTCTCTGGGGGACATATTGCTAGCATATGAACAACACATTTAGACAGTAATATGCACTTGGCAGAGGCATCATAAATTGTATTTAAGTATCAGTGAGTCATTTCCACTCCAGAAGGACACATTAAAACCTTATGCATTTACCTGCCCTTGAGTAGAAATTCATATTTATTTCCTGTCATTCCTGTAATTTTATTCCAACGGTGCCACAAATAGTTAGATATGGATCATTGTAAAAAAAAAAATTGGCAAATTCCAAAATCACCTTTCTCACATACACATTATAAATAGGATGGTATTGCAATGTCCCACAATCCAGTTAATTTTGCTATTAATTAAATAAAATCTCAAGTTAATAAACTGTCACAAAATATTAACCGAAAAAAAACAAAAACAAAAAAGTACCCTACTGGAGACACTTTTTAAAGTTATAATGTCACTGATTACTACAATATGTGACCTCAGGACACCTTAGTGATTCAGGAATCATTCATCTGTTTTCAAAATGTAATGTTTTCTATTCAGCATTGTGGAGATCTGAGGGCTATGCAATCACCATTGCACATAGAACAAGAAGTAACATATTTGTATTCTAACAGGTGGTTCTTGCCTCACAAAAGTATGTAACATAATTTTAGAGTCATACGGAATATTTATATATGACATTCTTAATACCCAAAAATGATCATTTTCTGATAATCTGTGATTTACACAGTGTTGAAAAAACGGCAGAGGAAAAGGATTAATCTCATGTTTTGAAGGAGATTGAAGTTAGCAAAATTTCTAATGCAATTAGTGTCAACTGGGACCTAAGGTCAAAAGAGCGAACAATAAAAAGAATCTCAAATTATCTCACACATAATCCATACATCAGATATCTATTTGTGTGCTGATGCTTCTGAAAAATTTTGTTAAATTAAACATTTCCAGCAAATCCTTGCATGAACATGAGTGGAGAATGCAAAATAACAACGAACCTTTGAACTGACCGTCCACCTTCCCCTCTCAAGGGGTGGCATGGTGGATGAGTGGTAGTGCTGCTGCTTCACAGTAGGGAGACAAGGATTCACATCCCGGGTCCTCCCTATGTGGAGTTTACATGTTCTCCCTGTTTCTGCATTGGTTTCCTCCCACAGTCCACAGACATGCAGGGCATGTGGATTGGCAATACTGAATTGGCCATAGTATAAGGTTGGGGTGATATGTTTGCCTTGTGATGGACTGGCACCCTGTCCAGAGTTTGTTCCTGCCTAGCGCCCTATGCTGGCTGGGATAGGCTCCAGCTCCCCCCAAGGCCCTGTTCAGGACTAAGTAGGTTAGAAAATGATTGACTAAATGACTTCCCCTGTCACTCATTGGTCAGGACTCATGATGTCACCATTCTGGAATCTGGTCTGAGAGATGTGTACAAATAGAGATAGAAAGTTAACTAAAGATCAGTGAAAAGTTTACCAGATGAAAAACATGTCTTGTATTAGAACATGTTTGAGATGCTTCAAGAGATGGAAAATAAATTTAAAGCTGCAGTTTTACAAACAGCCGATGAAAACCCTGGAAGTGCTGAATTTATGGTATAATGACTAACAAATAAGAAGAGAGGTGGCTCCTTAACTGAAAAGCTTGATTCCATTTTCACTTTCCTTAATTTTTATTTTCTAGAAGTGGTTTATCGAAAATACATGTTTGGAGTATATACCTGAATGACTGACAGGAGGATTATGCGACACAAGTAACTTTTTTTCATGGGCCTTAATTGCTGTTGTTCAGCGTTGGTCCATATTGATGCCTGTTGTATCAGGAATTTTGTTTTTTTCTGGTCTCCATAAAAATGTAACATTAACAGTTTTCTCAGGCATTACTAAAAACAATGCCGGATTAGTAACAGAGTTACCATTCTGGGAGGGAGTATATATTTACAAAATAAAGACTTCATTTAATTTTATATGGTGTGTGTAGAGCAGGGGTGTCCAACTCCGGTCCTGGTGGGCTGCAGTTGCTACAGGTTTTTATTCTAACCCTTTTCCTAATCAGCGAGCAGTTTTCACTGCTAGTTAACTCCTTTTACCTTCATTTTAATAGCCCTGTTTTTAGGGTTCAGTCCTCTGAATTGATTCATTTCTTCATTCAATGGCAGCCAAACAGAAATGAGATGTGAAACGAGCCAACAGATGACCAGCTAAATTTGAACATCATACTCCAGCCAGTTTTACTCCAACAAGTTTCTTAATGAGAAGCCAATTCTTGCTGTTAATTAACCCTTTAACCGCCAACTCCCTAAATATTCCCCAAGCCAGGCGAAATCTGAACAATTTTTGTTTTTTTACTTTTTTACATTTTTTTTAAATTTTTTACATTTATTCAAGCAGTATTGACCACTAAATGTTGTGCAAGTTGCCAGTGTATACACGAAATCTATAAATGTAACCTGAATTCTCAGCTAAGCAAAACATCTTGATACCAAACCGTGCCCTTTTCAATGGTAGATACTGTCGAAACTGTAAGCGGCCCTTCCACGACAATAAACTTTCATCAACTGCAACTGACGGTCCTGGCATGTAGGGCAACTGAAATGCTTCAAATAAATGATCAATCAAAGGACGTAGCTTGAACAAGCGGTCGCGGTTTGAATCTTTCTTATCTGGCTCGTTTCTGTTGTCATTCAAATGAAAGAATTTCAGCAGCAAAGAGAATCAGTTACGTGTCATGACAGCTGCAAAAATATGTGTTGCATACATAGGATCTGTAGACCAGTACATCTCAATATCTGGTTTTCTGATTATTCCCATCAACATCAAAATCCCAATGAATTTTTTCATTTCGTTTTCATCAGTGTCAAACCAAGCACGAACACGGGAATGTGGAGGTAAATTGGGATTTTTCTCAATAAACTGTGCTGCATACAGATTTGTCTGATGAACAAAATGTCTAATCAAATCAGGTGACACAAACAGCTCATAAAACTGCTCAGCAGTGTAATTGTTTACATCAACAATAAAGCCACACGTTCCCTCAAACGAATGCAGAAAAGGTAGTTCACCTCGGGCAGCAGCCCAGCTGAGATGCTGGGGATACACCCACTCAGCGCCGTCATCCGATGCGTCTTCATTCACAATATCATGCAGCGCACGTTGCTGCTCATCACTGTCACTAAAATCTTCTTCAGAACTGCTACAATCATGATCAGAACTGTCCAAAATCACCTGCAAAGCCTCACTTGAAGTCAGTTTACGTTTCGCCATATTCACAGCTGTTACATGCGAATCACGTCACATGACCGGCCAAAACAACCACAGAGTTGTCGAAATACAACGTAGTAATAATACCCACGCCAAACCGTCAGTTATACTACTTGCCAGGCATTCATATAACCACAGGCAAATGTGCCGGATAATTCCGGCAGTATGGCGCTAGCATTAAAACAGCGGTGCCGGATATATCCGGCAGAGGGCGGTGAAGGGGTTAAAGCCGTTATTGAATATCATGACTTGTTGCTGCTCTCATTCTACCACAGCAGACTGTTGATTTTCTGTTTTCTCTAAGAACCGTCAAGATGTTTTGGTGACCTGAGCAGAACAACATGACCGAGACCTTCACCTTTCTTTTTATTTTCAGGTGAGCTGGTCATTTGGTGGCTTGTTTTGTGTCTCATTATTGTTTGGCTGCTCATTAAGGAAAAATAAATAATTAAGGGGTCTGTGTCATGTCAATTAAAACTAAGGCAAAACAAGTTAATCAGCTCACTAGTTAAGAAGATGAATGAATGAAAACCTGCAGGTACTGCAGCCCACCAGGACCAGAGTTGGCCACCCCAGTATAGGGTAAAGGTACAAGGATTGATTCAGAAAAGCAATATTTATTGTTTGTTTTAGAACATTAGTAAAACTGTGATGAGAACAAACCATTTTGTTCATCAAAGGTCGCCAATCTATAACGGGTTGGCTCCATCAGCCTCAACACCACTATAGGGAAGGTGCCAACATGGAGCATTAGGTTGTCCCAGTTTCCAGATCACTCAGCAGGAGTGAAGCCCACCCCTCAAGTGCCAGTTGTGCAGTTATATCGGGACCACCTTCCCAGTCGCCTAATTACCCTTCTTTCTACTTCCACTTCTGCCTGCTTCCATTCCAGAGCACTGGCTTTCTTCACAATCCTGCCCTCACAGTTTTCCTACCAATTTAACTTCCATGTTTTTCTTCTTTTCTGTTTTTCTATCATTTTATCTTTCCATTGTTCTTTCCTCTGTTTCCTACCTGGACTCCTTTTTTATATGGATAGGAATGCAGGTGAGCTGATGACAAACCCCGGAGCGCTAATGAGGCAATCGAATGAATAGCCCAGAGCTGCTTTGCCATGCAACGAGACACACTCACACTCCTCCAAAGCCCAAACACCTTTATTAAATTATCTAATAAAATCAGAATAAAATGTCAGGCACGCACAGACATCCTCAAGACATTTCTCAGGAAAGCAATACCACCCCGGTTCGACAGGGGTGACACAGCGACAAGAAGATGAGTGGTGGAACTCCTAGTCCACATCATCTCTCTCGGGAACCAGACACGTAAAAGCACCAGGCATTGAAAGGAGACAGACAGTTGACTCCCAGCTTCTAAGACAGATCACTGAGAAGCTCATCTTTATTTTTCTATTTTATCACCCTGACATGCTGTTTATTTTTGCAACTTTTTCACATCCTAACCTGCAGTTAAACAGGAGCCTGCTGATTCCCCAACACTTTCGGTGGCTCTATGTCTGTCAACTTTGCACCACCTAATTCCTCCAAATTTAAGTTCAGTATTGAAGGTCCCTAAAGTCCTACTTTCCACCACAAAACTTGTTCGAAATATACCCTTAATAAGTTTCAAACTGTGTCCCCTTTTCCTTATTATACTCCTTTTAAAGTAAAAGCCTGGATTCACTGTGCTAATCTATACTAATAAAAAGCAAAGCCCTCACTGACTCACTCACTCACTCACTGACTGACTGACTGACTGACTGACTCACTCATCACTAATTCTCCAACTTCCCGTGTAGGTGGAAGGCTGAAATTTGGCAGGCTCATTCCTTACAGCTTACTTACAAAAGTTAGGCAGGTTTCATTTCAAAATTCAAAGCGTAACGGTCATAACTGGAACCTCTTTTTTGTCTATATACTGTAATGGACTGCAGCTCGCTGGCCGTGGGAGGCGGGGTTGCGTATCGCGTCATCACGCCTCCCACATAATCACGTGAACTGACTGTGAAGGAGAAAGGACAGCCTTATATGGCGTTCGTTTATAAAACAGCGGACAGACTGTGTAAAGGCAGCTTCACAAAAAAACAGATCCTTAACAAATTGTTATTGGTATATTTTCCCTCAATTTAAAAAGGTTTTCTTTTCTTCTTAATTAAAATTTAAAAGCAATACTTCACCGCTGCGAAGCCCCTCTAGCGCTGACGTCCGAGGTTCGATTCCCGTAAGGGAGTGCAGTGAGTGTGTACACCTGATGAGCGTACTCTTTGCATTAATCGACAGTAAACTATTTTCAACCATTCTACTGTATGATCTGCTTCTCACAACTGAAGGCACCGTGGCTGATGTTAGCTGACTTGCTGGCCAACCATAAGCGTTACCTGGTAGGTAACCACTCATACAATCAGATTGTGATTCAGACTACGAATGCCGTGAATATATATATATATATATATATATACATATATATATATATGGAAGAGAAGGTCTGTGATACGGTTTGCATATTTGCAGTTGGAGATCCACAAAGGGAGAAAAAACGAATCACGTATCATAAAATAGTTTTATTCCTGAGCTTTCAACCCCTATCAGGGGTCTTCATCAGAGGATAATGCTTAGACTTACAAGAATCAAAGGCAATATATAGCATCACATTCAGTATTTTGGGGGGGGATGGGGGGAGTGGGTGGTGGTGACTAAGTCAGTATGATCTGGGGGGGGGGGGGGTGTATCGTTTAATTAAAGTGCATATGTCCTTCTTAAGTTGGCATATGCTGGGTTTATGTCCAAGTGTCTGTTGATGGCGTTTTCATCTGATAGCCAAGACTCGGCCAACTCTCTGGAGCTTTTTGTACTGGCCTTAAATTTTACTTTCACGTTGTCCCAGTTGAATGTGTGTCCTGTTGATTTAGTATGTGCATATATGAAAGATAGTGCGTCCTTTCTTCTGACGGCGTTGCGATTTTCCTGTACCCGTGTTGAGATTTTTTTTGATGTTTGTCCTATGTATACAGCTGAGTAAGAATTGCATGGAATACTATAAACTGCGTTTCGTGTTTCGGCTGTCGATTTCTTGTTTTTAGCATTAAACAGGACCATGCGCAGATTGTTGGTGGGTTTATGTGCTATTTTGATGCCCCACTTGGTCAGGGTGCGTGCCGTGCCTTCTGACACATTATGGTGATACGGGAGTGAATGCCAGGTGGGGTGGGGGTTCTGATTTACGTCGCCCAGCATATGCCAACTTAAGAAGGACATATGCACTTTAATTAAACGATACACCCCCCCCCCCCCCTTGATCATACTGACTTAGTCACCGCCACCCTCTCCCCCTGAATGTGATGCTATATATTGCCTTTGATTCTTGTAAGTCTAAGCATTATCCTCTGATGAAGAGCCCTGGTAGGGGTTGAAAGCTCAGGAATAAAAACTATTTTATGATACGTGATTCGTTTTTTCTCCCTTTGTGGATCTCCAACTGCAAATATATATATATATATATATATATATATATATATATGTAAGTAGATATGTATATATATATATATATATATATATATATATATATATATATATATATATATATATATATATATATGTGAATGTATGTATGTATGTATATGTGTATGTCTATTTATATATATGTGCATATGTATATATATGTGTATATATGCAGATATTTATATATTTATATGTATATATATATGTAGATGTGTAAATTTGTATATGTTTATATATGTATATGTGGATGTGTATATGTAGATATGTATATATATGTATATATGTATATGTATATATATGTTTACATAACCTTTTTAACACACTACTTCTCCGCTGCGAAGCGCGGGTATTTTGCTAGTTCCTTTCATAATTTTAAAAACTTAACTCATGTCACTTCAAAATTGAAAAAGTCATAATTTTAAAAAGTTTAATCTTGTCACCTTGTTTTAATCACAATAATTTTCTAGTGTCCTTAAATGTTAACAAAAAAACATAAAAACTGTTTAAAGTTATAATGTCACTGATTAATAACAACGTTGCTTCAGATCTCTCCCATACCTTAAAGATTCAGGAATCATTCATCCAATTTCAAAGTCTGATATTTTTTTATACAATGTTGTGGAGATCTGAGGGCTGTGTGGTCATCATTACGTGCAAACTAGGGATTAACATATTTGCATTTTTTAACAGGCTGTTGCCATACTTATAAAAATATTTAATATTATAATTATATGTAAGTATAAGTAACAGCCTAAATCCACTGTAGTATTTCCTATCATAATTTTAAATATTTCAATCATGTCAACTTTTCTTAATTTTCTAATACCTTCACATGTTAATAAATGTGTAAATGTTAGCAATTCGTTTACCACTCACTTAAGAGGTTGTGTTCTTTTTTTTTTTGTTTGGTGATTACATTTTTATGAGATACACCAGGATAAAACAGAAAATACTTTACTAATTTTTATATATGTTTTATATAAATTGTAATTATTTCTTATATAAGTAAAAGGACAAAACCACATCCACTTGAAACAACCTCTACCCCTTAACAGAAAATCTGAAGATAAGGTAAATTGGAGCCTGTACAGTCAGGAGAGAGGGCATCAGTCCATCCATGAACCAAGAAGTTGAAAGGTGAGTTAATAAGACACACAAACTTCTCACTCACTCTACAGCAGTCACGGTATACCTTTCACATTCAAGTGTCTTTGTGACTCACTACACCAACTTGGCGTTTCAAGCATAAATGTCAGATGTTCGGATTCTCTTGGTGACTTGAGCATGAACATCAGGGCGTGGGGAAGTCCACCAAGTCACAACCCACCAACAGAACTTACCCAAGAGTTTAGTAAATGAGATCCAATTCTCAATACTAGGGTTGGATGACCCTGTAATCCTCAGTGTAGAGATCTTCAGGAGTACCATATTGTAAAAAGTGAACTTCCAAGACTCAAAGGACTGAGAATTAGGAAGTTAAGAAAAAGTATGATGGGAGAGAGAGACTATTAAAAGGAAAGTATCAATGAACGAAAGGTACAGATGAATGACTAAAAGGACAAGACAGAAGGTCAGTCCAAAAATATGAACAGGAACATTTAAAGTGTAGTAACAACACTTTGGTCCATCTGATAGACCAATAGAAAAACATTTGTGTGTTGAGATATATTGACAATACACGTATTCAAAATGGGTGTTATATATATGTGTGCATTGTCGATTCTGTTAGGCCTTAGGGACACACAAGGTCTGTGAAATCAGCAGATTTAGCAGACCTCTGGCTACATAAAACCCCCAATTTAGATTCCCATTCTACATTCCAGATAGTGGCTGAGAACAGAGGGGTAAATAAGAGATGACCTGCCCTGTGTCCAGCAAAAGACCGTATAAAAGACTCCAGGGAGAACAAAGACCTTTAATTCAAGGGATGACAATTAGGATGGACAGAATAACTCGCCTATTCGAAGACACTGATTCTGCAAAAGAAATTAAATCAGAAGGTTCAGCCTTCCTTTATAAACTAAATGAGCCCTACAGGGTTTGTGGGGAATAGCAAGTTAAGAGAAGTTCAGGAATTCTTTTGGGACACATTTATTGGAATACCAGATGGATACTGGTAGAATCTGGGATACTTCTAGATGACATTCTAAAATCCTTCTCTCAAAAACTAACAAGCTGTAATCCGCTTTTTCCCTGGAGAACTGGAAAGGTGACCCATTCATCTATTTTGTAGACATGAATGCTATGATCCACTGTGCCAAGGCTAAGCACTGAGCCCAGTCTTTTGAGGATCAGCCATTACTTCATGAAAGGAATTTCAGTATCTAAAATCTGTTGCCAGAAAGACTGATGCTTTTCTCCATGAAGTTGCAGAGAAGACAGAAGAAGATGAGCGGGAAGACAAACCATACCATGGACAAAGGGATCATGAAGCAAAGGGAAAGAGTGCACTGCAATGTACGAAGAATCCTCCACTTCACCCTGAAATAACAACAAAGCATCAACTCCACACAACATCGGACATCATTAATAAAGACTTGATACGTATCATAAAACTATCTATGAAAAGATCAATTAGAACTTCAAATAACCAATACACTGCCAGCCTATATGAAAGTGTTTGTCTGTCTATATTCTGTCTTATATGTCTGCATACATACATATATAAATATATATATAGAGAGAGGACCAATGGGGTGCGTACAGCCACCCTAAACCATTTATTCACATGGGGAAGCACTCCTTCTCTGCTCCCCACAGCACAGAACATAAAGCACCAATAGCACAGTCCAGCCCAATGGCCTCTCCTGTTTCTTCTTCTGTCTCTGTCCTTCCTCCACCACTCCTCTTCCGGGAAGCTTTATCCTTCTTCTTTCTGACTCAGCTCCTGGGAGTGTTCCAGGTGGCTCATCAGTATTACTTAAAATCACTCCCAGGTGTGGTGAAAGTCCACTGTACGGCTCTGCAGCTCCTCCAACAGGGCTGTACCAAACTCCAACTCTCATCGTGCCCTGCAGGAATGCGTAGTGCCACAGCCACCCAGGATGGCTGCCCTCTAACGTTCCAGGGGAGATAATGTCTTGCAGATGCTCTCTCCCCCGGTCCTTCCATCCAGCTGGCGTCCTAGCTGGGCAATGGCCGTGGCTGCCTGGCACACTATATATATATATATATATATATATATATATATATATATATATATATATATATATATATATATATATATATATATATATATATATATATATATATATATATATATATAGGGGCAGCACGGTGGCGCAGTGGTAGCGCTGCTGCCTCACAGTTAGGAGACCTGGGTTCGCTTCCCGGGTCCTCCCTGCGTGGAGTTTGCATGTTCTCCCCGTGTCTGCGTGGGTTTCCTCCGGGCGCTCCGGTTTCCTCCCACAGTCCAAAGACATGCAGGTTAGGTGGACTGGTGATTCTAAATTGGCCCTAGTGTGTGCTTAGTGTGTTTGTGTGTGTCCTGCGGTGGGTTGGCTGGGATTGTGTGTTCGGATTCAGCGGGTTGGAAAATGGATGGATATATATATATATTTTTTTTTTTTTATCATACTTCTATTATCCTTGTGGTTACAAATAAATTGTGTTATTCTGTTGCTTAAAGCAAGTGTGTCTCAGTTAACTTGATTAATGTAAATCTAAAGGCCAGAGAACTGCTTCCTACGCCAGAAAAAAGTAAGGTAAATAAAGTAAGAACCTTGCAGAAGTTTTTGGTTAATTACTGGTAATGCCACAAGGTAAGTCTGATGATTAATTAACCAACTTAAAATTCCCTCAGTTCCTATAGTATGTGATGGAGATTCAGTTTTTGGATGACATGGTAATATTTTTCAAAAATTGAAGGGTCTTTCATTCTGAGCAGGCTGTATATGATTTTCCTATATTTTTCTACAGTAATCCACTGATTGGCTTTAACTCAAAAGAAACTTAGCTGAATCAATACTAAAAAGGCTTTTATTATCATTAGTTCAGTTCAACTGCAGTATGGGGTTGTTAAAAGATGGCTACACACTGTTTCCTTTTAGGGGCAATATAGCTCCCTAGTTGGAATAAGTTCTTTTGTAATTGCTGCATTTTAAGTAACCGAAAACTATACAGATATGATATTAAAAGGCGATACCTCTCCCATAGTGATACGGCGGTAAAAATCACATGAGAAAATAATTTAGCTTTCTTTAATGATGATTTACATGGCATAACAGACGGGAAGCCTATGGCAAAGACAATACCAAGGTGGGATCTTGATCTATACAGTCTGCCATCTTTCGTTGCTGCACAGGAAGGCTTCTCAGGATGAATGATGCTATCACCCATCCATCCATGGCTTTCAAGTATTTGGCTGCTGTCCAAGTCTTTATATACGGTCTTCTCCACGTGTAGGCCCTTACGTCGGCAAATAGTGTATTTCCAAACAAGGAAAGAAGATTTTGTGCTGACAGAGGACAGATGCATACTATTCTGTCTTTAGGCTGTCTATACATTCCTCCAGCTGTCTTTGTCTATCTTGTCCTATGCTTGGCTCGGCCCCTTTGTACTAAATCTGGCTCAGCTATGCATGTACAAAGAAAAGAAAAACATATTTAAAAATGTCTGCATAGAGACAGTGACATTAAACTTAATATTATAACAAACTTATTATAACAAACACCTTGATAAACTTTAAGGCAACCTAGTACTATGTCAGGTACATATGCCATTTATAAAACAACCATTAGAAAATTGACCACATCTTGAAATATACAGTATACTGATAGATTAGCAAAGAACACAAACTAACACAGATGTTATTGCAGCAATTCCCATAAGCATAAAAATGACTGACAGACCTAAATCTGGAGCCTCGCATTGCCTCTTGCTGTGTAAAAGGTTAGAGTGACATTGAGCTAGCAGGGATGATGCAATTTTTCAATGTGAAAATTGTGTCCCATGGGATTGCACACACCTTCTGAAGCGTTTCAGGACCAGTATATATATTTTTTTCTTATAAGTGGCTTAAGATACCACTAAAGCCTTCAGAATGATATCTGGTAACTGTTGGTGATTCATATCATGTTGCGCACATACAGCATTTTACACACTTTATACTTTGATGGATTAGCTGACAAAACTAGTGTGACCCCTAACAAAAGACACGTCTTATTTATTTGGAAGGGCATAAATAATTTTCGACAGCACAGTAGATTAAATTAGAAAGTTCATAGTATCTGGTGCAGACCTTAGTATATTCACTTTAACGGTCCATCTAATAATTTAAAAAAATTACATTTTTGGTTTCGAATTTCTACCTGGTTAATAGTTTCTGTTTAATAATATTTTATTCATTTAATTCATCCTTTTCCCCCTTCTGTCTTTCAAAAGTATTTTGGAATGTTAATACTTACTTGCAGAAAAAATATCTTCAATAGATTTACTACATTGCATTATATGGTACGGTTGATGTTTTATAGGGTTTAGACTTTTGCAGCTGGGTGCCTTTCATGACGCCAGCCTTTCCCATTTATCTGGGGTTGGAACCGGCTCCAAAATGGAGGCTGGGTTTATATTTCCTTAAAATAATATACATGTTATCACAGATATTAACATCTAGGGTGCATTCAGGAGCACAGCGCCAGATTTTAGAACTGTGCCCAACATATTTTGTGGGCCCCCCCTATCTGTCAGCTGGTATGGTTAATTGGACTCAGGAGGGTTTCCCTTGAAGATGGAGGGGTTTATAGCAGTCCGTGAGGAGAGAAAAGTTTCAGTTGAAGTCTTTTTGGGACCTTCTCCATGAAGACCCCTATTTAGTCATTTCCACCACACACACATCCCCCTTCAACACCATGTTTAGTGCCTGGCAAGAAGGTTTAATTTTCTTCCCATAAATGTGCTACTCTTCCATGTTAGTGGTATGCATCCATTTGAAGTTATATGTACTTTATATTTTACTGTTGTTTTTGTTCATTTTGGCTTATTATTTTAACATTATGTTATTTTTAGGGGTGGCATGGTGGTGCAATACTAGTGCTGCTGCCTCATAGTAAAGAGACCAGGGTTCACGTCCTGGATCCTTCCTATATGGAGTTTTTATGTTCCACATGACTGGGTGGTCCGGTTTCCTCTCACTGTCTAAAGACATTCAGGTCAGGTGGATTGTCGACACTACATTGAGCCGTTTGTGTGTGTAGGTGAGTGTGTCTGTGTGTTCACCCTGCATTGGACTGCCCTGTCCAGGTGTTGTTCCTGCCTCTCACTCAGTGATTACTAGGATAGGCTCCAGCTCCCTTGCGACTCTGTTCAGGATGAAGCGGGTTAGAAGATGGACAAATGGAAAATTGGAGTGTTTTTTTATTTATTACTTGCTCTCTTTGTTTATTATATATTATGTAATACAGGCCTGCTCAGGCAACCGTGCCACTATTTGCAGAGGCAGCACATTCCGGCATAAGGTATAAGCAGGCATACATATGCAACTCTGCCACCACTGCAATAGATCATGCTAACAACTTGAGGATCTGTTTGCCATCAGCTATCCAGAATTTAAAAAAATGAGAATGCTGTATACAAAACATAAAATTTGAAGTGATCTCTCAAGCTAAATTTGCAACAGTAAACTAAACCATATTTGAAGTCATGTCAAATGTTACTCGGCTTGTTTTAAAGAAAGGCAATGTGCAAGGGTAGGACAGAATTTTTATTATTGTATTAGTTGATTATTAATATATTTACATTAGCTGTAACCTTAAATAAAGTTTTGAGGAAACAGTACCCTTTATTGGTGCTTTATTTTAATAACATAGTTTCTAGGTTTGGGGGGGGGCAGGTCCCTTAAACCCCACCAAAGAACCTAACCCACTAACACCAGACACAATACAAAAGGAGCTCACCCTGGACATGCCTAATGTGCATGTCTTTGACGTGTAGTAGGGAAACTGTAGCACCCAGATTAAAACACACCAGGAAGTCGGGAGAATGTGCAACATCTATTCAGACAGTGACTGAGTCCACATTCATATTGCACCAACATGGCATCCTATACTGTAATGAATAAAGCAGGATTAAAAATGTAGATATAAGTGAGACTTAAAATCAGAAACATGAAATTGAGGTCTTTTGCAAGAAAGGGCATTGAGCTATATATATGGCATTGGATGGCATTTTTGTTGGTTTCACCAGTGATTTTGTACCATCTCTGTAAATAACAACAAGAACAATTTATTTCTTATGCCTCAATGGGGTTTAACAGGCCCTGTTTTTGACAGCCATCCAGTCTTGAGTCCCTAATAATAATAATAATTCATTACATTTATATAGCGCTTTTCTCAGTACTCAAAGCGCTATCCACACAGGGAGGAACCGGGAAGCGAACCCACAATCTTCCACAGTCTCCTTACTGCAAAGCAGCAGCACTACCACTGCACCAAAACTCCCCGAAAAAAACCTTGTAGATCAAAAATGGAAGAAATGTATTTATGTTTCTTGTTTCTTATAGATGGAGCCCCAGGGGGTAGGACCACCCTGACCACAAATGAACCCTCCCTTGGGCTTTTTAAATTGGCTGAGAAGGCACAGGAGTTGGAGATCATTCATTTGTTGGAGTTTTCTCTGTCACTAATTCTTGTTATGTTTTCCTTTTATTTGTAATTTTGTGCTTCTGTTTTAGGAATTCTGAATTTTGGACATTGGATTTGGACTTGTCTGTTTAAGATTACCTTCTAGGGAACTCCTTTGTGTCTCCTTTTGCTCTTTTGAGCCTTTATTTTTTTATTGAATCATTTATTTATATTTTTTAATACAAGCTGAGGGTTTGTGGTCGTCCTCTTATGATTACTCAAAGAAAAGAGCCAAAGTGGTGTGAGGCCTTCAAAAATAGCCTGAGAAGCAGGCCTGACACCATCACCCAGGCCAGATGAAGCACACCAAAAGGCAGCCTAGCTTTCATTTCAGTGGTTGGCTTTGGCCTACACTGAACTAAAATGCATTTAACTCTCAAAGTTCAAAAATATACTCTGAAATATCACAAAATACACTCAAAATGACCCATAAGGGGAGGGGATCACTGTCAGTCCTTGCCTTTATAGTTCAAGACAATAGAATATCTTTATTAAAGGAGAATTTATTTGAATAGCAGAAAATGTGACAATACATAGATTGCAGGTTGGGATGGAATATTTGACACTGAGGCTTCGAAGTTGAACACATTGACTGCTGGACCATTTATTAGGATGTTGGAACATAGGTATATGCACATATGATAAATAATGAACTCTATCAAAACTTGTAAAAAAAAATGAACGCAATGCATTAAAAAGCAAAATTTTATTATTAACAGTAACTCTGTCAAAAATGTAAAGAAACTATTAATTACTTTACTTTCACCATAAACTTGACTAAAAGTCTCCATCTGAATGAGGGTCCTTGAACGTGTGCCGTAACTATAACATGTTTCTTTGCACTGTCCACGTTTGCTGCACACAACACATTTGGTAGTTGGTAACTGTTTGCAGTCAGTGGGCAGCAGAATGTCCAGTCGTGACAAATCAGGCCCCTTATGTTGAAGAAATGCCTTTTGGGCAGCAATCTGCATCTTTACTTGAGGCAACAGGTTCCACAACATCCAATTGATTGTCACTATCTCAAACATTGTCATTAGCATCAAAATATTCATCTTGCAACAAAACTTGTTTAAAACATCAGCACCTTTGTGCCTTTTTCCCAACAACACTTTCCACAAGCTATAGTGGGTAACTGAGACACAGCAGCAAAGGTTGAAAGCAAGCTGGCTGGCTGCATCTATAGTTCCTTTATACTGTCTTGACGGGGTCAGTGAGATATGATTTTACTCATACCACATGTTCAAAGTGTTAATGAAGCACACTGTTTCTAACCATTGTATTGAAGCTTGTATCAAAGCTTTATTAACATGTGACTGATGATGTCCGAAGCTTTGAACATCACTGAGGCATATTCGAAGCTTTGAAGCTTTGTGCTCTCCCACATTCTATGAAAGGGGAATGTGAAATTCCCAGTCATATGTTATACAAAGAAGATTTTGAAGTAAATATGGAGCTCAGAAGTGTGGGACTTGCTATCTGACAATCAGGGAAACACCTTGCTATACTATCCTTCTGTACTGGAACTTATTATACTTATACTTATTATTATACTCTAGTCTAGCCTATAGTAGGCACCCTCATTATGAATCCCTTTGCTCCTTAGTGCAATTATTCCCCAAACACTGATAGAAAAATATTCATCTTTCACATTGTTTTGCAGCAAAAATCTCCTTATTTGAAAGAGTTGTAACATAATTATGAATCAGTGGTGGTTTATAATGTATTGTAGTGTCAGAGTGGTACTCGCCTGCTCCGAGTGCCATGGATTTTTGTTGTTTACATTGCTGTTGTAATGGCACTGTCAAGTTATATTACCCTGGCTATGACTCGCCAACATTAGTTGGCAATCCATCATACAAATGAGCAGCTTTAGTGCCAGCTGCAGGGGAGCTGATAAAAACGGCAAGCCTTTCAAACAGCCAGTGGCCCTGCAAAGAATAGTGAGCCACCAAACAGAGCGATGGAAAGAGCAAGAAACCATTGGCACTGCGTGCAGGTGAGTACTGGGACTGTGCTACAATATTCATAACTAGCCAACCCACGGCGTAGCATACGCCGCATAATTATTTATTGATGGGTGAACACTTCCTGAAAGACACAGTTGTCCAAATGGGGTGAGTTTGAGGATACGACTGTGAGTGAATGAACATACAATTGTCCGTGACTGA
This sequence comes from Erpetoichthys calabaricus, assembly GCF_900747795.2. Classification (NCBI taxonomy): domain Eukaryota; kingdom Metazoa; phylum Chordata; class Cladistia; order Polypteriformes; family Polypteridae; genus Erpetoichthys; species Erpetoichthys calabaricus. The sequence goes on from NC_041402.2 coordinate 23,016,025, forward strand.
AAACTGGTTTTGGCAGATACAGGCATATCTTTTTGAAAGTTTGTCCCTGCGCCTTATTAATTGTCATTGCAAAGGCCAATCTAACAGGAAATTGTCTGCGTGTAAAAGTAAAAGGCAAATTTGAATCTGATGGGGTCAGGGAAATCCAGGGAATATGGACAGTTTGTGAGGTAGCAGCTGCGATAGTCTTACAGTCCAGTACATTGCGGTGAATGCTGGTAACAGTCAGTCTAGTGCCTTTACAGAGACTTCTTGCTGGCATGAGGTTTCTGAGAAGTATGACGACTAAACCAGTTTTAAGTTTGAGTTTATGCAGAGGTGTGCCAGTGGGAGTAAGACTGCTAAGAAATTCTTCGGGGAATGAAAGCTGATGTGTGGGATCGTCTGTGACGATGGAGTCAACGCTGGTGAAAGTTACTTTGTCGGTAAGGATACGTTTCAGTACTTGTTCATTAAGGTGTAGCGAGTCATCTTTGGTGATGCTTAATATAGCTTGTGTACTAAGTTGTTCCGGAGTCACAGTTGAGAAGTTGATGTTGCCACATGGTTGTTGAACGGGATCAGAAATAAAACCGAAAAGAACAATGAAAAGTCAACGTGGCTCAGAGGTGCATGTGAACTGTAGCAGAGACGAAAGTGACTGAGGCGGTGTTTGGTGAGGTGCTGCGTGCCTCGAGAGCGAGGGTGGACTCGGGAGGAGGGTTAGAGTTGGTGGGCGGGGCTCTGTTGTGCGTATCCCATGGTCTTAGAGTCGGTGGGTGGGACTCTGTGAGTTGGTGGGCGTGGCTCTGACGTGTGTATCCCATGGTCTCTGTCTTGTGTGCCATGGTCGGCTGCTTAGTGAATTGTTGGTGGGCGGGGCTCTGTGAGTTGGTGGGCGTGGCTCTGTCTTGCATGCGTCTTAGCTCTGTCTTGCATGTGTCTTGCTTGCCATGGTGAATTATATATATAGATAGTAACAGATAAAGCCTTTAGGTCAACACATTTAAACATTATTTTATTGTAGAAAATTGTCACTCATACTAACATGTACAGTACATTTATTGCAGCATTTTAATTTCAAAATGGTTATCATAAGATCAAAATGAACACACAGAGCATGCTTAAGTTTTTAACACACTTGCCCGATTTAAACTATGCTTATCCTGCTGGTTGTGTCAAGCTCATGGGTGCAATGATTTCTGTAAACCACCAGATGTCACTATTTTCAATGCTTCCAAGCTTTGGATCTGTTTTTCAGCACAATCAAGAAAAAGCTTCAAAACCTTCACGGGGATTTGCCCGCCAATTACTAATTAACAAAATAAAAATTAAGCAAAAAGGGTTTGATAAAGGAAATGCTAAGCAAATACATTTTCAATATGAAATCCACTAGAATATTTTCAAGAAACAGAGTGAAACTCCATTCAACTAACTTCATGTTACTCACACCCTCCCCTGAAGACGTAATACATCCTAAAAGACGCAACTAAACATATAATAATTGACAAAATCATTGCTGAACAATCACATACAAAAAACAATACTTACACGACTCACCACAATCCACCACAGCATATTTAAAATGATCCACATTGGACTACGAGTCCCAGCTTGCCTTTACAGGACTAGGGACAGTCCTATAATCGTGATGAATGGGGGGCCCCACAGTCCATCCACTAACTACAAGGAACATGACAGAATAGGAAAACACACATAGAAAATTACATAACTAAATAGAATAAAATTACCAGCAAATACATGATTAATTAAATGATAAATGAACAGAACAATATTATAAAAAAAATGAATACTAATGAAAAGAAACAGAACAATAAGAAGCACTTTAAACATGAGTGAGGAAGGAACTCCAGCTTGACCATAACATACCTCTCATCTTGTGGGGCTTTTGTTATATTTTGGTGATATTTATAGTTGTTTTGCCAGGTACCCATTTTTGGGCATGGTCCCACTGAAACCAGAGGGTAGTATTAGGAGCCTAGCTGAGTTCAGGTGAGCCTCTACAGAACAGACCAGTCTGGAAATTTAACCTGCTTCCTTGCCTATTTTAGGAGGCCACAAAACCATTTTGGCTCCATTTCTTGACAGATAAATTGACAACATTTCTTTGTATAACTATGCATGGCGTGCTATATTCTGCCATACAGTCCTTTTGACCAGTCATGTTTGAGTAGGCAGAAGTTTCCTTCAGTCCTGTAAAGAAAAAAAGCAGGTTTAGAAAACAAATGGACTTAATGTGCACCAAAGCTAACAGGTTATTTTCAGCAATCTATTCATTGATATTAATTTTTCTTATGCATTTGTCACTGCTGTATTCACTAATATACAAATTTTTGGATATTTTATTTTTACATTTTTCTATCGTTTACTCTACCAATCACAGTCTGGGTAAATATTGACTGATTATCCAAGCTAACTCCCAGATGTTTTGTGAGCTATCATTTATTTACAATCTGTATTAATGTGCCCAGCAGCACTTCTGCCTGTCACCCATCTGTCTTTGTATTTCAGTGTAATTAGATATTTAGGTGTATCATTTAAAAGATGCAGAACATTCCTAATTAGAGAAGGTCAAAGAAAATAAATGTATAAAAGTTCTATAATGTGGCATCACTAACTCATTTTAATGAAAGCATGAATATGCCATTTCAAGATCCACAAATCATTAACTTACAGTTAGAATTTACAGTTAGATATTTCAAAAGTTCTAATTATTTTATAATTACAACTAGTCCTCAGTCCACCTCAGAGTATTTGATATATTTCAAATTAAATTGGGTTAGGTCTGAGATTCAGATTACAAAGGGGTCATTGTTACTGTAGAATGTAGACTTTACCCCAATATTCATGTGTGATTTTTGTCATTTTCCATATCCTTTTACATGCGAATGTAAGAACTGAATCCCTGGAGCCAACGGATAGAAGTAGACCTCCATATCCAGGAACGACAAAGAAAAAGGGTCACTCTTCAGCCGCAGCTTAATTGCTGGAAGATGTGTGTTTAGAACATCTATGAAGTTGTCAAATTCCTGGACTGTATAGGTCCAGATCCCAAAAATGTCATCCAGATATCTCAGGTACAGAAATGGGAGACGGGCACACTTTTTAAAGGCCACTGCCTCCCAATCTACCATGTTTGGGTCCGCATAAGCAAGCAAGCGTGAACCTTTTTCCCATTGCTGTCCCATGGATCTGTAAGAAAAGTCTACCATCGAACTCAAACTCGTTCATCACTAGACTGAGTTCCAATAACTAATAAATAAAGATCCGATCTCCTCTTATCTGGAAATTTCTAAAGACATTTCTCACTGCCTGCAGCCCGAGTCTGGTGTCTATATTCGTATAAAGTGATTCAATGTCCATCGTAAATATAAAAGCTTCTAATGGAAACTGGTACTGTTTAATGACTTGCAGAACGTGGTATATATCCTTGATATAACTGAAATGTCTCTGTGATAATGGGTTCAGGAAATGGTCTATATACTCAGATACTCTATATGTCTCAGAGGAACAGTCTTGACACAACCGGCCTCCCCGGGGGAATCCCAGATGGAACTGTCCAGGTTTCAGGTGCCTTATGTATCTTCAGAAGCAAGTAAAATTTTCTAACTGACGGCTCTGCGGGGCCTTGGAAATATTTTTTCTGTTTATACGTAATAAAACCCTGGTCCAACAGTTTAGCCAGGATATCCACCAATCGTCATTTTGTTCCCTCCACTAACGATTTTTGTAATGGTACATAATGCACCGGATTCCTCAACTGCCTATATTCCTCAAAGATATACTGGACCTTATCCATTATTACCACCATCGTGCCTTTATCCGCTGGCTTCAAGATGATCTCTTTATTTCTTCAGAGAAAATTCAACAACTCCCTCTCCTGAGAAGACAAATTATCATCAAAAGCTCCTGCCCCTCCACACTACCTAAAGACTCCAAATCCTTTTCCAACAACTCCAATACCGGTCTACTAATCTTGCTGTTCTTAGGCATCCATGTCAAAAGTTCTGTAAATAATCAAGGATCATCATTTTCTACATAATCAAAGAAGTTCAGTAACCTCAACCTATGATGGTATCTATATATGTCTTGCCTAACCTGCTTCAAGTCCGTATCCGTGGGTGTCGGTACAAAAGTCAAACCCCACCCCAGCAGTGAGATGTCTGCCTCCGTTAATTTAAATTACCCCCAACATATTGCAGATGTTTGGATCCCAGGATGGTATAGTCTCCCTCGGCCCCTCGAAAAGTTTAAATACCCTGCCAAGTGTCCAAAATGATTTGGGCTGCCCCCGGAGTCCAATGGATCTCATCCTCCTTGTTATTGTCCAGTAGAGACGGATCCGGAGCCTCTATCACATTCAGACATTTGGCAATTATTTCCTCATTGATGTTAATCACAGAAGCCATCAGTTCTGGTGACGTGTTCTGAGTATGGGATTTTAGCTATAAAAATTTTAGTGAATGGAAAAACATACCTGGACCTACTTATCAAGGTACCGAATTGTTTCTGTACTGTCTGGAGGGCATTCTTCGAGGCCGCATGGTTAATGCCGACTGAAAATAATACTTTTTTCACCATAGGGCACGGTTTTAATTTACCCAAGATATTATTCAGGTGATGTATCTTTGCCCCCAGATAGCTGTCGAATTTGGATCTCACCATGTCCATAATACTCAATCCTACTCAAATTTGAATCCCCTAAGATCAAATAAGGTTTAGTTGGATTCAACGCCCAGTCTGCTTTTTTCACATGTCTTTGAACTGTGGGCCTAAAGACCAAATCCAAATGTGACCGAGGACACCAAGCCGCCCCCAGACTAAAGGAGGCAACTGGACTCTGAGGTAAAGAGGGATCAGGTCTGGGACGCCAAACTAAGTCATTAGTTTCAGTTCCAATTCCCATTCTCATCTCCTCCCTCTGAAATAAATCAAATTGTAAAGATTGAACAGATTGAACCACACTGGCAGGAACACTCAAACCTGATGGAACAAAAAAAATCTGTGAGGATGAAGCCAAGACCTCCCCATCCCCAGAAGTCAAAAGCCGATCGGAGGCTACACAAAACAACTCATGTACCGGGAACAGGCTATGCTGTGATGTCATAATAATCTCCTCCACCAATACGTCCTGGGAGCTGACAGGCAGATGCAGATTCTTATTTTTATCAACCCAATCTGACTACTGGCCAACATTTAGAACTGGAGAGGACCTCTGACAGTCACTCTTCTCCTACACTACAATGTACAAAGAATCATCCTCATCTCCACACCTACCAAAAGATGGAGAGGAATACTGATTTACCCCAAAGGAATGTAAGTATCTTACAAAGATCAGATGTTTTATTCAAGTCTAAAATCCCCTCCATCCCCATTCCCGGCTAGGGACTGAAGACAGTAAAGAAGAAGAGACCACAATGGAACCCGTGACTGTAACTTGTCCACTAGGGTATGTCTCTCCTCTCCTTTTTCTTCTTTCAGAAACCTCTAGACACACAGAACCAACCTCCATAACAGGTGAAAAAGTGGACACAGAAAGGGTAAGTCCAGGTTGTGAAACCACACCCAAATTCTCCTTTATTTCCCCCTCCCCCACTCTCACGTCACTCCTCCTCTCTCTTTCCTCGTTCATATCCTCTTTATTCTCAAAAGCTCTTCCTCCCTTCCATCTAGTCTGTCTTTGTTTTTTGGAGACCATTTCCACCCCCAATCACCAGCCACTTCTCCTTCTCCATCCCCAACTCCACACCATTCTAGCTTACCTTGCTAGAGTCCCATAGACTCTACCCATTAGACAATAATTTTGTATAGTATTGATTTTCAATCCTAAGCAAGCAGGGCCTGAAATTCTAATTATGTCACCAGGTGCATGGCTACCTCAGTACTTTGATGAGGCATTGAGTAGCACCTTCACTGTAGCAGCCCCCTTGTTTCATTTCATTCAGAGTATTAGCACTGGTTTGTGTTTTTGCTTTTTGAAATTAACACTGTTGGCATGTAATATACAGTACTGTTTAAGTTCAGATATACAGTAGGTTCTCTGGAAATTCTAAGCTTTTCGTTAATGAAGAAAGTTTATGTTAACTGTATTGTCCATTTCTCCCTTTATTTCACTCTGATTATTTGCTTCTGTATTTTCAAATACTTCTTTTTTCTTTGCTCTCTTGGTTTGGTTAAAATGGTGTTGTAGTTTTGTGTTCTTTGGACACCTAATTTTTTATTAAAAAAAATCAATTTCTCACTAAGTTCAATTATGTTTAGAAACTTCATGTTTAGGGTGGTGGCTTGTTTTTGCTGTGGTTATAACTTTATATTTTTAGTTTATTTTTTTTATTAGTGTTGAGCTCTCCAGACACTTTACATGCTCAGATGACTTTAGAGAGTGAATAGAGGGGCTACATAGTGTCTGGCTGCTGATCCTGATTGTAAGCAGTGCTGTAAAACCTGGAAAGAGAAGACTTAAAGCATGAGAGTCAATAAATTAGTGTTTGAGAGAAAGGAGAATTAAGGTTAAGAAAGCCGAGGTCCTGGTCACAATAATGTTATTTTGGATCTTTGTTTATTTGGTGGTTTCTGTAGAATTCACCTGAAACAAGAGTGGTAACAATTGCTGCAGGGCATACTGACAAAAAGAAAAGGAAGTGCCTGAGGGCAAATTCAGTTATTATATGTCACGGCTTGTTTTCTTGTTGGTTGGAGTTTCTGCTTTACAAAATAACTTTGTTTCTTTTTAATTATCAGAATGTCTTTCTGTGGTTTATTCAGCATTCAGAATTTATGCTAAAAAAAACAATAGTACTAACCTGATATATACAGTATGTGCCTGAATCATAAATGAGGCTTCATCATATAGTGTTTTAAGTATAGGAATTGAAATATCAAATGGATATGGACATTTGTTAAACAGGCTTTTTTAGACCTAATTGCGAATCCCACCGAAGTAACTATCTTTGCAAAGTCTACATCTTCTCAGAGTGTTTGCATTTGTTGTCACAGAGTACAGTAATCCCTCGCTACTTCGCAGTTCACTTTTTGCGGATTCACGACTTCGCGGATTTTATATGTAAGCATATCTAAATACATAACGCGGATTTTTCGCTGCTTCACGGGTTTCTGCGGACAATGGGTCTTTTTACTTGCTTCCTCAGTTGGTTTGCCCAATTGATTTCATACAAGAGATGCTATTGGCGGATGGCTGAGAAGCTACCCAATCAGAGCACGCAGTTAAGTTCCTGTGTGCTGCTGATTGGCTCAGCGACGGAGTGTTGCATTAACCAGGAAGTCTCATCTCACTCATTCATCATTAACGTGCTAATGCTTCAGGGGCCGTGTCCAAGCACCAACAGAAGATGCAAATGATTGCAGAAAAGTTAAAAGTTTTGGATATGTTGAAGGAAGGGAACAGCTACACCGCTGCAGGACATCGATTCTTTTTATTTAAAAAGGAGGAAAAGCATATAAGATCTACGGCCGCAGTGTCCTTTAACCAGGGAGCAAAACGAGTTGCAAGTGGACGTGATAAGGCAGTAGTCTGGATGGAATCTGCTTTAGGAATCTTTGCAACAAGGTCGACGATGTCATGACCGCCTACAAGCTGCTACGTGTACTTCGCTATACAGTAAGTGTAAACTTATCTACCGATTTCATATTGCTTAGCAGTTGTCCCTGTTTTTAATAGAGTAAATGGTGGGTTGTAAACAATACAGGGAGGGTTTAAAAACGTCCAAATACACGTTAAATAATTAAATAAATATAGTGTCCCTACTTCGCGGAAATTCAGTTATCGCGGTCCAGTTATTCCAGTTTTATCTCACATATTCAGTATTTGTAGGTTAGGATGACTGGTGTGTGAAAATTGGCCCGTGTGAGTAGCGTATTGCTGTCTTTGAATTTCTTGCTTCTACTCTTTCCTATTAGTCTTTCAATTATTTATATGTTTTCTATCTCTACTGCCATTGACTTGAATGCAATCTTTTCATTCTGCTCATTGTTACATATCATGACACTAAAATGGCCTTAATTTTTTCCTAATTCTGCACCAAATACCATATTATTACTTTTTTAGCATGTTCTCCCAATACACATTGAACCCTCAAGGTTTCTTGTTCACCCATGACTTCTGACTCGCTATGTGTTACTACATCACTGTCTGGTTAGGGGACTGCAGTGTCTCTGACAATAAGGTCCTACAACAGATAGTGCAAACAGTAGAAAACATCTTTAGGACCTCCCTGCCTTCCATTAAAGACATTGTTATAAAATGTTGCATCCACAAAGCTTATAGCATTGTGAAGGACTACTCCCACCACTCCCACAATCTCTTTGTTCCACTTCCATCTGGCTGAAGGTACTGTAGCATCCGAATCACTTCTGCCAGGTTCTGCAACAGTTTCTACTCCTTGGCTGTCCAGATTCTAAACTCTGTGTTGCCCCCTTGTCCTCAAATCTGCCCCTAGGAGTGAATTTATGTGTAGTACATTTGTTACACTTGTCACTACTGTTGTTTTTTTATTATAGGTTTTACTGTTATTATTTATTTATTACTAGTTCAAATTATTACTATCCACTTACCTATTATTTATTTTTAATTATTTATTTATCTACTATAGTACAGTATAGTTCTTTACCTATCTTGCACTTGTATTGTTTAAGTTTATGTTGCACTGCAGTCCTGGGGAATGTTATTTTCATGGCACTGTATGCTGCAATATGATGTATTAATTGTATGACAATAAAACCACTTGACTTGACCTAATGTTTTAGCCTTGTGGCATTAATGATTACCCTGGTGAAAAACTCATTTGCTGCTGTCCTAGACAGATGCATGTGATCAACAATGTTTTGATATTCTGCATAATCAAATTTTACTGTTCATGTGTAACATGAAAACGCATCCCACATCATCACACCACCACTAACAGACTGCACTGCTGGCACCAGGCAGAATGGATACATGAATTTTTTTACCATCTTTGAGTTTAGTCATTAGAATTAATCATATGATCCAGTATTCAGTACAGCAGGCACTTTTTATTAGACCTTTAATTTCATTTCATTTATTTTATTAATTTTTTTTTTTAATTTTGTAAATTCAGTTTCACTCATCAATTGAGGTTCACCAACATGCAACTCGTCACCAAAATCCAAAATCATGATTAGATTAGGATTAAAAGATGCCGGTCTGCTTATGATTCCAAGGATTAATAAAATAACAGTGGGAGGTTGAACTTTTAGTTACAGGGTCCTGAAACTGTGGAATGGTCTGCCTGGGGCTCCTTCACTCTCAGCATTTAAATCCAGGCTACGGACTCAATAATTTAGCACACCCTGAGTAGAGCTGCTGATTAGCTGTGCATACTGCATCTCTGTGGTTAGTCATTGATATTAAAATATAAGTAAATACAATATTTATATAAAGTTACTAACCCTCTCCTGTTCTATTTCTGTTCTCTGTATCCACATGTTTTTGGCCTTCCTATGGAAAAGTCATCATAGATAAAGGCACATTGAACTCATTAATTAGAAGGGTCCTTTCATCAGATTGGCTGGCCCAGAACTGACTCTGCTGCCGAATGGTCAATAGGGGAGAAGGGGCTTGTTGGTCAAGGTCTCCTAGATTCTGACTGTGCCTGGTTTGTTTGACTTCTGTTTTACAATCTGACTGTGGTTCTACAATTAACTGATACACAGATATTGCTGTTTTTAATTTTTGTTAATTAGTTTCTACTTTGTTTTGATGTATTTTAACAAATCTGAATGATTATATGCGGTAGTTCTGTTTTTAGTTAGTGGTATAATCTAATCTTGTATTTTGCCTTGTAGTTTGTATTGTTGTATTGTATTTCTGAGGTGGCCATGATAGATTGGCCATCGAGCTCTATGGAGAGTATTACTTGTGTTCTGCTTTGTATGTTATATTTACCCCATTTTTTGACAGCCATTGCACACCCAACCTACCTGGAAGGGGATCTCCCTCTGAACTGCCTTTCCTAAGATTTTTTCCATTTTTTTTTCTCCCTACATGTTTCTTTTCTCTTAGGGAGCCAAGGGTGGGGGCTGTCAAAAACAGTCCATTGAGATATTCCTTTTGTTATTTTGGGCTGTAAAAGAAATTATTGTTATGGCTGCTGTTGCGCATGACATTGTTACCTCAGAACTTTGTTTAATCTGATAATCAATAATGCTTTATGATTGTGCTTGATCCTCCATATGTCCATATACTGAACCATTAGTTAAAACAATTGAAATTACTTTATTAGAAGAAGGATTTCAATGTCTGCCATTTTGGGAATAGCAATATTAAAATACCAGTAACTGTACACATTACGATAACACAACACTTGGCATGAGCATTCATAGTTTTCAGACTCTTTCACCGTACGTTTAGCATTCATTTGCTCAGAGGTTGTTGCGCTTGCTGCTTCCTGAGCAGCTCTTCTTTTCTCCACCCTAGCGGCTCGCTTCTTCTCTTCTTTCATCGGCATCTTTTTGTGTTAAAACTGATTAAGTCAGTGTTTGTGTTGCAACTACTTAGTACATGTTGTTTAATTTTTCACTTAAGCTGGCATTTAAGTCTTTATTCTGCCTCAAGAACGATTTAAGATATGAAGAGGTAGGAGAAATGACAGCGAAGGTGGTAGGGATAAGAAAGGCACCCTGCTGGCCGCTGCCGAGAGTTGATTCTACACTAAAATAAAATAAAAAGAGGAATAATTTTGGAGGTCAATCATCACCCTGAAAGTGCATAGCAGACATCACGTAGTATATGTGTACCAGATTTCAAGTCAATAGGTCAATAGGTTAAACGGTTTGCAAGCTACAGTGATTTAAAATCCTGAACAGACAAACGAACAGCCACGGTAGTGTATTACATATAAAGATACTGTTTACAGTGAATGAAACACAAACAATCCCCACCTACAGTAGATCACCCAAGTGCCTTAGAATAATGGAATTATACTGTGAATCACACTGAAGATAACACAATATTTAAGCTAAGAGTGTATTTTTTTGTCCTATAATAAGTTGCACATAAGCAACAAATTAGATAAAATAATATCCTTATTATTGTACTTTTTCTTGTTAGTCACAAAAATAGAGAGGAATACATCAAAATGTAACAAGGTCTTGTACATGATTTCAAAGCAAACTGGCACTAAAACAGACTCCTTTGTAAACATATGTTCCATTTTCCTCTTGTAACAGCCCAATAAGCAAATAAGAAATCTCCATTAATCCTCTAGATAAAGATGTGACAGAATCATAATGATTGATAAAAATGTTTATGAATTTTCCTGGTTTCTAAGCTGTTCGGTTATAAATATCCACACACTAATTCCATAATTGATGAAAAGCAAGACAGATTAACACAAAAATGAATATCAGCAAGCTGTGATGACATATGTAATATTTCAAAGAACATCAGGTTAGAATGGTTCTTACCTGTAGAAATCAAGAAGGACTGCAGCAAACAAAGCTAAGCACTGCTAGAGAAGAACATTTTGGGGAAAAGGAACTCGTCATCTTAAATAGTAAGTAAAGGCTTGTGTGCTAATTCTCCTTTTCAATACTATCTTTTAAGAAATACAATAAATACTTTTTTTGTGTTTTCCAGTTAAGCACAGTATTTTAAATGTCTTTTTGCAAATAAAATACCTGTTCATGTCTGCAAAAAATATGGATGTAAAGTATATTTTGTTCAAGATTTTTTTGCTAATTATATTTTTTTTCATTGTTGCAACACAGGCATATACTTTTTAAACGCAGTATTCTGTATACAATCCTGTAACCTGGAAATGTTGCTTATCTCTGTAAAAACAGAAATGTGTTCTCTTTTAGGAAATTTAGCTTTAGGAGACCACCGCCCCTCCCACACCCGATGTTCACAGTCAGGTGGTGGGAGTCGAATGTTTAGGCCTGAATAACCAAAAGGTGCTCTCTTCAGTAGCTTCTAGGAAAACAAATACAGTGATGGCAACTCCTACTCCAGCAAGAGAGTCTTCAAAAACAGTAAGTAGTTTTCTTTCAAGCAAGGAAATGAATGTCGGCTCCAATTTCGGATGCCCAGTGCCTCCAGCTTCCCTCTAGGTCCCCTGTGCATTCCGGAGAACCATTGGGAACAAGGACTTTTTTCTAAAAAACATAACTGTCCGTGCCTCTGAATGAAGAACTGCCTATCCTCTCTGAGCCGCCAGCAAACAAAGGACCGAGGAAATTAAGGGGAAGTGCATTTAAAACATAAGCCAGGAAGCACCTCTTTAGGCAAAGCGTTGTGAGACTCTAGAATAAACTACCAAGACATGGGTTTAAAGCAGAAACCTCAACAATCTTTAAAGATTCTGGATAAGATATTCAAACAGTTTAGCTATTCGTTAAACAAATGGACTTGATAGACTGAATGGTCTCCTCTCATTTGTCAAATTTCTTATGTTCTTACCTGTGATGGATGAATGTCTTAATGGACAAGAGTAATAAATTTCAATGCCATTACCTGGGGTCTAACCAGCTGACCATTTTCCCTTTCAAATTCCTTCCCTTCATGTTTCTTTGCCTCAGGTATGTGCAAGGTTAGGGCCCATTCTTCTCTTCTATGCACCACAGATTCATACTATGTCTATGCCTTGTGACATGCCTTCATTTTCATCTTTCTGTGTATCCCTCAATTTTCTATTTATTTTAATTTCCTCTCTTTTCACTTTTACTTAATATCATGTTCTTGCCTAAAAAGTCATACCATACACAATCCTAGAAAACCAGATGGGCTCTTTCAAAATCATAACTAACTACCGTATATACTCGCAGGTAAGTTCTCCCATGGATAAGTTCTCCCACTGATAAGACGGGACTTGATTTCACTGTATAATTTCTGGTATTTTATAATGTCGGTTGTATAAGTCTAATGAAGAAAACACACTATTGCTCCAAGAGATTATGATATGCTAATGCCCATCTGAGAGAGTAACCATGGAGCACACAGCCTTTTTTTTCTGTGGGTGCGGCAATGCGCTGTATCAGTGCACATTCCTAACCCCTGTCTGTCTCTCACAGTAATACCCAATCTATTCCGAAGCAACGTTTGCACTGATTTGTGTTTTTGTATCTCACACCCTCATACACTTTTATCATAAGAGCATTCCTTATCTACAATGGAGTGTTTGATCAGAAGAAAATATGAAGCTGGTTTTAAATTAAATGCCATTGAAGTAGTGAAAGAAATTGGTAAGTGTGCTGCTGCAACAAAATTCGAGAAACTGTTGCGAGATTGGAGGAAGCAAGAAGATGTTAAAAAAAAAATGTAAGTGTTGATTTTTGAATGGGCATATAAGGCGGCATCTGATTTTATGATCGATTTTTCAGGTTTTAACACCCGACTTATACTCTAGTGTATACGGTAACTTGAAATTCTGCACCTTTACTATATCAGTATGTTGACTTTCTTTTGCACATTCATATTTTTGTGAATCCTGTTTCAAGCCTCCCATCTATTAAAAAGAACACTTTATGAACAGGGGTGTAGCCAGGAGGATGGGTCCTGTTAGGTTGTTTGACCTACTCCAAACTGTTAGCACTCCATAAAATAAAACATAATAATCGCATAGAATTTTATTAAATATACTACAAAATATGCAAATTAAACATATAAATTACGACAGCTACAAATGCCGACATTCCAAAAAAAAAATGTGTAGTTGCCGTAAATCATCTTTTTTTCCCCACAGTACGTTTGTAGCAACCAATAGTTTTTCAAAATGGAGCGAAAGAACGGAACAAAAAAGAAATGTAAATGGTCATCTGGATGGTCCCAGAATATAGAACATCCATTCTGAAAATCACAAAGATAAGGTAGGGCTTTCACTATGCTTTTAGTGTCAGCTAAAAGGTCATCTAATTAGCAAGCTCCTTTGAGTCAAGGAAGGCATCATGTAACATCTGGTAATATTTTGCTCAAATGCTGTGATGTTGTTGGTCGCTAAAATTTGGTTGTGTGTTCCTTGCAATTTAGAAGGAACATTGTAATTGTGCTAGGTAATTGTGATGGACTGGGGCGGATGGAAAGGCATTTATACAAGGATGAAATAAGTAATTACTTGAAAAAGTGCAGTGAATGTTTATAAAATTTGGAACTGCAACAATGTGTATTTCTGCTTCTTAAACCTTCTTCCAATTTCAGCATGTTGTCCTTCAGTTGTGCTTTGAATTTCACATTCAGAATACAAATACAGACATACAAGAGCTCCCATGTTTAATGTGAAAGTGATATCATTAATATTACTAAAAGCATGAGCTTAACACATCTCCAGTGAAGCCATGTCTTCTCTCGAAACTTTAGTTATACCCATCTGACCACCTTTCATTATTATTCATTTATCAGATCACTCTTGGCACCATTTAACCATTTCCATGTTTTTTCAGTTTCACCCTGACATCCTTACATAATATGCCGTCAGACACTGTCTCTCTTTCTACACATATATAAAACTTTTTATTCCTGCTGGCCTTATACTTTTCTTTCATTTTTATTAGAATAAACCTTACTTCTGTGGTTTCTTTTTCAAGACTATTAGGACTTTTGCTGTACATCTCACCACAGTTTACATTCTTATTTGTGTTTATCCTTTCCCCCATTCTGTTGCCTTTGTTTCATTTACTTTTTTATTTTGCATTTTTTATTTTCTCCTGGGGGGTATTTTCCGTATGTTGCTTAAATCATCCGAGATCAGATGCCTCATCTTCGATGAGTTAATGCCAGTGAAACTCATCCGGGATAAGTCGGTTTTTCAAATGCAGCCGTGTAGTAGATTAGTCGAGCTGGATCTAATCATCTGAGATGAATGCGCGCGTCTAGAAAGTCTAGAAAACATGATCAGCAAGTCTTTGATAGGCTGTAACAAAATGACGAAAGAACGGGCACATTTTTTGTTCACACATGCGGCGCAAGATCTTTTATTCAAAGGACATGAAGAATTTCAAGATTTAATATGCACAAAGGGTAACACTGCAAAAGCAGCCCAGACCAGAAAAGACGGCTGGCAAAAAGTGGCCGACGAATTAAACGCTAAGTTGTGTGCATTGTACTTACTGAATGCAGCGTTTTATTTCCTATGTGTCAGATTAATTATTATTTAATATGTCATAATTCCAAATCAAACGTGAGCACAAGGAGAACATGGGAACAGGTTAAAGTGAAGTACAAGAATATACTTCAAACTGGTAAATATTGGGATATAACTATTTAAAGAATTGTTGACATAAAGAATCATATATAATGTAAAGAACATTAATTTTAAAGCTAATAAGAAGGCAGACAAGCAAAAAACAGGTGGAGGTCCACGCGGTCCAGACCTAACCCCTGCAGAAGAGTTGGCTCTCCAGCAAAATGCCCATCGCCCTGTTTCTGAGGGCATTCTAGGGGGAAGCTCCTCCTCAGAACCAGTGGCAGGATGCAGTGGTCACTTCATTTTAGGTAAAGGATGGTCATTGCATATATTTGTCGTCAATGTGTGCCATAGGTAGGTTCCATATAGCCCTCTTTTTTTTGTTGGGTCAGTTGCAGGGAATGTCATATCCCTTGAACCTGTGTCTGACCAAGGAGATATTGACAAAGGTCAAATATTTGATGAAGACACTGTGTCTGATTATTCATCGGGAGGAGAGGTACATTTTCCAAATAATGTTTGATCAAACTCCACTCTGATCAGTCCTATGTGCCCCAATCACATTTGGAAATCCTGGTAATGAGAATGTTAGGCTGATTGTGAGATTCTTCATGGAACTGTGGGTGTTTTAGCCTGTGTGTTACCTACCTGCAATGGCATGAAACGCCTCTTTTATTGTCTGCACACGCAAGTGTCCAGGAAACACTATGAAAACCCGAAGGAAATATTTCAGAGCCAAACAGACTTTACGAATTGCCTGGCAAACTGCACTTTTAGATAGATTTTCCGCATCGCCTACAGTATATAAAAAAGTGCTGCTTGCAAAAAACCTCAAAGTAATGCCTACTGTCTGTGTGGTTGTGAGAGCCCGACTTCGCCGAGTTTGACTTTGAATATAAGGTCCTAATACATTTTTGAGGTACAATATTTCCCCTCGGCTAAAGCGGTATCTTTCGAAAAGAACAATATCCTCTGCTTCACGCGATGCGATGCATGTGCCTGAAAACTCCATTAAATTCTGAAGACACCGTGCCGCAATATCTTTGAAAAGGATGTTTAATGATTAGATCCTTCAATCCGGGGATGTTCCCATTCCAGCAAGCATTGGCCGCGAGACAGAAAGAAAATCCCTGGACGGGGCATCAGCTCATCGCAAGGTGAAATCAAGCACACATATACACTAACATCATTCTAGCGTCACCAGATCCCCAAACCTTCAAGTCTTTGGATGGAAAATGGAGCACACTGTAGAAACCCACCAGGTAAACATGCAAACTCCAGGCAGGGTACACCAGGGACGTGACTCCCTGCGAGACAGCAGCGCTACCACCGTGCCATCCCCATATGTGCAACTATTTACAGTATTCATTATTTAAACAAAGTTAATGATTTATCTGTAAAATATAATATACATACTTTAATGCATTTCATCATGAAAGTGATATCAAGTATAAATCTAAGAATTCTAAATGTGCAGAGAGTTGGAATGTAATAAATTTAATGTGTTCTGTGTGGTGATCTATTGCTGCTTGTTGTTGCTGTCAGGTAAGTAGGAAGCCCCAGAAGCAAATAGCGATTAACAACCGAGTTGGTTTTAAGATGATGTTTACGACGGTCTACTTTAATGATAAAGTAAACTACAAGGTTAAAGTGGACATTTCGAGGTTAAATCTGAAATTTCCACTTTAATCACAAAATAGACATTTTCACCACATCCTTAATTTTTTTCTCTGTGGCTCAAATACACCACTCTACATTCTAATGGTATTGTAAAGGTGCAAAAAAAAAAAGAAAAGATGGCACATAAGATGGTAGGTGAGACTTTCAAAATGTATCGTGTCATTACATTGGGGAATATGCAACGCTTGAATATAAAAGCACCACGAATACATTTGTATGTTGGCATTTTGCTTCACCACATCGAACCATTCATCAAACACTGAAGAACGCACATCGATCCCGGAGCATCCAAAAAGCAGCTGGAGTAGCAAGAATTTCAGGCTGGAATTCAGGTTTGAATGTGGAGAGTTATGACGTATATTCCAAAAGAAGATGACATGACTGTATTTTTGGATAAATGTATATTGTTATACATGAATAAATATAAGACATCCCATCCATCCATCCATCCATTTTCCAACCCGCTGAATCCGAACACAGGGTCACGGGGTATAAGACATCCCCTGAAGTGTATCTTTTGGAGTAAAAATTAATATAAGACCCGGTCTTGTTTTCTGGGATATATGGTATATGTAAATAAAGTTCTATTTATCTATCTATCTTACAGTATTTACTTAAAGTATTGACTTTAAATATCTAATTATTTTTAGGATTTTCAGTGACACATAAAGACATTTACAATAAAGGAATATTTACACACATAGGGACTGTCTAACCAAAAAAGTAGAAGTGTATAGTTTTCTGCTGTACTTGGCTTCAGGAATATTCCTTTTAAGTGTCCTGCAATAGTTAAGCATTCTGGGACTCTACTTACCTTGGTATCACTTTTCCATTTCATAAACTGTTCTCCATGCTCGTCGCTGACCGCTCAGAGATTTCCAGGAAGAAAATCCACATAAGAATCCAACAAATTAATTTTTAAAGACATGTTACATCCCATGGCTTTGAATATCTTCAAAAGATCATCCACTGCTTCTTGGTAGTTTCTTCCCTTATGACTCCCCCAGAAAGTTTCTGCAAATACTCTTAAACGAATCAAGTGGTTATCAAAATTTTCATCTTGATTTAGTTATATACAGTACTATTGATATGTTCATATACAAAATATACATATACAGTATATATAAATATACAGCCTAAAAAAAGACAACTCAAAAATTGTGGGTGATAAAAAAAATACGGGCACAGGTGTTGGCTATTGCTTATTGCTGTTCTTCCTTGGGTTCATGCACACATGGTGTGCTGTCTAAGGTGAAGGGAAGGTGTAACAAGCCTGTTCCTGGCTCTGTGATCGGTTCAAGATTTTAATTATGTACAATATATATGAAATATATTACTATCTCTCTCTCTCTCTATATATATAGATAGATAGATAGATAGATAGATAGATAGATAGATAGATAGATAGATAGATAGATAGATAGATAGTGTCACACACGTGTGCTTGGGAGACAGTTTACGGGCTCAAATAGATGTAGTTACCTGCCGAACAGGGTTGCCACTGCCCTCTAACTCTTCTTTCCTTTGTCCTGGCAGAAGTGAAGAAACCACCCAATAATAATAATAATAATAATTCATTACATTTATATAGCGCTTTTCTCAATACTCAAAGCGCTATCCACACAGGGAGGAACCGGGAAGCGAACCCACAATCTTCCACAGTCTCCTTACTGCAAAGCAGTAGCACTACCACTGTGCCACCTGTGAGGAACATCACTTCCGGTTTCCGACCTTCAAGATCAAGCCTCCTCCCATATGTCACTTCCGGTTTCAAGCCTACAGATCACGCCTCTTTCTACATGTCACTTCCTGCAGACCCACCTATACATACCACCCTCATTTTCTGTTGGGACAGTTCCTTTTCCAGGAAGAAAATCCACATAAGAATCCAACAAATTAATTTTTAAAGACATGTTACATCCCATGGCTTTGAATATCTTCAAAAGATCATCCACTGCTTCTGGGTAGTTGCTTCCCTTATGACTCCCCCAGAAAGTTTCTGCAAATACTCTTAAAGGAATCAAGTGGTTATCAAAATTTTCATCTTGATTTAGTTATATACAGTACTATTGATATGTTCATATACAAAATATACATATACAGTATATATAAATATACAGCCTAAAAAAAGACAATTGTGGGTGATAAAAAAAATTCTGAATGCATTTCCCATATTATCGTGAAAAAGTACTTTTTAAACACTCACAAGTTGTTATGGGACAAAATCTTTGTTGACCAGTGTAATTTTGAATTCTGTAGTATTGAACACTGGACTGATTATTCAAAAAAATTAAATTGGACAATTAAAGCGTCTGAGTCTTCAAGAGGAAGTCAATTAAAATTGATTCAAAAGAAGTTAATAAGCAGCAAAAACAGGCCACTAATTAAGTAAGTATTAGAATAAAAACCTGCTCCCACTGCGGCCCTCCAGGACCGAAGTTGGGGATCCCTGTCCTACAGGGTAAAGAGTGACTAACACAGTACCATGTTCAGCATTTACAATTATCTTTCAGATAACTGTAAAACTACAGGTATGTTCAATCCCACTTAATCTTATTCAGGGTCCCAGAAGCTGGAGGCTATCACAGGCACATCACTTTCAGGGCACCAATCAACTCTAGGCACACTCACACAATTGTTCTTAGCACTGTGAAGGGGAGAAGGCAGGAAGCGAGAATTGTAGATGATAGTTGTTTTATTGTGGAAGAGTTTTTGGTTGACTCTATCCTGAAGCATAGATTCTCTTATTCTCTTGACAAGATTCTTTGTTATGTAGATCCACACATATATCCTCCATCACAACTGTTATTCTGAACTCAATAGACACAAAACACTTGCATCTGGGACTATGGCCCATTCTCCACTCACAACTGACTGCTGTTCTTCTTCACTTTCCCTATTGGTGAATGACCCCTCCTATTTTCTATTCTCTGACCAACATGTCAAGAGGGGTGCAGGTTTTAAACTTTTATTTAGTCATTATAGTCTTTAACATTAATAAAAAGGCTTAAATGTGTCAAAAGTAGAGTCAAATGTTAATGGATTTGACAAATCACAGTATAGCCGGGATATTTCAGGAGCCATTATAGATGTTGTTGGTCAGTATACCTGAAGTGTGTCCACCTTCAGTCTGTTAAGGTTACATTGCTGCGTCTCCCGGCATGTGTTTTCTTAGTGGCTATTTTCTTCCTACTACTCTCTCTTCTTGGTTCTCCTTCTTTTATTTGACGCTGTTGAGTTTTATAAGTTTGCCAGAGCCAAGGTAAACACTGTTGAAGAAAATCTTTTAATAACCCTTTAGCATCATGGTCTCTAAGGCTCACAAGGTTTTTCTAACTGTGTTAAGTAAGCAAGTATAGTTCTATGACAAGCTGTTATGTTGCACTTACAGCATCCTTGAATAGATGCCACACGACTGCTGTTATATACATCACACACACACACACATACAAACTCACATATATATATATATATTGTGGAAGGTGGCCTGGACACAGACAGGTAGACATGTTTCAAGCACCACCACATGTTTATTTACAGTCGCTATTTACAATTGTGCACACAAACCCCCAAATCTCCCCCAAAGTCCAGACCTCTTCACTATGCCTCACTCTCTTCAGGCTGCCTCTTCTCCTTTCCACCGAGCTCTGTCCTGCTCCTCACCCAACTCCAGTCCCCGAATGGAGGGAGGCGGCCCCTTTTATAATCACCTGGATGTGCTCCAGGTGCCTCCCGACAATCTTCCGCTGGCACTCCCCAGTGTGGCGGAAGTGCCGGCTGCGCATCCGGTAGCACTCCGGGTGTCCCCGATCCTCTTCCCCCCTAGCACTTCCAGGTGTGGCGGAAGTGCTAAAGTCCAGGGCTTCATAGGTATCGGGGAGCCCCCTGGCGGTGATCACAGGCCCCTACAGGGCTTCAAAGCTCTGTACCCGTGGTCCCCATAGCCGCCAGGGCGGTCGTCCCTACGTGGTCTGAGGGAGGCGTAAGCCCTCCTCTGGTCCTCCTAGGCTTCCCGGCCAGGTCGCCCCACCTGTGACAATATATATACAGTATATATATCCATCCATCCATCCTCTTCCGCTTATCCGAGGTTGGGTCGCGGGGGTAGCAGCTTGAGCAGAGATGCCCAGACTTCCCTATCCCCGTATATATATCCATCCATCCATCCTCTTCCGCTTATCCGAGGTTGGGTCGCGGGGGTAGCAGCTTGAGCAGAGATGCCCAGACTTCCCTATCCCCGTATATATATCCATCCATCCATCCTCTTCCGCTTATCCGAGGTTGGGTTGCGGGGGCAGCAGCTTGAGCAGAGATGCCCAGACTTTCCTCTCCCCGGCCACTTCTTCTAGCTCTTCCGGGAGAATCCCGAGGCGTTCCCAGGCCAGCCGGGAGACATAGTCCCTCCAGTGTGTCCTGGGTCTTCCCCGGGGCCTCCTCCCGGTTGGACATGCCCGGAACATCTCACCAGGGAGGCGTCCAGGAGGCATCCTGATCAGATGCCCGAGCCACCTCATCTGACTGCTCTCGATGTGGAGGAGCAGCGGCTCTACTCTGAGCCACTCCTGGATGACTGAGCTTCTCAGTATATATATATACAGTATATATATAGCTTGTGACCAGACAGGAGCACACCAGCCGCCCACCCCTCACACAAGCAGACACCAGGCACAGGTTTTGCATGCAGCACATTTTTATTTACGTGGGAAGTGCTTTTCCACGTGACCGTCATCATCAAGTCCTTCCATGAGAACCCTAAATACAATGAGGACTGATTGATGTCATTTATGTTAGGTAGAATGCCTAGAGTGGGCTGCGTGGTCTCATGGCCTGCAACCCCTGCAGATTTAATTTTTTTCTACAGCTGTCTGGAGTTTTTTTGTTTTTTTTGTCCTCCCTGGCCATCAGACCTTTCTTTTATTCTATGTTAATCAGTGTTCTCTTATTTTAATTCTCATTTTGTCTTTTTTTTCTCTTTCTTCATCATTTGAAAAGCACTTTGAGCTACATTATTTGTATGAAAATGTGCTATATAAATAAATGTTGTTGTTGTTGTTGTTTTCCCTCACTCCCCACAGCAGCACAGTACAAAGCACCGACTAAAGCACAATAAACGAAGTATTTTCTTTACTCTTCTTCTTCCTTTTCTCTCTCTTGGGTCACTGCCTCCTCCATACCTCCTCGCAAGCATTGTCCTCCTCCTCCTCCTCCAGACTCTGGCTCTTTGAGTGAAGTGAGGCAGCTCCTTTTATGCTGTACCTGGGAGCACTTCAGGTGGCTCATCAGCATTATCTGGAAGTACTCCCAGGTTTGGTGGAAACCCACAGTAGGGCTCTGCAGCTCCCCTTGGAAGTCCCTACAGAACCCAACAGGGCTGTGCCAAACTGCAACTCCCATGGAGTCCTGCAGGAATCCAAAGTGCCACTGCAACCCAGGGGTGCTGCCATCTAGCACTCTGGTGGGTTGGCAGTTTCCAGTGCCCATCTGTTCCCCTGGTCCTTCTGGTATATTGGCCTCCCGTCCGACAAAATATATGTATACGCACACAATACTTTATATTTATATATATATATATATATATATATATATATATATATATATATATATATATATATATATATATATATATATATATTGTGAAAGATATAGGCACTGTCAACCCCTTGAACCCTCAGATCAGACGTCAGACACCAGATAAAAGTCCAATATGACTTTATTTTATAATAATAATGTGCACCAAGCACTCTACACTCCACTATACTCATATAATACACAAGAAACCAATACAATAATCAATCCTCCACTCCCAGACGCGTTGCCACCCTTCCATCCAGCTCAGCTCAATGCTCTGGTGTTTCACTGTCCTTTTTATAGTCCTTGACCCGGAAGCGTTTCACCCTCTCTGTCCATGTGACCTGGAACACTTCCGGGTCAGATACAAAATCCTTCTTTTCTTCACCCAGGAAGCACATCGTTCCCTTTGTCCACGTGACTCTGACGTACTTCCTGGGCGTAAGGCAAATAGTCTCTGTGCCTCCCTGCAGTGTCCTCTAGTGGGCCCCAAGTTATCCAACAGGGCTGAGAATAAAAACTACATTGTCCAGTATTCCTTGCTGGCAATCGGGGCACCTCCATGCTGCAGGAAGGGCTCCACCTGGCGGCCTTGGGGTATTGGCTGGGATGAAAGGCCGGCCACATATCACAATATACTGTATATATATATATATATATATATATATATATATATATATATATATATATATATATATATATATATATATATATATATATATATATATATATTTGTAGTTGGATAATGCAGGTTGATTCACCAAACTCGGAATGTCCATACTGACTTTTGTCTATCTGCTTTAAAGTATGCAAACACTTCTCTAGGGAGCAGCTTCTGTCATTGAGTCTAAAGACCATGAATATATTCTATTATTCATATTTAGATCATCCTGTCTTATGTTTTTTGATAAATGTATTTGCCTATAATTATCATACAATCACCATTATGCTGAAGATGCTGTTTTATATTTGTATCTATAAAAGCTTTATATGAACAAAGATTTGTTAGGACATCCGTTATCACAGTGCAAATCCAACATTTGGCATGGTATGCTCCTGAGACGTCTTTGTTAAATAAATTTCTTATATACTTGCTGGAATCCCGAGAGCCTTTCTATACAATTGAACTGAAATGGAGATCAAGAAGAATTGTCCTTACAACACACCCCAGCCCCTCTCTGTCTATAGACTGTATCAGCACATATTCACGAAGTGTGCATACGCAAAAATATCCAATGGTTTGAGTTTTCTTTTTTTTTTTTTTTACACATGGGAAAAGTCCAGAAAATGAACTTTTTAAAGTTTAAGGTTTTGACCGTTCATCTTGCCAGTCTGACCCATCCCCATATTTTTGGCCTTATAGAACCGAAAATCCTCATTTTTATGCCATTTCTGGATTATATCTTGTGCAGGAAATTACACTTTATGATAAAAGCAATAGGTGTCTTGAGAAGGACTTGAAGTTGTGCATGCCCCACATCAACCGACCCCCTAATGGGATATGAGGGGTCAATATACTCCTTTTAATAGGAGAATGTGAAGTGTCATTTTATACTGCTTGCTGATCACAATAATGAGGATATTTCTGATATTTGATTTTTAACTTTTGGTTCTAGCCCTCTAAGAGCCTTTCTCAGAAGGTTAAAAATGACAAATTTCAAACATAAGCCTCTTTCAAGGTCAGTGAATATGTTATGTTGATTTCTGATCCTTAACTAGGGGTCTAGTCCTCTATGAACCTCTATCAAGTAAATGACAAATTTCTGTTAAAATTGAGAATATTTAGGCTTTTAACTTTTAAATTGAAGCACACGTTTTAATATTTCAAATATTTGACACATCTATTCTTGTTTATTATGTGTTTCTACATATGAAGTAAATCATTACAAGTGTTGTAAACTCCCTGAACAAGTGCAGCTTATGCTAATTCAGACTTTTAGCACTGTTTGTAACACCACTCTACCATATGATTTTATCATTTTAGAGCTTTAGGTGTGAAATTCTTTAACTTCATTGTTTCCAAATCTCTTCTGGAAGTCTACTGTAAAATTATTCTTCCATGCTAACTGGCACATACAGTGCCTTTACAGTGTGTGTGTCACGAAGGCTCCAGGGCCTGCTACCTTACTAACATTAGCAATTGTTAATTGCTTGTTTACTTGCTCAACTGAGGTTTCGATTAAATCTCCAAACTGATGAATGGTTTATATGTAAGCTTTGTCTCTCTGCAGAAAAGACAAATTTATCAAACTCGGTAAAGAACTTGTTCAATGCATTGATCTTGTCAATAGTTTCAGTGGAATTTTCAGAAATCACATCCTTATGCCTTGAAATGATCTTCATTTCTTCTTTGCCTTGCTCCCAGTCTGAATTTCTGAAGATTTTTTTTTTTGTAACAAAGTAGATACCTTTCCTAGAATTGCCTAATTCAATTATGGGGCACAGTGGCCTGCAGCCTGTCCTGTGTGCATTGGTCACCAGACAGAAAGCCTCCCTAAGGAAGGTACCAGTCTGTTGCAGGTCCCATAATGTTCTTGTAAGAACACATTTTATGACTTCTTCTTATTTTGCATTTCCATATATATATATACACTGCATTTATTCACCCCTTGGAAGCTTTCACATTTTTTTGTATATAATTTTGAATCACAGGAGATTTAATTTGGCTTTTTTGTCATTGATCAACAGAAAAAGACCTTTTAATGTTAAACAGAACACAGATCTCTGCAAGGTGGTCTAAATTAATTACAAATGTACAAAACAAAATATCATAAATATTCACCCCATCAGGTCAGTATTTAGTTAGTCTTGTGGGACTGGACATGGTTCTCAGACAAGAACGCATCTAGGGACAGACAACTCACTAAAAAGTTTATAGTGAGGAAATCTACACTCACAATTGTTCCTTCCTAAAAGACAACCCTCCATTTCGTTCAGACCAGGCACTTTAAATATTTGGGCTTGTAGTGTCCCATTTCTACTTATCTTTTAGCCAAACGTATACAATACTTATGGAAAGAATGAGAGTGAAAAAGAAACTCAACAAATGATTTGACATTGCAAGAAAATAGAAAGATGTAAAATTGTAGCTATCAATTCAAGAGCTCAATACCTGAAGCTTAGTAATTTATTTATCTTGCTGTTATTTTGACTACTGCATCTCTACATGGCATTGAAATGGCAAAAAGTGTTTAGAAAAGTATTGTGGTCTATCTATATATATATATATACCAATATTCTTTTCTAAAATATATACATAATATGTACAGTGATCCCTCGCTATATCGCGCTTCGCCTTTCGCGGCTTCACTCCATCGCGGATTTTATATGTAAGCATATTTAAATATATATCGCGGATTTTTCGCTGCTTCGCGGGTTTCTGCGGACAATGGGTCTTTTAATTTCTGGTACATGCTTCCTCAGTTGGTTTGCCCAGTTGATTTCATACAAGGGACGCTATTGGCAGATGGCTGAGAAGCTACCCAGCTTACTTTCTCTCTCTCTCTCTCTCTCTCTCTCTCTTGCGCTGACGTAGCGGGGTGTGAGCAGGGGGACTGTGTGCAGCTGCTTCCTGAAGGACATGCTGCACGGAGCTTCGCATACTTAAAAGCTCAAAGGGCACATATTGATTTTTGACTTTGTTTTTCTGTGGCTCTCTCTCTTTCTCTCTGCTCCTGACGGAGGGGGTGTGAGCTTGCGCCTTCAACAGCTTTGTACCGGCGGTGCTTCGCAAACTTAAAAGCCAAAAAGCCCTATTGATTTTTTTTGACTGCTTGCTTTGTTTTCTCTCTCCTGACGCGCACTCCTTTGAAAAGGAAGATATGTTTGCATTCTTTTAATTGTGAGACAGAACTGTCATCTCTGTCTTGTCATGGAGCACAGTTTAAACTTTTGAAAAAGAGACAAATGTTTGTTTGCAGTGTTTGAATAATGTTCCTGTCTCTCTACAACCTCCTGTGTTTCTGCGCAAATCTGTGACCCAAGCATGACAATATAAAAATAACCATATAAACATATGGTTTCTACTTCGCGGATTTTCTTATTTCGCGGGTGGCTCTGGAACGCAACCCCCGCGATGGAGGAGGGATTACTGTATTCGCACATGTGCGTCAGAGAATCTCCTCATGGGCTCAGCCGAAGTGTGTAATAACTTTCTGCTGTCGAAAACATCGTCTTCTCTGAGAAATCTCCCAGTGTTGGCACTTAACCCTGCCCCTTCCAGATCTTCAACCATAATAAGTCCAGCTGCCCTGGAAGGAGGCGTCTTTTTGGCAAGAGTGACCTACCAGACAGAGTCCTCAAATAAACAGACCCCGATCCTATGGCGAAAGCTGAGCTTTTTTTATTTGCAAACCTGAAGGCAAGATGCCTAACACAACAAAGAGTTTCTTTTTTGTTGGACTTGTTGTTAAATTAAACAGGACAATGTGGTTGCCTACGAGACCCAAGACACATATACACATTGCATACATGCACACACACATATATACTGTGATGGACCCCGGTCGAGATGCTCCTTCACTGTATATTCAGGGGGAGCAGACCTGGAGGGTGCAATACCTCCCCCTGGACGCTAGATGGCCGCCCCCATGGGTTGGAGTGGTGCTTCGGTTTCCAGCAGGGCTCCATGGGAATTGGAGTTGGGTACAGGCCTGTTGGGTCCCGCAGGCACCGCCAGGGGGTGCTGTAACTGGGACTCCTGAGCCCGTATGGGCAGCATATTCGTCACACCCGGTAGTGCAGCTGGAACTCGGCAATCAAGCACCTGAAGCACTTCCTGGTGGGCTATAAAAGCAGCCAGTGACCACCACTCAGCGGCCAGAATCGAGAGGAGGAGGATGAGGTTGCCAGGGAGGACTGGTGGAGGAAGAGAAAGAGTGTTTTACTTTGTGTTAGTTTGTGTGCTGTGCTTGGGACTGTGTATTGTCTGTGGGAGACGGCGAAGACGTGCACCCACAGGGGAAGAAAATAAATAGTTTATTTTACAAGTGCCTCAGTGTCCAGTCTGTGTCGGGTCGGGCGCCTATATAGCATCAATCTTACACTGGTGTAGTCGGCAGGATTCCGGTCTGTCTTTTGGTTCCGGGACCTGCAGTTTAAAGTGTGTAAGGACCCAGCACAGCAGCATGAGGCACATGTGCAGCACAGCCGCGCAGAAGGCGTGCTCAGAGACAGTGTATCGAAGTGTGCACATGCGGCAGGGAGTCACAGGACAACCACCAAGAAGCTCCTAAGGACGCCGCGCTAAATGGGGAAGCAAAAAAACGGATGGACTCAGAAGTCAGCCGCCAGACGTCGCCACATTAGCCAGCACCATAAGTTGCAGAAGGAGGTAGGTGGCAGGCCCAGGGGTGAAGGGCCTCTGGAATGTTTTTCCGTGTTTGCTTCTGCCTACCTCCTAGACGCTGCCTACCTCCTAGACAGGAGTACCTGTTGGTGACCAGAGGACATGTGCCCGTGGTGTGACGGCAGAGCAAGCTCTGGAGAGCGCGAGGCTGACCTGTGTCGTCCCTTCGGCCCGGTATATCGGCTGGAGGATGAGAGCCCGGACAAGCTTCCCGGCGCGGTATTCCCGCTGGAGGAGCGGAAGTACCTCCTCATGGCAGGTAAGAGGGTGGAGGATGTATGTTGGTACCCCACCGATACAAGCATAGAGACGGGGATGGCAAACCTCCACCCCAATCCTGAGAGAAACCCGAAGGGGCCTGTGGGAGAAATGCAGGGCCTTGCTGGCTCGCGGTCGGTGGGAGAGGACGAGGGGAGAATGAGTCCACCTGGGAAACTGACCTATTTCGGGATGCACTGGACTTGGAGGGTGTCCTTCTAACCCCTGCAGTCCCTTTTCCAGGTTTTTCAGGCCCTGCAGGAAGCGAAGGAAGGGCCAGTCTGTGTCAGGCAGGGGGCCTATATAGAGACAATTTACTATATATATATATATATATATATCCATCCATCCATCCATTTTCCAACCCGCTGAATCTGAACACAGGGTCACAGGGGTCTGCTGGAGCCAATCCCAGCCAACACAGGGCACAAGGCAGGAACCAATCCCGGGCAGGGTGCCAACCCACCGCAGTATATATATATATATATATATATATATATATATATATATATATATATATATATATATATATATAGTATAAATATATAGCTTGTGACCGGATTGGGGTGCACCAGCCGCCCAACTCTGACACAAGCAGTCTGTGTCAGGTCGGCGCCTATATAGCGCCAATCTTACTATATATATATATATATATATATATATATATATATATATATATAGAGAGAGAGAGAGAGAGAGAGAGAGAGAGAGAGAGAGAGAGAGAGAGAGAGAGAGAGAGAAAAGCCAAGCAAAATTACACCTTTCATTGGCTAACTAAAAACATTACAATATGCAAGCTTTCAAGGCAACTCAGGCCCCTTCTTCAGGCAAGATATAATCATGAGTTGCCTCGAAAGCTTTCATATTGTAATCTTTTTAGTTAGCCAATAAAAGGTGTCATTTTGCTTGGCTTTTCTCTACATTCATAATGGCTAACACGGTACAACACCCTAGTACTATATATATATATCCATCCATCCATTTTCCAACCCGCTGAATCCGAACACAGGGTCACGGGGGTCTGCTGGAGCCAATCCCAGCCAACACAGGGCAAAAGGCAGGAACCAATCCTGGGCAGGGTGCCAACCCACCGCAGGACACACACAAACACACCCACACACCAAGCACACACTAGGCCCAATTTAGAATCGCCAATCCACCTAACCTGCATGTCTTTGGACTGTGGGAGGAAACCGGAGTGCCCGGAGGAAACCCACGCAGACACGGGGAGAACATGCAAACTCCACGCAGGGAGGACCTGGGAAGCGAACCCAGGTCCCCAGATCTCCCAACTGTGAGGCAGCAGCGCTACCCACTGCGCCACCGTGCCACCCATATATATATATATATATATATATATATATATATATATATATATATATATATATATATATATATATATATATATATATATATATATATATATATATATATATATAGTATAAATATATAGCTTCTGACCATTTGGGGGTGCACCAGCCACCCAACCCTGACACAAGCAGTTGCCAGGCACAAGCTTTACATGCAGCACATGTTTTTATTTACGTGTGGAAGTGCTTTTCCCTCACTCCCCACAGCAGCATAGTACAAAGCACCTATTAAAGCACAATAAGCACAGTATTTTCTTTCTTTCTTCTTCTTCTTCTTCCTTTTATCTCTCTTGGGTCACTGTCTCCTCCACACCTCCTCGCAAGTGTTGTCCTCCTCATTCCGACTCCAGCTTTTTTAAGTGAAATGAGGCAGTTCCCATTATGCTGCACCTAGGAGCACTTTAGGTGGCTTATCAGCGTTATCTGGAAATACAACCCAGGTGTGGTGGAAACCCACAGTACAGCTCTGCAGCTCCCCCTGGTGGCTCTCACAGAACCCAACAGTACTGTGCCAAACTACAACTCCCATGGAGCCCTATGGGACATTGGCTTCCTGTCCATTGCAATATATTATATAAAATATTTATATATGTATACACACACAATACATATATATAGTCACACACGCGCAATTAGGGGGCAGCCAAAGGGCCTGACGGAGCACAAAAACACTTTCTTTTTATCTCACAAGGAAGAAAGGAAGAACAAAAACATCATGCACCTTGAATTATACACATGAAAATGCTGTCCCAATACATGAAGAACTTCCATGTCTTCATCTGTCCATCCCTGATGACTTCACTTCCGGTCGCCCTCCGATGATATCACCTCCGTCACCTTCTATTCACGTCACCCCCTTCCTTACGCCTACTTCCGGTCCAAATTAAGCGCCTTGAGCATGGGAAAGGCACTATATAAATAAAATGTATTATTATTATTATTATTACATAAATTGCTCCATTTGTCCTCGCATTGGTGGTCAACTGTTTACATGAACTTGACCATGATATCAGTTCATACTGATTTGTTTACTGTGCTACGACAGTATATCGTGAAGGCTCCCCAACCCTTCATCTGTCTCTCTAGCATTTATTTCTTCACAATATGTATATGTGTACACACATATACTGTATATATATATATATATATATATATATATATATATATATATCTGTGTGTGTATATATTATGAACTGCGGTGGGCTGGCGCCCTGCCTGGGGTTTGTTTCCTGCCTTTAGCCCTGTGTTGGCTGGGATTGGCTCCAGCAGACCCCCGTGACCCTGTAGTTAGTATATAGCGGGTTGGATAATGGATGGATGGATGGATATATTATGAATGATCAGGCTGTGCTCTTATTGGATAATGTAGGTCAGAACGTTCATTGCTTGGCCAGACAACTCACAAAGGTAGGAAGGAGAATTTGATGCTTCAAAAAATTTTACATAATCATCCCACTTCTTGAGGGGAATATTCTGAGTACAACAACAACAACAACAACTTACTTTAGCTTTTCATTTAGACGTGCAGTGAGATGTTTGGTCCTTGGTTCTTCTGAAGTCATGTCAATGTCGTTAGGCACATTTACTTTACTGAGGACAAAAATCTACATCTTCCGTGGCTCTTCTTTAACAACTTCCTTGTGCTGGCTGTCCAGTTCTACTAAAGTGTTAGGTAATCCACAGAAACCTACCATCATATTGGACACAAGGGAGGGGTGTATGAGGTGATAAGTCTCCCTTCTGCTACCTAACAGCATAGGAGATATCAGATATTCTATCCAATGTCCTAGATTTATATTGCTGTTCCTGGACTTGTTATCTCTGGGGCTCCATGCAGTGCACAGTAGTGGTTCATTGTGTCTCTTACAGACGATGGACTGTTGTCACTGGCAATGATGACTTTGGCCACATACCTGCCACCTACATACTGTATCTAATGGCCTAATGCCTGTCCTGAACTGAGACGATGTTGTCACAATTATATTCACTGCTGAGCCTCCTTTTACAGCACAGTATTTGTTTTTTCCACTGACAGCCCATCGAGTACCTTAATATTTTTACAAAATGACAATTTCAGAACTATACTATTGACTTAAATAGCTGTACATTCAGTCACCTCAGGCTACTTATCATCACTTGCTGTCCTGTCAGCCAGCCTGACATTGCAGAACTTTATCGCCGGTCTCCTCACTACTCCACTACCTTGTTATGCATCTTTCAGCAAGCACTTCTTTAGCTTTGTGGCTCCTACTGCATGGAATTTGATCCCTGGATCTGTCTATGAAGCTTTGTCAGTGTGCCTGTAAAGCACACTGTAAATCTCTTATATATTAGTTTAGCTACCTGATTTTGATTATCCAACTGACTTCATTGTTGCTGAATCTGTCGTGCTTCTTCTTATTCTTACTGTCAATCATACCTTTATTTATTTTTTTATATTTTTAATGCCTTTCAAAATATATTCAGTAGCTCCATAGTGTTTGGGACAAAGATTTTTCTTTGATTTACCCCTCTGCTCTACAGTTTAAAATTACAAATTAAACAATTCAGACATGATCAAAGTGCACATTACAGACTTATGTTTAATTGTACTTGGTCACACCATGTAGAAATGACAACACTTTTTCTACATAATCCCATCATTTCAGGGCACCTTAACGTTTGGGACAATTGGCAATCCAGATGTTTCAATGCATCATAAGATACCTCAACTTGCTTCTGCCCTTTGGAGTCTGTAGTTGCTATTGTTCAACATGAGGATAAGAGTTGCACCAATGAAAGTCACAGAAGCCACCATGAGGCTGCAAAACAACAATAAAACCATTGGAGACATCAGTAAAACCTTATGATGACCTCAGTCAACTGTCTGGAATATCATTAAGAAGAAAAAACATGCTGGTGAGCTCAGAATATGCAAAGGGACTCCACTGCTGATGACTGGAGAATCCTAACTATGGAGAGAAAAAGCCTAAAACACCTGTCTGACAGATCAGAAACAGTCTTCCTAAGGCAGATGTAGATGTGTTAGAGATAACTATCTGCAGAAGAACAGAAATACAAAGGCCACGCTGCAAGATGCAAACCATTGGTTAACCGTAAAAACAGGATGAATAGATTAAAAAGTACTTAAAAGAGCCTGCAGAATTCTGGAAAAAGGTCTTGTGGACAGATAAGACAAAGACGAATCTGCATCAGAGTGATGGCAAGAGCAAAGTAAGGAAACAAGAAGGAACTGACCAAGAGCAGACCAAATCATCTGTCAAACTTGGTGATGGATTATGGGTTATGGCTTGGGAATGTATTTGTATCTATGAATAAAGTAATGGGTGTGTCGACAAGAGTCAGAAATAACTGGTGGCTTTAGTTGATTGGAGGAGGTGATAAAGTTCTCCATATTAAGAGTTAGATGATGTGATGTATTAGAAAAATTATAAAAAGGAGATGAATTGTTTAATTGATTGCTCACTCCATGAACATGGAGAGATTTGTGCATAACTCTGTGCAAATAAATAAATGTTCTGCATTGTTATCTGGACTCTGTAACTGTCTTCTTTGTAATTAGACAAAAGTGTGCAATGATGTAATACCAGAACTACTCCAGGGTCTGACATAAAAGACGCTGAGTTTCTTGCATGAGTAGTCAGAGTCATGAAGAGAGTGAATGAAACTATACATATGAGGCACAAGAGAACATATTATATTATACTGTTGTGGAAAAGGATTTGGAGGTCTGTGAAGGTATTGTAAAATAAAATATTCTTTGTCTGAAGCCAGGACATTGCCAGGTAGTTGTCTCTTGGGGTTTAGTTGCTTAGTGGTGCCACTTGCTGGTCACAATGTAAAGACTCAAATGTGTGCCGCTGGTATTAAGACCTGATTATCCATTAGAACATCAGAACATGAGAAAAACTTTTGGACAGAACAGACCATTCAGCCCAACAAAACTCACAAGTCCTATCCACCTAATTCCTTCAAAACAACATCAGTCGTCATTCCAAGTGCACCTTGTCACAACTTGCACGTCGGGGTGGGACTGAATGTTGTTGATACACATTCTCCATTCACAGTTATTTCCACAGCTCATGCTGATCCATTCAGCCAAAGTAGGGTTCTACATCTCTCCCTGGTGGAACCCCAAACTCCAACTCACAGTGTGCCCTGCAGTAATCTGTGGTGGCACAGCCGCCCAGGAGGGTTGCCCTCTAACATCCCTTCTATCCAGCTGACATCCTGGCCAGGCAAACTTTTACTTCAGTAGTTTCCAATGAGCAAATTTTACTTTTATGTGTCTACTTGTACTCAGGTATGGCTTTTGTATACTTTATACAATACTGAAGGGAAGTTCTCAACTGCCTGCAAAGTAAAATTCCCTGTTGCTAATGGAAATACATTTTAGTTTACTACATGACTAAATGTCTTGCTGTATTTGTTCACAGTGCTTATTGCTCTTCTCTGAATCACTGTGCTAGATCAACTCTAGCATGCGAGTCTATTTCTCTGCCTCTTCATCTCATATGTAAAAATGTGTCACTTGTTAGACAAATGTGAACTGATAGAAAAGGCTGCCCAGCATGCTCTTTTTTCCTTCAATGACATGAACTGTCTTAAATCAGCTTGTCCATGAGTATATAAATGTTCACTATTTTGTATGTCTAATATGTGTTGTAATGCACATGTGGATTTATTGTTTGTTCTTGGCAACAGTAAACAAAAACTTCAGATTCCACCTACAAAAGAGCCCATCCATCTATTACTGAACTCGCATAATGAATAATAGAGTTGCTGGATCCATGAGAAAATCCAGATCTGAATTCACATTTATCTTTTGCTCTGTTCACCATCTGCGGATTAATGTGTCGTCTTCCTAAACATGTAATTTGGTTCTGCAGTGTTGCAAAGACAGTCTATAAAATACTGTCAATCCAAAATAAGGAGCACAAAAATCATTTAACTTTATTAACTCCAAAGTTTTCTGTGACTCAGTGCCGACCATTATATCATACAAACTAAATTTCAATTTGCTTTCCTTGGAATCGTTTATTTATCAGGGATTCATTTAATATTTATGAATATTAGATATTTTTATAAGTAGCCACGGGCGCCACTGTGCCTTGGGCTGGATGTGGCCTTTCAGACGTAATTTAAACCACCCCTATCATAAAGTGTACTTTCGAGTTACAAACCTTTCATTGTGTATTCATATCTAAAACTTTTTACTTTCTTCGACTAATACTTTTAATTTATTTACAGTTAATTTCATATGCCAGAAATCTGGTCAAGGCCATATTCCAGTCTAAATTGCCCACCATGACCTAGTCATTCTGCCCCGGGACCATCCCCTGTCTCTAAGGGGCACTACTTAACTGCTAATGTGTGGTGAGCGTACTGGAGCAAAAATGGCTGCCATTGCATCATCCAGGTGGAGGCAAAACATTAGTGGTGGCTCACTGGACCACTCACTGAAGCATTTTGGGTAGTGAAAAAAGTGTTATATAAATGTAAAGAATAATAATTATTATTATAATTCTGTTAATGTATTTCTAAAATTACTTGGCTGATTCCATATTATTTTCTATTCCATCTAGTTTGGTATCATCTGCAGACTTAATCAGCTGGTTTTTCATATTCTCATAACAATATTCTTATTAAGATCCTCAGGTACATTAGCATTTTAATGGCGATACAACCAGCTGACAACAGAGAAGAAGAAAACATAAAAAGCTCTAGAAAGTTCTAGAAAGTCTGTGGTCTCTTATAATGGGCAAAGTCATAGTTCTGATTACCACGGTGAACTGCCTGCACATCGCCTCCTTGTCATTCCACAATATCATAAGTACCTGCTGAATGGTTTAAAAGGAACTTTAATATCTGTCATGATTAAATCCTAAAGCTCCCAGTATCTCTGTTGTCTCTCCCCCCAGTGGCTATTTAACAGGAGCTGGTTTCAAATGTCTGAATAAGAAATTGGGACAATAGTCCCACTGAACTAACATGAAGGACTGATTTGACTCCTCTAATTTCAAAAAAAGGTATTTTTGACTGTAGGGCAGCTTGGTGGCGGTGGCACAGTGGTAGCGCTGTTGCCTCACAGTAAGGAGTCCAAGGTTCGTTTGCATGTTGTCCCCGTGTCCGCATGACTTTGCTCTGTGTGCTCTCCTACTGTCCAAAGGCATGCATGTTAGTTGAACTGTCAATGCTGAACTGACCCTAGTGTGTGGATGTGTGTGTTTGTGTTTACCCTATGATGGACTGGTACCCTGTCCAGGGTTCGTTCCTGCGTTTCACCCTATGCTAGCCGGGATTGGCTCTAGCAACCCCCATAACCCTCCTTTGGATTAAGCAGGTTAGAAAATGACATGACTTATGACTGTACGAGGGCCATAACAATTCACATCACTGCATTTGCACTTTTCTGGCAATACTCAGCTACTTTATGAATGAAATGTCTTCTAATACTCAGGCACTTTTACAACAGCCGAACTACTTAAATGGACCACCGTGACACTTATAGACACCAGACATTTGACTCAGTACCCTGGTACTTTTTCTTTTTTATTTTACCATTTACATATTTTAACATGTCAGGCTCTAAGTATTGTTTAACAATTTCTGAGACAAATTTCACTTTTGATGGATAGGTCCATCCATTGCCAGTTCTCTTGTTTTATAGTACATTTCAGAGTTGTACGCATTCCAGCCTCATATGGTACACTCATTGTATTTATTCCTATGTTGTGTCATTTTCTTAGCGTAAAATAGTACAAAGGCAATGATAAACCTTGGTGACCCCATATAACTGAAATGCTTAAATCAAAAGAAAACACGCAACCATTCTAGAAACATCTTCACAGACGTGAGTTCATGATTCAAGATGGCCAATTTTTGGATTATGAGTTCATGAGGCAGGAAAGGGAGGGTCCATGCGGATGGACATGGAAGTGATGTCAGCGATGGAGAGGCTGTTAATCTGCCGTTCTGCAGAGTGAGGAGAAGGGAAGTCATTCGTATACAGTGCCATCCCCTGGTCTGGTGGGTAATTACCATCACCAGATCACCAGATGCCTATGCGTGTGACATTAGTTACTATGCTTTGAATGCTCCAGCAAAAACACATTGGAAAGATAGAAAGTTGAATGTACCAGTATTTATTTAACAGGCTCATGTAGATGGCATTTTTTAGCTGTCAGAATGCAAAAAAGTTGTATTTTTAAATCAATCAATCAATTAAAATTTTGAAAGCATTCAAAAGACACATTTTTATGCTTCTAGATGTACTGTAAATATTTATTTACTGTGTGTAGTGTCTGATATGTATAAGAAAAGTAAGGCATGTAACGGCCGACCCCTTTACCCAGCCGGCAGCTACACCTCCAAGACCTGTGGCCTGGATAATTTACTGAGAAAGAATCTAACTATCAAGCCGTACTTCTAACCAATTAAACTTTTCCCCACAATCGACGGTGTAAATATAAGTACACAAAAGCAGGATGTAAAGTTAAACGGATTAAATGTATTAAATGAAACAACAAGACATGCAAAAAATAGAAAACAGATATAAATATAAATATCCCTCCACCCCAGGAACAACAAGACACCACCAAATATAAATACAACAAAAACCCTCCCTTGCCCCTGTAACATATAAACACACAACACGAATAACAAAAATTGAATGAGATACGGAAATGAATTTGAACTTGAGTCCGGTTATAAAAAACTGAATGCGGTTGACTGAACTAGCAAAAAATGAGTCGTTTGATTTTCCCCGGACAAAATGGAGCAGCCTCACCGTGAATCCTTGGTGCGTGGTGGATGATTAATTCCGACCCCGGGGTCTCTCGTGATGAGGTTCTTGAAGCAAGTCCGGCGGATAGAAAAACAAACTGGATGGAAATGCGCGATGTGGAATATAACAGGTACAGATGGCTTGTGGTCGTGAATGTGAAAAATCTTCTTCTCTCCTCTCCTCTCCTTCTCCTCCTGCTGGCTTAAATAGTCCTGTGATGGCAGTAATTGATTAATCGTGAACAGGTGTTTTCCAGGTTTGCGGCTGTGGTCTCCTTTCATCATCCGTCCCCCTTTACGGGGACAGCATTAACTGATACACATACAAACAGCAAACGGGACAATGAAACGAGACGCACTCAGAACTGACATTTAATAACACTAACTATGTAGCCCCGCTACACTGTAATATCATCACAGTGTATGCTATATCTGTTGTGCATTATGGTTAAACTGGATAAATATGATATCATTAGTGTTAAACTTCTGTTAGATAATGTTCTCAAAAAGCTTCACCGTTAGTGCACTCAGCTTATTTTGTGACTTTCAGGTCATAATGCTTATTAAAGTACAAATTGAAATATTGCTTTAATAAATAAAATTTTGTCGGATGACATGCTTATTATATTCCTTACCCCAAAGAATTGAAATGTCAAATATATTGTTTTATAACACCCTCTAGAATGCGTTTAGAGTAGCCTGACTAGGCATATTATACTGCAATACAAAAAATAAGAATTAAGGCTATAGTGTTCGTGAACTGGGAGACTCACATACTAGGATAAACACTTTTGGCTTGGTAAATCAGTGAGTTGTGCCAAAAAAAAAAGAAAAAAGAAATCATACTAGTGAGGTATATTGAGCAGTTTCAGAAGGCTATGTTATTATTTAAACCTTTTTTTCAATGTCTGCCGTTATCAACTCATTGTATTGGCCCCTGGGAGTTTTCAACTGCAAAGCAGAAAATATGATGCACAAATCTGCATGTTTTTCTTTCTTTGACAAAGACAGCTTTTTTAAAATAAATATTAAGGCTGTTCTTTTTCAAAATATGTATAGAATATTATAGATTGTTTGAATGTGACTAATGCAAGTACGTCTCTTTAATGCACTTAATTGTATTTTCCACCAGGGTACTCAAGTACACGATTCACTTTGTCACTGAAAGAAATTTAACAAATCAGTTTTATCAATGAGTTTAGTAATTCTTATTACCTGAAGAGGTTTATTTGCCTCACCGTCTCAGAATATGACATTTCCTTTAGTCCTAATGTTACCGTACATTATGTACACATTCAGGTACACAGGAGTTATTGTGAGAACGAGCGAGACCAGGAGATGATTGGCTTGAAACCAACAATAAAATTACACAGGCAAGGTCAAACACCTCTTTTTCTTCTTTTAGCTGCTCCTGTTAGGTGTTGCCACAGCAGATCATCTTCTTCCATATCTTTCTGTCCTCTGCGTCTTGCTCTGTTACACCCATCACCTGCATGTCCTTTCTCACCACATCCATAAACCTGCTCTTAGGCCTTCCTCTTTTCCTCTTCCCTGGCAGCT
The DNA here is from genome assembly GCF_900747795.2 of Erpetoichthys calabaricus. Classification (NCBI taxonomy): domain Eukaryota; kingdom Metazoa; phylum Chordata; class Cladistia; order Polypteriformes; family Polypteridae; genus Erpetoichthys; species Erpetoichthys calabaricus. Next base: position 23,054,748 of record NC_041402.2, read on the forward strand.
CTATCCTTAGCATCCTTCTCCCAATATACCCAGCATCTCTCCTCTGCACATGTCCAAACCGGCGTAATCTTGCCTCTTTGACTTTGTCTCCCAACCTTTCAACCTGAGCCAACCCTCTAATGTACTCGTTTCTAATCCTGTCCATTTTTGTCACACCCAATGAAAATCGTAGCATCTTTAACTCTGCCACCTCCAGCTCTGTCTCCTGCTTTCTGGTCAGTGCCACCATCTCCAACCCATATAACATAGCTGGTCTCACTACCGTCCTGTAGACCTTCCCTTTCACTCTTGCTGATATCCGTCTGGCACAAATCACTCCTGACACTCTTCTCCACCCATTCCACCCTACCTGCACTCTCTACTTCACCTCTCTTCCACAATCCCCATTACTCTGTACTGTTGATTCCAAGTATTTAAACTCATCCACCTTCGCCAACTCCACTCCCTGCATCCTCACCATTGCACTGACCTCCCTCTCATTTACACACATGTATTCTGTTTTGTTCCTACTGACCTTCATTCCTCTCCTCTCTAGAGCATATCTCCACCTCTCCAGGGTCTCCTCAACCTGCTCCCTACTATCGCTACAGATCACAATGTCATCAGCAAACACTGTGAAGACAAAAAAAAAAAAAAAAAAAACAAGTGCCAAGTTAAAGGGAAGAACAGAAAAGGGTTCATCTTGAAGCAAAGCAAATGTGGAAAACTGAAATAAATCTCTCCCCTTGGGTTTTAAAACAAAGCTACCGAATTTCAAAAAAGAGTTTCTTCATTCAATGAAGGGATAACTTGAAGTGAAAATTTGGCCTTATTTATAGTTAACGATGTTATATCATTAATACGACAGAGCAGTCGTGAGACTCCCTGCTGTCATCACATAAACACAAAAATAACATAACATTAAAAAAGATTAATGTTCTTAAAAATAAGACGGAGAACAAAGTAAATAGCAAAATCAGGTGTTCTATTTAGGGGCCAGAAGAAAAATTTGTGAACTAATAGAATGATAAAGAACAATAATAATCACATCACCTATGGTGTATTTGGTTGACCTTCCCTATACAGTTTCTAGGCTGTTATGTCTTTTTTGTACAATGCTGACAAGAAGCCTCATTTATAAATCTTGTGTCTGCACAAAAAAATGATTGAAATGTGCAATTTCCCACGCAAACATCTGGATTTATTATTAAAAAAAAAACTTCATGGGGGAACATGTGTATATTTACAGCAACTCTGATCCATGTGAGCGCAACATTTCAGAGAAACTGGGAAATGATACCATCCTTGGTCAAGTAAGGAAATGCAGGCAAACCAGCTAAATGATGATATGTACGCATAATAATTCATATCATCGTTATTATAATGTTCATTGACGTGACAAACATATTGCACCTCAGGAAATGATGAATATGAGGTACAGACTGTATTTTAGTTTCTTTCTAAGAGGGACAATGCTACGTATTTGCACGGAAGAACTTTTTCGTTTTTCATCAGTTTATATGTTGTCATTCTTCAGGAAACTGGCCAACAGGTCAACAGTATGTCAGCCAAGCTTGCCTTTAAAAGTTGCTTCAGCACATTTCCTGGAAAATGAGAATGCAGTTTAAAAATTAATCCTCAAATCCTTTTCCGATGTAGATTCCTAGAGGTTAGTGTTGTCATTTTGAGTTTGGCAGATATTTTTGACAGTGAAATTGTTAGATATAGTACAGTTTGTTTAAACCTTTGTGCTCTTTGTGTTTGATATCCTTGTATTTGAAGATATTCGAATCTAATTTCTATGGTAATTTAAAGCAAAAGCAAAAAAGTGCGTTTAAAATTTGTTTAAAAGTTACTTGATAAATGATTTAACATTTCCCTGGCATGGCTGGAAAGTTGAATTATAACATCCATCGCACAAGAGAAAAGAATATTTAACTAGTAAAATAAGCCCCTAAGCATTCTTTGATATGCATGGCCAGATGTACCATCAAGGTGACTTGGGTGCACACCACAATGTCCTTGCTTTCAAGGGGTCTGTCACATATTAAAGAGAAAAATGTCTTATAACAAGACACTTATGGAACACTGCTATCCAACACACACCCCTACCCCAATTCATTCCTCATGGTTATAAACGTATCCAATCACAACTTAATAAAAATATGAGCCATGGCTAGTTCATATGATTGGGGCACGAACAAATACTGTATCTAATAATAATAGATACACTTTTATGAGCTTATATGTTGTACATGTTACGGTGGCACAAAAGAAAAATTCCAGATGAAAAATAATTCAAAAAGAGAGCCAAGTGGTGCAATGAAAAAAAAAAGTAAAAGTGATAGAAGCAAAAGACAGTTTTCCTAAAAACTATACCTGACAAAAAAAATACAGTAGAACCCTGATTAACCGAGGGGCCACATTATCCAAGCAAACCTGTAATACACTACTTTTCTTATAAACAGTAGTAAATAATACTGAATCAATTGTGTAAATACTGTACTTTTAACCTATACAGTAAGTGAGCAGTCTAGGAGCTGGTGATTGTGGGAATGTGGGCATGACTACCCACCTCTCCCTGTGAGTGTGTCGCCTGTGTTAACTGTGTACAAATACTCTACTGTTTCATTCATTGAGGATTTTTATGCTTATACGATAGTGTCAAAGATGAGACAATAGCATCAAAAAAAGGTTTGGGGCAGCCACCCGTATATTTTTTCCTGGCTGCGAAAGAGTTTAATTGCGAGTACATTATGTACAGATACGAGTCCAAAAAAGATGGCAGCTTTAAAAGAGAGTGGAGGAAGTTACATCATCCTTGGGGCCGGGGCCAGAAGTGACTTAATCAGCAGGGACAGAATGAGAAGTGGTGTCCTTAGTCCCGGGACCGGCAGTGACGTCATCAGTAGGGGGTGGAAAACCGGAAGTAGTGTCATTGAGGCTGGAACTGAAAGTGATGTCATCGGGGCCAGGTGGAATTTCCTGTAACTGGTCTGTAGAGAAGTGAAAGAAATAGTTAGTGCACTCCGCTACTCCCTGGTCTGGCATGGAATTACTCTCATTCAGGCCCTTTTGCTGCCTCCCATACACACATGTGTGACAATAGATAGATAGATAGATAGATAGATAGATAGATAGATAGATAGATAGATAGATAGATAGATAGATAGATAGATAGATAGAACTTTATTTGTTCCTGGGGGAAGTGTACCTTTTACAGAAGCTCTTGAAATGTATATACAGTGGAACCTCGGTTCACGACCATAATTCGATCCAAAACTCTGGTTGTAAACCGAGTTGGTCGTGAACCGAAGCAATTTCCCCCATAGGATTGTATGTAAATACAATTAATCCATTCCAGACCATACAAACTGTATGTAAATATATACTTTTTTTGTTTTTAAGCACAAATATAGTTAATTATACCATAGAATACACAGCGTAATAGTAAACTAAATGTAAAAACATTGAATAACACTGAGAAAACCTTGAACAACAGAGAAAACTAACACTGCAATAGTTCGCACTATAGTGCTACGAACCGCTCTCTAAAACACTTTTTTTTAATGAGTTTTAAGCACAGGGAAAAAAATGAACATTTGAAAAATCCGTAATTTAATAAACCACCAAGAACAATAACATTGCAACAATGCACGCTACGAACTGATAGCTGTAAACAGAACTGAAAACAAAAACAAGCCTTCTCTACCTTATGCGTCCAGCCCTCCCTCTCTCAGTCGATCTCTCTTTTATGTGTGCGTGTGTCTCTCTTTCGCGAGCCTGTAGCGCCTGTGTGTGTCTCTCTAGCGCGCTCCTGTGTGTGTGCCTCTGTCTCACTTGCCTGTGTGTGTGTGTGCCTCTGTCTTGCATGCCTGTGTGTGTGCCTCTGTCTCACACTCCTGTGTGTGTGCCTCTGTCTCGCGTGTGTGTGTGTGTGTGTGTGTCTCTCTCTCTCTCTCTCTCTCGTGTGTGTGTATGTGTGTGTGTGTGTGTGCGTGCGTGTGTGTGTCTCTCTCGCGTGCATGTGTGTGTGTGTGTGTGTGTCGCGCTGCACAGGAAATGCATAGGGAGAGACTGAACATGTACAAACCGAAAGGGAAACTGGCTTGTTCGTATACCGAGTGTGTGATCGTGAACCAAGGCAAAAGTTTGGCGAAATTTTTGGTCGTAAACCGATTTGTATGTGTACCAAGATGTTTGTGAACCGAAGGTTCCACTGTAGTAGATATATTTGGAGGACTGCACAGTAAATCCACTCAAGATTTTTAATACAGATGGACTAAATGCCATCAAAACTGCAGGAAAACACAACACCTGCCGACATTATGATGCTTAGGTGACTGTACAGCATTGTGGCAGAAAAGTTCACTAAGGCAATAAATTCACTAAGGTATGACAAGAAGCTTATAAGTGATACTGTACCATATACATTTGCAAAATCTTTTATATCTGTAATTCTTAATCGAAAATGGCAGCAGCCATCCATTTTATTCAAAACAGCATTGGTGCACATTATCTCAAATAATCAGGGTTCTATTGCAATTATAATGATTTGAACAAGCTCTCTGCAGTGGGCTGGCACCCTGCCCAGTGTTTGTTTCTTGCCTTGTGCCCTGTGTTGGCTGGGATTGGCTCCAGCAGACCCCTGTAGTTAGGATATGGCGGGTTGGATAATGGATGGATAGATGGAGGGATGAACAAGCTCTAAATACTGCAGTTGAGACTAATGAGAGTGACCTTATAAATAGTCAGGGGAGAACTGATGTCAGCTCTTTTGGCAGCTTTAGCGTCATTGTGCATTCTATTCAGTGGAGTCACCACCATAGATGTGAACAATAATGTGGTGGACAATTAAGCCGTTGCAGGAGATAAGACAGAAGTTGGAATGGAAGGATCCTCTTTATTGGTTTTTTAGTTTATGTGGAACCAAAACTTGCACTTTGACAAAAAGTGGAATACTGTAGTGCTTTTAAAAATGTTGAATTGATGTTCCTTAACAGCACTATGAGAAGAAAATTGAATTCCAGCAGATGTGATGTTCACTGATCACATAGTTTATTTTATTTACTGTAATACACAAATTAACATAAAAGGAAGGAAGGTCGGGAAGTTGAACCGATACAAAGTTTTGGACTTTTTTCTACTTCAATCCCTGTTCTGATTTGTTGTTTTCATATGTGATGCTCATAATTTGAGAGTATTTAGAGTACATGTGCCTGATAGAGATAGCGAAGTGAGGTGAGGACAGGCTTTCAAAATGTTGACATGCTGGGGCCCTTGAAGGTCTTAATCCAGCATGGTTCGTATTTTGAAAAAGTAGACTAAAGCTATATTAATGTGAAAAGTAACAACACCTTCCTTCAATTCCATGCTTGTAAATATAAGAACATAACTAACAATGAAGATGGTTACCAGTCTTCTCAGGAGTGAGAGTCCTAGCAAAGTCTCCCAAAAATCAGATGTTCAGAAACATCAGAAAGCTACAAGTCAATATGGTAAATGTTAGAATTTATGATTTTACTATTACACAACATTGTGACATGACTTACATACAGAGTATCATCTCACAAACCTCATACCAGACATCCCACGTGGTGTTAATTGGAGGGTAAATTGCGCTTTATATACTTTTTAAGTTTTTGAATTCTATCCACTTGCTCAACTACTGCTCAACTACTATGCTCCTACTACCACAACCTGGTTCTTAAGCTTTAATGTAATTCTTAATGAATCCTTGTGTCATTCTAATTCTTTTTGCTCTGTTCTTTAACAATCACTGCCACTTAGTCTTTCAATTCACTCCTTACTTTATGGTCTGTCTGAAAAATCAACACAGACAGGCAGATCCCACTTACTGTAGGTAAGGGCCAGGCTAGGATTTTGAATTCAGGTCTTCGGAAATGTGAAATAGCAGCTGTAAGCGCCACACCAGCATGCTCCACATTGACAGATTAAAAAGCAAAACACCATGCAATAAAGTACAGAGTAACAATGCAATTTATGCATGAAAACACACATAATACAGTATACTGCACAACCATCTTTAATAACTGAATGAAATAGACTAAGCATCAGGTTTTATTGTATTTGCTCAGTCGGGGCCCATGTAATACTTTTTATTGAAAATCTGATTAAATTCACTGTGAAGAATATGTAATAACAATAATGTGCAAAATGTAAACGTGGATAAATACTTTTTTTATGGTAATGTAAATACAATAAAATTATCAGCACTGTGCTGCCTTCTCAGGACATGCACAACACCCACTGCCTTAGAATGGCTAACAGTGTAAATAAAGACTTCATCCTGCAGTCACGTTTCTCACTTCTCGCTTTCTGCAAATGGTGCCAGATCATTGGCACTTGTACCAGTAAGTTTAAGGGTCGGTTTCTGTTCATTTACTGAACAACCAGTCATAATAACAAATACTGTAACATGTTACTTTGTGAATATAATTATATGATGAAGAAGGCAGGCTCAGTTATGGAGTGCACTTGAAACCTGCTGGAGAACCTGGAGGACAGAATGAAGACAAAATGTTGTGATTCTAGTAACACAAAATAACAAAATGGTTCACAACCTGGCCCAGTGCATTGGAGGTGACCCCATTATGTTTCAGCCCTGGTCTAGCAAATGTTTTCACACGCGGGGTGACCTATTTGATGAATCAGGCATTCGAACGTTCCATTCTTCCTTTTCTGTCCCTTCATCTTCCTTTAACTTTTATTTACAGATTAGATCTGCTTTTAAAGCTTGTGGGGTCCCAGTCCCTTCTGCACTTGCTTCCTGTTCTTAGTTTAATTTCTCATTTACTCTGTCTTGTAGAAAAGGGCATGGTTGATAGCAGAGGTGGGTAGTAACAAGTTACATTTACTCCGTTACATTTACTTGAGTAACTTTTTTAAAAAAAATGAGTAGTTTTACTACACCATACTTTTTACTTTTACTTGAGTACATTTGTGAAGAAGAAACGCTACTCTTACTCCACTACATTGGGCAACACTCAAATCATTACTTTTTTTCCATTATATATGCAATATTTTTGCCAGAGAGAAGCCGCCAGTGGATCTACTGCATGACTTTTTCACTAATTAGACATAGCAACAATAATCACAAGACTCCATTTCACCAATCAGATGTAGCCATGCAGTCACATGACCATACACAAACTATGGCTGCATAGCGGCTCAAACTCCTCACAGACAGCGGACAGGGAAAGAAAGAATACATGAAAAATGAGAGCCAACTCCTGCTGAAGCTTAACCATCACTTCACTGAGTGAAGAACAAGCAGGTTTTAACCAAAAATGCACAGACACAGACAGTCATGGTAAAGTGAGACTTCTTGTACGTGCACAAGCTGCCTTGTTCTAATGTTATTTTCTATCAGCTGTGCTATTTGGAGGGCAAGTGAATATGCAGTATTATGCTGTCAGTGTACAGTATATCTTGTCACTGTAAGTAGTTTGCACTGTTCAGACATACATGTTACCTACTGTAGGTATTGGCTTCAAAAGCTTTGTTGTGAAAAACTGAGATTTGGAATTTTGTGTTATTTGTGCATCTTTATTTTGTAAAGATGTTATTTATCTTTACTCATTTTTTATTTTATTATTTGGAAAGAGCAGAATTTGCACATTATTTTATATTTTTGTCTGTCTTATTACAATATTTCTAAAAAATAAATCATTTATTCTGTTCAAACAGTTACTCAGTACTTGAGTAGTCTTTTCACCAAATACTTTTTTACTCTTACTTGAGTAATTTTTTGGATGACTACTGTTTACTTCTACTTGAGTAATATTATTTTGAAGTAACGTTACTCTTACTTGAGTACAATTTTTGGCTACTCTACCCACCTCTGGTTGATAGTGTCCACACAGAGGGACACCGATAGATGTTAGATATGTATTAAACATTAGTTAATTACAGTAATTATATTAGTTTTACGTTTGGCAGATAATTCGGCATGGCTCCTGCTTTCTCTGTTGTAGGAGGGGATCTCCAGCCTTTACACTTATATCAAGGTAACTGAAGCTCTCTTGTTTTAAGAAAAATAATATATTTTATTGATAGATGCTAGGATTTTTATATGTTGACATAGGACAGGACACAGACAGACCAGACAGACAAACATATAAAATATACACTGGATGATGACTTGCTGTTTAGAATTCTAATTTATCTTGGCACAGATAAATAGTTTTACAATACCCAGACCTTAAATGTAATGTCCAATGTAGTGTGGAGTTGTTGCTTTGTTGCTGGTTCAAATGAAGATTTCATCTTGCATTGGAGTGCACTCTTATTCTTTGTTATGTGATTCATTGTTTGTGGTGTGCAGTGCTTTCCTCATGTAGGCCCTTTGCTGCATCGTCTGCAGTTTCATAGGACAGAGCATGGTTCTTTCTGGCACAAGAGTTTTAGATGCTGGGGTTACCTTCTTGAAGTGATGACTGTTTTTCAGCCTTCAGACCGGCTCATTGTTTACCTTGGCAAGTTGGATCTCAGCTTTCATGCTCATCTGCTTTTTTTAGTTTCAGAGAGCAGGTTTAAGAAGATCATTTCCCAGATTTCCCCATCCCCGCGAGAATTCCTAATAGGATCATTGAGAGTGTCCAGAGAATATCGAAGATGGGTTGAGTACAACTAGTTTTAATGGAATTTATTACTTCCCCTTATTTGATTAAAGTCAATTCCAGTTACAACATCAGTGTGTCCTCAGAGTCAAGTTCTTCCGTCTATCAGAGTTGTCATTCATTGAATTATAGATCTTTCGTTCATGCTAGAGTCCATTTCGTGCCTTTTAGATCAAGATGTCTGCAGTGGGACCTCTGGAAAGATGTCAGTGCAACTCTGATTTACACCTTTGTTATCAGATGAGGTCCAGGCAGATCCTGGTGCGAGCTGGAGTTCAGTTACTTAGTCTGGAATTTAAGCAGTTAGTTCAGAATGTAAGTACTAGTGAGGTATGGCAGTAAAGTCTAGCAGAATGTGCAGTGCCTACGTTGTCTTATAGTCACCATGTCGAAAACCACTGTCTATATTACACCAAACAGCTACAACACTGAAACAACCTGCCAAATATTGTATATGTTCCCCTTGTGCCACCAAAACATGAGCTAAAATTATTTTGCTGTTGATTTTCATTTGTATTCACCATTTGAGTCTTCTCGATTCAGTATCCTGCAATAGTTGGCCAGCATTGATGGATTCCACTTGCTCTGATAGCTTTTTAACAATGTTGCAATATCCTGGTGAAACTTTTCGCCGTGTTCATCACTGACGTCACCAGGTTTAGCAGGAAAGAAGTTCAGATGTGAATGCTGAAAATAAATCTTTAGCAACATGTTGCACTTCATGGTTTTGTATGCTTGAGGCATGGTGTCAACCAGCTGGATGTCATTTGGTACTCTGTTGTGGCCAAGAAAATTTTCAACAACGTCCTGGAATAGTTTCATGCAATCGCCTCTGGTCCCATGTCACACAAACTTGTCAGAGGACTCCTCCTCAGGCTCAGTTCAGGTATGCAAAAATCCATCAAGACAAAAAGGGGGACTACTGCAAACTTTTCTTGTTCTTCTTCCCTCACAGTGCAGAGAAACCGCCCAATATGGGCACCTAGCCCCACTCCTACCACCATAAAAACTGGGTGTCCCAGAAGAATATATCTTTTGAGGAGATCAGAGCTACCCATGTGATCTCGCCTTGAGCGACTAAAAGTCTTTTTAAGTTGTTAATGAGAAACCACATTTTTTTTGTTCTTTCTGTTTCCTTTGGAGAAGAATTTAAGGTAACCCGGTTGACATCCCAAAATTTCTTCCTTTTTGAGACAATTCTTTCACCTCCCAACCACACCCACTATAATATCGTTGAACAGCTTATCATTGATGATAGGTCTGATACCTTCCTTAATCTAGACTTCTCTAGCGCCTTCAACACAATCGAACCTCTACTCGTTAGGGACAAGCTGATAGAGATGGGAGTAGATTCATACCTGGTAGCATGGATCGTGGACTATCTTAAAGACAGACCTCAGTTTGTGCGTCTTGGGAACTGCACGTCTGACATTGTGGTCAGCAACACAGGAGCGCCGCAGGGGACTGTACTTTCTCCGGTCCTGTTCAGCCTATATACATCGGACTTCCAATACAACTCAGAGTCCTGCCATGTGCAAAAGTTCGCTGATGACACTGCTATCGTGGGCTGTATCAGGAATGGGCTGGAGGAGGAGTATAGGGACCTAATCAATGACTTTGTTAAATGTTGCGACTCAAACCACCTACACCTGAACACCAGCAAAACCAAGGAGCTGGTGGTGGATTTTAGGAGGCCCAGACCCCTCATGGACCCCGTGATCATCAGAGGTGACTGTGTGCAGAGGGTACAGACCTATAAATACCTGGGAGTGCAGCTGGATGATAAATTAGACTGGACTGCCAATACTGATGCTCTGTGTAAGAAAGGACAGAGCCGGTTATACTTTCTTAGAAGGCTGGCATCCTTCAACATCTGCAATAAGATGCTGCAGATGTTCTATCAGACGGTTGTGGCGTGCGCCCTCTTCTACATGGTGGTGTACTGGGGAGGCAGCATTAAGAAGAAAGACGCCTCACGCCTGGACAAACTGGTGAGGAAGGCAGGCTCTATTGTTGGCATGGAGCTGGACAGTTTGACATCTGTGGCAGAGCGACAGGCGCACAGCAGGCTCCTATCAATTATGGAAAATCCACTGCATCCACTAAACAGTGTCATCTCCAGACAGAGGAGCAGCTTCAGCGACAGACTGCTGTCACCGTCCTGCTCCACTGATAGAATGAGAAGATCGTTCCTCCCCCAAACTATGCGACTCTTCAATTCCACCTGGGGGTGTAAACGTTAACATTATAAAAAGTTATTGTCTGTTTTTACCTGCATTATTATCAATCTTTAATTTAATATTGTTTTATGTAAGGTGCTGCTGGAGTATGTGAATTTCCCCTTGGGATTAATAAAGTATCTATCTATCTATCTATCTATCTATCTATCTATCTATCTATCTATCTATCTATCTATCTATCTATCTATCTATCTATCTATCTATCTATCTATCTATCTATCTGTCTAATCTTGACATCAGTTATTTGTGGAAACATTTTTGTCAAATATTAAAATCCTTCACCCTTCTTCTTCATTGCTTTCACAAAATTTTTCATTAATCCAAGTTTTATATGAAATGGCTCAAAAACATCTTTGTTGGCTCAGTCAGTGGTTTATGAGCCACACGTTTCTGCACTGGAAACACATGCTTACAGTGTGGCCAGTCCTTTTTAATATAATGATAGTCTTTAGGCTGGCTATCTCAGTTGCAAATGAAATAACAGGACTTTGGATTATCCAAGCTGCAGTCCTGCCACTACTTTTAAATCACCACAGATTAGAACATTAAAAACATCTAGAGGAGAACAGGCCATTCAGCCCAACAAAGCCTGCCAGTCCTATTCATTTAATTCTTCCAAAATAATATCAAGTATAGTTTGGAAAGTCCCTAATGAAGTTTTTGAAAGTCCTACTGTCTATCACACTACTTGGTAACTTATCCCAAGTGTCTGTTGTTCTCTGTGTAAAGAAAAACTTCCTAATGTTTGTATGAAATTTACACTTAAGTTTACAGCTCTGTCCCTGTGTTCTTGATTAACTCATTTTAAAATAACAGTCTCGATCCACTGGACTAATTCCCTTCATAAGTTTAAACACTTCAGTCATGTCTCCTCTTAATCTTCTTTTGCTTAAACTGAAAAGCCTCAACTTTTTTAATCTTTCCTCATAATTCACCCCCTGTAGCATCAGAATCAGCCTAGTCGCTCTTCTCTGGAGCTTTTCTTGTGCTGCTCCATCCTTTTTGTAGCCTGAAAACCAAAACACAACACAGTACACCAGATGAGGCCTCACAAGTGCATTATAAAGCTTGAGCAGAACCTCCTGTTACTTGTACTCCACACATCAGGATGCTATATAACCTAACATTCTGTTAGCCTTCTTAATGGCTCCTGAACACTGTTTGGCAGTTGATAGTGTAGAGTTCACTATGACTCCTAAATCCTTCTCTCAAGGTGTACTTTTAATTTGCAGATCTTCCATTGTGTATTCAAACCTAACATTTTTGCTTCCTAAGTGTAATACTTTACATTTACTGACTTTCACCTTCCACAAATCTGCCCAAGCCTGTATGCTGTCCAAGTCCCTCTGAAACAATTAAATGGATTCTAGATTATCTGCCAATCCACATAGCTTGGCGTCATCAGCAAACTTAACCAGCTTGTTCCTTATATTCCTATCCAAATCATTTATATATATTAAAAAGAGCAGCAGCCGTAGCACTGACACCACTCTTAACTTCACCCAATTTCAGAAAAGCTTCCTCACACCATAATCATCTGCTTCTTGTGTTTGAGTCAATTCTGCACCCATCTAAAAACAACACCCTGAACTTCCGTATCTTTTAGTTTTTGTACAAAAATGTGTTTTTTAAAGTGCCTGTCCTGTGCAGACAAAATCACAATGGATCAAGAATTGGCAACTTGTATATGTGTGCACTCTCATAAACCACAAAAGAATCAATGATATTTTTATAGCAACTTTTCAGCATGTGCAAATTCACACCACACATCATCGCACTGCATGGTAATTTGTTTTCCTTAGAAGGCGAGAATTTCTATTATACAACATATTATGGGACATCATAAAAAATGCGCTACACATTGTTAGCACTCAAAAATGTGAATGCTAATCTGTTTTATTAAAGAGAAAAAACGTATCTTCTGAGAATCTTAATTAACCTCAAACTCAGTTACTTAAACTTCTTCACAAAGTAATGTTTCTATTTTGTCAAGTTTCTGAACCACCTGGGTAATTTTCTGACATACACCTGGGGTATGTGCCAACAATCCATTGCAAAATTAATGTTAACAGCATAGCTTTGTCCATTACAGTAATCTAACATGTCTATTAAATAAAATTAAAGGAGAAGTCAGGCACACATTCTTTCAGAGCTGCTTCTGCTTTGGGAATCTGCATTCCTCTTCTTTCTTTTTAGTAACCCTCTCATCAAGTCAAGAGTGTTTTCTTATCGTCACCTACTGAATGATAAAATGTCTAGATGGGAAAAGTCAAAAAATACACTGTGAACATATTAACTTTTATATTGTGTTGTAATTTTGTTTAAGATTCCAGTTCTGAAATAATGACTTACTTATAATCCTCTCCAGGTGAAATTATATAATCTTGTTTTTAACTTTTGCTTTAGTCTCTACATATGGTAATTCAGTTACAATAAATCAAGTACAAAGAAGACAAATGCATGCATTGAATTAAGAAATGTATTCGGTACAGTGTATTCAGAAAGTATCCAGACCCCCTCACTTTCTGCCCACTTTATTGTGTTGTGGATTTAATATTATATAGATAAACATGACATTTTTACCCATCAACTTACACTCAATAACCTATAATGGCAAAATGAAAACATGTTTTTAGAAAAGTTTGCAACTTTATTTATGATCAAAAACTGAAATCTTTCATTCATATCATCATCATCATCGAATGGCTGCTCTTTCTTGCGGTCAGTAGACAGAGCATCACAATTACTGCAACTCTGATCATTTTACACACTGCCAATGAACTGTAAAAACTATAAAAAAAACTACTACAACAATCTATTATTTCATGTACATGGTGCAACTGATGCCATTGATGAAATTTAGTAAATCACCGAGCCAACTGCGCTTGAACTGGCTGCACGCAATCACACAGAGGCCAACACTGTTGCTTGCAGGCTCGTCGAGTGCAGTGGCTGAATCCCAGGGACAGTGATGCTGATTCGCTAGGGGGCGGCAGTGGTCATGAGCTGGCTGCTCAACAAATGTACGACACTGACTGATCAGCTCCAACATTCTGGCAAATTGCACTGGGAACCGACTATAGCCGGGTCCAGCGGTTTAACACTAGAATTACCAGAGCCTATGAAAAAACTCGTAGATCCGGCCCACCTTAAATCCATTCGCACCTCTCCCTCAGCGTCTTTTGTCCTGTAAATATGCCGATTAAGACAAGCAGCAAGCAGCCTGCTATTCCATCCCCCCACCGACTCAGAATGAGCACAAACTTCTCCCAGCTCATGCCTTGATTGATTATCTGGGAGTGAAGTGCTGGGGTTTTTAGAGCGCACTTTTCGTAGCATTGCACATGTACTTGTTGAGTATGCCTGTGTTGATCAAACATGTTGTTATTAGGCATTCCAAGACTCTCTGATGGTTCATATAGGGCATACTTTCTTATGGGTCCCTGAGGGCTTTGTCAGAGCATGTGTCCTATCCAAGTAAGTTGCCTTTTAATTATAATTTCTGATACCAGTTTTAGGTTTAGACGACTATAGATTTCATTATTTGAAATGTGGTCAATGCCCTTTATTGTCAGCATGACTCTGTAGCAGTTTGTTGTGTAACTATTTAAGGTTCTCTTGATTTGTTCACTCAGAGTCTAAGTTTCATTACCATACAGAAGAATGAGGCATTAAATATCCGGATCTTGAGTTGAGTTGGTAAGTTAGTTTGCCAGGTACATTTTAACTTCCAAAAGGCTCCCCAGGCTTGGGCCTTCTCAATCATAGAAGTTTTCAAACCCTTATTTCAGTATTTTGAAGAAGGTCCTTTGGTAGCAATTAAAGCTTCATATCTATTTGGTTAAGTCTCAACAAGCTTTTGCACACCAGTATACCTGATCGTTCCTAGTAGAACCTCTCAAACTCCATTAAATTGGATGGAAAGTGTCTGTAAACTGCCATCTTCGTGTTTCTCCATAGATCTTCGATGGGGTTTAAGTCTGGGTTTTGGCCGGGCCACTCAAAGACATTCAGTGATGTGCCCCAAAGCCATTCTAGCATTGTTTTTGCTGCATGCTTTGCATCATTGTTGCGCTGAAAGGTGAACAGTTGTCCTAATCTGAGGTCACAATCACACAGGAGTAGGTTTTCTTCAGGGACCCATCTGTATTTGGCTACATTTATTCTTCCCTCAATTATGACCAGTCATACTGTCACATCTGCTGAGAATCATCCTTGTGGCAATGATGCTTCACTGTGGGGATGGTATTAGGCAGGTGATGAGAAGTGTCTAAAATTCACCAGACATAGCGCTTGGAGTTTTGCCCAAACAGTTCCGTTTTTATCTCATAAAACCAGTGAATCTTTTCTGTCCTGCTTTCAGGGTCATTTAAACGTAAACAGTTTTACTAATGAATGGCTTCTGTCTAGCCACTCTGTTATAAACACCTGATTGATAGAGTGCTACTGAGATGGTTATCTTGACAGGTGTTCCCATCTCAGCAGAGAACCTCTGAAGCTCTGTTAGAGAAACCATTTGCATTTTGATCCCCTCCCTGATCAAGACCCTTCTTGACCGGTTACTCAGTTTGGCCTAATGGCCAACTCTAGAAGGAGTCTTGGTGGTTCCAAATTTCTTCCATTTTATAATTATTGAAGCAAATGTACTCCTGGACACACTCAAAGCTTTATACATGGTTTTATATCCTTGTCATGATCTATGATTGTTCACAATTTGATCATGGAGGTCTACAGAAAGTTCCTTGGACTCCGTGGTTTGGGTTTAATCCTGATATGCAGTGTGAATTGTGGGATCTTGAACACACAGCTGTGTGTTTCTAAATAATGACTAATCAATTCAGTTTGCCACAATGGACTCCAATCAAGTTCTAGAAACATTTCAAGGATAATTTAAACAAACAGGATGCGCCTGACCACAATTTGGAGTGCAGAAGCAAAAGCTCTGAATCTCTCTATATATAAAATGAAAATATGTCTGTCTGTATGTCTGTCCACTTTTCACGAGAGGACTACTTAACGGATTTAGATCTAGTTTTTTTGTATAATTTGCTTGAACATTTTAGTTGATTTTGTGACTTCTATCATCGCACTAAGCATCATAGTTCACTTACAAAAGTGATTTATTCGTGTGAATCCAAGAGAGAAGCTGCGGACCGAGGGGAAGGGGACATGGGACCTCAGGAGTAGGCAGCTGGGTGGGGCCCTCCTCACTCCCACGACAGCCTCTGTTCGAGTTGCTCTACATCTCGCCACGTGTTTGAGCATACCTTGCCTCTGCTTAGCTAGCGATACCTATTTTTTCAAAATACATCATCATCTACAGATCGTTAAGGAGTAACGTTTGACATTTTTGAGAGAGATCACAGCTACGTGTGTTTTAGAGGGTAGCTCCTCATTGGCAGAGATATCACGACCACATGCTCTTCTCCCAGCGATGGGGATGCTCTCCCATCAGAGCTGAACACAATCAGATACAGTGCCAACATTTGATGTTCGAGCATTTTTTGCTTGGCCAGAGATATTTTGTCAGCCTTTAACATTTTTGGTAAGGAGATCACAGCTACATTCTCTCCTCTGATAGCAAAATTAAAAATATTGTATATCAAGAGACCCATGGACACAAAATATAAATTCTTTTCAATACAAATTATTACATTTTTTTCATTGATTTTTAAAGTTTGTCCTGTTTCACTACTATGCAGGCGGAGCTGCGGGGGACAGCTAATATTTATATAAACGAGAGATTTCACTTTTTGGTTCTTAATAGATTAGCAAACCTTTCTGAAAATATGTTTTCACTTTGTCATGATGGGGTATTGAAGGGTGTAGACTGATGGGCAAAATGGCAAATGTATGTATTTAAAATTAAATCTACAACACCATGAAGTGTACAGAAAGTGAACGGGTCTGACTACTTTCTGAATCCACTGTAACTCCTGCAAACCTTTGTTCAGTATATTTATCAGTCTTGTTTGTTGTTGATTTTCAAATTAAAAATGCTGGGCAGAGCAGTAGTGGAAATGGAGCAGTGCTGTCTCACCATGAATGAACCTTGACTCAGTTATATGCCCTTATCATGGAGGTTTATCATGTCTCCCAGCCATCTTAGTCAGATTATTACTAGTACTTTTTCTCATATCTTTGTCTACTGTAAAATGATATTGTCCAGTTTGTGCATATACTGTAGTCTGTCCTTCCAAGAGATCAAGTGTGAGCAATTAACACAAAAGCCTGCCTTAAATGATGCCCATTACTTCGTCCACCTGTTCATTCAGAAAATAAGAAAATAGGAACCAAGAAAACAGGAAAAAATTAAACTGTTGCAGATTGATGGACATATTATCTCTATGGAGCTTGATGGTACAGTGGTTAGCACAACTTACTTGATCAGACAGTTTCTCTTGGTGTTTACTAGGAACTAACATGGCCACATGCTCTCCTTTTTATAGACTGAAGGTGTACCGGGACCAGAACATTTGTTGGCTTGCCTGAATTATGAAGAAGATTTTCTCAATTTTGTGCTCAGTCTCAATGTTGAATGTGGACAGGCATCCCACTCTATTATTTGTGCTTAATAATTGACCGACCATTTTTCAACTTTTAAATCCATTTGCAAACAGTCCAACGTGATAAAACGCTGCCTCCATATTGTTCAGAACAACAACAACAACAACATTTATTTGTATAGCACATTTTCATACAAAAAGTAGCTCAATGTGCTTTACATAATAAAGAGAAGAAAAATAAAAGACAAAATAAGAAATTAAAATAAGACAACATTAGTTAACATAGAAAGGAGTAAGGTCCGATGGCCAGGGTGGACAGAAAAAACAAAAAAAAACTCCAGAAGGCTGGAGAAAAAAATAAAATCTGTAGGGGTTCCAGGCCACAAGACCGCCCAGTCCCCTCTGGGCATTCTACCTAACATAAATGAAATAGTCCTCTTTGTAGTTCGGGTTTTTCACGGAGTCACTTGATGCTGATGGTCATACAGACTTCTGGCTTTTAATCCATCCATCATTGTTGGAACATCATGGTGCTTTGGGTAGATGGTGGTGGCGCACGCCACCACCAACAGGACACCGGAAAAGGAAACAGAAGAGAAAGTAGGGGTTAGTACAGATTTTGAATGAATAGTTATTATAATGAATTGGATATACAGAGTGTCAGGATATAAATTACAGTGAGGTTATGAGAAGGCCATGTTAAAGTAATGTGTTTTCAGTAGTTTTTTAAAGTGCTCCACTGTATTAGCCTGGTGAATTCCTACTGGCAGGCTATTCCAGATTTTAGGTGCATAACAGCAGAAGGCCGCCTCACCACTTCTTTTAAGTTTTGCTCTTGGAATTCTAAGGAGACACTCAGTTGAGGATCTGAGGTTACGATTTGGAATATAAGGTGTCAGACATTCCGATATATAAGACGGGGCGAGATTATTTAAGGCTTTATAAACCATAAGCAGAATTTTAAAGTCAATTCTGAATGACACAGGTAACCAGTGTAGTGACATCAAAACTGGAGAAATGTGTTCGGATTTTCTTTTCCTGGTAAGGATTCTAGCAGCTGCGTTCTGCACTAATTGCAAACGATTGATGTCTTTTTTGGGTAGTCCTGAGAGGAGTGCGTTACAGTAATCTAGCCGACTGAAAACAAACGCATGAACTAATTTCTCTGCATCTTTCGATGATATAAGAGGTCTAACTTTTGCTATGTTTCTTAGGTGAAAAAATGCTGTCCTAGTGATCTGATTAATATGCAATTTAAAATTCAGATTACAATCAACGGTTACCCCTAAGCTTTTTACCTCCGATTTGACTTTTAAGCCTAATGTATTCAGTTTATTTCTAATAGCCTCATTGTATCCATTATTGCCAATCACTAAGATTTCATTTTTTTTCTTTATTTAATTTGAGAAAGTTACTATTCATCCATTCTGAGATACAGGTTAGACATTGTGTTAGCGAATCAAGAGATTTGGGGTCATCAGGTGCTATTGATAAATACAGCTGTGTGTCATCAGCATAGCTGTGGTAGCTCACGTTGTGCCCTGAGATAATCTGACCTAATGGAAGCATGTAGATTGAGAAGAGCAGCGGACCCAGGATAGAGCCTTGTGGAACACCATATAGGATATCATGTGTCTTTGAATTATAATTACCACAACTAACAAAGAATTTTCTCCCTGCCAGGTAGGATTCAAACCAATTTAAGACACTGCCAGAGAGGCCCACCCATTGACTAAGGCGATTCTTAAGAATATTATGATCAATGGTGTCAAATGCGGCACTCAGATCTAAGAGGATGAGAACAGATAAATGGCCTCTGTCTGCATTTACCCGCAAGTCATTTACTACTTTAACGAGTGCAGTTTCTGTGCTGTGATTTGTTCTAAAACCTGACTGAAATTTATCAAGAATAGCATGTTTATTGAGGTGCTCATTTAACTGTATAATGACTGCCTTCTCTAGAATTTTACTTAAGAAAGGCAGGTTAGAGATGGGTCTATAATTTTCAAGAGCAGAGGGATCGAGATTATTTTTCTTAAGTAGGGGTTTAACTACCGCAGTCTTAAGACAGTCTGGGAAGACCCCCGTATCTAATGACGAATTTACCATGTCAAGAACATTATCAATAAGCACGCCCGATACTTCTTTGAAAAAATTTGTTGGTATTGGGTCAAGGGCACAGGTGGAGGGTTTCATTTGAGAAATTATTTTATGTAAATCAGGTAAATCTATCCTAGTGAAACACTTTAATTATTTTATTATGGAGTACTGGGGTTTAGGAGGATCCTTAGTGTTGGGGAGATATACTATAAGCCTCTATACTATAAGATATAATAAGCCTCCTGTTGATTTCAGACCCAATTGATTACAACTGATCAAGTGCTAAAACTTACCGCTGTGGCCATAGACACACCATGGTTCCACATGCATGTTGGGAAAGCTGTACTCAAATTGGGAAAGAGAACTCAAATACTAGCCTAAAGAGAATTATCACAAAGTGTGGATAATAATTGACTTACTCTTGTACTTTATTTGTCCCAAGGGGTAAAGTTAGCTTTTTACTGATGCTCAAGAAATATAAAAGTATTATGACAAACCACAACAAAAACGGCAATCCCCCATCGAACACACAAAGAATTTCAAAAAAATAAATAGCAGTAACAGTTACAGTCTGGCGTTATAAGTGTAGGTTGCTGTTAGAATGATGGAGTCCCAATAGTGTTTCTTGACACACTTCTGCTGAATAATTAGTTGGCTGATAGTCCTCAGTGTTGGTGTGTCAGAGAAAGCATGTGACACTTTGTTCATAAAAACACTCAATTTTTTTATAATTCCATTATTCACTACGACCTCCTGGGGGTCCAGAGTGTATCCCATAACTCAACCTGCCCTGTTTTGTTAGCTTGTTGATTCGGTGGGCCTCTCCTGAAGTTTTATTAACAGCCCAACACACCACAATATAAAAAAATCAAAGTGGCCATCACAGAGCTGTAGAACATGAAGAGGATGTCACTACCCACACAAAAGGAAAGCAATCTCCTAAGAAAAAGGAGTCTGCTCTGCCCTTTCTAATATTGTCCCTAAACCAGTCCAGCCTGTCATTGATGTGGACCCCATGTACTTGTAGCAGTACATCCCCTCACTGAATAGTGAGCAGGCGTAGAAGCTCTTTGGGTTTCGGAAAGTCAATAACCAGTTCATTGGTTTTGCTGATGTTGAGTTTGCATCAAAAAGGAACATTCTCCTACTGGCTCCTCTCATCTGCCTCATTCCCCTTGTCAACATACCCCATTAATGCAGAATTTCTGCAAGTGAGTGACATGACCTGGTGTTATATTTCTAGTCAGAGGTGTACAGCGTGAAGAGCAAAGGAGACTCCTTGTGGTGCTCCAGCGTTGCTCACATCCACATCAGAGACACAATCAATGAGATTCACAAACTGCGGTGTGCCTGACAGGTAGTAACAGGCTGTGCTGATTCTGATTGGTCTACATGTGTCCACATTTAGAAAATATGCAAGTCAGTAGAATCACAACCCTGAATTGGCCTTCAAGAGATGAATGTGGTTTACATTACGATGGGCTGACATCTTGTTCTGGGTTGTTTCCTTCCTTCTTTACACCCAATGCTGTCCGGAGCCCTGCCATAGAATAAATAAGTTTGGGAAAAAAAAATAATGAATGAAATTAGGGGAATTCAAGAATATAGAAGGAATGGCTTTTTGTGTCAAAAACCGAATTTTGAATTTCACCTTGACCTGTACAACCTGAGTGGTTTGAAATTGATCGTTTTTCTTTCCTATTAATCTGGAAGAGAAACATTGTATAGAAACTTCATCCACAAAGTTTGTCCAACATTTCTGTTTTGAAGTGCAGGTTTTTTAAACATCAAGAAACCTGTTTATTCTCTCTAGGAATCATCCTCCCTCCAATGTTTCAAACAGAGAGAACCCAAAGTAAGATGCCTAATGGGAGTAGGCAGGCTGCATTTACTGCCAATATGCAAACATAGTTAATGTTAAATTGTGCAGTAGCTCCAGGAAAACAACATGCATATAAAAGCGGTAAAAGCCTTTAAGGTTTTTGAAGTGCCACACAAGTACACAGTCATATAAACTAAGCAGCCCAAAGCATATCTATTTATAAAAACAAGGCTGATTCAGTGCTTAAACTAGTAAAAGAGAGAAAATGCCCTTATAGTAGTCTAAATATTGAAACAGGCTTGTTTTTTTAACAGATGTATATCTGCCTATAAAATGCAGAAAAATCAATCTTGTGTGGTTCTGATTTTTCACTCATTCTGCCTAAGGATAAACACATATACTATTATAAAATCCAGGAACGTATACATTATATATGCCTCCTGTAAAAAACAAAGGAGCCCTTCAGGTTAGCATTCTTGCAAATTTATTAAAGGTACAAGGTCATCCTTCCATCAAATTCTTCATCCATTCATTTCCTGTATCCACCTCATCCAATATACTGTCTCAGTAAGCCAGAGCCTATCCCCTTATACCAGGTGTGTCCAGCTCCAGTCCACCAGTGGCTGCAGATTTTCACTGTAACCATCTTTTTAATTAGTGAGCCATTTTTGCCGTTGATTAACTTGTTTTGATTACTTTTAATTGGCATGACTCAGACCCCTTAGTTGTTTCTTTTTCCTTAATGACCAGTCAAACAATAATGAGACACAAAACAAGCCGCCACGTGACCAGCTAAACTGAAAATAAAGAAAGGTGAAGGTCTCGGTCATGTTGGTCTGCTCAGGTCACCAAAACAACTTGACGGTGGTCTTACATAAAACAGTCTGCTGTGGCAGAATGAGAACAGCAGCAAGTCATGATAGTCAATAACGGCTTTAATTAACAGTAAGAATTGGCATCTCATTAAGAAACTGGTTGGAGTGAAATTGGCTGGAGTTTGACATTCCAGTTTAGCTGGTCATCTATTGCCTCGTTTCACATCTCACTTCTGTTTGGCTGCCATTTAATGAAGAAAAGAATCAATTCAGAGGACTGAAAAACAGGGCTATTAAAATGAAAGAAAAAGGAGTTAATTAGAAGAGAAAACTGCTTGCTGATTAGGAAAAGGGTTGGAATGAAAACCTGCAGCCACTGCAGCCCCCCAGGACTGGAGCTGGACACCCCTGCCTTATGCAAATGGGCCTCAGGAGACCCCCATGATATATTTCTTCTTCTGTTCCTACACATCAGGCCAGATGTCTTGAGGCAGAAATAACCCGATGGCTCTAAAGGTTCACTCCCGGTTCCTGTATGACCGAAAATACTTGTAACCTTTGCATTTTAGATTAGATTAGAATTAATTAGATCAACTTTATTAATCCTATTGGGAAATGCAGATGTATACAGCAGCAGAAACATAAAAAACAAGGATATGAACTCACAATAATGTATTGTAGGTGCCAGGGAGGAAGGACAGGAATCCTGGATGGGATAAAGGGTGGATTCTTACCTGGCATGGGGTCTTTAATGGATGGACTGAGCAAACGGGCATACCAGGAGTAGTTCATTCCCAAAACAACAGGTAGCAATGGTCCTCAGGGTTGAACCCAATTAGGACTCCCACAGCATGCATGAGAGTCCGAAAATGCAGCCTTTTGTGTCAGGTCATTGTGTACCACCAGAGGCTGCTGGCAGGACTACTCCAGTTTCTGGACGACTTGTGCGCGGCATTGGAAGCAATTCCCGGGTCAAATTTAAAAGATAGCCTGTGGGAATTGGAAAGAGAGAATTTATATTTGTGCATTGTGGCTGGTGTTCTTGGAGAGAAGGTGTTTGTGACAAATAAAAAACTCCTTTATTTGAACCCGGAATTGTGTCTGGTCATTATTTTGTCTGTGGTTTAGGGCTCAGTGGTGCCCATGTGGTTACAGTATATTGGGCAGTAATTGCAAAGTTAACTTAAAGAGTATCATCATTTAGTTTGGGGTGTCGGGAGAAAGAATTGAATTGTCTGATAGTAGTTTAGGACTTGATAATTAATAATCAAAAATATACCAACCCCAAGGTATGCCAGTAAGTGTAGGAAGGAGTATAATTCATCATGTCCACA
The DNA here is from genome assembly GCF_900747795.2 of Erpetoichthys calabaricus. Taxonomy (NCBI): domain Eukaryota; kingdom Metazoa; phylum Chordata; class Cladistia; order Polypteriformes; family Polypteridae; genus Erpetoichthys; species Erpetoichthys calabaricus. The sequence continues at coordinate 23,078,186 of NC_041402.2, forward strand.
TAGAGGGAGGCAAATAAATGTTATAAATGGAAAGATGAATTCCATCCATCCATCCATTTTCCAACTTGCTGAATCCGAACAGAGGGTCACAGGGGTCTGCTGGAAACAATCCCAGCCAACACAGGGCACAAGGCAGGAACCAATCCCGGGCAGGGTGCCAACCCACCGCAGGGCACACACAAAAACACACACACACCAAGCACACACTAGGGCCAATTTAGAATCACCAACCACCTAACCTGCATGTCTTTGGACTGTGGGAGGAAACCGGAGCGCCCGGAGGAAACCACGCAGACACGGGGAGAACATGCAAACTCCACACAGGGAGGACCTGGGAAGCAAACCCAGGTCCCCAGGTCTCCCAACTGCGAGGCAGCAGCGATGAAAGATGAATTATATTATTTAATTAATTATTATCAGTCTTGCCTTTGGCAGTACCAGTAATTAATCAAAAAATTTGATACCTATCTTATACCTGTTTTAGGAGGGAGTCTCCGGCCATTACCTTTTGTGGTAAGGTAACTGAAACACATTTCTTTTAAGAAACAGAACAATAAAATTTACTGTATTGATAAACATAAAAATTATAGAAATATCATAACTGCATATATATGTTGACATATAAGACTGGACACAGAGAGACAAACAAATAACATAGAGAGGCTGGCTGTTTACTGGTTATTTAGAGTTCTAATTTATCTTGGCATAGATAAATAGTTTTATTATACCAAGTTTTTCTTGTGTTGCTTTGTTGTTGCTCCGGGTTTAAGTGGAGGAATCTTCTTTGGTTGAAGTGCACTCGTTTTCTTTTTCTGCGGTGTGTAGTGCTTTCCTCAGTTAGGCCCTTTGCTATCGTGTGCAAGTTCATAGAGAAAAGCATGACTCTATCTGGGACAAGAGTTTAGATGCTAAAGGTCCCCAGCTGAAGTGATGGCTGTTTCTCAGACTTCTGACTGGCTTAGTGTTTATTTTAGCAAACTGGATCTCAGCTCCCAGGCTCACAAAGAGAGGAGTTTGTCTTATTTGGCTCTCTAAGGAAGAGCGGCTCGCAGCTTTTTAGTTTCAGAGAGTAGGTGTCAGAGATTTTCAGTCATTTTGGAGAGTGAGAGCAGAGCTCCCATGGGAGTTCCCTTGAAAAAGCCACCTGAGAGAGTGTTACTAGTTTTAAGGGAATGTATGATTTCTGATTGGATTAAGACACGTCCGGTTACAAAATCAGTGTGTCCTCATAAGCAAGTTCTTCTGTCCATCAGAGTTGTCCTTCATTGATTTACAGCCTTTTATTCTTGCGTGAGTCCATCCTATGCCTTCTAGCTCAAGAGTTTTGCAGAGGGGCCTCTGGTGAGATGTCAGTGCAACTCTGATTTACACCTTGGTTATCAGATGAGGTCCAGGGAGATTCTGGTATAAGCTGGAGTTCAGTCACTTAGTTTAGAATGTAAGTGGGGTTTTTTTCAGCTGTATGCCTGCATCCCTTTCTTAACAGGCCTGGTGTGCCTCTGAAGCCTAGTGGGATGGGCTATGCCTACTTTGTCCTACAGCAGTGGAGTAGGTAGAAAAGACCCCCAGTGGAACTTCTTAGCACACCGTAGTAGAATGACCCACAAGTAAAATCAGTGCATTAAAAAATAACTCAAAAGATACCTCTAGCCCCCTTGAAAACATAGACTCTAACCTGGCAGCTTCACTTGACTTTGCACACTGATCTACAAACCTACAGGGTCTATTTCCATGCAATCTTTGCATACTACCCTTCAGATCATTCCTTTTACCCCACCAGCCTTTTTCTGCCTTCACTGCTACTGGGTATATAATCAGCCGATCCAGACCTCTCCTCTCAGTTGGATCGCACACTAATCTCTCTTTTGCCTCTCTGGTAACCTGCATGAAGCTCACTCCAGCCTGTTCCACGCTTGTCTCTCTCCTGAGGTCACACTTACTCACTTTCCTCCTTCATTAGGTGAATTTTTCCCCTTTTATTAGCTCCTCTCCGCTGACACTATGCACTCGCCATGCTGCTAAATGGCAATCACCTTGTTAAGGTGACTACACGTTCATGCCAGCACCGATTAACCAGAAGGCTAAGTAACAAAACCGAAATCACTTAATAAATTATTTCCTGAAACCATCCCACTGTGACACACCCCACTACAAATGGATTGGGATGGTTTTTCTCCTTGTATCCAGTGCTGCTGAAATACGAAAGCCCTCTATAATCCTGAATTGGATTAAGTAGGTTGGAAAAATAGATATGTACAGTATACATTTATTTAAATTTTACCATAAGACAGAAAATCTGCAAGAAAAGTTCCATCCATTAATTTTCCAAACACCAATTTTTTCATTTTGCGGTGTCAAGGATGAGACAAGAGAGACCAAAAAGGGTTTGGGGCAGCCTCCCATTTAATTGATCCTGGCTGCAAAATGATTGAATTTTGAGTACAAATATGTACAGGTTGGAGTCCAAAACAAAATTAACTGGTGAGGTTGAGATGGTGGGTTTTTGAAGTGCACCAGAGGAAGTGGGGTAATTATGACCGGAACCGGAAGTAACATCATCAGGCTTGTGGCCGGAAGTGGTGTCGTCTAGACCAGAAGTGACGTCATGGAGGCCAGGTGGAATTTCCCGTAATGGATCTGCAGTGGAAAAAGAGAAAGGATCAGTGCACCTCGCCACCCCCTGTTCTGGTGTGGAATTACCTTCCTTTGAGTCCTTTAGGAAGTCAGATCCCATAATGCCAGTATCTAACAAAAGGTAAAAATCAAAGTCCGGAATGGATGCCAGGCCATTAAAGGACACATTAATGCACTCATCCATGCTCAATAAACTGACCAATAGAAATTTGTCAATTAGAATCTAAGATAGGGATCTTCGACAGGTTGAATGACATGCAGCAGCCTGAAAAAATTACACCCAATCATGGAAAATTGTGTGAATTCCCCAGAGATGAGATTCAAACTGGTGTGGTTATACCTATAAGGCAGTAGCGCTAACAAATGTGCCACCCACAGGTCAAGGTATCACTCGAAAAATTCCATATTTTTGGTCAGGCAAAACATTAAAAATGTCTTTTCCATCTTACATATGTAGTATATAGTTACAAAAAGATATCTCCGGTTATTCAATATGGCTCATTTATTACAGTAATAGAATTGTACATGGATTGGAACCAAAGCTGTCATTTAAAACTAGAATCTACTCTGCTGCAATGAAAAATATTTTTTTCTAACAAATGTGTTGCTTTTCAATTCAAGGAAGCAAAGGCATAGAATTTTCCCATTGGATATTTTTCAACTGAAATTCATCACCCTTGATATGTTGCTGTCTTTTGTTTTGAAGAAGCAGCATTCACAGACTAGCTGACCCAGCTACTAACAGGACCTTATTGTAGTGACATCCATCAGAGGCAGTCACTTTAGAGAAATAGATTGTTTTTACCTTTGCTGCCTCTGTATGATTTGATGTGTCAGGTTGTTTGTAAATGTGAGCGTCCAATGGAATGTGAAGTACTGTAGTGCACACTTGCCCTTTGTTCATACACTTGCATTCATAGACAGGACACAATACTCATTTTTCGGGCTGGGAATTGAGTACTAGCATAGGCAGATCCATATGCCATTGCTTTTAAATATATATTAATATGGTCTGCTAATAAGACTCAAATAAAACATTAATATGTTTTTTGTTTAATCTATTTGTCCATTTTCTGCTTATTCTAGTATAGTCTATTCCTGTAACATTTTGTGAAAAGAATGTGGGGCGTCATTCATTGTATTTCATTTTCACTGATACAAGTATAATTTAAATCAACGAGTTAGCACACTTGCTTTTGTAAAGTGGGAGGAAAACCGAATAAATGTGGACCTGGTGAGAGAATGAGAATAAAACCTGGAGCTGAATAGGGGAAAAAGCACGTATACTGGTGGCACCAATGACAGAACACTTCAGTTTATCCAAAACATAGGGTCATTTTAGACTTACTAGTTAACAGGCATGTCTTTGGGATTGTGAGAGGATACCAGAGCACTCGTGTGCATGACAACACAATAGAGTACAATACAATTTATTTTTGTATAGCCCAAAATCACACAAGAAATGCCACAATGGGCTTTAACAGGCCTTGCCTTTTGACTGTCCCCCCAGCCTTGGGGAAAAAATGGGAGAAACCTTGGGAAAGGCAATTCAAAGAGAGAACAGAACAGAACACAAGTAATCCTCAGTACAATATAGTAGTGCAACAGAAATATTACAAGAACAAAGCAGAATTCAACAGTAGATGATATCACATAATATGATTTGGATTTGTTCAGAGTCCTGGAGATCTCGGCCATCAAGCTGCCTCCCCCAATTGGCCATTCCACAGCTGAGTCAGCGCTCGGCCTGCAAATCTGATGGAAGGACCCTCTCTACCCGACGATTCCTGCAATCCTCCATCAGAGATGACTTTTCCTTAGGCAGACAAAACAACTTGGCAGGTGGGCAGTGGCACCAAGTGCCACATTTGAGTACTGAGAAGAGAAACAGAATAGGTAAGTGTTAGTAACATATTATAATTATCATATTACTTATGTTTTAGTGGTAATGACTAACAATAGAGATTCAGTATGTACAGTTAATCAGCAGCTCTAGTCAGGGTATGCTAAACTGAAGTAATGATTCTTAAGCTGGGATTTGAAAGCTGAGACCGAAGGGGCATCTCAAGTAGCAGGCAGACCATTCCACAGTTTAGAGGCCCTGTAAGTAAAAGCATGAAAACAAACCAGAAGACGACACCAGAGACACGTTAAAGCATATTTATGTCAATTTACCTCTATAAAAGTGAGGTCAGTGATGGAGGCACTCGCTTTTTCTCTTGTACTGCACATCTGTCTCTCTTTGCAAGAACCAACAGTAGTCACCCATCATGCTTGGTGTGAATTTTTCCCGATATCAGTTTTCCATCACCTTTATATCTTGATGAAAACTTTCCCCATGCTCATCTCTGACATCACTTAGATTTGGTGGAAAATAGTCGAGATGAGAATGTAAAAAATGCATCTTCAGTGACATTCTGGCTCCCATAAGCTAATATACTTTCAGCATATTCTCCACAAGCTCAATATAATTCTCTGCTCTGTGACTGTCAAGAAAATTCTGGATAACCTGCACGAATGAGGGTGCTGATTCAGTTGGCTTCAGTTTCCTTTTGAACTCATTGTCATGCATCAGTTCACGGATTTGAGGGCCAACAAAAACACCTTCCTTAATTTTGGCTCCACTTTTCTCGAGACCAAACTTATTTCTTAAATGCTGAAACACATCGCCTTTACTGTCCAGTCACCCTAGTTGTCCAAGACCTGGAACATCATAACTAAAAAATGGGACGTGCTGGACGAAAACGGTTTTCAGATTTGGAGTCAGCAAGTGAAATTTGTTAAAGTACAGATGAAAGAATCCCAGTAGCAAAATGCTTGTTGACCAGTGTGAAGTCTGTGTCCTGACACAAACACCCCTTGAAGACATGTGTTAGCACGAGGTGACGAACCAGCATGTAATCTAACCTGTCATATATAAATCTGTGGCACAGATGGAGACATCTGGACGTTCCTCATAAGGCCTGAGAAGTAAAAGCCTTCTTAATGATAGCTAAAGATGTGTTGTGCCCACTTGAGGTAAGCAATGAAATTTAAAGCTGCTGTTTCTCTCCATAGCAATACTATACTTTCTGATTTAGATCAGAATCTGGTCTGCCTCTTAGCCCCTAAAGTTTTTATCTTATCATTAAAAATAAAACACACCGATTCTGTGCAAAACAAAATTTGCAGTTCCTTCCACAGTTTCTGTCTCGTGAGCCTATAACAAAATAAGTGGTTTTGGGAAATGGTTAAGTTGATAAATGGAACAAAGAAAAAACTATTTAAAATAAATAAGGTATATATTCAATTATATAGCCATATGAATTTGTTTAAAACTGCTCTTAGGTTGGTGGCTATTTTTTATCTAAGTCCTCAATTTTAGGGGTTTCATAACTAAAAAAAAATATATAAAACCTCTGTATTGCACATTCTGTACCAGAGCTTTGTGTCAGTCTCACTAGATTTTGTATTTTAATACTTCATGAAAATGAAGCATTAACAGTGGAAGGCAGACACATTCTGCCTGTATGATGATGATGATGATGATGATGATGTCACTTTAATTTATAAATAGTTGCCAAGTATAAAAATAATCTATACTGAGGTTTAAAGAATGATAAAAATAAAAACCAGCTGGAATGGGGTGTGAAAGAGTGACATGAAGGGGAAAAATTAGCAAGTAAAATTAATAAACTTGTCTTAATCATAATGTGCCAAACAGATGCTCTAGCTCTCTGTCACATTCAGTTTGGAATACGTGGATAAGAAAATGGATGGCTTGAGTGGAGGACCAATGCAGAGGCTGTGTACAAGGAGGGTCGTAGTTACCTCAATTTCCTGAGGAGGTTGAAGTTATTTGTTCTACGCAGGCCACTGCTAAGTGTTTTCTGTCAGTCTTTAGTGGCCAGAATGCATTTCTATGTAGTAGTGTGCTGGGAAAATGGCATTAGTGTAGCTGATGCCAACAGACTAAATAAACTGTTTTAAAAAAAGTGGCTTTCTGGAGGAAGTGGTAGAACAAGATTTCACTCAGGAACCTGCTTACCATCCTGGACATTGACTCTCACTCTGTGTTTGAGGTTTTGGCTAAACAGAGAAGTACATTTAGTAGCAAATTGAGACAAAGGAGAGGGCCATATAAGGTAATTTCTACTCTTTGCCATCAGACTGAATTACATGTCACCCTTCAGCTAAGGTAGGCCTTATTCCTATGTGCTGAAAGATACTAAGCTGGTGTAGCAGACATCTCAAGAAACAAAGACGCTATGTGCAGTGTACTGTGTCAATGACTGACATATCCTGTATTGTGAAATGTTAACAGATAAGTATGTGCAAATCTAATAAATTTTCACTTAGTAAACATTAGAAAATTAGGACATTAAAACAATCTAGATGAGAACAGCCCATTCAGCCCAACAAAGTTCACCAGCCCTATTCACTTACTTCTTCTAAAATAACATTAAGTTGAGTTTTGAAAGTCCCTGAAGTCCTACTGTCTACCACACTACTTGGTCACTTATTCCACGTGTCTGTGGTTCTCTGTGTGAAGAAAAACTTACTAATGTTCCTAATGCTAATTTATCCTTAACAAGTTTCCAACTCCCCGGGTTCTTGATTCTTTGTTAGTTGTGGTAATTATACTTCAAAGACACACGATATTCTATATTGTGTTCCACAAGGCTCTATGCTGGGTCTGCTGCTCTTTTCGATGTAAATGCTTCTGTTAGGTCAGATTATCTAGGGGCATAACATGAGCTACCACAGCTATGCTGATGACACACAACTGTATCAATAGCGCCTGATTACCCCAACACTCTTGATTCACTGACAAAATGTCTCACTTGTGTTTCTGAATGGATGAGTAGAAATTTAAATAAAGAGAAAACAGAAATTTTAGTGATTGGTAATAATGAATATAATGAGGTTATTAGAAATAAACTTGATGCATTAGGATTAAAAGTCAAGACGGAGGTAAATAATTTAGGGGTAACTATTGACTCTGACATGAATTTTAAATCACATATTAATCAGATTACTAGGGCAGCATTTTTTCACTTAAGAAATATAGCAAAAGTTAGATCTCTCATAACATTGCAAGATGCTGAAAAATTTGTTTACACTTTTGTTTTCAGTCAGCTAGATTACTGTAATGCACTCCTCTCAGGACTTTCAAAAAAAGACATCAATCGATTGCAACGAGTGCAGAATGCAGCTGTCAGAATCTTAACTTAATCTTAAGAAAATCCGAGCACATCACCCCAGTTCTGATGTCACTACACTGGTTACCTGTGTCATTTTGAATTGACTTTAAAATACTGCTTATGGTTTACAAAGCCTTAAATAATCTCGCTCCATCTTATCTTTTGGAATGTCTTACACCTTACACTCCAAATCGTAACATTAGATTGTCAAATGAGTGTCTACTTATAATTCCAAGAGTTAAACTTAAAAGAAATGGTGAGGCGGCCTTCTGCTGTTATGCAACTAAAATCTGGAATAGCTTGCCAATAGGAATTCGCCAGGCTAATACAGTGGAGCACTTTAAGAAACTGCTAAAAACATATTACTTTAACATGGCTTTCTCATAGCTTCATTTTAGTTTAATCCTGATGCTCTGTATATTCAATTAATTATAACTTTTATTCTTGGTGGCTCCATAATCCGTAATAACCCCTACTTTCTCTTCTTTTCTTTTTCCGGCTTTCTGTGGTGGCGATCTGCGCCACCACCACCTAATCAAAGCACCGTGATGTCCCTACATTGATAGATTAAAGGCCAGAAATCCACATGACCATCATCATCAAATTCTTCGATGAGTACCCTGAATACAATGAGGACTTATTGAGGTCATTTTTGTTAGGTAGAATGCCTAGAGGGGGCTGGGTGGTCTCGTGGCCTGGAACCCTTGCAGATTTTATTCTTTTCATCCAGCAGTTTTTTTTTTTGTTTTTTCTGTCCTCCCTAGTCATGGGACCCTACTTTTTATTTTATGTTAATTAGTGTTCCCCAGTTTTATTTCTTATTTATTTTGTCTTTTTTCTCTTTCTTCATCATGTAAAGCACTTTGAGCTACATTGTTTGTGTGAAAATGTGCTATATAAATAAATGTTGTTGTTGTTGATGAACTCATTTTACAGTCACAGTCTCGATCCAGTGGATTAATTCCCTTCATAATTTTAAACACTTTAATAATTTCTCCTTTTAATCTCCCCTTGCTTAAACTAAAAAGGCTCATTTCTTTTTTATCTTTCCTCATAATTCATCATCTACACTCCTGGAATCAGCTTAGTCGTTTTTCTCTGGACTTTTTCTAGCACTACTATGACCTTTTTGTAGCTTGAAGACCAAAACTACACACAGTACTCCAGATGGGGCCTCACCAGTGAGGTATAAACCTTGAGTAGAACCTCCTTGGACTTGAACTTGAACGTGCCATATAACCACATATGAACTCTGTCTGGCAGTTAATAGTGCAGAGTCCACTATGACTCCTAAGCCCATCTCATACGGTGTACTTTCAATTTTCAGATCTCCCATTGTGTATTCACACCTAACATTTTTACTTCTTATGTGTAATACTTTACATTTACTTACAATACATTAAGTTTCATCTGTCACAGATCTACCCAAGCCTGCATGCTGCCCAAGTCTCTCTATAAAGATTCAATCCACCTAGCTGGGTATCATCTGCAAACTTAGCTGATTTTCAAAAGCTTGTTGTTTATATTCCTATCCAAATCATTTATATATATTAAAAATAGCAGCAGCCCCCACAAGTGACCCCTGTGGGACACCTCTCTTAACATCATCAAATTCTAATAGAGATCCTTGCACCATAACCATCTGCTTCCTGTGTCTGAGTCAATTTTGCACCCATCTACACACACCACTCTGAACTCCCACTTCTTTTAGTTTTTAGTTTGCCCAACTATGCTATCATGTGGCCCCTTATCAATTGCTTTCTGAAATACACTTTGTTAGTTTATCTTATAGATAATTCTGCTTACATGTATGTGCCTTGTTAGCATACTTAAGATTATGGCCATTCTTGTTATATGTAAAGTTTTTCTTTTTTCTGATGCTGTAACCTTCTACATTTATTTGGGATTAATAAAGCTTCTATCTGTCTATGTATCTGTCTACAAAGAAGAAGCCACAAAGGTCATCATCCATTTGCTCCTATGGAGCCTGCATCAAAGAAGTCATATGTTAAAAATCTATGTTGGGAACCTCCTCTCACCATGCCCACACAAAAAACATCATTCCCCTTTAACTCTAATATGGTTCCAACTCCAAAAAACACAAAATGCACAAATGAGGCCTGGCCTTCTAAATTCAGCCTCAGGCTCTTGTGTCTGTAGGCTCATCTATTTAAATGCAAAATGAGTCTTTGCTTTCAGCAATCTAGCCCTAGGCTTTAACTGAGGCCTAGAATTCAAAATGTGTTTCTCCCCAAAACTATCAGTAGGATTCAGCATACACAAGTTCCAAAAAAAGGAAACCTCAGTAAAAAAAGAAAATAATTCTTAGTATTCTTCCAAAGATATGTAAAAATTCAAGAAAGGGAGGAACGCTAAAACCTCTGGCTCTCAACAGAACAGAAGATTCTTTATTACTGAAAGATTTATTACAAAAACATATTTTTCAGAACAGGAATAACCAAAAATCAGAGCAAAAATGGGCAAAAAGGGTTTGCTTAAATAGGCATCCCAAAGGAACCAAACACTCAAAAGTAAAATACACAAAATAGAGCCAAATAATCAAAAAAAAAAAAAAAAAAAAAAAGCTTACTTCATCTTCACTCACCTAATCTCAATGTCACTCGAAGGAGCTATGCTGCTCAACCCAATATAAAGGCTGAGGGCTGATCCTCAGCTGTATTATCTGGAAGGCCTCACCCCCTAAGGCTTCACATGAAGGGGATACGGCACATAACAAAATATACTAATATGCAGCAGAATAAAATAAACAATAAAAATAATCCATAGTATAACATACAAAATAATAATTAAAAAACAACAAATATAACTAACAAAAAGACAATACAATTGGGCCAGGGTTAACACAAGTCAAGTCAAGTGGCTTTATTGTTGTACCATCCATATACTGTATTGCAGCATACAGTGGAATGAAATAACGTTCCCCAAGACTGTGGTGCAATATATACATAAAGAAAGAACAAGTGCAAGACAAGTAAAAAATTATACTATCAATAAATGAATGGTAAATGCATGTGTGTACTATATAATATTAACAAAAAGACCAGCTTACTACTGAAAATGGCAAATATAGGAGTGAGTGGGGATCGAACCGGGACTCTTGATTACACTTGGTTTGTGTCTGTACTTGTGCTGTTACTTAGAGAGTCAGATCGGGGGGAGGGTGATGTTAGAGCGGGTGAGCTTATTCAGTGCTGCAGAAACAACGCACATGTACTGAAAGAAAAAAAAGATCAACATGTTGCCTTCCCTGTTTGTTTGTATATCTCTGCCTGTCTGTCTCTGTATTACGCAGTGCTCTGTCTGTCTGTGTGTTATGGATCTTGAAAAAATAAGTTATAAGGACAGTTGTTCATGTTAATTGCAGTCTCAATTGTAAAAAAAATATTTTAAAAGGAGCATCCCACATGAAAATATAACGATCTCATTAACTGACAGTGCATACCAATTTATAAATTTTATGTCCGTTTGAGGTTAAAAAGAAAAAAAGAAGTAACACTTTGTCCCCAGCGGGGAATTGAACTCATGTCTATGAGGCACAGCAAAGCTACTCGCTCTGAGAGGTGAATCTTAGCACGCTACGCCACAGTAACTGTTGTATGGTGTGTGGAGCTTTTATGGCAGTGTTTATTTGATCTTAGGAACTCGGGCTTTACACATTCTATAGTTTATGCCTACATTTTGTAACATTTATTACTAAAATATGAAAAAGTTTCTGCTTTAACAATGTGTTTACACAGATTACTGTAGAAACGGTACACACATGAAATGTGTGTGTTCCAAATAACGATCTATTATTTCCATTCTAAAACTCCACTTCACTCCCAGACAATCAATCAAGACATGAGCTGGGAAAAGTGCGTTCACGTTCTAAGTCGGAGGGGGGATGGAATAGCCGGCTGCTGGCAGCTTGTCTTTTATCAGCACATTTAGAGGACAAAAGATGCTGGCGGAGAGGTGTGAACGGATTTAAGAAGCGATTTAAGGTGGGCTGGATCTACGAGTTTTTTCGTAGACTCTGGTAATTCTAGTGTTAAAGACAGTAATTCTTACTTCTGCACCAACCAAGCAGACGTATATGTGGGTCGTAATCTGTCCCAATGTGTCATACCCTATCCCAATTTCTTTTACTTTGGTTAAATTCTAGAAAAAGAGCGCATTTGTTTTGTTATATCTGTGTCTTTTGTGATAGTGTTTATTTGATAGTTGGACTTCAGTCTTCACACATTATACACTTCATGTCAGCGTTTTGCCAATTATTAGTAGAAAATGAAATAATTTTCTGTTTTATGTGTTCAACATTTCTTGCCTCTCATTTCCTGTCATCCTACATTTACACAGATCATTGTAGACACAGAACACACATGAAATGCATGTGTTCCAAATAACGACATATTATTTACCCTATACAACTCCAGGCACCTTACACCCAGATAAACAGACTTGAGCTGGGAAAACTTGGTGGACGACTAAAGTTGTGTCAGTGGGGGTGGGATAGCAGGTTGCTTGCTGCTGATCGACACATATGGAATACAAAAGACGCTGATGAGGAGGTGCAAGAGAAGTTAAGGTGGCCTGGGATTGCAAGTTTTTTTGTAGTCTTCAGGGATTCAAGTGTTAACACACCTGGCTCTAATCTCCCATATTTTCTCCTTATCCAAATCTGATTACATACCTACTGCTCTTCACTGGAACTGTTTTGAGAGTTTAGCAAGGTCCTCAGATGTATCCCTATTTTTGAGTCACATGAATATTTGACAAAGGTTCTGTAGTTGTGTTTTCCCAAAATGACCAAAGTTCAGCAGCTGTAGTTTGCAAAATGGGATTTGCCAATAGCTTGATGCATTGAAATGATTCCACAGACCAATATCTTCGTTTTGAAAAGCTTTAGTAAAAGTTCAAAGTAAAGCAGTAATAATTGATATAGCAAAAAAAAAGAAAAGTTCTTGTTTAAGAGAAGTTCTGTTTAAAGCTTATAAATCTTGTTTCTTTAAGTTTGCTTATACAGTTCAACCATTTCTAAACATTCAGAAAACTGTATGCTTATCCCATTTTCATATTGTAATTGGGTCTTTCAGTCCCTGCTAGCAATGGGACCTATTCTAACAGCAACTGACTCAATTAACACATTGTATCTTATTATAGCAAGAAAGTTCCATCTCTTATTAACTTACTGGGGGTAAAAGGCTATACCATTGTCTAAGACTATGACTAAGCAAACACAAATATGAATTTAACTTAACTGTAAAGCATAAACTTTATAAGATTGGCTCTTACAGGTACCACCTGTGAAAATGCTAAATTTCACAGTAGCTAACATAATTAAAGTAAGATTATAACTAAATTTTCTTAGGTGAATCTGCAGAAAGACCATTATTCAGTCAACACACGCCAAACCCACCTAATGTACTAAAACATTTTTAACATGAATTAAACACTTTTATTTAAACTGTGATTACTGGTTATGAGTGTACTGACTTCACTGGGCAGCAGTTGTTTTGGATAGAGACAGACTTCAAATATTCATTGTAAATAGTAACTAACCAATATCAAAATCATCCACACTAGATTTGTGTGTTCGTAATTCATTTTTAAACCCATTAAAAATGTGTCTAATACAAAACTAATGTGACAACCAAATTCCTTTACCTCACAATCTAGTTAGACCAATGTTTTCACTTGGGTAGATCCGGAAGGAGGTTTGTCTTTATTCATTTTGTTGCATTGATTTACCCTAAACAGAGAAGATACTCTGTCCAACACAAACTTGTTAATATTTAAGTGAGCAAGAAAGTCCAAACATTCAAAACCCAAATTTGAAAAAATGCCAACAATTAAAATTCAAAAATTCAAGTTTCACAAAGTAAAGTGTAAGAATTCAGTGTATGCCAAAATGCTGACAGAGAAAGAGAAGATGAAATCGTCAAGAAATAAAAAATGAAAGGAAACTAAATGACAGTCCACAGTTTGAAATCAGAAGCTTCAAAAACCAAAGTTCAAAACCAAAGAATCTTAAATTTTAAATAAAGTTATGGCAGCGTAAATGTTGTGGTGTAGCCTGCAGTCTCATTTCTGGTTCAAGTGTGTTTTCTTTTTCTCTAATCTTTTTTTGTTTTTCTAAATGTAATGAATTATTATTATTATTATTAAATGTTATTTTGTAAATATTGTTATTATGTGCCTATTTTCTCCACACTTTCCTCTTGTCGTCACTCTGATTCAGGTTCACCTTTGTCTCATCTGTCCAAAAGACCTTTTTTCCCAGAATTGTTCAGGCTCTTCTAAGTCCTTTTTCACAAACTGTAATCTGGCCATCCTGTTTTTTTGGCTGACCAGTGGTTTGCATCTTGCAGTGCGACCTCTGTACTTCTGTTCTTGACATCTGCTGATAGTGGTCTCTGACACACACACACATCTGCCTCCTGAAGACTGTTTCTGATCTGTCAGACAGGTGTTTGGGGATTTTTCTTTACCATAGTGAGGATTCTTCTGTCATCAGCAGTGGAGGTCTTCTTTTGCCTACCAGTGCCTTTGTGATTACTGAGCTCACCAGTGCGTTCTTTCTTCTTAATGATGTAAATGATCTAAACAATCTCTTCTAAGTCATGATAAAGATTTAGGTCATACTAAGGTTTTGGATGTCTCTAATGGTTTTATTCTTGTTTTTCAACCTCATAATGGCTTCTGTGACTTTCATATGCACAACTCTTGTCCTCATTCTCAGCAGTGGCACCTACAGACTCCAAAGGGTAGAATCAAGCCAAGGTGTCTTATGAAGCAATGAAATACACCTGAGGAATCATAGACATCTGTGTCGTCAATTGTTATCAAAATTATGATACCCTGAAATGGAGGGACCATGTAGAAAAGTGTTGTCATTACTACATGGTGTGACCGAACTGTGTGCAAATCCCCTTAAATGAAACTCTGCAATGTGAATATTAATCACGTCTGAATTGTTTGGTTTGCAATTTTAAACTGTGGAGCAGAGGGGTAAGGAAAAGGAAAAATGTGTCTTTGTTCCAAATAGGTGGCACTGTAGAACACAGACATTAATATGCTGCAAATATGTAATAATTAAAATAATTAAACATAAAGTAATATTATATATGCTGTTGACTGCAGCTTCCCAAACACCCAAGACAAACAGACACAGACAGAAGTTAAAAGGTAAAGAGTTGTTTATTGTGGGAAATTCTTCTTTTTAAGTGTTTCCCACCACCACAGCCACAAGTACACCCAATAAAGCACAATTGTGAGCGCAACTCTTTTCTTGCTTCTCTCACTGGTCACTGCCTCCTCCACTTCTCCTCACAAGCTTCATCCATCTTCCACCCGACTCTGGCTTGCCCACGTGTGGCAGGCAGCTGCTTTCACCTTCTACCTTGGAGGACTTCCAGTCTTCCACACGTATGGTCCGAAAGCACTTCCAGGTGAGATGGAAACAGCACCCATGGAACCCAACAGGGCAGAGACAAGGGACTCCATGTCCCATGCTGCCCTGTGGGAATCTAAGGCACCGCTGCAACCCAGGGAGGCTGCCATCTAGTGCTCAGGGGGAGATAATGCCTGGGCAAGCTCTCTCTGCCAGTACTTCTATCTCATGGGCATCCCAGCACCGTGTAAGGCTGCTGGACGTTCCTTACAGTGCATTTATATGTAGATAAGTACATATATACATGTGCACAAATATACACATGCAAAAGAAGAGAATAAAGAACCTAATATGGATCTAGTCATGAACCTAATTTATATGCGAACAAAACAGTAATCTGTGCAAATCAGTGTAACGATCATTTTTAAACAGATGGAAACCCAAGAGGACAGAAATGGTATTGTGATTTCCTGAAAAATGGGGAAACAAATAATTTATACAGTGATAAGAGAGCTCAATAAAGTGAGCTGAATTAAAGTCTGCGCACTGCCACTTGACACTCCAGGTTTACTTGCACGTAATGAAAATTGTGACTATCTGCATGCACAGATGTCTGTAGTAAATTGCTACAGCTCAGTAACTCATAGATTGTAATATTTATCAAGGCAATGGCTGGAGCATTTTCTGAAATAAAAATGCTGTAATAACTGCTCCAAGGAATTTGATTCAGCCCAGGCAATATAAAACTGACCAAGAATCCCATCAGCGATTATAAAATGGTGCACCCTCCATTCGCAGCTCGATTGTTCAAGGTCATCTCGGGCTGACTTTGGAAAATGACACTGCATTGATTATTTAACCAGTGAACTGTATTTATAAAAGAGCTTTTGGCTGAGAGTTTGACAGCTGTTTGTAGTGCAGCATACGCCACAGAGCCAAAGAACCTCTACAAAGGGACATTATTCACTGTCAGCAACAGAACTCTGCCCAGTATGAATATAATGTTCATTTTTGATAAATGTTTATATAGCTGATTCAATCCTAGTACAAAAATAGGTGGCTTCATTTATCACAGCCACTGTCTTTTTGATTCACTTTCCTCTAACTAACATTTTGTTACAGAATGATTTAGTGCTCATTAACAAAACAAGGAATATGTTTCCTGAAAGATCTGATGCTTTAAAATTAGGATTAAGGATAATTTATGAAGGATTTCTCATTGTGCAGAGGTTTACCGGATGATTGCTCACAATGTTAATTTAAATTTGCTGCTTGTGGCAAGAATGAAGTAATGGAATGGGCTGGCTGCATTTGGAGGAAATGTGGATTTTTTATTTATTTATTTTTCTTACATATTCTTGAATTGCAGTCAAGGGAAAAGCAAGCTATGAAAGTGTGGACCAGGTGCTATTTCTTTCACAGAAGTTATTTATACTTGAAATAGCCATAGTTCTTATGGGCACATAATAAAATTCAATAAATGAAGGAAGGCCATAAAAGCTTTTTGACATTGTGCTGGTCTCTAGTTACAAGTCCTGAGACAGGGCACATGAGACAGGAAAGTTAAAAGAAAATGACACTTGAATAAAAGAGTCCTAATGAAAAAAGAAATAAATAATGTTTCCCTAGACTCCTGCCTTATAGAGTGTGGTCTACAACATTAAATCAAGCTGATTTTTTTTTTTCCTCACAAGTAGCTGAAGCTTGAAATAGCATTAGGCTACTGTACATCAAAGAGCTGATGCCTAGCCGAGTTCACTGATTCAGACCAAAAAACATTTATTTTATATAGCACCTTTTGGGAAAACGTGTCATCAGGTGGCTGAAGTTAAAAATTGGGAGCACTTTATGCATGCCGTTTATTAAGCTGGAACTAGTAATAGTTTGATTGCAAATGCAGTAGACTCAGAAAGTGTTTGGACACCTAAATGTTTTGCACACTTTATTGTGCTTTACATTTCATTTTAAAGGGATAAATTTGCTATTTTTGCCCATCAATATGCACTCATTAACCCATAGTGGCAAGACGTGTTTTCAGAAAGGTTTGCAAACTTAATAAAAATCAAAAACTGAAGTCTCTCGTTCGTACCCTTAATTCAGTACTTTTGGCAGCAGTTACAGCTTTAAGCCTTCTTCAGGAAGTCTCTACACGCTTTGCACACCTGGATTTGGGCAGTTTATCTCATTCTTATTGGCAGATCCTCTCAAGCTCCGTCTGATTGGAAAGGGGAGCATCTGTAGACTGCCATGTTTACGTCTCTCCATAGACACTATAGTGCCAGAAGTATTGGGACACCCCTCCAAATCATTGAATTCAGGTGTTCCAATCATTTCCATGGCCACAGGTGTATAAACTCAAGCCCTTAGGCATGCAGGCTGCCTCTACAAGCATTTGTGAAAGAATGGGTCGCTATCAGGAGCCCAGTGAATTCAAGCCTGGTGACGTGATAGGAGGCCACCTGTACAATAAATTCATTCGTGAAATTTCCACCAAATATTTCATGGCTAGCTGTTAGTGGTATTATAACAAAGTGAAAGCAATTGGAAACAACAGCAAATCAGCCATGAAGTGGTAGGCCTCATAAAATCACAGAGCAGAGACAGCGTATGCTGAGGCGCACAGTGTGCAAGAGTCGGCAACTTTCTGCAGAGTCAATAGCTACAGACCTCCAAAAGCCCAAGAACAGTGCATAGACAGAGAGCTTCATGGAATGGGTTTCCTTGGGCTTGCAGCTGCAGTCAAGCCTTACATCATCAAGTGCAATGCAAAGCATCAGATGGAGTGGTGTAAAGCACAGCACCACTGGTCTCTAGAGCAATGGAGACGTGCCCTCTGGAGTGATGAATCACGCTTCTCTGTCTGGCAATCCGATGGGTTTGGCGGTTACCAGGAGAACGATACTTGCCTGACTGCACTGTGCCAAGTGTAAAGTTTGGTGGAGGGTGGATTATGGCGTGGGGTTATTTTTCAGGGGTTGGGTTTGGCCCCTTAGTTCCATTGAAAGGATCTCTTAATGCTTCAGCATACAAAGCCATTTTGGACAATTTTATGCTCCCAACTTTGTGGGAACAGTTTGGGGATGGCCCCTTCCTGTTCTAACATGACTGCGCATTCACCAGTGCATAAAGCAAGGTCCCCTCCAGCCACAACACAGTCCCAAAGCACTTAAGTCACAGACCACACTCTTCCTCTGGCACCACCACTCCTTCCAGGCAACCTCGTCCACTTCCTTCCAATTCCGGCCCTGAGTGGTGGTTGCTGGTTCCTTTTATGGCCCTCCCGGAAGTGCTCCCGGTGCTTGCTCACCTGTTTCCAATTGCACTTCTGGGAGCGGCCGAAGATTAGACCAGCTGGGCTCAGCGATCCATGCCGCGCCCCCTGGCGGCCACCCCAGGGTTGTGGAGAACTCCATTTCCCATGGAACCCTGCAGGAAACTGAGGTACCATGGCCTCAACCACGGAGGCTGCCACCAAGCGTCCCGGGGGAGGTACTGAGGAGCCCATAGCTGCTTCCCCGGAACATAAGCAGAAGGGGCGTCCCGGCCTGGCAGGGGACCTGGCGGCCCGCCACAATCTAATAATGTAGCCAACCCCCAAAAAGGCATATGCTTCAAAATTGCACACAAAGTAATGAGAGATGTTCCTTCTCTCTTCTGCTGACATATATTTAGCTTAAGTGGAAGCACTCAAGTGCAATGCGGATCACTTCAAAAGTGAATTCCATTCTTTTTCTTTTGGTTCTTTTAAGAGATAAAAGCCTCTTCCACACATATAACTCACCATTCAGAAGGACAAGTTTGTTCATTTAGATCAAGGTGACCCATTACTGTTAGCATTCACATGACAAGTTCTGGGGAGCGGGTGGCGATCACTGTAGTTGCTTAAAATGCCTGTGATCACCAATGTCAGTTATAGGTGTTTAGCAGCAACAATCAAGTGCCAGGTTTGTTCTGAATGCCTTCAATTGTTTGCCTCTATTCTTACATAGTTAAAAGCTCTTTTACAGATCTCCATGTAACACTCTGGCGGCACGGTGGCGCAGTGGGTGGCGCTGCTGCCTCGCAGTTGGGAGACCTGGGGACCTGGGTTCGCTTCCCGGGTCCTCCCTGCGTGGAGTTTGCATGTTCTCCCCGTGTCTGCGTGGGTTTCCTCCGGGCGCTCCGGTTTCCTCCCACAGTCCAAAGACATGCAGGTTAGGTAGATTGGCGATTCTAAATTGGCCCTAGTGTGTGCTTGGTGTGTGGGTGTGTTTGTGTGTGTACTGGGGTGGGTTGGCACCCTGCCCAGGATTGGTTCCCTGCCTTGTGCCCTGTGTTGGCTGGGATTGGCTCCAGCAGACCCCCGTGACCCTGTGTTCGGATTCAGCGGGTTGGAAAATGGATGGATGGATGGATGTAACACTCTTGATGGCCAAGCACACTTCATATTTATGAATGCTCCTCCACTCGCATTAACGCTTAGGTTGACTCCATGATACAAAATGACTTGGCATCTCTCCATTTTAGAAAAAGCAGACATTTGTTATTGGCGGCATTCAGTGGCTTTGCCTGACTAATAAAGGAGAGAAGTTTTACACATGTATTGTTAAAGTTTGTAAAATCTTGTGGTGCATTATAAGACCATTAGTTAGCACTGTGGGACAGTGGTTAGCAAAGCTCCAGGAGATTAGGGTTAAATCGGAGCCCAGTCACTCTCTGGGTGGAGTTCCCACGTTCTTGCTGTGTTTTCTTCCAGTACTGTAGTTTCCCTCTTACTTGCCAATAAAATGCATGCAAGATTCACGCTTCTTGTAAATTGGCCAATTATAGGCGAACGTGGATACATGGACAAGTGTACCCTGGACTGGTGCTCCTACTTTGTGCCCAATGCTGCTAAAATAGACCAAGAATCTCCACAAACTCGAACTTGGATGAACAGTGTGAAAGGAGATCTCCAAGGAAGACAGGAATAGTTCAATCAATCAGTCTTTATTCAGTCACAGATGAGTACATGGATTCTACGTTGCAAGGCAGAAGAGCAAAGTTCCCCTTTTTTCAATTGGCTTTTCATATCTTTCCTCCCTCAACCCTTCCCTATATTCATCAATAAGCACAAAATGTTTATCTTAGCACTTCACCTTACATTGCGTGAATCGGCTAACCATTTGTATTTTGTATACATGGCAGATGGGGCCCTAAAAAAGGAAAAGTCATCTTTCCTGTGTTTAACGGATGCGTTCCTAAAATGGAAGTTGTCCTAGGTGAGCTTACTGCACCCTGTCTTATGAAAGACGCCTGTATGAATTACCTGCCGTTATAGCAAAAACAGCTTTGTTAGTTATTTATCCCTTAGTAACTTGCAAGCAGTTAATATTTTTTTCTTTCACAACAGATAGATAGATAGATAGATAGATAGATAGATAGATAGATAGATAGATAGATAGATAGATAGATAGATAGATAGATAGGGGAAATTTAGCTTTTTACAGAAGCTCTTTAAACATATATAGTAGATGAGGTCTGCACAGTAAATCCACTTATTCCATCATACAAATGGCCATCAAAACAGTCACTTTTGTAAGTTGAACAGCAGGAAAACACTACACCTGCTGACATAACATTAAATTCACTAAGGTGTGACAAGAGGCTTAAAAGTGATACTCTACCATATAAATTTGCAAAATCTTTTATATCCATAATTATTAATTCAAAATGGCCACATCTATCCATTTTATCCAAGACAGCACATTACCTCAGATAATCGTGGGTTCTCCTGTAATTATAATGAACTAATAGTCTCTAAATACAGCAGTTGAGACTAATGAGAATGACCTTACAAATAGTCAAGGGAGAACTGATGTCCACGGCTTTGGCAGCTTTAGCGTCATTGTGCAGTCTGTTCAGTGGAGTCGCCACCATAGATGTGAACAAAATTGCAGGAGATAATATGGAAGATGGAATGGAAGGATCCCATTAGTGGAAAAGTGGAAAGGCGCAAAACTGTACTTCCAGCATGAAAGAAATAGAGAACCAGTACAACATGTTTAACATATTTTTTCAACTTGTTCTAGAAATAACCGTGACATGGTACTTGACTCATAAATTACAACATAACTTTGTTGTAAAAAAAAAAACATAGGATGGATCAAGTTGTCTTGGTATTTCATTACCAAAACTCCACATCTGTAGGTTCATTTGATAACCCTTCATTAAGGAACAGTATTACAATTGATTATACATACAAAAAAATGTAAAGCTGCAAAACATTTTCTGTTAAAGACAAGAAAAAACCCACATTGCTATGATTTGAGATTAGAATACAGCCATTGTCTCTCTGGTGTGTCATATATGGAAATACTGAATATAATCTTAAAAATATTCAATATTATTCTACATTTCTATATTATTTCTGTATAAAATGATTACCTGTTAAATTAAGCAGGCAGAAGGCATTGATCTGTGAGACATCAGTCAATAACAGATAAGGAACTGTACAACACTTGTAAAGACCATATACAAATCCAGTTACAGAGTGTAGTACGTTGAAAGAATTACAACATTTCTAACATTCATTTTTATTTCCCTCATCTAATATACAAAGGTGATGCTCTAGAGCCATTACTGGACTAATGCAATACCAACCAAGTTAGAATAATTGAAAAGGAATTATAATACCAAAATAATTAAATAGAAGGAAACAGCATGGAGGAGACAAATTAATACAAAATACAGTGAATAAAATACACAGAATCTTTGCTTTGCCTGTGAGTTGACCTGCTTGTCAAACAGTGCCATGGTGAAGGTTTCCTCCAATTCTCACTTTCACTCTTCTCTGCTTCCTTGGGCATTTTTTGCTATTTTCCCCTTGTTTAGGTGCCAACTCCACACCCTGTATTGTCTTTATATACTGACTATATAATACTATAGACTGTCTACCTTAACAAAAGGTGTCTCTGTATCTCTGTGTCTGTCTCGTTGCTATGTCTCAGTCATTCCAACAGATGGCACATCGCAAACATTTGTAGTAATAAAAAGCGTTGCATTTGACATTGCAACATATGCCGCATCACAAACAATAACACTGCTTTTACAAATCCATTACCAAATGGCATAGAACTGAGACATATGAATTGCATCTGTCATTCTAACAGATGGCACATCACAAACATTAACACTGCTTTTACAATTTACATAGGAAATGGTATATAACAGAGACATATGCATTGCATTTGTTATTCAAACAGATGGTGAATAACAAACATTTGTAGTAATAAAAAGCATTGCATTTGTCATTCCAACAGATGGTGCATCACAAATATTAACACTGCTTTTACAAATCCCATACCAAATGGCATATAACAGAAACATATTCATTAAATTTGTCATTCCAACAGAAGGAGCGTCAGAAACATTTGTAGTAATAAAATGCATTTCATCTGTCATTCCAACAGATGGCACGTCACAAACATTAACACTACTTTTGTAATTTCCGTACCAAATGGCATAACAGAGATATATGCTTTGCATTTGTCAAAAATGCGTCACAAACATTAGCAGTAATAAAAAGGATTGAATTTGTCATTCCAACAGATGGTGCATCACAAATATTAACACAGCTTTTACAAATCCTATATATAATGGTATATAACAGAAACACATGCATTGCATTTGTCCTTCCAACAGATAGCACATCACAAGCATTAGTTGTAATGCATTTTATTACCATTTGTAGGAATGTCAGATGGAAAGCATTTTATTACTAAATGCATTACATTACAAAACACATTCAATAGATGGTGCACTGTAAATAATTATGCTGAGAACTATGTTGATTACTTAAATTTCAACCTGTCTTAGCTAGTAGACTATAAAAGGGCAGTGCATATTTGTACAGTATATTAGTAATATAAATATAATTAGAATTATTAACATACTTTTCATGAATCTTGAAATAATGTTACATTCTAGTTTATTATTATATGTAAATGGTTAAGGGACTACAAGGAAAAAAGTACCGCTTTTATTTATATGGTATTTAAAGTCAAGCTTTGTGATATTTTGAAACTTACTAAGTGTATATAATTATCAGCTTCACTGTTGACACTTGGCAGATCTTAAGCAAGCGCCATGTGAGGTTTGTTTGAAAACTCACAAGAAGCTCCTTTATTCATAAGGCTGTAAAGGCTGTGTTTAGGAACCACTGATGCATTTCACTCTGCTTGAGGCTTGTCAGTGAGAAGAAACATAAAGGAAGCAGTGGCAATTTCCTAATTTTTAAAGTTCTGCTTGGTGCTCTGAACATGTAAGTTATTATACTGTGAACTATCACTGCTTTCAGTGTTTAAATTGGAGCTGATGTGCAACTCTAAATTGGCTCAGGGTGGGTGCATGTCTGAGTGTGCCCTGCAATGGATTAGCTCTAACTCAGGCACTCATTGCTGTTAGCTAACTGTGACCATTGCATGGATAAGTGGATGAAAACATGATATAGGTAGTTTTCCCATCCCCAAATATTAAATAATATTACTTTTCATATAAAGTTTAAATATTAACAAGGTCTGACAGAAAGCAAGCTTCTAATTATGATAAACTGTTTCCAGCCAAAAAGTCTTCAACAGAGACCCCTATTAAACATTATCACGTATGTGCGTCACCCTCAGAGTTACTCACAGGTTCTACAGTAGTTCTACCCAGGTAGGAGAGGGGGAGCTGCAGGTAACTATGTTGTCTTCCTTTTTCCTCCACAATGAGGGCAACTGACTCCACCCCTTTCAAAACCCTAAGCCTTAAAAGCATGACTGCTCGGAAGCGGGCGCCACTTCATGACCAAACAGCCGACAAGTCAGAGCTCCCCTATTACCTGAAAAGAATGGCATCGCCCAGAATTCTAAGGAGGCCATCTTTGGTTATCACTTTGATGCCATTGTGCGCTAGGTTACTTGAAATACTATTTGGACATAAATGGAGGCGGATGGGTTGGCGTCGCAACATTTATTTTGCCGCAACCTGTCAATTCTCCTGGATGACCACAACATATAAATGACTGCTGCATGTGGGGAAAGCACATTGCATTTGTTATATATTAACATAACCTGCTGAAAGGGGAAAACCTTTCTGTAAAATCAGGTTATACTGTATGTTGTGTAAGAAGTAGCCCAGCCACAGACAGACAAGACAACGCAGTGTCCACAACACACACATTTATTTATAGGAATATGTGCAACACTATTTACAGTTCACAGTCCTTGGTTCTCTCGGCCGCCTCCACTCCTGCCACGCAAGCTCCGTCCTTCTTCTACCCAACTCCGGCTCCCTGATTGGAGTGAGGTGGCCCCTTTTAAACTGTCCTGGATGTGCTCCAGGTGCCTGGTGATAAACTTCCAGCAGCACTCCGGTAGTGTGGCGGAAGTGCTGCCCTTGCACCCAGAAGCACTCTGGGCATAAACCATCCTTGGTCTGTCAGCACTTCCTGGTGTCCCGGAAGTGCTGTCCCCCAGGGATCAAGGACAGGCCAGGTACCCAGGGAAAAGAAGTGCTGCTCTCCCAGTTCCTCCTTCCTCCAGGCATCCCAGTGGGGCAGGGTTCCTGGCCATCTATCACACTGCCCCTCCCCCAGCTGAAGGCCGTAGAGCGAAACGGACCATCCCGCAAGGGCTGTCCTTCGACAGGTTGGGGCGCCAGCCTATCCTGGGTCACAGTTTCGCCCTGAAAAAGATAAACACAACAAAGGCGGGGAGGCGCATCCTCGACGCCACTCCATGGCATCATCCGACAGCGTATATGGACACCGCCTCCACCTGTGACCACTGTTATAGCAATTAAAGCACTGGCGCTTCCCTCCATGTCCCCGTGCCCTCCGGACATGGCAACTGGATGGGTTTCTGTGCTCCGCCTGGTTCCCAGTCAGGCTCAGGGCTTCCCTCTACACCCGCAGAGGGCGGCGCTCGACAGCAGGTGGACACACGGGCCCAGCCTGCCCCTTGTCAGGACGTCCAGTCCTCTGTCTCTGGTTCCTCCTCCTTCTGTGAAATTTGTGAATTTCCCCTTGGGATTAATAAAGTATCTATCTATCTATCTATCTATCTATCTATCTATCTATCTATCTATCTATCTATCTCTCTTCTACTCTGGGACGCAAAGATGGTCTGGGTATCCTTATGGGATAAAAAGAGACCCCACGCCATCTGCGTCCCTGTGGACCTCAGCCGCCGGCTTTTGGAGCAGTATGCTTCGGCAACCGGCACTCACCAGCCAGTTCCTTGCAAACCTCCGCACCAGACTCGCCCCTACAGCATAATCGACCACTCGCCCCGCGTCCACTGTAGGAGGCCTGGCTACTTGGTGACCGGAACTAAATGATACCAGCCCCACTTAGCTCAGCCGTCCTCTTTCATGTGCAATACAGGTTTCACTTACCTTAAAGCACTGCGCCGCTCTGCCTACTCTCGTAGCGTTCTCAGAATTGCGAGCGCCTTCTCCTCCATCTTCTGGATGGTTTCTCGGAGGCCGCGGATCACCAGTGAAAACGACTGGATGGGCTGAAGGACCTCCTCCAGCTCACGTATGGCCGCAAGCACAGAAATGAAGTCAGCCGGCAGAGGACTCGCATACCACTTGCCCTTACCTGCCGGCCCTGAGCCACACCTACACTGCGCTACCCGCACAGACTCAGTCGGGTTCTCTGAGGAGGGGGAAAAGTTCACCGCCCCTGCTCGCATTATGCTAGGTGCAGGGCCCCGTTACACACCCCCTGCCCCCTTACCTGCGTCAGACGGGACCTCCACGGCCTTCGCCGCAGCCTGCTTCCTCAGGCCACTCCCCACGGGCTGGGACTCCAGGCGCTCCTTATTAAACCGGGATCTTCTCTGCAACAGCAGGCTCTGGTCCTCCTCAGATTTCGCCCTGCCATCAGCTCCGGGAGCAACGTCCTCCGGCCAGCCAAACACCTCCGGATGGCTTCCCCTACGAGGCAGGCACCCGGACAAATGCGACACACACTCCAGGACTACCCTCACCTGGGTCCAGTACCTACCTTGGGAAACTTCTCATCCAGTGGCAGCTTCCATGGCCTGCCTGCTTCTTTAGGCCCACTGATCCTGTCGTCAGCAACAGGCTTCTTTGGGCCGCCCGCTGTCGTCAGGCCGCGCCTGGCCGTCTTCTTGCCCATCGGGAGGTACGGTGTCCCCTGGGTCCTAACGTGACCAACCACAGGACTGTTGTTCTTACTAAACGTGTGGGTGTCATCCTTGACAGTACTTTATCCTTTCAGTCCCACATCAATAACATCTCCCGGTGTGCATATTTCCACTTGCGTAACATTAATCGTAATCGCCCCTCCCTCACTTCCCACACCACTGCTATCTTGTTCATAGCCTGGTCACTTCTCGTCTCTATTATTGCAATTCCCTTTTCTTTGGTCTTTCTCACAAATCTCTTTATAAGCTTCTGAGGGTCCAGAATTCAGCTGCCCACATCATTACTAGAACCCCCTTTATTCACCATATCACTCCCATCTTGCAGCAGCTTCACTGGCTTCCAGTTAAGTTCCACATTCAATTGAAAATTCTTCTGGTAACTTTTAAGGCTATCCACACCCCTGCCCCTCCATATTTGTCTGACCTCCTCCATGTTGCCATTCCCTCTCATACCCTTAGATCAGGCGTGTCGAACTCCAGGCCTGGAGGGCTGCAGTGGCTACAGGTTTTCATTCTAACCCTTTTCCTAATCAGTGAGTAGTTTTCACTGCTAATTAACTCCTTTTCCCTTCATTTCAATAACCCTGTTTTAAGGATTCAGTCCTCTGATTTGATTTGTTTCTTCATTAAATGGCAGCCAAACAGAAATGAGACGTGAAACAAGCCAACAGATGACCAGCTAAACTGGGATTTCAAATTCCAACCAATTTCACTCCAACCAGTCCCTTAATGAGAAGCTGATTCTTCTTGTTAATTAAGCCCGTTATTTAATTCAATGGCTTGTTGCTGCTCTCATTCTGCCACAGCAGACATTTCCAAATCTGTTGATTTTTCTGTTTTTTCTGTTATATGGTGGCTTGTTTGATGTCTCATTATTGTTAGACTACTAATTAAGGAAAAAGAGATAATTAAGGGGCCTGAGTCAAGTTAATTAAAACTAAAGCAAAAGAAGTTAATTAGCAGTAAAAACGGCTCACTAATAAAGAAGATGGTTAGAATGAAAACATGCAGCCACTGCGGCCCTCGAGGACCGGAGTTTGACACCTGTGCCTTAGATCCTCTTCCTCCATCCACTTGACTGTCCCCTTAGTCCATCTTACCACTATGGGGAGCAGAGTATTCAGTTGCTCTGCTCCCCAGCTCTGGAACTCACTAACATCTGAGCTTAGAAATATTGAATCATTTTCACTTTTGAAATCTAAAATTAAAACTCATTTGTTTAAGACTGCTTCTCTTTGATTACAATTGCTCTGTCTGATTTTAATTTTTGTATTTTAGTTTTGTTTATAATCTGTGTTTTATCTATTGTTCGGTGTCCTTGAGTGTTTAGAAAGGTGCCTACAAATAAATTAAATGTGTATATATATATATATATATATATATATATATATATATATATATATATACGTAGTATATGTGGCCAGGAAGCAGACTGTGTGAGACAACCAGGTGGGCAACCCCTTTTAATAATCAAAAACATAAAAGACAGTCGTCAAAATGACTCAAACAAAATACAGTGTTTCTTTCTTTGTCTGTATTGAGACAAAAAACACTCAGGAGCTCTGTCCCAGGCAGGTATCACACACCATGCTGGAGTGTCTCAGCTTTACTGGGCCCGATAGGGGCCGAGACATTTTTGCCTGTGGAGGTATTCTCATTGGGCATCCTTTCCAGGCTGCAGAGGAGGAAGGAGAAGACAAAGTTAGTGTCAGCATCCCATCTATATATATATAGTGAGATATGGCCGGCTCCCAGGTGGAGCCCTCCCTGCAGCATGGAGGTGCCCCAAATGCAAGCAGGGAATTATGGATGATGGAGTTTTCCTTTACAACCCTGCTGGATACTCCGGGGGCTGCTAGAAGGCGCTGCAGGGAAGAGCAGTGACTATTTTCCCTACACCCCAGAAGTACGTCCCAGTCACATGGACAGAAGGAATGACATGCTTCCGGGATGAAAAAGAAGAGTTTTGATCTGACCCGGAAGTGCTAAGAAGTCACATGGATTGAGGGTTCAGAAGCACTTCCGGGTCACGGACTATAAAGGACTCTGGGAAATCCCAGACGGACGAGCTGCATTGGGAGGCAGGGTGGCTAAGCGTCTGGGAGAGTAGAGGATTATTTGATTATTGATTATTGGTTATTTGTATAAGTATTGTGGAGCGGAAGATGCTTTGTGCACTGTATTATTATAATAAACCATTATTTGAACTTTTATCTGGTGTCTGACGTCTGGTCTGAGGGATCAAGGGGTCGACAGTGCCTCTATCTGTCACAATATATACGAGGGGGGGGCCCAAAAATAACCGGAAATAAATAAATAACCTAACAACAACAAAATTCCGGTTATTTTTGGGTCCCCCTGTGTATATATATGTATATATATATATATATATATATATATATATATATATATATATATATATATATATATATATATATACAGGATATGGAAGTGAAGGTCTGTGATACGGTTTGCATATTAGCAGCTGGAGATCCACAAAGGGAGAAAAAATGAATCACGTATCATAAAGTAGTTTTTATTCCTGAGCTTTCAGCCCCTACCCCCCCCCCCCCCCCCCCCCCAACGAATTGTGCTACTGTATATATTGCCTTTGATTCTTGTAAGTCTAAGCATTATCTTCTGATGAAAGCTCCTGGTAGGGGCTGATTCATTTTTTCTCCCTTTGTGGATCTCCAGCTGCTAATATATATATATATATATATATATATATATATATATATATCTATATATATTGTCAAAGAAGAGACAAGTGAACGACAAAAAGAGTTGGGGCTGCAAAAGAGTTAAGTGTTATGTACATTTGAGTACAGATTTGAGTCCGGAACAGAACTATCTTGATGAGGCAAAGATGACGGTTTTAAAGGAGAGAACAGAAAGTGATGTCATCAGGCCTGGAATTGGAAGTGGTGTCCTCAGAACTAGGCAGAATTTCCCGTAATTGATTTGCAGTGGAAAGAGAGAAAAGGTCAGTACATTTTGCCACCCCCTGGTGTGGTGTGGAAATATCAGGCCCTTTAACTGCCTCCCATGCTGTCCTAGATGGAATAGTCTAGGAGAAGAGAAGTGTAGAGAGCAGAAAAAGGGACACAGTCATAAATCAGGCAAAGGCTGTAACCAGGAAAGAAAAAATAATAATATAAAAAAATAATTGAAAACCAAAAATCAGAGTTGAAGAAATATAGCTTAGGATCTTAAATTAGGAATAATGAAGACAGTTTTTAGGGTTGATAACCTCAACCTTGGATAACAGTGGGATATCAGGGACAACCTTTTGTCCTATTACTTTGATGACGTCACACGCACAAGAGTCTCTGGGTCATTACCAAGGTGGCATGAAAATAAATGATGCTGACTGTAAAGAAATTAAAACAGTGTTGGATAATATACAAAAAAGATTTTAGATAATTGTATGTAAGGTCTAACTAAAAAACAATTTCAATATTCTACAACCTAAACAGCAAATCTAAAGCATAATAATCCAAGAATCACAAAAGAGAAGATGGTAAGAAAAAGCCAGGCTTGACAGCAGTCAAAGAACCAAGAAAGCACAAATCATCAGAAGAGGAATCGAGAAACACTTAGTTAAGATAGATATCTGATTGATTGAAGATATGGAAAGTCAAGAAAATGACCATTCGACCACGTTAAGAATTTTATCTGTTTTAAAATATTATTTTGCTAGTCTTCCTGTAACTTCCTTAGTGTTGTGTTTATCCCAAGAAAAAGTAGCCAGAAAATTTAATTTTCTTCAACAAGAGAAAAGTGTTGCTATGTGTAACAGAAACATGTCAATACCAAAATGTCAAAAGGAAATCAATAGGAAATGTATGTGTAGTGTCCACTGCTGATGCAGATTCAGTACACAATGTTTGTGTGATATATTTCAAAGTAGTCCCCAATGCACGGCCCGATGTTTCAGTTGGGACAGTAGAAGTGCGCTTTTTCTAATAATATGTTTTTAATATTGCTTGTTCATGACAGGGTAGAATATCAGTGCCTAACCTGCATGATTGATGCACCCCTTGTATTATTGCAGGCTATCACAGTGCAAGGCTTTGATTTCCATATTTCACCTGACATGACCATTGACAGTTTTTGCATTGTGAGCAGTGCTTAGGGGCCTAACATCTTGCTTCTCCTTGCACTTGATCATAATTATTTTGCCTTTTTGTCACATAGCTACTGTCACACCATGGTGAAGTTTCACACAACACAACCAAATTGGACATCACATTAATACTGTGGAATATCATGCATCAATTTCACTTGTCATGTCGACGTCTGATGACCAATTCACCTCTTCATCACCATTCAAATAATGGTTCCATTTCAGCTCATTCTAAAACTGCGTTTACAGCTTTTTGTTTGCCATTTTGTTTTTCGTTGGATGCTCTTCCCCACTCATGAATATTTATGAGTTATGATAAACTGGCAGAAAGCATAGAAATATCCCTACCACTACCACTAGATGGCAGAAAAAGTCTGTTCAGAGAGTTATTCAGACACAGCTGGGTCGTTACATTTATTGTCCAAAACAACAACCAAAAAACAGATACAGTAAACCCTCGTTTATCACGGTTAATCTGTTCCAGACTCTACCGCGATAAATGAATTTCCGCGAAGTAGGAGTCTTTATTTATAAATCGAATATTTTCACAGTTAGAGCATAGAAATCCTGTTTACAGCCTTCTAAATATGTTTTTTAACATTATTAGAGCCCTCTAGACATGAAATAACACCCTTTAATCAAAAGTTTAAACTGTGCTCCATGACAAGACAGAGATGACAGTTCCATCTCACAATTAAAAGAATGCAAACATATCTTCCTCTACAAAGGAGTGCTCGTCAGGAGCACAGAATGTCAGAGAGAGAGAGAGAGAAGCAAACAATCAAAAATCAATAGGGCTGTTTGGCTTTTAAGTATGCGAAGCACCACCGGACAAAGCAGCTGCAAGGAAGGGAGCAATGTGAAGGTAGTCTTTCAGCATTTTTTAGAGGAGCGTCCGTATCCTCTAGGCCAGTGTGCGAACAGCCCCCCTGCTCACACCCCCTCCGTCAGGAGCAGAGAATGTCAGAGAGAGTGAGAGAGAGAGAGAAAAGCAAACAATCAAAAATCAATACGTGCTGTTCGGTCTTTCAAGTATGCGAAGCACCGCGTGGGAAGCATATCTTATATCATTGAGGAGTTTTATTTAATACGTAATACGTGCTCTGGTTGGGTAGCTTCTCAGCCATCTGCCAATAGCGTCCCCTTGTATGAAATCAACTGGGCAAACCAACTGAGGAAGCATGTACCATAAATTAAAAGACCCATTGTTCGCAGAAATCCGCAAACCAGCAAAAAATCTGTGATATATATTTAGATATGCTCACATTTAAAATCCGCGATGGAGTGAAGCCACGAAAGTCGAAGCGCGATATAGCGAGGGATCACTGTACTCTTTTGCATACATGTCCCAAAAAGTGGGGTTTAAACTCAAATCAAAAAGTAGCTTGGCTAGTTAGGCAGAAGCAAGATCACTGTACCTGAACTCCATCTTGCCAGAAATGATGCCTCCTTCCAGGAAGCATGTGCTTTAATGGAGGCTGAACCAGAAGGGGTGGAGTCAGTTGCCCCTCACTGGGTGGTTTCTCGACACTGTTGAGAGAGAGAAGGGTGAAGACACAGCGATAGCTCCCCTTTTAGTCTTCATGGGTTATTACATTCCTCAGCAGAGCCTATCAGGAGATCCTCCAATTTGCATGTGTGATAATATTTACACACACACACATTTTTATTTTAATTTCTTATAGGTTCATCTATGCTCTGACCACTATCCACAACCACAGGAATAAAGTCTACTTGCAAACGTCCACTTACTACTCTTACATTTAAGTCCCATACCACAAAAATTGATTCAGGATTTCCACTGGATTGCAGACCTCTACCACAGAGGTCTTTAGGCTTGAATACACAGGGTACAATGAGGGTGGTAAGACTGGTAAGAGGTTACAGATTAACAGTTGCAGTAGTTTTAACATTTCTTCCTATTCACTATTAACAAAGGAACCTAAGTGGTTAATTAGTATCTCTTATGTTAGGTATATGAATATAAATTCTTATTGTGTTTGCTATAAAAATTTCAAAACATATTAACATACAATATAAAAAGAACTATTAAGTGCCTATCCATCAACTTGCCCATTTCTGCCTGTAACTTTTCTAGCAAATTTAGCAATTGGGACAATGATTAGAAATGACAAGCATAAAACATATGCTATTGTGCAACCAGAACTGTTGTATGTACCATATATACTCGTGTATAAATCAGGTCTTGAAACCCGAAAAATCAATTATAAAATCAAACCTGACTTATATGTCCGTTCAAAAATACAACACTTAGATTTTTTTTTTAACATCTTCTTGCTTCCTCCAATCTCACATCAGTTTCTCAGACGCATCGAATTTTGTTGCAGAAGCGCAGTTACCAATTTCTTTCGCTACTTCAACGATGTTTAATTTAAAACCAGCTTCATTTTTCTTCTGATCGAATGCTCCATCGTACATAAGGGATGCTCTTACAATAAAGGTGTATGAGGGTGTGAGATACAAAAAACACTAAACAGTGCAATCGTCACTTTGGAATTGTTTGGTTATTACCGTGTGGTCACGTAGGCGCAATACATAGAAAAAATAAAAGGCAGTGTGCTCCGAGGTTACTCTCTCAGGTGGGCGTTAGCATATCATAATCTCTTGGACCAATAGCGTGAGTTTTTCCCATTCGACTTATGTGACCAACATTATAAAATATGGGAAATTATATGGTAAAATCAAGCACTGACTTATCCGCGGGAGAACTTAAATGCAAGTATATATGGTACCTCAGTATCCAATTTGTGAGATCTGAGCACTGTTATGCCTCCAGTTTTTTTTGTTCTGGTTTTTGTTTCCTTAAATATTTTTTCCTTCAGACATCATCTTCAAATTGTATGTCTGCGTTGATAATCTTTTGTAGCAGCTGAAAGTCCTGATCAGATGTTTGTTCAGCATTCAGATTTTTTGCCTTTTGAAGGATCCAAATTGCTTGACTATTGTCAATTTGGAATTCTTAAGTATGTTAGTAGATATTGTGATACAAATCATTACACTGCTGATACAGTAATTACAAGGTTTTTATCTGCCCCGACTCTTTCCTTCTATTGTCAGAGGCACCATGTAGCAGGTGTCCACAAATTAACATATTTTTTTAAAAAAGCATAAACCTCACATAGATGCTAAATCACTAAAAGCTTAAATCATGCTCTATGTAAAATTCTGCAGAGAAGGACCAATAGCATAACCCATCCATCCATCCATTATACAACCCGCTTTATCTGAACTACAGGGTCACGGGGGTCTGCTGGAGCCAATCCCAGCCAATACAGGGCGCAAGGCAGGAAACAAACCCCGGGCAGGGCGCCAGCCCACCACAGCCTATAGGATAATTTTCACATAAAACAAGATAAATAAATTGCCATCAGGAAGAATAATCTTGATTTCAGGCGTACTGTTAGCACTTTTCTCATTTGGCTTCCAGCATTCCAGTCATTCAAATGAGAAATAGATGCAGTGTTAATTTTTACTGTGTGACGGGCGGCCAGGTCCCATACCCGGCCGGGACGCTCCTACTGCATATGTTCCAGGGGAGCAGCCATGGGCTCCTCAGTACCTCCCCTGGGACGCTTGGTGGCAGCCTCCCTGGTTGACGATGGTGCCACTGTTTCCCGCAGGGTTCCATGGGAGGTGGAGTTCTCCACAACCCTGTGGGGATCTGGGGTGGCCGCCAGGGAGTGCTGCATGGATCCCGAAGCCAACCGGGACACCTCTACAGCCACGCCCAGAAGTGCAATTATCAACAGGTGATCAAGCACCTGGAGCACTTCCGGGTGGGCTACAAAAAGGGCCAGCATCCACCACTCAGGAGCCAGAATCGGGAGGAAGAGGACGAGGTTGCCTGGGAGGAATGGTGGTGCCAAGGTAGAGAGGATTGTGATTTATCAAAGTCAAAGTCAAGTCAAAGTGAACTTTATTGTCATCTCAACCATATACAAGTATACAGATAGACGAAATTGCAAAGCTCAGGGTCCACAGTGTAACAACATGATGTGCAAATAATAATTTAAAAATACAATTAAAATTTAAATTAAAATTAAAACACAAACAAGACAAGACATTGTGCAAAGACAAGACAAAGACAAAGAAGTAGCAGCAATATTGATGTGTAAGATATGTAATATAATAAATAAATAATAAATAATAGATATAGATAATACAGAAATCATCAGTGTACGATAATATTTGTTTAAGACGTGTAAACAGTGACAGGTCAGAATGTTTCACAGCAGAAGGATAACAAGAGTGTCAAAATACTTAAAGGTCAGTATGAGATTTTCAATTCTCTACCCGCACACTCGTCTTTGCAGGACAGTGGCTCACATGTATAAAAGTTCTGTTTTTAGCGGTGGTTGAGGCCGTGTGGATGGTCCCAGGGGGCAGCCTGGTGTTAAGGAGTCTAACAGCTTGGGGGTAAAAACTCTCCTGCAGCCTGGCAGATCTGACTTTGATGCTGCAGTATCTTCTCTTGGATGGCAGAAGTGTGAGAAGTCCATGTGAGGGGTGTAAGGGGTTTTGCACAATGCTGCAGGCCTTGCAGACACTGCGTTTGTAAAATATGTCCTGTAGTGAAGGGAGAGGCACCCCAATAATGTTCTCTGCTGTCTTCACTTATATTAAGTGCTTTTGGGACTGTGTTATGGCTGGGGGGTTCACGGGGAAGACATGCCCTCCAGCTGAAGAAAAATAAAAGTCTTGTGTGTTTTTACATGTGCCTCTGAGTGAGTTTGTGCCGGGTCGGGCGCTATATAGCACCTTTATCACAACTGGCTGTAAGTGACCACTCAGCCAGGCAGATGTATTGTACGTGTTTTTAAGAGAGCTAACTAAACCAAAGTTTTAACTGTACAAAATGAGATGTAGTATTTCATTGATGTATGCTTAACATAGTGTAACCAATCTGGCAGAAAAAGGCTGACAAGTGTGTAGAAGTTTATTGAATTGCTGATCCTACCCAATGGATCCATTAATGCATTTACTGTCATGCGGCTCTCCTTCATCCATTCCTGAACACTTTAGGACCTGGACACACATAGACAAGACAAACAAGTGATGGAGATGGTCAGCATCCACTAAAATGAAGATGTCAAAAGGCCTCCTAGTACAGGGAGATTCACTCAAAGAGGCCCCGAATATTCTGTAATAACTCTCGCTAGGACGAAGCAATCTGAACGAAACAACGTGCAATGTGCTCCTCAGTATATGGGGCTTCGAACAAGTCAGGATGCCCCTGCATCGGAGCAATGAGGTAGGCGTCAGACAGCCATTGTGACGTTTAACCTCCGTTTGCAGCTTCTGAGTGCATACCACCTGTACCCCTTCACTCACTCACTCGACTTCTCTTCAGGATGGTGGTGTACAGTATTGAGCAGTGCGTCTTCATGGTGCGAACCTATTGGGTCACTAATTTGTTTAAGCGATGTCAGAATCAAATGGAGTTAATGGACATTTACTTCCAGCCAGATGGAGTAATGTGTCACACATCGGCAAGGAGCATGGCAGAAATTTAGTCCTTCTTCGGCAACAGGGTAATTTCAAAGGGGCTTTGGCCTCCACGGTTGCCAGATCTGACACCACCAGACTTCTTCCTTTGGGGAAAAGTTATCGGAACAAGCCTTGCACTGTGGAAGATTTGAGGAAAACATCCAACGTGAAATTGCTGCTATTCGTCCTAAGACGCTTGGTGATACATTCAGAAACATGGAGTGCCGCGTCAAAATGTGTCTGGTAGAAAACGGAAACCACTTCCAGCATTGCATGCATTGCAGTCGATTACACATACGTCAAGGTATATAGTGTATTTTTTTTGGTTCAGATTGCTTTATCCTAACAGAAGTTACAACAGAATATTCTGGGCCTCTGTCGAGTGAATCTCCCTGTATAGTTGCCCACTAAACAACCCTGTCAGACATTTTAAACCGGGGATAAGGGGATCAGTCAGGATCCCGCAACAAAGGCTGTGTCTATCCTTGATGTCTGCTACAGCACTCCCTCATGTAGAAATGAACCCCAGTCTTTACAGCTGCTCTTCAGGAGGAACACTCAAGAAACCTAATTACTTGGGCTGAGGGTGAAGGATTAGGCAGTTCAGGCAGCAAACTCTAATTAATGAAACAGGCAAATAGGGAGAAATAACAAAAGTGAGGCACATTTAACCAAGAAACAGATCCTACAGTGTTCTAGTACCCTCGTGGCTATGAACAACTTGATCGCCTCCAGCTATTGGTCTCCAGGCTTCCTTTTTTTGTTTAAAGAAGATATAAAACTGGTGACAGAACAAGGCAGTTGCATTGCAGTAGGCATAATATTGGTGAGAATTAAATAAAAGAGTGGGTGGTAGAGGCTTCTGACAGATTGTTCTGGGGGAGAGCCGCATTATGCTTTTGTATTTCCAGAAGAGACTGGTGTCAGGGAGTTTAATTACAAGATGAGAGGATTGGGAGCCGATTATGAAACACAAGCTGCAGTCCTCAGAGGGGTATGGGCAGGATCAGAGGATATAAAAAGGACCCAGTAGGCCTTCCTTTATGTGCAGACAGGGAAGGCTGCCAGAAAAGAATAATATTTGTGTTCAGCTAGAAAGGCCGTATTTTCATAAGCCTTTTAATCTTTATTTTCATATTGTGTTGCCTTTTTTTATCCTTTCTGCCTTATTGATGCCTTATTTATAAAGGTATCAGCTTGAATCTTTGGTCTCTTTAACTTTAATCTCCACCTGCTCAGCATTACTTTAGCTTCCTTGGTCTTATTATCTATAAATGGATGCCAATGCACAAAATGACTTGTTTACCTGAAACATACCACATAAATTCAGCTTTTAATAACAGATATCAAGTTAAAACAACTGGACGGATTTTCTTCAGGTAAAACAATCAAATTAATTGACGAGCTTTTATTTAGTTGAACTGTTGCTTCCTCATTGTGCAACACTGACATCATCTTCTAAGTGTCAAAGTTCTACACAGAATATATCTCTTAATGCTGCTCTGCTACTTTCTTATTCTAGTTTGTACCCATAAACTGTAGTTGTTCTGGATTTTATATTTATATTATACTAGCCATGTGCGCCCAACTACGTCGCGCGTGTTAAAGTTGTCTGTGAAGGGCTCCCTGTTTAAACGCGGCTGCCAGTCGTGAACTGGGCCCTTCGTCGCACAGCATTATGATTTTTTATAAGGGAAACAAAATTACAAAAGAAAACCCTTGGACATTGATTCGATAGGAACGGCCTACTCGGAATCACTGTCCGAATAGTAATTATGTGGTGGTGTAGGAGCATTTCTGCTTCTCTCCGTTCACAGTCCATCTCGTTTTCATGATGCTGTCGTTTCCTCTCACGATCTCTTCTCAACCTTTCTCCAATCTTGCAGGTTGCTTTGTGGCAATCCAAAGAGTAAGGCAATATACACGGAGCAATGGTTATAAAAGGGGGACACATAGGTATCCAGGCTCTTTAAAGCATAAATAGGGATCACTTCACTGACATGTGAGCAAGCCACGGTACAACTGTGAGACGCACAGCACTCGCCGGCTACAACGTAACAATAATAATTTCCGGAATGTGCTGTTATGTTGTCATTCATTTTACCCACTGTCTTTCTTTCAGTCATATGTTACGTAGGCACGTACCTTTTATCTTCGGCAATCTCATTCTCTAACCAGACCTCAGGAGCTAACCAGCGTAACACTGTCCACCACCCCTTTCGTTATTCCAGCACATTGTTGACATCCGTGAGTAACAACAACGTACTAAACTGGACGGTGGTCTACGCATGCATGGAATTCGCGGACAAACAAAGATCAAGATCCAAATGAAGATTATATATAATTAGTTAATTTAAAGCGCAACAATTTGTTTAGTTTGAATGTCTGTGTTTTGAGGTGTGACTGGAGTACTACAGTCTTCAGAAGTATAAGCCTGGAGGAGATTCTTAATGCAATGCCTATGTTTTAGCTGTCTCTCTACTGCCATCTAGTGCTTCTTCTTCTAATTCATTTGCGGACAAACAAAGATCAAGATCCAAATGAAGATTATATATAGAGATGACCAAAAGCAGACGGCACAACTCACATCACCAGCTCCTTGTGAGGCCCATTGGAAACAAAGACACTATGAACCTTCCCTAATGAACACAGTGGTTGGACTATTAATGAAGGTCGCAACTTACTGAAATGGAAATGTCAAACCAAAGCTTAAACCGAAATGCTAGGACATAACCCATAGGCGACGCATCTCACCCCTGCCTAAGACACGTGAGAAATCGGCAAGGGCTACCTCCTGATGAATGAAGCAGGCTAAACAGGAAAGTTCAAAAACAACAACTACTGCAGCAATTATGAATGGCCACAATCAACACTGGAATGCTAACATGCCATGGCTGGGCCACCCTGAAGAATCGATGAGTTGACATTGGTTGCCTTTCAAAAGACAAAGTATTAGGGAAAGTAAGCAAAGAATTTTGGTGATGGATATAAGTTATATTATTATGATTTGATATCAAGGTGAAATGGGGTTTTGGTAGAGGTCAACAAGAAACTTGAAGACAGCACTGTTACAGTCAATTGAATCACAGACCGTCTTATCTCCCTAAGGATTAACACTAAGGAAGTTACATTGTGAGTATTACATTCTACTCACCCCTTGGGGGAATGACCTGATGTAGAGAAAGATGAGTTTTGGAAGATTTTGGACATGTGTATTCAATTGGTTGGTGCAGAAGAATATCATGTAGGCGCTGCAAAAAATGGCTGCCTACACTGGTGGCCATGGCTTTGATACCAGGAACAATGATGGTTGTTGCATCCTCGACTGTACCAAGACCCACAATCTGATCATCATAAACACCTACTTCAAGTAGCACCCCATGCATCTAACCACCTATGCCAGTGGTGGACATTCAACCCATATTAAAAAGTGGCTGCTATGGCATCACGACCGGAAAACTTTGACCAACATCAAAGTAATACCACACGATAACATCACCATTCAGCACCACTTGTAGGTCCCCTAAAGCACCTGCATGGTACACCACACACATCTTTTCTAAATTGTTTGTATTGGCTGTGATTTTATTGTATGCATTTAATATTAGAT
Source organism: Erpetoichthys calabaricus (assembly GCF_900747795.2). Taxonomy (NCBI): domain Eukaryota; kingdom Metazoa; phylum Chordata; class Cladistia; order Polypteriformes; family Polypteridae; genus Erpetoichthys; species Erpetoichthys calabaricus. The sequence goes on from NC_041402.2 coordinate 23,117,817, forward strand.
TACAATCTTTTTTTGCCCATTACAAAATCTCATTATGTTTTGTTACTGGATTGTGCTGTATAAAGCAAAAATTGATGAATGGTTTGAAATTTAGCTGTATTTACTTTTATTTAGTGCAGTCTTTCTCAACCACTGGGTTCTTGACCCACTTTGGTGTATGGGCTGCTGCCAGTGGGTTGCAAGTTGCATATATTTATAATGATAGTGGGTCGTGGTGGATAGCATCTCCAACGATCCTGCTCAATTCACCAAGGTGGACACAACCACTCTGAGGATCGTATTGGATTCACTAAGGGGGAAAACTCTGACAATTGCACTCAATTTTGTTGGTGCCAAACTTTCATAGGGAAAAGTGAGTCGCAACACCAAAAAGGTTGAGAAACACTGATTTAGAGTATATGGCAAATGTAATTATTTTAAAATGTAAGCTGAAAATCATATACAATTCAGGGCAGCATTGATTAGCATTGCTTCTTTATCTGATCCAGTATCCTGGGTGCAGATCCCACACCTGGAGGACATTTGTGGGGACTTTGTATGTGCTCCCTGTGCCTGCGTGGGTTTTCCTCCCTGCACGCCTGCTTTTCTTCCACATCCCAAACATATTTTTAGATATCTGCCAATTTCTAATTGGTTTTCAACTTGTGCAATGTAGGTACAGCTTTCCAGCTGTGAAATGACACAGGTGGACTGATAGAACCCAGAGCACTCTCCTGCTCATCTACTAGTGAACATTCAACAGTGGCTCTTAATGTCTCTAAAGCAGACGATCAGTCGTTCTTTTCTTTGATAGGACATCTTTCTTTTGCCCAATTTGTGGATGACCGGAAGAGTATTGTTCTCTTCCTAGTCTTCAGATCTCACCCGAGAACAGACAGATCTGGCTTACTCTCTCTCTGGTCTTGCCCTAGCTCCCGTCTATGCTGCAGACATACTTACTCCTCATAATAATATCATGCTGAATTATGGTGGATTTAGAATGTATACATACCCTTTTATTCTTTCTAAAATCATTTAAATTAATTTTTCCCCACATTAACAAACACTCAATACTCCAGAATAACAAAGCAAAAACAAGATTTCGGATTTTTTTTTACAAATTTGTTAAAAAATTAAAAAACTGAAATATCACAGTGATACAAGTATTCAGATTCTTCGCTATAACAGTTGAAATTTGACTCACGTGCATCTCCTTCTATTGATTATCATTGTGATATTTCTACACCTTGTTTGCAGTTTACCTAAGGTCAATTCAGATGATTGGATGGGATTAGGAAATGCACACCCCTGCCTCCAGAAGGTCCCACAGTTGCCAATGTGCATCAAAATAAAAACCAAGCCATGACATTAAAGGCATTGCCTTCAGAACTTACAGACAGGATTGTGTTCAAGCACAGATCTGAGTAAGGCTACAAAAATGTTTGTAGCAGTGAAGGATTCCAAGAGCACAGTTGTCTTCATAACTCCTAAATGGAAGATATCTGGAATAACCATGATTCTTCCTGGATTTTGCCACCCAGTCAGACTGATCAATCATGGTACAAGGACCATGGTAAGATCATGATGACCAAGAATCTGATGGCAACTCCGGCTGAGCTCCAGAATCATGCTGTGGTGTCAAAAGCTCAATCTCCGACAGTTAGTTTATTTTTTATTAATATTAAGCTTACATCTAAGCACTTAGATAGCACTTAGTTATTTGGATGACACCTTTATCCAAGGCAACTTACAGCATTTATAATACGATTGGTTGTATTTCTTCTGGTTTTTCAATTGGAGCACAGGCAGATCAAGTGACTTGCTCAGGGTCACTCAGTGTCAGTAGCAGGATTTGAACCCACAACCTCAGGGTTTGAGGTCCAAAGTCTTACCCAATACAATACACTGCCTCCTTGTGGTTAGCGAGGAGCACTACATGAAATTACTGTAAATTGAATTTTAATATATCTGTGACATTCGTGGGATTTTGTGAGGTGTGAAGAGATGTCATAAGGGTGCAAGCTATGGCTGACAGCTTTGCAAGGTCACAATGCATTTATCTTATTAAATTATGATAATAAAGATTTGTGAAGAACTGAAATTTTTTTTCAAGTACTGTATATATTTGATGACTATATTAATGTTTAAATAAGTTTCTCGAGCCAATTTAAAATTTGTACACTTAAAGACCTGGGTTTATTTTTAAGTGTTCTTCACACATAGCATACATTAATTTCAAATGTATTTCAAATTAAAATGGAATTCATAACAGATTTTGAATATCAAATGCTATTCATTATCTGGTATAATTAGATCAAGCAATGAAGAGAAAAGATCATTTTACTGACAAGTACTCTTCATAATACTTCCAGAGCAGGTTGCAATGTAAGTAACCTAAGGATTATTAATATGGCTTTTTTTATCATCTCAAAAGAATTAGCAGGAATTATATTAATTTCATGCAGTGTCTCTGTTTTCCATGTGTTTAATTGCCTGCTTGGATGCAGTGTATACTTCATTATAAAAGCTGTTCATGTCAAAAAACACTCCTGATTCTTGATGCTTTTTAAAGCACACGTATGTCGATACAAATACACTTTTGTGTAAAATCAATACAGGTGATGAAGGTAATCAAGCATATTGATTCCTTTAATTCTTTATTTATAGCTTTTATCATTTTAGTGTTGTAAATTTGGAACACTACTTTATGGTTGCTGCAGCCCAAAATAAAATGCCTTGTGAACTCAAAGGTGTCATAATAAAATCAACAGGGACGAAAGAGCACAGGTCGCACACAAAATATCAATATAACAGCAGACTAAAGCAAAATAGCCCCAGTGGTCCTAACAATGCAGGCCATTGCCCTGACTTTTAGGTGGAATGGCTTTTTTATATTTTTAATTTTCAATATTTAAAAAAAAAAACATTTCTATTTACTTCACTTTTATCTCTTTTTCCTTAGGCTTTTCCTCTTGTCTTCTATGAAACCTTTGCTTCAGCTCACCTCCTGCCTTTAGGCTTTAAGCTTTTAATCCAATACAGGGGTCCATTTTCTGCTCCTGGTTAAAACTGTGTCACATTACATGATATTATCACAATTTATAAATCACAATATTATAACATTAGAACAGTTTTGATGAGTACGGGCCACTCAGACCAACATGCTGGCCAATCCTGTTCACCTAGAAGTTCCATAAAGTTCTACCATCTTCCAGACTATTTGGTCATTTATTCAGTGTACACCCAGATAAACAGACTTGAGCTGGGAGAACTTCAGCAGCGTCGGTGGGCAGGATGGGATAGCAGGCTGCTTGACGCTTGTGCTTATTGACACATTTGCAAAACAAAGATGCTGATGGAAAGGTGCGAAGGTATTTAAGGCGGCCTGACATTACAGCTTTTTTTGTAGGCTTCAGGAATTTTAGTGTTAAACAATTTAGTAGATTCTGCTGATCTCAACATCAGTGGAAAACTGCTCCATAACCTTGGAGCAATGGACTGGAATGCACAATCTCCATACGTCTTTAGTCTGGTACGAGGAACCGAAAGGAGATCTGAGCGGATCTCAGAGCACAGCCTGAGGTGTAGTGGTGAACAACATTTGTGACCATTCACAGTACTGTAAGCGAAGACCAGAATTTTGAACTGGATTGATTTGATGTACTTTATTAATCCAAAGGGGAAATTGCAGGTCAGAGAGCAGGGTCAGCTATTGTACAGCACCACAGGAGCAATTTTAAGGCTTAAGGGTCTTGCTCAAGGGCCCACTAGAATAGAATCCTTTGTGGTAGTAGTGGGATTTGAACCGGCAACCTTCCAGATACCAGCACAGATTCTTAGCCACAGAACCACCACTTTGACTAAATTCCACTGGGATCCAATGTAGACAGAATAAAATTGGGGGTATGTGCGAATGTGTTAAAAGCCTGGCAGCTGCATTTTGAACATTTTGAAGATGAGACTGTTTTTAATCAGACAGGCAAAAAGGGAATTGCAATACAATAATCAAGACGTTTATGACATAAAAGCATGGCTAAGCATTTCCATCTCAGCCCTGGTAACAACAGATCTCAGCTTGGATAAGTTAGTGCAACATCCTCAGCGACTCAGTCACATCAGTCTGTGACTAGCCACTGCTAACTCAGACAGATTAGAATTTGTGTGAAATAGCAGAGGTGGGCTCTTGTTTGTTTGAGAGTTGACAGCCAATGAAGACTCAACTGAAAACACAGAACATGCACTGTGGCAACTAGAGAAAAGGAAAGCAGGTCATTTATGACCATATAAACAGAAGAAATGTTTCTGTCTCAGATTTCTTGTGTTTGACATGCTATAGCGGAATGCAAAAAGGATAAAGACATGCAGGGACTGTAGCTGAACTCACCATGTCTGGAAAATATTTGCACAACCGCTGAATGAACAGTTTCAGATACCTATTTGTCCACATCACAGTGGACCTAACTTGATCTAAACCAGGGGTCTCCAACTCCAGTCCTGGAGAACTCTTTTCTTAATTAGTGACCAGTTTTTGCTGCTAATTAACTATTTCCCTTTACTTTAATTGACTTTTCTTGAGACTCTGACCGCTGAATTGATTCTTTTTTTTTTCCTTAAATGGCACCTAAACATAAATTTGATGTGAAGTGAGCCAACAGATGACCAATTAAGTTGGGGCCTCAAACTCCAACAAACTTCACTTCATTCATTTTCTTAATTTGACGGCAATTCTCGTTGCTAATTAAACCCATTATTTAATTCCATGGCGCTCTTTCTGCCATGGCAGACAATTCCAAAACTGTTGATTTTCTTTTTTAAGAGCTCTGTCAAAATGTTTTGTGGACCTGAGCAGATCAACATTACTGAGGCCTTCACCTTTGTTTATTTTCAGTTATTGTGTGATGGACACAGGTTGTTGTTTATGCGTTGGTACATTTTGTGTCTTAATATTGTTTGGATGCTAATTAAGGAAAAAAGAAATTAAGGAACCTGAGTCTTAAGTTGTACATCAATTAAAATTAAGGCAAAGAGTTAATTAGCAACAAAATCTGGTCACTAAACAAAAAAAAGGGTTAGAATGAAAACCTGCAGCCACAGTAGCTCCCCAGGAATGGAGTTGGAGACCCCTGGTCTAAACACACTAACACCTTGGTAAAGAAGGCATGATAACGTCTAGACCACCTCAGATGCCGATTTTAGTCTGCCCTCCAATCACTAAAGAACTTCTACATATCCACCATTAAATGTATTCTGACAGGAAGCATTACTGCCTGATTTGGGAAAAGCACAGAGCAAGACCATAATGATCTGCAGAGAGTGGTGTGGTCAGCTGAACGTATCAATGGAGATCATCTACACCATTGCAGTCTTTCTTAATAGCTGTATGATGATCATGAATAACATGAGAGATGGACAAGAATTTGATAACAAGGCAAACATTCTCACTATACTCTCAAAGCTCTCCCACCAGCTGCAAAGCAAGTGGGTAGACATAGCTTGTGACACAGATGAAAAGGAAGGCTGATGTGGTTAACTTTCTAGACCGACAGGCTAAAGGGCTTTCACATCCTACACACCGTTTGGCCTATCAAAGCCATACACCCCAGGAGAAAAAAGAAAAGACCAATAAGGGAAAGGCCCCCCTGAAGTGTGGCCAGAGAGGAAGTACTTTACTTACAAGCATAACCAATGCTGCTAAAAAGGGGAGTTCAAGACACCTTGGTCAAGAGGTTTACAACAGCTGCTTGAGCATTCAAAAAACCTTGTGCATTTTACAATGAGCAGCACATTCTTGCAGGATGCTGCAAAATCAAAAAACTGCATAGACTCTTAGACCTGCTCCATCATCTGATTTTATTTGAGGCCATTTCATTGCTTTTTCTAAATACGCATCAGCTGTCAGTAGCTGGTTTTCATAATAGCTTTCAAACTGCTTCCTGGCTTTTCTGTAGCCTTCCTCTGGAGGTAGGTATGTACAGCCTTTAACAATTTCATGTGGAGAACCTTTAGTGAATTGTGCCAAGTAATCCAGTTTATTTCGTGGGCTTTCCAACACCTTGTCTACGGCGTGATCAAATGCCCTGATAAAGTCTATATAGGCCAATGGGTCACCTGCAAATAAAGGAACCTGTCTGTGTGGTACTTCGCCACACACTGCAGGAGATTCGTTTTACTTATCTCTTACTTGGGAAAACATTTTAGCAAATTCAGCTACTGCCTTCTGACTTTCGACTTAATTCTGTATGAGCCCATCCACTAACTCTTACCTGTAACTCTGCATCCCCTTCATCGGACCAGGAAAAAGAAATTTATAAGAGATACCAGCCAGCCCAACAATGGCCTCTGTTCTGTACTACAGTCAGGTAAATGCTTCTGAAGAGAAGCTTCCTCCCACACATCATACACATCTAGAATAAGGAAAGTGTCTAAAACTACATGATGAAGTTATTTTAATTATTATTTCTTTAGTATTGTATTATTAATCTCACATTTAAAATTCTGTTATTGATTTATGATATTTATAAAGTCAGGTATTATTGTTACTGTTCTTTTATATTCTTCTTAGGCACAGTCATCGGAGTTGAGCAACTAAGCATTTCACTACATATTGTTCTGTATGTACTGTATAATCTGCCACTGATGAATAAAATTTGATTTGATTTAATTTTGTGAAGCAAGACATGTTGTACTCTGACAGACTCAAGAATTAAACTTGTTTAGCCATGAGAAAAGAAGATGGTGTGGGGACCTAATCCAGGTCTTCCAAATTCTCAAAGGCAATGATAAAGTAGATCTAGCAGAATTCTTTCAACTTAAAAGTGAATTACTTACTCGAGGACATAAGTGGAAATTAAGGGGAAGTGCATTTAGGACTGGAGCTGGGAAGCACTTCTTTACTAGAGTAGTCGAAATGTGAAACAAACTACCAAGATACAGAGTTGAAATAGAAACCTCGACAACCTTTAAGAGGTATCTGGATGAAATACCTGGACAGCACCAGCTATTGGCTAAACAAATGAGCCATCAAATGCAGTTATTAAGTGAGACATGCTCTCCGACTGAAGCTCACATAGGGTCATGCTGGCCTTAGCCTATTTATAGGTTTATATATAACTCTGTATGTTCATATTTGGTCTCCCTTTTCAGTGCTAAATGTGAAAGCTTTTATGCTTTGGATATTCACCAAGGATGAAATGTGCATCTATTGTTTTAGGCCAAGGCCAAAATATCATCATACAACTTTTCCTTGGAGGAAGAAGAAGTTTAAGGTTACCTCTTCAGCATGGAAATTCATGGCTAGTATTTGAACATACAGAAGGGGTAATCAAACTATAGAGAAGGCCAGAAGGAGTTGCATTGCATCTTTGTTAAACTGGAGAAAGCATATGACAGGGTGCCACGAGAGGAGTAGTGGTATAGTATGAGGAAGTATGTCAGAGTTGTACAGGATATGTACAAGAGAAGTGTGACAGTGGTGAAGTCTGTTGTTGGAGTGACAGATGCATTCAACGTGGAGGTGGGATTACATCAGGGATCGTCTCTGAGCTCTTTGTTATTTGCAATGGTGATGGACAGGTGGACAGATGAGAATAGACAGGAGTCCCCATGGACTATGATGTTTGCTGATGACATTGTGATCGGTAGCGAGAGTAGGGAGCAGGTTGAGGAGACCCTGGAGAGGTGGAGATATGCTCTAGAGAGGAGAGGAATCAAGGTCAGTAGGAACAAGACAGAATACATGTGTGTAAATGAGAGGGAGGTCAGTGGGATGGTGAGGATGCAGGGAGTAGAGTTGGCAAAGGTGAATTTTAAATACCTGGGATCAACAGTAAAGAGTAATGGGGATTGTGGAAGAGAGGTGAAAAAACAAGTGCAGGCAGGGTGGAATGGGTGGAGAAGAGTGTCAGGAGTGATTTGTGACAGACGGATATCAGCAAGAGCGAAAGGGAAGGTCTACAGGACGGTAGTGAGACCAGCTATATTATATGGGTTGGAGACGGTGGCACGGACCAGAAAGTTGGAGACAGAACTGGAGGTGGCAGAGTTAAAGAAGCTAAGCATTGCATTGGGTGTGACGAGGATGGATAGGATTAGAAATGAGGACATTAGAGGGTCAGCTCAGGTTGGACAGTTGGAAGACAAAGTCATAGAGGCGAGGCTGCGTTGGTTTGGACATGTGCAGAGGAGAGATGCTGGGTATATTGGGAAAAGGATGCTAAGGATAGAGCTGCCAGGCAAGAGGAAAACAGAAAGGCCTAAGAGATGTTTTATGGATGTGGTGAGAGAGGGGACATGTAGGTGATGGGTGTAACAGAGCAAGATGACGAGGACAGGAAGATATGGAACAAGATGATCCGCTGTGGGAACTCCTAACGGGAGCAGCTGGAAGAAGAAGAAGGGGTAATCAAACTCTTAAAAAGCTGAAGTATAGTACAATGTGAAATAAAGGTAATAAAGAAGCATAAAGAGTTAGTGTACAGTTACTGTATTTAATTGGCAAGATCAAACTCCAACAAAAAAGTGAAAAGAAGTTGAATTTCAACACACAGTTGAGGTTCTAGTGTCTGATGAAGATGCGAGTCTCACAGTGACTGACTCCTTCCTTTGTAGTTGGTTCTTAAATGAATCCTAGAGCAGAAGATGTATGATTTCTGGACGAGAGTGATGTCAGAGCTCTTCTTTTCGATGTTACCATTACTGCAGAAACTCTGAAGATGTCCCCTGTTCACGAATGTCTGCAAGACCCTACAAAATGTTGCAGAGATCCTTAAAATGACAATGGACAACCACAGAAAGTTTGAAAACACAGAAAGCAATCACAACATTCAGTTGGACCCTTCTTCCATACCTACTCGATATTCCATATTTTTCTCACATTAGATTTGGAGCTATCTGTGGGAAAAGATTTGGACCTAATAACGAAGTTACTGATGAAATGAAGGTATGGTTGTGAGTGGAGAATTGTAACAGTTACTAGAAGAGGATATATGTTTTTTTCTTGCTGGAGTCAACAGAGGTTATGTAGAGAAATTTAGTGTAGCAAATAATTATCCTAGTGATCATAAAATACTCACAACTCTTCTATGAGTGTGTGCAGACTACTCGGACTGGTAATAAAAAGTTATATTGCACGTGACTGACTGCTGAAAAAGTAAAGAAGGAATGGTGATACACGCGTTCAAAAAGTACTTTGAGACAAAGAGGAGATCTGTGTGAAAGTGACAAGGGATGACAAGGTCTGTGTGACTCACACAATAAAGTGTTGGGTTAACATAATACTTGGTTTAAATATATAAAAAAACCTAATTGTACCTATAAAGCATAACATTAGAAAAGTGCATAGATTTTATTTGTATTGTGTATAGTTGTTTTCTTTTAATTATCCCCAATAATCCTATAACATGTTGGAAATAGGATGCCCGTTTTATGGTAGCCATGAAATGTGTGTTCTGCATTTCAATTTGTGGCTTATTGATGTTGGCTTTCTTTTTCCTAAATTATTTATATAAGCCTTGCCTTTAAAGCAGATTTCTGCAACAAATGCTCATGCACAGCAGACACTTGGTGGGATGTGCATGGAAATTCAGTTGTTCAGGGATGTACCTTGAAATTACTTGCAGAAATCAAAGGTATCTCAGGATTATACTCTAATGATTATGTTATATTAAATTATAGTGATTTTTGCCTTCTTTAACCGTTTATACAGACACTATAAAGTAACTTTTTATGTTTGCTGGAAAATGTGATCTGTAGACAAAGTAAATAATGCAATGCTTTAATGTTTTTCATTTTAACGTTCCTTTGTTTTCTTTGCTTTACAAAGCCACTTAAAGATCTTCCATGCTCTGCATTGATCTCTCAAACCCCTTTAAATCTGACCAAGTTCTGGGTTTGAAAAGTGTAAACCACCAGCTGGGGTGTCCTCAGGGATGCCCAAGTTTGCAAGCCAAGGAGAGCCGCCTTTTCAATAACATCCATCTGACGAAGTTACAGCACACTGCTGAATCGCCAAGGGCAATGTGAAAAGTTACTTGGAAGGTGAACAAGAAGAAGCCCTTTCAGAACAGATAATAACCCACTATGGTTAAAGCTGATGGTTACTTATTTAGATCTTATGTAAAAATATCAACTGCATAACAAGACAGTATTTAGTGATTTGGTTCTGGAAGGTCTGTCTGCAGAACTCAGTCATTCTACGCATTCAGAACAGACCTGAGTGTCCCCTTTGCCTCTTTTCATTTTATCCAGTTATACCATTCCTGAGGCTTTCTCCTCTGACTCTGAATACAAATTACTGATACAAGTTTTACTGGAGTTTTTAAGTGACAAATACAGTGCCTATAAAAAAGTATTTACCCTTTCAGAAGTTTTCACATTTTATTATTATACAACATTCAATCACAGTGGACTTAATTTGGTTTTTTTTGACAATGATCAACGGGAAAATACTCTTTAATGTTGAAGTGAAAGCAGATCTCTGCTGTGTGGTGTAAATTAATTATAAATATAAAATATAAAATAGTTGACCGCATAAACATTCACCCCCTTGAAGTCAGTACTTAGTACTGTAGATGCATCTTTGGAAGCCGTGACAGCCTCGAGTCAGTGTGCACAGGTCTCTCTTTCTACCAAGTTTGCTCATCCAGACATTACCATTTTCCCCCATTATTCTTTGCAAAATTGCTCGAGGTGTCATGGAGATTATGAGTGAAAAGCATTGTTCAAGTCTCGCCGCAAATTCTCAACTGGAATGAGATCTGAACTCATACTTGGTAACTACAAGACATTCATATTGTTATTTCTGAGCCATTCCTGGTTAGCTTGAGTCACTGGCATGCTGGAAAATAAATCTCTCACGGTGTAGGTTTACTCAGAGCCTGCATCAGGCTTTCCTTCAGGACTTCCCAGTATTTTGCTGTATTCATTTTACTGTTACAGGCCTTCTAGGGCCTGTGGCAGAGAAACATCCACAAAGCCTGATGCTACCACCACCATTCCTCACAGTGGGGATGATGTGTCTTTGATATTGTGTAGTGATTGGCTTTCACCTGATGGCCAAAACACTCAATTTTGGTCTCATCAGACCAAACAACCTTCTTTCTGCTGACTTCTATGTCTCCCATGTGCACTCTGTCAAGCTCTAGCAGAGACTTCACACATTTCATTTTAACTGTGGCTCTCCCATGAAGCCACCTGGCCAACAGTTTTTGCCTGCACAGTCTTTCCATTCTGACCTGGTGTAGCTTGTAACTCCTTCAGAGGTCCCTTGGTGGCCTCCCTTGGTTGTTTTCTTCTTGCTCAATCCCTCAGTTTTTGTGGATGGCCTGCTCTAGGCAACTTTACAGCTGTGCCACTCTTTCCATTTCTTAATGATTAATTCAGCTGGACTCCAAGGGATATTCAGTGACTTGGATATTTTCTTTTCTCCATCCCCAGATTTGTGCTTGTCAATCCCCTTGAAGTGTTCTTTGTCTTCATTGTGTGAGACAGGCGGCCATACTGACTCACCACAAGTTACAACTTCCACATACAGAAGCATTTAGACTCCAATCAACTGAAACTAACGACAAGTGGTCTCCATGGATCTAACGATGAGACTTCTGAAACCAATTGGCAGCACCAGTGATGATTTAAGGGTTTCATAATAAAGGGGGTGAGTAATTATGAGATGAGTTGTTTTGTGTTTTATATTTGTAATTCATTGAGACTACTTTGCAGACATCTGTTTTCACTTTGTTTTTTCTTTTGGGCAATGTGATGAGCAGTTGAGGGACGTTATTTTCAAAATTAACTTAATTACATTACTCGTTACTCATAAAAAAGTAACAAAATACAGTATATAATTACTTACTTATATATATAAGTGTTTATATATGAAAAACTGCACATTTGACTGATCAGCTTTTCTTATTAAATTCTAAGCCCAGAGTCAGTCCGTGCCAACATATCCGTGTGTGCAAGCAAAACAATGTGCCCATACATAGTAAAAGATGGAAAAACTGTTTCGTTATTTTACACTGCCGAAGGACGAGTCAAGCATAGTATGAGCTGGCACTCAATCACGCAAATAAGCAGCTTCAGTACCGATAAAAATGGCATAACCGCAAAGTCAGAAAAGAATTCCAATTAGAGCCTCAACAGCGAAGGACTGCGCTGCCTGTAAGAGCAATAATCCATTGGCACTTGACACCAGTGGGCACAACAAAGGCCCACTACATTTTGAAATGTGACGATTGTAATAACTCTGGCTTTGGATGACCCTTTAAAGCAGCACACTGTATTGCAAATTCAGAACAATTTAACACACATGCAAGTTGCATATATTTTAAATGGATAGTCTGAGAACGTGGGCGGCACGGTGGCGCAGTGGGTAGCGCTGCTGCCTCGCAGTTGGGAGATCTGGGGACCTGGGTTCGCTTCCCGGGTCCTCCCTGCGTGGAGTTTGCATGTTCTCCCCGTGTCTGTGTGGGTTTCCTCCCACAGTCCAAAGACATGCAGGTTAGGTGGATTGGCGATTCTAAATTGGCCCTAGTGTGTGCTTGGTGTGTGGGTGTGTTTGTGTGTGTCCTGCGGTGGGTTGGCACCCTGCCCGGGATTGGTTCCTGCCTTGTGCCCTGTGTTGGCTGGGATTGGCTCCAGCAGACCCCCGTGACCCTGTGTTTGGATTCAGCAGGTTGGAAAATGGATGGATGGATGGATAGTCTGAGAACATAAAGAACATAATAAATTAGGAGATCTTTCCATTTTTTTATGGACCAGTAGAAGACCCTTCATAGTCTGGAGTCTGGAAACCTCTGATTAGCAGTGTGCACCTGTTTGGGGCATCAGGCCACCTGTCCCCCTTTAAACACCACCCTCCACTGCACACCATGTTTTACAATTATAAAACTACCACTTTGCTATAATACATAGTGAAAAACAGGTGCAGAAAATGTAGTATTAATGAAAATGTCTGTAATAAAAAAATAATGCGCCTTTTTTAATTGCCATCATTGCCACCTGTGTGCCACACACTACAAGTTGGCCCTGCCTAAGCAAATTTTATTATGTAGCATTTAGTGCTTCTTATATTAAGCCACAATAATGTGAATACTTCCATCTGTTAAAAGCAGTGTTTTGAGCCATGCCGCGTTTACCTTACAGTGCTGCTGACATGCTGTGTCACTTCAAGCAAATGCAGCATTATAGAGCCCTGGAAACATTAACAAAATCTGTAAAATGTAATACAATAATGCAAATCTGATTTTTTTTTTTTTTTTAAGCATCACAGGTCTTTTTGCTTCAATAAAATACTGCATTATGTTAGACAGACATATGGAACTTTATTTGTCCCCAGGGGGGATATTTGGCTTTTTACAGAAGCCCAATAAACAAATAAACACATAAATTCATAGATAAATAAATTCATACCCTTTTGTTCTGTGGGACTCCAGAGGCACCTACTAGGTACCAGCAGGCCAAGCGTAATGCGGCTTCGGTGGTTGCTGAGGCAAAAACTCGGGTGTGGGAGGAGTTTGGGGAGGTCATGGAGAACAACTTTCGGATGGCTTCAAGGAGATTCTGGTCCACAATCCGGCATCTCAGGAGGGGAAAGCGGTGCAGTGTCAACACTGTGTATGGTGGGGATGGTGCGCTGCTGACCTCGACTCGGGACGCTGTGGGCTGGTGGGGGGAGTTCTTTGAAGACCTCCTCAATCCCACTAACATGCCTTCCAATGAGGAAGCAGAGCCTGGGACTCGGAGGTGGGCTCTCCCATCTCTGGGACTGTGGTCACCGAGGTGGTCAAAAAATTCCTTGGTGGCAGGGCCCCGGGGGTGGATGAGATACGCCCAGAGTTCCTGAAGGCTCTGGATGTTGTAGGACTGTCTTGGTTGACATGCCTCTACAACAATGCATGGACATCGTTGACAGTGCCTCTGGATTGGAAGACCGGGTTGGTGGTTCCCCTCTTTAAGAAGGGGGACTGGATGGTGTGTTCCAACTACAAAGTGATCACACTTCTTTGCCTCCCTTGAAAAGTCTATTCAGGGGTCCTGGAGAAGAGGGTCCGTCAGATAGTCAAACCTGGGATTCAGGAGGAACAGTGTGGTTTTTGTCCTAGTCGTGGAACAGTGGACCAGCTCTACACCCTTGGCAGGGTCCTGGAAGGTGCATGGGAGTTTGCCCAACCAGTGTTTTGTGGACTTGGAAAAGGTGTTCAACCATGTTCCTCTGGGAATTCTGTGGGGGTGCTCCGGGATTATGCGGTACCGAACGTCCTGATAAGAACGTCCTGATAAGATGTCCAGTGTCAGAGCTTGGTCTACATTGCCGGTAGAAGTCGAACCTGTTTCCGGTGAGAATTGGACTCCTCCAGGGCTGCCCTTTGTCTCTGATTCTGTTCATAACTTTTATGGACAGAATTTCTAGGCGCAGCCAGGGCATTGAGGGGGTCCGGTTTGGTGGGCTCAGGATTGGTTCACTGCTTTTTGCAGATGATATTGTCCTGTTTGCTTCATCAGGCCGTGATCTTCAGCCCTCACTGGATTGGTTCATAGCTGAGTGTGAAGCGCCTGGAATGGGAATCAGCACCTCCAAATCCGAGACCATGGTCCTCAGCCGGAAAAGTGTGGAATGCCCTCTCAGTATTGGGAGCGAGATCCTGCTCCAAGTGGAGGAGTTCAAGTATCTCAGGGTCTTGTACATGAATGAGGGAAGAATGGAGCGGGTGCGTCGTCCGCAGTGATGCAGGCACCTGGTGAGGTGTTCGGGGCACATCTAACACTTTGGAGGGACTGATAGAAGTAGCCAGGGAGAGGGAAGTCTGGGCATCTCGACTGGCATTTCATTCAAGGTTAGTTTCCATCTTGTTTCCATTGCAAATGGAATAAGCTCCAGTTCACAATGACTGGGAAGAACATCTTAACACTAGAATTACCAAAGCCTATGAAAAAACATGTAAATCCATCCCACCTTAAATCTCTTTGCGCCTCTCTGTCAGCGTCTTTTGTCTTGTAAATGTGTCGATCAACACAAGCATCAAGCAGCCTGCTGTCCCATCTCCCCCAGCAATGCAGAAAGGGCCCAGCTCAAGCCTTCATTATCTTGGAGTGAAGTGCTGGGATTTTAGAGGGGAAAAAGTAGATCGTTATTTGGACACATGCATTTCATGTGTGTTCTGTGTCTACAGCAATCTATGTAAACACATTGTTAAAACAGAAACGTTTTTCATGTTTTAGTAATAAATGACAAAATATCGACATGAACTGTATAATGTATGAAGGCTGAAATCCAAAGTATCATCCTAAGAATCATCATCAATATGAAATGACAGAAAACTTTTTTTAGTTGGTTTGTCTGGTAATTATAATTGTGGCTAAATAAACACTTTCATATTTTTTAAACAAGTTAGAAAATGTACACATAGAATACACAATTAGGGTATTCTGGGACTGGGGCAACTGTTTTGAAAGACATGCAGATTAGGGGGATCAATAATGCTAAATTGTCTCTGATGCATCCACCCTAAAATGGACTACCGCTCTGTGCAGGTGCCTTGCGCCAGATGCTTGCTGGATTAGACTCCATTTTCCATAAATCCCTGTTCTTGATAAGCAGGTTCAAAAAATGGATGGATTCATCAAAGGAAAGCCTGAGACATCTTTGTTTATTAAATAATATATAATAGATGTTTGCTCAGTCAGCTGCAGTTATTTAACATGTCAATGTGGAGAATATCGTATTCAAAATATTGAACTGATTTCTCTCAAGCTAAATTTGAAACAGTAAACTAGACTGTAATTGAAGTCATGCAGCATGTCTCTCTGATTGTTTTAAGGACAGGCAACATGTAATGGTAAGATGGGATTTTTTTTTATTATTTTATAATATTGTGACAGTCGGCTCCTAAAGTGGGCTAAATGGCTAAACTTTGCAGCTCAAGTCACATAGGATGATCGTTTGAAAGGCAGGTCAACACCTAACACCGTGTTTTGTTCCCTCCCTCTCAACCTGAATAAGTCTATATACACAGTAAATATATACAAAAGACATTAAAACCAAGAATGTAAAATAATATGTTGGTATCATTTTGAAATCACTCACAGTTTAAACATTAACAATAAATTGCACACTACCACGCCCCATGCACATACCAACAGGGTGAAGATGGCCTCACTCACAAATACCCACACACAATCTCAACCAAGACATTCCGTAATATCCTATGTTTCTTGGCGTATTATACATTTAACACCTAATCTCATCCTACACACTACCGACTGTAATGTCCTGTAACAAAAAGTTCCTTTGAATGTGCATTATATAAGTTTGATGGCAAAAGATTTGTCCAGTTGTTGAGCTGCAGTTATTGCTAATGGATGAGGCAGTCACTCAATGCATCTCCAAAATACAGAAAAATGGGAAAATCTCACCCAGGTTCCAATGTAAGTCTGCTGTCAGCATACTATTTCAATTAATCAGCCACTGGCGATTCACCAGTAAAGAAAAATGACCACCTTCCTTCAAAAGCTATTACTGTATTACTTCGATTGGGTCATTTCCCATACTGGCAATACCTTTTGGCTGGTGATCATCTAGTTTTTTCCATCAGCCATGAAATGCTGTCAATCTTTCTTTCTCCCTCCTGTCCTTCTACTCAAGTTGGCCATGTGACTCTTTTATCCACTCTTGCCTTGAATGTGTCACAGATAGATAGATAGATAGATAGATAGATAGATAGATAGATAGATAGATAGATAGATAGATAGATAGATAGATAGATAGATAGATAGATAGATAGATAGATAGATAGATCACTCCGTACTGCCACCCAACCCCGGCTGTCATAGACTAGTAGTCGTCCCAAAGCACATAAATCCCAATAGGTTCCAAAAACACTTCCAATAATGCCCACTAGATGGGGTATGACCATTAAACCCTGGCTAGTAATAAGGGCAAGCACCAAGTCTTTATATATGACAGTCAAATGACCTTATAAATGACTTATAAATTAGTCAAAATGATTCCAAACTAGTTTCTAAAAGGTTAATGGAACAAATGATAATGTAGAATTTAATATCTAGCAATGTCATAATCTCATCATCACTTCAGCAATTTATATAGTGACCACAGTGATTTTTAACTCAGTTAAAGTGTCTGTGAATTACATATAGCCACTTTTACCTTTTATGATAAATATAATGCTGGAGCTTCTCAAATGTCTGCATATCTAAATGGGTTTCCTTCTACAGTTACATGCCAAAGACATGTGTATTTTGCGACACTCCCAGCCTTGACCCAGTCACTCACACAAAGAGACAGTAGTAAGTAGGGATGGGAATTGATAAGATTTTCACGATTCCGATTCCATTTTCGATTCTGTTTAACAATTCGATTCTTTATCGATTCTCCTATCGATTCTTATTTTTAAAAAAGGAAAACACACAGGTCGATTAGCTTACAACAACAACAACATTTATTTATATAGCACATTTTCATACAAAAAGTAGCTCAAAGTGCTTTACATAATGAAGAAAAGAAGAATAAAAGACAAATAAGAAATTAAAATAAGACAACCTTAGTTAACATAAAAAGGAGTAAGGTCCGATGGCCAGGGTGGACAGAAAAAACAAAAAAAAACTCCAGAAGGCTGGAGAAAAAAATAAAATCTGTAGGGGTTCCAGGCCACGAGACCGCCCAGTCCCCTTTGGGCATTCTACCTAACATAAATGAAATAGTCCTCTTTGTAGTTAGGGTTCTCACGGAGTCACTTTATGCTGATGGTTATACAGACTTCTGGCTTTTAATCCATCCATCATTGTTGGAACATCATGGTGCTTTGGGTAGATGGTGGTGGCACAAGCCACCACCAATAGGACACCGGAAAAGGAAACAGAAGAGAGAGTAGGGGTTAGTACAAATTTTGAATGAATAGTTATTATAATGAATTGGATATACAGAGTGTCAGGATTAAATTACAGTGAAGTTATGAGAAGGCCATGTTAAAGTAATGTGTTTTCAGTAGTTTTTTAAAGTGCTCCACTGTATTAGCCTGGCGAATTCCTACTGGCAGGCTATTCCAGATTTTAGGTGCATAACAGCAGAAGGCCGCCTCACCACTTCTTTTAAGTTTTGCTCTTGGAATTCTAAGGAGACACTCAGTTGAGGATCTGAGGTTGCGATTTGGAATATAAGGTGTCAGACATTCCGATATATAAGACGGGGGCGAGATTATTTAAAGCTTTATAAACCATAAGCAGAATTTTAAAGTCAATTCTGAATGACACAGGTAACCAGTGTAGTGACATCAAAACTGGAGAAATGTGTTCGGATTTTCTTTTCCTGGTAAGGATTCTAGCAGCTGCATTCTGCACTAACTGCAAACGATTGATGTCTTTTTTGGGTAGTCCTGAGAGGAGTGCATTACAGTAATCTAGCCGACTAAAGACAAACGCATGAACTAATTTCTCTGCATCTTTCGATGATATAAGAGGTCTAACTTTTGCTATGTTCCTTAGGTGAAAAAATGCTGTCCTAGTGATTTTATTAATATGCGATTTAAAATTCAGATTACAATCAACGGTTACCCCTAAGCTTTTTACCTCCGATTTGACTTTTAATCCTAATGCATCCAGTTTATTTCTAATAGCCTCATTGTATCCATTATTGCCAATCACTAAGATTTCGGTTTTTTCTTTATTTAATTTGAGAAAGTTACTATTCTTAGAACTAGCTTAGAACTTTGTTTTATATCTTATCTTTGAACAAGACAGAAATTTAGGAGTAGCATGACCTTACAAACCCAACAGTGAGATCTTAAGAGATTCACAGCCTACGGCTCCTCGATGGGGTGCCACAGGGTCCCCAGAAAAAAATTTGTAAATGTAAAATAATAATAAAATAAATATTCTTCTGTAGCAACAACAAAGTATAACATAAATAATTCTGTGGCAATTACACAAGAATGTCCAGTAACATTTACACTCTCCTTTTTAAAAGTATATATGAGATGAGCACTCAAAAATAAAACTACATCAGCCAGCAACAAATACAATCAACTCAAGTCCAATGGAACTGTGCACTGTGCAATTCTGCAACCATCAACTATGGAGAATTAACAATTCTTTTGCAGAAATATAAGCATATTTGCTTTTTCAGGAAGGAATTTTTACTTTTCCCCGCCTCTGTGAAAGGAGAAGCTACTGGTAGACTGCAGCGAGAACTGCCAGCATCTAAGCCAGCCAGACTCTGTCTGTCTCTCTCGTCATGGTCAACTAAATGCAATGCACAGTAATAGCAGGTTTTGCAATAAGGCAAATCGTGCTAACATAATATGCAATGTTAGTTGATTAGTTACCTGCCGTATTAACGGGAGAGGACGTGCAAATGTTACCGCTGCTGCTGGGTTGAGATTCACTAGTCCGGAGCGGATCAAAAACACGACATTCATTTAAGGTTATCGCGTGAGCAAATGCTTTTGCATATTCGTAGTGTTTCCTCCCTTTGATAAAATATCTACTTTGCAAGTATTGCAAGTTGCCCTGTTGTCATCCTTTCTCGTAAAGTATAACCAAACTTTTGAGTATTTGTGCCGCTTAGGCACCATATTTCCTGCTGGGTAAATGACGCTACGCAACGTGGTGACGTCATTCGAGGCGACTGGAATCGATAGGGGAATCGTTTGCAAAAATGGCAAACAATTCCATGGAATTGAAACAGTGGGAACCGGTTCTCAACAAGAACCGGTTTTCGATTCCCATCCCTAGTAGTAAGTGGCACAACTATTCAATAAATAATAATTAATAGATTAATAAAAAAATAAAAAGGAAAAACAAAACAAAAACGAATACTCCAAAGACATTCCCAATACCCCGACAGCGATAATAAATTACAAAGTTACACATCAAACAATAAACACGAACAACAACGGCCAACACAGTCCAGTAAACTGGAAACAGGTAATGATGGATGTGTGAAATGAAAACCCTGTGAATAGCCCTTCGAATGAAATGTAACGTTTTGTCCTACCAGGTTCCAGTTGTGGTGTGAGGATTTGACGTGATTGAGAGCGCTCCCCAAATGAAATTTGTATCCAATCAAGACGATCTCACATGGACAAGCAGGCCAAGGACAGCACATGCATCCAGACAGAATCTGCAATCCAAGGTAGTGGTTGAGTCGCAATCCAATAACATGAGTGAAGAGTAGAAACAAAAAAACAGAAATTGATCATGATTCTCCCCAGCGTTAGAGCCCACCTGATTAATCTCCTTCCCATCAACCCCTGCCTCCTCTGAGTCTGCCCAATAGTGTTACAGCACCGGGGCCACTGGTATTTCATTTTAAGTACTGCTGCTATGGGTTGGTCTCTGCTTTGCACCCAGACTGGCTGCCTGTAAACCTAAATTGGACTGAAAATGTAATATAATGTAGCACAGATATAAGATGACTTATTATGCTTTAAAGATTTTGAAGTTAAAAAGAACTATTGTTTTATTCATTGTTTCATTTGTTCATTTACAAGAATACATTAAAATTACAGAACTATTAAAAACCCATCTGCTAATTTTCATCTATCACTGCACGGATGCAGTCTTACATGATTACTACTTTGTTAATATCTTTCTGAATATATTTAAAAATGCATTTATTTTCAAGAATTTTGGATCTGTGTAGGTTGACGTTAAGTATATTATTGCCCGAAGTAGGAAACACAAATATGTACCAACATGTGTTAAAAACATTGTTTTCATCTCAGTAGAACCATTTCCGCCTCTACATTATTTAATCAGCTTATTCATATTTCAACAGAGGCACTTTAATAAGTCAGCAATTATTGATTTATACGCCTGACAGCAAATCATTTCTTTGCCGACTTCAATTGTGCCACAATGTGAAATCTCCATTTAACTCCATGAAGAATATTTCCCAGCGCAGTGCTTTTGTTGCTGAGTTGAAGTTAATGAACTCTGTTTAAGTAACAACTCTTAAAAGTAACTTTGGAATGACCCTACTTTTTTTTTTTGTTATGTTGCATTCCTTTTGTTTACCCTCTTTTTAATTCATGTTAAACTGACAATGTTATTAAGTAGAAATAAAGCAGAATTGAAAACATCAATGTAATGTGTCTTAAATTGGCTCGGCTTTTGCACAACAATTGCCAATTCCCATCAGACTCAACTTTAATTCACTGTTACAATGGAGGTGATAATATCTCTTCACCAAGTTTTTATCGACTTCAGCCCATTTCTGTTAAAACCCTGTCAATCAGTGTAGTCAGGGATGGCTGCTCCATTAAATTCATTGAGTCCTTTTATTCCAGTTTGTGTTTGAGTAATGAGAAAGTACTGCCAGGGTGGAGTTTCATGCTAAAGTTTATCTAGCCTCTTACTTAACACTAGAATTACCAGAGCCTATGAAAAAAACACGTAGATCCAGCCCATCTTAAATCCGTTTGCACCACTCCCTCAGCGTCTTTTGTCCTGTAAATGTGCCGATTAAGACAAGCAGCAAGCAGCCTGCTATTTCATCCCCCACCGCTGCAGACTGTGCACAAACTTCTCCCAGCTCATGCCTTGATTGATTATCTGGGAGTGAAGTGCTGGAGTTTTAGAGTGGAAATATTAGACTGTTATTTGAAACACATACATTTCATGTATGTTCTGTTTGTATAATAATCTGTGTAAACACAACAGGTACACACGTCGTAAATGTAGGAAGGATACTGTAGGTCCTTGCGTGTGTTTGAACTGTTAACATTTGAATGTGATGATTGCAGGTAGCGCTGAACTGACCTCTCTGTACTATTGTTGCCTCTGCATGTCCTGGAGTACAAAAGAAACAGCAACATGTGGGCACTGGCAAGATCGGGGAAAAAAAACACGTGGTGTTATGCAAATGAATATGAATAATATGAACATCCGTGCCACAATGTTTTCCGAAATGTACTATACAGGTCATAAAATGACCAAATATCATATATACCTATGTCTCTTTTTTTTTTTTTTTTTTGACATCATAGACCATAAGGTGCATACTAATTCAGCGTGAGCAGGAACACTCAATAAAACTGAATAAAAAAAAATCAAGTAACGGTGAAATCCGAAGAAGGCAGATTCGCCAGCGTTTATGTGTCAGCTTTAATCCCTCCAGATGAGAGAATGTCCAGTTTCATTGTCTCAAAACACCACTCACATTTCCAGTTATTCCCAGTTTCAAATAAAAACTAACAGCATCAGATCCCTTAGTATGTATCGTGATCGTGATTTAGAGAGAATAAAAGTGAAAAAAAACGGTAACTTTTACAAGTCCTATATATGTACACCGTGTATTACAGACGCAAACCAAGTGTATGTGTGTACTGTATAATATTAACAAAAAGAGCAGCTCTCTTACTGAAAATGGCAAATATAGGAGTGAGTCGGGATCAAACCAGGGACTCTTGATTACAAGTCAGCAAATCTTACCGCTACGTCACGGAAGCTGTTGCCTTTTCCTTGAACCTTTTGTGAAAGTGTTGATTTGATCTTTGGACTTCAGGCTTCATACATTATATAGTTTATGCCTACATTTTGTCATTTACTACTAAAATATGAAAAACGTTTCTGTTTTAAAAATGTGTTTACACAGATTACTGTAGAAACGGAACACACATGAAATGTATGTCTTCCAAATAACAATCTATTATTTCCACTCTAAAACTCCACTTCACTCCCAGATAATCATTCAAGGCATGAGCTGGGAGAAGTTTGTGCATGTTCTAAGTCGGTGGGGGGATGGGATAGCCAGCTGCTTGCAGCTTGTCTTTATCGGCACATTTAGAGGACAAAAGACGTTGGCGGAGAGGTGGGAACGGATTTAAGGTGGGCCGGATGTACGAGTTTTTTCGTAGGCTCTGGTAATTCTAGTGTTAGATAAGCATACAGGAGCACATGTTGAACATACCCTGAAACATCTATATATGGAGTATGCTAATCAACCTCATACATATGCAATCGCAATGCCGCAGAACTTCATTGGCTGGTAGACCAGCCTCTCTCCTGACTCACTGAGACTCAGACACCTGCACTCGAGAGTATCAGACTGCGCTCTCTAAGAGCACAAGATCATGTGTCGCATTTTCGCCCCTTTTCTCTTCATTCTGAATGTCCAGGAAAGGCTAAAAGCACCAGTGTCTAAGCGGATAGTCACTATTAACTGGCACATGTAAACATGATTGATTTGGAAATGAATAGTACAGGCCATGTGGAACACTCAGTGTTTCAGTCAGTTACCTTATGAGCAAGTTAGCCACCACGTACAGCAACCATCTGCCAAAGCTATTTTGCTCAGAATAATTGAATCACAGGTTGACCCACACCATTGCAGAGATGACGTTTCTCAGCCACATGTTGGCATCACAGATGACTTGTGCATTAATGCAATTTAACTATTTACAATTAACAAAAGCAGCTTCACTGCGGTGGGCTGGCACCCTGCCCGGGGTTTGTTTCCTGCCTTGCACTCTGTGCTGGCTGGGATTGGCTCCAGCAGACCCCCGTGACTCTGTAGTTAGGATATAGTGGGTTGGATAATGGATGGATGGATGGATGGATGGAAAAGCAGCTTCATTCCTCTGGGTTCCCTTACTGCAATATGAGTGCAGTAAGTGCTATGATTTTGTTAGGAGAACCAGACACTGCTGCAAATTGCATTTTTATGTTGGCAAAAACATGTTGTTTTGTGTACAAGGTGTGTCTATTAAATAACAAGACTAATTAAATAACTCACCTTTATTTATATGTGTTACAAATGTAATGCTTGTCCCCTTCAATATACTCCCCATTTGCACTAACACATTGCTGCAGTCTTGTTTTCCACTGGTCGAAGGCATGGAGCAAATCAAATTCTGTCAGCTGTTTTCTTCTTTACAGCATCAACTGACTCAAAACGTGTCCCTTTAAGCACTGATTTAACTTTTGGGAAAAGATAAAAGTTGCACAGTTGTAAATCGGGTGAATATGGAGGATGTTCAAGTGTAGTAATGTGCTTGTCGGTCAAAAACTGCTTTACAGAAAGGGCTGTGTGAGCAGGCGCATTGTCCTGGTGAAGAATGAAACCATTTTCCCACAGTTGTGGGCGTTTTTTTCTGACTTTTTCTCTCAGCTTTATCAAAACTTCCTTATAATAATGCTGGTTAACTGTTGTGCCTTCTGGAACCCATTCTTCCAAAATTACACCCTTGATATCGAAAAACACAATGAGCATGGCTTTGAATTTTGACTTGCTTTGATGAGCTTTTTTCATTCTTGGTGATGACGGTGTTTTCCAGTGCATTGACTGTCTTTTGGTTTCAGGATCATGCTAGAAGATCCAGGTTTCGTCACAAGTGATTACTTTATGAAACAGGTTTGGATCTGCGTCAAGTTGCTGCAGAATGTCAACACAACGTTCTTTTTGCTCTGGTGTGAGAACCCTTGGGACCATCTTTGCACAACTTTTAAACTTAGCATTTTTTCGGCACACTACAGAAAACACAACCAAACTAAATGGTGACTCACAATCAACTGAATGTCATAGAGTGTTGCTGCTTGTCATGCAGGTTCAGACATGTTCAAGGTCACCACGATTCAGTTATAACCGGTTCTGACTGCTTTGTTTACTAGGTGGAATCACAGTCTCGTTATTTAATAGACACACCTCGGTTGTGCAATGACACCATATTAAAACTGGCTATAGTGCCCACTGGTGGCTTAATGGCTTTCAGCACAAGTAGGAATGAAGCTTTGCTGAAGCATTTTTGACCTGTTGGTCAATTCACTGAGAAGTGATGAAAAACCAAAAAAGTTCTTTAGTACAAATATGCAGCATTGAACTATATATATTTATATAGTATGTACAGTATAAACATACATTGTGTGTGTGTATATATATATATATATATATATATATATATATATATATATATATATATATATATATATATATATATATATATATATATATACAGTTTAATATGTTGCATAGTTTACTGTCAAATAATGCAAAGAGTACGCAACACGTGTTTCGCCGTCATTTGGGCTCATCAGGCGTATACATTCTACTGCTCCCCTCTCAGGGAATCGGATGTCAGCGTCAGAGACGAAGCCCATTTACGCTGCGCCACGGCGTGTGGTTCGTTTAGTTGACAGCCTGTAGGTCCGGAGTAATTACATTCATTACATTCGTAGTCTGAGTCTCGATGACCTGAATTGTGTGAGTGGTTACCTACCAGGTAACGCTTGTATATATATATATACAATACAATATAATTTATTTTTATATATCCCAAAATCACAGAAGAAATGCTGCAATGGGCTTTAACAGGCCCTGCCTTTTAACAGCCCCCCAGCCTTGACTCCTTAAGAACACAAGGGAAAACTCCCCAAAAAACCCTTGTAGGGAAAAAAAATTGAAGAAACCTTGGGAAAGGCATTTCAAATAGAGACCCCTTCTGGGTAGGTTGGGCGTGCTGTGGGTGTCAATAAAAAAGGGGGGCTAAATACAATACAATACACAGAACAGAACACAAGTAATCCTCACTACAATATAATAGTGCAACAGAAATATTCCAAGTTCAGAGCAAAATTCAACAGTAGATGATATCACATAATATGATTTGGATTTGTTTAGAGTTCTGGAGATCTCGGCCATCAAGCTGTCTCCCCCTATTGGCCATTCCACAGCTGAGTCAGCACTGGGCCAGCCAATCCGATGAAAGGACCCCTCTACCTGATGATTCCTGCGATCCTCCATCAGAGATGTATATATATATATATTTATATATATATATTCAAATATATATATATATATATATATATATATAGAGAGAGAGAGAGAGAGTTATTATATTATCATTTATATACGTATTTTTCTGTATGTAGTTTTTCTTTTGTATATATACAAGGACTTTTTTAGTTAATAATTTGTCACATATATTTTTTCTGTTTCTATTTTTTTCCTTTGGATGTATATGAGTTGGTTTACTCATAGATACAGTAGACATTAACTAAAAGCATGTAATTGGTTCATTGTTGCCATCTTTATTAATCTGTACATATGTTTATTAATTTTAATTGCCAATTTCTTTTTTTATTTTTCTGCATTCTGGAGACGTGATTCCTTTTTATCTGTATCTCTATTGTTTTCTCTGTGTTAACTGATTGTTGACAGCTGTGTTTTTCTATGAACATATCATTGTTTGCATTTTGTGTATTCCTTTAAATATATTACTGTGATTTATATCTCCAGTTTTTATCCATCTTTACTGACAGCTGTAATTATAAGAGGAATTATATTTGTTATGACTTACTTTGATTGTTTTAAAACTAACATAACATTCAACTGGGATACAAAAGCATCATGTAACATAAGCATACATGTCTAAGATGGATTGAAATCTAAATAATCAATGTAGCCCTTAACATTAATGTTTGAAATGCACCATCTATTGAAATGTATTTTGTAGTGCATGTAGTAAAAAAATTCATTGCATTTGTCATTGCAAGAGGTGGTCCATCACACACATTGTAGTAATAAAAACATTGCATTTCTCATTTCAAAAGATGATGCATCACAAACATTAATGCTGCTTTTATGAATCCCATACCAAATGGCATATAACATATGCAACCATATGACATAGCAACCAAATGGACACACTGATACACTGATACACAGACACTTGTCCTTTTATTAAGGTAAATATATACACTGTATATATATTATCACACATGTGTGTCTGAGGATCATGTTGCCAATTCTGATCAGGTAAGTGGTACCAACCCAGAGCGAGTTGGGGTGCTGTTGCTAACTGTCTTCTCTCTTTCATTTGCAGCACAGAGAAGGCGACCTGGTAAGCCAACTGACCTCATCGCTTCCTCAAGTCCCGCCGCTTCTAATCTGAGACATACAAAAAGAGCCCATTCAGGAAGGTGGTGTCACGCTTTGACTTGAACTTGCAGCAGGACAGAGCACTCAGTTAGACGAAAGCCAAAGAAGATTTTGTGCTCTTGTACCCCCATGTACCTGTTTATTTAGTTGCAGTTTTTGATTCAGAAAGATATATTAAATGGTGTGGCCTAGTTGGAACCCCAACGATTCTGCAATACATATATATACATATACATATATATATATATATATATATATATATATATATATATATATATATATATATATATATTAGTTCCATTTCAAGTTTTATACTCCCCAGACCAAATTATGTATTTTGTTGACATTTGAAGTGTAAAAAAATAGTAAAAACAAACTTGACAGCAAACAAACTAAAACTTTTTTTTTAATAAAAATGTTAATTTGCATTCACAATTTATTTGATGAACTGAAAAAAATGTAAAAATGTAAAAAATTCAAGAGTAAATGTGGCATTTGCAAACGTTTGGACACACTTCTAACTCTGTACTTAGTAACACACCCACTTTGGCAAAAATCACAGCTTTCAAATTTTTTTTATTTTTTGCAGCCAGCTATTTGTCTTTGATTTCTTATTTTAGAAATGTTTCTCCCATTTTTCCATTCTTATCGCTTCCAGCTGTGAAATGTGCTGGGCTGTCTTTGTGGACATTTAAGATCTACTCAAACATTATCAGTGATGTTCTGGAAACTGTAGTGGCCATTCCAAAATTCTGTATGGAACTAATGTTTTATATATAAACGTTGTAAGAGACGGCTGGCACCTCAACCCGGCTGGGACGCCCCTGCGATGGAAGGATGGGGGAAGGCAGATTTTCACGGACACCGCCTCCACCAAAACACTAGATGGCAGATCCCCTGGAGTTCGATGGTGCCCTGGATTATCGCACGGCATCTTGGGACTTGGATTTCGGTTGCTCACCCCTGTTGGGTACAGTGGTTGCCGCCAGGAGGAGCTGTGAGAGGACCGGAGGAGCTATGCCTCATCCAAAGCCTGGAAGTACTAGGAAGTCACATGGATGGGACCCTGAAGTACTTCTGGGCTGATTAAAGAACTTTACTTCTTTGACTGACCTGGAAGTGCTGGCAAGTCACATGGACAGAAGAGTAGAAGCACTTCCGGGTCAAGAACTATTTAAAGGACTGTTGGAGACATAGCAGGTGAGCTGGAGTTGGGAGGTAGAGAACAGAGCTTGCTGGGAGGTGCAGAGAAGAGAATTGTGATTATTAGTGTATGTATTTTCCTGTTTATTGGTGGCAGGGTTGCTTGAGGAGCACTGTACAAAAAGAAGAAATAAAAACAATTTCTTGGTGCTTTAAAATGTGTTGTCAGTGTCCGTGTGTCGGGATAAGCCCTGGTATAGCGCCGTCTAGTGTTACAACGTCTACACGTTGAAGTGTTTGTGTCTGTCTGTCTGGCCCAGAAGTGCAAGGCTACAGCATGAAGCTCAAAGAGCTGGCAAGGCAGCGCCAAGTTAACGAATCGGAAGATGAAAGAAGTACAAAGCTACAGCATGAAGCTGAAAGAACGTGACTCTGCCGCCAAAGCGAAACCACCGAGGTAAAACAAACGAGCAAGAAACTTGCTTAGCTACTGATAGACAAGGGGGGTGAGCACGTCCGCAAAACGAAACCAGTGACTCATCCATCCATCCATTCTCCAACCCGCTGAATCCGAACACAGGGTCACGGGGGTCTGCCGGAGCCAATCCCAGCCAACACAGGGCACAAGGCAGGAACCAATCCTGGGCAGGGTGCCAACCCACCGCAGCCAGTGACTCTGTATTTCAATTTTTTTCTGACGATTTCAATAGTTTCTAAGAGCCCTGGGTTTTTACAGCACGGGCTTACACAGTTAGTTTTTATATGCATTTTTAAGCATACTAAAACAATCTAAATTGTCGTTTATATAAAGCCAATAGTTTACATTACATATTAATCTTGTTAATCAATGATGAACAGTTTAGTAAGAAGGCTTCAAAGTGTACAGTTCGAGTTTGTGTGGGCATTTGGAGTGAAGGTTGTGTACAGACACTGTGATGGGCTTATTTAATGCCCTGGCTGCCCTCTGTGCCACCTGCATTTACTGCTCCATTGCTCATTTTGCCTTTCATAACACTATAATCTGAAATGTGCTGAAATATATTCAGCAAAATTCACTGTGATGGTTGGGCTGTCATGCACCCGCCTGCTTGTGCACTTGTCCAAATAAGATTTTATGTACTGTATTTTGGTGTGCCATGAATTGCTTTAGAGTGTTGTTTTGACTGCATGCAGCAATTTTCCACCTAAGATGGACTCTTCTCTGTGAGACGGCAAAAATGTTTGAGAGGTTTCATGTATTTAAGAAGCATCTGGGGCACAAATGATGATAGGCTGGTAATATGTTTTGTTCAGCAGAGACTACAGCATGGCTGATAATATCCTCAAAGCTAGTAAATGTTAATACTCTTTCTAAATGGCAAAGTTCCTTATATCAGGTTTATCAATATCATGGATTTTGTTTTTTCTTTAATAGCTTTATTAACGTAAACACATATACTGGAATCAGTATGAAGTGCCTTTTTGTCTACTTATTCAGAATTATTACCCTTTTAAAATTAATGGGTTTTGTCAGATTGTGGACTGTTACGGTTTAAGGTAGTGAATAAGAGACAAACTGAAAGACAAAAACCAACATGCAAATAATATTCCTATTGTAATATCTAAATAGATAGATAGATAGATAGATAGATAGATAGATAGATAGATAGATAGATAGATAGATAGATAGATAGATAGATAGATAGATAGATAGATACTTTATTAATCCCAATGGGAAATTCATAAAACAATGCCTAGTTTTAATTACATTATAAACAAGGAATAATTTAAGTGAATGTCCTTGTAATACACCACTGTTCAATATGGTTGACAAAATTAGTCATACCATAGTTAGTTATACCATAGAAGTTTTTAAAGTAGGGTACAATAAAGATTATTTGTTAAAATTTCTTATTGATAAAAATGTTCACTTTGTAAATATAAAATTAAATGTCACAGGTTTAAATACAGCAGGTACATGACTGAAGATTATGCATAAAGTATGTGTAGAGCCCTCAACGAGAAACAACAATTTATTTCTTGTTTATCCCAAAACCACACAAGGAATGTCTCAATGGGCTTTGACAGAGCACCTTGACTCTCTAAGAAGACATGAAAAAACTCCTCAAAGAAAAAAAGAAAAGCCTTGTAGGGACAAAAATGGAAGAAATCTTAGGAAGGGCAATTCAGAAATCCCAGAAAGTAACAAAGAGATAAGATGTGAAACGGGGAACAGACAAGAATCATAACCAGCAAGTCAATAACATGATCATCAAAACCAAAGAGACACCTCTGACAAAATAAAGAGGCCAAAAATCCAGAAAAAAAGTTGAGGAAGCTTCCCCATATAATGTCTGACAGGTAGAGTGATCAAAAAAGACTGGTCAAGAATTGAAAAAACATTCGACAATATGGCAGGAAGGAAGCTGAGGGCAGAAAGGAAGTGATGTCATTGGAGTCAACCAGTAGTGACATCATCAAGGTTGGACTGGAAGTGATTGCAACATGGCTGGCCAGAAGTGATGTCATCAAAGGTGGACCAGAAAGTGACATCATCAGAGGTGAGTTTGTAGCAACCGCAAAATACGGGATGCGATTTCTACACTTCACAACCCGACAGGGGGGTGGACGATGTTTGAAGGCACAATAGCATAACCATATTCGGTCCTCGTCCCCTCTTGCCACAATGCCCTTCTAAATAATTTGCAGAAAATAAAGCGCAACAGAAAGTGGGACAGAAAAAATATATTAACAGATGCTGTTTACATTAACTTGCCTGGTGCCTGAGTGCTCATTAGTGAACCCTTTCCCCAGACGTCCTCCCTAGCGCCCAAATCCTAACCCCCGGTTTGACACAGACAATAAAAAGAAAAAAATAAATAATAAGAAAAACTGTTCTTTGAGAACGCAAATGAAAGATTATATTAGTCCACCATATAAGGAAACAAGAAACCCTGCAGTTCAGTTCCTCTTGTAAGGCAGGAGGAAGCACAACAGTCCTTTGGCGAAACGGCTTCTCCGCAGAAACTATCACGAAGAATGAAACTCAGGTATCCGACTCACCAGACGGGAGCACCCTGAGAACACCAGACCCTGGCCTCTTCTCAGGGATTCGTCGCTTGAATATTTCTTCAGGGTGGCCACCCATGAATAGCAGACGTCCCAGGGTGAAGTATGATCCTGGAAAACTTCTTGGAGCATGGATAGTCGCTACGTTCCTTTCAGCCTTATTCTTCCTTTTTTTTCTCTCTCTACTTGTTCCGCCATTCCCCTTAAAAAGAAAACGTTTCCCACCGAAAATCCTTGCCCCCTTGGTTGTTATGGCAACCCCACGCCGGCAACAGGCAGCTGGAAAGTTTACTCGGGCGGGATCCTCCCAGACTGGGACGTCACCAAAGGTGCCTGAAGGGCTATTTAAAACACCCTCCCAGCCAACATTATAAAGTGACGGACAATCCAGAAGGCTAACCCGACTGTCCGTTATGTAGCCTTGCTACAAGTTGGAAGTGGTGTCTTTATGAGGAGCCGGAAGAGATGCTATTGGATGGGACCGGGGCAGAAAAGAATTGTTAATCTTCTGTTGTTCTGTTAAAAGAGTGTGAAAGATATTAGTGCTCTGCTCCAGTCCCGTATCTTTTATTATTTCATGCTCACTTGGACCCTTTGACGGCCCCCTAAGCACATGTGTGTGACACACCCTAAATCAAAGTGAAAAGTAGTTGCACTAGAATCGTTAACCATGAAAAATCTCACAAAATGCACCCTCGCTAACCCTAACTTAGATAAAAAGGAAGTGTTCATTATGACCTGTGATGAGCAAACCCCACTGAATTTGTTTCGTCTCAAGTTTGAAATTATGGAAATGTTCGTGAACTTCTCCAAACTCAGCAAATTGCTTTGAAGTCAATGGGAAAGGAAAAACTGAATGAGTTTTAAGAGGATTATAATGGTGCAATGGTTGTTTAAGTGCTGCTGATGGCTCGGGAAACATCTAAACTATACTGAACTGATTAATGTGACCGTACCACCCTATGATAAGATTAATAGAATTAAATATCAGATCGGTAGCATTTCTTGCAGACAGTGGCAGAGAGGAAGCTTGAATTTACTAAGGTTTGCCCCCCACAGATTCAATGGCAGTTACTCACCTCTCCCAAACCAAAAATAACACTTTGTGCTTCTGACACTTTTGCTCATTCACTGATGCTGCCTCCAAATAAGTGCAACACTAATATACAAGGATTCTTCCCTCCTGTTTGCATCAACTGCACAGCACTCTGGGTAATACTAATAAAGGGGAAGGCTCATATATTAAACACAAGTCTGTACAAAAAGACATTACTTTTAAGACATGAGAGCACCCACACATTTCCAGTTTTATTTTATGTGAACATTTTCTGTTTAAATATATTTACTTGTCTTCTGCTCATTTTTAGCCCACTAGTAGGATCAGTGTTATATACCCAGGGGGATGTCCCATCAAATA
Organism: Erpetoichthys calabaricus; assembly: GCF_900747795.2. NCBI lineage: Eukaryota > Metazoa > Chordata > Cladistia > Polypteriformes > Polypteridae > Erpetoichthys > Erpetoichthys calabaricus. The sequence continues at coordinate 23,150,291 of NC_041402.2, forward strand.
CTGGTTGCTACTTCCTGAATCGACAGCCAGAGGCAGGCAGAAGCCACATAATTTATAAGGAGTATTTCTGTAATGATTTATCTCACAAAGTGGCTAAAGTGGTGTGAGACCTATAAAAACAGCCAAGGAAGCAGGCCTGAATCCCACCATCCTGCCCAGAGGAGCTTCCACAAGAGTGGCTGGCTTTGGTCTACCAAAACAAAATTGCACTTCAAAATCAAAATTCAAAAAATATACCATGAAATGTCCCGAAAAATACTCAAAATGCCCCACAATCCCTGACTTGTACAGAGAAAGGCAATGAAGAAATTTTACAAAGAAAGAATTTATTTGAGGAATGGGAAAAATACAATAATATAGTTTAAAGGAGCAGAAAATAAGCAAACAAGACCCAATTTGAAATCTACAAGATAATCCAAGCAACAGAAGCAAAAAAATAGTTTAGAGCCAGACTTTTTTTGTGATAAAATGAAAAAGGAATACAGTAAAAAGAAACCAAAAATAATAACTGATTTTTGAGCTATGTAAGAACAAAAATAAAAACACCCCCCCTACCCTACCCCAACTGAGATGGCTAATTAAACAGAAACAAGGAAAGCTGGACAAGAGAAACTGCCTCATGGAGCAATTCCTAACTAGCTCTTGAAATCAGCTACTCACAAATCCCACGAAAATCCACCAAGGTGTATTCAAAATTAACCATCCTGGTCTTTAATTCCCAGCCTGCTTTTATAAGTCATGGAGGCAGTCCCTTAATGGTGCTAGACGGTTCGACCGGCCTCTTTGAGATCTACCCACAAAATATAAGAAACATGAGAACTGCAGAATGCACATACATACAACATTAATAATAAAACAGAATTAAATTAACAGATAATACATAATTAGACAAAAAAGAAACAAACCAAACAATAATATAAAAATAAAGGAATACAATGAACAATTATGCAATGTAAACAAAGAACACATACATAAGCAATTTAAACATAAGCCCGGGAGGAACCCCAGCTTGACCACGACAGTTTCAGAGCATGTTAACCCTTACACTGCTACATACACCAAATATTTTTTTGCAGCACTTTTTAAGGAAACGTCATAATTCACAAAGAAAAAGTGAAATTTTAATTGAACACATTTTTTTCATGCATCACAATTACTGCAAATCTGATCATTTTACACACTGCCAATGGACTGTAAAAACTATAAAAAAAATACTGCAAAAATCTATTATTATATTGTCAGGCTTGGGTCACACAGTTGCACAGATTCATTCAGGGTTTTCAAGAAACATAAATTTTATTTGTATATAGCATAATACAGCAGAGGATGACTTGGGGAGAAGAGAGACATGGCAAAAAGATAAAAGGACAACTGTTGTACAGACTTTTAAATGGTCAAAGTGCTGCACAAGATGCAAATCACGCGACACGGATGCAGCAGTGGCAAACCAACAGCTAATGGAGAAAAGAGGAGGTAAAAAAAACTGCATTTGTTCCCATTGTATCACCATTTAAGAGGGGGTTTCGGAGGAGCAACTGCGTCTTCTAGGGGTGCGTTCAGCCCCCCTCTTTACAATATGTACAAAGTGCAACTGACGTCATTGATGAAATTCAGTAAATCATCAAGCCAACTGCACTTGAACTGGCTGCACATATGCACACAGAGGCCAACGCTGATGCTTGCAGGCTCGTCTAGTGCAGCGGCTGAATCCTAGGGACAGTGATGCTGATTCGCTTGGGGGCGGCAGCTGTCATGAGCTGGCTGCACAACAAAACGTTTGGCACTGACTAATCAGCTCCGGCGTGCTGGCAAATTGCACTGGGAACTGACTACAGCTGGTTGCGGCGTTCAATGAATTTACGTCGCCGAATATTCTTGGCTCTGGCATGCTGGCAAATTGCATTGGGAACCGACAATAGCCGGTTGCAGCGTTCAATGAATGTATGTCGTCAAATATACTCGGCTCCGGTGTAATTGCAAATTACATTGGAAACCAGTTGTGGTGGTTTAAGGGTTAACAAGTGGACCAAACTGTGTCCTGTAGGTGGCAGCATGGGCTTTCAGGAGAATGAATGTCAGGGTTTGTGGTTGCAGTAACACCAGGGGCTACTAGAGGGTGCTGAAAGCTGATAGTCCCAAACCTATGGAAGAAAGAGCTGGGTGAATTTAGTGAAAGTACATGAAGCAAGAGATAGAGTCCGACACAGGGCAGAAAAATAGCCACAGTGAAAGCACAAGAAGAGCAAGACAAACTGCCTCCATATCTAATAAAGAGTCTGCTGCATGTATACAGGTAGAATGAACATAAGATAATTTATTATAATATCACTTTTGTCATTTGTATGTTCAACCACTCCTTTTGGTTTAATTCCTGAATTAAATACATTTCAGATAATCTGTGTTGGAGTGTCCAATTGGGGACACTTCACTTCATAAATTAAACATATTGCTATTCAGCAAAACCACCGTATGACAGTAAAAATGAATTTTAACTAAGTAGCCTTGATGGATATACACTCTGGTCTTATAATAAAGAGTAATTTACTGATTTCAAGGGTTACTTTATCACAGTTGGGTTAGAATACATAAATAAATAAATACACACATAAATGAAATTCACTTTATGCTAATGTGGAATGCATGCTGCTCTTAATTTATACTGTCTTGTTATACATGAAAAGAATTTCTTAACAAAAGGCTAGTGTAAGTGTACCGCATCTGCCGATAGGATTACATCCCAAAAGACTTTTCAGCAGCACACCTCTTCCTTTGATCATGTATTTGTAACCTTTGACTCCAATCTCTCTAAACCTGTAGTACGTTTTCATTTTCAAAGAATTCAGCACTTTAAAGGCACTGACAGCTGGGAGTAAATAGTGCCTGAATAAGATATGAAGTAGTAGGGGTCCATCAAACTACTCTGTTTTTGCCCAAATGAATTGGGTTGTCTCCTTGAATGTATGGTTGCTATGTTAAGAATGAAGTTCATTTTCTGCTCTTCTTATTGTTTTTTTTTCAATTTAGCAAGATTTTTTGTTATGTTGGTATGATCACTTCTTTTAATTGGACTGTTATTCAAGTCAATCTTTGAACTTTGCTTAAAATGATCATCGACCCGGAGTATAATTCCATTGTAAATATCCCACCTACAATAACCCACAAAGATGTATTGGAAAAAAGAAAGTGCTGTGTATGCAGTATTTATCGAATTCTGAAACCAAAGTGTAAATCTTTAACATGGTTGGCAGTGTGTACATTAGGGGGTGTCACTGAGCCCCCAAACTTTTAATCCCTTCATCTCAATACAATTACAATTAAAGCCAATTAAAGACTTTTAAGTTCTCTCTCTCCTTCTTTCCTCCAATGAGTGTTGCCCGCTGCCTCCTGACTCTGACTCGTCCATGTGTTCCACCGGGCTCCTTTCATACTGGACCCAGGAGCACTTCTGGTGACATGACATGGCCATAAGAAAGCCAGGGAGGTCCTCCCGCTACAGCGCCTTATATTATCTACCAGGGATTCCTACAGGACTGCAATTCTGGACTCCAATTCCCATGCAGCACTGCGTGTGTCTAAACTGGGACACCACCACTTAGTATAGTGGGAGATAAACTTCTTTCAGTTGTCCTCTCTTACTGGTTCCTAAAGCCTTCGGGCATCCCACTCAGGCCATGTATTCCCCACACTTAGTCCATCCTTTTGTTACGACATTTCACAAGGGATCCATGGATGGGCTGCCCATCTGTCTTCTGGGGCATCTACAACAGTAAGATATATCATATTTGTTGTAAAATATTTTTGAATGCTGTCAAAATGTAACCTCTAAGTAGTCTTACTTGGGGCAGACAATTACAGCAGTCAGGTCTGGATGATTTGAAAGCATGTATACCAGCTTATTGGCATCATACATGCACACAGATATGGATTTTAGGTCCTTGTGTGGTAAAATTAAGTATTAAAAATCGAGGTAATATTGCCTTCACATGAACTTACCTGTATATATCAATTATGAACCCTAGTAAGGATGTCATAAGAATCAATGCTTTAGTATCAAGTCGATACCACAACACCGGTACTTGCTTTTTTACAGAATTGATAATAGTGAGTGAAAGTCGACTCTGTAGTCATAATCGAATGACTTTGAAAGTCACAGTAATACATGAGTAATAACTACATATGAAAATGGCTCTCCGTAGGGGTGCTACAGCATCGTATTAGATAGATAGTGTGGACGAAAAAGGCACACTGGAAAGCAGACAGATAATATTTTCTCAATTCACTTTATTTATTCATTCGGAGTCGCAGTAAGTAGAGATTCAAAAGAGCATAACTTATTGCCGCAAAGCTCAATTGAACCCTGATCAAAAGCCAGGAGGGGTTTTTTATACTTCAGCATCTCATGATTAATAAGACAGAAAGAACATCCTTATCAAAACAGTAAAGTTAAACAATATGTCTGTTGAGCTAAGCATTATCTGTGTTTTCGAAGCTAAGCACAGGAGAGACGCCTTTGCATAAACCACATGTACTTTCTGCAGCCTTGTGACCTTGTCCCTGAAACATTCACTCTGAGAAAGGGAAAAACAAGAAACAGCTTACATTTTATTCATCTGGACACTATTTCTCCTGAACCCTGGAATAACATATTTTTGTTAGTTCATAAGCCAAAGCGTCTCTCACTGGCAAGTTACAAAATAGTTATTATAAAAATTCTAATTTACTAAACACACAAATACATGGTGCTGAGGAGAACATTCTTCTTCTACATTCCCCCCTTTTTGAACCAACAAAAATATGGGTGACATAGGAGTAACAAGGGAGAGAGTAGGAGAAGGGGAAGGAGTGGAAGGAAAGGAGGAAGAAATGGGAAGCATGCATTCTTCGTGTAACATATAAGCCTTGGCCACGGAGGCAGTGAAATACTGGGACACAATATATCTAATTAGGGGGACTATACAGCAGGCCACAAGCAACAGAATGATAAAAGCAACGGCCAGTGAAATAAAAACTGACCTGAGCCATCAGCCCCAGGGGCTAGAAATGCCAGAAGTGGTAGCTAATTTATTTGAAAGGGCAGTTAAACCTGGCAAAGCACAGTGATTGATACATCGGGAGCCGTATTATTAGGGATGCAAGTGCAGCACGCATCACCAAACATAGTACATACACCCCCCTTTTCAGCAAGGAGCATATCTAATGCTAATCGATTTTGCCAAGTCATAAGAGATGTTCTATCAAGCTGTTCATGTATCCCTTCAACAGCCTCTTTAGTAAAATTCAGGAAACGCTGTTGGTTGTAATATAAGTAATTAAGCCAATCTACATTTTTATTTATTGTAACTTGGGGGAAAATAGACTCAAATCCGGCAGCAACTTGATCTCGCGCTTGAAATTTATCAGGGACTCCACAAGGGACACCAATGGAATCAAAGTAAACGCCAGGGCCGTGAAGAGAGAATGTGGAGGGGTCAGCAGAGCGGGGTCGACGACGTCGGCCAGAGCTGGACGACACGCGAGAAGAATTCAAAGGGAGGAGGCGGAGTGGCATAACAAGTTGGGTGAATGCGCATGTGCCAGTCCAAACAGGTGGAAAATATCAAGTAATTTTAATGTACTGCACATCCACCAAATATCAGCACGCGGAGTGGACTGTGTCAACAGGAAAAGTAATAATGTAGAATTAAATGAGGTGGAGTTAACCTGGAAAGTCTGGGAACAGAAGGAAGAAGGGATATGACCAACATTAGTACCTCGGAAGGGGGAACTATAATTACTAGAGAAGCAGGTATAATTGCCTTCATGAGACTGGAACATCGGGGGAGTCATATGAGGAGTGGGGGGGGGAAAGAGGAGAGAAAGTGTAATGCAGTTAGAGTCTTTTGGTGTGGACGGAGAGGTAAAAAGGGCAAGGAGACAAGGAAGACCAACAGGGTAAATATTAGAAAGAGGGAAAGGGACGGTAGCCAAATGTGGCCTGGCCGTAGCACAGGCGTAGCAATCAGATTGATTTACTTGCTTAGCCGAATATAATACCCACTGTAACCAACGATTCTGATCGCCATAGCCAGTTTCAATTGAAAAAGTGGATGAAAGGGTGGAAATATTCATAATCTTAACAGGAGAAAAGTCTGAACCAGAAGTGGGGGAGACGGGTGTGTGTGCAGGAGAATGAGAGGTGTTAGTAACAGGATTGTCAATCTTAATTAGAAATCTCCCTAAAGGGTCTGTTCCAGATACATATGCCCCTAATATATAGGTTCCTGAGTCATGTAAAGAGGAGTTCTTCAAAATGATGATCAAGGGGTTACAATGGTTGTCAACACATTTATGAGAAGCATGTCCTTTTATGATTTTTCAAACCGTATTTTTGGGCCTCAAAACGTTGAGAACCCCAGTCCTCAGTTCCAGTGTTAGCAAAAACCCATTGCCAGGTGTCACAGATACTCCCCTAATAATACTTCGTAACAGTCATACACACGTATTTGTCAGACCAGGTCCACTGGGCTTGTCGACCAGTCCCACAGTTGATAATAGAGCAGAAATCAACCTGTACTGATGTGGTGATTCCTAACAGGAAAGTCAAGGTGACCAGGGCAGTAGACAAGGGAAAAGAAAGCATAGTAGCACAGCAATCAAGGGTGCCATCTCTTGCAATGTGAGGCGTGAATCCAGGCGGGCAATCCTTCCATTTTCACTGCATGTGGTGTGGATAGAAGAACTTGGAATGGTCCTCTCCACCTCGGCTGATGCCAATGTTTCCTCCGAGTGTCATGGACGAGGATCCAAGTGCCTAAGGGAATCGGCGTGTCTTTAGATGGAAGACTAGTCCTCCAGGCCTGGTTAACCTGCTCGTGGACTTCTTTCAGAGAAGCTCGGAGACCTGTAAGACAAGAGAGAAGATCATTGTCCACAGTATGCAGGTTAACATTTCACATAACCATGCCCACAGGCATGGGTGTCCGGTCAGAATTTCAAACGGCGACAGTCCTAATTGCCGGTGTGTTCTTGCCCTCAATCTCATTAAGGCCAGAGGCAAAGCGTCCGGCCAGGATAAATTTGTGTGCTCACAGATTTTTGCTAATTTAGATTTTAGGGTGCCATTATCAGTTTGCAATTTCTGTGGTATGCCCCACCTAGGAATAATTTCTTTGATTAAAGCTTTGGCTACAGTTTTAGCATCAGCATGTTTAGCAGGAAAAAGTTCTACCCATCGGGAGAACACATCAACAATTACTAGACAATAACGATAACCTTTAGACGGAGTTAGTTCAATGAAATCCATTTGGAGGTGTTCAAACGGACCCATTGGATTAGGTGTAACGGCGGGACTTACCTGGACTTACCTGGGTGCCCTTTCCTACATTAGACTTTTGACATAATGCACAGCATCTGCAGAACTGCTCTGCATATGTAGAAAAGCCTGCAGCTTCCCAGTGTTTTTCAACATCCTGAATCATGGCGTCCCTTCCAGCATGGTCTAGACCATGAGCGATTTTTGCCATACCTGGGAAAGAAGCCTTTGGGAGGAAAGGTTTGTTAGTTTGCCTATGGGTCCAGACTCCATCAGAGAGGGACCCTTCTTTGGACTATTTTCTTTTTTCTCTGTCCGTGGCTGCACTCTGTAAAGAAACAAGTTGATTATCAGGTCCTGGTTATTTCTCTGTTGGAATAAAGAGATTGGTGTGTTATTTTATGCAGCCTGTTTAGCAAAGTGATCAGCTAATTCGTTTCCTTTGCTGACAGGATCTTGTTTTCCTATGTGAGCTTGACATTTAACGATCGCTAACTTTGATGGTTTAGTTATAGCTATTAAGAGGGATTCAATCAGTTTTTGATGTTGGATCGGTTTGCCAGCGCTGGTCTTAAATCCTCTACTAAAATAGAATGAACGGCGTGAGGTACCTTTACTGTTAGGGGCTCATGAGCACTTTGTTTGTCTGTATGTGGTTGCGTTAAAACTGCATTCATTAATCCCCCCTTTTTCGTCCACGAACACAGTGAATGGACGAGAATATGGTCAGTGAGAGTAATGCATTTTTATTATTATTTAATTATTGATTTATTTATTTTTTTTAATCACATAGAGCCTTGTCAGCCTGCTATATCACTACATGCAGCCAGATTGCAGTGTTAGCTAGATTTTGTAAAGGCTGTGCTCCTCCTGAAAAACTTACAATCAAACAACTTCTCAGGCCGCAAGCTGGTACTACTTTTAAATAAGGAATTCATCCTACCATGGTGCCATACATGCTAGCCTCCAGATGATGGAAAAGTCCGAGGCGGAACCGGGTCAGCGACAACAAGGAAACACTAATTTCCGTGGCGACCCAAATGCCAACTGTAAACAAAAATAATCCATCTCGGGAAACACACAGCACAACTCCACAACAAGAAAACATTCCCACCAAAAGCTATGCAGCCACAGAGAAATATGCTGACTTAACCTGTTGTTTTGTGACCGGTCTTGGAAAGTTTTGAATGATGGTTAAACGGCCGCTAGAGAGAGCTCTTGTATCGCAAGAAATGTCATGACCTAAATATTTAACGATAGCTTGAAGTAACTGCAGTTTTTTTTTTTTTTTTTTTCTTCAACACTTTTTTATGGCCATTTTCACCTAAAAAGAATAGCAATTTTCTGAGTATCATGTGCACTTGTTGTTTATTTATTTTTCTTTTCTTTTTTCTTATCTATATACTGTATCAATTTATTATCTTTTTCTGGCCAAAACCATAAACACAAGGGGCTTCAGTATATCCCTGAGGCATGACGGTCCAGGTCCATCGGCGGTTTTGAAAGGTAAAAGCAAACCAGGATTGAGAATCAGGGTGCACGGGAATGGAAAAGAAAGCGTTAGCAAGGTCAATAACAGAGAAGTACCGGTCGGACGGGGGCATCGTGGAAAGAATAGTGGAAGGATTAGGAACAATATGTGTTCTAGGAAAAAAAACGCAGAGTTAACTTTTCATAGGTCTGGAACAAAACGGCAGGACCCGTCAGCCTTTTTTACAGGAAAAAATGGGGGAGTTGACTGGAAAGTATGTAATTGGAATAATTGCTCCTCGCCTCACGAGATCAGAATGTACGGCGGCGATGCCAGCCTCTGCCTCTGGAGACAGAGGATCCTGGACACGGTACGGGCAGAAGGAAGATTTTGAGAAAATCACCAGTGGCTCAGTGTGCTATCCTTCCATAATCAATTTTTCCCTTGGGACCACAGTGCTAAGGAAACATGGGGAACCGAATCTCCTAAACAGAAAACGCTTTGTGAATATGTGAGGTGCACTGAAGCAACAGCTTTAGTAGACAACAAAAATGCATGGAATGTGCAAAGTTTCAGGGCATGTGCTGGAGGAAAGAAAAGATTCTAACCAAGGTGTGTCCACTTCAGTAGGGAAAATACTGGGCAGTATAAGGCAGGGTGTCCGGGACTTGTAAGTGAGGAAAATAGGCATGAGGGGAAAGAATGAAGGGCTTTCAAGAGGAAGGTGTGCGGGGAGATGTTCAGGGTCCAGGCTGTAAAAGAGGGCTTGGGGTGTGAAGTGTGGCACAGGAGCTTAGGAATGGAGCAGCAAAAATCCTTGTTCAGTTAAAGAAAATTGAGACTGACAATTAAGTCATAAGATCCCATCCCAGCAGTTTCACAGGACACAAATGATTTAACAGAAAGGAACGAGTCAATAATGAAACTGTTAATGCTGAGCTGTAATTGCACAGGAACCTCCTTCAGCGCATGGCTCCTGTGTCCATTTCAAAGGCAGTTTCTTTGCCATTAAAGTCAGTAAAAGATCAGTTTCAGCATGACGAGTAAGCAAAGGAAACTGGAAAAAGTGGCTGGGGTCCCTGATATTTCTTAGGACCAAGGAATGTCATTAGGCTCAGGGAGAGGGGGTGACGGAGGCGCTTGTGTGGGCAGTTGCGTCTGAAATGTCCAAGTTCACCACAGCAGCGGCAGGCATATGACGCTGGCATCTGCTCCAAAGGGTTAGGCATCTGAGCAAAAGGATTATTAGGGTTTGATAAATGGAACCCGCGTCCTCTTCTGTGCCCTCGCCCTCGACCTCCAAATAATTTTCCACGTCCTCTCCCCCTAGCCAGGTCAGTTCTTCCAGTATAGTAATTTATTTGTGCAGCCAAAAGTTTGGTCTGTGTCTCTGACTCTTTTAATTTAGTCTATTCATCATGCTCTGCATGACGCTTGTCTTCCTCGAACGTTGCGGTCTTCCAGCCTTTTTGCAGGACGTGCAGACTTTGCTTTGAATGGCACTTCTCAGTCCCGAGATGAAAGGAGGCACTGCAGCATGAGTTCTATCGTTTGTATTGTCTAGCCCAGAGTGATTAGCCATCAGATCTTGCAATCGGTGAGCCGGCTGAAATTAGTGACCAGTTTGTGCCCTTTTTATATTTTTTTCTGCCAGGGCTCCTTTTAAAGGCTCTCACTGGGTGAGGAAAGGACCTTCATTCCAACACCAAGGGACACCATTATGATCACCGTGATTTACAGTTGTCCATGTGGTGCTCAGTTGTCGACGGAGCACCTGTGTCCACTGTGCAGCATTTGTTTCATATATGTTATCCAGCTGCTGTAACAGCTCCACAAATTGCAGTCCACCGACTGCTCGTGCTCTGGGAGACTCTTTTAATTTCTGCCATTACAATCCAGTAGCATCTTGTGAATGATCTGAATTATCTTCCTCAGGGTCAAAATGTGAGGATGGGTCATAAAGATATTGTTCATTGTAAAAACCTGCTCCAGACGGTTCGTCTGTTAACAGGGGTGTTGTTGGAGAAGAGGGTGCAGGAGGTGGAAGCGGGGGAGTTTTGGTAAGGAGGGGGTGGACAGATTACGGGGTATAGGGGGTCTTTCTTTTCGGTCTGCTTTCTTTTACTTTCAGGCTTGGGCGCTGTCTCTATCTTCATTTTCTGCAACGCTAGCAATAATTCTTGCTTGTCTTTTTTGTGTTTTGACTTCAGCAGCCAGCAGGTTGTTACGCCTCTGCTTATTCCACTTCTTACATGCCTTTTAAAATCCAACCCAGTCTGCTTCTCTATTAACTGTTTAGGGGACCCGCTTTCAATCCCGACGGTGTACTAGGAGCCTGGTGATTCTCAGAAAATAATCCTTCTAACATTAAGTTTTGAGGACCCTGGGGGACCTGTTTGACTGGCGTGCCATTATAATTTCCCATAGTAAGCGGCAGGCCTTCAACAGAGAGCAACTCAATCCCCGATTATTTCTCGTCCCACTTGTCGTGCCCGGAAATCAACCAGTCGACAAGTGGAAATCAACCTCCCCTCTTCCAAATTTCACACGTACTCTAACTGCCCCTTTCACCCCTATTCCTCTTCATATAGGAACGTGCCACTCGGTCCTTTCTACTCGAATTCTTAAGGGATGACTTACTAGCATTCACACTGTGCCGTCACTCTCTATGAATCCCTAAAACCCTTCTAGGTCGATACGGTATGATTCTCTATTCTTTCAGCATGCTTTTATTTTTTATTCTCTTTCATTATTATTTTCTTTTTTCTTTTCCCCGTATACTTCTATTTCTTCCAGCACACCAGTCAAACCAACGGGAATCCCCCGAATCTACTCACTGCGACTCCTTCTGCCTGCCTGGAAAAATCCCATCCAGTTGCTTTTCGTTTCGGTCAGGAGGAGGTCAGCGACTCCCCACGCAGGAAAACGCCCGAGGTTGGCCAGTCCTAACTTTTACCGGAGCTGGTCCTCGATCCGCGGAAATCGGTCCACTTGGACGAACCCGCCCAGGGAGTTGTCTGCCCGTCTCCTGCCCCACGTTCGGGCGCCAAAAACTGTGGACGAAAAAGGCACACTGGAAAGCAGACAGATAATATTTTCTCAATTCACTTTATTTATTCATTCGGAGTCGCAGTAAGTAGAGATTCAAAAGAGCATAACTTATTGCCGCAAAGCTCAATTGAACCCTGATCAAAAGCCAGGAGGGGTTTTTTATACTTCAGCATCTCATGATTAATAAGACAGAAAGAACATCCTTATCAAAACAGTAAAGTTAAACAATATGTCTGTTGAGCTAAGCATTATCTGTGTTTTCGAAGCTAAGCACAGGAGAGACGCCTTTGCATAAACCACATGTACTTTCTGCAGCCTTGTGACCTTGTCCCTGAAACATTCACTCTGAGAAAGGGAAAAACAAGAAACAGCTTACATTTTATTCATCTGGACACTATTTCTCCTGAACCCTGGAATAACATATTTTTGTTAGTTCATAAGCCAAAGCGTCTCTCACTGGCAAGTTACAAAATAGTTATTATAAAAATTCTAATTTACTAAACACACAAATACATGGTGCTGAGGAGAACATTCTTCTTCTACAATAGATAGATAGATAGATAGATAGATAGATAGATAGATAGATAGATAGATAGATAGATAGATAGATAGATAGATAGATAGATAGATAGATAGATAGATAGATAGATAGATACTTTATTAATCTCAAGGGGAAATTCAAATAACCCATGTTGAAAAGAAAAATAGCAGAAGGCATACTCCCGTGACCCTGTAATTAGGATATAGCGGGTTGGATAATGGATGGATGGATGTCTGAAAATCCTTTTGAGGCAGGAAAATTTCAGCAGGTGATTGCACAAATTGTGCTTATTATTAGAAAAAAATACATACAAAGGCTTTCATTATTGTCACTTTTATGTTATTTTGGAGTTAGTTCAGAAATAGATTTTTCAGATGTGAGTTGTAATCGTTTAACTAGCAGAATCACGAATTTGTAAGACAAGATGAAATTGATGGCGAAATCAATTGCTTTTTTAATACAGTGTCCTACACAGTCCTGATAAAGGAATGGACGCTTCACGTTTATTCTCTGAATGCAATGAGCACATACAAGAATCCATTCACTTTCTAACTGGAACATGTAGTTCAAGGGTGTGGGGGAAACCTCACATGGATCCACATTTATGCATATAGGACTCTGTGATGTGGAAGGAACCAGTACACTGGCAGTTGCAGCAAGTAAAAATCGAGACAAGTTTCAATTGATTTGTTAATTCCAAAACAAAATTCACTTAGTGTTTCAATGTTTCAAAATACAAACCACATGTCCCTTGTCACACATGTGTACATGGGAGGCAATTTCAGGGCTTGTGTAATGATAATTACACTCCAAGCCAGGGTTTGGTGCTGTCACTTAATGCCTTTTCTCTTCCTGTCTCCAGAATGGATGATTGACAGGCATATCACCAATGACATCACTTCCATTTTCCAGACTCCTGAACCCTCCCCTTCCAGGTTGTTTAGAGCTCAGTCTCAGTTTCAGTCTCAGTTAATGTATGATGAACCAAGTACCAAATGATACATAATGAGTGTGGTGATAGTGTCTGATTTCCACTATCCCATGTTTATCTTTGAGTTATGATTGGGTTATCATTACACTGGTTAACAAGCATTTTGCTACTGGGATTCTTTCACCTGTACTTTAACAAATTTCACTTGCTGACTCCAAATCTGAAAACCGTTTTCATCCAGCGCGTCCCGTTTTTTAGTTATGATGTTCCAGGTCTTGGACAACTAGGGTGACTGGACAGTAAAAGCGATGCATTTTAACATTTAAGAAATAAGTTTGGTCTTGAGAAAATTGAAGCCCAAACTAAGGAAGGTGTTTTTGTTGGCCCTGAAATCCGTGAACTGATGCTTGATTATGAGTTCAAAAAGAAACTGAAACCAACTGAATCAGCACCCTCATTCGTGCAGGTTGTCCGGAATTTTCTTGACAAGCACAGAGCAGAGAATTATACTGAGCTTGTGGAGAATATGCTGAAAGTATATTAGCTTACGGGAGCCAAAATGTCATTGAAGACGCATTTTTTACATTCTCATCCCGACTTTTTTCCACCAAATCTAAGCGATGTCAGAGATGAGCATGGGGAAAGATTTCATCAAGATATAAAGGTGATGGAAAACTGATATCGGGGAAAATTCACTCCGAGCATGATGGATGACTACTGTTGGTTCTTGCGAAGAAAGATGAATATGCAGTACAAGCGCAAAAGTGAGTGCCTCCAACATTTTTGGGCACGCTGACCTAACTTTTATATTGAGGTAAATTCACATAAATATACTTTAACGTGTCTCTGGTATCGTCTTCTGGTTTGTTTTCAGAATAAACACATCAAAACAATTTTGGTGGGACAGAGTCCAAACTCCAGATATCGTGTTGATATATTGATATTAAAAAGTGTCAAAACATCAATGATGTGTATCTCAAAAACCTGACGTGCTACCTTAATTCCGATTTCATATATGAAATCAGTGTAAAAAACTTAATAAAGAGCTGCTCTGAAGTTCCCAGTAGCAAGCAAAAAATATTTTTTTTGTAAGCCAGTGTTATTTATCCCTTTAATCATTTTGGTTTGATGAAATGTATAACTTGCCTTAGAGCCCCCCTTTATTCCTTATGATTGTTGTTGATTTCATTTATTGACAAACTGATTAATGCTATCATCGGGTGTTTAATTAGTTCTACGCTTTTACTAATAAAAGATTTATCTGCATCCTATATGTACTATCATTCTTTTGATATATTTCATTTAATCATCCACGTTGTACTGAGATGTGGGGGAAAATAAATACTGCAGAGATATGAGCCTACTGAAACATTTAGGCTTGGACAAAAGTTAATCTTTCAATAGGACAATAATCCCAATTACAAGGCCAATGTTAGAAAGTCTCAAGAAAAAAAAAAAAAGATGAATTTCCAGCAAGAGTTCAGTGATACTGAAACTCAACCTGATTGAGAATCCATGGCACTGTTTGTGAGTTACGGTGCAGAAGCTCAGTCTAGTTAGAGCTGAGTTCCAGTTGTAGGGCATTTCAGACTTGATGACTGAGTTGGACATTTCATTGCTAGGCCATATCAGTTTAAATGACTGGAAATTACTGATTATGTCAACAACAACAATAACAATATTTATTAATATAGCACGTTTTCATACAAATGATGTAGCTCAAAGTGCTTTACAGGATGAAGATAGAGGAAAAAAGACAAAATATAAAAATAAAATTAGGCTATACTAATTAACAAAGAATAAAAGTAAGGTCAGATGGCCAGAGAGGACAGAAAAACACAAAAAAATAAAAAACTCCAGAGAGTTGGAGAAAAAAACAAAAACAAAATCTGCAGGGGTCCCGAGGCCACGAGACCGCCTCTCTGCATTTTACCTAACATCAATGACCTCAATCAGTCCTCATGGTTTTCAGGCTTCACATGGAAGAATTTGATGATGAAGGTCATGTGGACCTCTGGCCTTTAATCCATCAATATAGGAACATCAAGGTGCTTTGATAAAGTGGTGCTGGCTGTGGAGATCGCCACCACAGAAAACCGAAAAAAGAACAGCAGAGAAAGTAGGGGTTAGTATGGATTTCGGAGCCACCATGAATAATAATGATAATTAATTGAATATACAGAGCATCATGATTTACCTAAGATGAAGCTATGAGAAAGCAATGTTAAAGTAATGTGTTTTCAGCAGTGTTTTAAAGTGCTCCACTGTATTAGCCTGATGAATTCCTATTGGCAAGCAATTCCAGATTTTAGGTGCATAACAGCAGAAGGCCGCCTCACCACTTCTTTTAAGTTTAGCTCTTGGAATTCTAAGTAGACACTCATTTGAAGATCTGAGGTTACGATTTCGAGTGTAAGGTGAAAGACATTCTGAAATCTAGGATGGAGCAAGATTATTTAAGGCTTTGCAAACCATAATCAGTATTTTAAAGTCAATTCTAAATGATACAGGTAACCAATGGAGTGACATCAAAACTGGAGAGGATTTTCTTTTCCTCATTAACATTCTAGCAGCTGCATTTTGCACTAGTTGCAATCGATTGATGTCTTCTTTGGGTGATCCTGAGAGGAGTGCGTTACAGTAATCTAGCCGACTGAAAACAAAATCATGAACTAATTTTTCAGCATCTTGCAAAGTTATAAGAGGTCTAACCTTTGCTATATTCTTAAGTGAAAAAATACTGTCCTAGTAATCTGATTAATGTGTTATTTAAAATGTAGGTCAGAGTCAATAATCACCCCTAAATTATTTACCTCTGTCTTGACTTTTAAGCCTAATGGGTCAAGTTTATTTTTAATACCCTCATTATATCCATGTTTGCCACTCACTAAAATTTCTGTTTTCTCCTTATTTAGTTTGAGAATTCATTTGACATTTACTGACAACCAGTAGTGTGTTGCCTGATGGGGTCGGTGCTGTAAAAAAGGGTTAACAGGTACAGTAAGTTGAGCCTCAACTTCGGCTCTTTTTTCTTTTTTCCATTTTTGTTGTGGTATGTAAAACACCAGACATCGGACAGATGAGCTTCTCTCCTGTTTGTGAGGTCCGAAACACCTGCCTTCCTTAATCCTTATATGTGATGTACCTCCAGATGTGCATTCATTGGTTGTCAGCTCTCATGCACACCCCTCTGACTAAAGACAAGTTTGATTTTACTGGGGTGAGCAGCTGGGTATGTCAGACTAGATGACTTACTTCAGTGTGCAAAGCTAGGACACATTTACTCCAGAAAACTTAAACTTTTATTGCTGCCAAAACTGCCTCGATAAATTATAAAAGTGTGAGGATTACATTTTCATGAAAACAGTTTCTTTTCTTTTTTTCTTAAGATTATTTTTTCTAACTGAAAACAATATTAAATCAAAAAGCTTACCAGTTTTAGTGGTTTGGAATATAAAAAACATCACAGAGAAAAAAAAGTCAGTATGTTTCTATGTTTCAGAAAAATTAGACAAATGCTCAAGGGTCTGAAAACTTTTCAACAGCATCGTATAGAAACAATAATTTGTACACATATACCTGAAAATTCCATTTAAAACCACAATATTTTTTACTTGTTTAGTCCTTTGTGACTATGAGATGTATTTACCTTTGCATTTAACACAAACATTTGTGCTTATTTATGGTACTGCGTAATAAACTGTCCTTTTGTAGTAGACATTTTGAATCTGAGCTACAGAAAAAGTGCTATCTAATTAAATTACTCACAGGCATGCAGTAATATAACCCTCTAGGACAATAAATGCCAGATGGCTTGCAAAGATAAAAGCTGTGGATTTTGTTTTATTAAATCAATAGAGTGGAAACCAAAAAGGAAATTATTATAGACTCTTAAAACAAAATTATACATTTTTCTTTCCCCCATAGAGGATGGTCATGATGTCTATGACAAAGATTTAAGGATCTTTATATGATTAGCTGGCTTTCATGAATCTGGGGTGAAGCCTCACCCTGTCAGGGCAAGAACCCAGTGCAGAAATAATGGTGGCCAAAGGGTGAATACTGTGTTAGTATAATATGTGGTAGTGAAGAATTGGTCACAATAATTAATTGGAAAGGTTTTGCAAATGGAAATACAGAGTCATTTCCGCAGCTGTAAACAAGAGCAATATCTGAATTTTTAGTCTACTGTTCCTACAATGGCCATGAGGCTCTGTTGCCTAATGAACTGTGGGAGTTAATGGTGATGATGGCATGAAGTATAAATACCAGCCGTACAGCATGTTACACAAATGTACAGCCAGAGGTAGGAGTTACAGTTTCTTGATGAGAAACTGATTGACCTAACAGTCAATGATGGTGAGAGGTAGAAACTGTAGTTGTGTGAAGAAATGCAGACCCTCCACATTGAAGAGATCTGTACATTAAAGTACAAATGGAGCATCTGTTGGAAGCAATTCATGTTTGTCATTGCAGCCCTTGTCTTTATCACTAGTTCTCATTTTTGTGCTGTTGTTGTCTGGTACCTATTCTGTGCAGTAACTGAACTGTCCCAAGTAATAACACCTTCAGACGCAATGTTGTATAACCAGAAAAAAGTTGTAACTGTGCTTGAGTATGTTTTGAGAATACATCAGCTTTACTTGAGTATAAAAGTTTCTGTCTACTTTCGCTTCACTACATTTTGAGATGCAAATGGTTCTTTTATTTCATAGAGTCATTCATTACTGCAGTATTACACTAAAAACAAGAGGGGTACGTACTGTAAACAACAATGTAACACAATGTTTTACTCAGTCAACTATATAAAATAAAGACTTTACCTAGTTTAGGGAAATTACTACATACAAAGAATCTGGGATGATTTTACCAACATGTGGTCCTTTACTCTGTCATTCCAAGTGGTATCCTTCAATAAGGGTGCGCACAAAAAGGCGAGCTTCAAAAGTGCGACCTCAATTGGGCACGGCGAATAAAGGCGCACATAAATAAAGGCAAGCTTCAAAAGGGCGACCTCAATTGAGCGAATGTTTTAATATTCTTGCTTTCGCCTTTTTATACGTTCAATCATTGCCTTTATCTAATAAATTTTCTGTAACAATTTTGTTGCGTTTGCCTTTATTCCCTGTGCCCAATTTGAATAGAACCATTCCAAGTACATCTTGCTGCAATTTGAAGAAGAGCATGGGGCTGGACGTTGGGGACACGCAGTCATAGTCATTCTCAAAGATGAGAGTTACGGAATCTCTGATATTTACTTTTTACGTGTTTATTTTCATTAATTTTTATAATTTGACTCTCCTGTTAAGGTTTTTCTGGTTAGGAAATTTATTCCAACATCCGTTTTTTGCTGCTCTATCTAGTTTGATAATTGTAAATTTATTTCGGCCATGTTCACCACCATTTTCAGTTTATTTTGTCTACCCGCCATTGAAAACTAGGACAAACCGCCTTAAAAACAGCTTTTATCCGAAAGCAATCATGGCCCTGAACTCAAAATAAAACTGCTCCATATTATTCTTCCAATGTGCAATATTAGACCTTGAGTCAACAAGTGCAATTTGTATATTTATTACTATTCGGTTTGTTATTATTTTCTCTCTTCTTGTCTTTTTGTCTTAACTCCTATTCCTCACACTGAGTCGATTGCACCTTCAATTTCGTTGTTCCTTTGTAAAAGTGACAATGACAATAAAGATCTATCTATCTATCTATCTAAGGTGCATCCTTCTTTTGTTAGGAACGGGTCTTGAGAGGTTGTGACCCTGGTGTTACAATGTGATGGGTTAAAAGGCCATCTGATGTGTTGATGTGTTTTCCTAAAAGACACCCTTTGGCATTCATCTCTCTTGTGTTGCGTCTTGTTTTCTCAAAACTTTTTTATTTGGTTTGAAATTTTTGCTGCGTTCTTTAATTATGATTTTTGGTTCTCATTAGAGTTTTGTTGACAATTCTCTTGTTCTGAAAATTCTGAACTTTGCTAGTGTCTTGATTAAGCCACTTCTCCTGGCCTTACTCAAAAAACATTTTTGATAAATACTCTTTAATGTAATGATGCTGGATTTTAGACACTGTCCTCATGGTAGCCTGTCAAATGGGACGGGTCTGATCCACAGGCAGGCTGCCCCGAGGTGTGTTCACCCGCTGTGCTTCACTCACTTTGTCACCTGTGTTGTTCACAGTCTTCTCACATTATCCTGAGCATCACAGCCCCAAAGCAAATTGTGAACTACTATACTATAAAGGCCAAATAAAGAACTTAGTTATTATTTAAGAACATTTATTCATTTAGCACATTTTCATATAAATGATGTAGCTCAAAGTGTTTACAAGATGAAGAAAGAAAAGTTTATAAAAAATAAAAATAAGATTAGGCAATAATAAGTAACAATGAATAAAGTAAGGCTGCAGTGGGCTGGCGCCCTGCCTGGGGTTTGTTTCCTGCCTTGCTCCCTGTGTTGGCTGGGATTGGCTCCAGCAGACCCCCGTGACCCTGTAGTTAGGATATAGCGGGTTGGATAATGGATGGATGGATGGATGAATAAAGTAAGGTCCAATGGCCAGGGGACTGGAGAAAGAAAAACAAAATCTGCAGAGGTAACTAGGCCACAAGACTGCCAAGGCCTCACTGGGCATTCTACCTAACAATTTAATTTAATTTAAGGAAGAGCAATTCCTTATTATAGTTTGTTTTGATGGCTAATGTAGTTTATTGTTACGTATACAAATTTTGGACTAATTTTATGTGGAAGGAAATACTTAAAAGTGTCTTCACTTATGTCAGTAGTCAGTTATGAATATCGACTTTATGAAGAGTTCTTCAGGAGTGGTTCAATTCCTTCTTAAAGGGGTGGAAGCTTAAATGCCTTCCCTATTAGTACCCTCACCACTGAGTTAAGATACAATAATTAAGATCTTCGCTCATGATGAGTATCACTGCTTCAAGTTGCAATTACTTTGTTCATTCTTTAATAATTGTAATACGACTCACATGTAAAAAAAGAAGGTAGCCTGAATTGTTTTCAGTTTGTAATAACTTTTTTGAATAAATATAAAATGGAGAGAGATTCTACATTTACTAGTACTTTTGATAAATAAGTACACTTAATATTGGATTCAGGTTTTCCCTGCTCTCTGAAAGCAGAGCATTCCCATAAAACTTTTTGTCAGTCGAAATGACTAAAAGCAAAGAAGCAATTGTCATTATGTATATACTCGCAATTAAGTTTGCATATAAGTCGGGGATTGGTTTTACCATATAATTACCGGAATTTTATAATGTCGTCATATTAGTCGAATATGGAAAACTCACGCTATTGGTCAAAGAGATTACGATATGCTAATGCCCACCTGAGAGAGTAACCATGGAGCACACTGCCTTTTTTTCTATGTGGGTGTGGCAATGTGCTTTATCAGCGGGTGCTCCTAACCTCTCTGTCTCTCTCTCTATTGTGCCTACGTGACCACACATTAATACCCGAACTATTCCGAAGCAACGTTTGCACTGATTTGTGTTTTTTTGTACCTCACACCCTCATACACCTTTATTGTAAGAGTATCCCTTATCTACGATGGAGCGTTCGATCAGAAGAAAATATGAAGCTGGGTTTAAACTAAAAGTCATTCAAGTGGCAAAAGAAATTGGTAACTGCGCTGCTGCAACAAAATTCGACGTGTTTGAGAAACTGGTGCGAGATTGGAGGAAGCTGTAAAAAAAATTTAAGTGTTGCATTTTTGAACAGGCGTATAAGTCGGGGTCTAATTTTATGATCGATTTTTCAGATTTAAGTGCTAATAAGTGCTGTATTTTTGAATGGGTGTAAAAGTTGGGGTCTGATTTTATGAGTGATTGATTTTTTTCAGGTTTCAAGACCTGACTTACACGCGAGCATATACGGTAATTTATATTTTAAAAAGTTTTGAGCATTCCCCGACCAAAAAATAACCTATGAAATCATACCAAATAAAACTTAAAACCTAAAATGACACTAACATATAGTAAAACCAGGAATGATATGATAAATATACAGTCTACATCAAGTAGAAATAATGTATTTTCAGTGTATTTTCACTTATCTGAATCAGGAAGACTGCAAGCTCACTGGAAGGCTAAAAGGTGGCTGTAGTAATGGCAACAATGATGGTGTGTCTTTTTTCTCTTTCTTCATCATGTAAAGCACTTTGAGCTACATTGTTTGTATGAAAATGTTCTATATAAAAAAATATTGTTGTTGTTGTTGTTGTGTGTCATCCTAAGTGGTCTGAGTTTGGTGTGGTGGAACATACAGCAGAGAGAAAGGAAGAGAGTCATCCATCTGAGTCAGATTTCAAGTGTCATAGCAAAAGGTCTGAATACTTGTGATATTCAGTTTTTTATTTTGGGGTATTGAGTGTTGCTTTATGAGTGATAAATAAATTTAAATGATTTTACTATAAGGCTGTAACATAACAAAATGTGAAAAAGTGAAGCACTGTACTGTACGCACATGCATGTAAGAAGTCAGACACTTGCCCCCAGGGAGCGTTTCGAGGGCTCTGAGCAGGTAAAAGCAATGTGGATAAAGAGTGATGTGACACCATTTTTAATGAATTTTCCCTCTTTGCCTTTAGGCTGAAGGAAGAAATCCAGGAGAACCTGTGACTTCACCTTCACTTCAGCACCAGACATCTCACTACTTCCACCTCTTTCGCCATTAAGAAAGTAGTGGTCATTTGTACCTTATACAACTGCTAAGAATTAAATGAGGAATCTTCTTCAGACCCCAACTCTTTATCTGCATTTGTAAATCCATTTTACAAAGATAAAACCCTTATAAACACATATATTACAACAAACCAAATCTCAAGCTACAGAGAGAGACTGGCATCAATATGCAATGCAAGAACAAGATATAAATCTTAAAAAAATATAAAAATTAAAATGTTCAAATTTTCACTAAACCATGACATTAACCATGAGTCTGCATATTTGTATGAGAATGTTCAGTCTGAATTTGTTTCCCATGTTGCGATGATGGTGCCAAGATTAGACTACAGATCTGTGACCCTGAATTGTAATAGACGTGTTCCAAAAATAAATCTCACGTGCAATGGAAATACCTAATAACTACCTTTTTTTTCAAAATTGAGTATTTCTTTAATTTTTGGAGTTACTAGGTCCTTCCTGATGAATAAGGAAAGACTGCCTACCAATAAAAATGTTAGATTACGATCACATGATTTTAAATGTTGTGATCGTGTGATTTAAATGACAGGTGTTGTTGATTTGTGAAAAAAACAATATTGTGTATGTGAAGCTCAGAAAAAATGAAATCTAGAGATTGTTAATTATAGGGGTGACATCATTTTCTCAATTTGCCGAAAACTTGAAAGATGTGACATACTAGGTTT
This sequence comes from Erpetoichthys calabaricus, assembly GCF_900747795.2. NCBI lineage: Eukaryota > Metazoa > Chordata > Cladistia > Polypteriformes > Polypteridae > Erpetoichthys > Erpetoichthys calabaricus. Next base: position 23,172,966 of record NC_041402.2, read on the forward strand.
TTCCATAGTTGAAAAATGAACGGATGAAATGTATTAATGTGCAAGCCCTCACATTTAAATTCACTATATAACTTAATGTTTTACCAGGAGAAAGATACAAATTAAAATACATTTTAATTGTCTATTTCTTCAGTGTATACACTAGAAGATTACGTGTTTCAGACAAGGTCAGTGCTTGAGACCGCATTAGCAGTCTTATGTCTCAACCATTCAGCTTAACTACGGGGACTGTGATTTATTCTCTTCTGGCAGGTATACAATATTAAGTAAAGCACAGTTGACTACAAAAAACTATAAAATTTAATAAACCTAGCTTAATCTGATATCAGTAAATTTACCAAATACATCCATTTTCTATTGTGGATGTAGAGAATGTCCATGTAGCATTAGGAAGAAGTCAAGAATCAACCCTGGTAGGACACCACATTATTGCAGCACACTCCCATAATCACAGAAATATTTTAACATACATAAGCTACGAATTGAACCAAGGAGCTGTGAAGCTGCCATTCAAATGCATTCATGTATGCTATTCAAAAACTCTGTGTGAAATTAACCTGCAAAAAATTTGCATTACACTTATCTCATGCCAAGATAAAAAAAATACCTTTATTCAATTTTCAAGCACATAACATCAAGTATTTTGACACCTTTCATATAATTTGGGCTTGAAGATGCATTTAAATGTTCTATTAAATGTTCAGTTAAATTAAAGTTTTTGTTTATGCCAGTGTTAATTTCCATGTTCTATTTACAGTTTCACCCTTTTCCTAGGCTGAGTATAATCTAGCCAAGTGAGCTTCATCTCACCATGAAGACAGGCTTACAAACTCAAGGACTCCCACAGAAAGCTTCTTTTCAAGCTCAGGATTTCCAGAAACACCTTTGATTTACTCTTACAGTTTAACACAAAAAAAGAACAGAAAACAAATCAGTGAATTCACAAGTGAGTTTAGGCCTTGTACACATAGTAAAAAGCTGACAACTGTTTAACAGTTGCTGACATCTTCTCTCTTCTCACGTTTTCTGTCTGAAGGCACAACCACCTGAGTTTAAGAAGTGTTAGGGAAGCCAAAATAAAGAAAACAACACATCCAACAAGGAAAACCTAACAGGACTGAGGTGTAACCTGAAAGAAAGGGAGAGTAATTAAAATCAAAAAGCTTTATAGTTAAACTCTCAAGGGTTTGCTTCATTAACTCTTTCAGGGCAGATGTTGACTATTGTCGAAATTCAGGGGTTGAGGACGGTAATCAGCTGTAATCTGCGACAAATCTCGCCATTCAATTTTAATTCGACTCTCTTTGCCAGATGGAAAGTTAGCTTTGTTGATTTGACCTAAGTTCCTTGCATGTGCATGTCTAGCAAAAAGCAAACAACCTTTAAAATGGCATCGATATCTGGCCAAAGTGAATGTGCAAAGCAAAATATTCTGTGGACGATGTTTTGCATGTTATCGCTAAATTGGACTCTGACTTGCTGGACTCCGATTTTGGTGCAAGTGATCTGGAAATGGAAATCGAGAACGAACGTGAGGTACCAGTGAACACATTTGTGTAGCTCAGTGGTTCTCAAACTGTGGGGCGGGCCCCCCTAGTGAGGCACGAAGTAACAAAAAGGGGGGGGCGCAAGGATGTGAAAAAAAGAAAACAAGAATTGAAAATATGAAAAATACATCTATTGAAACCAAAACAAATTAACTTAAACTACATTCTGATACTAGAAAAATAAATATAGAGTTAGATAAATGTCGATAAAAATTATGTAGGTATAATAAAATATGTATCTATGATATATCATTAATTAAAAAAGAACAAATTGGTATTAGTGGGCTCCTTTCAAAAAACCTTAGGGGGGCGCGATTAAAACTGTTATGAAAATGTGGGGTGCAAATACTTAGAAGTTGAGAAACGCTGGTGTAGCTGATGTCCCACAGCAATGTTCAAATCAGATTGTGTCACACTGTGAATGCCACTGCTGCCCACCTGCCATACAAAGACAGTTAGGTGGCTGGCCTGCCGTGCATTCCTGGTGGCCATCGAGCCACCCACCGCCCTCCCCCTGCTGCCAGGAACGTTGAACAGGTGACGACAGCATCCACAGTGCACAGCAGCAGACATTTTATGTTGCTTTATGGGTGACACAATTGCTTTGTGTGCTTTTTGGATAAAAATATTTAGCCCTTAAAGAGTTAACTTTGTCATAAATGGTCAGCTGTGAGAATTTGCCTCTACCAAACAAGCTGTACGGGAATCATGTCAAAGAGTGAGCTCTGAACAGTTATATCTGCCTACTGCTATCGGGTAATTCAATGCTTCCTTCCGATGTATTCTTTCAGTTCATTTAATAATTTCTGCACAATATACATTTATTTATGTATTTATTTGCTTTCCTTGTTTCTTATAAACTCTATACAAAAGTATGGTAGGCCATGAAATCTAAAGGAACGAAATCATGAAAGGTGTATGTAATCAATTTCCAAATATCTGACAGACTTCTTCATATTGGTCTCTCTGTGCGTACAGCTCTCTAATTGGGTATGGGAAAGGTGTTGAGATTGATTTGGTAAAAAACACCAAAGCATGAAAAGTAGCACTGATTATATTCTTCATTGAATTGTGTCTCATTCATTGCAATATGATCTATAAAATCAATAAAATAAAAATACATGTAATCATATTTTCCTGAAATTCTTCTTCCCGATGTAATACTTTTATAGCATCCAGCTATCAGTCTTATCATTTATTTATTAGGAATAAGAAGGGGTTATTACCAATGCGGTAGACGACAAGGAAATGAATTGCCTACTCATTGCATTTAAAGTGCATTCACTTAATATTTTCGAGATTTATGGACATATAATGCCTGAGGGGATTTATGTGTCATTTGAGTTGGCTAATCCACCCTTTATTATATTTATAAAGTGTTATTTCTTCTCTTTTGACATAAAGCAGATTCATGTATTTAATACATCCTTAACATCAGAATTTTTTTGCATTGCATATTTAATAATTCAGAAAATTATGAATTTAATAAAACGGAAAAACGATAATACTAAAATGGATTTTCACAATACTGGTTTGGTTGTGCAGCCATCAGCATTACTGATCGAGATTGCTTACATCCTCTTTCAGTTTCAGGGTCCTGTATTTTTGCATGAGTTTCCAATAGCAGTCATTGCTTTTTTCCCACAATTCCCGAGGAGGTGTTTGGAGAGGCAAGTTTTTGCCACAACAGTACCTTCGAAAATGTTATGTTTAAGAGATTTAAACAACAAACAACTAATGATAGCAAATCAATCGAGGCCATTTTTTACATCACATGAATTGGACTCTGCCGGCAATGAAGGCTACTGAGATACCACAAGCCTGCATGAGCACTGGTTTTAAGTAGAAGACATTCTAAAATGCTGTTAAGGAGTATATATTTAATTTAGTTTACTAATGCATGTAATTGCATTCTATTATTGCTGAAAATAACTCAACAAACATACTTAATAAATAAAAATATGGTAACTGACTCTTTGATGAACTGAAACTGAAAATGTTTTAACTTTCAAACCAGTTAAGTAAAAACTGAAAACACCCAAATATTACACCAGGCGTACATTTTCTAATTTGTCATTTGCCTATGTAGCCCCAAAGAGCAGTTATTCTAAAATTGCTTTATAAGTACACAGCTGCAATTTACTGCTGATTGGTTTTATCATAATTTTTATTAACGTGTGATATTTTTATGTCTCTATACTATCAGTCTAACACAAGAAACTCAATGTGTGTAGTACTGTATGTGAATTCAATGTAATTAAAAAAACAGAGCTCTGTTAAAGGAATTCCCATGTACTTTATGCACATGTGTAGGGAATGTGTCGGTGCACATATCACTTTGCTGAGTCTATGGAAATTACAATAGGAAAAAAATTAAACATACTGTATATATTTTGCCCTGTGTGTCCTTTTCCATCTAGAACTGTTCTAACAAGCTTCTTTTGCAATCAATTACAATTTCCAGCTACATAGTTATATCACTAAATTTGAGATACCATATATACTCACATATAAGTCGGGTCTTGAAACCTGAAAACTCGATCATAAAATCAGACCCCGACTTATGTGCCCGTTCAAAAATGCGACACTTAAATTTTTCTTTCCTCCAATCTCGCATCAGTTTCTCAGGCGCACAAGTTTGTTGCAGCAGCACAGTTACCAATTTCTTTTGCTACTTCAACAACGTTTAATTTAAAACCAGCTTCATAAAATATAAATTACCGTATATACACGCGTATAAGTCAGGTCTTGAAATCCGAAAAATCGATCATAAAATCAGACCCCTACTTATATGCCCGTTCAAAAATGCGACACTTACATTCTTTTTACAGCTTCCTGCAATCTCACACCAGTTTCTAAGACACGTCAAATTTTGTTGCAGCAGCGCAGTTACCAATTTCTTTTTCCACTTGAACGACTTTTAATTTAAACCCAGCTTCATATTTTCTTCTGATTGAACGTTCCATCGTAGATAAGGGATGCTCTTACGATGAAGGTGTATGAGGGTGTGAGATACAAAAAACACAAAACAGTGCAAACGTTGCTTCGGAATAGTTTGGGTATTACTGTCACGTAGGCACAATACATAGAAAAAAAATGCAGTGTGCTCCGTGGTTACTCTCTCAGCTGGGCGTTAGCATATCATAATCTCTTTAACCAATAGCATGAGTTTTCTTCATTCGACTTAATCGACCAACATTATAAAATACCAGAAATTATACGTTAAAATCGCGTCCCAACTTATCCGCGGGAGAACTTATCCACGAGTATATACGGTAATTATGTTTAGTTCAGTTACAGTTCAGGATTGGCCATAGTAAAAATCTCAGGAGTTATACTTCCACGATGATTATAAAGCATTGAAGAAAACTAGGTGCAATGGAACAACTACAAAATAAAATTAAATTCAAAACAAATTTTAAGGAGTCTTTGGGGTTAAAAATGCACTCAATGTGGATAGATTAACCCTTTAACCGCCAACTCCCTAAATATTCCCCACGCCAGGCGAAATCTGAACAATTTTCGTTTTTTTTACTTTTTTACATTTTTTTTACATTTTTTACATTTATTCAAGCAGTATTGACCACTAAATGTTGTGCAAGTTCTAGAAATGGGCAAACACATAATAAAACACAAAATGTACCTTTTCTCAGGCTTCCACAACAATAAACTTTCATCAACTGTAACTGACGGTCCTGGCATGTAGGGCAACTGAAATGCTTCAAATAAATGGTCAATCAAAGGACATAGCTTGAACAAGCGGTCGCGGTTTGGATCTTTCTTATCTGGCTCATTTCTGTTGTCATTCAAATGAAAGAATTTCAGCAGCAAAGAGAATCGGTTATGTGTCATGATAGCTGCAAAAATAGGTGTTGCATACATAGGATCTGTAGACCAGTACATCTCAATATCTGGTTTTCTGATTATTCCCATCAACATCAAAATCCCAATGAATTTTTTCATTTCGTTTTCATCAGTGTCTACCCAAGCACGAACACGAGAATGTGGAGGTAAATTGGGATTTTTCTCAATAAACTGTGCTGCATACAGATTTGTCTGATGAACAAAATGTCTGATCAAATCAGGTGACACAAACAGCTCATAAAACTGCTCAGCAGTGTAATTGTTTACATCAACAATAAAGCCACACGTTGCCTCAAACGGATGCAGAAAAGGTAGTTCACCTCGGGCAGCAGTCCAGTTGAGATGCTGGGGATACACCCACTCATCGCCATCATCCGATGCGCCGTCATTCACAGTATCATGCAGCGCACGTTGCTGATCATCATTGTCGCTAAAATCTTCTTCAGAACTGCTACAATCATGATCAGAATTATTGTCCAAAATCGCCTGCAAAACCTCACTTGAAGTCAGTTTACGTTTCACCATATTCACAGCTTTCACTTTCGAATCACATCACGTGATCGGCCAATACAAGCGCAGAGTTGTCGAAATACAACGTAGTAATAATACCCACGCCAAACTGTCAATTATACTACGCGCCAGGCATTCACATAACCACAGGCAAATGTGCCGGATAATTCCGGCAGTTAGGCGTCAGCATTAAAGCTACGATGCCGGATATATCCGGCAGAGGGCGGTTAAGGGGTTAATAAGCAAGGAAAAGTTGTGCATGGCTGCCTGGGTAAAGGTGTCTGATGTTGAAAGACTCATAACAGCTGATGACCCCAAGTAACATCACTGATCCGATCACTGGATCTCTAGTTGGTTAACTGGTAGGAGACATTAGAGTGTCTCAGGGGTCTATCCTTGGACCATTACCTTGTCTGATTTACACTAATAACATTGATTCTGGTATAGTTAGCAAACTTATAAAATTCACAAATGACACTAAAAAGGGGGTGGCAGACACTGAGGAGGCAGCAAAAATAATTCAAAAAGATCTGGGCAATCTGGGTGACCACCTGGAAAAGACAGATCATGTAGAAAACCGCAAAATGCTACATATGAGTAAAAGGAACAACAATTATACATGCAAGATGGGAAAGATCATAATTATAAAAAAAGATGGGGAAAAGCCAAGCAAAATGACACCTTTTATTGGCTAACTAAAAAGATTACAATATGCAAGCTTTCGAGGTAACTCAGGCCCCTTCTTCAGATAGATAGATTGTAGCTTTTAGCTGAGTGCACAGTCCAGAAAGAATGACAGAATGCATCTGAAACAAAAACAACAAGGAGATGTGGTTTATATTTATGAAGCAACAAACTTTCTTAATGTAACACACTTCTCAGAAAGTAATCAAACTTATGGTTTGTCACTGAGAACCTCTAGAAAATGTGTTGGCAGGCTAGCAGGAAGCATGCAGATATAATGAGTGAACAGAAACAGTGCTCACACCTTGAAATCAAATCACAGACTACTGGCTTGAAATAGAGTGGCTTTTAATGGCTTTGTGTACATTTTATAGATTTAGAAAACATTTTTTCACCCTTCAGAGATACATCATGCTGCAACAAACTGCATATCCATCCATACATTTTCTAACGTGCTGAGGCCAGAGTCTATTCTGGCAGCATGGGGTACAAATGACACAGCAAAGTAAGAATTTGTAAATGTCAAAACAAATATTTATGGTATTCATTCATTTAGTTGTACAATATCTGAATGTTCTTTTTCCAATAAAAGACTTAAGGCAAGCCACAACTTTCCTTTATGGAGGAACCACACAAGACAGAAATCTCCTTTCAATGGGACACCAGATTGTCACAGGTTTATCATAACATTACCAACATTACAGCAGCAAATAGCAGAATATAGTGTGATATGTAGGGGGCACCACTCCTAAACCCTCCAACATTAACAGAATTCCCAAGTCCAAATAATCATTTATTTTAGCAAATAACTTCACAGGTTATTCATAAATAAAGCTCAGTCACAATTCATCTTATTGCCTCTTCCTTCCTCACTTTTTTCCATTCCTTTCATTCCCTCCAGGTGAGTGTTGTCCACCTCCTCTCCCAACTCCCACTCCCTGGATGAGGCTGAGTGGCTTCCTTTATGCCAGTCCAGGGAGTACTTCTATTGTTACTGTATTACAGGCTGGATGCACTTCTAGTTCCTTAAAGTGAGGACGGTCTGTCACTGCAGTTTCCCTTGGTGGCACCCATGAAACACAGCAGAGGTGTCTAAAGAGACAGCAATTCCCAGCCTACCTAGAAAGACTGCCACCTAATATATCAGGGGAGCAAAAAGTCCATGTGATTGGTTTCCGCCTGTTCTTCCATTAAACTGGCCTCTTGACTAGGTAAGGAATCTTGAACGCTCCCAGCCGCATTGCCAGCCCAGTGCCTGGTGTCCATGACAATATGGTGCCTATGAAAAGTATTCATTCCTTGAAAGTTTTCATATTTTATTGTTATACAAAATTGAGTTACAGTGGATGTAATTTGGCTTTTGTGACGCTGGTCAACAGAAAAAGACTGTTTAATGTCAAAGTGAAAACAGATCTCTGCAAGTGATGTAATTTATTATAAACATGAAAAGCAAAGCAATTGATTGCAAAAGTATTCAAGTCAGTACTTAGAAGATGCACCCTTGTGTGCAAGGGTCTCCCTCTCTCATTCTATCATTTGCACATCTGCATCCTGCTGTTTTTCCCCATTCTCATTTGCAAAACTGCTCAAGCTCTGTCAGGTTGCATGGGGATCATCAGTGAACATCCTTTTTCAAGTCCAGTCTCATGTTGGGATTGAATTCTGAACTCTGAGTTGGCCACTAAAGAACATTAGCATTGTTATTTTTCAGCCATTCCTGTTTAGCTTTGGCTTTATGCTGTGCAGATGTCTTTAATTTGACACCCTTATATCACCACTGGAGCAGCCCCTTGCTTTTGGAAGTCCCATAATTAGTTCAATGGAGATCACCTGCCTGTAGTAAAGGGGTTTCACTTGATTGTTGTCTAAATGCACCTGTATGTGGAAGGTCCAGCTTATGATGAGTCAGTTTGGTGGACTAACGTATACAATGAAGGCAAAAGTACACCCCAAGCAAATCCATGAAAGGCACATGGTCAGGGGATAGATAACAGAAAAATTCCAAGACACTTAATATCTCTTGGAGTGCAATTAAACTAATCTTTAAGAAATGGAATGAGTATGGTGCAGATGGAAATCTGCCTAGAGCAGAACATCCACAATCTTGTGGGAGGCAGGAACAATCTCTGGAAGGGGCACCAGCTTGTCGCTACCACTGCACCAAAGTGCCTCAATGTTTTACACATGCTTTAATTTCTATCATCATGGAAATGATATTAAGTATACATCTTAGTATTTAAATTGTTCAGAGAGCTGTAACATCATGAATGTAATGTAATGTTTTCTGTGTCCTGTCGGCTTAAGAGAAAGCCCGTTTAAGAAGCACATAGTGATTCACAAACATAAGAGTACATAGAATAACACATAGAATACAAAGCATTTAATGTGCCACTTTAGTTATGATGAAATTTGAGAAACTATTAAATTAAACAATTTTCAGATGAAGTTTATGATATTCTGCTTTAATGACAAAATAAACTACATGATTAAAGTGGAAATTGCGACCTTTTTTCACACAGTGTCCCTATTTTGTTTTTTCTTTTCTCTGTACCCTAATTCGCTTCCATATGATATGACTCTCAGACGGTGGGCTATGACTCGGCGACTTTGATATCTGACCACTTCTTATTTATTTCGGGCACTATGCAACTTTGTGAAATTGAACTTTTGAGTTTCTCCGCCACTCTGTCACTCGATCAACTTCCTTTTGTTGTATCTATCACTGTTTAAACCAATAAGTAGTAACCTCTACTTGGTATTCGCTGAAATTCTTCTTTTTCCCCATGCTTTTTCCATTGTCTTTTCACAGAACGCAAAACATAAGGGGCTAATTATATTGATTTACACATTCAAAAAGGCATAATTCTGGGAGGAGTTGGGGTGGGGCCACAGGCGCATGTACGAGCATTACTTTTGACGCTGACCAGGATTTATGGAGTGGAAGAACATGGAAGTTGGCATACGCACAGATTTATGCATCTGGATTTTTTTGTGTGTACTCACATTTCCGCTTTTGTCCATACGCCAAATTTTAGTGTGAATTCTAAGCACGGTGTTATGCATGAGGCCCCAGGTGCTTCACCAGTCACATTTTGATGAGAGACTGGCAAAGAGAAAGCCACTGTTAAGAAGAAAACAGACATGACATCTCAACTAAAGTTTTCCAGGAAACACAAGGGAGACTCTGAAGTCAACTGAAGGAAAACATACCATTCCCAAGCTGTGGAGGTGCTCATCAGCAGCAAGACCCTGGGAGGCTTGTGAGGCTACAGGATGAAATAAATGCAGAAAAATACAAAAAACCCAGAGAAAAACCTGATGCTGTCTGCAAAAAACCTGCGCCTTGGGAGAACATTTTTTTCCAGTATTAAACAGAAGACAAAACAAGATAAAGATTTAAGGTACTTTGGAAGTGAACCCCATATAACTGAGAAAAGAAAGGCAAAAACATTATCAGGCAATTATGAGGTCTTATTCAGACAATAATCAAATTATGATTGACGCTGCCAAACTGGAAGGGGGGCGGTTCCAAGAGACAGTGACCAGGAAGTGACATCATTGGGACTACCAGTTATCCGAACTGCAGAAGAGTAAGGAGGAGAAGCTTTAGGAAACAGTACCAACCCTCGACTCAGGGATGAATTACAAGTGTAGAAGTTGAATTTCGGTGTTTCTTTGACATGTAATGTAGGTGAGCTGACAAGACAAGAAATCTCTACTGTTCTGAGCTTATGCTCAAAAGCTATAACAAAGAAGTTTGAAACTAAGTAAAAAAAGGGCGTAAGTGTGTTTCTACTCTTCTGAGCTTATGCTCAAAAGCTATAACAAAGAAGTTTGAACTAAGTAAAAAAAGGGCGTAAGTGTGTTTTATTATTGAGTTAACAGCAAGGCTTCAACAATCAAAAGAAAATAAAGTTAAAAGTGCTTTTCTTTCAAGGCGTGCTTGCTTTGACACATAGGCTGCTTGGCTTGTCTGAGGCTGACAAGATAAGATAAGAGTGGTACAAAGAACTTGTGGTCGACTGGTCTGTGTAGGATAAGCTCAAAATTGTATGGGCATACAGAAGTTTAAGAGGCCAGTGTACTTTAATACCTCGGGGTCATGAACGTTTCTTTGGTTAACAGAACTAACAAGCGGCCATCTGGACAAGTGTATCAGGTTGATAGCGACCTTTTAAGGTATCCCTGTTCTGCCATGTCCTGTTAGCAACTAGGTGTAACCAATGGTATTAGAGCTTATGTAATGGAATGTTGATTAAGATCTGAATTTGGAATGTATTAACCCTTTAACCTCCAACTCCCTAAATATTCCCCAAGCCAGGCGAAATCTGAACAATTTTTGTTTTTTTACTTTTTTACATTTTTTTTACATTTTTTACATTTATTCAAGCAGTATTGACCACTAAATGTTGTGCAAGTTGCCAGTGTATACACGAAATCTATAAATGTAACCTGAATTCTCAGCTAAGCAAAACATCTTGATACCAAACCGTGCCCTTTTCAATGGTAGATACTGTCGAAACTGTAAGCGGGCCCTTCCACGACAATAAACTTTCATCAACTGCAACTGACGGTCCTGGCATGTAGGGCAACTGAAATGCTTCAAATAAATGATCAATCAAAGGACGTAGCTTGAACAAGTGGTCGCGGTTTGGATCTTTCTTATCTGGCTCGTTTCTGTTGTCATTCAAATGAAAGAATTTCAGCAGCAAAGAGAATCGGTTACGTGTCATGACAGCTGCAAAAATAGGTGTTGCATACATAGGATCTGTAGACCAGTACATCTCAATATCTGGTTTTCTGATTATTCCCATCAACATCAAAATCCCAATGAATTTTTTCATTTCGTTTTCATCAGTGTCAAACCAAGCACGAACACGGGAATGTGGAGGTAAATTGGGATTTTTCTCAATAAACTGTGCTGCATACAGATTTGTCTGATGAACAAAATGTCTAATCAAATCAGGTGACACAAACAGCTCATAAAACTGCTCAGCAGTGTAATTGTTTACATCAACAGTAAAGCCACACGTTCCCTCAAACGAATGCAGAAAAGGTAGTTCACCACGGGCAGCAGCCCAGCTGAGATGCTGGGGATACACCCACTCAGCGCCGTCATCCGATGCGTCTTCATTCACAATATCATGCAGCGCACGTTGCTGCTCATCACTGTCACTAAAATCTTCTTCAGAACTGCTACAATCATGATCAGAACTGTCCAAAATTGCCTGCAAAGCCTCACTTGAAGTCAGTTTACGTTTCGCCATATTCACAGCTGTTACATGCGAATCACGTCACATGACCGGCCAAAACAACCACAGACTTGTCGAAATACAACGTAGTAATAATACCCACGCCAAACCGGCAGTTATACTACTTGCCAGGCATTCATATAACCACAGGCAAATGTGCCGGATAATTCCGGCAGTATGGCGTTAGCATTAAAACAGCGGTGCCGGATATATCCGGCAGAGGGCGGTGAAGGGGTTAAAGTATGCAGCACAACTCCTCTTTGTAACACACTTCCTGTCATTACTTTGATGATATATGTTTAAATGAGTGTTAATCCTGCAGGATTTAGAAAATAAAGAAGATTGATGCTTCCTCCAGCCTGTGCTTATTTCCCTCAACGTAAAAGGGAGAACAGGACACCCAGCAGGGGTAGCCAGTACAGTTTCTTCCACACAATCAGACAAGCCTTTTAGTTGTCTCCCAAGCACACATGTGTGACACCAGAAAGACCACAATCCCAAGAATGAAGCCAAAGTGACACAGGAATGGTTAAAAACAACAATGTTAATGTCCTGGAGCAACCGAATCATAGTTCAGATCTCCATCACGTTGAGGCTTTGTGGCTGGACTTGCGAAAGACTGTACACTTATGATCCCCATGCAACCTGACCCAGCTTAAGCATTTTTGTAAAGAAGAACAACGGAGAAGATGGCAGTTTCCATATGTGCTAAGCTGACCGAGAACTATGCACACAGAGTCAAGGCTGTCTTGGCTGCCAAAGGTGGATCTTCTAAGTACTGATTTGAAGGGCACGAATGCTTATGTGATCAATTATTTTGTGCTTTATATTTGTATTTAATACAGGTTAATTTGCATAGAACAGTTTTCACTTTTATTGTCGATCAGAGTCGAAAAAGTCCAATGAAATCCACTGAGATTCAATGTTCAATAATAAAAACGTCCAAGGGTAAGGTAAAGTGTTGTGTCATTTCAGCAGTCACTGACACATGCGCTGCAGTCATCTAGTAACAGCTATGTAGGGAGAGATTAAGTACTCACATAGTATGCAATGAAGTCACAAGAAGTAAACAAAAGGATTAAATATATATTTGGTTTTAATCAGGTCAAAGTTTAGAAAGTTTAGTATAGTAAACTGTAAAAAAGCCTAATTTCTCCCTGGGCTCAAGTAAAGTTCCATCTATTTATCTATTTACGGATGTTTTAACATAGACAGAGTGGTAGGGCAGATCTGTCATTCCTGCCTCACAGCATCAGGGTCTTCATGGGACTTGCATGTTTTCTCTGTGGATTGATTAATATAGGTGAGTGTGCTTAACTGTGTCTCATTACCCTTTTGACACTGACTATTGTAAATGTATAGTAATACTTCTTAACCAATAAAAAATGTTTAGTCCATCAAGTATTATGAAGTAGATAACATTCTTCTCGATTTCCATCCAGTAACCTGAGCACCCTAAGATTTGAGTTATGAACATTGGCAGCTGCCCTACCAGATCACACCGTTTCATCATATTTATAATAAATAACCAGATTAAAACTACATAGACACCTTATCAGTTGGTTTTTGTTACTGGATTACATGTAGCAGTCTTTTATGCATGGAACTGCAATTGAGCCCTGCAAAGGACCAGGGTACTTGTCCACCAAGTTTACTTCTTGCCTTAAACTCAAGTTTTGTAGCAATAATCACTCACTTTTTTGTGACCTTAAACTGGGCAGATTAAATGTATCTCTCAGTACATTTAGGGTTAAATGTTCTGTTTATGTCTATAATGTTTGTTCAAGTCTTGTCACTTGATTGCGTGCTATGTGTAGTTTTAACCTCATCCTCAATAGCTGTCACTAGATGACCATAGGATGCATGTGCATGCTGTTACAGACTGCAGCAGATAAAATATTTGCAGAACAATGTAATACTTTTAACATCATCATCCTCCAATCTGGTAAGTAAATGCAGCAACTTTGGCATCAGCACCTCCCTTTCTAACTGGACACTGGCCTTTCTAACCAACCAACTCCATTCTGTCAGATTACACAACCACACATCCTTTACCCTGATCCTGAAAATTGGCGTTCCACAGGGCTATGTGCTCAGCCCACTCCTCTACTCTCACTTCACCCATAACAGTGTCCCTTTATATGGCTTCACCTCCATAATAACGTTCTCAGACAGCTCCATGGTAATAGGACTGATCAGTGACAATGACGAGTCACCCTACAGAGAGGAGGTTCAACACATAGCAAACATGGTGTCATGACAATAACCTCCTCCTCAACACCAAGAAGACCATGGAGCTCATTGCGGATTACTGGAAAATTACAGGTAGCAGACACGCTCCCATCTGTATAAATGGGGCTGAGGTGGAGTTGATTTCCAGCTTCAAATTCCTGGCTGTCCACATCTCTGAGGACTTTCCCTGGACAATGAACACTTCCAGTCTGATTAAAAAAAGTGCAACAGCGAATTTACTTTTTGTGGAGTCTTAAGAAAGCCTGTCTGTCTCCTCAGATTCTGTTGCACTTTTACTGCTGCACTGTGAAGAACATATTGACAAACAGCATTATGGTGTGACATGGCAACTACACCATAACTGACAGGAAGGCCCTGCAACAGATGGTGAAAGCTGCCCAACACATCATCAGCATCCCACTGCCAACTATTGCTGACCTGCAGCATACACGGTGTCTGTGACGGGTTTGCAGCATCATTAAGGATGCCTCACACTCCCCCCCCCATTGACTATCTACCCCTCCTTCCAATCAGAGAGGCACTACAAGAGCATTCAGTCCCACACCAGCAGTTTCTCTCATAGCACCATCACCATTCTGAACTCTCAACTCTTAGTACTCAGTAGCTGACCTTTCTAAATATCAATAACTTTTGACTGCACTCTAGGAATACCAGTTTACATATATCTGTTCTGCGTATAAAAATATTTTATATATCTATATTCATATCATGTATCTGTACTTAATGATCAGTATTCATATCTATGTACTCTTGCTTGTATATACTACTGCCTGTAAATTCAAATACCATATAGATATACAGTATATTCTCATTTGTATGTTACCTTATTGCACCTTACTCTCTATTTCACTTTAATGTACTATTTGCACTCACTGTCCATTGCACCTTAGTCTGCTGTTTGCAGTTTCTGGTTTGATGCTAAACTGCATTTTATTGTGGTGTGAATAGACTTCTGTATATATGCATAAAAGCACATGTAATGTTATGAACTGTTACTAACCCTCCTCTATTCTGTTTCTCTCCTCGGTATCCTGATGTGGCACCTGGTGCCATTGCTCTACTGCCAAGCTTATTTCCTGCCTATGGAAAAGTCATCTGAGGTACAGGAAGCATTGGAACCAATGGGTGTAAAGATTGTGTTGTTACATCAGACGGCCCACCATCGACTCTACCGCAGAATGACCAGGAGGAGGTAAGCGGCCAGATGACAGGGATCTCCAACAACAACAACAGCATTTATTTCTATAGCACATTTTCATACAAACAATGTAGCTCAAAGTGCTTTACATGATGAAGAAAGAGAAAAAAGACAAAATAAATAAGAATTAAAATTAGGGAACACTAATTAACATAGAAAAAAAGTAAGGTCCGATGGCCAGGGAGGACAGAAAAAAAAAAAAAAAAAACTCCAGACGGCTGGAGAAAAAAAATAAAATAAAATAAAAATAAAAACTGTGACTGGCTAATTTTGTTTGCTATATCTGATAAAGGACCCTCCAGAACTATTTTCTCCAGAGTTGCTGTTGTTTTTTATTTTCCTCTCCTCCGTTGTCAACGGCCCATAGTTCAACAAGTAATTAATGGACAGACATTGCTGGGCTCCATATATGTTAATCAGATTCGAATGACTTTGTTTTCTTGTCTTTTGAAATAAATCTGTCTTTATGAGTACTCATTGTGAAATTAGTAATTTGTAATGTTTCTATTTACATGGTGAGGCTGACGGCCGGGATGCCTCCACGCTGGGAGGACCATGGCAGCCAGCCTATCTAGAGCGTTACCTTCCTCGGAGTGATAGAAGGCAGCCCCCCTGGGTTGCAGCGGTGTCTAGGACTCCTGTAGGGCTTCATGGGAGTTGGAGTTTGGTGCAGCCCTGTTGGGATCCATGGGTGCTGCCAGGGGGTGCTGTAACTGCTGCTGAACCCTGCAGAGCAGCTCTTCTGCCACACCTGGAAGCGCTGTTAGAAATAGGTCATCCAACACCTGGAGCACTTCCGGGTGTGTTATAAAAGGAGCCAGCAGCCACTACTCCGAGAGCTGGAGTCGGGAGGAGGAGGACGACGCTTGCCGGGGTAGAGTGAAGGAGAAAGAGAAGAAAAAAAAAGAAAAGGAGAAAGAAAAGAAATGTGTTGTGCTTTGGGGAATGGGGAAGGTGTTTCCAACAAGGGAAAAAGAAATCACGTGTGCTTTTATAACTGTATCTTTAGAGTCTGTCTGTGTCGGGTTGGGAGGCTGGCATGCCCCCTACAGGTGTCACAATTGTAATAAAAAAGCAAAGACAGTAACAAGATACGGGTCATCCTCAGGCAAACCCCAAATAACTGGTGTCTCAAAAAGAGAAACAGGAGTCTGAATACAACTGCCAAAGGAGCCGGTTCTTCCGGTTAAGACTTTCTGGCAGGTAGAGGTGAATCCAGGTGGACAAACATCAGAAGTGATGTCAGCAGTGGAAAAGTCATCAGTCTTTCAGTCTGCACAGGGAGAGAAAGAGATGGCATTATCATAGAGTGCCAACCCTTGGAGCAGGGAAGAATTACCTTCACCAGGGCCCTTAAACTGTCCCCTGTGCGCACACGAGTGACAACATTTACAATTATTTGCTTAGCAGACATTTTTATCCAAAGGGACTTACAAAAGAGGTCAACATAATCGAGCATCATCAGTCTGGGGGCTTTTTGTGGACAATTGTAATAGGACAAGGGTCCAAAATTTCTTGTATTTGTATCTACTTGTAAATTCGATTCAGTACTCCGCAATGTGCTATACAAAAACTAACTAAATTGAACTGAATTTATTTTAGTGCTAAAACCTAACTTTGTCCGTGTGTGAAACCCTCTGAAATAATTCATTTTTTGACAAGAATCAGCCAGTTGCAGCAGCTGCAGGACACCAGATCACAGCTGGTGAGATGCAGGAGGACAAAATAGTTGGACGAATATCAACATTCAGAGTCAGAGATGGTCAGGGAGAGAGGACAGCATCTGCACAGCCTGTGCTTTTATGTCGGTCAGTATGCTGTACCACTGGATTTCAAGTTCAGTTCTCAGCCCCACCATAGCTGCTGATTTTTATTTCAGCCTGTAATTTTCACCTTTAATTGATCTCACCATTTAATTACATGACATTTTTTCATTCTTGAGAAGTAGCATGGGATTTTACATTTAATGGAAATTTATTAGAAATTAAGAACTATTTGCATTTTTTGCTATAGTTTTAAATGCTTAACTGTTTTATCAATTTCTTTTTAATTTTATTTTTTAGTGAAGTTTGCTTTCTTAATTGTACTGACAATTATTGATGAGCAGGGTAGACATCAGGGCACATGTCAGTGAATGCTAAAAGGGCAGCTGAAATTTTACCTTTTCATATGCAAATGAGTACATAATGGCCTAAATAACCAGAAGATTAAAAATAACACAATTTTAAAAAACAAAAAGAATTCTTACCCATTTAACACGCATAAATTCTTGCCTTATTTAGTATAAACAGGTTATCACATTTGAAATGATAAAAAAAAAAACACCTGGGAAATAACAGCTTGTCTAATTAAGGTAAGAGTCAAATTAAATGAAGAAAGAGTTTAGGACAAAAGCCTGCAGCCAGAGTGCTAGGACTGATCTTAAGAACTGACATACCAGTAGGACAGAGGTCTCAAACTCTAGTCCTGGTGGGCCGCAGTGACTGCAGGTTTTCATTCTAACCCTTTTCTTAATTATTGACCTGTTTTTGCTGCTAATTAACTTCTTTTGCATTCATTTTAATGAACTTGTTCTTGAAGACTCAGACCCCTTAATTGTTTCTTTTTTTCCTTAATTAGCAGCCAAACAATAATGAGATATAAAATGAGCCAAAACAGGACCAGCAAACTGTGCCCATCATACAATATCTGAAAATAAAGAAAGATGAAGGTCTCAGGAATGCTGATCTGCTCAAGTTCATAAAACATTTTAACAGTGCTTTTAGAAAAGAGAAAATCAACAATTTCGGAAATGTCTGCTATCGCACAATGAGAGCAGAAACAAGCCATGAAATTAAAAAATGGGTTTAATTAACAAGAATTGGCACCTAATTAAGCAACTGGTTGGAGTGGAGTTTGAGGCCCTGACTTAGTTGGTCTTCTGTTGGCTCACTCACTTTACATGTCATTTCTGTTTGGGTGCCATTTAAGGAATGAAATGAAGCAATTCAGAGGAATGATGAAGAAATTCAGGGGAACAAATCTGAAAAAACAAGTCAATTAAAATGAAAGGAAAAGGAGTTAATTAGCAGCAAAAACTGGTCACCAATTAAGAAAAGGCTTAGATTGAATACCTGCAGCCACTGTGGCCCTCCAGGACCACTGCAGTAGGGTATGCTATATTCAAGGATGGTTAGTGCTCAATGAATTGTGGTGGACAAAAGTCCAGGGCCAATTTTAGATGCCAGTCCATCACTGTTAAAATAAATAATTTAAACAAAGGCATTTAATATTTGGGGCATGTTTTAAAGTGATGGTCTTAAAGCCTGATTATTTAATGTGACTGGTGGAGAGTTTGAAAGATTTTAGGCACAAATCCCAGGTAAAGCAGCAGCTGCAGGTAAAAGATAAAAACCTGCTGCAGTTCTGCCATTAACTTTGGATGAAAACCGACTCTTCTGGAAACAGCTGCCAAGCCAGACATTTGGTCTTAGTTGAGGAAAAATACTCAGTAGGCTACAAAGGATGAAAATAATACATAATGTTATAGAAGCAAAACAAGCAAAGGCCCGAATCAATGAATTTGACAGGTGAAGCAAAGTAAGAGTGTTCAAACTTTCAGCAAGACTGACACATTGATCCTCAATCAACCAAGACTCGAACTTCAACTTTTGAGAAAGATTTTCTCTTTCATCTGGTTTGACCCAGTAGACAAATGTTTTATTATTACTATACAGTCTTCACTAGTTTAACTTGAACATTGAAGAAATCATAAATTAGGAGCATTGTGGTTAGTGCTGTTATCTTGCAGTCCTGCAGACCTGATTTCAATTCCTAGCTCTGTCACTGTCTATAAGATGATGCCATGTTACCCTTGTGTAATCTCCCTCCTGTATCCCAAACATACGGCTGTTGATGAATCTAAAATGGTTGAATGTGTGTGTCCTGCAATAGTCTAACACGCCTCTCTAGAATCATTTCCTGTCTTGTGCTCTGTACTGCCATTTTAAGCACAGTCTCTGCAATCCAGTAATTGAAGAATTGGTTTTGGAAAATGGCATAAGTACAAAGCTCCTTTGCCACTGTAATCTTCATTTTTATAATCTTGCGTAGCGGATGGACAGGCCTCTTGACTGGGATAATTTACCCGGTATGGAGGCCATAATGGATGCAGCATATGGATGGAGGTGCAGCCCAGCTGGGATAATTCCAGTTTTAATCTCAGTTGGGGAGTGGCCATAATGCAGTGGCTGGGAGAATCTGGATATCGGGGACAATTTCTCCCCCAGTTTCTCGCCCTACATGAGAGGTGGCAGTGTTTCTTTGGCATGGTCCCAGTTTGGATACCCGTAGTTGAGAAGGGAAGCCCTGTTAGTATCCTTAGGTGCTACCAGGGTGCACTGCTGGAGAAAGTCCAACCAGTTCTATGGGACTTCCATCTGACCCAGAAGTGCTTCCATTGTCCAATACTATGACACTGGAAGTACTCCTAGGTACTTAATGCAAGCAGCCATTCCACCTAGCAATGGTAGTCAGAGTTGGGAGGTGGTAGATGAGACTTGCTGGAAGGAGAGAAGAGGAGAAAGACTGAAACTGTGCTGCTGATTGTAAAGTATAAGATGAAGCCTGTATAGGGTATTCTGTTTAATAAAAGGTCTTTTGAACCTGGAACTTGAGTATATGATGTTGTTTCTAGGGTTTGGGGTGCTGCTATACCCCCTAGTGGTCACACAGGAAAGACACTACCTTGAGATATGATGACTATAAGGGGTAAGCTCAGAGATATGTAGGTGTCCTGGATAATGGACTATCTGTCAGGCAGACAGCAGTTTGTGAGACTCAAGGACTCAGTAATCAACACTGGAGCACCACATGGAACAGTCTCGTCACCTTTTCTCTTCACTCTGTACACCTCAGACTGTAAATATTACATCAGGTTATGTCACTTGCTAAGAATTCTGAGATGATTCTGCACTTGTGGGGTGTATTCATTAAATGGTATGACACAGAGGACAGAAGTCAGGTGGAGAACCTTGTTTACATGGTGCAGAAAATACTGTCTTTAGCTTAACATCAGCAAAACCAAGAAACTCTTTATTGATTTTCAATGCACCAAAGAGCATCTATGTGTAGTCACTGTTCAGGAAGGGTTTGTAGAGGTGGTCCACTCCTACAAGTACTTGGTGTCCCACATCAATGACAGGTTGGACTGGTCTGGTAATACAGAGAAACCATATAAGAAAGGGCAGAGCGGGCTCTTCTTCCTGAGGAGACTGTGTTCCATTAATGTGGTAACTGACATCCTTCACATGTTACACAACTCTGTGATGGCCTGTGCGGTTTACTACACTGTTCTGTGCTAAGCCGGTGACAACAGAGGCCCAGTGAATCAACAAGCTAATAATCTTTTATAGTAGCAGGCAGACCATTCCACAGTTTAGGGGCCCTGTGACTAACAGCTCGACCTCACACTGTTATTTTATTAATTCTTGGAATAATAAGCAGACCGGCATCTTGAGATCTTAATGTGCGCTCTGGTTTGTAAGTCATGATAAGTTCAGACAAGTAAGCTGGACTTTGGCCATTTAAGGCTTTATATGTTAAAAGGAGGATTTTGAAATCCGCCCTAAACTTAACCAGGAGCCAGTGTAAGGATTTTTGAACTGGAGTTATGTGTTCGTATTTTCTTATTCTTGTAATAATTAACTGGTCACTGTATAAAGAACAGTTGGAACATCCAGTGAACACCACATTGCTGTAGTCAATCCTACTAGAAATAAATGCATGAATTAATTTCTCAGAATCCTGCTAATTTAGAAAACGGCTTAATTTCCCAATGTTTTTAAGATGGAAGAAACATGATTTGGACAACTTTGTAATGTGCGCTTTAAATGACATGCTAGAGTCAAAGATAACTCCAAGATTGTGGGCTGATTCAGTAAAATTAATGGTGATTCCAACTGAGTTTAATGATGACAAAATATGTTTGCGATCAGCGTCATTCCCTGCAATAATTAACATCTCTGTTTTATTGGTGTTTAAAGATAGGTAGTTTTCATCCCTGCGGTGGGTTGGCACCCTGCCCGGGATTGGTTCCTGCCTTGTGCCCTGTGTTGGCTGGGATTGGCTCCAGCAGACCCCCGTGACCCTGTGTTCGGATTCAGCGGGTTGGAAAATGGATGGATAGATGGATAGTTCTCATCCATCCACTCCTTTAATCCACTAACACAACTTATTAAAGGCAACATCGGAGAAAGTTCATTTGATCTAAATGAAAGGTATGACTGAGTTTCATCTGCATACGAGTGAAAATTAACATTATGTTTTTTAATGATAGATCCCAGTGGAAACATATAAAGTGAAAACAGTAAAGGTCCCAGTACTGAGCCCTGCAGGACACCATATTGGACTTCTGTGTATAATGATGGAGTACTGTCAATACATTTCTGTACATAATGGAATCGATTCGATAATTAAGAACTAAACAAGGCAAGGATATTGTCTGTAAGCCCAATGACATTTTCCAGCCTGTGTAGTAAAATATAATGGTCAATGGTGTCAAAATCTAACAACATAATTACAGTGGAATTTCCTTCATCAGAGGATATCAGAATGTCATTTATAGCATGCATTAGTGCTGTTTCTGTAGTATGACGAGTGCGGAAACCAGACTGGTAATGTAGTGTTGTGATTAATCATCTTGTGCGTTCTCACAGACATGTGAGGTATTATCTCATTGTAAATGTATACATGACAAACCTGAACTTGAAATTAACAGTTCAATGTTAACAGTTAACAAGGAACTCTGTTCATTTCAATTTTTTATCTTGTCACTAAAAAAACTGATTAGAAAATATATAAAGAACTGATAAAAAGTTTTCAATTCCCAGTTTAAATAAGGAAATGTTGTAGTTCTGTATGGCACATGCATTTAGTTGGTCCCAAATTGAATTTATTATTTTACCAAGCTTCTACATTTAGTTGTACATTTTCTGGTTATGCAACTAAACTATGTAACATACAAATGGCAAAAAAAAAAGTCAAAAACTGAGCTTTGTTATCTTTTTGATAATTTTGGAGAAATGTGTTGGCTATTATTCAAAAAGTGTGCACCCTGCTTGATTTACTTCAGTTCAGGTGATGCCTTTTCTGCAAAAATGATGCCTTCTAGTCAAATACCTGTTTGTAAATTGGATTAATATCATTCTCTGTTAGAAAATTAGAAAACAAAATGGGCAAACCTCACAGACGTCGATGCATGCCAGAAGAACAGAAGCAGAGCAAAGATCAGAGAACTGCAGAAGATTGCTTCATTATGGTTAATAAACAAGGATATGCAAGCGGTAAGGTGTCGGCGCCCCTAGCAGTTTAGCTAAGACTGCGTTTGCTATTAATGTGGCTCAGCTGATTAGAGTGTAGGTGTGAAGCAGCTGGCAGTCAGGCAGACTCCCAAACTTACAGAACCCCAGGGTCCTTAGGAAAATTAGAAAGGCCAGAAAGAGGAGCAAAGGAAGTTAAATGGGACTGGGATGCAATTATTAGTAATGATATAATGTGAGGGTATTAAACATCAGCTACCAATCTATAGAGCAGTTAAGAAGAGTGATGCTTCAGGGTGACTTTTTAAGATGAAGAAATCATACGAGTAGCCAGAGTGTCATCTTAGGAATTTTTACAGAACTGGCAGTGTCGAGTCACCAAATACTTAGGTGTTAATTTCCTGATATTACCTGTGCTTAAATAAAGAGTAGAGTGGGATTGTGGCACATTGATTAGTACAACAGCTACACAGACACACCATCCTTTTTTTTTTATTCTCCAAACTGATTGCTGATCGTTTTTATGTTCTCCTCTTGACTGCATTCCAATGTGTGAGTGAATAATTTAGAGGTAACAACAGTTAATAACAACAACAACATTTATTTATATAGCACATTTTCATACATATGATGTAGCTCAAAGTGCTTTATAAGATGAGGATAAAAAAGTTGATAAAAAATAGAAATATAAAAATAAAATTAGACAATACTAAGTAACAAAGAATAAAGTAAGTTCTGATGGCCGGGAAAAACAAAACAAAAAACTCTGCAGGGTTTCCAATGCCACAGGACCGCCCAGCCCCCTGGGCATTCTACCTAACATAAATGATCCAAATTAGTCCTCGTGGTTTTCAGGCTTCACATGAAAGAATTATACGATGATGGTAACTTGGACATTTGGCCTTCAATCCATCAATGTAGGGACTGCATGGTGCCCTGATCAGGTGGTGGTGGTGGTGCAGATCGCCACCACAGAGAACTGGAAAAAGAACAGCAAAGAAAGTAGGGGTTAGTACTGACTGCGGAGCCATGATAGAAATGATAAATCAATGCATATACAGAATATCAGGGTTACACTAAAATGAAGCTATGAGAAATCCATGTTAAAGTAATGGGTTTTTAGCAGTTTTTTAAAGTGCTCCACTGTGTTAGCCTGGCAAATTTCTATCGGTCAGCTATTCCAGATTTTATGTGCATAACAGCAGAAGCCTGCCTCACCACTTATTTTAAGTTTTGCTCTTGGATTTATAAGCAGACACTCATTTAAAGATGTAAGGTTACGATTTGGAGTGTAAGGTGAAAGGCATTCTGAAATCTAGGACGGAGCGAGATTATTTAAGGATTTGTAAACCATAAGCAGTATTTTAGAGTCAATTCTAAATGACACAGGTAACCAGTGTAGTGACATCAAAACCGATTAATATATTTTTTGGATTGTCCTGTGAGGAGTGCAGTACAGTAATCTAGTCGACTAAAAACAAAAGCGTGAACTAATTTTTCAGCATCTTGCAAAGTTATAAGGGACCTAACTTTTGCTATATTCCGTAAGTGAAAAAATGCTCTTCTGGTAATCTGATTAATATGTGATTTAAAATTCAGGTCAGAGTCAATAATTACCCCTAAATTCTTTATCTCCGTGTTGACTTTTAATCCTAATGGATCAAACTTATTCCTAATACCCTCACTATATCAATTTTTGCCAATCACTAAGATTTCTGTTTTCTCCTTATTTAGTTTGAGAAAATTACTACTCATCCATTCAGAAACACAAGTGAGACATTTTGTCAGTGAATCAAGACAGTTGGGGTCATCAGGCGCTATTGATAAATACAGTTGCATATCATCAGCATAGCTGTACATTATGCCTTGAGATCATCTGACCTAATGGAAGCATGGAGATCAAAAAGAGTAGCGGACCTAGGATAGAGCCTTGTGGAACACTATATAGAATATCATGTGTCTTTGAAGTATATTTACCACAACTAACAAAGAATTTTCTATCTGTCAAGTAACCAAATGAACCAATTTAAGACACTGCCAGAGAGGCCCATCCACTGACTAAGGCGATTTATAAGAATATTGTGATCAATGGTATCAAATTCAGCACTCAGATCTAGGAGGACGAGAACAGATAGACGGCCTCTGTCTGCATTAACCCACAAGTCATTTACTACTTTAACGAGTGCAGTTTCTGTACTGTGATTTGTTCTAAAACCCGACTGAAGCTTATCAAGAAGAGCATGTTATGTATTTTGGTTTGAAGTGCACATTGAAATGTATAAGCATTCATTTTAGAAATGTCATAAAGATAACTACTGAAACGGTTAAGTAACTAAAAAACAAGAATGTATTAGGAGAATGGTTGATGTAATACACAAAATGTACTATGAGATGATTAAGAGATAAGCAGATGTCCTGTAAACAACCAGACTGGACAGTTGTCACATACGTAGAGATTTCAATGATTAGGTAATAGCTGAACCCAACAGTTTTTAAAAGAACAAGAGTTTAGTAGAACAGACTTTTATTTGGATAAGTTATTTAGGTGTAAGCCAGTGAACCAATCAAAGTAAATACATGCATTAATTAACACAGTTATGTAAATTCAGCTTTTTATAAAATGTCCTTATTTGTCCTTATTTTTTGGCCATTCTGACCATTCTGTAACAGAATACCGGGATAAATGCTTCCTCTTCATGAAGAGAAATTAAAGAAGCATGAAGAATGTTTCCTCCTGCCCAGTTCATGTGTCAACGAGGTTTTATTGAATACAGGATTTCTCTCTTTAATACATCTCCGAATTTAAATTCTTCCACAAAAAACGTGTATTTAATTTTTGGTAACACTGAGTGTGACATTGTGCACGGGTGAGCCTTGTTCCCTGATTTGTGCCCAAAGGTGATGAGATATTTGAAAAGAAATTTAACTGCTTGCAAGTTACTAAGGGTTAAAGCTGTTTTGCTATAATGGCAGGTTCTTCATACAGGCGTCTGTCATAAGACAGGGTGCAGTAAGCTGACCAAGGACAACTTTTTTATTTAGATTTTGTCTGTTAGGCACAGTAGAGAAGACGTTTCCTTCTTTAGGGCCCCTTTTACAATGTACACAAAATAGAAACGATGCACGCAATGTAAGATGAAATGCTTAGATAAACATTTTGTGCTTATTGATAAGTAAGGGGAAGGGGGAGGAACGAAAATTATTAAAAGTCGAGTGACACAGGGGAACTTTGCTCTTCTGCCTTGCAATGTGGAATCCATATACTCATCTGTGACTGAATAAAGACCGATTGATTGAGCTATTCCTGTCTTCCTCGGGGGTTAAATGAAAGTATTCAACACCCTTTAACCATTAGCTGGATTAAATGGGTTTGATAATGCATATGTACCGCAATAATAGGGTGACAGATTGTCCCTGAAGGAATATGCAATGGTCCCTCTGAAGAAACTGGGGGTTATTGTGGAGAGGAGACTAGGGGTATTGCAGTTTTACAATGCTGTATACAAACATGTTAACATTGCTCGTACACATAACAACTCTAAGGAATAACAACAAGAAATACAGCCTGCTAAGCCACTCACATAATAAGGTCATTTATTACTTTAATCAACACTTGCTTGGGGCACATTGCTATGTTACTATGATGAAAGGTCGGTGGCAAAGCAAAGGGTCCTGGAGCGTGTAGGCTCTGAATGGGCACAGATGCACATGTGAGTATGCACACACTGCTTTGAGGAGGAGTACAGGTACATTATCGGCTGTTCCAGGTTCAAGAGGCTCCCGGATATAACTATGGAGGGTGGAGCCGACCTAGCTATCACAGTTACATTTAACTACTGGCTTGCACATATCTCATTGAATGATAAGCAAAAAGCCCTTCACTTACATAAACTGCATCTATTCCAAGTCCTGGCCTACCTGGCGGATATGATCTTTTCAGCATCTTTCTGTTTTGATGTATCATTGAGTAATATCTCTGCGTACTCCATGGAAAGCAGAGCATCTCGCTCCACACGTTTATCATATCAGTTTGTTGTTCATCGGAACCGATTACATCTTTCTTCTCCGAAACTTAAATTCTCTCTGAAGTTCTGTGTTAAAGAAGTACAAATGTGTATCCATAGGGACAGTTTGAGCACGTGGCTAAAGCAAGCCATTTCAGAACAAAGCGCCTTGATAATGACACTTGTGCAGATTTCAGTTCGTCAAGTTTACTTAACAAATATAGAATATCTGATTGGTCTCATATTGCCTCTTTGGAATACAGTTAATGTGATTAGTGATTGTTAATTCCTTGAAGAATGTACACTCCAAAGTGCTTTTTTTTTTACAACAATTTACATAATGTTCTGTTAATGAACAGAGAAGAGTCAAGTTTAAATTATGGGACAATGAGAATTGAAAAAATAATAAATAAATTGCGACACCAAAATCGGGTATGTGATTGCCCCAAGAAAGTAAAAATAAATAATAAGCAAGTTACTCTAAGTAAAGGACTCAAGGGTTTGCTAAACTTGCACACAATTAGAGTATTTCATTATTTTAAGTGCCAACGAGAGAAAACAACAAATTTGTGTAATTGAGTTTAATTAGTTGTTTTGGTTTCCTAATTAAGAATTATTTATATAATTGTCTAAATGTTAAGTATATACCTATTATAGAGCAGGTATATTAATTGTGACATAAGTGGAAATCTAAAAGCTATTAGAGGTTTATACATAATCCACATTGTTATTAGGATTTTACAAAATGCTATGAATATTGCAATGGCTACTTTGGTATTGTTTAGTTATTATGAACTCTGGTGAAAAGCTAAAGATACATGAAAAGCCATCTCTAAGATCTTTCTACAGAATGAGCTTTTCTATTTGACCTGTTCCAATTTAATGGAAAGAAAATGGTAATACACATGCACAGCAGGCAGCATTATATATATATAATAAACTTTAGAGGGTTTCGATATAAACAGCAGGCCTTTAAATATAAACTGCTCAAAAAAATTAAAGGAACACTTTGAAAACTCATCAGATCTCAACGGGGAAAAAAAATCCTGCTGGTATCTCTACTGATATGGACTGGGTAATATGTTAGGAATGAAAGGATGCCAAACTGTTTGATGGAAATGAGAATGATCAACCTACAGAGGGCTGAATTCAAAGACACCCTGAAAATCAAAGTGTATGCCCCTCCATGTGCTTGTATGCATGCCTGACAACGTCCGGGGTGGGGGCGGTCGGCATGGTCCTAATGAGACGACAGATGGTGTCCTGGGGGATCTCCTCCCAGATCTGGACCAGGGCATCACTGAGCTCCTGAACCATCTGAGGTGCAACCTGGCTGCGTCGGATGGACCGAAACATAACGTCCCAGAGGTGTTCTATTGGATTTAGGTCAGGCGAGCATGGGGGCCAGTCAATGGTATCAATTCCTTCATCCTCCAGGAACTGCCTGCATACTCTCGCCACATGAGGCTGGGCTTTGTCATGCACCAGGAGGAACTCAGGACCCACTGCACCAGCATAGGGTCTGACAATGGGTCCATGAATTTCATCCCGATACCTAATGGCAGTCATGGTGCTGTTGTCTAGCCTGTAGAGGTCTGTGTGTCCCTCCATGGATATGCCTCCCTAGCCCATCACTGACCCACCCACCAAAC
The DNA here is from genome assembly GCF_900747795.2 of Erpetoichthys calabaricus. Lineage (NCBI taxonomy): Eukaryota > Metazoa > Chordata > Cladistia > Polypteriformes > Polypteridae > Erpetoichthys > Erpetoichthys calabaricus. The sequence goes on from NC_041402.2 coordinate 23,201,228, forward strand.
CGCTAATGCTGAATGATATTACAGGCAGCATAACATTCTCCACAGCTTCTAAAAACCCTTTCACTTCTGTCACATGTGCTCAGGGTGAACCTGCTCTCATCTGTGAAAAGCATAAGGGCGCCAGTGGTGGACCAGCCAATTCTGGTATTCTATAGAAAATGCCAATCGAGCTCCACAATGCCAGGCAGGCAGCGAGCACAGGGCACACTAGAGGACGTCGGGCCCTCAGGCCACCTTCATGAAGTCTGTTTCTGATTGTTTGGACAGAGACATTCACACCAGTGGCCTGCCTACTGGAGGTCATTTTGTAAGCTCTGGCAGTGCTCATCCTGTTCCTCCTTGTACAAAGGAGCAAATACCGGTCCTGGTGATGGGTTAATGACCTTCTATGGCCCTGTCCAGCTCTTCTAGAATAACTGTCTGTCTCCTGGAATCTCCTCCATGCCCTCGAGACTGTGCTGGGAGACCCAGCAAACCTTCTGGCAATGGTACATATTAATGTGCCATCCTGGAGAAGTTGGACTACCTGTGCAACCAAACTCTGTAGTGTCCAGGTATTGCCTCATGCTACCAGTAGTGACACTGACCGTAGCCAAATACAAAACGAGTGAAAAAACAGATGATAAGGAAAAAATGTTATGGGCCTCCAGCTGTTAACCCATTCCTGTTTTGGGGGTTGTCTCATTGTTGCCCCTCTAGTGCACCTGTTGTTAATTTCATTAACACCAAAGTAGCTGAAACTGATCAACAACCCCCTCTGCTACTTAACTGACCAGATCAATAGCCCAGACGTTTCACTGACTTGATGCTATACTCTGATTAAATAGTGGTCCTTTAATTTTTTTTGAGCAGTATATTATGTGCTAATTTACTAGCTTAAAAAGTCCAGGTTTACATTTCTTTATCTGGCTGATGCTTTTATCTAAATCAATTTACAATACAGATTGAGATACAATTGGTTACAATTCTTTTTGTTTTTTTTCCAATTGGATCACAGGCGGGTGAAATGATTTGCTCAGAGTCACACAGCATCAGGATGTGAATCCACAGCCTCAGGGCTTGAAGTCCAAAGCCTTAACCACTGTGTCACTGCCTCAGGTTCGTCATAATGCTTCAGTGTGTTTTCCAGGGGTGCAGTTTAAGGAGCATAACCTAAAAAGAACTTAAACGTAATTTAACTTTAATTTATTTGTATTGGACTCGCCAACTTTTACTGAATGCAAATTAGCATAACAAAGTTACCCCATACACATCAGGAACTCAAGGGAGCTACATCTCTAAAACTCTTTGAGTCTCTGATAAAAGGTCACACCACTGGATCAGGAAATTCATAACAGGTGTTGTGGTCAAACAGGAAGGAGAGTAAAGAATGTTGCAGTAAAGAATTAGAGTTTATCTTCACACTTCCTCATCAATCTGAAAGAAATTGGAAATCTTCAATGCAACAGTGACTTAGGTTGTCAAGCAGCCACCTCTAGATATATAATTTAATAAAGAACAGTCAATTAATCCTTTGTAACTACAGAAGCTGAACCAATCACCTAGAAAAAATTATTCACGCTTCTGTAAGTACACAAAGACATCAGAGAATCAATGTCTAACTCTCAGCTGAAAATCTTTAAACAAAATCATTGAAGAAAGGTACGTCACATGTTAAACGAGTAGCAGCATCATTTCTATATGCTGGCAGAGATGGACAAAAAGTCATTAAGCTGCAGGCCAATCAATCTAATATTAGTTTAATGAGAGGAGTGACCGAGATGTTCCTATGTGACAACTGATATGGTAAAGGATAAGAAGGATAAGAACGTGCTGCTGCTCTCAGATAAACCTACTGAATTTCATAAAGACTATGGGAATGACATTGTGTAACATCTTCAGAAACATTTGATCCAACAAAAGAATGTAGTGGGCAGCCCTGGGGTAAGACAGGAAACAGCTCATGTAGACCAGAGGTCTCAAACTCTGGTCCTGGAGGGCCACAGTGGCTGCAGGTTTTCATTCTAACCCTTTTCTTAATTGGTGACCTGTTTTTACTGCTAATTAACTCCTTTTCCTTTCATTTTAATTGAGTTGTTTTTGTAAGATTTGTTCCCCTGAATTTCTTCCTCGTTCCTCTGAATTGCTTCATTTCTTTTCTTAAATGGCACCCAAACAGAAATGAAACGTGAAGTGAGTGAGCCAGCAGAAGACCAACTAAGTCAAGGTCTCAAACTCCAAACAGTTTCACTCCAACCAGTTGCTTAATGAGGTGCTGATTCTTGTTGTTCATTAAACCTGTTCTTTAATTCCGTAGCTTGTTGCTGCTCTCATTGTGCAATGGCATACATTTGTGAAATTCTTGATTTTCTCTTTTCTAATAGGGCTATTTAAATGTTTTGGGGATCTGAGCAGATCAACATTCCTGAGACATTCATCTCTTTTTATTTTCAGAAACTGTATGATGGACACAGTTTGCTGCTCCTGTTTTGGTATATCTTTTATCTCATTATTGTTTGGCTTATAATTAAGGAAAAAAAAACAGTTAAGGGGTTTGAGTCTTCAAGAGCAAGTCAATTAAAATGGATGCAAAAGGAGCAGCAAAAACAGGTCACTAAATAAGAAAAGGGTTAGAATGGAAACCTGCAGCCACTGCGGCCCTCTAGGACCGGAGTTTGAGACCACTGATGTAGACGAAAGGCTTGCCTCTCACATTCTGAAGATGTTTGCATGTTAGCCAGGTAAATGGCCAATTCTAGATTTGCCCATGAGATTCAGGCTACACAATAAAATTTCCATAATATAAAATTTTCATTAAAAAAAGTATGTTTAGTTACTTATTATAAGACAGTTATAACTAAAAATACTGCAAAATTTGAGCTAATTCTGTAAGTTTTGACATTTTTTGTAAGCTTTCTTTTGTTAAAATAAATAATTTTAAGTATTAGCATAAATTATTGCTGCAACATTATTTATGCTGAATGTTGATTACCACATGCAAGTAAATATATATTGTACTTGTGACAATAAAGACCCTATAAACCTATTATACAGTATAAGGTTCCTGCAATGTAAAACCACACAAAAGAAGTGAAAATTCACAATGCAGTCTGTAGGTGGGCACAAAATTGTTTCAAACACAGGGAGCAAAGGGTTATGGTGAGAAAACATTTTCAGAATTACGTGATGTTAAAGTTGGACCTCAGGGACCATTACTGGGGTTGCTGCTCTTTTCAATATTCATAATCAATCCGGACAAGTATACAATCATGTACTGATTTACAGCCGAACCAATGTGAAGCAATTCATAGACCATAAGAAAATAATAGGGAAATAATGCTCTAGAACAGGGGTGGGCAATGTCAGTCATAGAGAGCAACAGTGGCTGCAGGTTTTTGTTCCGATCCAGTTTTTTAATAAGAAGTCAATTATTGCTGATGAAGCAATTATTGCTGAAGTGGCATTTTGATGCTTCTATCTTAGTGGTCTCGCTTGTTAAGGTTCCCCACCCTTAATTGCTTATTTCAATCTTAAACAGCTGAATTCACTGTTTTAATGGCTCCTTATTAACAATAAGATGTAGCCAACAGTTCTCCATCTAACTTGTTTCCATTTACATCTGTGTGTATTCATCATACACTGTTTGATTTAATAAAACACTTAATAGAAAATGTGACAGACTGAAAACTATCCTTTTTAGGCTTCAAATCATTTGTAGGATATCCTGCGATATAAGACCTTACATTGTAGAGCAACAAGCCATAAAATTAAATAAGGTCTGAGATTGATAAGGATTGGTTTCTAATTAAGCAATTGGGTTGGAATGAAAACCTGTAGGCACTGCATCTCTTCAGGACCGACATTGCCCACCCCTGTTCTAGAAAATGTCAAAACCAGTTACAGTAGTAAATATTTTGTTTTATTAATATTATTTCACTGGATCTCATATGTTCTCTGACTTTTGTAGCTCCCTTTAAAGGTTTGTTTTGATTGGTGCTGCTCCACGTGGCTAATTCTTATATATTAGGCCCGCACCGCCACCCTTACATCAGTGTTTCTCAACCTTTACAGTCCCTTACCCCAGTCTTGCCTTTTGCAATTCTATAATGACCGACTAGTAGAAATTACAAACTGTCTACTTAGTGAAACATGAACGAGATCGGGAGTCAACCTTGGTGGAACAAGCTTACTTGGAAATAGGGAAATATATTTCATGGCACTGCTGACTGTTTATACGACTCACCATGACCAACCCCAACCTACCCCAACCTACTTGTAAACCAGAAACAGCAACCCACGACCCAATAGCTGCAACCCAGGCCACGACCCAGCAAAAACACATCAAGTTCCTAAAGTTTTACTGTCTGCCACGCTACTTAAGAGACACTGATTTAGGTGACCCTCTATGACCTACTTGCAAACCAACGATGCCAACCTGTGATCCATTGGTGGTGGTCCAGTGTTTGACATACACTGCCTTACACTGACATAGTGTGCAGATGTGGAAATTGGTTTGATCTGCTCCATGCTGGCAGTTAAAGTTTATGTACTAGTGACCAACACCAGACCCACCCAGCCTCAATTGCAATGACCAGTATACTTTGTCTCCAACATACGCCAGATGGCTGGAGCCATAAATTGACACATGACTTTATAATCAATAGGCTGGTTAAGTTTGCAGGTGATACCAAGGTAGGTGGAAATACAAACGATGTAGAATCTGCTACACTGTTACAGAGGGATTTGGACAGCATACAAGCTTGGGCAAATATGTGGCATAAAGTTTAATGTAAGTAAATTTAACTTATTAAATGTCAGTCAGTCAGTCATTTTCCAACTATATCCTAAAACAGGGTCACAGGGGTCTACTGGAGCCAATCCCAGCCAGCACAGGGCACAAGGCAGGAACAAACCCCGGGCAGGGCGCCAGCCCACCGCAGGACACACACACACCAAGCACACACTAGGAACAATTTAGGATTGCCAATGCACCTAACCTGCATGTCTTAAGACTGTGGGAGGAAACCGGAGCACCCAGAGGAAACCCATGCAGACATGGGGAGAACATAAAAAACTCCACGCAGGGAGGACCCGGGAAGCGAACCCAGGTCTCCTTACTGCGAGGCACAGTATGACCTGGGAGTCATAGAGGAAGATGGATATCAAATTGTGATTTGCACTGCTAGGCAAACATTCAGAAAAGTTAATCAATTATCAATGTACACCCACTGAAGACGTTCTTAATAACACTTTACTAATAGTGGGTAGGTCCTCCTTTTGCTCCCAAAACAGCCTCAGTTATTTGTGGCATGGATTCCTCAAGATGTTGGAAACATTCCTGTGAGATTCTGGTCCATGTTGACGTTATTGCATCATGTAATTTCTGTAGATTTGTCAGCTGCACATTCATGGTGTTAATCTCCCATCCTACCACATCCCAAAGGTGCTCCAGTTTGAGATGACTTTTTGTGATGTGGTGCATTAGTATTATGGAAGTAACTATTAGGAGATGTGGCAATGATGGGATACACTTGGTCACCAACCATATTCAAAAAGGTTGTGCAATTCAAGCAATGATCTATGGTATTAAGGGGCCAAAAGAGTGCCAAGGAAACATTCCCCACACCATAACACTATCACCAGCCTGAACTGTTGACACAAGGCAGGCTGGGTGCATGGATTCATGCTGTTGGTACCAACATCTGTGTGCCTCAGTTGAAACTGAGATTCATCAGGCAGGTTACATTTTTCCAGTATTCAGTTGTCCAGTATTGGTGTTCCTGTGACTACCGCAGCCTCAGTTTTCTGTTCCTGGCAGGTTGGAGTAGAAGTCAATGTGATATTCTGCAGTTGTAGCTCATTCTTCTCAAGGTTGACGTGTTGTGTATTCTGAGATGCTTTTCTGCTCACTAAAGTTGCACAGAGTGGTGAGCTGAGTTATCATAGACAAAATTTGCACTGGGTGTGATAGGATTAGAAATGAGTACATTAGAGGGTCAGCTCAAACTGGATGGTTGGGAGACAAAGTCAGAGAGGCGAGATTGTGTTGGTTTGGACATGAGCAGAGCAGAGATGCTGAGTATATTGGGAAAAGGATGTTAACGATAGAGCTGCCAGGGGAGAGGAAAAGAGGAAGGCCTAAGAGAAGGTTTGTGGATGTGGTGAGAGAGGATATGCAGATGATGGGTGTAACAGAGCAAGATGATGAGGACAGGAAAATATGGAAAAAGATGATCCGCTATGGTAACCCCTAACAGCAGCAGCCATAAGAAGAAGGCAATACTAAATAACAAAGAATAAGGTAAGGTCCAATGGTCAGGAGGTCAGAAAAAACAAGAAAAACTCCAGAGGGCTGAAGAAAAAAAAACAAAATCTGCAGGGGTTCCGAGGCCATCAGACCACCCAGCCCCCACTGGGCATTCTACCTAACATAAATGATCTAAATCAGTCCTCATGGCTTTCAGGCTTCATGTGGAAGAATTACACGATGATGGTCATGTGTGACATCTGGCCTTCAATCCATCAATGTAGGGACTGCATGGTGCCCTGATCAGGTGGTGGTGGCACAGATCGCCACCACAGAGAACTAGAAAAAGAACAGCTGAAAAAGTACGATTGCCTTGCCATGAAAAAAATGATTAGATTCACTGGAGTCTCCAAATTGGTCAGAGTATGGAGATGTGAATGTGGATGCCTTGTGATTGGCAGTGCCCATCCCCAGGGTTCTCTCTTGCCTTGCACCCCCTTATGCCACTATACACTCTGGAACAATGACTCAACGCTGAATTACGTAGGTTAGAAAATATATGTATGTATGTATAGTGTGACAAAACCACAAACAGTCTTAAAGAGTTTTAGGCATCCACAGACAAACGCCATATAATGGAAACAAAGCACGAGTTATAAACATCTCAAAAAAGAAAAGAAACGTCTTCACAGATCCAAGTCTCAAAAGTGACTGCTCCAAGATGGCAACACTTCCCATTAAATACAAGTCAGACAGGAAGAAATGGATCCAGGTGGGCAGACACTGGAAGCATCCTCAGAAGTGGTAATGATATCAATCATCTGGTCTGTAAAGTGAAGAAGAGAAGAGGCGTTAATACACAGCGCCATCCTGCAGAATTACCACCACCAGAGCCTTCAAGTTGTCCCCAAGGCACACATGTGTGACAATAGGTTTATGAAAAATGAACATAATATATCTTAGTTGAATAAAATACTGCACTACAAGAAGATTTACAAATGGCATGTTGACCATTACAGGAAACAGCTTTAAAGATTCTGTACTTGCAGATCATCATTTTGGTTTTCCAATCATTCACAAGTGTTATGAAGCATCACTTCTAAGGTATTAGCTGCAATCTTTATTATTTCTCAGTTGAACTGATCCTAATATATTCATCAAAATATCTATCTGGGCTCATTCAGTTTGATTCTCACAAATCAGGTTTAATTCGGTAATGTATTAATCTTCTATCCTGAAATGTAAGTTGTATATTATTAATCACATACCCATCTGTCTTCCCATGTTTATTCAAAGTTTGGCTAGCTTTCTCCACAAGCTGACATGATTTCTCACTCAAATGTAAAGTGTTTACACTGGTCATCTTTAAAGTTCCTTGCAAGACTATGCACTATGTGAATCCTTGCAGTAGATTCTCACAAATTAGACAGAAAAAAATGTGTGAGGCCAAGTGTGTAATATTTTAAATTATCAGTGATTATCTTTGAGAATACTTATAACAATGTTAGATATTTAGATCATAACAACACAGAAGTGAAAATTATGATAAATAGGCTAGGACTGTTCCACACACCAAAGAATAACGAATTTACGTGTCATTGCTGATAATTCCTTACTTTTCTTCAGGCATTGTAAGTTACATTTTTAGATCAAGATTATATAAATCACTTTGTTAGACATGGAATCTGAAGGAAAAAAATAAAGGGAACAACATGAAGGTTAATATGTAGGTTAGCATGACTCAGTGACCATGAAAAGCTAAAAAATAATCCAATATTGTCTTGCGAGAAGGAGGTCAAAAAGGAGCATAAGCCAAGCTTCTAAAATTGTGAATTGCTTAAATCAGCTAAAGTATATAAAGGAGTCTAATTTTTAAAGCCACAAGTGAAATTCTGAAGAAGTTGTGCAAATATTACAAAATGCAAAAAAAAAAAATACTGTTTATTTGCACTAGGCTATGTTGAGCTGATTTTTGCAAATATTAAATGTATCTTAGTGAAAAGCCTATTTTAAAATTCCAAATTGCAGAAAAGAGATAAAAGAAATGGAATAAAAGTGTCTATGATACTGTGAAGTCACAGCCATGCCATAATTTTAATGAAGCTATAAACAACCTCTTACTGCCATTTAAAAGTATAAATAAAAGTATAACATTTAATTAAGGTCAAACCTTTTTAACAAAATCTGAGATAAAATTTTATTGCATTACTTCACATTATCTTTTCCTTATATTGTCATATCTCTGTACGGCTCACAGATAACACTTTTGGTTTTGATAGCTCTGTATCTCAGATGTATATTCATTCCCAAGCAACAGATAGCATGAAACTAGAAACATCTGGAAATTAACACAGATTACATCCCGGAATCTTCTCAGGTATGACATGAACAGCTTTGTACACCCGGATTTGGCAATTTTCTGCCATTCTTTTCTGCAAATCCCCTCAAGCTCAGGCACGTTGGATGGAGACTGTCAGTAGACAGCTGCTTTGGGGTCTCTTCAGAGATGTTCATTTGGATTCAAGTCTGGGCTTTGGCTGGGCAACTCAAGGACTTTTCCAGATGTTGTCTGTGTTTTAAGCTTAGGGTCATTGTCCTGTTGGGAGGTAAACCTTTGGCCTACACTGAGATCCACAGCAGTCTGAAGCAGGTTTTCATCCAGGGTATCTCTGTACTTTGTGGTTTGGTTCAGATTCCCTTTCAACCCTGACTAGTTTCCCAGTCCCTGCCGTGGAAAGACAACTGCACAGCACGATGCTCCCACCACTCTGCTTCACCATTGGAATGCTATTGCACAGACATTGAGCTCTTTCTGGTTTCCTATAAACACGACACCAATTTTTGTTTAATCAGACAGAAACGTGTTACACACAGTTTAAGAGTCCTTTAGCTGCACTTTTGCAAAAATCCAAGTTGGCTTCCATATGTCTTTTACTGAGGACAGGCGTCTGTAATAAAGCCCAGAATGATGGACCCTGTGTTCGGATTCAGCGGGTTAGAAAATGGATGGATGATGGAGTGCTGTTTTGATGGTTCTCCTTCTGAAAGTTTCTTCCATCTCCCCATACTGTAGGTTCTCTGGAGCTCCACCAGTGTGACCATAAGGTTCTTGCTCATCTACCTTAACCACGGCCCTTCATGATTGTTCCAAACGTTTTCCGTTTAAGAATTATGGGGGTCACTGTACTCTTGGGAACCTGCAATGCTGCAGGAATTTGTTACAAGCCTTTCCCATGTCTGTGTCCCAACACAATCCTGCCTCTAAAGTCTTCAGGTCTTTCCTTCGACCTCATGGCTGGATTTGTTCTATGATATGCATTGTCAATTGTGGGGCCTTCTGTAGAAAAGTGTGTGCCTTTATAATAATAATTCATTACATTTATATAGCGCTTTTCTCTGTACTCAAAGCGCTATCCACACAGGGAGGAACCGGGAAGCAAACCCACAGTCTTCCACAGTCTCCTTACTGTAAAGCAGCAGCACTACCACTGCGCCACCTGTGAGGACCTGTGAGGAATTAACCAGAGGTAAACTCCAAACAAGCTGTAGAAACATCTTGAGATGAACAGGAGGCCAATTTCAAGTGTCATAGCAAAGGTTATGAATACTCACGTCAATGTTATATTTCAGTTTTTTTTATATTTTTAATAATTTGCAAATATTTCTAAATTCCTGTTTTTGTTTTGTCATTCTGGGGTATTGAGTGTTTCTTGATGTGGCAAAAATAATTAATTTTAATGATTTTAGTAAAAGTTTGAAACATAGCATTTGAAAAATGTGAAGGGCTCTTCCTGAGTCCTCTGTACATACACTAAACATTTAAGCATAAAAGCTACATGTAGCATACAAGTTATTTATATATTTTATTATCCTTTTTTGTGCTTAGACACGTAAGCTCAGTACACCTGTCCAATATTACAGCCTTCTTTCAAAAGACCGCAGGACGTGTTGTTACAGATATATATATATATATATATATATATATATATATGTCTATGTGTATATATGTGTGTATATGTATGTGTACATACAGTAGACCCCAGCGAAGTCACGGTTCAGGGTTCGCGGACTCAGTCTTTCGCGGATTTTTCCTTAGAACCTAACTATTAATTGTTAGCGGAAAGGACAAATATCCGCAATTTTTTATGGCTTTTATGGTGGCAATACTGTGTTGTGGAGAGAACAGGAAGTAGCTGCTGAGGGAAACGCAGTTTGGGATGGTGAAAGTAGCTAATCCGAGAGTGTTATTCATTTCTCCTTGCTGCTGATTGACTGCTGCCCTGTGACGCATCTCCAGATGAGTGTCCTCGTGCTTTCCTTTTTGTTATTGTATTCATTTTGTTATTCTTAAACGCACAACATGTCGGCAAAACGCCCTGCACCTTCTAAGGCTTCCTGCACTGAGCCTAAGCACCAGAAGAAGTTTAAAACACTCCAGGAGAAGGTTGAACTACTGGATTTGCTCCGGAAACTAAAAAGTTATGTTCCTGAAACCTATAAAGAAAAGTCAGCATGAAACCCCACCAGAAGAAGACCCGTCCAAAGATACAACTCCTCCTGAAGCGCCTGAAGAAGAGGCGCCACCCGAGGAGTTTTAAATCCTCTGCATCATACTGCACAGCTATTTCATCACAAATATCATTCATCATTGGTGAGTACCCATACATTTTACTGTATTTTAATTAAATGAAATTATTATGTATTTACTCTACTTATAACAAAGAAAACGCACTTGCATGAATTACAGTACGTATAGCAGTAACATCGGTATTTGACATTCTAGCACCGTGGGAGACATAGATATGAGTACAGTAATGTACAGAATACGGGTTTAACTTTACATTCTGTTTTTAGGTAATGTATTAAGGTAATTTTTTAGGTAATGTATTAAGCTGAGTTTACAACGAAATTAAAGTGCTTTGGGGGCATACTGTATTTAGTGTTTAAACTATAAAAATAGGCATTTAAAAGGCATTTTTTAACCACATCCAAAAGTCGTGGTTTTTCACAATTCGCGGGTGCTCTAGGAACGTAACCCCCGCAAATTTTGTGTAAATCTACGTTTTGAGTATATATATGTGTGTGTGTGTGCATCTTTCTAAGCAGTTGCTCAGACATTAAAAAGAAAAGCTAATTAATGTTATATGTGGTAATTTATTAGATATGTAAAAAAAATAAAATAAAACTATACATAGAATTTTAATTATGCTGATGGAGTGAAGTGTAAAGTTTTGCTTCTAGAGGAATTAATGTTTCCAGTCTCCTTGGGGTGCGTTCAGCCCCCCTCTTCACAATAGCTCATAGTGCTGGAGGGGAAGGGGGGTGGGTTTAGGGGTTGGAGAGCAAAGCGAACAGGGGGCGGAGCCCCCTAGTATTAGTAAGAACAATCTAAGGGTAGTACATTCTCTGAACATATGGCTTAATGACGTATGTGCTTGATGACATCGCCCACAACTTGGATCTTTCCCTTGGTATATTTTATTTGAAATACCTGTAAATGATGAACAATTTTAACTGAATTATGGCATGCTTGGCACATATTAAACTAGAATGTATTTTATAAAGGGGTAAAGGCCACTCCTTTTAAGACAGTGTAATTGAGAGGTCCCTTTTCCATAATTCCCTTAGATAGATAGATAGATAGATAGATAGATAGATAGATAGATAGATAGATAGATAGATAGATAGATAGATAGATAGATAGATAGATACTTTATTAATCCCAATGGGAAATTCACATTCTTCAGCAGCAGCATGCTGATACAATAAATAATATTAAATTAAAGAATGATAATAATGCAGGTGAAAAACAGACAATAACTGCAAAGCAGCTCCTCGATCACTATGTTAGAGCACTTATGCTGGATCTCCTGGATGCTAGAGTTCATCTTCGTGGGTGTGCGGTCGCCAGTTAGTTTCACAGGACTGGTGGATAGTGGGCATTGCCACTGAGGTAGAGAGGGGAGTGCAAAGGAACAAAGCAGCTGGGAGAATGCCATGAAAGTGCTGTGTCTGAGAACCCTGAGCTCAGAGCTGCTTCTCTAGTAGGCCCACCCCTTTGGACAGTTGAACATGTGTATGAGACGTAATGTGTTTGTGGTTAGTAGAAAAGTGGTGTGCCTTGGGATGTTTTTGTTTACAAAAATTGTGTCCCCACAAAAAAATAGGTTGGAAACCATTGCTTTAGATTATAGGACCTTAAACTATGGGTCATTTTGAGTCATGTGTTGTCGGAATTTGGTTTGTGCAGATTCAAGAATCACGATAGTACTCAATAGGAATGGCTCGTGTACGGTTTTATGAGTGTCTTGTGATTGGTCGCCGCGGGCAGCTGAAGAAAAACCATTGCTCTGATAATCACTAGTTGGATGATAACCATCGTCGATGATTCTCCAAGGGGATGGGGAGAACAGTCTGCAGTGATTCTTCATGAAGGATAGAGGTGACAATATAAAAACCAATGCCTTAGATAATTAACAGGTAAGTTTATTAAGATTGTTTATATAGCCTGGAGATTCTATCTAAATTTTCCTTCTGAATAAACCAAAGCCATAGTGGTAGTTAAGTCTGTACAGCATTTTTGTTCTTCTGCAGCCTCTGTTGTGTTATTTCCCCTCGCGTATTCAAAAATGAATTGTCCAAACTTTTACTGAATTGGCTTTTATCTGTCTATGACTCATGTTTTTCTTTTGGCTTTTATTGAACATGGTTATCCTCTATTGTGTTTCAGGGGTGCTCTCGGTGATGAACTTCTGGTTCCTGTGAGGCATCTGGAGCCCTTAAACCTTTATCTGCCTGGGTTCTCTGCAGGCTGGATTGCTTGAAATCTATTCATAACATTTTTTTATTTTTCATTGTAATCATTACAGAAGGAAGAGAGTTGGTGGGGCTTTCATTTGACTTGCTCTCTATCTACTTTATTAACTTTTTTGGGACTTTCTTTGACTTAAAATTTTCATTTTTTCTAAGATTTGATTTCCATTTAGGATTATAGATTTACATAGGAACTGTAGCGATCTGATAATTTGGGTAATGTACTGTAGATTGGGACTCTCAACTGTCCTGCTAAGACTAGGAGTGGGTGTCTGTTCAAGTTATTTGGTAAATATCATCCTTGGGACCTTCTTGCTTATCAAGGAGGTTCATTAAATGAATAAATATGAACAGGACCTTTCAAATACAACAACAGTTTTATATGCAGTCTTTAAATCTGATCCAATAGTTTTTAGTAGTTTAGAAGTCAGCAGTCTAACATGACAAGAAATCAGATCCACAATGTAAATACAGACTCAACCTAAGGTGCAGAATTTCCATTTTGGCAGTCGGGTGCACACCTAGAGGTGTTGGGTGAGTTGGTTGCCTAATGCTGGTTAGTTGTGTGACTGCACTGCAGAACTGTCTGGAATGAATATGAAATAGCGGTAAGAACAAGGGAAATAGACAATGTCTACACAAGTATTCACACCCTTGGAAATTTTCAATTCTATTGTTATACTGTACAACACTGAATTACAGTGGATTTAATTTGCCTTTTTGGAAGTGATCAACAGATAAAGACACTTTAATACCAAAGTAAAAATTAGTTACAAAAATAAAACACAAATAGCTAATCACCCAATATCCACCCCCTTTCAAGTCAGTATTGAGTAGACGAACCATTAGCAGCCATGACAGCCTTGGGTCTGTGTGCTCAGTGCTCTCTCTATAGGCTTTGCACATCTGCACACTGCCATTTTCCCCTTTCTTCTTTGCAAAACTACAGAAGCTTTGTCAGGTTGCATATTAATCATGATAGAGCAGCCTTTTTCAAATTCAGCCATACATTCTCATTTGGATTGGAATCTGGACTTTGACTGTTCCCTTCCATGACATTAACACTGTTGTTTTTAAGCCATTCCTGTGTGCCTTTGTTGTGATGCTTATGGTCATTATCTTGTTGGAAGACAAATCTTACAAGTCATATCCCACAGTGCTGGTTTCTTGCTGATTGCATCAGATTTTCCTCCAGGATTTCCTTATATTTTATTCCATTAATTTTCCTGCCTACTCTCACAAGTCTTGTAGGTTCTGCTGCACAGAGGTATATTCACCCATCTTCACTCTCTGACGTCTGCTCCTTAGAATGTCAAACATTCTGAGACATATGGCATATTCCTCATTCATGCTGAGACGTTTGTTGCTGCTCTGTTCCCCTGCAAACCTGGAATATGAATCTTCTTCTTTTTCCTCTTCATCTTTTCCCACTTCTATGTGAGGTCAATGTGCTTGATCAACCTTCTCCATACTGCTTGGCCCTGCACCTCCTCTCCAGTCAGCCTCTTTTCCTTCAGATCTTCTTTTACTTTATCCATCCACCTCTGCTTTGGCCTCCCTAGGTTTCTCTTCCCTGTACGGTGGTGTATCATACTTTGAACTTCATTCATTTCAGGAGACCGTTGTTCTGAGTTAACTCTGAGTTGTTTAAAATCTGAATCAATTTTCTCCTTTATAAATAATGTAAAGTGAATGAATCCGTTCCCAGATGCTAAACAATACCCATTTTGATAAACTTAAATAGCAAATACATGTAATATAAGATAAAAATAACATACCTAAATGCTCTAAAAAATATATTAAAACATATGAAAAAGATAAATAAATATTTAAATACTGTATAATAAAATGAAAATTGCATTTACTGTACCTTAGATAGATAGATAGATAGATAGATAGATAGATAGATAGATAGATAGATAGTGAGGAGTGGTGATGTGGCTGGTTTAGAACAGGGACGTGCAGGTGAGTCATTACGAAAAGTAAAAATTCTAATAATAACATAAAATAAATATGTCCACTGGTCTGTGCTATAAATTTGTTTTCTGTATGATTCCAATAATTTTGATCATTTTTATACTCAAAATTGCTGAATTTGCGCATTTCCTGTTCCAATACAAGGGAGAAAAGCGAGGTGCAGCAGCAATGTTCCTCACCTCACCTTGCACTGCACTCTCTGTCATGCCTGTCTCTCTGTATGTCGCTAATATAATGTTTGCAGACACGTTTATTATGCACCCTGACTTTCCACAGTCTGGCTAATATCTTTAATGAATTTGTGTGACATATTTAGTCTTGCTGATCGGACATAAAACTGCAGTGTAAAGGCACAAGGTGAGGCAGACAGTACCATGCCGCCCCGAAGGGAGAAATGTGAACCCAACAGGTGGGAAGAAGTGGGAAATCCGTTTTTTTTTGTACGCCACTCTATACTTTCATTTATATTGAATGAGTATGAATTGTGGAATTGCAACGGCAAATTTAGAACACATAGAGGGTACAGAGCAAATGCGCTCTCTCTCGCTGCTATAAATGTAATGTTCTTTCTTAGCCAAATATGTACCTATCTATATGTGTGTGTAAAGAATGCAGATGAGACATAATACATAACGAGTAGTCAATGTGCATGCTGCCAATTGAATAATGAATAAGCTACTCTTTTAGGTTCATATATTTGTAAATCTGACTCTAAAGGAGTCAGTGCCTCACCAGCCATGAACCCCACTACACGTCACTGGTATAGAGCAAAAGAAAGGTTACTGTTTGTAAGGGGAGTCACCTTCCATAAACACACTAAATAACTGTACTTCACAGTAAGTTGCTTTTTCACCTCAATCATCGATACTACAACCTTTCTCTTGGGCTTTGTTGCTTCTATACTCTTCTTGGATGCCATGATTAACAGAGAGGGCTTATATATATATATATAACTAAACTCACCAAAAATAAAGTGAAAAAAGCACTGAAAACACAGAAGCCTAACGCAAGAGATTCTTTCACAGCAAGGGTGAGAGACAACTTGTGCGTACAACTGATGACATTTATGCATACTGCGTAAGTGGCATCTGTTGCTGCATTTTTATCTCGCACAGTTTAAACATACCTGTAGAAGCATAGTTCGAACTCTGGATAAAATTTTTCTTGAATTAACACTAGAATCTCTGACGCCTACAAAAAAAGTTGTAATGCCAGGCCACCTTAAATTCCTTTGTGCCTCTTCATCGGCATCTTTGTTTTGCAAATGTTTCAATCAGCACTGGCAGGAAGCACCCTGCTTACTCATTCCTCCACTGACGCAGCTGCAATCATTGGAGATTCTGAAGTCTCTTTATCTGGTAGTCAGGTGTCTGGATTTGTATAGGGTAAATAATATATTGTTATTTGGAATACATACATTTCATGTGTGTTCCATGTCTACAATGAACTGGGTAAATGTAGGATGACAGGAAATGTGAGGCAAGAAATTTTGAACACATAGCTAAAACAGAAACTTTTTTCATGTTATAATAATGACAAAATACTGATGTGAAGTGTATAATTTGTGAAGACTGAAGTCCAAATATCAAATAAACACTTTCGCAAAAGGTAGAACAAAACAAGTGCACATTTATTCAAGAATATAACCAAAGAACCAGATATTATTCAAATATCCAAATATCAATTGCATGGCTGATGTAGAAGTAAGAATGGCTGCTTCTAAATCAAGAGGTTATGGGTTTGATCCTGGCTCTTCCCCGCATTTACCATTATGAGTAGTGAGCTGCTGTTATTATTACTATTATATAATAAAAAAAACATACTTTGAGTAACAGCCAGTGTAAAGTTTTGCTACTTGTAAAAGCAGGTGTTTTTTATTCAGTTTTATTCTCTCAGTCACATTCACATGGTACAATAAACTTGCTTCTCCCTCATTGAGTTGATGGCGGTTATCTCCATTCTTTTCACAAGCTATAACATGAAAAATGTTTCTGTTTTAGTTACAGTATGTTCTCAACATTTCTTGCCTTGCATTTCCTGTCATCCTATATTTTGGCAAACATTGTAGAAATGGAACACACATGAAATGTATGTATTCCAAATAATGATATATTATTTACCCTATACAACTTAAGGCACCTCACACCCAAAGAAACAGACTTAAGCTCTGAGAATTTTGTGTCTCACTTCATCTGTGTCGGTGAAGGATGGGATAGCAGGCTGTTTGCTGCTTGTGCTGATTGACACATTTACAACACAAAAGACGATGATGGAGAGGTGAGAAGGAATTTAAGGTGGCCCGGTATTACAACTTTTTTCATAGGCTTCAGGGATTCAAGTGTTAAGCATTCGAACTCTGAAATGTTCATAGTTAGAACTGTTCAAAGTATGAGGCACCACTGCACTTCCATTCCCATCATTCTTTTGCTTGCATATTCACCATCTTTCCTCATCACATGTCCATACCACTTCAGTCTACTTTCCTGTACTTACTTAGATATCTCTTCCACTTTTATTGTTACCTCTGATTGTCTCATCCTTATTCTGTCTTTTTTTGTAACTTCTGCACTCCATTTACTGCTCATGTCTTAACTCCATACATAATTGCTGGTCTTACCACTGTCTTAAAATCCTGATATTTAACCTTCACCTTAATTCTTCAGTCACTCAATACTCCTGATATCTTCTTCCACTTGTTCCATCCACACTGCACTCTATGGGTTATCTCTGCATCTAGTTTTCCATCTTGGGCTACTACTGATCCTAAATACTTAAATTTATCCACTCTTTTCAGTTCTTTCTCCCTGCAGGCTAAACCCGCAATTAGAATAAGCAGCTTCAAAAATGACTGGCCGAATTTAACATACAATTTAAAATATGTGACAGGCTATTCCATGGCATTGAATTTTTAAGTATAATTATTCTGTTATACAAAAGAAAAATATCTTCAGCACATTACATTTATCATAGGTTAGCATAATATGACTGATGCTAAATAACAAAAATGATGTTTCCTGCATTTCCCTAAAAATAAATATTATGTTAGAAAAATGGTCAGTCATTCAGCACTATTATTAATATACCATTTAATTCATCAAGGTTAGCGAAGGAGAACAAAGCTGAAGAAAAAAAAAACATGTCCTTTAAAGATGCACTCTCCTATGCTTATCAATTTTAATGAGTCAAGGCATATTCCTAGGGACTTGCATGCACTCCACTGGTGTTCTGCTTTATCATGCACATTGAAAAGTCTTGTCCGATAGAAATCATACACATTTAATATTATCATACACAGTAAAAAATCAATGAAATCATACACATTAAAAATGATCATACACATTAAAAATCTTATCTGATAGAAATCTGCCTTTATTGTATGGTAAGCTCATGAATCATGTAAAACAATAATTCTGAAGATAGAAATATAAAGCAACAATTTTTTAAGATCGTCGACACTCTGTGCAAATAAGAAACACACAATGCCTGTGCTCTTGCACTCTCTTTTGGCTGACATTGTTCTTCAATCTGTTCTATCACTCATCTCCTACTCTTTTTGGGCTCTTTGCCTTTTCTTTGTTTCAGGGTACACACACCCTCTTTTTTGCTTCTTTCCCAGATGCTGTCCTACTTCTTGTGGTGGAGGGCTGGGGAACCAGCAGCATTGCAAAATTATTTAAATCAGTCCAGAATTTATATCAGAATACACAGCCAATTGTATTCACTTCAAAATAAGTATATATGGGATTAGTGATAACAAATATTTTTACAATAATAAATCAAAATAACAATCTTTGTGTGGCTATTAATTTTTTAAACAACTGAACATTAAGAGCACTACTAAGATTTAGTTTGTAAAATCAGTAATGTTTATGAATAATCTAGAAGTCACCCAGGGTTTATTACTGCCTATCCCTTGTGCCTAGAATTGCAAAACTATTTATAAAATAAAGAAAAATATGGTAAGAATTTATTTTAGGTGCTGCAAAAGTGTTTCTATAGTATCCCTCATATACTGTCATTTAATAAAGCCTTAACATAGGCTTATTAACAATTAGAAAGCTTTAGTAAAGTCATTATTTATCACAGGGCGGCACGGTAGCGCAGTGGTAGCGCTGTTGCCTCGCAGTTAGGAGACCCGGGTTCACTTCCCGGGTCCACCCTGCGTGGAGTTTGCATGTTCTCCCCGTGTCTGCGTGGGTTTCCTCTGGGCGCTCCAGTTTCCTCCCACAGTCCAAAGACATGCAGGTTAGGTGGATTGGCGATTCTAAATTGGCCCTAGTGTGTGCTTGGTGTGTGGGTGTGTTTGTGTGTGTCCTGTGGTGGGTTGGCACCCTGCCCGGGATTGGTTCCCTGCCTTGTGCCCTGTGTTGGCTGGGATTGGCTCCAGCAGACCCCCGTGACCCTGTGTTCGGATTCAGCGGGTTGGAAAATGGATGGATGGATTATTTATCACTGTAACATGGCCTACTAAAATAACTTCACATTGGAATGGTCAGAGGTGGCTTAATT
The DNA here is from genome assembly GCF_900747795.2 of Erpetoichthys calabaricus. Classification (NCBI taxonomy): domain Eukaryota; kingdom Metazoa; phylum Chordata; class Cladistia; order Polypteriformes; family Polypteridae; genus Erpetoichthys; species Erpetoichthys calabaricus. The sequence goes on from NC_041402.2 coordinate 23,220,753, forward strand.
GCAACATGTTACTCTTGATACTGCATATTTCAGTGAAAGATCTGTGGATCCTGCATATTCACAAGTAATTCTGCCAACATATCCACAGTGTATGCCAAAATGCATACAAAATGCATTGGGACGGCATCCCAACCAGAAATGGGATGGTTCCTTATCCAGACAGAACGATCCAAGCAGGCAGAAGGGCATCCCGACCAGGAGAGAGGAAGGAGCCAGACCTGGAAGTGATGGCTGGAGTGGATGGATGGACTGCCCACCGGAAGATATCACTGGGGACTCTTTATTCCCTCAGGACGCTGGGTATCGGTACCCAGGACGGAACCAGTAGGGCATGCTGGGAAGTGCAGTCCAGCAACACAGCCCTGCTGGGGTCCATGTGTGCCACAAGGGTGCGCTGTAGGGAGATGCGCTCCCAAATAAGTGGGACTTCAATGTACCCCAGAAGTACTTTCATCAGGCAGTAGTAATGGCATCGGAAGTACTCCCGGGTCATTAATAAAAGGGACCACACTCCCTTAGCCAGGTGAGTCAGAGCTGGGAAAACACTCGACTGGAGCAGGATAGTGTGGTGGTGAGAAGAGAGTATTGTGGAGAGAGAGAGAGAGAGAGAGAGAGAGAAAGTATTTGTGCTTTTGCAACTTTGTGGAGGTATTGTGTGGAATAAACCTCCCATTATTTGAACCGGGACTCTTTGTGTATTGGTGATTTGGGGTTTGGGGCTCGCTGATGGCCCAGTTCCATCACAGTGTTAATAAGCCTTAAGTTGGTACCCACAGAGTTTTAACTGGATCCTCCATCACCCCTGCCTTCATTATCCTGTCGTAGGTTAGACGCAGCTCATCAACAAATGAAACTCCATGCTGCACAGAGATCACTCTGAGTGGCCTCTCAGCATCTCTCATTCCATGATCACCAAAAACTAACCCTCTTTCCATCCCCTGCTTGGTTAAGTTATCCTTGAATATGCCAGCATTGCCCCAAATAATTCGTGGTGCAGCTAATGAGCAACTACACTGATCACTCGATTACACGTACCTAACTAGCTGATTGCTTCCCACCAAAAGCCAATCCATGTCAGCTTGTCTTTAACCTCACTGAGCAGCACCGTTTTTTACAACTGTGCCTGCCATTTTAAAATTGCCTTATGTCACAGTCACTGCCTCAAAATTAACTCATACATGCAGTACTTTAAAAGAAAAAAAATGGAGAAAATACTCCAGTGTTTGGATTGATGGCATGTTACAACATCCATCCATCCATCCATTTTCCAACCCGCTGAATCCGAACACAGGGTCACGGGGGTCTGCTGGAGCCAATCCCAGCCAACACAGGGCACAAGGCAGGAACCAATCCCGGGCAAGGTGCCAACCCACCGCAGATGTTACAACATTTTCTTTTTTACGAAAAAGCATTAAGTTTGCTTAATTCATATACATAGTTATTAAATTAAAGAAAATTAAAATCCAAACAATCAACACTTGATACATTTTTCATGAAATTAATGTTATTTGCTTCATTCAGAATAAATTTTAGTTATTCTTCATTGCATAAACATACCATTTTCATAGTGTAAGAACAAATCCCTTTTCTCCGTATTTAACAAAGTTTCTCATAACACAGTTGTTTCTTGGAACATACAGTGGTGTGAAAAACTATTTGCCCCCTTCCTGATTTCTTATTCTTTTGCATGTTTGTCACACAAAATGTTTCTGATCATCAAACACATTTAACCATTAGTCAAATATAACACAAGTAAACACAAAATGCAGTTTTTAAATGATGGTGTTTATTATTTAGGGAGAAAAAAAATCCAAACCTACATGGCCCTGTGTGAAAAAGTAATTGCCCCCTTGTTAAAAAATAACCTAACTGTGGTGTATCACACCTGAGTTCAATTTCCGTAGCCACCCCCAGGCCTGATTACTGCCACACCTGTTTCAATCAAGAAATCACTTAAATAGGAGCTGCCTGACACAGAGAAGTAGACCAAAAGCACCTCAAAAGCTAGACATCATGCCAAGATCCAAAGAAATTCAGGAACAAATGAGAACAGAAGTAATTGAGATCTATCAGTCTGGTAAAGGTTATAAAGCCATTTCTAAAGCTTTGGGACTCCAGCGAACCACAGTGAGAGCCATTATCCACAAATGGCAAAAACATGGAACAGTGGTGAACCTTCCCAAGAGTGGCCGGCCGACCAAAATTACCCCAAGAGCGCAGAGACGACTCATCCGAGAGGTCACAAAAGACCCCAGGACAACGTCTAAAGAACTGCAGGCCTCACTTGCCTCAATTAAGGTCAGTGTTCACGACTCCACCATAAGAAAGAGACTGGGCAAAAACGGCCTGCATGGCAGATTTCCAAGACGCAAACCACTGTTAAGCAAAAAGAACATTAGGGCTCGTCTCAATTTTGCTAAGAAACATCTCAATGATTGCCAAGACTTTTGGGAAAATACCTTGTGGACTGATGAGTCAAAAGTTGAACTTTTTGGAAGGCAAATGTCCCGTTACATCTGGCGTAAAAGGAACACAGCATTTCAGAAAAAGAACATCATACCAACAGTAAAATATGGTGGTGGTAGTGTGATGGTCTGGGGTTGTTTTGCTGCTTCAGGACCTGGAAGGCTTGCTGTGATAGATGGAACCATGAATTCTACTGTCTACCAAAAAATCCTGAAGGAGAATGTCCGGCCATCTGTTCGTCAACTCAAGCTGAAGCGATCTTGGGTGCTGCAACAGGACAATGACCCAAAACACACCAGCAAATCCACCTCTGAATGGCTGAAGAAAAACAAAATGAAGACTTTGGAGTGGCCTAGTCAAAGTCCTGACCTGAATCCAATTGAGATGCTATGGCATGACCTTAAAAAGGCGGTTCATGCTAGAAAACCCTCAAATAAAGCTGAATTACAACAATTTTGCAAAGATGAGTGGGCCAAAATTCCTTTTTTTTTTGCTTTGCATCTCATAATATATGGGGATCACAAAAGTCCCCCAACATTTTATAACTTACTTTGTCTCATTCTTACAGCATATATACATGATTTTACCATGCTGACATAAGTCACCATGTACACAGTTAAACTACTGCCAGTTATTTTTTTCTTAAAGGTTTTATGACAGGATCTTGCTATAGAAGAAATAGCAGTTACATTCAGTTGTTATGAACTAAAGGTGAACATGCTGAAGGATCATTATTTAGGTGGCAACCACCAACCCAATTCCTTGTACCTCCAGCATTTTATTCTGCTTTGTCTTGTTTTGCTTACACCATGAAAGACAATAGAGTACAAACAAATAATACAATAAATTGAAGTTTGTACTGTTTTCCTGTGGCTTTTGGCTGGTGTGAAGGAAGAGACACTGGGTGAAAGAATTGAACTGCTAATGGCAGAAGGCAGAGAAGATCTTCAGAGACGCTTCTTATTACACCATGGAGGTATGAGCCTGTGGCTAAAAGTACTCCAAGAAAACCCTGGAATACTCAGAGGGGATTGGCAGAATTGTTTATGATAGCATCCAATCTTACCATCATCTATTTTTCCACAACAGCCTCTAGAATGTCGAGATGGAGTTGGCTTTACTGAAAAGATTGTTCAGGTAATTTTGCATCACCTGAACTTAAGTTGCTTCCCCAGGAGACCAATGTGTAGAACAACATACTGGTGACAATGGACCGGTAAAACGTTTCCAGGAGCTTGCTGCTTACATCAAAAGACCACAGTCTCCACAGGAGTCACAGTCCGCTCTGGTCCTTTCTATATAGTGTCATTGTGTCATTAGTCCAGTCCGGTATGCTGTTCCTATGGCCTACCAGGTACTTGTATCTCTGCACCACCTCCACTTCCTTTGCCTGGATGGTAACTGGCTTTAGGTGTTCCTTAACAAGCCAAACGTCTACCACCAACTCCCTTGTCTTGCTTATGTTAAGCTGCAGGTAGTTCTACCTGCATCACAGGACAAAGCCCTGTACTCCAACTCATCTCCATTACCAATGCACTCTATGATGGAGGAGTTGTATGAGAACTTATGAAAATCCCCTGCGTCCATGCTGCCCCCTTCAAACTTACAGGAACATCTTATTTTTAATCCATTTTCAAATTAACAGTTGTATCAATTTTATTTTGAACATGTCTTACTCAGAAATATGTTTCCTAATACAATTCTGTATCTACAGTATGCAATGAACAGATGAATAATCTTTTTATAAAAGCAGATGGATTTTACTTACTTTGTACTGGCAGAAAAAAAACTGTGTGCTCCTCGGACTTTAACATTGTGTTTAAACCAGAAATGTCACACTGTCCAAACCAAATGTTTATCAAGTGAAAGACTTTGCATCCACACACTTTAAAATCATAATACAGCCAAATGCCAAAAATGCTCATTTGCTTGAATTGTACTTATGTTGACTGCTCCTGAAACTGCAGCAGGGATTGTTTAAGTCAGAATGGCTAAGACGATGCAGAAAATGACCTGGCAAATGATCAGATGGTGCAATCAGCCTAAGATGATTAAAGGCAGCAGTTAATTACCATCATGACCTCTTCTGTACTCTACATCGGGCTCATTTTCATCTTAACAACATGTTCTGCCATAACCTTGTCAGTCCATGGCTCTGTACTTTTACTGTTCCTGCAATAACAGACAAATAGGCATTGATTTTTTTAAATTATTCACAAAATAAACCTCCTTTTTATTCCAATATGCATGTTTTTAATCAGATAATTTTGCACTGTTTGTTTAAATTGTGCCTTCATAGTCATTGTTTCCTTACCTCACACAATATTGATATTTCTGAAGTGAAGTTTGTTGTGATTTACTTGACACAAAATGGCAAAAACTGGTGAACAAGACTCAAAATACATGAAAACCCTAACTAGGGCCCTAACTAATCAGCCTCAGAAACTGACCTTACTCTAAGCTCCCAGACCCCAAACTTAAAAGGCAGGCTTCAATGCATGCCCAGGCTCAAAACGGGGCTCTGTTTTTTAAAGTACAACAATATCTTCAAATGTCCTAGAAACAAATACAACAATCCCCTTCAAGGGAGAGGATACCACAAACCTCTGGCTTGGAAGGTCATGGCCAACACAAAATTTTTGTAAATGACTACTGGTGCTAGTTATTGAAGATGGGTTGAAATCCAAGTCTTCTTCTTCTTCTATCGGCTACTCTATCAGACGGTTGTGGCGAGCGCCCTCTTCTACGCGGTGGTGTGCTGAGGAGGCAGCATTAAGAAGAAAGACGCCTCATGCCTGGACAAACTGGTGAGGAAGGCAGGCTCTATTGTTGGCATGGAGCTGGACAGTTTGACATCTGTGGCAGAGCGACGAGCGCTCATCAGGCTCCTATCAATTATGGAGAATCCACTGCATCCACTAAATATATCATCTCCAGACAGAAGAGCAGCTTCAGCGACAGACTGCTGTCACTGTCCTGCTCCACTGACAGATTGAGGAGATCGTTCCTCCGCCAAACTATGCGACTCTTCAATTCCACCCGGGGGGGTTCGGGGGGGGGGGGGGTAAACGTTAACATTTAACATTATACAAAGTTATTGTCTGGTTTTTACCTGCATTATTATCAATCTTTAATTTAATATTGTTTATTGTATCAGTATGCTGCTGCTGGAGAATGTGAATTTCCCCTTGGAATTAATAAAGTATCTATCTATCTATCTATCTATCTATCTATCTATCTATCTATCTATCTATCTATCTATCTATCTATCTATCTATCTATCTATCTATCTATCTATCTATCTATCTATCTACTCCCGTTAGGGGTTGTCACAGCGGATCATCTTCTTTCATATCTTTCTGTCCTCTGCATCTTGCTCTGGTACACCCATCACATGCATGTCCTCTCTCACCACATCCATAAACCTTCTCCTAGGCCTTACTCTTTTTCTCTTCCCTGGCAGCTCTATACTTAGCATCCTTCTCTCAATACACCCAGCATCTCTCTTATGCACATGTCCAAACCATCGTAATCTCGCCTCTCTGACTTTGTCTCCCAAACGCCCGACTTGAGCTGACCCTCTAATGTCCTCATTCCTAACCCTGTCCATCCTCGTCACACCCAATGCAAATCTTAACATCTTTAACTCTGTCACCTCCAGCTCTGCCTCCTGCTTTCTGGTCAGTGCCACCGTCTCCAACCAAAATAACTTAGCTGGCCTCACTACCGTCCTGTAGACCTTCCCTTTCACTCTTGCTGATACGCCTCTGTCACAGATTACTCCTGACACTCTTCTCCACCCACTCCACCCTGCCTGCACTCTCTTTTTCACCTCTCTTCCACAATTCCCATTACTCTGTTCTGTTGATCCCAAGTATTTTAACTCATCCACCTTCACCAACTCTACTCACTGCATCCTCACCATTCCACTGACCTCTCTCTCATTTACACACATGTATTCTGTCATGTTGTTCCTATTGACCTCCATTCCTCTCCTCTCTAGAGCATATCTCCACCTCTCCAGGGTTTCCTCAACCTGCTCTTGCTACAAATCACAATGTCATCAGCAAACATCATAGTCCACGGGGACTCCTGTCTAATCTCGTCTGTGAACCTGTCCATCACCATTGCAAATAAGAAAGGGCTCAGAGCCAATCCCTGATGTAATCCCAGCTCCACCTTGAATGCATCCTTCACTCCTACCGCAGACCTCACCACTGTCACACTTCCTTCGTACATATCCTGTACAACTTTTACATACTTGTCTGCCACTCCCGACTTCCTCATACAACATCACAACTCTTCTCGAGGCACCCTGTCATATGCATTCTCCAGGTCCACAAAGACGCAATGCAACTCCTTCTGGCCTTCTTTATACTTCTCTATCAACACCAGGTGTAAATATAATCTGGCTAAATTATAAACAGTTACAATCTATATACAAAATTCACATTAAAGAGGCTCTTTGAGAAAACTAGCAGTCATCATGGGGGGTAATAAACATGTTTTGAATACTGATGAGGCAGGCCTCTATAATAAAAGTCCATGGGATATATCTGGGCCACGTTTCTTGAGTCTGACATCTCTGCTGTAACGGAAAAGTGAAACACAGGCTTTCTGCAACACTATGATTATTTATTTGGTGTATTTTATTTTCATAATAATCATTTCTGTAAAGCATTTCATAAACCAGATATTATTGATGTTATACTAATTTGTCATATTTGAGCAAGGTGGCACAGTGATTAGTGCTGCTGCCTCTTAAATTTTGTTCCTTTGGTCATTTCCTTTGTGGAGTTTCTACCTTCTCCCATGTCAGAATGTGTTTTTTTCTTTCATTGCTTGGGATTTCTTCTAACAGTACTAACCTTGCTCTGTGTAAGTGAGGTTTAAGTGGGCACTGTGATGGTCTGGCAGCCTCTTCAGAGTTGTCTCCTGCATTGCCTTCAAAGCTGCCAGAGCATGCATAACATTCAAAACAGCATGCTGAGTTAGCACCAGTATTTACCCTCCATAAGTTTTGTCAGTAAAGTGTCTAAATGAGGAGCACACTGAATATTGCATTTTAGTATCTATGCTCTCTTACATACAATATATTGTCAAAGTCTACCTCAAATAACGTGCGTGTACTATATTCTGAAGACATGATAGATGAGACGATGAACTGCCTGCCCTCTAATAAGGGAGAGATGCTTACTAAGCAGCTGCTGCAAAATGAATGAACTCTGCAATACAAGTGTTAATTTGTTGATTACCAACGTTTATTGTGTCCTGAATTTCACTGTTGTCAATGCTGTTTAGCACAGTGCTGCAGTCCTCATTAACCTGATTAAACTCTAATTGATATCACTTAATAGACATTGCAGATATGGAAGCAGTAATTGAATACTTGAACCTTAGGTCACATTAGTCATTACAAAAGAAAACTACATTAATAAATTAAAGTGCTTATTCTGCTAATATAATTTAAGAATCAGCATAGTACATATTTATGTTAAACAGTGTATGCATAATTCAGTTTCTGCACTCAAATATTACAGAATATGATGCGATAGTAGATGGAATCCATTGCATCATGGTATTGTTTTTTATTCATACCTTGCCTGTCACAAAATTAAATCACCTACAGAGCAATTCTGCTAAGGATACGAGAATGAAGACGGACCACCTAACATCAATCACTAATCGTTTATTTGTTTCTATAAATAGCATTATTACATTGAAGTTTTGAAAGACCTCAAGGGTCTAATTTCATGTAGTAGTGTTAAGTAAGTCATTCTCTCATGGCTCTGAGGCTAGGGATCTGCACTAGCAATCGGAAGGTTGCCGGTTTGAATCCCGTAAATGCCAAAAGGGACTCTGCTCTGTTGGGCCCTTGAGCAAGGCCCTTAACCTGCAATTGCTGAGCGCTTTGAGTAGTGAGAAAAGCGCTCTATAAATGCAAAGAATTATTATTCTATACTGTATATTCACTATAATTTGTATAAAATACTCAAGTTTTCAAATTTTTCCAACTTTGAGTTTTACTGCCACAACAAGTGAAGTCAAGTCAAGTTGGGGAGCATGCACTGGTACAGTGTGTTGCTGCACCCACTACACGATGAAATAATTTGGGATCCTGGTTGGCAACCCACCAGGCAGACATGCGGTTCAGGTCCACCCTCCGAAAATGACCCTATATCTGCTGCAGCCAGGTGTTACGTGGGCGACCCCTTGGCCTGGTCCAGCCACTCGGGTCCCCAACAATGAGGATCTTACAAGCCGGATCACCCTCAAGGATACACGCCACATGGCCATAGTGCCGTAACTGATGCTCCCTCACAATGCAGGTAATGTGCCTCATTCGGGACTCCATGAGCAACAGCTCATTCGACACAAAGACAAACCAATGGTACCCAAGGATTTTCTGGAGAGACGCAGTACCAAAGGAGTCTAGTCTTCGTCTCAGGTCACTGGAGAGCGTCCATGCCTCGCAACCATATAGCAAGATAGGAAGCACCAGGTCTCTAAAGACTTGGACCTTCGTCCTTTTGCATAGATATCGGGAGTGCCACACATGCCTTTCCAGCGACCTCATGACCCCCATGCTCTCCCAATCCATCTACTGACTTCATAGGAAGAGTCACCAGAGACATGAATGTCACTGCCAAGGTAAGTAAACCTCTCAACAAGGTCAACACTCTCTCCGCAAACAGACACACTGCTGATGACTGTGCCCAAGAGGTCATTAAATGGCCTGGATCTTGGTTTTTATCCAGGACACTCACAAGCCCAGACACTCAGACTTCTTGCTCGGTCTCTCAAGCACCCCTATCAGAGCCTCTATTGACTCCGCGAAGATCACAGCATCGTCAGCAAAGTCAAGATTCGTGAATCTTTCTTCACCAAAAGATGCCCCACAGCCGCTGGACCCCACGACCTTGCCCAACACCCAGTCCATACAAGCATTGAACAGAGTAGGCGCAAGAACACACCCCTGATGAACCCCAGAATCAACTGGGAAAAACGCAGAGGTTCTGCCTCCACTCTGCAAAGTACTCACAGTACCAGTGTACAGGCCAGCCATGATATCCAGCAACCTCGAGGGGATCCCGCAAAGCCTCAGGATGTCCTACAGGGCAGCTCGATCAACTGAGTCGAATGCTTTGCGAAAATCGACAAAGGCTGCAAAGAAACTCTGCCAATATTCGCATTTGTGCTCCATGAGAACCCACAGTGCCAGGATGCGGTCGATGGTAGACTTCTTAGGTGTAAAACCAGACTGTTCCGGTCGCTGGTAGGTGAGCAAGTGATCACTGAACCTATTGGGGAAGACCCTAGCTAGGACCTTATCTGGCACCGAGAGCAGTGTTGTCCCCCTGTAGTTGCTGCAATCCAGGCGATCACCCTTCCCTTTCTAGATAGGGACGACAAGTCCCGTTTTCCAGTCAGTTGGGGTGATGCCAGTCTCCCAAATGGAAGCAAAGATTGCTTGCAATGCCAGGAGGACAGCCTTACCACCAGCCTGGAGAAGTTCACCCCGGCTACCACAGATTCCTGCAGCCTTTCCCCCCCTCAGCTGGTTCACCACCTGTACAATCTCAGTGAGATTGAGTGGTTCACAGCTAATTGGAGGATCAGCCTCAAGATCTGTGGACCCAGAGATATCCAACGTCCTAGCCAGAGGATCAGCTTTGAACAACTGTTCAAAGTAGCCAACCCAGCGGGTCAAAACTGCAGTGTCATCCGTAAGGACCGATCCATCAGCTGCCCTGACTGCGACTCTCCAAGGAACAGATTCAGATGTGCGTAATGCTTCGATTCCTCTGTAAGCAGGATGTGGGTCGCTGGCCACAGATGGTGTGTCACTTGCTCACAGATTCCTCTAATAAACGCCACTTTATCTGCCCTCAGAGCCCTCGCAGCTGCCCTTCTCAGTTCCCGGTACAGACTAGAGTTGCCATTAAGCCGTGTGCTGCGACTCCTCACCATGATATCCAGGGTGCCCCACGAGATGAAACACCTCCTTCTGGGAACACCGTTAACACCAACACAACCCTCAGCAATCTTCAGGGTCTTGTCATGGAAGGTCTCCCACATCACATTAGGATCAGCAGTCGTACTCAAATCTGAACATTCCTCACACAAACTGCGTGCAAACTCATTAGAAACAGCCTGATCTTGGAGTCTGGCCAAGTCCAGGCTCATTTTTCTAGTAGGTGGTAACCTACTGGACCTAAGCTGGATCCTAAGAGCAGCAACAACAAGTCTGTGGTCAGAATTCACAAACTGGGCACTTCTGTAGACCCTGAAGTTTTCAAAGAGCCTTCAGCGTCTGCCCACGAGGATGTGATCGATCTCCTTCACTGCACCACCAGTATTGGAGTACCAAGTCCAACGATGCAGTTTAGGGCATTGGAACCAGGATCCAGTGATTCGCAGCCACTGACCTTTTGCAAAGTCAAGGAACATGGAGCCACTTTCACCACGGTCACTAGACCCATCGGGACCGATACAATCCTCATAGGCAGCCTTGTCAGTGCCAGTGGCTGCACTGAAGTCTCCCAGAGGAGTGTCACCTCGTGGGCACCCATCAACCACAGAGCGAAGCTGCGAATAAAATGTCTCCCTCGCCGAGACATCACTCATCGCGATCAGAACATACACTGAGACAACAGACAAGGCACCCAGGGAGTGCCGTAATCTAAGTCTCTTAATACGCTCGTTGAAAGGAGTGACATCGGACACCATCAGAAGAAGCCAATCTGCTACAGCAACAGCTACTCCCCGCCCGAGTATGACAGCCATCAGACCGGCCAGAGCAATAAAACATGTATCCACCTACAGAGATCTAGCCAGTTCCCGGTCTGCGCACCTCAGAGAGTACCGCCACTGAAATGCGGAGTTTACGCAGCTCCTCCAACAGCAGAGGAAGATGATCATCTTGCCAGAGAGACAAGACGTTCCATGCGCCCACCCGTATGGGTCACCTCAAATTGGGACCCGAGTGCTGCCGTGCAGCGGGCGATGCCTCAACACCACACCAGTTCCAATCCCCAACAGACCTGAGCCCATTGGCTCTCCAACGGTTTTGACTCTTCTGGGGATGGGGCTCCTGAGGGCTTTCCCCCATCCCCTTCATGATGCGAGCAGCCTTCATATGGGTGGCTGAAGCAGAGCTACTCCCGCAGAGAGCAAAAAGGAGTTTTTTTCTGTTGTGTCAGAGCTTTGTGAAGTTTTTTTTAAGGTGGCTGGAGGGCCAATCCTGCCACCAACCCCCATGATTTCCCTGCAGTTTTGTGTCATACACAGGACAAACCGCCACAACATTGCAGAAAACATATTATTTTAAAGAGAGACCTAGTGTCAAGAAAGTTTTACTGCCTTTAGGTTTTTAATGCTACTTTTTCCAATAGACAGTAGCAGATTTTTCGATCCTGGCAGGCAGAGCCAGCCCTTGATGGGATTGCCAGTCCATGGCGGGTCAGAAAAAATTGACTGAGTTATAGTGAATATAAAAAGTCTACACATCACTGATAAAATGGCCAGTAAAATGTAAAAAGATTAAACCAAGATAAATCACGTCATAAGTTTTTCCACCTTTATTGCTAAACTGCAACCCCTACACAAAGGCAAAAACAAACCGGAGACCATTTACAACAAAAACAAAAATCAAAAGCTTACAAAACCTTGGTTGCTTAAGTGTGCACACCCTGAAACTAATATTTTGTTAATGCACTTTTTTGATTTATTTAAAGCACTCAGACTATTTGGGCACCTCTTGACCTGGCAATATTTGGCCATTCTTCGTTGCATAAATGTTGTAGATCCATAAAATCGCAAGGGCAGATTTTGACATTGGTTACAGGTCTCGGCTCTGGTTGGGCCATTAGGGAACACTGAACATCTTTTGGTGAAGCCACTCCATTGCTGATTTGGATGGGTTATTGTTGAGCTGAAAAGTGAAATTTCTCTTCATCTTCAGGTTCCTAGCAGACAGGTTTAACCAAAACTGAGTGGTATTTGGAGCTAGTCATGATCCCCTCCACTTTAACTAAAGCCCCAGTTTAGACTGAAGAAAAGCTGCACCAGAAAGCAGGATGCTGCCACCACTAAGTTTCACTATTGTGTTATTTTGGTGATGTTATGTGTTGTGTTTGTGCCAAACACACCTTTTGGAATTATGGACAAAAAGTTCAACCTTAGTCTCATCTCATTTTACGAGACTGCATATAACATTTGCTAAATTTAGCCAGAGTTGAATGTTTTTTTGTTTTTTTTTTCCCGAGAAAAGGCTTCCATCTCACTACTCAACCCCATAGCCCAGACATATGAAGAATACAGAAGATTGTTAGGAAATGTAGGGGTCAATGAGCACTTACCAGTTAGTTCTGCAACTTAATGTTGCTATAGGCCTCTGGGCATCCTCCCTGACCAGTTTTCTTCTTGTCCTGGTCTTCTCATAAGTCTATAAAGGTTTAGCACACTCACGGTTCCTTGTTGTACATTATATGCACTAGTATTGGTGAGTTCCTGTGACGACAATAATTATTATTATTATTATTGTGTTAGTTGGATTCTCTGAATTTTAGATCTCTTGTTCTGTTTTTAGACCTCTCTGGGTTTCTGTATTGGGAATCGTTTGCTTTCGATTGCCTTTGCCTCCCAGGCAACTCTTGCTATGCCTTTTGCACTTCTTGGAGCCTTTGGCTCCGAAGGGCATTTTAGTAATAAATATTTTTATTTATAAAGATTCTTTGTCTGTTCTTTATGTTTTTGTGAGCTGAAGGTTGATGGATCCTCCCACTTGTTGGCTGTTTAATTACTATTGATGGGATTTATACCAGGTTCTCCCAAGCTCATGACGTTAAGATTTGAGCCTTACACAGAAAGTTATTTTACTTGTGTCTGTACATTATCAACTTTTCTCTTCATTATTACAATACAATACAATTTATTTTTATATAGCCCAAAATCACACAAGAAGTGCCGCAATGGGCTTCAACAGACCCTGCATCTTGACAGCCCCCCAGCCTTGACTCTCTAAGAAGACAAGGAAAAACTCCCCAAAAAAACCTTGTAGGGAAAAAATGGAAGAAACCTTAGGAAAGGCAATTCAAGGAGAGAAAATAGAATGGTCATTGGTGTCAAATGCTGCGCTTTAGTCTAACTGCATAATTACAGTGGAGTTTCCTTCATCAGAGGATATCAGAATGTCATTTACAGCACGCGCTAGTGCCGTTTCTGTACTATGACCAGTGCGGAAACTACACTGGAATTTCACAGAATTATTGGGCAGAATGTTTTGCTTAGAATTTCACTAAAGGTGGTAAAACAAAGACACTTACGCTGTACAACCTGGTCCTAAGTGGTTTCAGAATGTTATGTTACAAATGCTGGTACTTTGTAAGGATCAATTTTGTACCCTTGTCCTGAACACTTGTTCCAAAACAGTTCCCCAGACCGGCGATGTTTACTCGAGTATGATGATTTCATTTGGAAGTCATTATGGAGAAAAGCATCTGCTAAACAAATAAAAGTAAATGCAAAATTAATAACAACTCTTAAAAATATGCACTCAAGTCTTCCAGAATTAGTTTGCATTCTTTCTAGATGAGGGGTACATACGTTTAGGATTAATCATTAAATTAGAAGTCATCTTTTAATTCTGTACCTGTAATGCATATTTTTTATATTTTTGTGAAATTACTTTTTCTCCTTTGCATGGCAGTCATATTTAATTTCTATTGGAATTTTGCTGACATTTCCATATTTGCACTTTGATATATGTTTTAAATGTTTTTCCAGTAATCTTTGATGGTGAGTCTTTCAACTGTCAGAAACAAAACCACTTTCAACTTATAGGATTTTTAAGTAAATTAAGTTAGATGTATATTAAGGCCTGAAGACAAAAATACAAAATTGTGCTTTCATATTTCTAGCAATACTGGTGAATATTAGCAATCACTCATATATTGAGTTTTACACTTTAGTAATTAATATAGTGTAAATAAATACAATTCAGTTTTGCAACAAGCAGTCTGGGTAAAATGATTTCATTAACAGTAACTATTTTGAATTTTGACCTACACAATGGAAAAATGTAGTTCCATTTTTTCCTTCATAATAAACTTAAAATATTGCAATAGGTTTGAAAAATAAAACAAAGGTAAACAGTCATATATTGTGAGCAGAAAAGTTTGTCACTCTTTAAAATAATTTTAAAACATTTGAAGAAGATTGAAATAGTAGCAGATGACAGGACAAAGTCAAGGGGAAATTATCAAAGCATTCAAAATCTAAAAGGCATAGCAAAAGCCTAACATGTAATAAGGAGTAGTAAAGCACTTTGCACTTTCCTCGCTGGCAAATTATCTTTTCTTAATAACCTTGGGTTGCCTAATGAACTGAAAGATTTTGAACTCTCAGGCACTTTATGCTGTTAGACTGAAAGAAGGGTGCAAGGTAAAATAATAGGTCATCATTGTAAATGCATCCAATCTTGTTGCAATTACATTAAAGCAGCAGAAGACAAGTTATTGACTTTATCTCCAGACTTTTTGCTTTAGTCTAATAAAAACATGACAGCTAAATCAATTAAACATGCACTGGTATTTTTACTTTTACACTGTATCAATAAAAATAATAAAATACTTTGACAATTTATATAAAAATCTCTTTGTTGAAAATATAAAGTACCACTTAATTGTGACCTTAAAATATACATACATTTCAAAAATGACCCGTTCACTTTAAATAATCGTATATGTAAAACTGAACTAGAGACTCATATAAGCTCTCCACTTATCAAATCCCTAGTTGCTAATCAGCATTCAAGGAATGTGTGGGGTCATCCTAATAAAGTTATAAAAAAATACACAAAAATTGTCATCCCCAAACCACGCACAAAAAAAATGACAGTGGTATTTTTTGCACCCATATGATTGGTGTTCCGTCTGTTTACATTGAACAGTTGATAAATTCTTTCATGCTCAGTTTCTGTTTATTTTTCTGTAGTCCTTTTCACTGAGTACTGGTTCAGTGTACTTGCACAAGTTTGCAGGTTTCCAATGGTGTCCCCATTTTCTCACGATTCACTGGACTGATTCCCTTCATAATTTTAAACACTTCAATCATGTCTCCTCTTAATCTCCTTTTGCTTATAATGAACAGGCTCAGATCTTTTAATCTTTCCTCATAACACATCCTCTATAGCCCTGGACTCAGCCCTAGTCGCTCTTCTCTGGACCTTTTCTAGTGCTGCTATGTTCTTTTTGTAGCCTGGAGACCAAAGCCAGCACACTGAACTCCAGATGAGGCCTCACCAATGTGTTACAAAGCTTCAGCCACTTTGGACACATCGTGCTATAAAACATGACATTCTGTTAGCCTTCTTAATGGCTTCTAAACACTATCTGGCAGTTGATAGTGACAAGTCCACTATGTCTCCTAAATTCTTCTCATAAGGTGAATTTTCAATTTTCAGATCTCCCATTGTGTATTCAGTCCTAACATATTTACTTCCTACATGTAATACTTTTCATTTATTTACATTAAATTTTACCTACCACAAATCTAGCCAAGTCTTTATGATGTCCAAGATCCTCCTTATTGATTCCACATATTCTACATTATCTACCTAGCTGGTATCATCTGCAGACTTAATCAGCTTGTTGTTTATATTGCTATCTAAATCATTTATATATATAAAAACAACAGAAGCCCTAGCATTGCCCTCTGTGGGATACCACTCTTAACATCGGCCAATTCTGATAAGGTTCCTTGCGCCGTTACCCTCTGCATCCTGTGACAGGAACATCCTGTGTTGCTTGTGAAGGGTATGTAACATTGATTATTGGCAAATATGTGGAACGCAGTATATCTGCCTCATGACACCTTGGTTTGCTTACATCCTGATATTATTACTCTCGTTAAATCTACTTAGCAAATTTACATTAAGATTCTTCATGAAGGGTACCTCATTCATAGAATGAATCCCTAAAAACTGTGATCGAGATTTTAATCCATGAATGTCCTCATAAATTTAATATGATTAGCAATCCACAGGAAATATTCTCTACGATCTATGATCTATGATTCTCTATGATCTGACGTGGAAGCCTAAAGAGACATTAGAACAATTCAAGCTCACCCATTCTGTTTACCTTGATTGTTCAAAGTAGCATCAAGTCGAGATTTGAAGGTCTCTAAATTCCAACTCTCCACCACACTGGAGCGGGGCTACATAATAATAAGTATTTGTTTTTTGTCTGTGCTGAGTGCATTTTGTTGTCATCGTCCCGTTTACTGTCCGTTATATGTGCGTCAGTAAATGTTGTCCCTGTAAGTGAAGAGGGGAAGGATGATGGAGGGAGACCGCAACCCAAGACAGAAATCACAGTTTGGATCCACCAGTTACATCCGGGACATTTTGAATTTATACGAGAGGAGTGAAAGGCAAGGGAGAGGAGAAAGGAGAAAAAGAGAGGAGAGAAATTGAGAGGAGAAAGGAGACAATTTACCAATTCATTTACAAACTCATCACTGCCGTTTATTGCATCATTCCACTGCTTGCTTTTTCAACATCTGATTCAACATCACAACAGCCCGGGGTTCGGATTCATACCAGCCATTGCCAGGACTTTTCACGGTGAGGTCGTCTTGTTTTCGGGAAGGAGCACAACAACACTACAGCCAGTATCAATACCGCCGGACTTTATTTTGGACTCATTTTTCACCACATTTCAATTACTGTGTTTGTACTTGTGTTCTGTGTTTCTATGAATTGTTTCGGGGCAAGGCAGAGTTTTTTGTAAATATTGGTATATTCGTGTTTTATATAGTAATTAGTCACTGGTGTCATTGGGTTAGGGGTGTTTTGTGCACACATGTATATATTATTGAATATTCGTCTGTCCTTGTGTATATTAATATCTCATTTACAATATATCCATGTTTGATTTTACATATCTGTTTACTGTTTTCTGATTATTTCATCGTGTGGGAAAAAAGGTACAACTTGTAAGGAGTATGGCTTATTATTAGTGCAAGAAGCCTCATGTTATCCAAGGAAAAGTCTTGGTAGTGTAATGGCCGGTCTGGGTAAGGTGTCCGACATTACAACACTACTTGGTAAACTATTCCATTTTTTATGGTTCTTTGCATAAAGAAGAACTTTTTAACATTTGTGCAAAATCTGCACAAGAGCACAACCATATCCCTATTTTTTTGTTGAAGACTTTTACCTTAAAATAACATCTAGGATCTACCATATTAATTCCCTTCATAATTTTAAACACTTTGATCGTGTTACTGCTTAGCTTCTGTTTGCTTAAGATGAAAAGTTCCAGCTTCGTTAATCTGTCCTCATAGCTCATACCTTTTAAGTCTTGGGATCAGACTAATTGCTCTTCTTCGGACTTTTCTAGACCTGCTATGTCTTTTTTGTATTATGGTGACTACATCTGAGCACAGTACTACATGTGAAGCCTCATATGTGTGTTATAGAACTTACTATATACCTGTTTTTACTTGTGTACTATGCGCCCTCGTGTAAGACGCGCACCCTAATTTTTACAAAGAAAATCGCGAAAACCCATTTTGCCCTGTGTACGACGCGTGTTGTGATTGTATAGGAAGCGGGTGAGGTTGGAGTAAGACACCGACGTGACTAACTGTAATGGAGAATAATTATGTCTCGTTTAATTCTTTCCGCACATGATACAGTATATTGTATTGGAGTAATAACTGTAAGTAGTACGCCTACTGCAGAACGTTCAGTGTTTGTCGCACCATGCTGGGAATGACAAATAGCCCTGTGAAACGAGAAAAGAAAGAACCGTAGAGAGACAATCGGTAAAGGACTATAACGGCAAGTGGAAAGTTATTGTTCTCAACAGACTATTCCAGTTTAATCATCATCTTCCGATTTGCTGCAGGATTCAGATTCGCCACTGCTACTGACGTCGTCTTCGCTTCCATCGATGCTGTTGGATATGCTGAACTTTTTGAAGCTTTTCACAACCAAATCCTCTGGAATAAGCTTCGATGCAGCGATGATCCAGGCACACATCTGTGCCAATGTTGGAGCTTTCATTTTGACAGTTGGCATTGTGTTGTGTACCGCTGTTGCAGCCCATTCGGTATACATTCTTGATACATGAGCCTTAAACAGCCGATTGATGCAGACATCTAGAGGTTGGAGGAGCGAAATCATGCCTCCAGGAATTATCAATTGATTTGTTTTCCCATCTTTCAGTCTTTCTTTAACACCTTCAGTTAAATGGCCACGAAAGCTGTCCATGACCAATATGTTTGGCATTTTCAGGAAACTGCCCGGCCGATGTTGCCACACACATTTCAACCAATCGATTACGAGATCATTGTCCATCCAACCCTTTTGTTGAGCTCTGACGATGATCCCAGGAGGAAACTTGTCATTTTTCGGCAAAGTCTTCCTTTTAAATATTACGTACGGCGGTAGTTTCTTTCCATCCCCAAGAATCGTCAACATCACGGTACACCGCTGCTTCTCTCTGCCTCCCGTGTGTACTGGGACACTCTTGTCTCCGACTGCATTAACAGTAGAGTTTGAGGGGTTCTCAAAATAAACTGGCGTTTTACCAATTTGCCCCATTAAATACGTTTTCTGCTGCCTCAACTGAATAACGTATTTTTGGAAAGATAGTAACTTTTCTTCATATGCATCTGGTAGACACTGCGAAATGGTCGTGCAGTGTCTTATTGATAAGCCATTCTTTCTCATGAAGCGCGTAACTCATCCGCGGCTTGCTTTGAACTGAGTGATGTGTATTCCACATTCTTTCGCTAGATCACAACCTTTCATCTGAATCATTTCCGTGGACACTGCATATCCAAGCTGACGCCTGTCTTGAATGTAATCAGCGAGTGCAACTTCAACTTGTGGGAACTGGGCACGTTATCTGCGAAATGCCCTTCTGTTTTTGATGCATGATGAAAGTTTTTCTTTCTTCCATCGCCAGTCTTGAACACATGACTCTAGAACACCATAATTGCGACCTGCTGCCCGATTTCCTATCTTCTCTGCTTCCAAAATCACTTTTAGTTTCTCTCCCGCACCTGATTTTCTAATGCTAATTTTCGGGAAAAAATGTGCATGTGGTACACGCGTAAATACGGTATAACCTGTTATATAATCTAACATCTTTTAAGCATTGTAGATTGCTTCTGCATGCCATCTAGATGTAGATAGTGAGGAGTCCTCTACGACTCCTAAATCTTTATCTTAAGTGGGTACTTTTGATTTTCAGGGCTCCCATTGTGTATTCAAATCGAACATTTCTACTTCCTACAGGTAATACCTTCCATTTTCTTATATTAAATTCTGTCTACCACAAATCTGCCAGTCCGTATGCTGCCCAAGTCCCTATGTAACAATGTTTCTGATTCTGTATTCTGTTATTATGCACAGCTGCACTCGGGTCCCAAGCCGAGTGGTTCGTCATGTGGTGGGTGCGACAACACATTTTAATAAGCGCATGCTCCCAACCTTCTCCTCCTCCTCCTCCCTTTCTATAATTAACACAATCTCCAATCATAAGAACATAAAAAAATGACAAATGATAGGGGAGTATTCCGTGCATCAAGCTCATTTGGTTAGCTAATAGCTCAGTTGTCCATATAGTTCTGCTTTTTCAAGGTTGTCAAGTTTTCTGTTACAAAGATTTCACATTTCTTTGTATAAAGACGTGCTTCCTGGTTTCAGTCTTACAGTACATGCATTTCCCTTTAATTGCACTGATGACACAGAGTACTTGATTCACGATTAAATTGACAGAATGCTGCTGGATCTAAATATTCAGAAACATATCAGATGAAGAATTAGACAAGTTGCTCCGGGTCTCACAAATGATTCAGAAGTGGATATTAAATATGTAGCCTGGTGGTTTAAAGTCCAGTGCTTTAGCTACTGAGCTACACTACGTGCCTGTCAACATACATGATAGTGTGCGCACAATGACATTGTGACCTGGTTTGTTTTTAAACTTTTCTCTAGTGCTATCCTTCATACTCTGGTGTTTGTTTCCCCACAATGTTTTTTGGAAAATGAAACTTTTTAATTTTTTTGTATGTTTGAGACAAATGTTTTGCATCTTGGCATGCCAAGTGACAACAAAGGAGTCACAGCATGCAATGTCATCATCAGGATCATATAAACATCACAAGTGCATAATTCCTGGTCCTCTGAGTTTGGATTCAAAACAAAATACCTTTCACCTGGAGACCCCCTCAACAGATACCATTTACAGTAAGTCAAAACGTTTTCTTAGCCTTGCCGTCTGTTGTTAGCTTTTTATAAAGTGGCTAAATGTTTCTGATTGATAGAGCAGCGGGTTTTGTTTTGCTTGTAATTGCTTTCTCTAATTTATTGTAGTTCTTCAGGTAAGATGTAAACATTAAATTACATTTTGCCTGAAGAAGGGGCCTGAATTGCCTCGAAAGCTTGCATATTGTAATTTAGTTAGCCAATAAAAGGTGTCATTTTGCTTGACTTCTCAGTACATTCAGAACCTTTAAAATGCACAAAATAGGAGAGTCAGCTTTCACAAATATGTTCCAAAAAATAAAAAAATAAAAAAAATTAAAGCATATCATAACAATAAAAACAAGAGGAAAACTGTGCAAACGTCACACAAGGAATAACAAAGCCAAAACTTAAAGCCAGTCTTCTGAAGTTATAAGGCATCAGTGCTAACTACATTGGCATTGTGGTGCCCAGATAAAGACAAAATCCTTTTATAGACTAAATGATGGGTGGAATAAATATATAAATAGAACATCAGTAATTTAAGGACATAGATTATCTCTGACAAAACAAAAGAAATGTTAAATTAGAATAGCAACAAAACCTTTCAGTTAAACCACTTCTGTCACTTTCTGCAAGTAGGAAATTAAGTTTTGCTTATTTATTTAAAATCATTTGTATTAGCAGATGAGGCGTCGCAAATGTGCTCACTGGTAAAGCAGTTGTTGGTTTTTTTTGGGTTAAAGTTAGCTGATATGCACTGAGCTTCTCTTCCTTCAATTGTAGGTTATATGAAAATACATTTATAAAAAGCACGTTTGCTGAATTATTCATATTGTAATATACAAGCTTTTTCCTAGAAGAACATTTGGAAAATTGTGTCAGAAAGACAGCTTGTAGATAGGTGATGTTGTAGTTATTTCCATAATTTGAATACAGTTTGGTCTCTACTGAGAAAAATCGTATGGATTCCTAATTTAATTTAGAAATAAAATGAACAAGTACACTTTTTATCAAACTGTGTCAAGATACTGTAAGGATTATATGTTGGTTAAGAGGCAAACATAACAGTTCTCAGAAAACGTTATGACTGCAGTTGTAGAGCTGACAGCTAACTGGAGTCCCTGCGCTACAGATGAAATGGGATATCAGCAAGCTGCCCAAGAAATTGCACAGATTTGTAAATGACTAGGATACAAACAGAACTATTTACTGAACATGCGACTAATTCATATTGACTCAATTACACATTATTCTTTTAAGAACCTGACCCTCATGTGCCCACCAATAATGCAGAGCAGCCTATATCTAGAATTAGGTTTTTCCAGTTGCCTAGCATTTTATTTGGGTGCAATAACTTAATTCAAGAGCACTCATTTGTCGACCTATAAGTTCATTATTATCCTGATTTGGACTTTTCATCCATATGCATTAGGTGACATAGGAGGCTGATTAGTACACAGTCATCTGAGGGGCTCAGTTTTTGAAAGGTAAGGGCTGCATGAACACTGAGGGGGACCACACCCCAGTCATCAAATACTGATGATACTGAGTATGTAGAGTTACCCACTGGCCTCTGTTTATGAAAACAAAAGTGTGCACGCCCCCTAATTTGAGAGTTCATGGTATATATCCAAAGAGGCGCAGTTTGTGCTATTAAAGGAGTGCACACTATTAATGCCAAGAGGGACACCCTCACAGGTCATCGAAGTCTAATAATACAGACTAGCCACTATGGACAACGAGTGGTGACATCATCAACTCTGCCTAGGGCTCTGAATGGTCTCTGACCATCAGTGGTAGTGAATCTGCCTCACATGAATTTTCTATGGCATGGTGCTAAAGGTGTTTGCTGTGCTACACCTGATCCTTTGAAGTAAGTGCAACATTTAGTTTGTCTGTTCTCAACAATCTTTATAATACACGTATCCTGCAGTGGTGCCCACACAATCCTGGATTAACCATTAAGCAAAATAAGCACGTGTTTAAGGAATCAAAGAAAGGGGGGCAACCACGGAAACTTTCCATTGCCAGATTTACCATGGACCATATGGTGCAAAACTGCAAATGCTGCAGCTGAACCAGGTTCCACAAAGAAGGGCTCTGACATTAAATGGATTAGGTCTCCAGGACTCTAAATATATCCAAATCTTATTATGTGATATCATCTACTGTTAAAATCTGCTCCGTACTTCTAAAATTTTTATTTTTATACTGTATTGAGGATTTGCTCTATTTTGTGTATTGTACTGTATTGTATTGTATTGACCACCTTCTTCTGACACCCACTGAACGCCCAACCTACCTGGAAAGGAGTCTCTCTTTGTACTGCCTTTCCCAAGGTTTCCCATTTTTCCCTACAAGGTTTTTTTGGGAATTTTTCCTTGTCTTCTTAGAGAGTCAAGGCTTGGGGGCTGTCAAGAGGTAGGGCCTGGTAAAGCCCATAGGGGCACTTCTAGTGTGATTTTGGGCTATACAAAAATAAATTGTAAATGGAAAACTTACATACATACGAGGTGAGACACAAAAATAACCGGATTGGTAAAATAAAATATTTATTGATGAATTACAGCATTCTAAACATTGTCACCTTCGCCCCCTCCCGATCTCTACACCGCTCCATACATATCTTCCATTGATTGAAACAGTGCTGGAAGACTTCTTTGAGACTCTTCAACAGGCTTGCCATATTTGTCTTCCCTTCATCCATTGAAGAAAAATATGTTCCCTTCAGGTCACTTTTGATTTTTGGGAACAAGTGAAAATCACAGGGAGTTAAATCAGGTGAATAGGGAGGATGATCGAGGACAGGAATGTTTTTGTTAGTCAAATTCTGCTTTACGGAAAAAGCATTGTGCGCGGGAGCATTGTCTTGTCTTGTCTCACTGTTTGCTTTTTTCACCCAACATTGTTGCGGCAACTCATGTAGCGATTGTTGTGCAAAAACTGACTGGACTATTCACAGGATATACCTAGCCGGTCTGCTATTTGAGAAGGCGTGTAGGATGGGATATAGTTCAATGATTCACGTCTAGCCGACCTCCAAACTGTTTTCCAGGAAAGGCCCAAGTCCAGTCTGGTTATTTTTGTGTCGCACCTCATATATATATATACTATAATAAAAATAATAAAAGAGTAATGATAGAGGTTAATGAAATATATTAATCTTGGGAATACAACAAAATTAGAATCTGGTAACTGCCACACAGTCCACTGAGGATCACGTGATCGTTCTTTTTTTTGGTTATGTTGGCTGTCCTGTTCACTGGGAGTGAGTGCAGCTCATATATATGGGGGCACCAAAATGTTTTTAAGTGCTTAGGTCCTCTAAAGGTCTTAATACCGCCCTGTGCCCACATGATAGCATCATTTAAACACAGGCTTATAACTTCTGGTTTTGAAGAACTTCTAATTAGCCAGTTTTTCTTTACTGATTCACACCGGATTATTACAACGCACTTGGGTGTTCTAGTTTTCATCTTGTATTCCCTAGAATGTGATAGTTTCCATTTATGTGAGGGTATTGTGAGACTTTTTGAGACCTTCCCCAATGGGATGACACACAGAACCGTGACTTACTCGTCTGTTGAGGGTTGTTTGTCCATCGCTGAGGCAACCGCCACAGAAACAACTACAAGCTGACTGCTGCCACACGCAAAGCAAAAGTTGCCTGATGGATGTTGCAGGGAACATTATAACTTGGCCACTGACTTGGCCCCAACCCTGCCTGTTTGCTGTGTCTGTGTATAGTAGAATGGTAGATAAATAACCTTGCTGTCCCTTTTTTGAGTGGAATAAAGCTGGTTTTGCTAAAGTGCTGAGACTCAGCTTCATCTTTGGGATAAAAGACAACGACTCACGCATCACTCTATGAACAGGCATGGTTTTTGATTCTGGTGTCAGTAATATCTCCTTGTGTGGGAGGAATAATTATATCAGTCAAATCTTAAGCAGGACTTGAAATGGTGAGCTCAGTTGTTTCAGTTCAAGCTAGTAAACTTTGTAATCTTGGTAATAATTTTTAATGACTAGAGGATAGTAAAGACAATGATGGAGTTGACATTGGCCAGGAGATTTCCAGGAAATCTAAAAAAAATACTTAATATTTAATTAATACCTGTAGATTTAGTTCATTAAAGGCTATTAAATCATGCCTTTCTTTTAGGTTGTTGCATAAATTTCCTGACTGCTTGGATGCAGTATGGTATTAGTGCATTGGGTGATCTGTTTGGAAAGTCAGGGCCTTAAATCAGTCCAAAGTCTCTGGACTCATTTTAACATTTCTTGTGCCCCCTTTTAATACTACCTGTCAGCTATGGTCAGTGCTTGGGACATATGGTATCTCACTTCACATCCCTTATCCCTATTCTCGTCTTTTCTCTCTTGCTAGTTCCTTTTCTACTCTAAGAACGAAGTCAATCTCTGTTTTCTACTTCCAGTTATTTAAGACTTCTTATAAACCCCTACCCCTCAACCCTCAGTGGTCTCAGGATCTCACATGAGCCTCTCCTCTTTAATGGGATACAGTTTATAAAAATATCGAATTTAGATCAAGAAACCCCAACCATCAGTTTACTTAATTTAAATTTGTGCACAAGTTATATTTTACTATTCATACGCTACATTCAATTGTCCCAGATCCCCTCTCTCATTTTTACCGCTGCCCTGTGATATCCCAGGAATATTTATGCATATGTATTGGTTTTGTTCTCCTGTTCCAGATTTCTAGACTCTAATTTCTTGCTCACTGTCTTCACTGCTGTCAGTTACTATTCCTATCTTGCCCCACATTCTTCTACTTATAGACTTTTCAGCTCTTGTTCTTTCTGTGCATTAGCACAAATTGTTATGTCTGGGCACTGTAGTCACTACACTTTTCCATGTCCGTAGGTCAAAGACCCCTGATTTAATAATGCTGAAGAACTGCCTGTCTACCTTTTACAGCACTCTTCCTCCTGGAGTTGCCTGCATCCCAACCCACCGCTTTTACTTCAGGTGTGCCCCAGGGCTCTGTCCTGGGGCTCCTCCTTTTCATTATTTACCTCCTTCCCCTTGGTAATATCTTTCATAAAGATAACATTAGCTTCCACTGTTATGCTGATCACACCCAGCTCTATCTCACTAGCAAACTTACTGTTTCCTTTCCACCCTCCTCGCTTATTGATTGCATAGCAGAAATCAAATCCTGGTTTTCTTCAAATTTTCTTAAATTAAATAGTAACAAAACTGAGGTTCTCCTCATTGGTACAAAATCAACATTATCCAAAACTGATCATTTTTCATTTGTTATTGATAATTCCTCTGTCTTCCCTTCCCCACAGGTTAAGAGTCTGGGTGTCATCCTTGACAGTACTTTATCCTTTCAGTCCCACATCAATAACATCTCCCGGTCTGCATATTTCCACTTGCATAACATTAATTGTATTCGCCCCTCCCTCACTCTCCACACCACTGCTATCCTCGTTCATAGCCTTGTCACTTCTCGTCTCAATTATTGCAATTCCCTTTTCTTTGGTCTTTCTCGCAAATCTCTTTATAAGCTTCAACTGGTCCAGAATTCAGCTGTCCGCATCATTACTAGAACCCCCTCTATTCACCATATCACTCCTGTTTTGCAGCAGCTTCATTGGCTTCCAGTTAAGTTCCACATTCAATTCAAAATTCTTCTAACTTTTAAGGCTATCTACAACCTTGCCCTTCCATATATGTCTGACCTCCTCCTTGTTGCCATCCCCTCACGCACCCTTAGATCCTCTTCCTCCATCCACTTGACTGTCCCCTTCGTCCATCTTATCACTATGGGGAGCAGAGCATTCAGTTGCTCTGCTCCCTCCCCAGCTTTGGAACTCACTACCATCTGAGCTTAGAAATATTGAATCATTTTCACTTTTCAAATCTAAACTGAAAATGCATTTGTTTAAGACTGCTTCTTCTCTTTAATTACAATTTCTCTGTCTGATTTTAATTTTTGTATTTTAGTTTTGTTTATATTGTGTGTTTTATCTATTATTCAGTGTTCTTGAGTGTTTAGAAAGGCACCTACCTACGAATAAATAAAATGTTTTATTATTAATATTATTATCATAAATTAATGGAACATCCAGGACTCCTCTTAAAACAGAGATCTGCCTGCTCCACAGTTAAGTCTTCCCATGCAGTGTAGTGGTGTGGTCTGTTGGCATCACTGTGGGCCCTGGTGGTATCACACAGAACACAGATAGAGTATGAAGAGTAGGTGAGGTGGGTCTTATGAATGTGCTCCTTATTTAAATTTTACAGGATTTTTTTCACACCGGATTATTATAACATACTTGAGTGTTTGCCTTTAGTTATTTAGTATAATGTAGGCAGTTTTCGCTGGCATTTTCTTTGTTTATGTCCGTCACTATTTTAAATAGCTGCTGTCAAGAAGCCATCGCAGCTCTCAGAGGTGGAGTCACAGACATCATATGTGATACTCTGTGTTACAGGGCCAGGAGTGACACAGCTGGTGAAGGTTTTTTTTATGACAGGTACCTACTTAGATCTGTTAATGTAGGTATAGTGGAGCAGTTAATGGATGGATGGTTAATTGAATACATACATGTAATTGAGGAATCAACACAACCACCCCTTATTAGTGCTCCAGGTTTAAAACAGTCCAGCACTCACACCATTAGTATAAATTGACTCAGCAAAGAGGGAAATGGAAGAAATCACGAAAGGACAATAGGATAGAGAAGGACATGGTATTCGCACTTGGATGAACAGACTGTTCTGCTAAAAATTTCTTGTTTAGCATGAGGTGCCTTTCTTGAGAGTAGTATCAACCGGCTTTGCTTCAGTAAGAAGCAGAGAAGATTGAAGGTTCTTGTTGATTCTCTGCAGGTATCAAAAGAGGTGACACAGAGTGAGCTGAGGGGGCTGGGTTCTGTGGCGTCTGTCAAGTCCGCTGTTAGACAGCAGAGGAGACAAGAGATTCACTGGTGAGAGGTACTGTATTCCAAGTTTCCAAGGATAAGGTGTTTGTTGTCTGTGATGAGGCGAAGTAGCGTTGAGGTTTTGTCTTAGAGACTGAGAGCTGAGAAAATCGTACTGTGATGTGGAAGGAATCCATATGAGATGAAGAAATACATTTTTACTGTGCTTTAATAATTTATTTGATTCCCCACAGTACTGTTTTTCTGAAAGCATTTATATCTAAGTTTATTATTGCAAAGTGGCACTTCTGATTTTAATAAATACACGTATTTTGCACTTGAAAACTTGTTGTCTCCTCATGTGCCCTAGTTGTGCCATGTGCATGGGCACTGGGGCATCACATTGCAAACTTAGAAGTAACAACTTGATGGGTTTTAAAAGGTCATCAGAAGAATTCCTTCCAATCCGAGTTTACTCTTTATGAGGCTTTAAACCCTATTACTTTTGCTTCTCTGCTTTTTGACTTTGGTTTAATGTATTAAATTAGATTTCTGTCTTGCAATTTGGCCTTAGTGACAGTGCAACTGACTGCTCAGTTTTCAACTATTTTCTCAGTTTTGACTTTGCCTTTAACTCTAGGTTACTTCTCAAATATTATTGCTTGGTTGACTAATATGATAATAACTCGGATCACAAATGAGTGACCCTGAGATGAGGCGGCGTTCCGACAACAGGTATGTAAAATTGTGCTGTGCATAAACATACAAAATGGCAGCGAAGGCAGTCCAAGTAATATTTCATAATTAAAGGCGAGCACCCAAGTAAAAATCCAATGTCAAATTCAGAACATAGAGTGTATAAAAAAACAATACATGTGTAAAACCTTACAAAAAACGGGGAAGAAAAATCTATGAAACATAAAGAGAGAGCACATTCCTAACTGTGGTTTATTACACAGGTTGTTTCCCATTTTGAGATATCCATTTATTTTTGACATACTGTATTTACATAAAATAAAAAAAAATGATCACAAAAAAGCCTCATAAATGAACCACACAACTGATAAATTAATACAATCACATTTTCATATTCTAAATTGTAAGGATTTAATAATGGAAAGGTCTTGTAATAGACTATGTAAGCTATAATGTTAAAACTGATTAAAGCATAAGGTGTACGTGTATAAATGAATCCTTTAGTTGACCATAAATTGTTCATTTTAACCGGTTTTTATTTCCTTAATTTTTAAAGCCCTGGTTGAAAATACTTCCATATCCATTATGACTCACTTCTAAAGTCGCAGAGTATCCTGTATCCAAGGCAGAAGAGATATTAAAGGCAGCGTACTAGCAGATTAGCATATTGCTTGCTACATTTACTCTAAAAAATGCCTCTGTAGTCAGGCATCATTACTTCACACACAAAACTTCATTTAAATTTCACTCTCAAAATGTAACAGCTCACACTTCCATTGCTTACCAGGCAGTCCGGAGGGAGACATTTAGATTAATTCAAACTCTCAGTGTTATGTGGCTCCAATTATTTATGCTGCCTGTCTTCATTGTATACTGTATGAATTTCTATCCCATAATAAGAAATAACAAAGCATAAAAAGACATGTTTCCAGCCATAGAGAACTTACAGTCCTCTTGTTCTCCTTTAAGACCTTGTCTTTTTACAACTTTTTGTTTTTGTTTTTGACATCAAGTATGCATGAAATGCTGTAGTTGCATAGTTTAGGATGAGTTAGGAGGTGTAAGCTACTTAACCCCCTCTGTTTAGTTGTGTTTACTATGTTTTAATTAGTTTCATTTATTGTATTTTATTTTACTTATTTATTATTTTGTTTTTGTTTAAAATTTATTTTAGCCTATGTTCAGCACTTTGGTCAGCGGCTGTTGTATGTAAAGTGCTTTATAAATAAAGTTGACTTGACTTGACTTGACTATAAAATGGAATTAGGTGGAAGTAGGACAAATCTGTTTTCTGTTTCACATCAATTACGTTTTTACACCATGAAAATACCTAGAACTGATAGTGACATTTCACAGCTCATCTAGTGCTTACTTATTCTGAGGATGGTGTTTTTTTGATGTTTATTGTGAGTTGTGGTTTTGTGCAATACTCACCTTTTGCAAAAATGTGTCACAATTGCACTGGAGCATAATGTGCCAACACTAATTGTATTTTTCAGTGATCATGTTACCTTTGGAAACTTTGATCTGCAGCAACAAGCGATGTTGGCAAATGGCAAAATGGCTAAAGGAAGTGGGTATCATTTGCAGCTTGTGCAATACAAACATCAATAAAGCAGTTTAATGCAAATCTGAATAATTATTTCCTATTGGGTGTAATTCATTATCTGTAATGAAATGTGGCTGATCACCTCCCATGCCTATGTCGTTCCCCAAACACTAGATGGCAGCATTCCTCTTCACAACCCTCTATCTAGATGCCCGCATTGCAGCATGGGAACTGTGGTTCTATAGGAATTCCTTGACACCAGGGGGCGCTGTTGGCATGTGAATTTGCTGTTCTGCCTGATCTTGAAATACTTCCTAGATTCAATGATTTGGCCCTGGAAGGGATTCCAGTCTCAGCTTAAGTGAGAGCCCTCCATATTGTCTAGGGAGTCAGAGTTGAGAGTTGAATCAGGCAACACTCACCTGGGAGGAAAGGAGGAGAAAGAAAAAACTGATAAAGTAGGAGAATCATCGGAAGGGAAAGCCTGTAGTTTCTGTAAAATAAAAGCTTATTTGCACTCGGAACTTGTGTATTGTATTCGGGTTTGGAGTTCAGTTAGGCCTCCTACAGATCATGGATCTATAGATAAGTATCTATCTATTTACACATGAATGCTCTAAAAAAGTTAACTACCACACTCGCTCTACAATTTATCTCGCTCAACACCAGTTAGTCAAAAGACGACCCCAACTAGCTATCTCTCAGTTTTATATGCTGGGCCCATTTGACCTGTCCAATCTCTCACAATGCCGACCAGCATACCCAATCATAGACACTATTGTGATGTTTCAACCACGTAGCCTGATTGCAGGCAGAAGTCTCCTTGTTTCCCAGTGTCCGTTTGTTGTGCCTTTGCATGGCTGTGGCAGGAATACGTGCACGTGTCCCAACTTTCAGGCAACTTCCTGAACTTCTCAGAGACTTTGCATGAGCGGCTTGTGTGCTCATTTATTTGCCAGTGGCCCTGCTGCAACACACACTCATTTAAGTGGATGTCCTTCTCAACACGTATGAAGCAATGCCTTGATGTTGGCATTCCAGCGGTCATAAGTTCTTGCAGGCTGACAGACATCTTCATACCCGGCTTGAACAGCCAGTGGACACTTCCTCCTGTGGCATGGCTTCATGTTGCTGTCCCAGTCGTTTCTCTCCCAGATCCTTCTTATATTTATTTACAAGTTTACCATATCCCTTAAACTGCCACAATCTTGGGGGTTAATGCACCCCTGGATGCCAAATACTTTTTTGCTGCACTTTTTAAGGAAACATCACAAGAAAAAGTGAACTTTTAATGGACCACGTATTTTTTTCATGCAAAGAGCATCACAATTACTACAACACTGATCATTTTACACACTGCCAATGAACTGTAAAAACTATAAAAAATAACTGCAACAATCTATTATTATATGTACAAGGTGCAACTGACCCCATTGATGAAACTCATTAAATCACCGAGCCAACTGCGCATGATGATGCTTGCAGACTTGTCTAGTGCAGCAGCTGAATCCCAGGGACAGTGATGCTGATTCGCTAGGGGGGCGGCAATGGTCATGAGCTGGCTGCTCAACGAATGTATGGTACTGACTGATCAGCTCCAGCCTGCTGGCAAATTGCACTGGGAACCAACTATAGCCAGTTGCGGCGTTCAACAAATGTATGTTGCCGAATATACTTGGCTCCGGCGCGCTGGCAAATTGCATTGGGAACCGACTATAGCCAGTTCTGTGGTTTAAGGGCTACATAGTTAGTTATAAGAAGAAAAGTAAATCGATAATCAGTTACTGCGGTGGGTTGGCACCCTGCCCAGGATTGTTTCCTGCCTTGTGCCCTGTGTTGGCTGGGATTGGCTCCAGCAGACCCCCGTGACCCTGTGTTCGGATTCAGCGGGTTGGAAAATGGATGGATGGATGGATAATCAGTTATTTTACTTTACAAAATAAACCCTGTGATACGGTCTATCATACTACTCATTGTGGCTATAACAGCCTCCACACTTCTGGTAGGCTTTCCACAAGACTTCGGAGTGTGTTTGTTGGAATTTGTGCCCATTCAACCAAAAGAGCATTTTTGAGGTCAGGTACTGATGCTGGGTGAAAAGTCCTGGATCAAAATTTGGCATTCCAATTCTTCCCAAAAGTGTTCAGTAGGGTTGAGGTTAAGGTTCTGTGTAGGCCACTTGAGTTCCTCAATCCACTTATGGACCTGTTTTGTGTAGAGGGGCACAGTTATGCTGAAAAACAAAAGGTCTTTCAACAAACTGTTGCCACAAATTTAAGTGCCCAATTGTCTAAAAAGTCTTTGTATGCTGTAGCCTTAACAGTACCTATCACTGGAACCAAGAGGTCTATCCCAAACCCTTAAAAACAGCCCCAAACCATTATCTCTCCTCAAACAAACTTCATAGTAAACACCATGCAGTCAGGAAGGTAGTGGTCTTCTGAGATCTGCCAAACCCAGATTTTTTCCATCAGATTGGCAGTGAATTGTGAGTCATCACTTCTTTGCACATGTTTGCATTGCTCCAGAGTCCAATGGCGGTGTGCTTTACACTTCCCCAGCCAACATTTGGCATTGAGTATAGTGATTTCAGACCATTTCATGAAGCTCCTCATGCACAGTTCTTGTGCTGATGTTAATTCCAGAGGCAATCAGGAGCTCTGTAGTGAGAGAATTTAGGTGATTTTTATGTACAATGCACTTCAGCACTTTGCAGCCCCACTGTTTAAATTTGTGTGGTTTACCTGTTCATGGTTGAGCTGTTGCTGCTCAAGATCAAGCAGAGCAGAACTTTTTCATACTGACTTGTAGCAAAGGAGGAATCCTATGACAGTACCATGTTTAAAGTTACTGAGCTCTTCAGTACGACTCATTCTACTGCCAATGTTTGTCAATGGAGATTACATGGCTATGTGCTTGAGTTTATGCTGGATAACTGACAGATTTCAAACAGCTGGGCACATAATATGACTAATGAATAAAAACAATGTTTTTCTATATAAATAGTTTTTAAAAATTCAGCCACGAATAGCCATAATTATATATATATATATATATATATATATATATATATATATATATATATATATACAGTGGTACGTCGGTATACATCCTTAATCCATTCCAGATCCTTGGACTTATACCAAATTAATTTTTCCCATAAGAAATAAAGGGAAAATGATTAATCCGTTCCCATGAAAAAAAATTCTATTATTATTGGCATATTATACATTGATGGGGTTGTATAAAATAATTTAAACACTGCTTAATATTAAAATACATAAATACAAAAGCAATTAGATGAAGTAAATGAAAATTTAACCTCACTTTACTTTTTAATAACGTCTTTGTTTTTCACAATCATAGATACCGTCATTCTCTGCATATCGTATACAGCAGCCAAGTCCCGGATACGCATGCCACCTTCATCCCATTCAACAATCAATTCAAATTTACGCGAAAAAACAGAAAATCACGTGAAAATTCACAGAGAGTTATAGTGCGGGTTGTTCACTGAATGCTAGCAACTGGCATACTGTTGCTCGTGGGCAGTCATGGCTTTGTCTCGACAGACGAAAACAAGGATAGCATGCGGTGTTCTAGCACGTGAGTTGTATTCCAAACAAAAGTCGTATACCAAGCAAAATTTTTCATGTCCAAACAGGACGTATACCAAGTTGGACTTATTCCAAAGCGGACATATACTGAGGTACCACTGCATATATTATATATATATATATATATATACAGTATATATATTGTGTATATATATATATACATATACATATATATATATATATTTAAACAGCTAGAAGCACAATAAACTGACTATAACTCCGTCTACATCAGCAGTCCGCACAGATTTTTGGAGTATATTGTGGGCAGTGGCACTTTATTCACTTTTATTTTGTTATATGTGCATCCTCTCACCTGGCACCACCTTTGCACTTTTTCATTGTCTCTTTGACCACCGTATGTGTTGCCTTTCACCATCACATTTTGCTTACAGTAATTTACAGAGCAGGTTTGTTTTATTGGTAAGCAGCTGATTTGCAATGGAAAATGATGTAAAAATATATTCAGCTGTGACATTTCTCCCATTGTCTGTGAAAGGCTCAGTAAGTCATATCACCTCGGTCAGAGAGTGAAAGTGTATCAACAAAGCACTGAAAGCTTTTCATCAATGGTTCGGTTCTGGCCAGGCTTATAACACATGATGCAGTTCTACATAAAGTGTGTCAAATGCCTGATAACAGCAGCAAAGGTTTGATTTCATATTTGTTAAAATTTCTAAATTGGCCTTTTGCAACGGAGTATGGATGCTATCTGCTTTGTTGTCTTTGATGGAATGGCATCCTGATAATCGTTGGTTCCTATTTTTTCCCTGATGCTGACAG
Organism: Erpetoichthys calabaricus; assembly: GCF_900747795.2. NCBI lineage: Eukaryota > Metazoa > Chordata > Cladistia > Polypteriformes > Polypteridae > Erpetoichthys > Erpetoichthys calabaricus. The sequence continues at coordinate 23,255,025 of NC_041402.2, forward strand.
AATAGTTACCAGCAGTGGAAATTGCATATCCAGAATATGGATAGAAGGAACAGAGCAGGAAGAGAGAGCTTTTCATGTTGCATTGCTAACAATTTCGCATAATGTTAATAAAATATCAGTTTATATTAATTAAACCATAGCAGTTCTTTAAAAAATATAACCACATCAAAAACATTAATGTCTTTAGATTAAAAATCTAAATATGCCTTTAATGACACAGGCATATTCAGGCCTGGATCTTGAATAGAATGTTTTTTTTTCTCAGCACTCAATAAAAATGTTAAAACACTTTTTTCACAACTAGCTACATTGAAGTCCATATAAAAGTTACTTTCCAGTGTTTCCAGGCAAGTCCTTAGAGAATGTTTTGACATGCACTTTGTGATTGGTATAAGAGTTTGGACTCTTTTAGATTAGTCCAAGGCTATTTACCTTGTGGCTTGGTAAATAGTAAGGCTTGAGTCAAAGCCTATTTTCGTAGCTGCTAGGTAAATATCACATGTCTTTATTTGTCCAGCAGCTGCATGAACAAATATTTCCAAAGGCTTTGTACACAAGACACTATGGGTCTGTTATTTTAAAATCATATCTTCACTTTTCATATTCTGAAATATTTATTCCCAATTGTGACTTGCAATAATTAATATTAGACAAAGCATCTGAAATACGGTATGGGTACTATGATCAATATTTGCATGCAAAAGATCATAAATTATCTGTATTTGATACTGTAATTTTTAAGATAACTGAGACAAAACAGCCATACAAAATAGCTTTTTGATTTTATAGAGGTTAAAAAGTAAGTGTCAAAAAGGTACCTGGCAAATGGCAGCATACTAAATTATAGTTTTATTCTTTGTTGTCATATTGTACACAACTAAACAACAACAACATTTATTTATATAGCACATTTTCATACAAATGGTGTAGCTCAAAGTGTTTTACAAGATGAAGAAAGAAAAGTTTATATGAAACAAAATTAACATCAGGCAATACTAAGTAATAAAGAATAAAGTAAGGTCAGATGGCCAGGAGGACAGAAAAAACAAAAAAATGCTCCTGATGAGCTGGTGAAAAAACAAAACTTGCAGGCGTTCCAAGGCCAAGAGTCCCAACTGGGCATTCTACCTAACATAAATGATCTAAATCAATGCTTATGGATTTCAAGACTCACATGAAAGAATTTGATGATGATGGTCATGTGGACATCTGGGGCCTCATGCATAACGACGTGTGTAGAATTCGCACTATAACATGACGTAAGCACAAAAGCCGAAATGTGCTTACGCACAGAAAAATCCAGATGCAGGAATCTGTGCATTCGCCAACTTACGCGTTCTTTCGCTACATCAATCCCGCTCAGCGTGAAAATAAACGCACGTGCACGCGCCTGCTGCCCTACCCTAACTCCTCCCAGAATTACACCCCTTTGAATATGCAAATCAATATAAATAGCCCTTAAGCCCAGCGTTCTGTGAAAAGGCAATGGCAAAAGTACAAGGAAAAATAGAGAAAAGCCAAGCAAAATTACATCTTGCCTGAAGAAGGGGCCTGAGTTGCCTCGAAAGCTTGCATATTGTAATCTTTTTAGTTAGCCAATAAAAGGTGTCATTTTGCTTGGCTTTTCTCTACATTCATAATGGCTAACACGGTACAACACCCTAGTACTAAGGAAAAACAGAAGAATTTTAGCGAATACCAAATGGAGGCAAAGAAAAACTTACTATTTGTTGGTTTAAACAGTTATATAAGCAACAAAAGGAAGTTGATCGAGTGACATAGCGTGTCGGAGAAACTCGAAAGCTCAAGTTCACAAAGTCGCACAGTGCCGAAATAAAAAAGAAGTTGTCACATATCAAAGTCGGTGTGAAAAGGCGACTCGTCTGAGTGTCATATGAAAGCTTATTAGGGTACAGTGAAAAAAAAGGCACACAATGTGAAAAAAGCACGAAATGTCAACTTTAATCTCGAAATTTCCACTTTGATCACGTAGTTTATTTTGTCATTAAAGTAGAACATCATAAACTTCATCTTAAAATCATTTAATTTACTAGTTTCTCAAATCCCATCGTAACTAAGGTAGCGCGTTAAATGCTTTGTTGTGTATTTGATCTTATATGTGCTCTATGTGCCTGAATCACTACGTGCTCTTCCTCCGACAGGACACAGAATCCATTACGTTCATAATATTTCAGCTCTCTGAATAATTAAAATACTGAGAAGTATACGTGATATCATTTTCATGATGATATGAGTTAAAGCCTGTTATTAAACATGGGAACACAGTGGCGCAGTGATTGTTCATGTCTTACACAAGATGCTTGCTGCACCATGCGCGACCTTCAATGAAATGCTTTATTACAGAAGTACTGTCTTTTTCAAACGTACTAACCCCCAATTCCTGTCCTTACTTTTCTTTCTCCAAATACCCAGTTGCCACACAATCAGCTCTGTAATAGACGTTAAGCCATCTATAAGCTTAGAACGCCGATTCTTCAAAACTTTTAAGGAACATTGAAATATCTTCGTAATGTTTAATTATACTATCCATCTATCCTTCCAGTGTCGCGCCAGCCACAGCATGAAAACAGGGCAAGGCAGAAACAATCTGTGAACAAAGCTCAAGCTTGCTAGTGCTGTGGCACCGTGTAGTTGAAGTTAAAGTTTTATCTGTATAATATAACCAACATATTTTGCTGCATTTCATCTTAAAAATGATATCGTCATCATATGTAAATATGCACTTTATAAAGTGGCTCAGGTTGTGCAATATTATTACTGTATCATAAGTACAATTACCTCACGGTAACTTGCAAGTACAAACAGTTCTACAAGGAGCACTTGATGGACTGATTGAGTGCATTTAGAGTTCTTGGGATGAAACTGTTTGTGAACCGCGAGGTCTGAACAGGAAAGGCTGTGAAGCGTTGGTCAGATGAGAGCAGTTCAAATAGCAAATGGCTGAGGCAGCGAGTGCTGTATACCGATAATTCTCTTTCTGATCAGCTGCTGTAGATCTGTGATTCACACTCAGATACAGTGATATAAATACTCCGAGTGGTGCAGTGAGAGTAATATGGAAAAAGATGATCCGCTGTGGCAACCCCTAACGGGAGCAGCTGACAGAAGAAGAAGAAGGTGCAGTGAGAGTAACAATGCTAAAGCAGTTATGGTATTTAGAATAGTTTGACCATTCTGTGGACCATTATATTGTTACAGGTTAATTACAATCAGATGCATTAAATTTATGAACGATGTGCGGTTAAATTCAGTGTATTTGATAAAGCAGCCGTCATGGATGTGGATCTAAGAAAGGGTAACCACACAGGAACAGTAGCACTGCTTTGACGCTGGGTGCCGCCAGTCTGCAAAACCAAGCGGAGAACTTGCGTACGACAGGGTATGAGGTACCATGGAAAAGTGCGTGGCTTTACGCCAAGTGTAGATTTTATACATCGCAATTTGAACATGGAAACGTTCTTACGCAACATTTCTGTGCGTACACACCGTTTATACATGAGGCCCATGGCCTTCAATCCATCAGTGTAGGGACTGCATGATGCCTTGACCAGGTGGAGGTGGTGCAGATCCCCACCACAGGAAAAATAGAAAAAGAACAGCAGAGAACAGTAGGGATTGGTATGGATTGTGGAGCCTTAATGAAAATGATAATTCAATGCACATATAGCTTAACGGGGATACACTAAAATGTAGTTATGAGTAAGCTGTGTTTTTTGCCCCACCATATTAGCCTGCCAAATTTCTATCAGTAAACTATTCCAGATTTTAGGAGCATAACAGCATAAGGCTGCCTCACTACCAGTATCTGTAAAGTAGGACACGTTTCTTTAAACTGCCATTGTATATAAATGTTTTGTCCACATATCTTCTTAACATAGCTTCTTTAACAGGAATTTAAAATGACATAATAATATGCTACATATGTTTGTAGCATTTACCATATCTATACCAATTTATTTTTCATTTGATTCCATTCTTTTTTTTCCAAGTTCTTATCAGGTTTATTTAACTGCAGATTTCTACATTTTATTAAAAATCAACCAAGAAAAAAAATCCTATAGAGGATATATTATAGCGGCCTACCACTAATTGTCTTAAAAGTTCATATTCATTCAGCAAATCAGTACTTTCTTTATCGTTACGCATTCATTTCTAGGGGTTTGATTATATTTTTACTTCTCTTTGAGTAATCTGCAAAATCGTTTTTTTCCTCTTTCACACTCGTTTAACAAGCATAGCACAGTTCTACTTTTGATTTACTTCATACTTCATAGTATGATTGTTTAGCACTGTTGTAATACAAAATTATGCAACCAACAAACACCATATTTCTTCATCGTTAGAAAATACAGCATCTTTGTAAAGAGGAAAATAATGACTACATCCATCCATCCATTATCCAACCCGCTGAATCCGAACACAGGGTCATGGGGGTCTGCTGGGGCCAATCCCAGCCAACACAGGGCACAAGGCAGGAAACAATCCCGGGCAGGGTGCCAACCCACCGCAGTAATGACTACATGTCAGTCCTATTTTTAAATTCAGCACATTACTATATTGTTATTTTATTAAGCTGAATATGTACTTACTGAAAATTTCAGCTTTCAATGTACCATGTTCAGATTTTTTTGGATTCTATTTGCCATATCACAGTTTCAGTGCAAAGTTTTCAGTAGCCGTGCAACTTAATTGTAAGAGGCATTTCTTTTTGCTAGAGCTGTTGATCAATCGCCATTAATGTTTGCAGTTTATGTGTTGAAAATTTCAGTGATTTAATTTTTTAACACAACCCCAAAAAAGCCTTCATTTAATCCGGTCATTTTGACCACGCTCCTCACTTAATGAAACCGCGCCACACGAATCCAAGTTTTCATCCACACATTCCAGTAGAGTCGCTACCCATCCCTTGTAATACGGATCATCCCGTATTGGAACATAAAATAAAGAGTACTGTGTTGAATTAGGACACAATTTGACCAATATTGTCAAACACATCGTTTCATATATAATCTAGCTCTTCAGAGTGCAGAGAATAACATGAGAACAATTAAAATCAAACCAGTTGTACTAACAGAGTGAATGAGTTTCATTTTTCATGTCACGCTATTGTCGCAGGCACAGGCCTCTTACCATTATGCTGCCTTCACATATTGACAGTAACAATAAAAGCAAAACAGTCACATCGTACAGGATAGCAGATCATCAAACAAGAACCAACATGCAGTGAGGTTAGCTAATGCAAGTCAGCCCTTGAAACGTAAGATGCTGTTGAGGCATAGTCTGAGTGCAACAGAGAATGTCAGTGGGTCGACCCTGTCCCTGCCTTCAAGGTTTTTGTGTCACATATGGAGGGATATCTGACCTGAAGCAGAACGGTGTAGGTGTTACTCATGTCCGAGCAGCTAAAGAGCCAGATTATATAGAGTGGAATCACTTGATTCCTTATACCTCACACAAACTTCCCCAGACACAGACATGGTTGTTGTTGTTGAATTAATTGTATGTTAATAACTATAACCTACATTATAACCTCCAATAGTGTATACTGTATTATAATATTACCAATAAAACTAGTAATAATCAGTGCAAATTGATGATACCGCTATTTCCATCCATTTGGGCTGAAGGTTAAGATTATTTTATAATTCATAAATGATACATTCTAGGACAATGAGCGATCTAAAGCATCTAAATAAATAACACAATCAGATACATATTTTGATTTTTTTTCAGTCTATGTTTTGCTATTTAAAATCCTAATCTATATATATTTTCAAACTAATTAATGTCTTTTTGAGTTAATTGCTGTGGAGTTGACTGGTGTGTATCACGTAGTTAAGAAAACCTGAGCTACAGCAGTGCTGATTGTGCACAAAAGCTAAACTAGGATGTTTAAGCTTTTTAATATTTAATTGTTGGTGTAATTGTTAGTGCTTTTGGTATGTTGTTTTGCATGGTAGCAGTCCAAACCACAGGTATTGGTTTTCTCACATATTAGTGACCCCTAGGGGCTGGGGGGTATTTGGTGGTCGTTGGGTAGGTTTCTTTTACAAAAAACTGTTCAACAAACTATCTGAAATCTATATATATAAAAGCCAAATACCACAGACTCACTCATCACGAAATCTCCCAAACCATGAGGACTTGGGACTTGAAATTTGGAATGTAGGTTGCCCTTGGCCCATAGGTGCTCGCTAAGAAACGGTTTTAAAAATTTTGTGGTCCAAGCACAAAATTTCTTATAGTTTTTTAGACCCGTTTGTATGTCTGTCCGCTTTTCACCAAAGAACTACTTAACAGATTAGATCAGATTTTTTTTCTATAATTTGCTTGAACATTCTGTTGATTTTGCGACTTTCTCATTGCGCTAAGTATCATAGTTCACTTGCGGTACTGTTTTATTAGCGCAAATCTGAGACAGACTTATTGGGCTGCGGGGAGGGGGACGGGGCCCTCCTCACTTACGTGTCTGCCTTGGGGCGTAACCTTAACCGCTTAATTAGCGAACAAGAGAACTACTTAATGGATTTAGATCTTTTTTTTTTAGAATTTGCTTGAACATTCCGGTTGATTTTGTGACTTCTCTCATTGCGCTAAGAATCATAGTTCACGTGCAGGAACGATATATTTGTGCTAATCCGAGACAGAGGCTGCGGTCTGAGGGGAGGGGGAAGAATGATGTCAGGAGTAGGGAGCTGGGCCGGGCCCTCCTCACTGTTGGGTTTCACTACTACGTGGGCGAAGCAGCGGGGGATGGCCAGTAATTTAATATACATAGGGAAGCAATTGTTTTGGTTAGAAAGTTATTTCTGCCTTACAGAAAACTATTAATATGCTTGAAGGAAATACAATAAATTGTGATTAATGTGCAGTTAATTTTGATTAAAAATTGTAATCATTTTTAATCAGGTTTAAATTATTTAATCAAACAGCAGCCCTAATTTTTGCCACATTCATCATGTCACACAAGCTTTCACCTCTTGGTTTGCTTCATATAGAAACTGTTTAAACTAGGAGGTATGCTTCACTTCTTACAATTGTGTGCTTTAATCAACCCATGAATTAAAATAGCTGGACACATTTACTCATTCAATGATATTTCTTTATTTTTATAATTTTCTACATAGAGAAGAACACAAAACTATGAAAAAATCACATGGAGTTATGTAATTTTGGAATTAGGCTATTTTGAAGAATACAGAATATACGGTGATTTGGTCAGGAATTCTTTGGTCTCTGTATATTTCCATGAGATCTTTTGTAGATGTTTTTATATTGTGTGCTGTGGTTCAGTGTTGGTCTCCATAAACATCCATTATATCAGAATGTTTGTTATTTATGTTATCTGTGAAAACCTGAGATTTACTTTTTACTCGGCATTACTACTAACCACATGAAAAAATACAAGCTACCCCAAAATCATTACCAGCAAGATATATTATTGAGACCTTACTCAATCTACTCATATTTGAACAAACTACACATTTTTTGTGTTATGCCTTTCTCTTTGTGTTTCCTTTTTGTCAAACTTGGTTTCCTACACCCGATTTATTAATGCGCATCAAAAAATCAAGTAGCAGAAGGAAAAAAGAATCCTCTAGCCTACTGTAAAAGGAATAATTTCACATGGCTTCTCCGATTTTAACAAAAAAGTTGGATCAAAAAAATGCAGTAAAATGAGATCAGTGACTTATACATTGAGATCTGTCAGAACTCTGGTGTAAAAAAAATAAAAGTTACATCGCTTTCATTTTTAATGAAAACACCAATATCAATATTTTACATGTCAGTTGCAGATCTTTTTGTGCCAATCACTGTGTCAGAATCGGCAGCAATGAAGAGATGTGAAACAGTACATATTTTATATATATCTAACAACAGTAATCTTAGTTGGGTGACACATGTTACTGATAAGTCTGTCAACTGATGCCTAGCATATGCTGTTCCACTTTTCTTCCAGATGTTATTTCAGACTTTGAAAATCCCCAGGGGCACTAAGTTGTGCTTGAATATGTCACCATGGGTGCCATATAGATTTGATGAGTTCTGAGTTCTACAGATAATGAATGCTACTGTGACCATTTAATCTGGAGCCGCTGGAAGAATTCTGTCACCACTTGAATATAAGCACACTGAAGTTGGTTTTTGACTTATAAGAGCTTTTCATGGTGGAGGAAACTATGCATTGTTGTCTTTCATTGGGAACTGAATCTGACTGTCAAGTATTTTGTGCTGGAAAGCACAGAGGAGGTACAGAAGAAGAGATACCAAAGACATCTATTCTGTAAAATGTCCATCCCTCTTCCTCTGTAAGATACTTCTTACGGTACCACAGTATGTGCCTTCTTGCATTTCTGTTGTTCTTTACTTAGATTTAAAATAATTTACAAATATTCTTTTCCAGGGTGGCATGGTCAAGTAATGTTTAGCACTTCCTCCCAGAAAAAGAGTGCATTTGAAAACCGTGCAAGTTAGGAATGGTGTGTTGCACATTCTCTCGATACCTTCGTGGGTTTTCTCCAAATACTGTATTTTTCCTCTACCTATCGAAAAGACATGAGTGTTAGGTTAATCTGTGACTTTAACTTGTTGGAGGCTTGATTTTTTTTTTTTTTGTTTCATCTGACTGCTTTTTATTACCCATGGTGTGAAAAATGTAAAACTAACAAAATAGTTTTTTTGGCAACACTCTCATCAATCTCAAAATCCTCATCTGACAGCACAGAATCTGAGTCATACACAGCACATCACTGGCAAAAGGTTTCAATTGGTGGCTGTCTGCATTTCACGCCATACTGTAATGAAAATGAATGGCGATTCATCCCTGTCTCATGGTCTTTGCTGCCACCGAGTGGAAAAAACTTTATAGTATATTCTAGGTGATTTTTCTTGGCGGTTAGCCTTCAATTCTTTATGTGTTGACTGTTGGTCGACACCCAAATTGATAGTGTAAAATTGGTCCAGTGTAATTGTGTGTGAATGAACATGCATTGCAGGGTTTGGTTTTAACCTTGTACCCGATATTGTCAAGCTGTTGCTCCCCAAAACCCTAAACTATAAAATGTAAATTCAGTTTAAATAACTTGGATCAAAGTATCTTTATCTTTATTGCTTGATAATCTCTCTCTCTCTCTCTCTATATATATATACAGTAATATCCAACGTCTGTCTGTCTGTCTGTATGTCTGTCCGCTTTTCACGAGAGAACTACAACAGATTTAGATCGGGTTTTTTTCTATAATTTGCTTGAACATTCCGATTGATTTTATGACCTCTCCCATCACACTACTAAGTATCATAGTTCACTTGCAGTACCAATTTATTTGTGTGATTCAGAGAAAGATACAGCAAGCCAAGGGGAGGGGGGCGAAGCCCTGCTCACTCACACCAGCCTCGGGCATCTCGTACATCTGCTTAGCAAGCAAACGAGAGAACTACTTAACTGATTTAGATTGTGCTCATTTCTAGAATTTGCTTGAACATTCAGGTTGATTTTATGATTCATCATGCTAAGAATCATAGTTCGCTTGCAGGAGCGATATATTCACGTTAATCCAAGACAGAGGCTGCAGGCTGAGGGGAGGGGGAAGAGTGACGTCAGGAGTAGAGAGCTGGGCGGGACCCTTTTCACTGGCCTGTTTCACTATTACATGGGGGGAGCTACGGGGGATGGCTAGTCTACTATATAATAAAAAGGTCGGTGTATCCAGTCCTTCTGAGCAGTCTGATTGGACAGTTTGATTTTGCTGACACAATGAAAGACGAAGTACAAGTGTGAGATGCATGAGGAGGACTAAAGGAGTATGAGTATGAGAGAGTCGCTTTCAAAAGCGACAAGTATAAAACCAGACAACAGTTGAGAAAGGTAGCTATAAGAAGCAGACTTTACGGGAATGCACTCAAGAGAGGGAGCGCTGGTTAAGAGACGTTCACACATGCTAATGATAGGAAAGGTGTTGGTATTTTTAATTTATTTTAGTAATTTTTAATTATTCTATCTAGGCTAGTTGCTTTTTAATTTTTTTTTAAAAAAAAAGTCAAAGTAACTGGAGTTTGGTACAGGGAGCAATAAATTGTGATGCATTTTTTAAAACCATCTTCATGATTGTAAGTGTTTAACTGTTTTATATTCAAAGTTTGAAGAAGCACTTTTGAAATTCAGTGGTGTTAGATATTTGGTATGGAAACAGGGGTAAGAAGTAAATCAGGAATACATTTAGAATAGAGTTATGTGTTTTAATATGTTATTTATCATGGAGAGTGGTGTCGTGTTTCATGTTGGTTGCACAAGCAAGTTAGAATTTCACTTTACTCTATACACATGGCAATGCCATCACCACTACAACTACTATTTTACATTACCAATGTTTACACACAAAGATCAAACTGGAAACCTTTTACAGTCATATGCCAATTTACAGCCGATCGAGTTGAAACCATTTGTACTTAAAATCAAGGTCCATAGGAAAACAATAGAATAATTATGTTCTGGAAATTGCTAAAATCAGTCACTACAGGCCGCAAAGTCCAGACATCTTTTGTTTATCATGAGCTTTCAACATCGCTGCCAGGTATAGAATGATAAACTCTATACAGAAGCAGTGAGAGAATTGGTGATGGAGCTGCAGAAGTAGAAGACTCTCGGCTGTCTTCCTTCCCGGCCACATACTAACAATAAGTAAATGTATATTGTGGACGTGTGAGGAATGATAATTCCACAGAATAAATGTTGGGATACCTACCCAGCTGTCCCCGTTTTCATTAAATATTTTTAAAGGCAAAACAAAAAGGGTACTCGAAGACACAGTTGACAACTACAAAGGTAGCCTCCCCTGAGTTCACAACAATAAGGGTTTTCTCCCTCTCTCCTCCACTTTCTGTCAGTATATGACACCTTGTCTTCAGGTTCCACGGTCAGTGGAATGATGCCTCCTAACAGCCAGCTTTAGAAATAAAGAGCCGGTGATATGGAAGAGGCTGGGTCAGTTGCCCTCAATGTGCATCTTCTCAGAACTGTGGAGGGAAAAGGACTTCATTAGAGCCAGTGCCCCATGTCGTCCCAGAGTGACATTACATGCCTCAGACAAGCCCTGAAGGTGAAATTCATGACAATATATACACCACTGCTCTCACAGAGTTCCAATCTTGCAGGCACTGATTGTTCACGTCATGCAGCATTTTTTTTAAAGTCGCACTTTAAGCAAGTAGCATGTCTCTCTTGTTTCCAGTCTGTGCACATGGTTCACACTTTTTTCTTCCATCAAGAAGATAGAAACACCTTGTAAATAGTTTTCTTCTAGCACCATAGTGAGTTTGTTTTGCTTTTTCTTTATCTTAGCACCATGGTGAGTTTGTTTTGTTATTATTCATTTAGCAGAAAGAATTCAGATTAATGAGATAGGAGATCACTGAGCCAACGTAGATATTAAATTTGTTTAGCATTTAGAGAAATATTAGGTTTGCACAGAATTAGTGGCTCAGATCCCTTTTGTACAAGATTGTCCCTAAAGAAGCTGCAATATAGGGGTCACATCTTCTTTAGAAAAAATAATTTTATTCCCAGTTTTTAGAAACTTTATCAATGCAGGAACTTACACAAGCATTACCATGCACAAACTGCCTTTTTAGGTAAACCAGCACACTTAAATCATTACCAAACCGCTTATTAGAAGATGTCTGTTCTTTATTCATTTATACCCCAGGTGTCAACAAAGAGAAAATACTAAATACAAGCAAGGGGACTAGACGATACACTTTCATTCACTATTTAATATTCTTTATAATCTTTAACATTCTTAAATATTCTTATTATGCCAAAAAGCAAAAGGAAATAAAAGAAAATGGGTGTGACAATAATACATCTGGCTATTTTAAAAGCTGTCATAGACCGTGCTGGTCAAAACACTCCATGTATATGGCATTCAGTCTTTTAAGGGTACTTTGCTGCATGGCTGTGTTCTTCCTGCTTCTCCTCCTTCCTGATTCTACTCTGTCTTGAATATAGAGTCTTGAAGTTTGTAAGGGTCAAGAAGAACTCCCGTAGCCTCTCTGTTCAGTGTTATTTTGATAAACCATATCAGCACGTTTACGAGGTGAGCATGAATGAAGGTAGTCAATGGCTTGAGGGCTTTGCTTTACCAGTTTATCATTCAAGGCTTTGACCTTTCATTTGTCATGCATGTGTGCCTGCGGACTACCTTCCTGGCTCTGATTAAGTAAACAGTTCCATCCTGGGACGTGAGGGGACGCTGACGCTAACAGTGTCTTCTCTTTATCCTGTAGCATCAAAAGGCTGCCTAATGACAATGCTCCAAGGAGGCTCTGAGAAGACTCCACTACTTCCGACACCAACAATACAAAAAGCAGCCAATCAGGGAACATGTTGTTAGTCATTGACCCGCTAAACAGTAGGAATATCTACTACTATAGTCAACTATTGCTATTAAAGAAGAGACTGTTAAGAGCCATATTTGTTTCCATTTTTTGCTATATTTTTTGTAATAATTAAACAGCGCAACCCGGCTGGTACCGCAGGCTTTCCCTTGCCTGTCATAGTCTGTTTCCTGCCTGTGTTACACTTTGTCACAATAAGACACAGGAAGCATCAAAGATTTAGGGCAGCCACCCGTATAATATCCCTGGCTGCAAAATGGGTATTTTTTCATGAGTAGTGAATGGTACAATAGAACCAAAACAGAACTGATCTGATAGATGAGAATATGAGGCTTTAAAGGTCAGTACAGGAAGTGATGTCTTCGGGACTGTAAGTGACATCCTCAATAGTGCCAGACCCGGAAGTGACATCTTCGGGACCGGAAGTGATGTCTTTAATGGTACCGGAAGTGGTGTTATCGATGGGGCTGGTGTCGGAAATGACGTCATCAATGGCGCCGGTACTTAGTGGGATTTCCCGTGGATGGTGGAAGATTGAGAGAGAGAGAGAGTTAGTGCAGCTCGCCACCCCCTGGTCTTGTGTGGTACTACTATTATTCAGGCCCTCTAGCTGCCTCCTAGTCACACGGGTGTGACAACATGCTAGACTACACTTTTTTACAATGATAATTTTCATTTTTGCAAGTTTTATCTTCTGTCTGCTATAACGGCTAACACTTCCTCGTTCTGAGGTTAAAACTTGCTAGTTTTACAAAGATGAATTGTTCAAATGCAAAACAAAATAAATGAACTTACACTTTAAATATACAGTTATAATATAAAAATGTCTATAATTCCTCTTAACACTTTAAAGCACAAGAATAAAATCACATTACACTACACACCATATCACTCTTAATGGACGGAACTGGATGAAAACATATTTGCACATGTTTAGATGAGATACAAGTTTTTAAATGGACGAACGCAGACATTACAAAGCAGCTTAAGGTTGTTTAAATTTTACAGTCATCTTTATGGACCTAATGTTATCCAAATGATAAAGGTTTCCTTATACACCATACCTCACCCTGAACTTATCTGAAACAATGTTTCCTTTTTTTCGGTTGTGCTCTATCTTCATTACGCATTTTTACCATGCCTTTTATGTACGAAATGTTATTCCTTTATAATACTGAGGAAGAATATCAAATGTAAAGAAAAGTTATTGAGACTCTGCACTTGTCAACATATCTTTTGGTCTTGAAATGTAATTGGCTTGAAATTGTGAATCTTCACAACTGGCTTTAATCTTTTTATAATTGAATTCTGCTGGAGTGGTCCATTGATAGAATTAATAATACCTCCATGCAGTCTGAGATTATCTCAGGATCAAAGAAGGAACTGCATAAAAAAACATCATTAATAGAATCTTTAGGTATTTATTGGGATGCGGGCGGTTTTTGCTGAAAATTTTCTTCCACCTTTTCCTGTTTTTGCTTTATTTTCTTTTATCCCTTACATTTTGCTTTTAGTTTTTTTTATGTTCAGGTCAGCATCATGTCTAAGTATGTGTGTGTGTGTTATTAATGCTTGTTACATAGTAGAGGTTAACATAGTGCAAGACTGCAGTAATATCACAAGTCTCATTTAAAATCTGAGATTCCCAAATTATATTCATTTAGATCAGCAAACCACCTAATTGTCCTTCTCTGACCCACCAGTGTTTTGGATACGTTGCACACCATTTATAGACCATGTAAATGGACATCCAGTTGGAAATGGTGTTTTGGCCCAAATGTTGTACTCTTTCTTATGCTGGAGAATTGTTAGGGAAAACTAACAAGAGTTTAGGATTCCCATTGACTACTAGGTGTCAGGAGGAAGCACCATACACTGGCATTAAATAGTATGTGAACCCCTTGGAATTAGCTGATTTGGGCATTAATTGGTTATAAAATGTGATCTAACCTTCGTCTTAGTCACCAGTTTAAGCAAACACAATATGTTCATGCTAATAAGACATAATTATAATATTTTATGTCTTTATTGAACACATCCATCAAATATTCCCAGGGTGTTGTGGAAAAAGTAATTGAACCATTGGATTTAGTAAGTGGTCTAACCTCCTTTGGCAGCAGTAACTTCTAACAAGTACTTCTTGTAGTTATGGATATGGCCTGCCCAACGTTCTGGTGGAATTTTGGACCATTTGTTTTATTATAGAACTGCTTTATCTCAACAATATTAATAGGATGCCAGGTGTGAACAGCTCTTTTGAGGTCATTCTGTAGCATTTGTATTGGGTTAAGGTCTGCACTCTGACTAGGCCTCTTCAAAATCAGATCTTTTTTTTGAAGCCATTCTGTAAAAGATTTACTTCAGTGTTTGGAGTAATTGTCCTGTTGCATCATTCAACTTGTATTGAGATTCAGCTGGTCATCCTGACAATACCTTGTAGTATACCTTGATAAACTTGGTTATTCCTTTTCTGCTTGGTGATGACATAATACTCCCTCCACTGTACTTCACTGTTGAGATGTTTCATGTCTCATGTTTCCATATTGTTCCATGTTGGTATGCAGTCCCCTTTCTTCACCATATGTGTTGCTGCATATGCTTCCTGAACAATTCAACATTAGTTTAATCAGTTTAGAAAACATTTTTAAAGTGGCACTGTGAAGTGTCAAGGCAGCCTTTGCCAAAAATTACGTGTGGAGTGATGTTTCTTTGGGACCAGGGTCTTCCACCTTGGAGTCCTAGTTTTAGATTGGTTGCAGAAGTAACAAAGTAGTTTTATGGAGACCACCTGTCTGGTGTAGACTAAATGCTCCTGTATGTTGAAGGCCCAACTTGTGGTGAGTCAGTATGCTCACCCAACCTACAAAACGAAGTCGAAAGGACACTCCAAGCAACTCCTTGAAAAGGTAATTGAAAAGCACAAGTCTGAATATACCTTTGAGTCCAGTTAATTCAGTCTTTCAGAAATGGAAGAAGGTTCCATTGCCTAATGAGACCAAAATTAAGCTTTTGGCCATCACACTAAACACCATGTTTGGTGTAAACCAAACACTACACATTACGAAAAACACATCATCCCCACTGTTAAACATAGTGGGAGCATCCGCCTGTGGGGTTTCTTTTCTGCAGCAGGTTCTGGAAGGTTTTTTGAAGGTAGAGTGGAAAATGAATGCTGGTGGAAAATTGTGTTAGAAAACCAGATGCAGTCTGCAAGAAGCCCGTTTATTATTTATTGTATATCTGTATAAAATAGAGTACTGTAATAGAGGACATGGATTGTCTGGCACCCTAGCCGGGATGGAATGTACCTTACCTGGTCAGTAGGCCCTGTTAATGGATGGTTCAGATGGATGGATGGGTTGTTGGGTGTTCCCTTTCCTGGCTGGGACTGTACCCAATACCCAACACACTGGATGGCAGCATCCCTCTGGTGGGATACCTGCAGGACTGCATGGGAGTTGTAGTCGAGACAGTCCCTTGGGACCACCAGAGGAAGCACCTGGAAAGAATATTCACTCTCCTAAGGAGGTTCTGCCAGACACAGAAGTGCTTCCTGAATGCAATATTGTGGCATCAGAAACAATCCCGGGCACAGCCACTCCACCTCATGCTGTAAAAATTGTTTTAGAAAATGAGTGGGACAAAGCTCACCTGGGGATGGAAGAAGAAAAGAATTGAAATTGTGCCGACTGTGTTAGAGAAAAAGCCTGTACAAAAGGTATTTTTGCAAAAAAAAAAAATATTTCTGTTTATTGTAATATATTCACCAGCAAAGTGTATATTATTATCGTTGGATGCAGTCCCTCCCTGTGAAAGATCCAAGAGGACAATGGGAAAAGGATCTCTCACTCAACATATCAGAAAAGGAGTGGAAAGTAGCAATGCAGAGAATTCACTCGAGCTTCATATGCAATAAGCATACAATTATTCAACTCAAAATTATATATCGAGCACATCTGTCTCGCTTAACACTAGAATTACCAGAGTCTACGAAAAAACTCGTAGATCCGGCCCACCTTAAAACCGTTCTCACCTCTCTTTTGTCTTCTAAATGAGCCGATTAAGATGAGCCAGCAAGCAGCCAGCTATTCCATCCACCACCGTTGCAGAACGTTCACTAAGTTTTCCCAGCTCATGCCTTGTTTGATTATCTGGGAGTGACTGAACTGCTAGAGTTTTAGAGTGGAAATAATAGATCGTTATTTGGAACACACGCATTTCATGCGTGTTCCGTTTCTACAGTAATCTGTGTAAACACATTGTTAAAACAGAAACTTTTTCATATTTTAGTAATAAAAGTTACAAAATGTGGCATAAACTATAGCATTAAGATTTGCTGACTTAGCGCTACAGCAGCCTTGCCATGCATTACAGACCCGTATTCGATTCCCCGCTGGGGAGGAAGTGTTTTTTTTTCTTTGTAACCTCAAACGGACATAAAATTTATAAATTGGTATGCACTGTAAATCGTTAAGTTTAAAATGTCGATCGTGGTTATTTCTATTGATTAATTCATACATTGTTACTTAGAGTCAGAACAGGAGCTTATTCAGCTTATTCAGCTTCTGATCTGACTCTAACACCGCCACAGTATAAATTCACACCCAATCTGACTCTGTTCATTTTCAAATAATATTGTACTAGTGCGATTATGTTTTCTGATTGGTACTATTTGCGTCGTCATAAAATGATTTCTTCAAAACATCACATATATTTGTCTCTTTCTTTTTTTAAAATGTGCGTTGATCACCACCAGCATGTTGTAGCACACAGCAACTGGAACTGCATGTTCTTGCGCGCACTGAATAAGACAGCGCTATATGCAATCATCAGATTCAAATGTTAACAGTTCACAGTTCACACACACGCAAGGATCGTCTTTCTTACATTTCCAACATGTGTACCTGTTACAATGTATTCACTTCTCTCTATGCTGTGGTTTCTATTACACACCTGAAAGAAAGACAATATATGTGAAAACATCATCGCACTAATGCAATATTATTTGAAAACGAACAGCGTCAGATCGTTTGTGAATTTATGCTGGACCTGGAAATTCTCTGATGTGGAATCAGTTCTGTATGGTTGTGGGCGTGGGTGTGCGTGGTGGACATAACTGGGAATTACTGTGAATGTGTGTTGTGTTTTGAGATAATGAATAGAGCTGCGAATTACAGGTGCTTGCTCAGTGTAATAGAAACCATAGCACAGAGAGGTGTGTAAACTGCAACAAGTATACATGTAAATGTAGGAAGGGTGCTCCTTGGGTGAGCTATAGCACGTCTTTATGTGAAAACAGCAGTGTCAGATGGGGAGTGTCTGATGATTGCATATAGTGCTGAAGTTAATACTCTTTATTATGCTTTCCTCTGCATGTCCAGGAGTATAAAAGAAACAGCATACAGCAACGTGTGGGGACTGGCAAGATTGTGGGAAAAAAAACACGCGGTCATATGTATCGTGATACACTGCAGAGCTATAGCGCGTCTTTATGTGAAAACAGCAGTGTCAGATGGGGTAGGAAGAATGAAAAGTGAATAAAAAAAAAACAAAAACAAAGCTAACCTTTACAAATATCATAAATTTCACCGGCTGTTACAGAATGAAATCAAATGTATCTTTTTATTCTAAAATAGAATAGAATAGCAGTTCACTTCTCAAAAGGGAGTCGTGCAGGATCGAACTCGTGACCTATTGATTGCCAGTCAGCAACTGATACTGTTACGCCACAGCAGCAATCATTGCAAATTAGTGTCAATGTCGCACACTAAGGCGTCTTTTTTTTCTGCAGTTGTACTTTTGAATAAAAGCGCACTTGTTCTGTTATATTTGTACCTTTCGTGAAAGTGTTTCTTTGATATTTGGACTTCAGGCTTCATACATTATATAGTTTATGCCTACATTTTGACATTTACTACTAGAATATGAAAAAGGTTTTTGTTTTAAAAATGTGTTTACACAGATTACTGTAGAAACAGAACACAAATTAAATGAGTGTGTTCCAAATAACGATTTATTATTTCCACTCTAAAACTCCACTTCACTCCCAGATAATCAATCAAGGCATGAGCTGGGAGAAATTCGTGCAAGTTCTAAGTCAGTGGGGGGATGGAATAGCCGGTTACTTGCAACTTGTACATTTAGATGACAAAAGACGATGGCGGAGAGGTGCGAAAGGATTTAAGAAGCGATTTAAGGTGTGACAGATCTATGAGTTTTTTCGTAGGCTCTGGTAATTCTAATGTTAAAACTGTCCAAAATGTTTCCAGGGCAAGATCCAACCTGCGAACGTTTCAATCAAGTTCCAGCCTCACTGGGTCACATGTTTTGGGCCTACACCAAATTAACATCATTCTGGACAAACATTTTTAAATGCCTTTCAGACAGCCTTGATGTCACAATCCCTCCTAACCCATTAACAGCGGTGTTTGGTGTTCTTCCTGATGGGCTTAAAGTGGAGAAGGACAAACAAACTGTGATTGCCTTTACTACACTATTGGCACGCAGACTTATTTTGCTAAACTGAAAGAATCCTAACTCTCCTTTTTTAAGTCAGTGGGTAACTGATGTTTTATCCATCCATCCATCCATTTTCCAACCCGCTGTTATTTGAAATTGGAAAAAATCTAATTCTGACTTAGAGGGTCTGTGCACAATGTTTTCAAAACCTGGCAGGATCTAATCAATAATATTTTAGAATAAGCTCTTAAAGCACTGAGAAATCAGATTCTCTTCCCATTTCTTTTTCTTCTCCATTTATTTTTATCTGCCTATTAAACTCATCAATTTATTTATTTTTACTAGCTTTAAGTTTTACTCCGTTGGCCATGCTCTCTTTCTCAAGGGTGGGTTGTTGATTTGTTTTCATTCCTATTTTTTGTAAAAATGTATCTATCTGTATTGAATGATTACAATAAAATCAATAAAATTAAAAAAATATATATTTATTTAAACCCGCATGTTTGTAAGCTTTTGTTTAAGATTTGGGGATCTGAGACACAACCCAGTGGTCACAGTAGCCATGTTTAGTCCTTGTGATACAAATCCAGTGATATGTATTTCAGCAATTTACTTTCATTAAAGAGAAATTCAGTATTATTGAGTATTATTGCCATATGTTAAATATATTATTTAACTATTATTGCTAATTCTGTTTTTGTCTAAAGGTGGTAATTGACAGATGCAGCATGCACAACTAAAACATTAGTTCAGCACCGTTATCTGTAGTGTGGAGAGGCGAAGATGACTTTTATATTATCCTTTTTTTACAATTAGAAATGAGCTATTGCATTTATATTGCATTATCTATATTTTACATATTAACATTCACAGCAGGACCTAAAAAAAAGATGTTGTAATCACTTGGCAGGATTAGTTAAAGTACAAGAAAGCAGGATCATACTCAGCATGACAACTACAAAAGATTAATTTTACAAATAAGCAACTTTACAAATACCATCTGCCACATCTTCCATACAGGCACTTTGAAAGAGGTCATCTGCCTGAAGCTAAGCATGTTCAGGCCTGGCTAGTACTTGGATGGGAGACCATCTAGAAAAAGCTTGGGTTGCTGCTGGTAGAGGTGTTGGTGAGGACAGCAGGAGGCAGTTATCCTGTGGTCTGAATGTAGATCCTAATGCCCCAGTGCTTTTATGGGGGCATTGTGTTATAAAATGGTGCTGTCCTTCAGATGAGATGTAGAACTGAGGTCCCAACTCTCTGTGGTCATAAAAGATCTGTATGCTATTGTCCTCCATTGCCTAATCATTCTGGCCCCCTAATCTTCCTCTGTCTCTCTCTCTTACCACTTTACCACCTAATAGCTAATATGTGGTGAGTGTACTGGCACAAAAATTGCTGCAATTGCTACACATTAGTGGTGGATGAAGTAGATAGATAGATAGATAGATAGATAGATAGATAGATAGATAGATAGATAGATAGATACTTTATTAATCCCAAGGGGAAATTCACAAGTGGCTCCCCAATCACTATGAAAAGTGCTATGAGTAATGAGAAATGCGCTATATAAATGTCTTCTTCTTCTTTCGGCTGCTCCCGTTATGGGTTGCCACAGCGGATCATCTTCTTCCATATCTTTCTGTCCTCTGCATCTTCTTCTGTTACACCCATCACCTGCATGTCCTCTCCCACCACATCCATAAACCTCCTCTTAGGCCTTCCTGTTTTTCTCTTGCCTGGCAGCTCTATCCTTAGCATCCTTCTCCCAATATACTCAGCATCTCTCCTCTGCACGTGTCCAAACCAACGCAATCTCGCCTCTCTGACTTTGTCTCCCAACCATCCAACCTGAGCTGACCCTCTAATGTAGACCTTCCCTTTCACTCTTGCTGATATCTGTCTGTCACAAATCACTCCTGACACTTTTCTCCACCCTGCCTGCACTCTCTACTTCACCTCTCTTCCACAATCCCCATTACTCTGTACTGTTGATCCCAAGTATTTAAACTCATCCACCTTCGCCAACTCCTTGCATCCTCACCATTCCACTGACCTCCCTCTCATTTACACACATGTATTCTGTCTTGTTCCTAGTGACCTTTATTCCTCTCCTCTCTAGAGCATATCTCCACCTCTCCAGGGTCTCCTCAACCTGCTCCCTACTATCTCTACAGATCACAATGTCATCAGCAAACATCATACTCCTGTCTAATCTCGTCTGTCAACCTGTCCATTACCATTGCCAACTCCTTCTGGCCTTCTCTATACTTCTCCATCAACACCCTCACAGCAAACATCACATCTGTGGTCTTTCTTGGCATGAAATCATACTGCTGCTCACTAATCATCACCTCACTTCTTAACCTAGCTTTCACTACTCTTTCCCATAACTTCATGCTGTGGCTCATCAATTTTATCCCCCTGTAGTTAATACAGTTCTGCACATCCCCTTTATTCTTAAATATCGGCACCAGTACACTTCTTCTCCACGCCTCAGGCATCCTCTCACTTTTCTAAGATTCCATTAAACAATCTGGTTCAAAACTCCACTGCCATCTCTCCTAAACACCTCCTTGCTTCCACAGGTATGTCATCTGGACCAACTGCTTTTCCATTCTTCATCCTCTTCATAGCTATCCTTACTTCCTCCTTGCTAATACGTTTAACTTCCTGATTCCCTACCTCTACATCATCCAACCTCTTCTCTCTCTTGTTCTTTTCATTCATAAGTCTCCCAGAGTACTCTTTCCTTCTGCTCAACACACTCTCCTCACTTATGAGTACATTTCCATTATCCTTTATTACCCTAACCTGCTGTACATCTTTCCCAGCTCGGTCCCTCTGTCTAGCCAATCGGTACAGGTCCTTTTCTCCCTACTTAGTGTCCAACCTCTCATACAACTCATCATACGCTTTTTCTTTAGCCTTCGCCGCCTCTGTCTTCACCTTGTGCCTTATCTCCTTGTACAATTTTCTACTTTCTGTATTTCTCTAACTATCCCACTTCTTCTTTGCCATCCTCTTCCTCTGTATACTCTCCTGTACTTCCCCATTCCACCAGCAGGTTTCCTTTTCCTCCTTACAATGTTCAGATGTCACACCAAGCACCCTTCTTGCTGTCACCCTTACTACATCTGCTGTAGTTTCCCAACTGTCTGGTAATTCTTCACTACCACCCAGTGCCTGTCTCACCTTCTCCCTAAACTCAACTTTGCAGCCTTCCTTTTTCAACTTCCACCATTTGAACCTTGGCTCTGCCCACACTCTCCTCTTCTTGATCTCCAACGTCATCCTACAGACCACCATCCTATGCTGCTTAACTACACTTTCCCCTGCCACTACTTTTCAGTCTTCAATCTCCTTCAGATTAACTCTTCTGCATAGGATGTAATCTACCTGTGTGCATCTTCCTCCAGTCTTGTACGTCACCCTATGTTCCTCCCTCTTCTTAAAATACGTATTCACCACCGCCATGTCCAGCCTTTTGGCAAAATCCACTATCCTCTGACCTTCTTCATTCCTCTCCTTGACAACATACCTACTCATCACCTATAAAAATGTAAAGGATTATTATTATTTGAGGGAGTAGGGTTGGCTGCACAACAGGTTCAATAACTTTCATCAGGTTTCCATTTTGGTAAAACCCACGTTCACCAACAAGAACCACATTCATCCATCTATTACCTTAATCCACATAATTGAGTGTTTCTCACCCTTTCTGGTGTGTTGACCCACTTTTTCCCAAGTAAGTGTCTTCATGACCCATCCCTACTATTGATAAGGTAAGCATGTGCATCAGAACAGGGAGGGGTTCCTCATTGATGAACTGAGCATGAAAGTCAACAATAGGGGAACAAGCGCAATGGTCATGGGGGCGACCCACCATGACCCTCTCGCAACACACTACCATTATAAACAATAGTAACTCATGAAGCTCTGGTGGCAGCCCATGACCCAAAAGTGGATCGGTTGAGCAGGAACACTAATTTAATCCACTTATATGGTTGCAGAGTGGCTGAAGTCTAAATGATCCTGAAATGAGTGCCAGTCAACCATAGGCAAATGAACACCAACATTGACTTCCAACTAGACAGTTCAAAGTTGCTGCTTAACCTAATAACCTTGCCTTTTGGTTAAGGGAATAAAACTGGAGTACATGGAGGTAACACTCCACACAGATTCCACAAAGACAGGGCCATGCTTCCAAAGGTACCATTGTCCATCCATTCATCCATCCATTATCCAACCCACTATATCCTAATTACAGAGTCATGGGGGTCTGCTGGAGCCAATCCCAGCCAGTACAGGGCACGAAACAAACCCCGGGCAGGGTGCCAGCCCACCGCAGGGTGCACAGTCCCACACACCAAGCACACACTAGGGACAATTTAAGATCGCCAGTGCACCTGACCTGCATGTCTTTGGACTGTGGGAGGAAACCCATGCAAACACGGGGAGAACATGCAAACTCCACGCAGGGATGACCTGGGAAGTGAACCCAGGTCTCCTAACTGCGAGGCAGCAGCACTACCACTGCGCCACCGTGTCTCATTCCTTCTTCTTGTCTTTTTTTGTATCTCCTCACATCCATTTCAACCTTCTCATTTCTGCCACATCCAAATTTTCCTGCGCTTCCTTTACTGCCCATGTCTCAGCTCTATACATCATTGCTGGTCTTACCACTCTCTGATCTTTAACCTTCACCTTAATTCTTTGATCACACAATAGCCTTGAAACCTTATTCCAATGGTTCCATCCACACTGCCCTCTATGGGTTTTCTATGCATCTCATTCTCCATCTTGTGCTACCATTGATTGTAAATATTGTCACACGCATGTGCATGGGAGGCAGCTATAGGACTCAAAAGAAGGTAATTCCCGGTCAGACCAGGGGTTGGTAGAGTGCACTAATCCTTTCTCTTATCTTTCCGCAGACTAAATGCGAGAAATTCTGCCTGACTCCCATGATGTCACTTCCAGTTCCGCCCCAGAAGACGTCACTTCCAGACCAGCAGAAGAGCCCACCTCCTAATGACGTCATTTCCACATCCCAAGAAGTCACAGCTTGATGACCTCATTTCCAGTTCTGGTCCCAAGATTTCCTCTTCCTGTTTTCTCAACTATACATCTACCAGGTTTCCTAACCTGTTCGGTTCTGTTTTGGACTCTTGCCTGTAAAGACCATTTTTCTCAACTTTTGCATTTGCAGCCACTTCCAATTATACGGGAGGCTGCCACAAACATTTTTTGTTGTGACGAGTCTTGCTTATTTACCACATCTTTATATTTATCCACTCTTTTTAGTAGATCAGTGGAATCCTGATCATCATTTAACCTAATGTATTATGTCTTCTTCCTATTTATCTTTAACCCTCTATTTTCCAACGCACTTCTCCATTCTTTCAACTTCCTCTTTTCTGGTGCTACACAACACAATGTCATCAGCAACAAGCCTATACCTGGGAGATTAGTCTTTTATCCCATGACTCACATCCATAACCAGATCAAAGAGATAACACTAGAATTACCAGAGTCTACGAAAAAACTCGTAGATCCAGCCCACCTTAAAACCGTTCTCACCTCTCTTTTGTCTTCTAAATATGCCGATTAAGACGAGCAGCAAAAAGCCGGCTACTCCATCCCCCACCATCTCAAAACGTTCACTAAGTTTTCCCAGCTCATGCCTTGTTTGATTATCTGGGAGTGACTGAACTGGAGTTTTAGAGTGGAAATAATAGATTGTTATTTGGAACACACGCATTTCATGTGTGCTCTGTTTCTACAGTAATCTGTGTAAACACATTGTTAAAACAGAAACTTTTTCATATTTTAGTAATAAATGTTACAAAATGTAGGCATAAACTATAGAATGTGCGAAGCCTGACGGCCAAACATCAAATAAACACTTTCACAAAAGGTTCTAGGCGGTAACAACACCTTCCGTGGCGTAACGCTGAGATTTGTTGACTTAGAGCACGGCAGCCCTGCCACGTTGTAGAGATACGAGTTTGATTCCCCGCTGGAGAGGAAGTGTTTTTTTTTTCTTTGTAGCCTCAAACGGACATAAAATTTATAGATTGGTATGCACTGTAAATCGTTAAGTTTACAATGTCGATCGCGGTTATTTCTGTTGATTAATTCATGCTTTTTACTTAAGAGTCAGAACAGGAGCTTATTCAGCTTCTGATCTGACTCTAAGTAACAGCGCCAGTATAAATCACACCCAATCTGACGCTGTTTGTTTTTACTTCGACGATGTTTTCTGATTTATGACGTAAATAGTACCAAATGATTTCTTCAAAACGGCACATATATTTGTTTTGAGATAATGAATAGAGCTGCAAATTACAGGTGCTTGTTCAGTGTAATAGGAACCATAGCACAGAGAGGTGTGTACACTGCAACAAGTACACATGTCGTAAATGTAGGAAGGGCGCTCCTTGGGTGAGCTATAGCGTGTATTTATGTGAAAACAGCAGTGTCAGATGGGGAGTGTCTGATGATTGCATATAGCGCTGAAGTTACTGCTCTTTACTATGTTTCCTCTGCATGTCCTGGAGTACAAAAGAAACAGCATACAGCAACATGTGGGGACTGGCAAGATTGGGGAAAAAAAAAAACGACGCGGTCATATGTATCGTGATACACTGCAGAGCTATAGCGCGTCTTTATGTGAAAACAGCAGTGTCAGATGGGGTAGGGAAGGATCCTGAACGTGACTGAGAGAATGAAAAGTGAATAAAAAAAAACAAAAACAAAGCTAACCTTTACAAATATCATAAATTACACCGGCTGTTACAGATTGAAATCAAATGTATCTTTTTATTCTAAAATAGTAAAAATAAGAGCAGTTCACTTCTCAAAAGGGAGTCAAGCAGGATTGAACTCATGATCTTTTGATTCCCAGTCAGCAACTAATACTGTTACACCATGGGGCCATCGTAGTAAATGAGTGTCAATGTCGCACACTTAGGCGGCTTTTTTTTTCTGCAGTTATATTTTGAATAAAAGCGCACTTGTTCTGTTATATTTGTACCTTTCGTGAAAGTGTTTCTTTGATATTTGGACTTCAGGCTTCCTACATTATATAGTTTATGCCTACATTTTGTCATTTACTACTAGAATATGAAAAACGTTTCTGTTTTAAAAATGTGTTTACACAGATTACTGTAGAAACGGAACACACATGAAATGTGCGTGTTCCAAATAACGATCTATTATTTCCACTCTAAAACTCCACTTCACTTCCAGATAATCAATCAAGGCATGAGCTGGGAGAAGTTCGTGCACGTTCTAAATCGGTGGGGGGATGGAATAGTCGGCTGTTTGCAGCTTGTCTTTATCTGCACATTTAGAAGACAAAAGACGATGGCGGAGAGGTGCGAACGGATTTAAGAAGCGATTTAAGGTGGGACGGATCTACAAGTTTTTTCGTAGGCTCTGGTAATTCTAGTGTTAAAGAAGATCCCTGGTGCAGACCTACTCAAACTGGGGTCTTGTCTGTTATCCCAAACACTGCTTTTAACCCAAGTCCTTACTCCCTCATGCATACCCTGGACAATCCTCACATACTTCTCTGGTACTCCTTTCTCTCTCATGCACCTCCAGACCTCTTGACATGGTACTCTATCATAAGCTTTCTCCAAGTGAATAAACACCACATGTGATGCTTTCTGCTATTCTTGATGCTTCTCTATGAGTTGTCTCAGTTGTTTCTCTCTCTAGCATAAAACCAAACTGCTTCTCTATTTTGGATCTAATTTACCTGACCTTAGTTAATGTATTTAACTGTTTTTCTGAAAAGAAATTTAAAAAAGACCTTAGTTGATCTTTTCCACTCATTATTTTCTATCTATTCAATAGGACACCCCTGAGTACTATTCAAACATTATGGGTATAGAAAATTAAACAAGCAAATGGCTACATTGTCCTCAAAATACTAAAAATGTAACATCTGAACATAAAGTACAAAGTTATGGGATTGCATTATTACACATTTCATATCAAATTCAATCTCACACATTACATATCAAATTCAGTCTTAGTCATGTGTATATTCTAGTCATTATTTAGCAACAGCATATTGTGAGGGAAGGAAGGCATTTTGAGTAGTAAGCATCCAATACCCAGAGAATTCTGAATTAAACCCAAACTCTCCCTTTTTTTTTTTAAAGGTTTATAAAATATTGCCATATCTTCATGCAGTGCAGCAACACTTCTTAGTGATAGCTAAAGAGAGGACTACCATTGATGAAAATTCCTCTAGGCTGCAAGGCTGAGAAGCCGCTCACAGCACATCTCCTGAATGTCAGCCCATTTGTCAGGCTGTTATTCTACAGGAGCAAGTAAAAAGCAACTTTTCTTCTCTAATTGCCTGAGTGCAAGTTACTGAAAAGTGATGGAGCTTGAAGAAGCAGCCAGCAAGTGCAGCCTTGACGATTGCTTCTGAATAGTAATGTACAGCTATCTATCCAGCAGATTTTAGCCGTAGAGAATCTGCTCCAAAAAACATTAATTAGTGTGTTCATTACAGATCAGATCATGCTGCACTGTAGTAGCAGAAATGTGCACTGGAAACTCTGTTTTAACAACATTCACTCACCAACATTTATAGTTAGAGAAAATGGAATAATATAAGAGGGCAAAAACATGAACATGGAACTGATTAGGTTATGGTGCTTAAAATGAAATTGAAAGAGACAGACTAATTAGTGAAATAAATGTTCCCATGGGAAGTTCTGACACTGAATGATGACAAAACTTAGCTATTCTTAAACATGTTGAAAGGAAGATGTATTAGAAACATTTCAAACCAGTAAGAAAAGGAGTACAATAATGTGTAACCCCTTTACACTCCATATAAAAAAAAATAAAGAAAAAAATCAGATTTCATGATGTTAAAATAAAAAAAGTGAGTTTAAGGCTTCACTTATTTATCTCAGTCATGCAAGCCATGATAAGTATTTCTGACAAATTCTGAAGTTGTAAATGAGGGACGCCCTTAAGATTCAGGGGCGGTAGGGTAAAGCCCCAGCAAAAAGCTGGAAAAGTCCCCGATGGCTGACCTTGATTGAAGTAATATGGAACGTTTGACTAAAGTTAAACGTATGGAGTGCTGTCCATGTTTTTTTATCAACCACATTTGTTGCAAGTATAAACTAAATATAATTTAGCATAAGTAAAACTCAACAGCCTGCACCCCACTAACTGCCAGTTTGGTAGCGTTAGGGCTAAAGAAGTCATCTTCTGTTACATTGAAACTGCGAGTTGCAGTACAATTTATGCTCATGTAGTTTTAATTCTATAATTTACAAAAAAAAAATATTTTTCCTTAATATTGCCTGGTGTGTTACTGACATCTTCAGGGGTGAATCATAAGAAATATATTTAGAATATTTGCTTTTTCTTTAAATTTCCTGTTTGCTGTTTTTTTTAAACCATTTCACCCCCTCCTTGACTGTTCTGCTAGTGCTAAAATACTTAAGAAACTAATAATGTTATGTTTTGGAAGTTACAAAATGTTTTCATTTGATTACCTTTATGTCCTTTGCTGTTTTCTTATTTTGTGTGACCAACTGTTTATGGGGGTGAGAATACAAGAAAATAGATTTAAAATAAAATAATTACAACCACCATTTCCTACCCAAACAGATGACACAATATACAGGTGCATCTGAATAAATTAGAATATCATTGAAAAATTTATATATTTCAGTAATTCAATTCAAAAAGTTAGACGCATATATAGATTCATTACACACAGAGTGATATATTTCAAGAGTTTATTTCTTTTCATTTTGCTGATTATGGTTTATAGCTAATGAAAGCCCAAAATTCAGTATCTCAGAAAATTTGAATATTATGAAAAGGTTCAATATTGTAGACTCCTGGTGTCCCTCTCCACTCAGCTAATTAACCACAAACACCTGCAAAAGTGTCCTGAGCCTTTACATGGTTTCTCAGACTGGTTCAGTAGGCCACACAATCATGGGGAAGACTGCTGACTTGACAGTTGTCCAGAAGACAGTCACTGACACCCTCCACAAGGAGGCTAAGCCACAAAAGGTCATTGCTAAAGAAGCTGGCTGTTCACAGAGTGCTGTATCCAAGCATATTAATGGACAGTTGAGTGGAAGAAAATGGCAGAAAAAGGTGCACAAGCAACAGGGATAACCGCAGCCTTGAGAGGATTGTGAAGCACAGCCCATTCAAGAATTTGAGGGAGATTCACAAAAGGGCTACAACTGTCTCATTCCTTGTGTCAAGTTACTCCTGAACCAGAGACAACGTCAGAAGCGTCTTACCTGGGCTAAGGAGAAAACAGACTTGACTGTTGCTCAGTGGTCCAAAGTCCTCTTTTCAGACTAAAGTAAATTTTGCATTTCATTTGGAAATCAAGATCCCAGAGTCTGGAGGAGGAGTGGAGAGGCACAGAAGCCAAGTTGTTTGAGGTCCAGTGTGAAGTTTCCACAGTCACTGATGATTTGGGCAGCCATGTCATCTACTGGTGTTGGTCCACTGTGTTTTATCAAGTCCAAAGTCAGCACATCCGTCTACCAGAGAAAATTTGTGCTTCCTTCTGCTGACAAACTTTATGGGGATGCTGATTTCATTTTCCAGCAGGACTGGACACCTGCTCACACTGTCAAAAGTACCAATACCTGGTTTAATGACTGTGGTATCACTGTGTTTGATTGGCCAGCAATTTCGTTTGACCTAAACCCCATAGAAAATCTATGAAGTATTGTCAAGAGGAAGATGAGAGACACCAGACCCAACAATGCAGACGAGCTGAAGGCCACTATCAAAGCATCCTGGGCTTCCATAATACCTCAGCAGTGCCACAGGCTGATTGCCTCCATGGCATGGCACAATGATGCAGTAATTCATGCAAAAGGAGCCCCGACCATGTGCATACATGAACATACTTTTCAGTAGGCCAACATTTCTGTATTAAAAATCTTTTTTTTTTTTTATTGGTTCAATGTAATTTTCTAATTTTCTGAGATACTGAATTTTGAATTTTCATTACCTGTAGGCCATAAACAGGAAAATGGAAAAAAAATAAACACTTGAAATATATCACTGTGTGTGTAATGAATCTATATAATATAGGAGTTTCACTTTTTGAATTGAATTACTAAAATAAACTAACTTTTTGATGATATTCTAATTTATTGAGATGCAACTGTAACATTCTTAACTACATTAGCTGTAACTCTTTTAGAGTTTTTTTGTGGAAAATGTGGAGGCAATCGAAGAACTTGTCCACTTGTCTTTGTGCAACCCACATTGAACCACTTCAATCTGATTCATACCATGTCAATCAAGTGGATGAGACTGTGAACAAAGACTCATGCTTAAACAGCATCATTAGGTAAACACCCCACTTGAGCCTTCTAGATCTAGGTAATCTTTGTTGTTATTGTGTTTTAATCGATTAATAATGAATGCATTAATTAATTTGTACCAACACATTTTTAATTTGTTCTCTCTTAATATCTGTTTTGTGGTAACAACATTGCGTAACCATAAAAGGCATGCCTATCTCTGTCATTTTTCCAGACATATCTTTATCATGTCTGAATCCACTGCAAAATGTTCCGATGTTGTATGGTAACACTGACTTTACAGATATACAATATGTCCTGTAAGTTTATTCCAACTGAATAGGGCTTGAGCTCCAGTCAAGGGGCCTCATGTATAAATGGTGCATACGCACAAAAATGTTGCGTACGCCCGTTTTTCACGCTCACATCACGATGTATAAAATACTAAACTTGGCATAAAGCTACACACATTTTCACGCCAGCTAAATCCTTGGCATACGCAAGTTCTCCGCTCGGTTTTGCAAACTGCCGGCACCCAGCGTCAAAGCAGTGCTTTTGTTCCAGTGTGGTTTCCCTAAATTTTTTAAATCCACATCCCTGACATGGCTTTATCAAATACACTGAAATTAACCGCATATTATTTATTAGTTTAAGGCATCTGATTGTAATTAACCTGTAACAATATAATGGTCCACGGAATGGCCAAACTATTCCAAATACCATAGCTGCTTTAGCGTTGTTACTCTCAAGTATTTATCCCACTGTATCTGAGTGTGGAATTTCAGCTCTACAGAGGCTGATTGAAAAGAGAATTATTGGTATACAGCATTAAGCACATGCTGCCTCAGCCATGCGCTATTTGAACTGCGCCCATACGGGAAACAGCAATTGGGGTTACTACGTTTGAAAGAGACAGTACTGCTGCAGTAAATTATTTCATTGAAGGTTGCGCACGGCGCAGCAGGCATCTTGCGGGAGGCAGGAACAATCTCTGGACGGGTGCCAGCTCGTCACTATCCCTGCACCATCGTGTTTCCATGTTTAATAGCATGCTTTAATTCCTATCTTCATGAAAATGATATCAAGTATACATCTCAGTATTTAAATTATTCAGAGAGCTGTAATATCATGAATGTAATGGATTCTGTGTCCTGTCAGAGAAAGAGAAAGCCCGTTTAAGAAGCACGTAGTGGTTCGCACATATAGACACATAGAAGAACACATACAATACAATGCATTTAACGTGCTACTTTAGTTACGATGGTATTTGAGAAACTTGTAAATTAAACGATTTTAAGATGAAGTTTATGATGTTCTACTTTAATGACAAAATAAACTACATGATTAAAGTGGAAATTTAAAGATTGAAGTTTACATTTTCGAGCTTTTTTCCCCATTGTGTGTTTGTTTTTTTCTTTTCTCTGTACTTCCTGTTGTTGTTTATACCACTATTTAAACCAACAAATAGTATGTTTTTCCTTGCCTCCACTTGGTATTCACTGAAATTCTTCTATTTTCCCCCACGCTTTTGCAATTGTCTTTTCACAGAACGCTGAGCTTAAGGGCTATTTATATTGATTTGCATATTCAAAGAGGCATAATTCTGGGAGGAGATGGGGTGGGACAGCAGGCGTGTGCACGTGCGTTACTTTTCACGCTGACTGGTATTTATGTAACAGAAGAACGTGGAAGTTGGCGTACACACAGATTTATGCATCTGGATTTTTTTGTGTGTACGCGCATTTCCGCTTTTGACCATACGTCATGTTTTAGTGTGAATTCTACACACACCATTATGCATGAGGCCGCAGGTGTCCAAAGACATGGACGTTAGGTGAATTGGCGATCCTAAATCTGACCTAGTGTGTACTTGATGTCTGGGCTTGTGTGCCTTGTGATGGACTGATACCCTGTCCAGGGTTTATTCCCTGCCTTGTGTGCTATGATAGCTACGAAAGGCTCCAAGTCTCCTCAAACTTTTCTGGATTGATCAAAAAAGAAAAAATTGGGTCATTTTACTCAAAGTCTTTCAATCTCTCAGTTTCTGGAATGTACCGAAAGATGTCATCGGAGTTCCAAGATAATGTGATGACAATATCGTCAAGAGACTGAAAGCTTCCAGTTTGAATATCATAACAGAATATTTAAATTTTCACTAGAAATGCCTTCCAAGCATTGAATAATGCTAACACTGTTTGTCCTGCACCTTCTAACTGCAGATTGAGTGTATTCAGATGTCCTATAATAACCAACCTAAACATAAGTTTTACTAGCCGTCACTCATCTTCTAGCTCTGGGTAGTTCAAACCAACCTCTTTTAAAAATGTGCAGAGAAAATCAAAGCACTTGACAAACTGCTCCAAAACCATCTCATGAGGCAGTGGAGTGGCAAACCTTCTCCTGTAGTGATCAAGACCGTTAGTAGGTTAATGACGAGCGACCGATCAAGTTATCACACGACTTTGCTTGTCATATATTGCTGATGTTTTCCTGATAAATTCTGCTGTCTTCCTCTTCCATTCATTTTTTCATTTCAAAGTGACGCCGTACACTTGATGCTCGGTACACTACATTTTCACAACACAGAGTTCATACATCTTGATCTTCTTTCACGACAAAACCAAATTCCTTCATCCACCTGGGTTGAAAAGATCGTCTGTTACACTTGCCTGCCATTTTCCAACATGTTAACACAAGGCCACGTCGATTAGATAGTTTTGTTAATGGCTACTGTTGCAGTTGTTTGTGCAGCTTGGAAGGGAAAAGAAAAAAGTGCTTGAAACAGCCTGCCTGTGGGACATCCTGACTTTATATTAGGAAATCATGCATAACACTTAACTTTGTGCTTTGTTCTGTGGTAACAGTTTGCACATAAGAGGTCTTATTCTATAAACCAAATGTTTAGGTGAGACTTTTAATGATTAACTATTTTGGGACCTTTGGATGTTATTTAATGGCAGTGGGGTATTGCTTGAATGTACGTTTTATCTGAGTGCTCACTGGTTTGAAATGTTCACTGGCCTCTATATGTAAATGAACCTAAGTGATAACAGGAGCTAAGCAGACTTGCTATGGGGAGCCTTGCTGCTCATATGGTGAACCTTCACCATGTGGTGTAAATAAAAAATTTCATTTATAACAATGACTCAAGACTTATTTACTTTTTTAAGTATTTTCTGTAAGCATGCAGAGTATTGTTCTTAAGTGTTGTTTTATTTAGTTACTAATGTAATCTTTTTTTTTTTTTATAATTACTTTAATGACACTACACGCTAGACAATAGTTAACAAAATTTACTAAAGTTATGTTTTAATGAGAAATATCAAATGATTTTACAGATTATTGATCTTCCAGGTGCCCCTGAAAATGACATTGCGTGCCTTAGGTTGCCGACCCCTGGTTTACGTGAACTTTATTTCACCCTAGCTTTATAACGCATTGGTGAGGCCTCATCTGGAGTACTGTGTGCAGTTTTGGTCTCTAGGCTACAAAAAGGACATAGCAGCACTAGAAAAGGTCCAGAGAAGAGCAACTAGGCTGATTCCAGGGCTGCAGGGGTTGAATTATGAGGAAAGATTTATAGAGCTGAGCCTTTACAGTTTAAGCAAAAGAAGATTAAGAGGTGACATTTCAATTCAATTTCAATTCTTTATTGTCATGTGTACAAGTACAAGTACCACGTACAATGAAATGCTTGCTTGCATGTGCCCCTGCAGACAGTGAACATAGTCAAAAAAAAAAAAACACATACAATAAATAAACTAATATAAATAAGTAAATAATTAAAACCAGAATCTAGGAATAAAAAGAGACAGTGGCAGAAGTATATGTGCAGGTAGCAGTGGAGGTGACACAAGGTTACTGATTGTTCATGGGTCTGATTGCAGTTGGGTAGAAACTGTTCCTGAACGTGGAGGTGCACATCCGAATAGGAAGAGGGTGAAAAGTGACAGTGCAGGGTGGCTGGTGTCCTGCCTGATACGGTTCACTTTCCTGAGACAGCGTGTAGTTGTGGATGTCATGGATCACAGGGAGCAGTGTGCCCGTGATCTGCTGTGCTGTATTCACCACACACTGCAGAGCTCTGCAGTCCTGAACTGAGCAGTTGCTGTACCAAGATGTGATGCATCCTGTCAGGATTGATTCCACAGTACACCTGTAGAATCTGCACAGGGTTGTGGGGGACATCCAGGCTTTACTCAGTCTCCTGAGGAAGTAGAGGCGTTGTTGGGCTTTCGTGACTACTGCCGCAGTGTGACTTGACCATTTAAGGTCATCAGTGAGGGTGACTCCGAGGAACCTAATGCTGCTGACCTGCTCCACAGTCTCACCTCCGATCTAGATGGGGCTGCACTCTGTTGCCTGTTTGCGGAAATCCACAATCATCGCCTTAGTTTTGCTAACGTTGAGGGTGAGGCTGTTGTCCTGACACCATTCTGACAGGAGGCCGACCTCGCCCCTGTAGGCCATCTCATCGTCCTCGCTGATCAGACCTATTACAGTGGTATTGTCAGCAAACTTGACGATGGTGTTAGAGCTGTACTTAGCTATGCAATCATGGGCGTAGAGAGGGTAAAACAGGGGGCTTAGCACGCTGCCCTGCGGGGTACCAGTGTTCATGGTGATGATGGAGGAGGTTTTTACACCAATACGCACTTGCTGAGGTCTGCCGGTGAGGAAGTCCAGTACCCAGTTGCACAGTGAAGAGCTAAGCCCCAGATCTAGATGACGGTGTTAAATGCAGAGCTGTAGCCCACAAACAGCAGCCTGGCATAACAGTTCTTGTTCTCCAGATGAGACAGGGTGGTGTGAAGTGTTATGGAGATGGCATCCTCAGTGGACCTGTTGCAATGGTAGGCAAACTGGAGGGGGTCCAGACTGTCAGGGATGATGTCCTTGATGTGTTCTAGCACCAGCCTCTCAAAGCACTTCATGGCTATGGGAGTAAGTGCTACTGGGCGGTAATCATTAGGGCAGTCTACTTTATTTTTCTTTGGGACAGGGATGATGGCTGTATGTTTAAAATAGGTGGGGACAGCTGAAACTCTCAGAGATGTGTTAAAAATATCCGTAAAGACAGCAGCTAGCTGGTGGCAACATGTTTTTAAAACGCGACCTGAGACTCCGTCTGGGCCAGGTGCTTTGCGGATGCTGAGTCAGGAAAAAGTCTTCCTCACGTCATCCTCTAAGAGTCTCAGGCTGGAGTCTTGTGGCGCTGCGGGGGGTTGCACTGGCCTGTCCGTGTTAGCGAGCTCGAAGCGAGCGGAAAACACGTTCAACTCATTCGGGAGTGAAGCGGTGGTAGCTGTAGCCGCGTGTTTCCGGGGTTTGTAGTCAGTGATCAGCTGAATACCCTGCCACATCCGACGAGCGTCTGAAGTGACTTAAGTGTTTAAAATTATGAAGGGAATTAGTCCAGTGCTTAGAGACTGTGACTTTAAAATGAGTTCATCAAGACCACAGGGACACATTTGGAAACTTGTTAAGGGTAAATTTCGCATAAACATTAGGAAGCTTTTCTTTACACACAGAACCAGTGACACTTGGAATAAGTGACCAAGTAGTGTGGTACACAGTAGGATTTTAGTGACTTTCAAAACTCGACTTAATGTTATTTTAGAAGAATTAAGTGGATTGGACTGATGAGCTTTGTTGGGCTGAATGGCCTGTTCTTGTTTGGATTGTTCTAATGTTCTATGAGTCTATATTTTCAAGATATGGCTTAGTAAGCTTTTTTCTTTATATGATATTAAATATGATTTCACATTATGTTTGGCACACTGGAGAAACGGCTCACACCTTTAACCTTCTTGTTTTATTGTTGTCCTAGAAAGATGCTGTTTGAATGTTGTCCTCATGTTGTGTTGCTTTATTTCAGGAGCTTCAGTTATCTTTCAAATCTTAAAGATGTGTAGGGTAGTTTGTCATCTCAGAACGGGCAGAGATTGGGTGTGCCCTGTCATGAACTGCCATCCCATCCTGGATGGCTTTCTGCTTTGAGCCCAGTGCTGCTGAGATGAGCTTCCCCGTCCTGAAAGCCTGTCGTAGAAAAGGTGAGTTCAACAAATAAGGCGAGTAGGACATTGTGGGAGAAAAATTATGTTTACAATGAAAAGAGCACTACTCCCTTACATATTACAAAATTAATTTTAGTCTTATCATTTTAACATGAGTGTAGATATTCATGCTGGAGAGATATCTTCCTTGTTCTATTTTTATTTGTATTTTTTAATAATCAGTGTTTCAGATGAATTAAGGTCACACTATGGTCAATATGTAGGTGGATGCCTGTTGCATTTTATGTAATAAATTGCTTTTTCACTAAGGAAACATAATTAAATTTGAGTGCAGCTGCTGTTTCTTTTAAATTAAATCTTAACAACATAATCCCTTACCAGAACATCGCTATTAATAACTGACTTTGTAGGAGAATAAAGAGAGCAATTTCTTTTAACCTGGCTTTTCTTAGTTTTGAAAGTAATTGCAATCATTGTAAGCCTTAGCATTAAATTCTAATAACACAAGGGGGAATGCAACATGATTATTTCAGTCCTTCATTTCCATTTTGCTTAAAATACCTACAATCCTGGTGTCTTACCTTGTATGTCAATATATAAATTAATTATCTCCAACATACCATAGTTTACCTGTCCATATCCTGATGTGCAAGAAGACTCGAAAGAAACTGAATTGTACACAGGCAGTTTCCATCAATGACTCTGAAATATACAATTTAATAAAGAACGATGTTAAAACATGCTAAACATTTTCTCTTTAATGCGGAATCTGCCACTTGAATGCCCAGATGCAGCATGCTGGATTGAAACGCTTTTACTGTGCACATTCCCCTTATGCTGGTGTGGGTTTTTCTTACCCATCTCAAAGATGTTAGGATAAATGTGGATTCCTAATTAGCCCCCGGTGGGTTGGGGGGTGGGTGTGGGCAGACCCTGCATTGGAAAACCAGACTACCTAAAGGAAAACTCCAGAGTCCGCACAGACAGCAACCACATACGAGATGTGACCCACAAGGCATCAGCACTAACCAATATGCCACCATAAAAAAATCCATTACTGTAAAAAAAGGATAAAATCTGAGGTAACAAATCTCTTTAGTATTAGTCACATCAATACCTGCTGCATTATCGTGCCGCCCTTTATATTTCTATGTCCCACATAATTTATTTATTGGAAAGCAGCATCTTACCTCCATTTATTTTATTATCTGCTGTCCTCATTAGCACAATAATTAGGAGCTCAATCCTCGACCCGAGTTTTGGTTTCTGCTGACATACAACCACACATTATAAGCACTATGAGAAATCAAGCAGAAATAAAAACGACAGAAAAAATTAAACTAACAAAATCAGGACATCTTTAATGTCAGCAAAGCACTGCCCCCTTCACCTTTGGGACCTAATTTAAACTGACCAGGGGTCTACTGCGGGTGTTTTTGTGATGGATTTAGTCTATCAAAGACTAAGCTATGGTAATCAGTTGACAGCGGTCTTCTTGTAACAAAGCATATATTCTATTTCTAAATTGTATTCTTCCTGTTCTTTCACAGCTCTATATGTGTAAACATGCACGAAGTAATACAAAAATATTTCAACAATCACATTTTTAGAAATCAATATACACAATAATAATTGTAAAAATAATAATCTGGCTTTAACACAGGGAATAAAAAGTGTTGGTAAAATAATAGAAACAGCCATAGTGAAAGAAGAAAAATATTTCTTATTGTGCTTAGTTAACCATAAGCAACATTTTGGGGTCATGGTCTGCCATCATTTGTATTGCTTATCTGTGAAATGCTTGAATACAACTGAATCAGACACAGTGTTCACCATTTTGAATCATTCACTAAAAGCAATACAATTATGCAACACAGACCTGAGCACATTTCTTATTAATCCATCCGTTTTTGGACACACAGGCAGCTAATGTCTGTCATTGCAGCATTAGGCACAATGTAGAAACCATCTCTAGAAGGGAGTACCAATCTATTGTAAAGCACACTGCCCCACACTATGCCAATTTAGAAACAAAACTCTGTCTGGATCTCCAATGGACCAACTCCTGATCTGTGCTGCACTAAATTGTCTGCTGCCCCGATGCCTCCTTTATTAAACTCTGCATGATTTTGTGCATGAAAATATGCTGTAACTACAAGGGGGCACCACTGAACCCCAAAACACAGATACAAAAATGCCCAAGCACAAATCAGATTCAAATAAAAGATATTGATTCAACTGCATCACCTTCTTTATGCAATGACAGGCCACAATACACAAATATAAATCCCGACTCTGACTCAAATAATTCAGGTTGCAGGCTTTCTTTAAATCCGACCTGGGAAATGCTTCTGGTGTCATGCCCAAGTTGTCCGGAGCACTTCCTTGTTGTATGGCAACCAGGCAGTCCGCCCCCCGCAGTGCCCTTTGGCAGCACCTAAAGACCCCAGCAGGTATTCCTAACTAGTCGGCTAGTTTCTTGAGAAGTGACAATATTTAGCTGATATAAACTGACAAAAAAAAACAAAAAAGTTCTTCAGTGCAAATATGTAGCATTAACCCTCTTAAAAGGGAAATAAAATACAGTCTGTACATTATGTTCATCACTTCTGAGGTTTAATATGCTTGTGACATCAAGCGTCAGTGATTTGAATTTATTATGCATGTGAGTCATCATTTATGTGATTTCTGTACTTGATTGAG
Organism: Erpetoichthys calabaricus; assembly: GCF_900747795.2. Lineage (NCBI taxonomy): Eukaryota > Metazoa > Chordata > Cladistia > Polypteriformes > Polypteridae > Erpetoichthys > Erpetoichthys calabaricus. The sequence goes on from NC_041402.2 coordinate 23,293,951, forward strand.
GGTGTCGTTATTTCCCAGTTTCTCGGAAATGTTGCATACACCTGGATGAGAGTTGTCATAAATATATGCAATGTTACATTGTCAACTTTTCTTTTATAAACATGCTTTACTGTATAAATGGTGAGTTGCGTAGAAACGTACAGTTTTATAAATCTGATTGTTTTTTGCCATACGTATTTTCCATTTTTTTTAGTGTGTATATATTTTCACACTTGAATCTGTGCAAAGTTTTATAAATGAGACACTTTGGAGATGGATTAAAATTTGAGGATCAAAGAAGGTTCAATGGAAAATTAAAGCAAAGATTTCCAGAAGCTATGAGCCACTAAACTCATTATTTGGGAAGAGTACTTTGATTGTGGTGGTTGGAATTTGAAGAGTCCAATCACAGTTGCTGCACTTTTACTCGCATTAACACTGGAATTACCAAAGCCAACAAAAAAACTCGTAATTCCGGCCCACCTTAAATCTGTTCGCACCTCTACGTCAGCGTCTTTTGTTTTGTAAATGTGTTGATCAGCAACAGCAGAAAGCAGCCTGCTATACCATCCTCCCACCGCCACAAAAACGGCAAAAAGCGCTCCCAACTCAAGCCTTGTTTATCTGGGAGTGAGTTACCGGGAGCTGTATAGTGCAAATAATATATCGTTATTTGGAACACATGCTTTTCATGTGTGTTCTGTGTCTACAAAGATCTATGTAGATGTAGCATGTCAGAAATGTTGAACACATACCTAAAACACAAACTTTTTTCATGTTTTAGTACTAACGACAAAATTGTGACATGAAGTATATAATGTGTGAAGACTGAAGTCCAAATATCAAATAAGCACTTTCAATAAAGGTACAAATATAAAAAAACATGTGCACTTTTATTCAAGAATATAACCAAAGAAAAAGACATCGGGTTAGTGTACTTCGTTGACACGACTGCTTTGATAGTACATTCGGTAAGAACTGCTAACTCATAATCAACAGGTTGCGGGTTCAAGCCTTCCCGCTCCCCAAAATGCTTGCCCATGTCAATCAAACACAGGAAGCTCTGCAGTCTACTTGTGATTTTACGCTGTAGGAAGATAAGTAAATAAATCAATGTAAATAATATTCGATCTGGCTTTTATATAAGTAACATACTGTATAAATGTTTTTTTATATAAAGACCATCAAAAAACATAATCACAAACTGGGATCTGCACGATACCTTGACGAGCTCTGCTGTTTCGTTGAAGGACAGGTGTGTGGCAAACTGACTGGCAGGATGATGCCAGACCTCTTGCTGCATCCAAACGATGCCATCTTTTGCCTTTATGCCTGGTGCAGCTGCATTGTTCTTATGTGTGACTGGACATTTCTTGAGGGGAGGGCTTCTGTTCTCTTTCTCCGATGTAGAGCGCTCATTCTCATCTGAGTTCACCTCTATTATAGCACGTATTTATTTGAAAAATTACAGTGTCAGATCAGGGCAAGCATGAGAGAATAAAACTGAATAAGAAAAAAACATACATTTACACCGGCTGTTACAGACTCAAATCAAATATATATTTTTATTGTATAATAGTAACAATAAGAGCAGCTCACTTCTCAAAAGGTTTATTTTGTGATGCAGCAAGGTTCGAACCTATGACCTCTTGATTATGAGTCAGTAGTTCTTACAGCTGTACTACCAAAGCAGTCATAACAACATAACAATTTCTTTTTCTTCGGTTATAGTCGTGAATAAAAGCGCACTTGTTTTTTTATATTTGTACCTTTTGTGAAATTGCTTATTTGATATTTGGACTTCAGTCTTGACACATTATACACTTCATGTCACAATTTTCTTGTTAGTACTACAAAATGAAAAAAGTTTGTGCTTTAGGTATGTGTTTAACATTTCTGTCATTCTACACTTATATAGATCTTTGTCGACACATAACACACATGAAATGCATGTGTTCCAAATGACAATATATTATTTACCCTATACAGCTCCCGGTACCTCACTCCCAGATAAACAAGGTTTGAGCTGGGAGCACTTTTTTGGCATTTCTGTGACGGTGGGAGGATGGGATAGCAAGCTGCTTGCTGTTTGTACTTATCGACACATTTACGACAAACAAAAGACGGTGACGGAGAGATGCGAACGGATTTAAGGTGGGCTGGGATTGCAAGTTTTTTCGTAGGCTTTGGTAATTCTAGTGTTAAGAGGTGCAGTTGGAGTAAGGATCCTTATAAGGGAGCAGCTGGCAAAAGACAAGACCCTCCCCTACAATAGGACCTAAAAATGGATCCAAGTGATGAGAATGTTTGCTAAATCTGAAAATGACAAACCGCCAGCATAACCATGGTGTGTGTGTGTGAATAATTGTGTCCCTAATAGAATGGAGACCTCCCCAGGGTTGATTCCCAACTTGCTGTCACTGGCTCCCCATGATCGTGAATTGGAAAATCAGATTAAAAAAAAAAAGAGGAATTGGTGGATGAAAATGGAAATGCCTTCTGGTTTTAATTTTAATTGTGTGGTGGATCTTATAGGATTTACCACTGCCAATATTGTGCCACAGCAATTGAACTCCATTCAAAGAGATTGTTTGTTGACCAAGTCTGCCTTGGGTACCTTTCTTCCCATTTTTTGACCTAAACAGTTTTATTCAGTTATATTAATTACATTTTCATTCTAATATTTTGCACCAGTAGAATCAGCTTCTTCAAGAACCTCTTCCGGATTTAAAAGGATTTCTAAGAAATACTGAATATGCAGTTTCTGTTTTATTTTATTTTTTTGCCATGCGTTTAAACCACACAATTTTAATATTTTCCTCCAAGTATGTACTTACTTAAAACACAGAGACACACTCAGGTAATGTATCATAAAAGCCAGACAGTATATTGATCTTTACTATCATATTTTGCTTGTTTTACTGATTTTAATAGCAGTTGGTTTAATGTGTGTTATAAAAGACAAAGAAGACTTTTGTGGTTCAGTATGCTGACATGCCAGTTTTGCATGTACTACTGCTGTGACCTCAGGCCTCATTTTACACCTGCGCTGTAGGAACAGATGTAAAGATGCTAAGATTATTTCCTCATGCAGAATCACTGGCTTGTACCATACCACACCATTTTCAAAGACTGCTTAATCCTGAGCAAGGGTCACAGGGGGCTGGAGCCTATCCCAACAAGCATAGGGGGCAAGGTAGGAACAATCCCCTTTACAGGGCGCCAGACCAGCGCATGGGGAATACACTCACACACACTAGGGCCAATCCAACTAACCTGCATGCCTTTGGACCGTGGGAGAAAACTGGAGCCCCTGGAGAAAACCCACACAGATTCGAGGAGAACATGGAGACTCCATATAGGGACACAAACATTGGTATCCTAACTGCAAGGCAACATCTCTACCACCATGCCACCTTTGATAGCTTATAAAAAATGAAGTTGATATACTCTGAGTTGTCAGGGCACCATTTATCTTCATACCAATTCTACATTTAGCGTACCATACACACGATGTGATAGTATTGTGTGGTATAAATCAGGTAGAACAGCAACTTTGGCATCAATTAGAGTTCAATTCAGTGCTGGAGCGGGTAGCCTTTACTACAAATGACATAACACTTGTATTATTTTCTTTGGATTTTTCTGTTTTCTTTTTAATTTTTTGCTTCTGGTTTCTGTCTTTGGAGTGTGTCATATAAGACAGAAGTGGGATGGCATTCCTGCTCTGGTAAGGAACCATCTTTCCCTTGGTAATGGAAGGGTGGAAGGGAGCCTCCACCCAGGCACATGTGCTAGTTCAGTACAGCAGGTGGCAGTAGCTCTCTGGGAGGTCTCTCATACACAGTATACACCTGCAGGGTTGCATGGGAATTGGAATTCTAATCAGCAGCCCTGCTGGGTCTCATGGGAGCTACCAGGGGGAGCAGTGGGGAGAAGGTTTCCTCATTTTAGGGAGATTCTGCCTGACCTGAAAGTGCTGCCTGGATTCAATGTGGTAGCACCAGAAGAGCACATGAGTCTGATATAAAGGAAGCCATATGTCCTCACTTGAGGAGTCAGAGTCAGGTGGAAGAGGACGAAGCTCACTGAGAAGGAGTGGAGGAAAAGAGAGAGACAGACAGAAGTTAGGAGACTTGTGCAACTTTTAGAGAAGCCTGTGAGATGTATTTATGCACAATAAATCATTTTTTGAACCCAAGACTTGTGTAGCTGTGGCTGTGTTTGGGATGCTGCAATGCCCCCTACTGGTTACTATCCAATCAGTGATTTGGAATTGTTTTGCATTACATTGACTTTGTTAGGCATACCATTTTTGCCCATTTTCTACCTTCTTTCTTGGTTTTTGTTTATGACAATTCTTTATTTATACAGATTCTTTAAGGCCTTGTCTTTTAAGCCAGACCTTTTTACAGTGGCCTTTCCCTTGACAAAGAAACCAAAGATATCTAAAATCCAAAATATTCTGATCCCAGGCATTTCTGATTACAGAAACTGAATCTGTTTTTGGTGGTAAACTTAACTCTTGCTCAAAGAAGGGGTATACCCCAAGGGACTGGTCAAAGGGCTAACAGAAGTGAGACTGATTCCACCAGATTTAAAGTGCTGGGCTTCATGGATTGATTGACTAGAAGCTCAATTGATTGATAGAGGGCTCTTGAACCTTGGTTAAATAAGGAGCGTTTAATAAATGAGCAAACAGTTATATTGATCAACTGTTACTTAAGTTGATCTTTTGGGAATTTCCTTTACAAATTGCAGGTAGTTTACTAAGAAACAGACTGCAGACAAACTCAGGTGACATAACAATATGTTTAAAAATACAGTAACCAAAGTTAGAAATGTCAAACTGTTCAAAAAATAGGAAAATCTTACTGCTGAAAGGTCGATCTTTGATGTGACATGAGACTTAAGAGATTCTCATTTATGTTTCATTTAAGAATCAACTTCATCACAGATGTTCCTTCTAAAGTAAATAGCTTTAGAGAAAAAGGAGACACGAGATACAACTGCGGTAAAAGGAGTCAATATGGAGAATTTGGTTTGAAAAGCATGGTATATATTTTGTCAGATCTCTTTATAGTCTTGTTTTAATCTATTTCAATACTTTTTATTTTTTTGCATGTTAATGGACTGATGCCTTCATCCAAGTGGACATAACATTTCAGATATGATTGGAGCACAGGCAGATGATGTTACTTTCTCATAGTTACAGGTGTGAGAAGTGGGATTAGAACACAGGGTTTGAAGTCCAAACTCTTAACCACCATGCCACACTGCCTGTCTTGCCCGCTAGAATGACAATGATCTAATTGGAGCACAGCAATATAAATTAGAGGAGCTAACAGTATTAGTCAGAAACAAGAGCTACAGTTTTGTGATCACAGTAAACTGTTTTATTACCACCAACAATTGTCCATACATTTCAACATATATTACTTAGCACACAATGCAAATACTTTCAATTTTTATTTTTTTATATGAGGATCAGTTTATTAATAAACAAAATCAAAACAACACATAAAAACACAATTTCACATTAAATTACAAGAAAAAAGTTGAGAAAGGATAGTGTATTAACCCTTTTGGCCCTGAAATCCTATTACTAGTACATAAATATGCAGCCATTTTTGTAAAGCACAGGTACATTTGCAGCCATTGGAACCGGGCGTGCTACTATTAGTACAGACTGGAGAGACTGGCATACAGTCCGCGAAAACGCAGAAGTGAAAATGGATGCTTCCGGACTGTGCACACCACTTTTAATTTTATTTCCTCAAGAAGATTGAAGAACTTGGAAGCTATTGTATAGTAATAATCACAAATTTTTTTTTGTTTTTTTCATTTTTAAGCTTCCTAGACACCCCAAAGGTAGAATATCTCACAAAATAATTTTTCCCATAAAAACAGGAAATCCAGGAACGAAAGGGTTAATCCCACAATTATATACAAAAAGTGCAATATCAAAAGACAATTCAACATATGGAAGCAAGGTTCATATAAATAATTAATGTAATATTAATAAAAAGAGCAAATTCTGAGTTTGAGTTTAAGTTATCCAAAAGAATAAATGAAACATTTAAAAGTGGCGAAAATTCACAAAGAAAGGTCTGGTAACTCCAAGTCCATCTGGTGAATTGAACCATTCAGTTATTAGGCTGCATGGAAATCACAAATCACCAAAGTGGTATTCAGGTTGGCTGGCACGGTGGCACTGTGGGTAGCGCTGCTGCCTCGCAGTTAGGAGACCCGGGTTCGCTTCCCGGGTCCTCCCTGCGTGGAGTTTGCATGTTCTCCCCGTGTCTGCGTGGGTTTCCTCCGGGCGATCCGGTTTCCTCCCACAGTCCAAAGACATGCTGGTTAGGTGGATTGGCGATTCTAAATTGGCCCTAGTGTGTGCTTGGTGTGTGAGTGTGTTTGTGTGTGTCCTGCGGTGGGTTGGCACCCTGCCCGGGATTGGTTCCTGCTTTGTGCCCTGTGTTGGTTGGGATTGGCTCCAGTAGAACCCCGTGACCCTGTGTTCGGATTCAGTGGGTTGGAAAATGGATGGATGGATGGATGTCCTAAATATGCAATGAAATGACTTTTAATAACTGGGGTTTCCTTTAAGATTTATTATGGAACAGGGAGTAGATGCTGAAGTAAACACTATAGTTCAGAATACTTTCAAAGTGATGTTATTTGAATCTTAAATCTAGATATGATCTAGATAATGTAGATATGATCTTATTTTCCATTTGAACCACCTGTTCTATTCTGAGCTTCATTGGGCAGTTTGTTTCTATTCAAGTCCATGTATTCATTTCCATTTATACCCTTTACATTTGAAGTTGTAGCATACCAATCATTGGTGTCTACACTCCTGTTCTGCAAACCTGTTCTTCTACGATGTAAAATAGTAAAAACCAACACAATCATTGTAAAGATGAATACAGTGCAGCAGCTCCCAACTGCTAATGAAAACAAATTCTTCTTGGTCAGCCAGTTAGCAAACATCCTCTATGCCCCAGCAAGGGGAAGCAAAGGTCAAATTCTTTCAAAGTAAAAAAAATGTCAAGATACTATTTGGAAAATCTGTGCCCATTTTGTGACTTTGCTGAGATCTCTGCTGAAACTCAAGGGGAGACACTTATGTGTGTTTTTGTGGGTATTTTTTCAGAGGAGAAAAATCTGAGAATCATAAGACTAAAGAAAATGTCCATCCATTCATTATCCAACCCACTATATCCTAACTACAGGGTCACGGGGGTCTACTGGAGCCAATCCCAGCCAACACAGGCCGCAAGGCATGAAACAAACCCCGGGCTGCCTAAAGAAAATGTCTCCGTATTATTTCTTTCTGATCTCACTATTGTCTAGGTGAAGCCAAAAATATATTAAGGTGGTCTCTTTTTCTGATTTTTCATTCCTATGAGAATAAATAATTGTATGAAATAGTTTAAAACATTTTGCTGAAAAATGGGAAGCTCAACTGTAAATGAACACAACAGAAAAAACTCTTAACTAGATTGATCTACCAGCAGTCCATTGTTCTGCATTATCATATCTGAAATAAAGCACCCTATAATAAATGAAGAGGCAAGGCTTGTGTGAATCAGTCTATGTAAACTAGGGTTTAGGTGAGGTTTTTAAAATCGAATTCTAACAGTATTTCCATGTGAAAATGATATAAATGATTAATGCAGAACAGGAAAATATGAAGAAGTCAATAATTATAAGCAGCTTGACCAAGAAACGGTTGCAAAATAACTCTTTTGATGTATTCAGTAAGGCTTAATTTGAAAAAGATATTGAATTTTGAACCAAGTGGAGCCATCAGGAACTGAAATCTAACACATCGGTAATGTGTGTAAAGCCTGAAAGCTGGCATAAATAGGAAATCAGCCCATCACAACGTGAAAAATCTCATCCATTCTCATGGAGCTTCAGACCAAAAAGAAACAACCAGAAATCAGCAGGCAGAGAGTCTCCGAAGCAATCAATTTGACCAAATAAAGAGAAGGAGATAACAAGTTCCGTCTGAAAAATATATTAAAGGACGATTTTTGTGTAATAGAATGAAAATACTAAAGAAATCTCACTGCCTGATTGATGTAATAGGTATGCTTAACTGCTTGAAGTACAACTGGAAGCTTTGAGTATAATGAAAAACACATCAAAACCAAACTAATTTTAATTTTGTACAAATTCCCTGTACATAGAGCTGGATGTTCTCACAATTTTTCTATAACACTAAAATTATTATTATTATTTTACCTATTTAGTGGACACCTTTATCCAAGGCCACTTACAACATTTCTGATATAATTGGTTTCATTTCTTTTGTTTTTCCAGTGAAGTGAAGATGAAGATTTCAGGACCTTTTCCTTTCTTCACCACATGACAATAAATTTGGAGTCCCTATTTGATCTCTAACAGTTTTTAAGATCTTTTTGTGTCGTCTTTTGAACCTTTATAAATGAGCTCCGTGGTCCTGATAGAGCTCTCCTCTACAACATAGTATAGGTTTATAGGGACATTCAACATATATTATACAGTATATATATATATATATATATATATATATATATATATATATATATATATACTGTATATATATAGGGTGGTCCAGATCTAACTATGCAACTTTTAATGCAATGCAATAATTGCATAATTAGATCTGGACCACCCTGGGGTGTATATATATTTTTATATATATATATATATATATATATATATATATATATATTTATATATATATATATATATATATATATATATATATATATATATATATCTTTTTTAAGTCTGAATTGAAATCTGATTATTAGGTGGTTGTCTACCAGGTAATGCTTGTGGTTGGTCAGCCAGTCAGCATACATTTGCCACGTCTTCTTAGTTGTGAGAGGCAGATCATTGATATGTTATACAATATCTGCAAAATAATACAAAAAGTACACAACAAGTGTTTCATCCTTATGGCGGTTCATCAAGTGTATGCACTTTTGTATCCCCTTACGGGGCTCGAAACTCGGATGTCACCGCCTGAGGCAAAGACCCTGACGCAACACCACAGTGGTTGGTTTTCTTATTTGGCAGGGTGAAGATCAGAGTATAAGGGTGAAACACGTGTACTCTTTGTATTATTTGGCAGATATTGTATCACATATCTATGATCTGCTTCTTGCAACTGAGAGGACGTGGCAGATGTTTACCGACTGACTGACCAACCATAAGTGTTACCTGGTACACTGAAAAAAGTATAACATTGATGTTGTTCATTCAATGTAAATTTTCTCTTTCAAGCAACTTAAGATTAGTCATTTAGCGTTGTAGCTTAAAATATTTGGTTTCAGATCTCAATCAAAGTAAAAAAATTTGTTTATACCAAAGTAAGTTATGGTGGAGGGAATAAACGTAAAAATCCTATTTCAGTTATCTTAATATTTTAGGTTGTTCATGTGCTGTGTTTGAGGGGCTGTTTGTATATTCTTTCGGTCGAACTTTCTAGTGTGATGGCTTTCCAACTGCCAAAAAAGAAGAACAACTTAAAAAATAGATTTACTTCAGTATAAAACAAGTGAACTGCACCCAATCACTCTAAATGATTTGCCTCAACTTAAATATTGTGGGATCAATAAGCTAAAAAGAATTATATTGGTTCAGATTGAAAATATTAAGTGTGAATCATCACCTTATTTTTTTCAGTGTAGGTAACCACCTAATAATCTATAATTGCGATTCAGACTTAAAAAAGAATGTAATGCTTCGATCTTCAGCCTGCCATTTAACCAAACCAGCCGCCGTGGCACAGCGTCAGAGGCTTTTCCTCAGGCGCTGACCTCAAAGGTTCAATCCCCATAAAGGAATCCAAAAGTGCATACAACTGACTATACCAATAGGAGCAAAACATGTGTCATGTTCTGTTTGTATTATTTGGCCGATATTGTATCACATATACAGGCCCCCGTCTGTGATCTGGCATTGCCTCTGGATGGATAGAATGACAGAGACTCTGGGCCTCTGATCCAGCAAACTATCAATGGACAGAACAACAGAGATATGTTGGTCTTGTGCTTCTGATGCACCTCATAGGCCCAAAGAAACGTCATAGTGAAGGAGCTGAGTCTCTTCTCATCTTCAGCAATTGTGCCCTTTGACCAGCTCTACCAACTCAGCCTTACACTTTAGCTCCTGAGTTAGCTCAGAAGTCTTTTTTGCATGTAGATGTCACTAGTTTCTAGTTTTTACTGGTTCTGATCTGATTTTTATATGAGTAGTGCACTAGAAAGCTTTTTCTAAAGATCAATTACTGTTTAACAAGATCTTATTTTTCTCAGATTAGAAAAGGATTTTCTTAGTACACACTTTATCATTTTATGAAAAGCGCTATATAAATAAAATGTATTATTATTATTACTATTATGTAAAATAGGAAAGTGTGCCACACCACCCTCATGTCAGGAGACAGAACAAACTCTGAAAATATATGATTAATAATCAGAGTGCATAATATGCAAATAATAAAACATGGGCATTGTGCAAAAAGACAGCATCTTAATGATAAATAAAATATTTTTTAAATATTTTAAATATTTTTAAATATTTTATTTAATTCTTGCCCATATTGTACAAATAGTATAATGGTTGAACTTGTGATTTGAGAGTTATGGTACAGGAAGAATAAAAAGGGAAGTTTGCCTGTCATAAGCCTACTCAGCTAAAACATTACTTCCAAATAAAAAGACTCTCACAGAATACATATAAATGCATCAATGGAGTTTCATATCATGCTGAGTCCAATCCAATCTAAAATGCGCATAAATGAGTCGAGGCATCAAAGAATTTGGATATGTCTATTGTAAGACTCTACTTTAAAGAAATACAATTGCTCATATTAAATAGGCTGCGTGTTTACTTTCAATTGAAATGTAAAACTACATTCATTTCTTTATTGTTGCCACTACCCTTTCATATGATCATGTTTTATTGCATTTGTTCAAACAAGGCAGAAACACTCAATAAGTTGAAAAGACAACAACTTATGTCTTTGCTTTAGTTCTTTTTTCTGTGTTAATGTTTGATTTTGGCTTCAAAAGAAGTAGATTTCTTCAAAGGAGGTTATCCAAGTTGAACTAAATGCGAGTTTTTCCAAATTTATGCGACATAAACAGATACACAGTATATCAAAATCAATAATTAGTTAGATTTACTGCAAATGCATGCAAAATAGCAGAAAAGTCTACTTAAATGTTTTCCTGAGTTTCAGCCTAGGGGATTTGTTTGTTTTTGTTTTTTATTTTCCTTCGTTACTTGTTCTGCTAAATCCATTAATCCATTTCTAAATCTATCACAGCAGCCTTGTCTGAGTCAACTGCAGAGAACACTCACATACACATCCACTCTCAAAACCATTTAACATAAAACACACATCACTGAGAAGTGAAAAGTAAATTGGAGTAACTGAAGGTAACTCATAGAAAGAATTAAATTTTTTGTGGAGACACAGACAGAGATAAGGTACTAAGGTACTAATCAGGGTCTTTGAAGTTGTCAGGCAGCACCACCCGTGTTAAACACAATGCAGGCGAAAAGGATTCTTGATTTAAGCTATCATTACATATTTTTAATACTAAATGGCTTCAGCCTTTCAGACCAAAGTCTAATAGCCAATAAAGTGAACAAATAATTGTTTGTTTTTTTTTTTTACATGTCATTTATGCCTCCTTAATACCCCCTCTAGATTTATTTAGATTTAATGACTGCAACCAAATGCGATCAATGATTCCATATACGGTATTCAGACTCCTTTACTTTTTGCATACTTTGCAGATGTAATTTACCGTATAGACTCACGTATAAGTCTTGAAACCTGAAAAATCGATCATAAAATCAGACCCCGACTTATATGTCCGTTCAAAAATGCAACACTTAATCTTTTTTTTTCTTCTTGCCTCCTCCAATCTCTCATCAGTTTCTCAGATGCATCAAATTTTGTTGTAGCGGCACAGTTACCAATTTCTTTTGCTACTTCAATAACGTTTAATTTAAAACTGTTGAGGCAAAAAATTGTCACCACAAGGCTTTTTACCTGAAATGAAGGCTTTTAGGAGACACAGGATAGGCAAACAGAGTCTATAGTTTTATTGCAATAAAACAACAATAATAATAACATGGACTCAACCCAATACGGCCAAATTAAGCTGAGGCTTGAACAGTTCAGGTCTCAAAACTATTATAGTAAATTCTTATCACTCCAACCTCACTCAGATTAGCTCATTTGCTGTTTTTCTCTGACTCCCCTCTGCACCTGTCCAGCTGATACCTTGAGTTCTCATGGGAACCGTTATTAACTCCTGACTTCCCCTACAGTTGGCCTCCGGTATTTTACTGTCTATTGTGTCACAGGTGTCTGGTCACACTTATAGGTAATCTAACTTAGACACCATTAAAATATCCAACTACGCCACCCAGTTTTATTAAGAGACTGGGAACTCCTGAAATTTACCAATAATAGCACACAGGTTTCTTTAAATTGGGCGGTGAGTAAACACACAATGAAAGACACAACAGTAATTTCAGAAAAAGGCAACAGTAAGTTCTATTGTACAAGACAATATAAGGTACATTAAAAAGATAAACAAACATAACAGAACCTAAACATATCAGGAATTAATTTCCTTTTTTTTTAAAAAGGAAAATACACAGTCCACACTCTAAAAGTCCGTAAAAACAAGAATTGGAGGATACAACCTTTAGTGGTGCAGAGTCCAGTTTGGGCACGGTGTTACCCCAACACTTAATTGTTCATGGATGCACTCTGTTCCCCGGCAGAAGTTGTGTCAAATTCTTGACTCCCTGTCAGCGTCTCTTCGTTGTTCCTTTTTCTTCCACTCTGGGCTCCTTGTGTGGCTGGGACCTAGGCACGCCTCATTCCTCGTCTGTCAGCTTCGCTTGGTCCTCTCATGCGGCTTCCCTCTTTCGCTGGACCCACAACTGGCGTCTCCTTGTGCAGCTGTCTCTTCCTCCCTCCCTGGAAGTAAATGTTGCCGTCCTTGTGCCTCACGTCGTGCCAGCCAGGTACCCTTGTCTGCCTGCGAGCCCCTGTGCCCTGTCCGAGTGTCTTGGCAGCGTTTCCTGTGGACTCTCCCCCTGCCTTCTGCTGGCCAGGCGTTTATATTTACTTCAGCCCCTGCTGTTGTCAGTCCTGGACAAACAGTTTAATCAATGGCACATCTAAATTGCCTGGGTTTAACAATTAATAAAAACACAGGTTAACAAAATGTATGGTTACCAAACATTAATAAGTACAGATATGCTGATTAGGAACCAATATTTCCAAGCCAGGCAAATACAGACATTCTCTAAGGCCAAACTTCAAAGCAGTGACTCCCTTGCAGGACAGCAAATACCATTAATAAGTACAGATATGCTGATTAGAAACCAATATTTCCCAGCCAGGTAAATACAGACATCCTCCTTAATAAGTACAGATATGCTGATTAGAAACCAATGTTTCCAAGCCAGATAAATACAAACATTCTCTAAGGCCAGACTTCAAAGCAGTGACTCCCTTGCAAGACAGCAAATACCATTAATAAGTACAGACCGCCTTTTAACTTCTCACCCCCCAGTCCCAACAATGGGTGCCTAATGGAACCACCCAGTGCACAAAAAAATGTAAAAGTGTCCCCCTCTGACATATTGTCTGTCTTTAGTTTCTGTTTTGCTTATTATGATTGGCCTAGGCTGATCAGATGTTCCCTTCTTCCATTTTTGGGCATTCTTTTATCATTTCCTTTCCCTTGGCCTTCAAGCTATTTTTATTTAGTGGCTGAAGCTAAGCTTTAATTAAAAAGAAATATAGCATGCACCTTTATTTAATTCTTTGCGTGGCAGGCCTGACTTGTATTATTTTCTGCATATAAGGTTAATGCTTATATACTTTTCTATATTTATTTATACTAGTACATGAATATACTCATTTTATTTTTCATGCATTACATCATCTTGACCTTGTTAGTAGCAATGCCTTTTGCTGTTTCTGCTGATTCACTATTCCAGCTGGCTTCTCACGTGCCTACCAGGACCATTTTCTATATTATGTCATTGGTATTGTTCCTCAGCTTCCTAACCTTTGAACACAGGTGTCCATATTACCCCTTCTTCTGTCCTCGATAGTTTCTGTGCGTCATTCTCTTTCTATTCTGTCCTTCCTTTCCCAAATTGGTAATTCTGCTTCAAGCTTAAAAATAATGCAATATGGCTAATGTTTTTTATTTAACTATTTGCTTGACATATCTTATTTGCTTGACATTCTAATTTATGCTAAATCTAATGCTTCAGAAGCTGTTAATGACTTTTATGGATATTTATGCTAATATGCTATTTTTGCTAATATATACATTTTTATCTTCCATAAAACCAGCTTCATATTTTTTCTGATCACATGCTCCATCGTAGATAAGGGATGCTCTTACAATAAAAGTGCATGAGGGTGTGAGATACAAAAAACACAAAACAGTGAAAACATCGCTTCGGAATAGTTTGGGTATTACTGTGTGGTCCCATAGGCACAATAGAGAGAGAGAGAGAGAGAGAGAGAGAGAGGTTAGGAGCACACGCTGATACAGTGCATTGCCGCACCCACAAAGAAAAAAAAGGCCGTGTGCTTCGTGGTTACTCTCTCAGGTGGGCATTAGCATATCATATCTCTTGGACCAATAGCATGAGTTTACCGCATTCGACTTATATGACCGACATTATAAAATATGGGAAATTATACGGTAAAATCAAGCCCCGACTTATCCATGGGAGAACTTAAACATTTTTGCCTGTCAGTCTACACTCAATAATCCATAATGCGAAAGTAAAAACATGTTTTCAGAAAGATTTGCAAATGTATTAAAAATGAAAAACTGAAATCTCTCATTTATATAAGTATTCAGACCTTTAATTCAGTACTTCGTAGAAGCCCATTTGGCACCAATTACAGCTTTGAGTCGTTGAGTCCCTACAAGCTTTGCAACCCTAGACTTGGGCATTTTATGCTATTCTTTCTGGACCATTAGATTGAATGGGAAGCATCTGTAAGCTGCCATCTCCACAGATGATCAATGATGTTTAAGTCTGTGCTTTGGCTAGGCCACTCAAGGACAAGTCAATATTGTCTTGGCTGTATGTTTCAGATCATTGTCATGGTGAAAGGTGAACCATCACCCCAGTGTGAAGGTGTGTGCACTCTGAAGCAGGTTTTCTTCAAAGACCTCTCTGTATTTGGTTGCATTTATCCTTCCCTCAATTCTGACCAATCTCCCTGTCCATACCACAGACAAGCACCCCACCCTGTCACCACCATGCTGCACCATCGGGATGATATTTGGTAGGTGATGAGCGAGGCCTGGTCTTCACCAGACATTGTGCTTGCAGTTTTGCCCATTTTTTGTCCATGCCCTTTTCATTTGTGTTATTATTTGTTAGAATTGGGAATAAACAATGATGGGTGCCAATTATTTTGGTCAGTTTCAAGTTATTTCAGAGACAATTATGGGTTCTTCTTTTTTCGTCGAGGGGTACCAACAAATTTGTTCATGTCTGTACATTTGTGACTTCTGCTCTCCTTATACATTTAAACAGTCCATAGATAAACTGCTGATCCTCTTGTGTTTATTCCACAGCACTATCAAGTGAAGCCCTTTATTACCCATTGTCTTTCTGATTAGAGAGTCATGTATGCTGACCTTTTGCTCAGGCAAGAGAAGCGTACTAGTCTTGAATTTCCTGGGTTCTCTTGTGACTTCCTAGATGATTTTATGCTGTACCCTTGGAGTAATTTTGGAAGAGACCAGCAATTTTAGAAGGTTCACTACTGTTTCAGAAATTTTTCTTTTGGATATTATGGATCTTGGTTTGGTTTTACAGCTATTTCCAGACTGATAGATATAAATATTTTCTGAATATATAATATATAATTTTTTCCTTTAATCATGGTATTATGTGCTTCTTGAATCTCTGTGCTAGCAAACTGACAGTATGAGTCAAAAATAAATGAGGTTTATGGGGATGACTATAAGCAAGAGTAGCTGTGTTGATTCATAACATTCTAAAAATATTTTCCATTGATTGACTTAACTAGGGGGCAATTACTTTTTCACACACCAGTTGATATTGGATAACTATGTTCTTAAAGAAAAAAATGTTATTGTTTACTCAGGTGCCCTTTTTGTTGTATTTGCACATAATGCAAAAAGCACCTACAGAACATTCCTGTAATTTTGCTGAACTTGAGGTGAAGCGAATTCAGCAGGTTTCATTCATCAATAGTAATAAACAAAATTGTGACAGCAAATGCTTTCTTAAAATGACTAGAAAACTTTAAAATGCTTCAGCTTTCAAACCAGCTGAACAAGTCTCTGAATACAACTAAATGTTACACCATTTTACATGTTTTAATATTAAATTTTGGTTGAGGCCCTGAAAACATTCAGTGTCAGTAACCTGCAATGGCAACAGATCAGGAAGGGGCTTTTCACAATTTTATTTTTCACAGTAAGAGCTATAGTGTAAACCAGTAGTTCCCAACTCTTTCTAAACCCTGCACCCCTTAGAAAATATTTTATTTATGTTTGTATCCCCTATAAAAGTAATATCACATTTGAAGATGAAGAAGTCAAATTTCTCATTGTTGAACTACAAATTGAAACACAAACAGTAGTGTGGGTGAACAAACTGAACTCAAAAAATGGGCTTTTAGGTCAATGCATAAAATGTAAATATAAATTGAGCAATTTACCTTTTTAAATCGGGCGGCACGGTGGCACAGTGGTAGCACTGCTGCCTCGCAGTAAGGAGACCTGGGTTTGCTTCCCAGGTCCACCCTGCGTGGAGTTTGCATGTTCTCCCTGTGTCTGCGTGGGTTTCCTCCGAGTACTCCAGTTTCATCCCACAGTCCAAAGACATGCAGGCTTGGTGCATTGACGGTCCTACACTGTGCTTAGTGTGTGGATGTGTGTGTGTGTCCAGCGGTGGGCTGGCACCCTGCTTGGGATTTGTTTCTGACTTGAGCCCTGTGCTGGCTGGAATTGGCTCCAGCAGACCCCCATGACCCTGTTTTAGGATATAGCGGGTTGGAAAATGACTGACTGACTGACCTTTTTAAATCACAATAATCTTGTAAATGTGTCCTCAGTGAAGCTTAGAGACTCGATTGATGTTCCCAGGTTTGGAATATCTTGTGAAGCATCAAGCGTCATGAGGAAGTGACATAAGGGGCTTGGAGAATTGGAGACTCCCATGAAGCAGTGGGTGCTGGCACACCAGTAAGCAATCAAAAATAGTCAATGAGCTTTGCCCCCACACCCCCCCCCCCGGATAACACCTTCATTGCAGTTCAAAAACAGATGCACTGCATGGTTGCTGCACTACTGCCAGGACCACCAGCAGATGGGCTGAGATTATGCAGAAGGTATTGATCCAATTCAGTGCCACGTTGTACCCCTCCTGAAAAAAATGTCAATAAAACTTGAAATCAGTGACATTTCACTGGGCTTGCACAGAAATCAATACTAGACCTCACTCTTTTCTACATATCATTGCAAAGTGCAAATTCCATTCTCTTAAGAAATGTTAATTACCTTAATGAATGTTTCAACCGCAGGAACAAACCCATGAAAACACACATTTCTGTAGCTCATTCACAGATGACAACTGCGCATTCAATGCTTGATTCTTTTTATATCACAGAACAGGTGCATTAACCAATAAGAGAAAGAGAGAGAGAAGTAGTGAGCATGTGCTGATTAGATGACCTACAAATGATGGCACACTGCAAGACACTAACTGCACCATGAAAATGTCAGAAAATGGACCTTGCTCAATTTTGGCAAATCATGATGCAGCCTTCCTCTTTGTTGAACCCCCTGAAATGCCATCTCACACCAGGCACCCCAGTTTGAGGACCCCTGGTATAAACATTTCATTTTATTTTTAAACCTCTCAGAGGTTATCCAGGAAAATTAAGGAGGATGACCAACTGTACGATATCCTACTCTATGCAGCAGTCCAAAGGCAAATGTCACCTCCCATGCAAAAGAAAACTGGAAACACTCGGCTTGGATAAGTAATTCTTACTATAAACAGTAAACAAAAACAATAATAATAAAAAAAAAAAAACTTTAATTGTTCACGCAGTAATGTTGAAAGGCAGCTTCAAAAGTGATCATGACAATCCCAAGAAAGAAGCTTCATTACAGTATGGCCTCCAAGAGCACAGACAGAAACTCCTCCCTGATCCACAACTCCCTTGCTGATTCCTTATACCATTTTGAATTTTATGAAAAGGTCTTTCACAAGGTGAAAAGGATTTTCTTTGAAACCCACATTATGCTCCTTCCCTCGGGTGATTTTTACTGATGTTATATAATACCCAATGGAATAATGTGTCTAGCTGGTTCAACAAGAATGTCAAAATATCCCCTGAAAGAAAAATAAGATAAATTATTGAAGGAAGTCACATACAGTATATTAAAACAGCTTGTTATTATGCTAATTGTAAGCCTTTAACTATAGAAGTTTCCATCATAGACATTATATACCGACCACGCTAAGCCAATTTCATTTTATTCATGGATATATTAATGTCAATATTATAGCTACAAAATCCCATTCAACTCTATTATTAAAAATATTAAGCTTAAATTTCAATTAATTGTCTACAATTTGAGTGGCATGCTGGTGCCTCACAGATTTAGTGTGCTAGTTGGAATCCTAGCCCAGTTGATATCTGCGCAGTTTGCATGGTTTCTACAGGTCTCCTTTTTTTGCTCTTTCTACTACTTTACATGTACATGTTTATTACATTAACTCTAAAATTGCCACATATAGATGTGTGTGGGGGTTTGTTTCCTGCCTTGCGCCCTGTGTTGGCTGAGATTGGCTACAGCAGACCCCCGTGACCCTGTAGTTAGGATATAGCGGGTTGGATAATGGATGGATGGATAGATGTGTGTGTCAGTGTGCCCCGCTATGGTTTGCTTAATTCCTGAGTTGGATCCTATGCTGCCGAGATAAACCTCCTTTACCTGTAACCATGAATTTGGTAGAGTAAGTTTACAGACTATGTATTGATGCATGTGTATGTGTTTTGGGGAAATGTGAAACCCCATGCCCTTTGCCCAAATTGATTCACCTTGTGACCCAGTGAGAGAAAAAGGGACACAGACACACCACACAATGTTCTGTATGGTGCAGAAAATGAATCTTTATTACAATAGATGCATTGACATGTCCACAAATGATCAAACATGTGCACTCTTCAGACCCAGTCCACAATAGTGACACTTACTACAAAAGTGAATACAAAAGAAAAAATCGGGAGTGGTCTCCCCTAGACTTTCTCGTATACTCAGATATGTAGATGGATATTTGAGGAGTAGACCTCAAGACAATGATTATATTTTTATATTATGTACATTAAAGAACAATCAACAACGAATCAAATCAAATTAATAATACAGTAATCCCTCCTCCATCGCGGGGGTTGCGTTCCAGAGCGACCCGCGAAATAAGAAAATCCGCGAAGTAGAAACCATATGTTTATATGGTTATTTTTATATTGTCATGCTTGGGTCACAGATTTGCGCAGAAACACAGGAGGTTGTAGAGAGACAGGAACGTTATTCAAACACTGCAAACAAACATTTGTCTCTTTTTCAAAAGTTTAAACTGTGCTCCATGACAAGACAGAGATGACAGTTCTGTCTCACAATTAAAAGAATGCAAACATATCTTTCTCTTCAAAGGAGTGCGCGTCAGGAGCACAGACTGTCAGAGAGATAGAGAAAAGCAAACAAATCAATAGGGCCGTTTGGCTTTTAAGTATGCGAAGCACCGCCGGTACAAAGCTGTTGAAGGCGTCAGCTCACACCCCCTCCGTCAGGAGCAGAGAGAGAGAGATAGAGAAAAACAAACAATCAAAAATCAATACGTGCCCTTTGAGCTTTTAAGTATGCGAAGCACCGTGCAGCATGTCGCTTCAGCAAGCAGCTGCACAGAAGGTAGCAACGTGAAGATAATCTTTCAGCATTTTTAGACGAGCGTCCGTATCGTCTAGGTGTGCGAACAGCCCCTTTGCTCACACCCCCTCTGTCAGGATCAGAGAAAGTCAGCGCAAGAGAGAGAGAGAGAAAAGTAAGTTGGGTAGCTTCTCAGCCATCTGCCAATAGCGTCCCTTGTATGAAATCAACTGGGCAAACCGACTGAGGAAGCATGTACCAGAAATTAAAAGACCCATTGTCCTCAGAAATCCGCGAACCAGCAAAAAATCTGTGATATATATTTAAATATGTTTACATATAAAATCCGCGATAGAGTGAAGCCGCGAAAGGCGAAGCCCGATATAGCGAGGGATCACTGTATATTGAATTATAAAAGTAAAGTTGAATAAATCGGACTCTGCAGTTGCATGGATAAAAGGTAAAGTACCACTTCCAGTTAACGGAAATAGCCCAACAGTTGATAGAAATCTACGTTTTGTACCTAAATTTGGTTGACCTAAGTGAAAGGAAACTGAAGTTATCGTGTTTACATAAACACAAACACACAAAGACAGACACACAGACATAATTCCAAAAATTGTATTTTCGGACTCAAGGAGATCTAAAACGTTGAGATTCATGAAAATCTTTGGACGATTACAGTACTTTCCCTATACTTCATATACCAGAAAGTAAAAAATATTTCAAATACTTTGAAAAGATTGATATATTAGAACATTAGAACAATCTAGATGAGAACAGGCCATTCACCCCAATAAGCTTGTCCATCCATTTTATCTTGATTTTTCAAAACAATTTAAAGTTGAGATCTGAAGGTATTTAATGTTCCTGTGTACCACACTACTTCATAATTTTATCCATTTCTCTTTAGTTCTTTTCGTGAAGAAATACATTCTACCATTTGTATGAAATCTGCCCTTAACAAGTTTCCAACTTTTTTAAAATAACTTGGACTTGTATACATCAGAACGTTATATATCCTAACATCTGTGTGTCTGGCAGTTGATAGTGATAGTGTCGAGTCCACTATGATTTTTAAATTCTTCTCATATCTCTCTATGTTAAAATGAGACACTAAAAGCAATCTTCTCACACCTTCTGCATTTGAGATACTGAGTCGGATGTCCTCTTAACCAAGCACTTCATCCTGACTCCAGTGATTAGTTCCTTACCACGTTCCTTAGGGGCACACAGTGGCCCAACCACTAAGTGCTGTTCCTTATTCTTACTTTACAAGTGACTAGTTTCACACCTCCACTTTCTCTGCTTTCACAAAGGCTTAGCCCCATATCACTTCCCTGTTCTCCTGATCTACAAATTCCTTCATGCACTGCTGGTTCCCCTCTTTCTTCTAACTGGAACTAATTGGGTGAATCTCTCCTTCCTGCTCATCCTCCAATTTAATCAGCAAGTCAGATCCCCCATCTGCAAAGCGTAAGAACAGTAAAGACAGCAAATACTGAAGCAGACACTGATTCAAATCAATTGGCCTTCAGTTTCGACTCTTGCTTCTCCTCTGACTAATTGTCCCTCTTACTCTTCCGCAGCCATTAACTCTTTGAGGGCTGAATATTTTTTCCAAAAAACTCAGTTTTCTGAAAAGCACACAAAGCAATGGTTTCACACAAAAATCATAACATCTCTGGTGCAACATGCTGTGGCCACTGTTGGTGCCCGTTTGCTGTTTTTGGCAGTTGTGCAGGGGTAGCTCAATGGCCAGCAGGAATGTACAGCAGGCTGACTGCCTGGCTGTTTTTGTGCAGGCAGTAGGCGGTGGTGGCAGTCATAGTGCAATGCAATCTGGTTTGTACCTCTTGACCGTAAGTGGCGGTCTTCCCAGGCAAATGTTGCCACGATCAACCGGGAAGCAATCAGCTGATACTGGAACCACACAATTTTCTTTTTGATCTCTATCTCCAGATCACTTGCGTCAAGATTGAGTCTGACAAGTCAGAGTCCGATTTAGTGGTAATTCATAAAATTTCATCCACTGAATATTTTTCTTTGCACATTTGCTTTGGTCTCTTGCCAAATGTGATGTCATTTTAGAGGTTGTTTCATCTTCGCTACTCATCCACGTGCAGAGAATCCAGGTCAAATCAACAAAGTTAACGTTCCTTCTAGCAAAAACTGTCAAAGTAAAATGTAACAGTGAGTTTTGTTGCTGTTCACAGCTGATTACCGTCCTCTATCCCTGAATTTCGACAAAAGTCAAAATTTACCCTGATAGACATAATTACTATCTTCCCTGGAGACTACACAACCACCTACAGCTGTTCTAGTTTGCCTTTTTCATGTACAAAATGCTGGTATGCTACCACATGCTCCGGACATCAGTTCACCTCACTGGTACGCAATACTATCATCACAGTCACTTTGTCCATATTTGCACACACATCCCATGGATCCCTTCACACTTCAGTTTGCAGGCAATTAGATAGATAAATAGATAGATAGATAGATAGATAGATACTTTATTAATCCCAAGGGGAAATTCACATACTCCAGCAGCAGCATACTGATACAAAAAACAATATTAAATTAAAGATTGATAACAATGCAGGTAAAAACAGACAATAACTTTGTATAATGTTAACGTTAACCTCCCAGGGTGGAACTGAAGAGTCGCATAGTTTGGGGGAGGAACGATTTCCTCAGTCTGTCAGTGGAGCAGGACAGTGACAGCAGTCTGTTGCTGAAGCTGCTCTTCTGTCTGGAGATGACACTGTTTAGTGGATGCAGTGGATTCTCCATAATTGATAGGAGCCTGCTGAGCGCCCGTCGCTCTGCCACAGATGTCAAGCTGTCCAGCTCCATGCCAACAATAGAGCCTGCCTTCCTCACCAGTTTGTCCAGGCGTGAGGCGTCCTTCTTCTTAATGCTGCCTCTCCAGCACACCGCTGCGTAGAAGAGGGCACTCGCCACAACCGTCTGATAGAACATCTGCAGCATCTTATTGCAGATGTTGAAGGACGCCAGCCTTCTAAGGAAGTATAACCGGCTCTGTCCTTTCTTACACAGAGCATCAGTATTGGCAGTCCAGTCTAATTTATCATCCAGCTGCACTCCCAGATATTTATAGGTCTGCACCATCTGCACCATCTGCACCTCTGATGATCACGGGGTCCATGAGGGGTCTGGGCCTCCTAAAATCCACCACCAGCTCCTTGGTTTTGCTGGTGTTCAAGTGTAGGTGGTTTGAGTCGCACCGTTTAACAAAGTCCTGGATTAGGTCCCTATACTCCTCCTCCTGCCCACTCCTGATGCAGCCCATGATAGCAGTGTTGTCAGTGAACTTTTGCACATGGCAGGACTCCGAGTTGTATTGGAAGTCCGATGTATATAGGCTGAACAGGACCGGAGAAAGTACAGTCCCCTGTGGCGCTCCTGTGTTGCTCACCACAATGTCAGATGTGCAGTTCCCAAGACGCACATACTGAGGTCTGTCTTTAAGATAGTCCACGATCCATGCCACCAGGTATGAATCTACTCCCATCTCTGTCAGCTTGTCCCTAAGGAGCAGAGGTTGGATGGTGTTGAAGGCGCTAGAGAAGTCTAGAAACATAATTCTTACAGCACCACCGCCTCTTTTCAAATTTGGAGAGGGATCGGTGTAGCATATAGATGATGGCATCCTCCACTCCCACCTTCTCCTGATATGCAAACTGCAGAGGGTCGAGGGCGTGTTGAACCTGTGGCCTCAGGTGGTGAAGCAGCAGCCTCTCCATGGTCTTCATCACATGTGATGTCAGAGCAACAGGCCGGAAGTCATTCAGCTCACTAGGACGTGATACCGTTGGGACTTGCCTGATGTCTTCTCCCTGCTGAAACATTCCAGCCAAACATACTCCCATGCCACCATTGGCCCAACTTGCGCTAACCTCCCCCTTACGCTAAGTACTGTAAGTGCATGTTATCATTGCCAATATTCCAAAAATTGACAATACAGGAATGGATTGGCAGCCTGTCTGGAGATGGTACAGAAGAGGAATGTGTGTGTGCATTTTGAGGAACAGAAGTCTAAGTAACACTTTAGAATAGGGGTGTTAAGGGACAAGAGACAATGCTCCTTAAAGAGACAATGATGATCGAGCTTTTCAACACTGAAAGATTTGTTCATAAAGAGTTTGTTTCTGATGAACAAGTACACAGTTATTCAGGGACATTACACTGAACTGCTAAGGTGTCTGCAGGAAAGAATTTGGAAAAAACATCTGGAGAGGTGTTACATGCAGAACTGGATTTTGTACCAATATAATGCACCTGCACACAATGTGTTGCCAGATTAAGAGTATCTGGCCAAAAACATTGCATCTCCCCCATCTCCCACCCTGTGACTTCTTTTTTCTTGAAATTAAAACTGAAAATGTAAGGATAAAGAGTTGCTATCATGGAAAAAATATAGGGAAAAAAATAGACTCAAGACATTGTAACAAAAGATAAGGACAGGAAATACTAACAGGAATGGGAGAAGCGCTGAGTCAAGTGTCTTGTATCTCAGGAAGAGTGAACTGCTGTAAGTTTTATAATGAAGATTAGTTCTTCTTTAACAATTCCTGGAATTTTTGGGTCCCCACTCGTTTATGTTATTTATAAAGCTTTATATTAGTATGGACCGGAATGCTATTAAATACACCATTTTCTTGTTATTTTTGTGGGACCCCCAGCCTTAGTCCACACTAACATGGATACATTTCTAAATATATCTGTGATATATCGGATAACATCCAATCCAAAGTAAAATCCTTACTGAAAAGAATAACATTCTGAAGTAAAAGAGATTCATTTTTATGAACTACATTAAACATGACCCCCACATACTGTATATACAGTTACCTAGAAATGAAAAACCTTTGGTGCATTAGAAGCAAGGCAGTGCCAGACAAAACTCAAGACCACAAAGTTATTTTCATAGACGTTCTTAATAATTTATGCATCATGGTCAATGAATGCTGAGATTTCATTGAATTCTTTTTAGTATTGAGCATACCATAAGGCCAGTTTTACTATTGCAGTTCACTTTGAGGAAATTAACATTTTCAACTCTAATACCTAAAAGCTAAAGTATGACATGAGCAACAACATGCCTTCAACTGCATTAAAGATAATGTCAATATTTGAATCAATGAATAGTCTAGCTATTCAAAATTGGTTTTGGCAGCACATCCCAATAGCTATTGATGTGAACTGTAAAATAAAAGACTACTAGTCAAGCATCAAGCTGATTTTAGAGTTATGTATTGTAGAGGTGTCAGTTAATTTCAAAAAATTACCCAGGGCAGAGGAGAAGAACCTGAAGTATTAGAGGTGTTAGAGGTACCAGATATACTGTACATACTTAACCAATCTAGTAAATCTTCTACATGAAGGAGTACATTTATCTATTTTTTTTACATTATAGGCAACAATTGCATTTGGCTCAATAGCACCCTGTACAGACCACCACTGACATATGTGCTGCTAGACATGCTTACTTATTTTCCCAGTCAAACTGTTGCATAATATGCAGTGGATTCAGAACCCTTCCCTTTCTGCACACCTTGTCGTATTGCAGATTTAATTTCAAATGGATACATTTTCCATTTTTGCCCATCAATCAACACTCAGTAACCCATAATTCTCCTTCTTTTTCTATTTCCGTAGCTATTCACATTTTTAATACTAAAGTAAAAACATGCTTTTATCAAGGTTTGCAAATTTATTAAAAGTCAAAAACTGAACTCTCTCATTTTTATCCATATCCATATTTTATTCATTGTGCTCAGATACATCCAGTTTGCTTTAATTCTCCTTGAGACGTGTCGAGAACTTGATTGAAGTCAATCTGCAGCAAACTCAATTGATCAGACATCATCTAGAAAGACACACAGCCGTATATATATATATAAGGTCCAACAATTCACACAGCATGTCAGGAAGAAAAAAACAAGACACAGACCCCAAGAAACTCTCTGCTGATCTCTGTGATCAAATTGTGATGAGGCAAAATAAGGACCTTGGTATGAAATAATTTCTAAAGCTCTGAGTGATCACAGGAACACAGTGGCTTCAAAAACTGTGAAATGGAAGGAGTTTGGAACTGGGCAAGAAGGGCCTGGGTCAGTAAGGTGACCAAGAAGCCAGAGCTTCAGAAGTCCTTTGCTGAGATGGGAGAAACTGTTGGACGGGAAACCATCTCAGCAGCACACCATCAATCAGATGTTTATGGCAGAGTGGCTAACTCCTGCTGGAATTTGCTCCACTGCAGTTAATGGACTCTGTCAGCCTGAGAAAAAGGATTCTCTGGTCTGATGACACAACAATTGAAGTCTCTGGGCAAAACTCTAAGCACTTCTCATCACCTGCGTAATACCACCCTTACAGTGAAGGATGGTGGGGGCTGCTTCTCAGGAGACGGATGAATGCAGCGAAATAGAGAAGGGTCCTTGAAGAAAAATTGTCCCATAGAGCACATGACCTCAGACTAGGACTACAATGCTGGAGTGGCTTTGGGACAAATTTCTGACTGTCCTTGAGTGGAATTACCACAGAGCATTTGTGGAGAGACCTGAAGACAGCAGTCTACAGACTTGAGAGAATTTGCCAGGAAGAATGGGATAAACACCCTGAATCCAGGTGTGCAAAGCTTGTAGGCTCTTACCCAAGGGGACCCGAAGGTGTAACTGCTGTCAAAGGGGTGTCTACAAAGTACTGAATTAAGGGTCTGAATACTTACATGATATGAATGAGAGGTTCAGTCTTTGATTTTTAACAAATTTCTAATTATGTCTGCAACATGTTTTCACTTTGAGTGTAGTTTGATGGGCAAAAAGGGAAATTAATCAATTTAAAATGAAATCTACAACACAACAAAGTGTGCAGAAAGTGAATACTTTTCATATCCATCGTAGTAGATAGTATCATTACTCAACAATAACCTCTTATAATATAATATAATATAATATAATATAATATAATATAATATAATATAATATAATATAATATAATATAATATAATATAATATAATATAATATAGGGCGGCACGGTAGCGCAGTGGGTAGCGCTGCTGCCTCGCAGTTGGGAGATCTGGGGACCTGGGTTCGATTCCCGGGTCCTCCCTGCGTGGAGTTTGCATGTTCTCCCCGTGTCTGCGTGGGTTTCCTCCGGGTGCTCCGGTTTCCTCCCACAGTCCAAAGACATGCAGGTTAGGTGGATTGGCGATTCTAAATTGGCCCTAGTGTGTGCTTGGTGTGTGGGTGTGTTTGTGTGTGTCCTGCGGTGGGTTGGCACCCTGCCCAGGATTGTTTCCTGCCTTGTGCCCTGTGTTGGCTGGGATTGGCTCCAGCAGACCCCCATGACCCTGTGTTTGGATTCAGCGGGTTGGAAAATGGATGGATAATATAATATAATATAATATAATATAATATAATATAATATAATATAATATAATAGCTGTGTAAGCCCGTGCTGTAAAAAGCCTGGGCTCCTAGAAACTATTGAAATCATCAGAAAAAAAATTGAAATGCAGAGTCTGCGGTTTCGTTTTGCAGACGTACTCGCCTCTCTTGTCTATCAGCGGCTAAGCGAGTTCCTCTCTCCTTGAAAGTTTCGTTTTCCCAATGTACTCGCCTCTCTTGTGTATTAGCAGCTAAGCGAGTTTGTCTTTCGTCAGTCGTTTCGCTTTAGTGATGGAGTCACTTTATTTCAGCTTCATGCTGTAGCCTCACACTTCTTTCTTCTTCCGACTCATTAACTTGGGGCCGTCTTGCCGGCTGTTTGAGTTTCATGCCGTAGCCTTGTACTTCCTGGTCGGACAGACAGACACACACACACACTTCCACGTGTAGACGTTTATATATTAGATTTATATTATCTTGAAGTGGAGATTGGGGGTCACAATGTGACAATGACAGCGTATGAATATGAAAAGCATTGTATAAAACAACATTTTTTTTCTTTTCCCCAAATATATTAACAAAGATAATCAGCAATGTGGCTTTAATTCTAATTGCAGTAATCAGCCAGCAACTTTGAAATTTTCAGGTTACAAATCAGTTACAAGAGAGGAAGATGTGGCAATGGTGACTTGTTACATGTTCATGAGACACAGTAATAACTGAATTGTGTGCATGTGAGAATGAACTTGAACTTACTGCATATATACAGTACTATACCATCTTTTTTAATAATAACATTTTAATAATGTAGAAACAAAAGCACAGTATACTCAGTGCTGCTGGTTAAGCCCACCTTCTCTTACCACGTATCTCACAATTGGTTACAGCCTTGAATGTTGACAATGCTACTTGTATTCAAAGCAGGTAGGCAGAAGTCAGTTTCCATGACTAAAGATTTAAGTGGCTTTGGACATGGCATGATATTGCACAGCAGATGCACTAACATGAGTGTGTAGGTAAAAACAACTCAGTTGGGGTTTTCATGCTCCACAGTGTCAGAGGTGTATCAAGAGTGGGTGACCACTAAAAAAAACACCCATCCAGCAGAGGTCAGAAACAGAATGGAAACCTACATTAGGTGTGCAGAGAAACAAATGGGTTAACGTCAGTGAACAAATTGCAAGTGGTCCATATTGACATGTTAAGGGTATGGATAGACAATGCAGTATGGTAAGTAAATGCCTAAAAACATATTTTACTCAAGGAACTGCTGTTTCACTGGGTTAAGGAAACACATGGTCTGATCTGATGAATTCCAGCACCTTTTGATTTGTGTTAATGGGAGGACTGGCATGGCTCCATCATGCTTGATTTCATTGCAGGGTCATGGTTTTCATGGTGTGTAGTAGCATAAGGTGTATCTATTAAAAGAAAAGAAATGTTTCAGGAAGCCAGATGCCATATTAACATGACTTGCAATCACGGCAGTAGTGTAACCATCTGGCAAAGCTGCTTTTCCATAAGGAAAAAGCTCTTTGCCCAAGCCTTGGATAGTATTCAAATGGTTTTAAGAGTATTAAAGTGAACTTTTTCTTACTCCAGTGACTTTCCCAATTCTTAGATGTCACTCTATAACAGTTCAAGATTATTAATCAAATATACAAACTGCTACTACTGATGGGATTTGATCCTTCCCAATTAACTTTAACATAAAGCTCTATCCCTTGCTGCATCACCCAATGTTTTCATGCTTCAATGCTACAATATTAAACAAATATGACCTGAGACTGAGATACATATTGTGTGATTATATAAAATAACAACAACACAAAAATAAAACATATTGATATTTATAAGAGCAATGAAATAAATAACACCCTAACCAACCACCTACATTTTGTAGTCTGGACACAAGCTAGATTTAGATTCTGTTAAATAGTTTTGAGGTAACTCAAATACGGATCCCGAAGGACACACAAATTATGGCACAGCGGCTTAATCCCACCATGGGATATATGAGGGGGTCCCCAAAAAAAACTGGAAGTAAAAAACAATTGTTTTGATAATTTTTAGTTACTAAAACTTTAGTCTCCTTCTCCACATGAATGAATGCACTTGTCCCAACGGTTTTCCCACTGGTGAAAGCATTGTTGGAACTGCAGAAGAGGAACGTTGTCCAGTGCCTGCAGGGATTTTTATTTGACTTCCTCCACGGTACAAAAATGCTTTCCTTTGAGTTCTTTTTTCATATGCAGGAACAAGAAAAAGTCACACGGAGCAAGATCAGGAGCCTCATGCATAACGCTGTGCATAGAATTCACACTAAAACATGGCATACGGATAAAAGCTGAAATGTTCGTACACACATAAAAATCCAGTTGCATAAATCTGTGCGTTCACCAACATCCATGTTCTTCTGCTCCGTAAATTCTGGTCAGCGTGAAAAGTAACACATGTACATGCGCCTGCTGCCCCACCCCAACTCCTCCCAGAATTATGCCCCTTTGAATATGCAAATCAATATAAATAGCCCTTAAGCTCAGCGTTCTGTGAAAAGACAATGGCAAAAGAATGGGGTGAAATAGAAGAATTTCAGCGAATACCAAGTAGAGGCAAGGAAAAACGTACCATTTGTTAGCTTAAACAGTGGATTAAACAACAAAAGGAAGCTGATTGATTGACTTAGAGTGTCGGAGAAACTCGAAAGCTCAAGTTCACAAAGTCGCACAGGGCCCGAAATAAAAAAGAAGTTGTCACATATCAAATTTGCCATGAAAAGGAGAGTCATAGCCCACTGTCTGAGTGTCATGTGAAAGCTTATTAGGGTACAGAGAAAAGTCAAAAAATAGGCACACAGTGGGAAAAAAGCTTTAATCTTGAAATTTCCACTTTAATCACATAGTTTATTTTGTCATTAAAGTATAACATCATAAACTTCACTTTAAAATCGTTTAATTTACTAGTTTCTCAAATCCTATCGTAACTAAAGTAGCACGTTAAATGCTTTGTTTTGTATTTGTTCTTCTATGTACTCTATGTGTGTGAATCACTACGTGCTTCTTAAACGGGCTTTCTCTTCCTTGGACAGGACACAGAATCATTACATTCATGATATTACGGCTCTCTGAATAATTTAAATACTGAGATGTATACTTGATATAATTTTCAGGATGATAGGAATTAAAGAATGTATTAAACATGGGAACACGGTGGCGCAGTGCTTGTTCCTGCCTCCCGCAAGATGCTTGTTGCGCCATTTGCAACCTTCGATGAAATCATTTATTGCACCAGTACTGACTCTTTCAAACATACTGACCCCCAATTCCTGTCCTTCCGTTTCTTTCTTCAAGTACTCAGTCGCCTCACAATCAGCTCTGTAATAGATGTTAAGCCATCTGTAAACTGAGAACGCGATTCTTCAAAACTTTTAAGGATCATTGTAATATTTTCATAGTACATGTTTAATTATTCTATCCATCTATCCTTCCAGTGTCACGCCAGCCCCAGCAAGAACACAGCGCGAGGCAGGAACAATCCGTGAATGGGGCGCCAGCTCCTTGCTAGCGCTGTGACACCGAGTCCTCACATGTTTAATTATTAACATCCATCCATCCATTATCCAACCTGCTATATCCTAACACAGGGTCATGGGGGTCTGCTGGAGCCAATCCCTGCCAACACAGGGCACAAGGCAGGAACAAATCCTGGGCAGGGCACCAGCCCACTGCAGGGCACACACACACACAAACCCACACACCAAGCACACACTAGGGACAATTTAGGATCGCCAGTGCACCTAACCTGCATGTCTTTGGACTGTGGGAGGAAACCGGAGCACCTGGAGAAAACCCATGCAGACACAGGGAGAACATGCAAACTCCACACAGGGAGGACCTGGGAAGCAAACCCAGGCCTCCTTACTGCGAGGCAGCAGCGCTACCACTGCACCACCGTGCCGCCCTTAATTATTAACAATATACGTAGATTATTTAAATGAAGTTAAAGTTTTATCTGTATAATAAACATATTTTGCTGCATTTCATCTTAAAAATGATATCGTCATCATATGTAAATACGCGCTTTATAAAGTGGCTCAGGTTGTGCAATATTATAACTATAACAAGTTTACAGTGAGGTAATTGTACTTATAAGTACAAACAGTTCTACAAGGAGCACTTGATGGACTGATTGAGTGCGTTTATAGTTCTTGGGATGAAACTGTTTCTAAACCGCAAGGTCTCTACAGGAAAGGCTCTGAAGTGTTTGTCACATGAGAGCAGCTCAAATAGGCAGCATGGCTGAGGCAGCATGTGCTTGATGCTGTATACTGGTAATTCTCTTTCCGATCATCTGCTGCAGAGCTGTGATTCCACACTCAGATACAGTGATATAAATACTCCGAGTGGTGCAGTGAGAGTAATATGGAAAAAGATGATCCGCTGTGGCAACCAGTAATGGGAGCAGCTGACAGAAGAAGAAGAAGAAGAAGAAGGTGCAGTGAGAGTAACAATGCTAAAGCAGTTTTGGTATTTAGAATAGTCTGGCTATTCCCTGGACCATTATATTGTTACAGGTTAACTACAATCAGATGCCTTAAACTAATAAACAATATGAGGTTAATTTCAGTGTATTTGATAAAGCCGCATCAGGGATGTGGATATAAAAAAGAAAGGTAAACCACACTGGAGCAAAAGCACTGCTTTGACACTGGGTGCCGCCAGTTTGCAAAACCGAGTGGAGAACTTGCGTACGATAGGGATGAGCTACCGTGGAAATGTGCGTGTCTTTACACCAAGTTTAGGTTTTATACATCGCGATTTGAGCGTGGAAACAGGAGAACGCAACATTTCTGTGCATATGCACCATTTATACATGAGGCTCCAGGTGAGTATGGAAGGTGGCAAGAACTCCAAGACACACAAGTCAATTCAGAATTCTCTTCAATAGTCTGATGACGCTCTTCATAAAGTGCATTGCAAACTTTTTCAAGATTTTCGCCGTTTATAATTGTGGAAGGCCAGACTGATCTTGATTGGTTTTCAAGTGATATTTACCCTTGTTTGACCACTCGTAGACCTGTGTTTTACTTAAAGCTTCCTCTTTAAAAGCAGTTTCAAGCATCACTACAGTTTCAGCAGCTGTTTTCCCTAAGAGAAAATAACATTTAATGCAGACTTACTGTTCTTATGATCATCCATCACAAAAATCTCAGAACACGTTTAGTAAGCACCAAGAAAAACCGACACGGGATGCCGTACGAACAATACAGAGCAATGCCACTTGGCAGACTGTCACAGAATACTGTAAGTATGCTACACCTAGTGGTGAAATTCGCAATTAAGTCTAGATTGCGTGCCAGGTACAGATTCATGTTATTTTTGGGTACCCCCTTGTATACTTCCAATTGTGTCTGCTACAATGATTGCTCCGAATGAAAGCAGTCCTTCATGGGAAAGGTCTGATAGAGTGAAACTATAGTATATTCATATTGACTTTGACTATTAATCTTAACTGGTTCAATTCAAAGAAAAACCCCTCCATTATGCGTACGTCCTGTTTTTATACCATGTTTCCCTATAAGCACAGGTACAGTTACGGAGGCCTCTTAAAGACATGCTTGCAGTAGACTGTCCTTTTCTTTACTGTTTCACATTCTGTTATTTTAACAGCCTTATCAAAGTAAAGAAAATCTCAACACACAGAATACATCAAGGAAGCCAAAGGAACACAATAATTTCAGGTTCCAACCTGGTTGCCCCTTTTAATATTTATAACATGAAAAAGTAAATAAGTGCTCAGTGGTGCATAAAATAAGATCAAAACATAAGCAGTGCAAAACAGAAAATAAACAAGTGGATTCAATGTTCTCTAAAGTGGTCTTTACTTAAGTGGTAGCTCCATTCTTCACTCTGCTCTCTGTTTGTAGAATGAGAAGAGACCCTTGCCAGGAGTGCCTCAGCTTTATAGTGGAGGGGCTGGAAGGGGCGGAGTTAGTTGTACTCACAGGGCTTCTTCTCAGGAATGTTGGTGAAATAAAATATGGTCCCGTCCGTAACAGTGCCCCCTCGTGTCCTGGAGTGGTAGTGCTTTCCTCCGATGAGCCTGGAAGGCGAGACTCAGACATGCATGTGTGACACTCTGTGATAGCTCCACCTGATTAAC
Organism: Erpetoichthys calabaricus; assembly: GCF_900747795.2. Lineage (NCBI taxonomy): Eukaryota > Metazoa > Chordata > Cladistia > Polypteriformes > Polypteridae > Erpetoichthys > Erpetoichthys calabaricus. The sequence continues at coordinate 23,327,502 of NC_041402.2, forward strand.
AAATTAGCCATTACTCCTCATTTGTAAAGAGTTTCAGCAAAGATTTCAGACTGAAATGAATTAATCTCTACAAGAACACATTAACAGATCTGACTCTAATGAATGTAAAACAGTAAACTGGCCACAAGTTAATATACAGTATATATGGTTATTATAAATAATACACTATTGCATTTTTATTTAAAAAGTGCATCTTCCAATGGACATAAAATCACTTGCATATCATCAGAAATTCAAGGTCAAAGCACTATTTTATATTCAGCTACATTTGTGTGACTGACAGCTATATTGCCTTTTGAATGATACCTTTACTCGCTTCTAAATGACAGCTGCACTGGTACGAAATTAAAAGCAGTTGGAGTACAGGTTGTATTTTTACTCTTTGCATTAAACAAGATTTCAAGTGAGGGAAAAAGTTTTCAGTGTCTAGTTCACTCATCAGACATCTGTTCATTGTCAGTTTGTTTGTAAATTATTATTTTATAAGGTGAAATCAGAATTGTACCTCTCTCAAATCTTTTACTATTACATTGAAATCTATGGCAACTCTTTAAATTCTAGTCAAAACAGACTCTGGGAAAATGCAAGTCATTGTGACCTTGATCAAAGAAATTGTAGTTTGGGTGGAAATGTGCCAAATGAAATTTAACACAACATTCTCAAACCGGCTTATTACATTTCAGGGTTTGCAGGGTTTTCAGAGAGCCAAAGCCTGTCCCAGCTGTAAGGCAGAGAAAAGTCCTGGGCAGAGGGCCCGTCCATCACATGGCCCACTCACATATGTAGTACGTGTGACGGATCACTGTTTCAATTTCCATTCGAGATTCCAGAAATATAAAGGTATCTACACATATTATGAAATTAGCCAAAGTCCACGTCAAAAAACTTTCACTTTCTCTGTTTGTGGGTTGGATGAGGTGACTGTTTTTCAAAAAATAACCCAGACACACTTGCTTATATAAAACAAAATAATACAATGTACTTATAACGTAAAGATAGATGGTATGTGCCCTTGGCCTTAGCGCATTTCATACCCTGGGCATCTTGTAGTTCGTGGCCAATCAATCAGGAGAGACAGTGAGATACACACAGACATCAAATAATATGGAAAAATATTAAAAACTGTTATTCCAATCGGTATTCATAAGCTCATAAGCTCAGTGTTAAATGATAAAAAGCGATGTGCTCAAAAAACAAACATAAAAACAAACTCAATTAAATCACTTTCACCCTCTTTTCACTTGCTCAAGAGTTTGACCAAATCAAACGACAAATTTGCAGATTGCTCAAGGCCTCTACTCCTTAGAGATATTCAGAGGTGACTCGCTCACTGCACTCGTACAGATTCCTGTTTCCACTGCATAAGAAGATTTAGAGGACTCCTTATCAGGTAGTGCCGCTTCTCTCCAACATGGAATATTCAGAAGATTCCTGATGATAGCCACCCTGAACAATATGAAGACAAGAAAACTATCTGATAAGATGACGAGATGACAAAGAGACAAAAAAAAGTAAGAAGACAGATGACACAACCTCATATCAGCTGTGCTGCTTTATGCAATCTCAAGCATGCTGCAGCCTAGCCCCGGCCTACACACCACTTATCACCCACCAGCAGGCGCACCCTTCGCAACTTCTGAGATTTTACGTGCTTCAGCTACCAATTTCCTCCTATAACAGGCAACACAGACTCACAAACATACACCTTCCAAACACAAATGGACCTTCAATTCTTAGCAATTTTGCCCAACGTCACTCAGATAATTCTTCTAAATTTATACTGGTCCTTTCAATCTAACCAGACGTTTCTTCTCTCATAGCAGCAACACCATGCCATGACAACAGCACCTCCGCTCTCCATCTCTGGCAGCCTACAAGACATTTCCTACTTGAACCTTCACTGCTCTACCTCATTTCTACAAGGTACATTCTGAGAAAATATTTATACAAGAAAAGGTAAAAGCTATAAATAATCTCTTCCTCAGGTTATATCTAACTCCCATAATACAGTCTATAACATGTATGTAGTGTGGCGTATGGACTGGGCCCTTGCCCGCCTTTATGCTGGAAAGACCAGGGGAGGGAGCGTATCCAAAGCATTACTTCCCCAGGAGCACTAGGTGGCAGCTCTCCTGGGATGCAGCAGTGCCTCGGATTACCGCAAGGCTCCATGGGTGCAGCCCTGTTGGGTTCCATGGGTGCCGCGAGGAGGTGCTGCAGCTGCTGCTGAGCCCTTGACTGCAGCAATTCCGCCACACCCTGGAGTTTCTAGGTTTGCACTTTGATGGCGACATTGATGTACTCACAGCTAGTCTGCACTTGTTGACCCAAACAGCGCTTTTGTGTGAGTTTGTTTGAAACTGACTGAACTTTCTTACTGAATTTAGAAAGAGAAACTTATAACAGCTAAAAATGAATCCCTCACAAAGACACCAATAACCAGAATACATTAGCTGGCTTTGTCCTAACTACTAAATTACAAACAACAGTTCTCAGAATCAATGTACATGTATGAATTGTTTGGTTGGTGGTAACTCCAGGTGTTGGTCATGCTTTGTTCCAATTCTTTTGGTTTGGCTTTCTCTGACACACATGAATTCTTCTTTCTTTCTTAAGAATCTCCTCTCCTTCTTCACTATGGTTGAACCTATTGGTTACGGGCGGTCCTCCACTTTTCTAAGATGTTTTACACAGTGGTCCTTTTTTGCTAGAATAAAATTTATACCCATTAAGTAGTCCGTGATCAGTGAAGGAATGCTTTGCTTTACTTTGGTCCCTTTTGCTCACACACCTTGCTTTACTTCAGGAAAGTATGGATTCATGGCACCCTCTTTTATTTCCACTACAGATGGTCTTCCAATCTTCTACTCCAGCACCAGGTTGCCCTTTGGAGTAAAACTAATTGTTTTAGCCTGTGTTGCAGCCACACCTTAGGCCAGGGGTGGGCAGATTCAGTCCTGGAGGGCCGCAGTGGCTGCAGGTTTTTGCTCCAACCCAATTGCTTAATAAGAAGCCCTTATTGCTCAAGTAACACTTCAGCTTCACTTTAGTTGTCTCGCTCGTTAAGATTTTGAACCCTTATTGCTTATTTTAGTCTTAAACAGCTGTAGTCTTGGTTTTTAATTGCTCCTAATTAGCAATACCATGCAAATGACAAAAGAGACCAGCATTTCTCCATTTAGCTTGTTACCATTTACACCTGTGTGTATTTATCATGCACTATTTGGTTTAATTAAATACTTGGAAGGAAAGTGAAGAGAAAAAAGTGAAGCACTGAGAACTACTCATCTGTTTTAGACTTCAAATCATTTGGATGATATCCTTAGAAAGGAAAATAAATCTAGGATATGAGAATGACCTGACATGGCAGAGTTAAAGCACTAGCAAGCCATGAAATTAAATAATTGACAAGGATTGGTTTTTAATTAAGCAATTGTGTTGGAACAAAAACCTGCAACCACTGTGGCCCTCCAGGACTGAATCTGCCCACCCCTGCCTTAGGCAACAGGGGTCTTGCTATGGAGCAAAGGCCAGGACCACTGAGAATGTAGAGAACATAGATTTAGTGTTTACAGTGGGTTGTAAAGGAAAGAGTGGACATTTTGCCATTGGCTTCTTGTGTACACATAAGCAAACTTTTGTCCATCAAGCTTGCAGATTGGTGGGTTATGGCTCTTTGTTCACTGACCAAGTATTTAAATAATGCATTGTGGAGATATCTCTGAATGTGGCTTTACCTGTGGTTGATGAGACCCAGAAACTGTATTCCAGTTTAGAATTGTCAATGAGTCTGATGAGCACATCTTTGGGTACATGGGAGGAGAAACAGAGCACCTGGAGAAAACCCTTAATGCAGACATGGAGAGAATGAACATAGGATGGTATATCTGAGAGGGAACAAAATTAACTCAAATTATTGCCACGACAAATTAAATGTATTCCAATTAAATTTAAATTCCCACGTATATACTACAGCATTTTAAAACTGGGTATATTGCATATTTGTTCAGCTCTATAAAGTGAAAAAAGTTAACACAACCAAAACAAAGGACTGTGGATACATGGAACACATTACCTAGCAAGATAATTGAAAGTAACACCTTTGGGATTTTCAGGTCTTGACTCAGCGTTATTTTAGATACATTAGATGAACTGAAATTGATGAGCTACAGCTAGTTTGAACCTTATGGTCCATTTTTAAAAAAACTTTTTAAATGTTTTTACTCTGCAAAAGTGCATGAATAATACATTGCTAAGTTCTTTTTAGCAGACATCACAAAAGACAAACATATCTTTAAACCTAAGAGAAAGCATGGGTAAAGAAATCACTCAATATTCTGAATTATTCATATCCAGTACCTTTATTATTACATACTTGCACATTTTGTGAACCTACTTATTCCAATAAAGCGTTACTGGCAGCATTTTCTGCAAGGCTGGAACTAATCTTGGCTGAGATGTTAGTCTTTCACAGAGTGAACCACACCGGGCAAATTTAGAGTCATCATTTAAAGCGAATGTCACACGACTTCCACTCAGAGGGGATGTCAGTCTTGATGACTCATCAAGAGAGTATGTCAGATTACATAACAAAAAATTGCAGAGTATGTCAAATTAGATGACTCTGTGATGACTACTGAGAACATTTCACACTTCCAAAGTATCGTAAACTCAGCCCTTTTTCTGACAGCAAATAAGGTGTTGCCTGATGGAGCTAGTGCCCATGCAACAGCATTATGGGGATCGTGAGTTCGGCCAGAATCTCTGCCCTTTTTATCCCTTTATTTCTATTCTATTGTGGTACATACAACATGAGACATCAGACAGACAGGCCTCTCTTATTTTTGTGAGGTGCAACAAACCAGCATTCTGTATTCCTTATAACTGCTGTAAGAAAAGCTGAGAGAGGATTAATATAGTGCTAGTGTAAGCCCCATAAAATGAAGCATGAAAATATGAAAAAAAAAAAAGATGACTGTATAGAATGTAGTAAATCAACTTCTTTTAAAAGGGCTGAACAAACCAAAAAAGAAGTCTTTAGAATGTGGGAGAAAAATGGAGTAACCTTAGAAAGCCCACAAACACAAGGCAAAATACAGGGAGATTCACTCAAAAGAGGTCTCGAATACTCTGTAATAACTCTCGCTAGGACGAAGCAATCTGAACGAACTAATGTGCATTGTGCTCCTCAGTATATGGAGCTTCAAACAATCTAGGATGCCCCTGCATCAGAGCGATGAGGTAGGCGCCGGACAGCCATTGCGATATTTAACCTCCATTTGTAACTTCTGGGTGCATACCGCCCGTACCCCTTCACTCAGTCACTCGACTTCTCATCAGGATGGTGGTGTACAGTATTGAGCAGTGCATCTTCATGGTGCGAACCTATTGGGTTACTGATTTGTTTAAGCAATTTCAGAATCAACTAGATGATCATGAATTGACAGAAGGTTACTTCAAGCAAGATGGAGCCATGTGTCACACATAGGCAAGGAGCATGGCAGAAATAGAGTCCTTCTTTGGCAACAGTGTAATTTCAAAGGGTCTTTGGCCACCATGGTCTCCAGCTCTGACACCACCAGACTTCTTCCTTTGGGGTATGCTCAAAGGGAAAGTCTATCGGAACAAGCCTCCCACTGTGGAAGTTTTGAAGGAAAACATCCAACGTGAAATTACTGCTATTCCCCGTATGCTTGCCGATACGTTCAGGCACATGGAAAGTCGAAATGTGTCTGGCAGAAAACTGAAACCACTTCCAGCATCACATGCGTCACATGCAATGCAATCGATTACAAAAACTTCAAGGTATATAGCGTATTTTTTTTGGTTCAGATTACTTCAACCTAACAGGAGTTACAACAGAATAGTCTGGGCCTCTTTCGAATGAATCTCCCTGTACAAACTTCACAAAATACAGTGACTGGTGCAGATTTGAGCCCTGGTAAGGTACAGACAGTCTTGAGAAGGCAGATTCAAGTGCCACTCACACACACTGGGTCAATTTAGTGTCACCAATTAACCTAACAGGCATATCTTTGGTGATATGAAAATGCCCTGCATGTGGCACAGATGGTGTAGCCGTCATAAAGACTGCATTGTCAAGCTTCTGCAAAGCAATAAGGCCACATGTCCTGCCATAAAAGTCCTTTTTTCCATGTACACTACGAAACAACTATTTTTATATGTGGTTATTTTCCACAGGTATCTACAAGGGAGAAACAAAATAGAGAAATAACAGCAGGTGAAGTCACTCGTTTTGTTTTATCAGAAGTGGTCTAATTTAGGGCATCTGGCCTAAAATCATAATCACTACATCAAACATCCTTTAATAGCAATACCTTCTAATGGAACAGAAATGTTCAGTATTTACTGTATGTGAGATCTGTGATGCATATATTTTAATTGTAATTGGCATCTCTTCATAATTGGCTGATCAGGCTTCATTTTTAAGACACATTTTACATGGCCATTAGTGTATCATCCACTACCTACAACACTTAATCTTTCTTAAGAATTACCCACACTAGCAACTATCTTTTGAATACATGGAAAACCCTGAAATTAACCACTTCTTGAATATATAATTGCAATGATTTTTTGGATAACGATCTTAAAGAAGCAGGGAGCAATACAATAATAAACAAATAAATGACAAATGACTCTTAATAATAACCAAGCATTCACATAACTTCACCTGCATTTGCAGCTGCCTTTAATAATTCTTTGCATTTATATAGCGCTTTTCTCACTACTCAAAGCACTCAGCAATTGCAGGTTAAGGGCTGTGCTCAAGGGCCCAACAGAGCAGAGTCTCTATTGGCATTTACGGGATTCGAAATGGCAACCTTCCGATTGCCAGAGCAGATCCCCAGCCTCAGAGCCACTTTTACAGCAGCTCTCTCTCTCTCTCTCTCTCTCTCTCTCTATTTTTTTTTTTTTTGCTGGACAATATTCTTTCCTTTTTTTTTTCAATTATTAACAACTAGACAAAGAGCCCATTTCAACAACGTAAGATGAAACGGGCACGAGTGGAACAGTAATAAGTATAAGCACTACAAACCTGATATAGGTGTATTGAATGAATGCGTATGAATCAGAATGCGTAATTAGGCCTCGAGCTGTAGTTGAAATCGTCTTTCAGGCCTCTAGAGCTTTAATCGAAGTCGCCTTTCTCTTTGAATTTTTGCGGCCGTAAATCCGCCGCCTGCCACGATGTCAGTCTCGTAAGGTTTTTTGGGCAGCTGCGCAGAAGGCGACCGCGCAGAAGGCGACCGCGCATTCGGCTTCGGACGTGAGTGAGTGAGTGAGTGAGTGAGTGAGTGAGTGAGTGAGTGAGTGAGTGAGTGAGTGAGTGAGGAGGCTGGCGAATTATGTATTAAGGTTTATTTAATTACTATGGGGGCAAGCCCCAGTTGCGGCCAGAATATTAGTAAAATCTGTAAATGTACAAAAGAAAAATCATTATTTATAAGGGGTTCGCTCACCAACCCAAAGCCTACGCTACGCGCCAGCCACTTCGCATCTCTGCCGTTAGAATTGTGAAGAGGGGAGCTAAACGCACCCCAAGGAGACACAGTCACTCCTCCATAGCCCCCTCTTAAACATTGATACAATGGGAAACAAATACAGTTTTTTGTTTACCTCCTCTTTGCTCGATTAGCTGCTGCTGCTGCGTGATCTGCATCTCGCGTGGTGCTTCAAACATTAAAAGGCTGTACAGCAGCTGGCCTACTCTTTGTCTTCCGGCCCCGGGCGTGGTTAAATCTCTTGGCACAAAGTCTCGTCCCCGCAGGACTTGAGTTCTTGATATTTTTTAGTTTATAATTTAAAAATGGAATAAGAATCTGAAAATCTAACAACATCACATTACAGTTCTATAAAATCTAAAAAGAATGATACCAAACATATATATGTAGGTTTTAAAATAAGCCTGATTTAAAGTGTGACATAAAAAGTCACATAAAATTGTTGCACTTTTATGCTTAGATTATGAATATTGTGATTTGGCAGCTGGTTTCTTATTATTAATCTTAACTAAATGTATAAACCAAAGATATGTTGCAGTCATCGGAAACACGAGTGGTCGGCCTTTATAAGCTGCCTTTTGGACGACCTAGGAACTTGAAAGTTGTCACACATTGAGCAAAGAGGATCAGAAGAATCTAATGGATACCTAGGTCTATAACGTCAGAGAATGTAAAAGACCTCTGAAGATGGGAAGAATGCGGAGCAAGAATAAGTAAGGTGGAAAGTACTCAGAACCGGTTTGTCTTCGTAAATTTGGAATATTCAAACATTTATAAATAAGGCTGGATGATCTTCTACATGTCATGGCAAGTCACTGCAAGTTCGGGTAATGTGGTATTTGTTTATTGCAGAGAAGCAGCTTAAACTTCTCATTTCAGATGCTGTTTTAATACTAGACAGTTTTCACAATCAGCTACAGTGGAAAAGACAGAAGGGGACCTGGAAATGAGTGAAAGAGTAATAGTTAATTAAAACTAAAATGTGTTATGCAGTCATTAGGTTCTGAATTTGTCCATGTTACTCCCAAGGGAGGTATGTTACATCATCTTGATTAATGTTTATTATTGCAGAACTGGTCCACGCTGAACTAATATTCTAATGAATGAATCATTCTGACCATAGAATGCTATTGACTTAATCAGAAGGAACAAACTGCTTTGTAGATTTAAGGATTTCCAAAGTGCTTCTTTGAGATACTCTTTAGTTAACTATTACCTTGATATTTCAATTCTTCATGCTGATGAGTTTTGTCACGCACATGCACATAGGGCACAGTTTAAGGGCTCTGGTGATGGTAATTCTCTGTTGCTCCAGGGGTTAGCACTCTAACACCTTCTCTTTCTCTCCCTCTGCGGACCAGAAGATTAATGGCTTTTCCGCCACTGACGTCACTTCTGGTGTCTGTCCACCTGGACCTGCCTCTTCCTGCCAGAAACAGTCTTAACCAGGAGAACCGACATCTTTGGCAGTTGTATCCAGACTCCTGTCTGAAAAGATGTAACATAATGCTTTAACCCATGTTTTATTTCTATTTTTGATACATTTTTTTGGAAGAAATAAGTAGATAGGACTGGCGAGCTTTGTTGGGCTGAATGGCCTGTTCTCATCTAGAGTGTTCTAATATATCTAATGTATTTGATACATATGGGGTTTGCCTACGGGTTCCCCAAAACGTCTCACTGTCTTGGTTTTATTATTACATTGTATATGAATTTTTGAAAAACTTACCATTACCTACTTTAGAAACGTGTGGTCCTGTATCTTTGTGGAAGAATTTATTTTAGACTAACCATTGTCTGCGATGGACTGGCTCCCTGTTCAGGGTTTGTTCCTGCCCTGCGCTCTGTGCTAGCTGGGATAGGCTCCAGGAGACCCTCGCTGATCTTTTCATGGCTAAGCAGGTTATAAAATGATTGTCATTTGACTTAACTGTATAGCATTTTCTATTTTTTTAAATTCTCTGTTAGCTGAAATTTGCTTAAATTGAAAAGTTTCAAGTACTTCGGTCTTTCTTGATAAATTCTGACCTCAAGCCTCTGCATACCTGATGCTGCTCATCACCACACTGTCTTTAATGTCACCCTTGTGAAATGGAGACCAACATGTTCAAGTGGTGGCCTCACATGCAACCTCCAGTCTAACCTTCATTAATCTTGTACTCCACACAGTACTCAGCATTACCCTTAATAATGGCTAAAACCTGCCAGGTTTCAATCCCCTATGATTTCTGAGACTTTTTCTTAAGGTTTTTATATAGCTCAGATCTGTAATTATACTGAATGTTTTATAATTCCTAAATGGAAAACTTGACATTTGCAGTGTATATATTAAAGTTAATTTGTTACACTTCTAACCAATTCTAACTCATCTTTAGTTGCTTCTAAATTGATTTAACTTATTCCAGGGTGTCCATGTGGATCAATATATGTCAACAAGAACTTTCCAGGGCAGAGATTCACAGTGAGATAGTCAAGGGATTTCTACTAAGTAATTCCCACTTGAAGACATTGATAATATTATTTTATGTAAGCAACACTTAAAACATTTGATTCACTGTTTTAAGTGTCAAACAGCATAGCTACTGCAGAGTAACAGCAATAATATTTATAAAGTTCCTTAAACAACAGAGCTACAGGTCAGTCTCAGGACCTGATTAGATACCAAAAACATGCCAAACCTACATGGAAGGGCTCTCTCTCTGAATTGCTCTTTCCAAGATTTTTTTGGGGAGATTTTTCTTGTCTTCTTAGAGAGTTAATGCTGGAGGGCTGTCAAAAACAGGGCCTGTTAAATCCCATTGATGCATACAGTAACTGGTGTGATTTGGGGCTATACAAGAATTAAATTGTTCTTGTTTTTATTTCCGGTCATTGCATTGAGTCGTTTAGTAGGTGTTTCACGTCTACTACTACAGTGTGGTCCTAGTAACAACAACAACATTTATTTATATAGCACATTTTCATACAAAAAGTAGCTCAAAGTGCTTTACATAATGGAGAGAAGAAAAATAAAAGACAAAATAATAAATTAAAATAAGACAACATTAATTAACATAGAAAGGAGTAAGGTCCGATGGCCAGGGTGGACAGAAAAAACAAAAAAAAACTCCAGAAGGCTGGAGAAAAAAATAAAATCTGTAGGGGTTCCAGGCCACGAGACCACCCAGTCCCCTTTGGGCATTCTACCTAACATAAATGAAATAGTCCTCTTTGTAGTTCGGGTTTTTCACGGAGTCACTTGATGCTGATGGTCATACAGATTTCTGGCTTTTAATCCATCCATCATTGTTGGAACATCATGGTGCTTTGGGTAGATGGTGGTGGCGCACGCCACCACCAACAGGACACCGGAAAAGGAAACAGAAGAGAGAGTAGGGGTTAGTACAGATTTTGAATGAATAGTTATTATAATGAATTAGATATACAGAGTATCAGGATTAAATTACAGTGAAGTTATGAGAAGGCCATGTTATAATAATGTGTTTTCAGTAGTTTTTTAAAGTGCTCCACTGTATTAGCCTGGCGAATTCCTACTGGCAGGCTATTCCAGATTTTAGGTGCATAACAGCAGAAGGCCGCCTCACCACTTCTTTTAAGTTTTACTCTTGGAATTCTAAGGAGACACTCAGTTGAGGATCTGAGGTTACGATTTGGAATATAAGGTGTCAGACATTCCGATATATAAGCCGGGGCGAGATTATTTAAAGCTTTATAAACCATAAGCAGAATTTTAAAGTCAATTCTGAATGACACAGGTAACCAGTGTAGTGACATCAAAACTGGAGAAATGTGTTCGGATTTTCTTTTCCTGGTAAGGATTCTAGCAGCTGCATTCTGCACTAGTTGCAAACGATTGATGTCTTTTTTGGGTAGTCCTGAGAGGAGTGCGTTACAGTAATCTAGCCGACTGAAAACAAACGCATGAACTAATTTCTCTGCATCTTTCGATGATATAAGAGGTCTAACTTTTGCTATGTTTCTTAGGTGAAAAAATGCTGTCCTAGTGATCTGATTAATATGCGATTTAAAATTCAGATTACAATCAACGGTTACCCCTAAGCTTTTTACCTCCGATTTGACTTTTAATCCTAATGCATCCAGTTTATTTCTAATAGCCTCATTGTATCCATTATTGCCAATCACTAAGATTTCGGTTTTTTCTTTATTTAATTTGAGAAAGTTACTATTCATCCATTCTGAGATACAAGTTAGACATTGTGTTAGCGAATCAAGAGATTTGGGGTCATCAGGTGCTATTGATAAATACAGCTGTGTGTCATCAGCATAGCTGTGGTAGCTCACGTTGTGCCCTGAGATAATCTGACCTAATGGAAGCATGTAGATTGAGAAGAGCAGTGGACCCAGGATAGAGCCTTGTGGAACACCATATAGAATATCATGTGTCTTTGAGTTATAATTACCACAACTAACAAAGAATTTTCTCCCTGCCAGGTAGGATTCAAACCAATTTAAGACACTGCCAGAGAGGCCCACCCATTGACTAAGGCGATTCTTAAGAATATTATGATCAATGGTGTCAAATGCGGCACTCAGATCTAAGAGGATGAGAACAGATAAATGGCCTCTGTCTGCATTTACCCGCAAGTCATTTACTACTTTAACGAGTGCAGTTTCTGTGCTGTGATTTGTTCTAAAACCTGACTGAAATTTATCAAGAATAGCATGTTTATTGAGGTGCTCATTTAACTGTATAATGACTGCCTTCTCTAGAATTTTACTTAAGAAAGGCAGGTTAGAGATGGGTCTATAATTTTTCAAGAGCAGAGGGATCGAGATTATTTTTCTTAAGTAGGGGTTTAACTACCGCAGTCTTAAGACAGTCTGGGAAGACCCCCGTATCTAATGAAGAGTTTACTATGTCAAGAACATTATCACTAAGCACGCCCGATACTTCTTTGAAAAAATTTGTTGGTATTGGGTCAAGGGCACAGGTGGAGGGTTTCATTTGAGAAATTATTTTATGTAAATCAGGTAAATCTATCCTAGTGAAAGATTTAATTTGTTTATTATGGGGTACTGGGGTTTAGGAGGATCCTTAGTGTTGGGGAGATATACTATGTTATTTCTAATATCATTAATTTTTTGATTGAAAAATACAGCGATAGCCTCACAGGTTTTACTGGAAGTACTTAGGAGGCATTCCTTTGAGTTACCTGGGTTTAACAGATGATCAATTGTTGAGAATAAGACTCTGGGATTACTAGCATTATTATTTATAATCTTAGAGAAATAGCAGCGCCTCTCAAGATGGACTGTGTTATTGTATTCTGTTATTTTAACTTTTAATATTTCATAGTCAATAGTTAGTTTAGTTTTCCTCCATTTACGCTCAGCTCTACGGCATGTTTTCTTTAAATCAGACACTCTTTGGGTCTTCCATGGTATAACAATGCTAGAAGATTTTTTAACTGTCTTTTCAGGTGCAACTAAGTCAACAGCAGCCCTCACTTTAGTATTAAATCTTTCCACCTTACTATTTACATTCTCCTCGCTATTATAGTTGGCACTATAAACGGACTGATTGGTTAGAATGTTTGAAAGTTTTAAAGCTGCTGATGAGTCAAAGAAGCGTTTTTTAACAATATGCTTCTCATGAGTGTTTTCTATCATTATTTCTATATTAAATAGTAGAAGAAAATGGTCTGATAGACCCGTATCAATGACCTGCTTTATATCAACTTTTAGTCCTTTAGTAATTACTAAGTCTAACGTATGACCTGCTTTATGTGTAGGCTGATTAACGAGCTGTCTCAAATCAAAAGAGTCCAGGAGGTTCATAAATTCTTTTACTTTCTGGTCACATTGATTATCTATATGAAAATTAAAGTCGCCGACTATTAAGAGTGTGTCATATTTCGTAATTAAGATTGACATCAAGTCAGAGAATTCCTTAAAGAAAGACGCGTTGAATTTTGGAGGTCTATACACGGATAATACTAGAACGTGAGAATCTCCCTGAATAATAATGGCGAGATACTCAAAAGACTTGAATTTACCAAAACTGATAATTTTACATTTTAACCTGCTTGAGTAAATGTTTGCTAGTCCTCCACCCCTCTTTCCTTGGCGATCAGCACGAGTAAAACTGTAATCCGGAGGCGCAGATTCGATTAAAACAGCTGCGCCATCTGAGCTAAGCCACGTCTCACTTAGTGCAATAAAATCTATTTTTTTATCACTAATAAGATCGTTGATAAAAAACGTCTTGTTAGTTAAAGCTCTAACATTTAATAGAGCCATATTCAATGTTTCGGAGGAGCAGAGATGAATACTATGTGCGTTATTGATATATGGAACAGGAATTAAGTTATTTTTATTAGCGCCGCTCTGCGTGTATTTTTTGTTTAATCTATGATATGTTTTTATAGTTTTAATACATTGTTCATCTAAAGTAGTAACTTTAATTAAATTATTGGTGTTTATGCCGTATTGCCTAGATTTTCTATGTGCATTAAGATTGGTTATTACAATATTTATGTTGTGCACTTTTATGGAAGATTTTATTAAACAATTATCATGACCAAGCACAGGAGTGGCAATTCGGAAGGGGTTAAAAGCAGAGATAGATAGTCAAGATAAACGAATTACCTTGGATATGTTTTCGGAGAGGACCCGGGCGCCGAAGCTACTCGGATGCAGGCCATCTCGCTTGAAAAAACGCGGTCTTTCCCAAAAGAGGTCCCAGTTGTTGATGAAACCGATGTCTTGATTCTTGCAGAAGCCCTGCAGCCAGTTGTTTAAACCAAGCAGACGACTGTAGTACTCGTTTGATCGTCTGACGAGAGGGAGTGGACCCGAGATGAAGATCTTTGCCGATGGGGTCCTCTCCTTTGTGTCTTTAATTAATGCAGTGAAGTCTGCCTTGAGGATCTCGGACTGTCGGTGCCTTATGTCGTTTACGCCAGCATGTAAAACAATTGCTCCAACTGCCCTGTTCTTGTAGATCGCCGGCGCACGTCTCGTCACATCTCGGACACAAGCACCGGGAAAACAAGAAACAAAAGATTTTCTATTAGGGCAAGTGATATTGAGGTTCCTAACAATAGAATCACCTACCACTATTACATCACTAGGAGCTGAAGGCGAACTGGGGACGCTTAGAGTGTCAAACCTGTATTGCGTTACGATGCTTGCCTGTGCCGATGGAGGTGTTCTGGCCTTGAACCCCCGCCTGCATAGCTGAAATACACCGAGGTCATCATCGGTGTCGCTCCTACGAGGCGCGGGGGTGAAGGTGACTTGAGCGGCACAACGCGGGGTTGATATTACGCTGATAACAGATGGCGAGGACGGTTTATCCAACAGCCGAGCCTTCAGATCTCTGAGGTATCTACGTCTGGACAGAAGTTTCTGAATCTGTTCATCGAGTGCCTGGAGTTCCTCGACTACAATTTCAACGCGATTCACCTCACTATCGGCCATTGTCCACTTCTGTTTCTGCTTCCGCTTCGTGCCCTAGGAAGAATGAGAGAGAGATAGGTTAGTAAAGAGAGAGATAGTAAAAAGACCAACGTGACCTAACTGCACTATCCAAGTTTGATGGATTACAATCTATATCTTGCATGTTTCTTTTCATTTTTTTCGCTTTTGTCTTCACGGCTTCTGACTTCTTGCTTTTGTTCTCTATTACGATTTTGGATATGACTTGGGTTAGAACATTAGAAAAGTTGAGATGAGAACAGGCCATTCAGCCCCACAAGCTTGTTCATCTTATGTACTGTATCTTGATTGTTCAAAATTACATCTATTTCAGTTCCAAAGGTCTTTAATGTCCTGCTCTCTACTATACTACTTGGTAATTTCATCCATGTGTCTTTAGTTTTTTGTGTTAAAAAAAAATAGTTCTATCATTTGTATGAAATCTGCCCTTAACAAGTCTCCACCTTTGTCTCTGTGTTCTTGTTACAGAATTCATTTTGGAATCCACTGTACTAATTTCTTTCATAATCTTAAACACTTCAATCATGTCAACTCTTAATCACTGTTTGCTTCAACTGAAAACGATCAACTCTTTCAAACTCTCCTCATAGCTCATTCCTTTCAGTCCTGGGATCAGCTCTTAGTACAGTTATTTCATTTTTATAAAAAAAAAACTGAACACTTCAGGTTAGACTTCTGGTGAGCTTTAGATGATCTTTTTACATGCCTGGTTTCAGTATCTTGCTTGTTTTAAGAATTCAAGTCTCGGTCAATCTATTAAACGTACATTCCAGTGCTACCATATCATTAACGACTTTCAATCTGTGTTCCAGATGGCATCCCTTTATAATTTTAATTTAGAGAAAAGCCAAGCAAAATGACACCTTTTATTGGCTTACTAAAAAGATTACAATATGCAAGCTTTCGAGGCAACTCAGGCCCCTTCTTCGGGCAAGATGTAATACAGAAACTGGAGTTCCCTATGTTTATGTAGACACTCTAGGACAAGAAACAACATTGGTAAATATTTAAATGAGAAATTTTAAATGTAAAAAATTAATAGATTCATTCAGGCTAGGGTTAATTTAACAAGAGAGAAAAGAACAATATATTGTCAAGATCTCTTGATAAGATAACTGTCCAACAAAGTCTTTTGAAGTTTGTATGAGTTTTTTCAAAACAATTTGGGTCTGTAGACAGGTTGTCTGTCATTCGGAGAGATGTAAACAATCCTCATATCTGGCCATAAAACTCTTGTCTTTATTCAATCCATGTTGTAAAGTATTAAATTTTAGCATGAGTTTAACTTCCCATTCTTTTCTCTCTTGCTGTGTTTTGAAGTTGCCCATAAGCACTGTGACTTTAAAGTCCTTCTCACAGTGTCCTTTGAAGAGTTCCGCCACAGGAACATCTGTGTTGCCATGCTTGATGTGGAACCTGTGTAAATTCATTCTCTGGCGGAGTGTTTGTCCAGTTTCTCCCACATAGAGTGCAGTGTCAGGACATTTCATGCAGAAATTTAGGTAGACTGCATTAGATGATCTGCAGGAAAATGATCCCTTTATGTGATGTTCAAGTCGGCAGTGTGGTATAACTATACGGTCTGTATCATAGATGTGGGCACATGTTTTGCATCTTTTCTGTAGGCATGGAGATGTGCCATTTTCTGTTGGTTCACTTAGGGAGCCTCGGACAATTAATTGTTGAAGGTTTGGTGGTTGTCTGTATGCCAGGAGGGGAGGTTCAGGAAATACATTTTTCAGTGTTTGGTCATTGTTTAGTATTGGCTGAAGTTCTTTTATAATTTTTCGAAGTGTTTCAAGATGTGGGTTGTAGGTGACAACAAGGGGGATGCGATCCTTGTTGTCTTTGTTTTTATATTCCAGAAGGTTGTCTCTGGGTATGGCAGTAGCTCTTCTTATTTGAGTGTCTGTTGTTTTGGGGGTGTTACCTTGTCTGATGAAATCTTGTCTGAGCTCCTGCAGTTGTTGATCCTGGTCTGTCGGGTCTGAGCAAATACGATTGTACCGTATTGCTTGGCTGAAAATAATGGAGTGCCTTATATGCTTGGGGTGGAAGCTATCACTTTTCAGGTAGGTCCGTCTGTCTGTCGGTTTGTGAAAAATAGAAGTTACAAGGGTGTTGTCTTTCAGTTGAACGGTGGTGTAAAGGAAGCTGACTTCTGTTTTTGAGTAATTCAGCATGTCTTTTTGAGTTGCATTCCTATTTTGCATAGAAGTCACAAATTCTGAGAAATTAATTCATGCATGTATTTCTAGTAGGATTGACTACTGCAATGCAGTGTTCACTGGATGTTCAAACTGTTCTTTATACAGCTTTCAGTTAATCCAAAATGGTCCTGCAAGATTTATTACAAGAACAAGAAAATACAAACACATAACTCCAGTTCTTAAATCCTTACACTGGCTCCCGGTTAAGTTTAGGGCATATTTCAAAATCCTCCTTTTAACATATAAAGCCTTAAATGGCCAAGGTCCGGCTTACTTGTCTGAACTTATCATGACTTACAAACCAGAAAGTACATTAAGGTCTCAAGATGCCGGTCTGCTTATGATTCCAAGGATTAATAAAATAACAGTGGGAGGTCAAGCTTTTACTTACATGGCCCCTAAACTGTGAAATGGTCTGCCTGCTACTATAAGAGATGTCCCTTCGGTCTCAGCTTTCAAATCCCGGCTGAAGACTCACTACTTCAGTTTAGCATACCCTGACTAGAGCTGCTAATTAACTGTACAGACTGCATCTCTGTTGTTAGTCATTATCACTAAAATATAATATGATAGTTATAATTTGTTACTTACTCTCACCTATTTTGTTTCTTTTCTCTGTACTAAAATGTGGCACTTGGTGCCACTACCCACCTGCCAAGTTGTTTTGCCTGTCTAAGGTAAAGTCATCTCTGATGGAGGATCACAGGAATCATCAGGTAGAGGGGTCCTTTCATCGTATTGGTTGGCCCAGCACTGACTCAGCTGTGGAATGGCCAATAGGGGGAGGCAGCTTGATGGCTGAGGTCTCAGGACTCTGAACAAATCCAAATCTTATTATGTGATATCATCTACTGTTGAATTCTGCTCTGTACTTGTAATATTTCTATTGCACTATTATATTGTATTGAGGATTACTTGTGTTCTCTTCTGTGTATTGTATTGTATTTACCCCCATTTTTTGACACCGACTGCACTCCCAACTTACTTGGAAAGGGGTCTCTCTTTGAACTGCCTTTCCCAATGGTTCTTACATTTGTTTTCCCTACAAAGGTTTTTTTGGCAGTTTTTCCTTGTCTTCTTAGAGAGTTGAGTCTGGGGGACTGTCAAAAGGCAGGGCCTGTTAAAGTATATGGATTTGGGGAATATGAAATAATAATAATACTGTCACACACATGCACGCCTAGAGGAAACCTACGTAAATTGTTCTGAGATGCTATGCCACCATGACTTGCCAGATAGGCTACAAGAAATTGAAAAGAGGCTCTGTGCTGTAAAATGTGATGAAAATGGGGAGTTGGGGAATATGTAGTAGTAAGACTGTCTCAAATGCACGCCTAGAGAACACTTTCAGGGCTGCACTGAAGTAAGCAATACCACCCCGGGATGGGAGATGGCACTAACACAAACACTTTTTCCATTGTCACCTACAGATCCAAGGTGTACACATCAGTAGATGTATAAAACCAGGAAGATGGCCCACATCATTTAGAACCGTCTGAGAGGCGAAAGCTCAGCAGTCTTTACAGCTCAAGTTAAACAACATTATAGGCAAAAAACTAATACCTTTGTTTCATGCAGACACACATTTCTTTTACTTGGCTTAAATTTACTAATTAAATGGGGCTCACAATTCTAGTGTCCCAACCTTCTGTGGTGTCCATTGATAGTCTATGGCCATCACAAATACTACAAATGTTCTGAAATAATGCTTAAATTGAGAATTGCATGCAAAATGAATATCACAAGCACAACATATATTAAACCATAATTTCATTTTCATACCCAATATCAAAGCAAAAACTCAAGTGAACTTAGCAGGCATTGACTCATTTAGTCAATCATCTTGATTTTGGAAAGTAATTCTTTATCATTAATGTATCATGCACCAGATATGATTATTTCATGATGACATAGTAGATTCTTTTATAATGCTATGTCAAACCTAACAAAAAATAAGAACATGAAACATCCGATGGCACTGATTTTCTGCAAGTGGATCAACCAGTGCAAGCTGGTGACAAGAAAAATGAGAAGCAAAAATAATACAAATGAATTTCATCTACTTAGCATGTTGGCATTTATTCAAATATTTTTATTAGTGAATTCTGTAATGCCAGTATGCTACAAGTTCTGCATGCCCCGATCCTTATTTTGACAGTTTCACTCCATTCTTATTTTTTCAAACAAATAAGTACAGTTAAGCAACATCTCAGTTATACCCTAAGGAACCATCCCACCTTGTTGTCTGCTACTGTATGTGTAAAAGGCTGGTCATGTTTTCCTCCAGTGCACCTCCTGGGTTTTGCCCTTTTTTTGTTTTGATCTGCCAAGACTTGAAGATTTTCAAAATCCCAAAAGGAATCCACAGAGTCAGATTTCTTCCATCTCAGCTGTGTTACAGGTATGCAAGGACATCAGTTGCGCAATGGGAACTGTATTTTGGAAGGATTTCTTTTTAAAATTCTAGTTCAGAAAATTAAAGAAACTTTGCTTTCACCTAAAAAACGGTAGATGTTAGGATCTCTGTTAACTACTAGTTAGCAAAATTAACAAACTGGTCTTTGCCTAATGTGGAAGAATATATGCTTAATTTGTATTGTATTTATGTGGATATATGTCTGTATTCATGGTTTGCATTCTGCTCTGTTAACTTTAAATTCTTTCGCTAGGAAAATAAATGTTGTTGTTCAACAAAGTAATAAAATGGGTTTCATGTATGTTAAACAGTTTCATACTAGTTATTTTTTTTAAGTTTAACCAAATCGGTATATTTATTAGGTACTTATTAAGTAAATCTTACCCATCAAACATGTCCACAGGTGGTCATTAGTGATATGTGAAGATGATGTGACTTATGTACTGTTTTTGTTAAAGGAGTATCTTGGAGGTTAAGTGTGGGCTGTTACTGATATGGCAATGAGCTATGTAAGCATTAAAGCTGATACATTTTGCTAACTAAGGGTCACCAGAAAGTCACCAGGCATGACCTAACTCTTGTTTGGTATAAACTAAGTAGTAGGAGATTGATTTATGGATGGCTAGAATGGAGGAAAGATTTTCAAGCTATTAAGAGTGTATACTGTGTTAATTGGGTATTCAGGGCTTTGGTGTTAAAGGTCTGGATCAACATTAATGCTAATAAAATAACTCCTTTTGTTAAATTAAAGCATTGTGGTTTATTTTCTTCTACACAAACTTATGAAGAAATGCCACAGGTATAGAAAGAGGTACAATGGAGGGATGTCATTTGTGACTAGCATGGTATCTATGACATCCATTTTTAGGTGGTTTGCCTCAATTTTAAACAACTGAAGAGTTCTTGGATGGGGTGATGGCTTCATAAGATGTAGGTGGCGTGATGACTGGTGCATAAAGGACTGCCCAATTTCTGGTCAACTGACGGTGATGATGAAACTTCAGCAAAATGAGATACTGGGGCAAGTTCACTGGTGTCCCACTTGCTAAACACACTACTTTTTAGCGCAATTAGACTAATTTGGTTCTATAAAGCAGTGGTCCCCAACCTTTTTGACAGCAAGGACCACTTTATTAGATGCAAATTTTTCCACGGACCGGTCAGGGGGGGAGGGGTGGGGGGGCAAGTTTTATACACAATTTACATAACATTTCTATTATTATTAAAGTTATTAAGCAGTTCGCATACGTTTGCAATCTGAGATTTGTCTTCTTTTTTTGTATATAACAAAGACATATGCTTTACATTTGCCATTCCAACAGATTGCACATCACAAACATTAACACTGCTATCTTTTTTTCGTGTCTGCCGTTTCAATAGGAGGGTGACAATGAGTTAAATTTCAATGGATGTTTTTCAAATGTTGACAAGCAATAAGCAAAAGGTATCACTGAAAACCACAGACAACAAAAACAGCAAATAAAAAATAAAAACAGTACAAGGAAAGTTCGAAGAAAGAGATTTTTTTACAATGTTTCTGTTTGGGGATCGTTGTGCAAATGTGCACAACTGAGCTGCGACCACAAAAGCATCTGTTGAATGTACTTCGTAGTAACGCGATTTCAATAGACTCGTGTCATATAGGGAAACTGTCGGGCCCATAAAAATACTTTGTTGTAATAGTCTCTCACCTCGGTCTCTCTCCTCTCTCTGCACCGCTGCAAAGCCCCGCCCGCCAAGCGTTCTGAAAAGTCTGAGTGAGTCGCCATTGCCAGCAGTTCTCTCGCGGCCCGGCTGTCAGACGGCTGCGGACCGGTAGTGGGCTGCGGACCGGGGGTTGGGGACCCCTGCTATAAAGGATACACACAGAAGTCTCCTTTGTGAATGAAATCAAGGAAGTGCAAGTTGGTGAAGGACTTTTAGCGGGCCCCCACAAAATACATCTGGTATTGTGCTCTGCAAGCAGGGTGGGAGGCTGTCTGGCTCTAGTAGGAACAGATGTGGCCTTTCCCAAGAAACATGACCAGTTGTAGCTAACTTGCAAAGAATTAGACTGGACTCCTAAGCCAGCACTGCCTCCTTTCATTTCAAACTTGATGCTTTGTTGTCTAATGAGGACTATCTTTAGGAGGTGTCATACATTTTCTGTATATATTATTTTTCTGTGTTAATTTGACTACAAGAGAAAATTATAACTCTACCTACCTACCTATCCATCAATCCATCCATTAACAAAAATTAACAAAATTTGTGCATCTCTGACTACTTTTTCTCTCCTGGTCCTCTTCAAAAATCTTTGTGTCTAGTTCAGACAGTGCAAAGAGTGGGTCATTTATTTATTTTTGAGAATGTAGTGCTCAATATGATATATTATCTTGGTTTAATACATTTAATTTGTCTTCATTAATGTCTATCTTAGGGAAAACAGAAGGCAGTCTGGATTTGAACTGGGACCAAGAAGTTTATTACACAAAAACAAATAATTAAAAACACAAATCTAAAGGATCTAAACTGGAAATTACTAAGCACAAAAACATACAGGAAAAAGTCTTAAACCAAATCTGCAGTTTTCCATAAACAGTAAAAATCTGTTGCACTGACCTTTATACCGTTAACCCGATTACATCACAGGGCACCACCGCTTAGTTGGTCAACCATCCTAACAACAGTACAAAAAAAACCTAAAAAATGACAGCACCCATGAAAAATCAAAATGGTGTTAGAAAAAAATGTGAATACTTTGCAAGTGGCCTAAAACAACTTCAGAACAATCAAGTTAGAACATTTATGTTAAGTTAAATGATTTTTTAGTTACTTCAAATTAAATTTTAGTTTGTTCAATGTTTTAACAATGAGTCACATTCAAAAATAACAATGATAACAGAATGCAATTTCACCTGTTAGTAGACAACATTAAAAATGCTCTTTATAACAACACTCCACAATATCGTGTAGTTAAAATTGTAGCCTTAATAGGCTTGTGATGGCACAATAGGTAACAGAAGACTCAAATTCAAGTGATGTGAAAAAGTCATAGATTAATGTATGTTAGTGGTGGAGTGTCTGTGACTACATGTTGTTCAATTTTCTTAAGAATAATATTTTTGAAAGAATAACTAGTTGAGTAATATCAAATAATCAAAAATGTTCAAATATCTATTACTAGTAGTCCCCCTCGGCTCTGCCCCCGTAGTAGTGAAACAGGACAGTGAGGAGGGCCCTGCCCGGCTCCCTACTCCTGACATCATGCTTCCTCCTCCCCTCGTTCCTGCAAGCGAACTGTGAAAAAAAACACGATTTAAATGCGTTAAGTAGTTCTCTAGTTTGGAAGCTAAGCGGAGGTTAGATTTTAATTCTGATCTGAAGATGCACAGAAGCAAAAAAGGCCACTCCGGTATGGAGAAACAGTAACGCACAGTTATTCTGTGGTATGTTATACCACTAAGCAACTATTTCAGCATGTCGCAAAATGTCATCCAGCACTGTCTTTGCTGTTTGCAGCACAATCAGACTTTTCGTGCACCTTAGAAACTGTGTGCTTTATTGAGTGAAAGGCAAGTGGTTCCGATCTTCTGCTTGCATATCAACTGCAGTACCCTTTCTAAACCGATCCTATGTTTAATTTAAATAGGGAAGCTACACCTTCCCCATGTAGCAATTAGTTTGAACAGCATTTAGCTACATTTTGATAATGTTTGTGTTTGCAATAAGAATAAAGTTTCGTCAATTGAGTCTTATATAGGCTTACATAATTAATTTCCTTTTCCATTCATTTCTAGAGAAGTGACTTCTTCCTTTTTGTACTTCTATGATTAACTTGCCTAAAGCAGTAGGAGAAGGGTGCTGCTATGTGTGCTGCTTGCACGTACCCTTTCCCTGGTGTTGTAGTGGGGACCCTAGCACCCAGCGGTCAACTAAAAGTGGAAACTATACCAAGTATACAAGTTGGTGTAACTGTTGTCAAGGTAAAATTGAATCAGTAAACTTACTCATAACTGAAATTACAAAGAATGTTTATCTGTTATAAGAAATATGAGTTTGTGGATTGCCAATGAATTCCAATGGGAAATTTTTAAATTTCAAAACATTGTATAGTGAGATCTGTTCAAGAAATTTCTTTAAAGAATATAAAATTGGTTCACACAGACAGCCAGACATGGCTATTCCAATAGGGGCTTAATGAAATCAGAGACAAAAAAAGCCAAAAGTCATTTTAAATAAACCTAAATAATTTAAATCATAACAATGATAACAATCATAACAATACCATATATTTTGCCACAGGTTCCTGAGTTGGACAAAAGTCAGGCACCAACTCTTGCAGGGTTGCTCACATCTTACTTTTCACACTATTAATACTGGAGAAACTCAGTTTTGCCATCAAACCTAAAATCTAAAAGTCCATAATGTGGGAAGATTTTTATTTTATGTGTTTTTAATGTAACACCTTAGAAAGCAATAATGTTAGACATGTAGATGATGATACATTTTGATGCTTAAAATAATTTTTTCATTATTTGCGTTTATTATTAGTTATTTTTTACCTGAGAAGTTGTAAAATGTATTCATTTTGTGAAAATTTTACGGATGGCAAATACTAGGACATATTATGATGTGGCATTCTCTAGTAATTGAGCTGCAGCATAAAGGTGTTTCATTTTATCAGTGTCCTGACAGATTGTAGGTTTAGCAGATAAGAAAAAGGTCATCTTGAAAAAAAAATCAGTAGTTGGATTTCATCATAAGTAAGGAAACATTTTAATAATTTAACCTCTTTAGGCGATATATTTGAGACAAATCTACAGTTAAACGTAAGTTTGAAATTGTGATGCTTCATTTCTAATTTTTGACTTAGGAAAAGTAAATCATCAATTCAACATTTTTAATTGAACCTTCTTTCCTTGTCATGAATGTGTACTGCTGTCTCTGTTAGCTGGTGGAGCCAGCAGGCACGACATTCAACTTTTTAAATTTTCCAGGACCTAATGGCTGCAGCTAACAAGCAAAGAGATTTGACATTTGATATGTTGTCACAATATCAGCTAGCCATTTTAAAGTCACTGTGGCAGTAAGAAGGAGGAGGTCAAGGTGTGTACTGTTTACTTCTTGTTTTTGTGGCTCAAAAGGAAACGCCACAATATCCACAACCACACAAAAATGGAAAATAAGTGTATTTGTTTTGCTGTTTGTCTGCATTATTTTTATAGGAGAAACCTCCTCAGCAGGTTCATATTGGAAGCCTATGTAGCATTTTAGTTTCTGGACTTGAAACAGTAACAGATAAGTGATGGATGTCATGATATTCGAGGTATCCAGAAGTGTGTTCCTTGCCTCGTACTGCAGTCAATTGTTCATCTAAATTTGAACCTTGGACAAAAGTGATCTAACTGTCCGACAGTCTTTCTTCAAGGGTGCTACCTTACAGTTAGCATTCTTTCACAGGCTTATGTGAAGCTTCATTTTTAAGGCTGATTTTGTTTTGTGAGCAGGATACTTTCTTGTAAAATGGAGTCTCATACATAATGCATACTGCCTCCATAATGACCATAAAAATGAGTTCAGGGCCTTTACTGACCAGTCAAGAAGAGGTTCACTTCAGAGCAGCTTCCCCCCGATATCTGACAATGGGAAAACAGTTTTTAATGCTCAAAATAGCAAAACAGTCCCAAATATATCAAAATGGCTAGAAAGAGGGTGAAGCTGTGAGACAATCCGGTGCAGAATGTTTATGAAATTAAAATACTTATTTAAAAAAAAAATATAACAAAAATGCTCCAAAGGGCAAAAGGAAGAACAATACACAATCTTACAGTAGAATCCAAAAAACAGTAGCACAAAAATCCAAGAAACTATAAAAATTAAGAAATAAGAATACTCACTTTTAACTCCAAATACAATGAAAATGTTCTGCTGTTGAGTCTCTGTTTCCTGACTGAATGTAAGACCCAGCACCCATCATGTCAGGGTGGCCCCGCCTCCTGCAGCACCACCCACACAAAGCATAGAAAACAGCAGCAAATTTAAAGTTACAGAACAAACGACTATGCAAAATGAACAGAAATAACACAAAAAATATAAATAATAATCATTGAAAACCAACAAAATCAATCATAAAAATGAAATTACACATAAGCCAGGAAAGAACCCTGGTTATAGCATAACATAGGAAAGAATTACATGTGTATGTATTCATGGGGAAATGTAACTAAAACTGCACTGATATTTTTGAGTATGTGCAGGTATTGTAATTAATTTTTGCACTTTTAAACATATAAGCACCCTCAGCATGGGAAAGGTGCTATTTAAATTAAATGTATTATTATTATTATTATTATATTAATAATTATAGTGGTGAGTGATACTATTTGCAACACTCCTTACAGTATATATTTTAGACTATAATAAGAAAAAAGTGTGAAACTGAAGTCTTTTTGTCATACAAAAGCATTACAATAATTATAACTAGGGAGCTCCGCCTCCGCTAGCTATGCTCGCCCACCCCCAGGTTTGGTTTACCAGATATACAATTTAAAGAGATTTTTAGTTTCATAGGGAATTGTTACATATGCATTATTTTCACTTTTATTTTAAAACTTTTGTAAAAACAATACTTTATTTCTGGCCCCAGGCGTGGTTACATCTCTTTCTCACAGGATGTATAACGCAGTTTGGATCATCTGCTGTCTTTCTGCTGTTGGCGAGCTGCCTGTTCTGCTTGTCTCACTGCCCGATCATTTCAAAGCCTGTACAGTAGCTGTCCTTTTGCCACTTTGTGTCTCTGTCGCTCGCGTTGTGAGGGGGTAGGGGGGTTTGGCGAGGGTTAGGTTGGCTGACCGCACACTAAGGAGAAGCACCCTGATCATCTGCAGGCTTTTTGCTGCTGGAGAGCTGCGTGTTTTGCTTGTCTCTTGTCGTTGTTTTAAGAGCTGGGAGCACATGAAGCGTGTCTGCCAACAGCAATCCAACAACTGCCAAGTTAGATGTCCGTGGACTTGTTCTAAATGATGTCTCACTGCCTTGTCTCGCGTGACGTTGTAAAAACAATACTTGTCCTTTATTTCCGGCCCCGGGCGTGGTTAAATCTCTTTCTAAGGACGTATAATGCTGCTCGCGTTGAGAAGGGGGGAGGGGCTGAACGCATGCTAAGGAGGTGCCGTCGGATCATCTGCTGTAGCGCTGCTATCAGTCTTCTGTGCTGTACTCCGTCCTCCCTCAATTGGAAGTAACAGTCACTTAAAACAAAAAAGGCTTCAATCTGGCTGGGACGCTACAATACTTTTGAATTTTACTGCTTTCATATTCTTTACCTTTCCCTGCATGTGTATCACACCATCGTTGTGTTTGAGCCTTTCGAATTCCACTGCCTTCATAATCTTTTATCTGCCTTTTTTTCTCTCCAATGCTTTTGGGTCTCTTTTCTCCGTGCTGCTCTTTCTTCTTTGCTTAATGCATTGTCCTTATACCCTTTATATGTGCTGAGAGCACAGGATCTGTGTGTGCTACGTGCCTTTACATGACTGAGTGTTCTGTGCTCTTATGTGATAATGTTTGCGTCTCGCGGGTCTTTTAAGTGTCTTCTGAAAGCTTCTGCTTTTCCTTTCCAGGATTTTTTTTATAATAGAGAGATAACTGAAGTGTGATACACAGCCCTTTGTAGCAGTTTGGATTGCATATGAATTCTAAAACAAACAACAAAGGAAAGAAAAGAGCTAATAACAAAGTCAAGAAACTCCTTGCATGAAATGTTGCAAAGGAGGCAGACAGAAATATACAATTTAAAATCGTCACATCAAAATAAAAATGTCTTAAAGAATCATCTATTTTTGGAACCATGGAGGTTTCTTTACCCATATTCAACACAGTATTATTGTTTCATTGTAGGAAGATACAGTATGTAAATAAATCAAGGTAAGTAACATTTGATCTGGCTTTTATACAAGTAACATATAAATGTTTTTATATAAAGACCATCACAAAACATAATCGCAAACTGGGCTTTGCAAAATACCTTCGTGAGGTCTGTAAGCTGTGCTGTTTCGTTGAAGGGCAAGTGTGGGGCAGACTGACTGGCAGGATGTTCAGCGGCTGTTGTATGTAAAGTGCTTTATAAATAAAGTTGACTTGACTTGACTTGATGTTGCCTGACCTGTTGCTGCATCCAAATGGTGCCATCTTTCGCCTTTACGCCTGGTGCAGCTGCGTTGTTACAGTATGTGTGACTGGACATTTCTTGCGGGGAGGGCTTCTGTTCTCTTTCTCCAGTCTAGGACCCTTGTCCTCATCTGAGTTCCCCTCTGTTATAGTACGTGTTTATTGCCTTAGTCTCGGAAAGTCTTTCTCCCCTGGGGCGACTGGGATTTTTTCCTGAATAAGATCAAACACAGTTGTGTAGGGTGCGACAGGAGCTTCCATCTGCAGCTGAAGTTCAGTACACATGCACTTTCTTAGCTAATATAGTAGCGCCGGCGCCAAAATGGATTCTTTTCTCTTTATTTGGCTGTTTGAGGTGGCTCGTTATGCCTCATAAGACTGCTTGCCCTTTGCCATACTAGTTGGAAGAGTAGCAACATGACAGGCCTGCCTGCTGGCTTTGAAGCTGCTCATTTGCATGATGGAATGCCAGCTAATAATATGGGTTACACATCCCTGGCTGGTGAAACTCATCAGCACTGTTATCATATATATGTACTGTATATAGACACCCTGGTAATCACAGCACCTGGAGAGACTGAGAAATCCTTAATAATGCTCCAGGTGCTGCATAGATGACTAACCACAGTAAGAAAGCATGTTGTCTAATTAGGAGGCTCACCCAACCACCATCAAAAACAAGGAAATATAAACTAACAAACTAACAAATGGTTATACATAAACAAATCAATAAATAAAACAAATTAACAAAAATCAAACTAAAGCGTACTAATTCAAAGAAATTCTCAACAACAAAGAACAATAGACACAAAATATAAAAATCCAGAATGAAACCCATATGAAGCCATGACACAAGAAATGCTGAATTAGATTAAGTGGATCTGAGAATGTTATGATGCTTTCCAGCTTCTTATAGTGCTGTAAGCAAGCTATGAAAAATAATGTTGTGATTAAAGTAATGAAGTAACATTTTAAGTAACTGGCTAAAAAGGTTTTTTTATTCATATTTTTTATATCATATGCATTTTACAATTTTAACACATAAATAAAAAGAATTTCTAACTGATGAACCACATTAATTGTCCCTTATAAATGAGACAATGCAGAATATTTAGAGCATACTCGCTACCTTTCCGTTGCTGTTGTTACTTATAGAACAATCACCAACTGTGACATCTGCTTCAAAGCCATTCTGCTTAACTATAGTTTAGTGCTTAGAAATGTGGAGGAATATGTCAGTAATAATTTCCAACTTAGGTATGTCATCTCTTATCTCTTTTTGATTGCAAGGCAGACTGTAGAAAAGCACAGATCCACAGTGCACCAGCAGCACTCATCTAGTAAAAGACAGTTTGATGAAGTGTCTGTTTCCCCGTACATCAATCATATCTAAATCTTAAGGATATTACCTTTCTCCAAGGTAACGAAAATTATGCAGTTGCAATGCCAACTTATCTTTGAAAGGCAGCAATGAAAAACTCCCAGTTTCCAAAAGCTCAAATTAGTTGTTAAGAGGAGAAAGATTTAGTATCAAATTACTTTGTCACTCACATTGATAATCTCACAAGCACAGAAAGAATGAGTAACACCAAAATTAAATGAGGTTTGTTTGAAAACTAGTTTGAGGAGAAGTAAGTACCAAAGTTTCTTGCTTTGTTGTTTGTTTCAGGGTTCTAAATATTAGGGAGTTATACCCCAAATGCCTTTCTCTTGAACGATAGCCTCACATTACACTATACAGGTACCTATTGGGATTCAAGTTCAATTTTAGTGTCTTGTCATGTGTGCAAAGTACACTGAAATTCTTACTTGCATATGTAATAAAAATATAACATGTCCCATGTCCCGTGACAATCAAACACAGGAAGCTCTGCAGTCTACTTGTGACTTTTACGCTGTAGGAAGATAAGTAAATAAATCAAGTTAAATAGGTAAATAACATTCGATGTGGCTTTTATATACATAAGTAACATACGAGATGAGACACAAAAATAACCGGACTGGGCTTGGGGCTTTCCTGGAAAATCATCTGGAGGTCGGCTGGACATGAATCTTAGAACTGTATCCCCTCCTACATGCTCTCTCAAACCACCGACCGGCTAGGTATATCCTGTGAATAGCCCAGTCAGTTTTTACACAACAATCGCTACACAAGTTGCCACGATAATGTCGGGTGAAAAAAGCGAACAGTGAGACAAGACAACGCTCCCGTGCACAATGCGTTTTCCGTAAAGCAGTTTTTGACTGACAAAAACATTCCTGTCCTCGATCATCCTCCTTATTCGACTGATTTAGCTCCCTGTGATTTTTACTTGTTCCCGAAAATCAAAAGTAACCTGAAGGGAACACATGTTTCTTCAGTGGTTAAAGTGAAGACAAAAACGACAAGCCTGTTGAAGAGCCTCAAGCAAGAAGACTTCCCGCACTGTTTCAATCAATGGAAGATATGTATGGAGCAGTGTAGAGATCGCGAGGGGAAGTATATAGAAGGTGACAATGTTTAGAATGCTCTAAGTCATCAATAAATGTTTTTTTTATTTTTGTGTCTCACCTCATATAAATGTTTTTCATATAAAGACCATCACAGAACATAATCAAAAACAATACTTTGCACGATACCTTGGCGAGCTCTGTAAGCCCTGCTTTTTCTTTGAAGGACATGCGTGTGGCAGATTGACTTGCAGGATGACACTCAACCAGTTGCTGCATCCAAATGGTGCCATCTTTCATCTTTACGCCTGGTGCAGCTGCGTTGCTCTAATATGTGAGTGGACAATTCTTGTAGGACCCTCATCCTCATCTGAGTTCGTCTCTGTTATAGCACATCTTTATTTGAAAACAGCAGTGTCAGATTGGGGGAGCGTGAATGTGACTGAGAGATTAAAACTGAATAAAAAAAAACGCTAACTTTTACAAGTACCATAAATTTACACCAGCTGTTACAGACTCAAATCAAATGTATGTTTTTATTCTATAATAGTAATAATAAGAGCAGCTCACTACTCAAAATGAATGCGATTCGAATCGAGCCAAGAACTTCTTGATTACGAGTCAGCAGTTCTTACTGCTGCACCACCCAAGCGGTGTGCAGTGTCAGCGTTGTACCCTAACCTGATTTCTTTTTCTACGGTTATATTCTTGAATAAAATCGTACTTGATTAGTTATATTTAAACCTTATGTGAAAGTGTTTATTTCATATTTAGACTTCAGTCTTCACACATTATATACTTCATGTCTACATTTTGTCAATTATTACTAAAATATGAAAAATGTTTCTTTTTAATTATGTGTTCAACAATTCCTACCTCACATTTCATCCTACATTTACACAGATAGTTGTAGACATGGAACACACATGAAATGTACGTGTTCCAAATGATGATTATTTACCCTCTACAACTCCAGGCACCTCACACCCAGATTATGAGTTTTTTCATAGGCTTCAGGGATTCTAGTGTTAAAATTTCCTTGAAAAACTACATTTTTTTAAATTAAAATTAGTATCAGCAAGTACAACATAATACACAGAATCATACAACCTGGGTGGGTTTAATCTGCCATCCCATTAGCAACAACAAAATGCTGGTGAACATTCACAGATTCCTCCTTTTGCTAGTGGCAGATCGTGTCTTGTCTAACAAAAAAGGAAAAAAAATTCTCTCCAAGGAAAAAGACAAGACTCTATAAAAGTGTCAGTTTTTTAAAAGAGCGTAGCTCCCCATGCCTTCTTGCCCAGTGAGCATGGAAAACAAGACACCCTGGTTTACCTAAGAGCAGATTCTCATCACTGCTACTAGGGCATGCCTAACTTTTTATAGCTTCTCAAATTGAAAGTATGTGCAAAAACAAAATAAAAAAATGTTGATAACATCATTATTACTCTTTCTTGTAAGTAGCAAGCTCATTCCACAACCAACTCCAGGTTAGTTCCCTGGTGCTTGAAGGTCATAAATAACATAAAGCAGGTTTTCTTACATTTTTTTCTCTCATTGCCCAATCTTGCCTTTCTTAGTGTTTTCAAAACCAAGTCCATGAAACTGTCAGATCGAGAAAATCCTCCTTGGAGAATCGCTACCAATAGCCACAGCCAAAGTAGGGGGGTCCCCCTTGCACAATCGCAACCAACAGTCATGTTGTCAACCTTGGGGAATAACCAGCAACAGTCATAGTGAGAAGAGGTCCCTTGGAGGATTGGTGCCAGCACCATAGCAGAGTAATGTTGACTGATTAACCATCAGTGGCAATCCATTGCGAGAGACTTCACAAATCATTAACAACCCAATATAGTGAGTTGCACCCCAAAGCGACACAACAGTGGTAAACTGCGACCAATTTTGAGTTGTAACCCATAGTTTAAGAAACAGTGACCTAAAGTATGCTAAACATTCAAATCCTTCTTTGAGTTTCAGTTCTCCCACCATACACTGCACTCCTGTTCAATTTGACCAACCTTAGGCTAAAGGCATGTCACCTGACATATGTCAGCTGAAACATTAAAAGTATTCCCTATAAATCCCCCAACGTGGGGCCAAGAACATCATTAGAGTAACAACAAGAACAACATTTATTTCTATAGCACATTTTCATACACAAATTGTAACTAAAAGATGCTTTACAAGATGTTAAAGAAAACAGTTAAAAGAAAAGAAAAACAAATGATAATTAAATAAGAACTAATAATGTATAAATAGCATGCAAAAATAATTCAATAAGCACTTACAAAAAACAGGTGAATTGTTCCATATTATTTCCAAGTCTTGTCATTGAGGATTCAATGCAGTGGGTCTTGTGGATAGTTGGGGTATCTGCTTTCATTTGAGCATAACAGGCAGCTGCATAGTACTTTAATCAGGTGGAGGTTCTATAAGAAAAAACACAAAGAAATTAGAGAAAAATAGAAGATAATTATGATTGCAAATCCAAGAAGAATAAGAAAATTCTATGTATGCACTGCATAATCTATAAAGAGTAGAAATAAAATGTTGCTATGAAAAACCCAAATTTAAAAAGTGGGTTTTTAGGAGATTTTTAAAATGATGGTGCTAGCCTGACATATCTCTTTTGGTACAGTATTCTAGATATTTGGTGCATAACCACACTAATGTACTAATGTCACCTCTTAATCTTTGTTTGCTTAAACTGAAAGGTTTAACTCCTTCAACCCTTCTGCCTAGGTCATATCCTGCAGTCCTAGAATCAGCCCAATCGTTCATTTCTGGATTTTCTCTTGCCTTGCTATGTTTTTTTTTTCTGTAATATAGAAGATTTTAACTTCATCTGTATTGCATTAGGGAGCCAGTGTAGTGATCAGTGTGTACAGGACAATTCAAAGGAGGTTATGCTGAAGCTTTACAACACACTGGTGAGGCCTCATCTGAAGTACTGTGTGCAGTTTTGGTCTCCAGGCTACAAAAAGGACATAGCAGCACTAGAAAAGGTCCAGAGAAGAGCGACTAGGGCTGATTCCAGGGCTACAGGGGATGAATTATGAGGAAAGATTAGAGGAGCTGAGCCTATACAGTTTAAGCAAGTGAAGAATAAGAGGTGACATGATTAAAGTGATTAAAATAATAAAAATAATTAGTACAGGAAATCGAGATGCAAACGTCTTTTACTTTGTATCGACTGATAGTTGAGCTTCAGCAACATGTCAATCGAGCAATTTCTTTTTCTTCGGTTTTACTCTTGAATAAAAGCATACCTATTTTGTTACACCTTTTGTGGGCTTCAGTCTTCACACATCCTACAGTTCACATGAACATTATATTGTAACATACTGTATGAAAACATTTTCTGTTTTAGCTGAGTGTTCAGCATTTTTTGCCTTGCATTTTGTCTATCATTCTATATTTACAGAGATTGTTGTAGACACGGAACACACATGAAATGTATGTCTTTTAAATCACAATATTTTATTACCTATATAATTCCATACAAACGCATCACCAGAGGAACAGTTCGACACAGACTTGAACTGTGAGGATTTCAGCAGGGTGATGCCTTCATCTGACTGAATGAGGCGTAGGGGGTGTAGCAGGCTGCATTCTGCTAATCCACACATTTGCATAACACAAATGGGCTTTTAGCGTAGTGATATGGAGCTACGAGCTTCTTGGCGTATTATAGGAAAATTTAAGGAGGTCGGGGCAACGAAAATTCTACTGTTAACAAGAACATAAGGACAACGTTGGAAACTTGTTAAGGGTAAATTTCACATTCATTTTAGAAAGCTTCTCTCACAGAGAACCATAGACCTATGGATTAAGGTACCAATCTGTGCGTTGTACAGTAGGACTTTGGGGACCTTCACAACTTTTATTTTGGAGAAATTAGGTACATATGAGTGGCAAGCCTTGTTTGGCTTGGTCTTGTAAAAAGTTTTTCTTATGTTTTGATTAAATATTAATAAATATTATTTGAATACTGTGTAAAATGAAAAGATAAGAGTGATAAAACAAGAGGCCAGCCGGCACCCCAGTTCTGGACACAGGGAAAACTGGCAAAATGGAAAAGTTCTCACAATATGTTATTGGAGAGGATGTTGGGGCCCTTCCTTGCATCCTCTCAGGCTAAGCAATTCACTTTCTCATAGCAGAGATCCATACTCTTCAGTTTTGAGTTCAGTCTGAATGTAAAATTTTGTCAATTTTTTCCTTGAAATATCCCACAGGTCTGAAAAGGTGGGAACCCTGGGATCGATACAGAAGTAACCTCAGTGTATTGTGTCCTCCAGACTGCGGGCGAAAGTAGAGCGTCCGTTAGCAACTGTGTTTCTGCAGATGCTGGTGTCTGTGTACTTAGCTTCAGAATGCTCTGTGGATGCTCCTGATTTGCTCCTGTGTGACAACTGAAAAACAGAAAATATGAGTTTTACAAATGTTCTTGAAATTCCTATGTGTTTTCACTTCTGTCAAACACATATTGTGATATGTGTGTCATAGACTTGCATAAGAGAGAAGGAGGTGAGTCCGATTTCCAAGAAAAAAAGCAGTTGTATTGCTGTCAAGACAGGAATATCCTCAAAGCATTTATTAAAATGGGACTCCACACCGCGTGCAAGCAGGGAATGATGACGTCGTCTTACATTCTGTCTCTTCTCAGATCAAAAAAAAAACAAAACACAAAGCCTTCCTGCACAAGATGGGGAGACAGAAAGTAAGCACAAGGCCAGATCAGCTACATGTTTTAAATGTTCCCTGCATCAACTATCAGGTGACAGATGTGATAGATAGATAGATAGATAGATAGATAGATAGATAGATAGATAGATAGATAGATAGATAGATAGATAGATAGATAGATAGATAGATAGATAGATACTTTATTAATCCCTAGGGAAAATTCACAAAAGTGTCGAGGGAACGAGTCCACATAAAAGAAAGTGGTAGGAGTGATCAGTGAAATAGATAAAAAGGTAGAAAGATAAAGTCATACACGGAGCTGCTGGAAAGGCTGCCACTCGCGGCACCGCCTGAATCATCTCCAGATTACACAGGAAGCATACAAACATTCAGTTGCACAGGCAGTGGTCAACCAGTTCCTACCTGTGTTAACTGAATGTTGGCACACAGCACAGTTGGGGGATTTTCAGGGTGTCAAAAATCACACAATATGAAGTTGAGTAAAAGATTTCATAGAAATTTTGAGGTGAAAGCTAATTAAATAAACACTGAGACTCTCTTAATTGTGTAGCACATGCTTAGTGTGATGTAAAATAACCAGCTTTGCTTTTTGGCAAGTAAAGTATAAAGCCAACAATCCAAATGAGAAGTTGACGGCTTATGGGCTAAACCTTTTCTAAAAATAAATGGAGCAAAAATACATTACATATTAAAGTTATAATAACCCTTTTTTTAACAGTACAAAAAAAATTAAAATTTTCCATTGGCTACAATGAACTTTTTCATCAATGTTTTGCCTACTGACTCACATTATCTGAGCACTGAAGGACTAATTTCACTGGAAGGCCTTCTTCATTTTGCAGTGTCTATATCATTATAGTTAAAGTAGGGAGAGTACCTCGGCTATAATGGGGATTTTCATTTCCTGTACTAAATTTATGCTGTTCTGTCCTAGAGTTCTACCATTTGCTAGAAGCACATTTGTTTGAAATATTCAGAAGAATAATCTGAAAGTGCACTGTTTGACAAGGTGCAGCATATTTTATGCTGACTCAGTCTCCTATAAATGTGCCCCCAGGTGCACTGGCTTGATATGAAAACCTTCAGACCTTCAATAGTTTCTATTCAAAAGGAATATAAATTCCAAAGATTTTTTTTACAAAATACACTGTGTTGACTTCAAATTGTTTACACAGATATGAATATATTTTAACCATACAGTCATTGCCATATTAATATTAATAAGACTAAACTCTATTGTATATTTTCAAATTTTAGAATTGAATAAAATAAATGTGTACCTTATTAATTATTAAATAAGGAAAATCAAATTATATATGTTACAACTTAACATAAATTCATTTAAAAAAATGGGGTGACTCAAATATCTATCTATCTATCTATCTATCTATCTATCTATCTATCTATCTACAAGGGATGTTCAAAAAATTTCCTCACTCATTTTTAACTGTATTTATTAAGAATCTATATTTATAAAATCTCTATGTGCGTCCAGGTGTCCGTGTGTGGGTGTCTTCTGATGAAGTACGCATGCGTGAGGCACGGTGCGATGCGCGATATTACAGTCAGAGAAAGTTAGAGGCGTTTTACGGAAATACAAACCAGTATTACTGCGAGAGGAAATTAAAGGTACACAATACAGTGACGCATATTACAGCCACATACAAGCCAGTATTACTGTCAGAGGAGATTAAAGGCATATTACCGACGCGCACGCCTGTATTACCGCCAGAGAAAATTAAAGGTATATTACGGACGTACAAGCCGGCGTACGTACAAGACGGTATCCTTCAATAAGGGTGCGCACAAAAAGGCGAGCCTCAAAAGGGCGACCTCAATTGGGCGCAGCGAATAAAGGCGCGCGTAAATAAAGATCTGCACCTTTGTTGTTCTTCAAATATTCCAGAGCCATTTGAACTAAATTATCTACGAACGCTTTTATTCGCTGCGCTCAATTGAAGTCGCCCATTTGAAGCTCGCCTTTTTCTGCGTGCCCTTATTGAATAGAGCCGTACAAGACAGTATTACTGTCACAGAAAATTAAACACACACAATACACGAAGAACGGTCAGCTCAGCAAGTAAACATCAACAAAAGAAAGGCTGAAAGAAAGAAAAACACGACCAGCAAAAAGAATGAGGTCAAAGTCCCTTGCCATTTAATATAGACTGTTCCTACTAATGTTTATGCACTACTGTTCTAGCGCCCGTTATTGTAACGGGCTAAATGACTAGTATCAAATATTTTTCTGCATAGTCACCTTCCTTTGCGATGTAATTTTCCCAGCATCGTGCCAACTTTTTAATGCCATTAGCAAATAATGTTTTTGGTTGAACGCATAGCCACTGATGCACTGCTGTTTTCACATCATCATCACATGAAAATCTTCTTCCCCTTAAATTTTTTTTCAGCATCCAGAGTGCTCTGCATCCGTCACACTAGTACAGCCATTTTTGAACATTTCAATCCACTCATAGACGACTCTACGAGAGAAAACTTTATCCCCATACTGAGTACACGTGCAGAGATGAATTTGTGCTCCTGACAACCTTCTGCCCACAAAAAGCGTATGACAGATCGCCGTTCCTCTTTGGTGCAATTTATACGTTTCGCAGCCATCTTCACCATAGAATGACAACTCTTATACATAAACTGCAATGTCAGCTGGCTTGCCAGACAGAACTAGTCACATGACACTCTCAGACATGACCAATTACTACTCATCTCGCATTCACTGTTTCCAACGAAAATATAAAAGTGCGGAAACTTTTTGAACGACCCTATTATCTATCTATCTACTATATAATAAAACACTAAGGTCCGTGTGTCCGGCCCTCCTGAACAATCTGATTGGTCAGTTTGGCTTTGTTAGGATTGGTTAGTTAGGATTGGCTTTGGTGATGTGACAAAAGAGGAAATACGAGTGTGAGATACATGAGGCACACTGATGAGAGGTGAGAAAAGAACCTAGAAAATAATGATAGAGTCTGAGAAGCAAGCCTTACACGAATGAGCTCGACAGAAGAAACACCGGTGAAGAGATATTAGTAAAGGCGTAAGGCACACCTCCAAAGACTAAAAATATAAACTGGATCTGAGGTGAGAAAGGCGCCTTGAAAGTAATGACAGAGTCTAAGAAGCAAGCTTTACAGGAACATGCTCGAAAGAGGGAAAGCTGGTGAAGAGACATTAGTAAAGGCGTAATACACACGCTGACACAGTCACCTTTAAAGACAGAAATTTATAAAATTGAATAGGAGGCGAGAAAGTTATTTTGAAAATAATAAGAGTCCTAGAAGCAGGCTTTATGGAAATGTGCTTGAAAGAGGGAGCGCCAGTGAAAAGACGTTCACACACACACCTGATTATAGAGGAAAGACACTGAAGGTACATGTAGAACAAGAGATTTATTTTTCCATTATTCTAATACTTATCTCCTACAGCCAGGTACTGTGGCTGGTATCTTTAAAAAAGAACACTAATATCAAATTCAGAATATCTATAAGACTTGCCTAATCATTAATTTTAATTGCATAATGATTAGAAAAGAACTTTATATTGAAATGCAGGGCTTCAAATGAAGAGTATGGTTGCTGAGTAGCTGGAGCCAATCCCAGCACTCATGGCATGCACAGCAAGAACAACACTCTGTGGGTAGGAAATTAGTTTTATTTATGTTAAATTGCAAGTGATAAAATGGGAGATGCCAAATCTGAAGAAGAGGTGTTATCATTACTTCCTTGAGGATTAAAAATCCTGGGTATCCACATTTTTCTTTTTTTTCCAAATCATTTCTTATTTGCAATGCTGATGGCAGGTTGACAGACGAGATTAGACAGGAGTCCCCGTGGACTATGATGTTTGCTGATGACATTTTGATCCATAGCAATAGTAGGGAGCAGGTTGAGGAGGCCCTGGAGTGGTGGAGATATGCTCTAGAGAGGAGAGGAATGAAGGTCAGTAGGAACAAGACAGAATACATGTGTGTAAAAGAGAGGGAGGTCAGTGGAATGGTGAGGATACATGGAGTAGAGATGACAAAGGTGGATGAATTTAAATACTTGGGATCAACAGTACACAGAAATGGGCATGGTGGAAGAGAATTGAAAAAGAGAGTGCAGGAAGGGTGGAATGGGTGGAGAAGAGTGTCAGGAGTGATTTGTGAACAGACGGGTATCAGCAAGAGTGAAAGGGAAGGTCTACAGGACAGTAGTGAGACCAGCTATGTTATATGGGGTGGAGACGGTGGCACTGACCAGAAAGCAGGAGACAGAGCTGGAGGTGCCAGAGTTAAAGATGCTAAGATCTGCATTGGGTGTGATAAGGATGGATAGGATTAGAAATGAGGACATTAGAGGGTCAGCTCACATTGGACTGTTGGGAGACAAACTCACAAAGGCAAGATTGCGTTGGTTTGGACATGTGCAGAGGAGGGATGCTGGGTATATTGGGAGAAGGATGCTAAGGATAGAGCTGCCAGGCAAGAGAAAAAGAGGAAGGCCTAAGCGAAGGTTTATGGGTGTGGTGAGAGAGGACATGCAGGTGATGGGTGCAACTGAACAAGATGCAGAGGACAGAAAGATATGAAAGAAGATGATCCGCTGTGGCAACCCCTAACATGAGCAGCCAAAAGAAGAAGAAGAAGGTATCCAAATTTAAAACCCAGTTGTTGTCTGACTGAAATGAGCACATTCTCCCCATGTCTGCATGTTTTTTCTCTGGGTTTTCTGATTTTCCTCCTTACATACCAAAGATTTTTGTGTTAGGTTAATCGGCAATTCTAAAACTGTAGAGGTGTGAGTTAGAGGGCTCAGTAATGGACTGTCACACTGCCCATGGTTTGGTTACTAGCTTGCACCGAATGTAGTACTGCAATCTGTGTTTTAGAATACATACTTATGTCAAAGATAACACTTCAATTATATCTGGATTCAGTTAAACTAATGTTTATAGCGCCTGAGTTAAAAAGTGTCAGAATATTCTTGCAGTTTTCATCATTCCCCTTTAAGAATGCAAATACAACTGTCACTTTGCAAATACCCAGACAAAAATGCACACAGAAACTGCTTTTGTCTCCTGCCCTACATATAAAGTGTGCCTTAATAAGATTCCATATTATATTATATTATATTATATTATATTATATTATATTATATTATATTATATTATATTATATTATATTATATTATATTATGTGACACTTTGAAGAAGAGTGAAGGGAAAGTCTCTAGCCAGCTCCCTAATGGTGTTCCATTTCTAGGAACATTTTTCATGTTGACTGTGTTCATGTTTATATTACTGCTATTTTATTAATTTTAAAATGCTGTTACCATTGGTTAAATGTTATGTTTTCAGAACATTTCACAAGTTAGGCTGTGGAAGAAAAATAATCCACAGTATTTTCATTTATCATTATTATTTTTTTAAATACTTTATTTACATATATTTAGGATATCTATTATATATATTGCGACCAGTAGGGAGTATTGCAGCACCCAAAACCCCAGACACAACCACACAGACATAAGTCCCAGGTGCAAATGCAAGGTTACTTATGATAAATTACCTTACAATCACTAATCCAGATTCATTTGTCTCTCTCTTTTTCTTGCGTTTCCTCCACACCTTCCAGGCAAGCTTTGTCCTCTTCCACCCGACTCCAGCTCACCTGATGAGGTCAAGGAGCTTCTTTTCTCTTGGACAGGGAAGTACTTCCAGTGATAGGGTAAAGGCCTGCTGGAAGTACATTCTGATCAAATGCAAGCCCTACAAAACAGGGGTAAATAATCCCAGCAGCTCCTGCTGGCAGTACCCATGGAACCCGACAAGGCTGCCATATGTGACTCCGGATCCCAGCATGCCTTGCGGGTGTCCGTAAATGTAGCTTAGGCCAGGGTGACTGATGCCTAGCATGTCGGGGAAGTAAGTAGCCCTGCCAGGTTGTCTCCCCCTGTCCTTCCATCCTAGTGATCTCCTGGCTGGGTAATGGTCTTGGGTCCATCCCTGCCACAAAGTCAATGTGCCCACCTGCAGATTTGCATGGTTTATCAGTACTCTGTCAAGGGAAGAAAGAATCTTGCCTTACTTTGAGCCCATTCAGTGTCAGGGCCTGCCAGCCAGGTAAGAGATCAGAACCCATCCCGAACCTACCAACTGCATAGACATGCTGTCCGTCACAATATAGGTACATAAAGACACAATCTATTGCACTATTACAATCTATATTCATCTATTATATCAGTTACAATCAACTGCAATCAGTTACAATTTAATCCAATCTGTTACATTCTAGAACAATCTATAGCAGCCCTAACTGAGTTCCAGACATTTAAGGCTTAGCCTCAAAGAAAGGACTCTGCCAAGAATTGAATCACATTTATAACACAGTGGTGTCGACTCCAGTGGTGAGTCCCCGGCCCTCCCTAAGTCAGGGATGGCGGTTCCCTTCCATTAAGGTCTGTGGGGTTTAGATCCTTATTCTTCATTTTTTCTTTGCTGTTTTCAACTATGATTATTCAGTGTTAATGTTTGTGATATACCATCTGTTGGAATGACAAATGCAATGCATTTTATTACTACAAATGTATGGGATGCACCATCTGTTGGAAATATAGAGACCTAGGAACTGTACAGATACACAGACACAAAGACACGTGTCCTTTTATTAAGGTGGATAAGATGATTTCTGTCCATCTGGTGGTTACTTTCTGTTAGACATGTTCAGCATTAACATTTGCAGCGCACCATCAATAGAAATGTATAT
This sequence comes from Erpetoichthys calabaricus, assembly GCF_900747795.2. NCBI lineage: Eukaryota > Metazoa > Chordata > Cladistia > Polypteriformes > Polypteridae > Erpetoichthys > Erpetoichthys calabaricus. The sequence goes on from NC_041402.2 coordinate 23,369,172, forward strand.
TGTATGACAGAATGTAGTAATAAAATGCATGTCATTTTTTCCTCCCAACAGATGGAGCGTCACAAACATTGGAGCTGCTTTTATGAATCCCATACCAAATGGCATATAATAGAGACATACAGTAGCAATCAGACAGACACACAGACACACACAGATGTGTTTCTTTTTGTCAAGGCGGATAGGGTAGCAAGGAGTTGGATCCTATCTCAGACCCCACTATAGATTTAATTGTAAATGCCCCGTCACATGTCTCATATGAATTACAATTACCTAGATAGTAACATAGAAAGTCGCTTCTGTGCAAAAATGTATTTATAAATGTTGATGTTATATGTAAGTTCAAAATTCTTCATAACTCTCGCATGAAACCATGCTGTAGGTTGATTAAAAGCAACAGAGTACTGAGAACTGCATGTAGTGTCTTTCTGAATTTTAATTCTTCCCACACATCTTCACCACAGTCTAACCTGGTGTACCAGGTTACAATCAATATGTGATTTAATAAAACCTTGACTTTACAAAGGGTGCTGTAAATTTTCTTTGCCAAGGTCAAAATTAAGATGGATGTTAGCATTTTCTGATCTTGTCCTAGCAGGACACAGAACAAATTACTACCTGTTTTGTAGTTTCGGCTTCTTAGTGGCCATATAATTGCAGTGAATAATGGAAGTGTCTTCTCATGTGTGTTTAAGTGAAGAATTGATAGGGTGAGAGATTTGGCAAAGCAATCTGTGTTGTACTCAGAGGAAGAAAATCTATTTCCTAATGCTTCTGTCTTTCATCCATATGTTATTTGATGCAAGGAAGGAGCTGAAAAACAAACATGACACCATTAAATTCCACAGTCGTGTTGACCTGAACCATTATAACCTGGGCTTCTTAGTTATGTAAGTTAGTATTCACAAAATATATGTGATAAATAATAGAGTCGATATCAAAGGTCTACATACGTCTGTTGAAAATTCAGCTTCTGTTGTTGGAAAGGCTGAACTCATCAGAAATCACATCTACATTTTTTCTCCTCTATTATGATATTGTAAGCAGCAATACTGAACTGAAAAAACAAATCACTTTGGTGAAAATATAATCAGATATTAAAGAACTTCCATTGACTTGGCTGCATTAACATCCATGTTCTATATAAGAGAACTTTTTACAGCTTTGTTCAGATTTAACCAATCATGTTGAATATCATGTACCAAGATATTTTCCCTACATTGGACATCAACTGAATTAATTCTGATTGTCCATGAATAACATCGGTTGGGTCTGTAGCATTTTCTTGAAGGTTATATGCTTGTATAGTACAGAAATATGAATGGAGTGAGAACTGTGTCTGAAAACCTGCCGTTAAATCAGGGTCCTTCAAGGCTGGGTCTTGTCGCCACTTCTATCTCTGGTTTTCATCAAAAGGATATCAGGGTGCAGCCAAGAATGAGAGGGTTTCTGGTTGGGGAGGTTAGGAGTAGCATTGTTGCTTTATACACATGATGTTGTCCTCTTTTCTTTATCCAATTGTGTGAACAAGCTGGGGTGAAAATCAGCACCTCCAAAGTGTGGATTGCTGTCTCCAGGTGGGTGAGGAACAACTGCCCTTAGTGGAGGAGTTTAAGTATCTCAAGATCTTATTCATGAGTGGTGAATAAAGGGAACGTGAGATCGACAAGAGGACTGGAGTGGTGGTAGCTGTTCTGCGGATGCTCTACTGTTCCGGAGTGGTGAAGCAAGAGCAGAATCTAAACATAAAACTCTCAGTTTGCCAGTCAATCTACATCTCTGTCCTCACCTATGGCCATGAACTGTAAGTAATGATCAAAAGAAAGAGACTGCAGTGACAAGCAGAAGAAATTACTTATTTTCATAAGGTGGTTGGGATGACACTTCAAGATAGGGGGAGAAGTGATTTGGGAGAGCGGCAGAGGCATTGCTCCTCCAGATCAAGAGAAAGCACGGGCCACATGTATAAATGTTGTGTACATACAAAAATGTTGCGTACTCCCATTTCCATGCTCACATTGCGATGTATAAAAACTCAACTTGCCGTAAAGCCACGCACATTTTCACGCTAGCTCAATCCCTTGCGTACACAAGTTCTCCGCTCGGTTTTGCAAACTGGTGGTACCCAGAGTCAAAGCAGTGCTACTGTTCCTGTGTGGTTTCCCTTTAGTTTTTAGATTCACATCTCTAACACAGCTTTATCAAATGCACTGAAATTAACCACATATTAAGGCATCTCATTGTAATCAAACCGTAACCATATAATGGTATACCGAATGGCCAAGCTATTCTAAATACCATCACTGCTTTAGTGTTGTTATTCCCAGTGCACCACTGAGTATTTAACCCACTGTATCTGAGTGTGGAATCACAGCTGTACAGCAGCTGATCGGATTATCGGTATACAGCATCTTGCACACGCTGTCTGTAGTAGGGTAAAGGGAAGTCTGGGCTGACCTGCTTGGCTGCTGCCTACGTGGCCCTCATTAAGAAGATTGGTTTCAGAAAATGAGATGAGATGAGAAGTAGCCAGAGTTCACAAGGAGCTATAAAAAGATCTACAGGATCTTATTGTTGAATTGTACAGAGGGATATATATGAATTTTAAAGGCATGAATTAAAAAACATATGTTTGTGATGCCCTGTGCACAGGCACCTCTGCACACACTCGGGTTCTGGGCATCTGTAATGTAACCAAACAGATCAGTGGTGTATTTTGGAGACACAGAACCAAAAATATCCAAAAGAAAACAATTTTTTATGCCAGTAAGAAAACTAAAACTCTAGTATTATGCACTTCAAAATAATAGCAGTTCTCTGCAATTACACTAATTGAATATAAACAACAATAAACAAAATAAATGAAGGTGAACCTGTACAGTATTTACATGGCTCAAAAATAAAAGTGATGAACAAATAACAAAAACACACAATTAGACAACTTTCTCTTCTTCTTCCAGGACAAAAATCAAGAGGACAGAAAAAAACAGTTATCAAAATCAAAGTGAACAAAATGGCACAAGCACAAAACACAAGAAAAGCGGTGAAAAAAAAAAGCAACTCTATATACAGGGATGCTCAAAGGGATCACTCTATCACAATTGCTCAGCTACCTTCTCTCTCCAATGCCAAATAGTCAAAGGACGACCCCTGTTGGAAACTTCTCAGTGCTATCTGCCAAGCCGAACTACCTGGTCAAAAATTAACTCTGGCCTGACACCAACCTGTCAGTGACGCCTCTTGTGAAAATCCATCCCCCTATAGCCTCGATCTAGACAAACGTCTCCCTATATTTTGATTGCCGGCACACACACACACTCTCAAGTATACACACCTCCAACATCAGGCAGAATCCAGAAGTTGGTTTCATTTTTTATTCCTCTTCCCTGGGGAGTGTTTTTTAATCATAAGGCCACTCTTCACGGCCGGCTTACGTGCCTCCATTTTCATTTTTACCCTGCCACGATTCCTGCGGCCGCACGCACGTTCTTCCCCAGTATGGCATGAAGTAACGCTGGGATGTCGTCGTGCCGGCACTCGTGTATTAACGTAAATGACAGGCTTCCTCACCAACGTCAAAACTACGAACAATGTTTCCACCCATACCACCACCACAGCCTTCTCACCTTCTCTGCAGGTAAGTGCTCTCTTTTTATAACTAACCTATACAAAGATCAAACTACTCTAGTTAGCTATTAGTCTCCCAAAAGCCTGTGATACTGTCTATCACAATGTGATAAAAAAGCAATTAGGTGGTCAAAACAATCCCTCAAATGATAAGAGGGAGTGTAAAGTGCTATTTCTTAGATCTTATGAAAAGTGGCATGTTGCATGCTGAAGTCATTATTCCCTAAACAATACAGTATAGCAACTATTTACATAGCATTTAGATTGTGTTAGATATTATAAGTAATCTAGAGATAATTTCAAATATATGGGTGGATGTATTTAGGTTATATGCAAATATTATGCCGTGTGTTATTACGGACTTGAGCATCTGTGGACTTTGGTATCTGCAGCTGGTATCTGCAGGTGGTCCTGGAACCAATCCCCCAAGTATATGGAGGTCCAACTTTTATATATATATATATATATATATATATATATATATATATATATATATATATATATATATATATATTGAGTCTGTGCAGAGAACAATGAAATCTCTTGAGTAACAGGACATTCTAGAGTGAAACGTACTTCCCAATGTCAGAAAGCTCTGTCTCAGTCGCAGGTCATGGAACCTCCAACAGGATAATGAGCCAAAACACACAGCTAAATCCCCCAAGAATGGCTAAAATCTAAACATTGGACTATTCTGAAGTGGCCTTCTAAGAGCCCTGATTTGACTCCCATCAAACATCTATGGAAAGAACTGAAACATACAATCTGGAGAAGACCCCTTCAAACCTGACACAGCTGGAGCAGTTTGCTCAGGACAGGACGGCCAAACGACCTGTTGACAGGTACAGAAGTCTCATGGAGAGCTCTAGGAATTGCCTATTTGCAGTGATTGCTTCTAAAGGTTGTGCTGCAAAATATTAGGTTAAGGGTCCCATCATTTTTGTCCATGCTATTTTCTTTTCTGCATTTTATTTGAATCAAAACTCTAAAGCAAAATTAGATTTTTGTTACAATATGGAATAAACAACAATGCATAGCAATTAGTTTTGTCAGTTTCAGTTTATTTCAGAGACAATTGTGGGTTCTTCTTTTTTCATGGAGGGGTACCAACAAATTTGTCTACGTCTATAATGAACAATTTCCTTTTTATATAATTCTTACATTAAATTACCCATTCAGGATTTCTTTATTTTATAAAGCTTTTTAGAAACAGAAAACACTATCCTGATAAGATATCACCATTTATTTATTCTTTCCTCTTTATCATAAAAACTGCAATCTTCTGCTCAAGTGATTAAGACAGAAAAGAAATCTGTACCTATATATTGAAATATTTACAATTTCATACTTAAGATTTCATCCTGTGCAGATGAAGGACACTCTCCACACCCTTCTTCTGTTGTTAATGACAGGTTGGCCGGACTGTCCCGCTCAGTATGTATGTGGCCACCTCTGACCTCCTTAGGATAAGCAAAGGACACGTGGCGTGAAGTGAACATTTTTCCTTATCTTTTTATTTTTTGGAAAGCATTACAATGGCATACAATTTAATTACACAACTAATAATATTCCAGGTGTAATGATTTACTTCATAATAAATCGAGAGAAAACAAAGGAAAAATGACATAAGGGAATAAAAACAAAACAAGAACATAATTACCTCAAGACTTGTGTTTAATTTTAGTTAACATTCACTCACATGAAAGTGCAAAGCACATTTCAACACCCATTATATTTTTCTTGTTTGTCTTTTTGGATAGTTTTAAATTTGCTAAGTTAAAAAAAACAATATATATTTGTTAAAAGTAAACCTAATTGGAATCAAAAGTCTAAAATTCCTCAGAAAAATTTAACTGCTACATAAATATTTAATTTGAATATGTTACAATAATTAAATACAACTATAAGACTGCTTAACAAAATAAACAGTAACAAGGGCAGGAAAACAATACGAAATTAATTAGCACAAAGTGAGAAATGGAACTACAGAGTAAGTTTTTAAGCTAGTTCTGTTTCCATGGTAATTCAATAAAACCAACAGAAATTCTTAATCTAGTAACACCAAAAAAAAAATAAAACACAGAAAACCAAAAGTGTAATCTTTTAAACAAAAAGAAAGCCAAACCCCAAAAAAATAAACTCAGTAATTAATATTCCTGTGATCCTATTCCTATGCAGAAAGAATCAAAATATCAAAGAAGGAGAATTATACAAATAATTGTTAATACAAATCAAAACCAAAACATTCTTAGAAAATAAGTTTTAATATGAAGGTATCAAAAAGACCAATACTTCCATGGAAAGGAGCCAAAAGCAAATGCCATAGTGAAAGGCCGTAGACCCTGGGGGTTATCACACTACTCAAAGCGCTTTACATAGTGAGTGGGGATTCATTTCAGCCACCACCAATGTGCAGTCATTTGTGCCCCAGTATGCTCACCACATAGTAGCTACTAGGTGGTGAAATGGTGAGAGATAGTTAGCCAGTTAGAAACAGGGAATGATTAGAGGGCAAGAGTGACCAGGCTGTGGTGGGTAATTTAGCCAGGACATTGGGATACACCCTACACTTTTGAACAGTGTTTCCCAAACTCGGTCCTGGGGACCCCCTGTGGCTGCAGGTTTTTGTTCCAACCGGATTCCTAATCAGTGACAATACCTAATAACACTGATCTCATTTAATTAGCTGTTTTTTTTTTTCTTTTATTCGACATTCACAAAAGCACAGCAGCATGATTTTTACATTTATAAGACATTTAGAAATATTTCTGCTTTTGCTATAGATTTAAATGCTTAACTCTCTTTTGTTAATTTCACTATACTTTGCCCTTTCTCTGTGCAGTTTCCCCCCCTCGTTTTATCTTAATAATGACAATTTAAAACGAGCAGATCAGACACCCAGGCAAACAACACTGAATAATCAAAGACTGCAACTTCTTTAGAGTCAGACCCACTAATTAGTAAATAATGGATTAATTAAACAATTAGAAGACCTAGAAAAGTAGAATGAAAATCAAAATGAAAACACTGTTAAAAAGAAAAAAAATACATTATTCCTAAATAACTGCTTGGTACATTTTTATATTTTTTTTTAGCAAACTTAGTTTTCTAATTTCTATATTGTTCCATAAACACAGAACTTGGGTAATATCAGTTCACTTAATTAGCCCAGGAGTTCAATTAAAAACAGAAGCTGGTTGGAACAAAAACAGGGGGTCCCCAGGACCGAGTTTGGGAAACACTGCTTTAGAGCATTAGAACACTGTAGATGAGAACAGGCCATTCAGCCCAACAAAGCTCCCCAGTCCTATCCACTTATTTATTCCAAAAAAAGTTCAGTATTGAAAGTCCCTAAAGTCTTACTGTCTACCACACTACTTGGTAGCTTATTCCAAGTGTCTATCGTTCTTTCACTTTATGAAGGATGCCCATTTATGACCATAGAGAGTCAGGACCTCGATTTTATGTCTCATCCGAAAGACAGTGCCATTTTTACAGCACAGTGTTCTTGTCACTTCACTGGGGCATTGGGATCTACAACACCTCATCCAGCAGTAACCCAAGCTTTTACTGGTTGATCTCCTATCCAAGTACTGGCCAGGCCTGAACATGCTTACCTTCAGGTGGATGATCTGTTCTGAAGCGTTTGTGGTAAGACTTAAGTGTCTTGGTTACATTTCTTAAAATTTCCATATGTTTTCACATTTACTTGGACCATACACTCGTAACTTGCTGATAACAGAATGGTAACAATCAGAAAACTATATGCCCTTATACGTTTCTCTCTACAGTTTATATCCTTTCTAGCTGTATACCCAGAATCTTAGAGAATTGCATCATCTAAATACAGAAATAGACCAGAGTATTAAAGTCATTCCTTTAACTTGTCAGCTCATAGGGGTTTAAACAGAATCTTCCATTATCTATGTGAAAACTACATTCTATTCAAATTAAGTGTGAATTTACCATTAACATTAGCTTAAAAGAATTGACTCTTACAGCCAAGTTTCAATTCACAATATTTTTCCGTAACTGACACTAAAGTCATTTTCACATCTAGTTCATTGGTGCAATTTTTTCAAACTCTGGTGTGATTTCCCCAAAAGCTTGGTTCATTTAGGTAGATGTGAACATGACAATCATACTCGGTTGCGGAACCAAAACAACTGGACTCAGACCCTTTGGAAAAGGTGGTCTCAGTGTGATATCCAACAAACCCAGCAGGGCTTTCCATATGAATTGCAATCAGAAGCAGGCCAATCTAACTACAGGAAATAAGAAATATGCATTATGTGTAAAGTTGTGTGTGCTGTGGTTGTTTAATAAACTTCTTCTAGTCGCTAATTAGTTAATCAATAATGAGTATATCATAAATTATAATTGTGTAATGTGCATGATGAGTCAAGGGTTAACATGGAGTATTAAAAACGATAAAAAGACAAAAAAAACTGCACATTCTTAAAACAATTCACACAATCAGAACAGCATCTGTTTCACGCTCACAGCCTTTAGCAGTTGACCATGTAAAAAAAAAAATGTGTAAATTCACTTATGACCTTGTCGATCAAAACACATACAGTGCATCCGGAAAGTATTCACAGCGCATCACTTTTTCCACATTTTGTTATGTTACAGCCTTATTCCAAAATGGATTAAATTAATTTTTTTCCTCAGAATTCTACACAAAACACCCCATAATGACAACATGAAAAAAGTTTACTTGAGGTTTTTGCAAATGTATTAAAAATAAAAAAACTGAGAAATCACATAAGGACTCTTGCAGCAGAGTTTTGAATCAACTGGAGCTGTAATATAAGATTTGAAGGGGCATCTGCCAGCAGCGAGTTACAATAATACATCAATGACATGATGGTCCTTCTGTGCTAAGCACATCTTCTAGTGCTGGCTGCACACACACACAACTCATGACGTATTACACAGATTTATACATTTTCCTACCATTCCACATGAAGTATAGTTAAAGCAAGCTTCATTCATGCAGATTACTGACTTAGCTTGAGTTGTTTCTGTGATTGACAGTACACACATAAAGATCACTGCTGCAAGTGTGAATGAGAACGCATACTGTATGTAAATCACCAGTGATACCACAGTATCAACACACAGGATGTATTATTCATGATGTTGTCGCAAAGTGGACCATTTCAATGCATGACTCTAGAGTAACTCCATGAGAGTGACATAAACCTTTAATTTGAACATGTCATCTTCTTGGAGATAAGGGAAACTCTCAGAAGAGACAGTGGATGACTCCTTTTACAAACCCAACAACCTGTGTTCAGCTTTCTTGAATATTATTATTATTTTTATTGTTACTATCGTTGTGGTGAAGCTGTAGTGTTAGTATCAAAAACTAAAAAACATCATCATGATTTCCAAGAAAACTACAAAATGCTTACATGAGTGCCATTTTGTGGCTCACCATATCATAAAATCATGAATTCATTCATTCTCAATCTTAACTTCCTGCTCCACACTGTGGGTGTAGGATGCTTCATAACTACTTCTCATGTCCAACTGTGGGGTAGGACAAATTCTCATCCTAATCAGACCGTTAGTACAATTTATTGCAGTAATTCTGAGAAGCTTGATAAATGTGGGCACAGGTCTTTAATAGCTACCAAAGTCTCAGGGGTTTGCAGTTCAGATACGGGCTGCCACAGGCAGGTCTAGCCTGCTATCCTTGTGCAAAAGCACAATGTTAAGACATCTCCTTAACTCTGGAATACATTCTGGAGCTGACCACTTTAGAATGTTTAACCCTTTAACCGCCAACTCCCTAAATATTCCCCATGCCAGGAGAAATCTGAACAATTTTCATTTTTTTACTTTACATTTATTCAAGCAGTATTTACCTGCTGAAATACCTGCTGAAATGTTTCAAATAAATGGTCAATCAAAGGACGTAGCTTGAACAAGCGGTCACGGTTTGGATCTTTCATATCTGGCTCAGATAATGGGCAGCAGTCCAGTTGAGATGCTGGGGATACACCCACTCATCGCCATCATCGGATGCGTCGTCATTCACAGTATCATGCAGCGCACGTTGCTGATCATCATTGTTGCTAAAATCTTCTTCAGAACTGCTACAATCATGATCAGAATTATTGTCCAAAATTGCCTGCAAAACCTCACTTGAAGTCAGTTTACGTTTCGCCATATTCACAGCTTTCACTATCTGAACAATTTTTGTTTTTTTACTTTACATTTATTCAAGCAGTATTTACCTGCTGAAATACCTGCTGAAATGTTTCAAATAAATGGTCAATCAAAGGACGTAGCTTGAACAAGCGGTCACGGTTTGGATCTTTCATATCTGGCTCAGATAACGGGCAGCAGTCCAGCTGAGATGCTGGGGATACACCCACTCATCGCCATCATCCGATGCGTCGTCATTCACAGTATCATGCAGCGCACGTTGCTGATCATCATTGTCGCTAAAATCTTCTTCAGAACTGCTACAATCATGATCAGAATTATTGTCCAAAATCGCCTGCAAAATCTCACTTGAAGTCAGTTTACGTTTCGCCATATTCACAGCTTTCACTTTCGAATCACATCACGTGAGCGGCCAATACAACCGCAGAGTTGTCGAAATACAACGTAGTAATAATACCCACGCCAAACTGTCAGTTATACTACGCACCAGGCATTCACATAACCACAGGCAAATGTGCCGGATAATTCCGGCAGTAAGGCGTCAGCAATAAAGCTACGATGCCGGATATATCCGGCAGAGGGCGGTTAAGGGGTTAAAGTCGCCATCTGCCTTAGAATCTTCAAAACAATTGTGGCAACAGGATAACCAGTGGGAGGAAGAATACAATGTTGTAAAAGAAAATAAGAAAGAAGGGAACCAAAACAAGATGTGCTTTCCATAGAACTGAAGTGGTGGGCAAGTGAAAGAGCCACCCCGACTGGTCTCAACACTCATTTATAGGTGGACCAAGTGGAGGAGGAGGGTATTGCTTGACATCTGCCTGCATTCAAGTTTGTATTTTCTCTGTGTTTTTTCCCACCTTTGTGTGTCTGAACAATAAATTGTCAGCATTTGTATACTTTTGGCTTAATCTGTATCGTACCAGGTATTAGGTAACACCACTCAAGCACCAATTTTTGTTACAACACATAATTCTTGCATTTTTATAAATGAAATTGTTGCCACTTAAAATAGTATAGGATTTTGGTAAACACTTACATTGTTTCTATGAAGAAAAGCTGTTTAGTTTGGTCATTAATCTTGGAAGATTTTTAAAAATTTGACCACATACTGGCATTATACGGTAGACTTTATTAACTAAGGTATTTTTTTACTATGTAGGCAACAGTGTTTCATTATTTTCTTTGTTGGCATTTTGTTGTTATTTATATGGTTTCCTCCAAACTGAATAGTGATGAATTAAATTTCTCCATTTCTCTGTCTTTCTCTCTCACTGGCATTCTTCTCAACAGCTTGTTGTAGGCATCCATATTCATGAAGCCATGCCTGATAAATTGTTTTTGCATTTTACTGTGTTCTCTCTAAGATGTAATTTCATTCATGTCAATGACCAAAGCATTTTTTGGCCATTTCCAGTACAATAAAATGTGCCATTGTATCTCTAGTGTGCATATTACTGCTTGAAAAAAAATCTTAACATTATTTAACTCTTTCTTACCCTTGACTCTATGAATTTCAGAAAACTTTGTTTTATGTTTTCCACCACATGATTTCCTCATAGAAGTAATATTTTAAGGCCAAGACAGGCCTTTGAAAACACAGCAAATTATCTAAACTCATCACTTCAATATAAAACATGATTGTAATACTCATTGGAACAAATATTTATGTTCTGTTCTCTAGAGGAGGAATCGGTGTACAGTGGCATCCGTGACGTGTGTAGACCTTTTCGTGGGCAGTGGTTCACAAACAAAAAAAGAGGCATTTTACAGGACCGGATTTTTTGTCATACTTTAATTCCTGGACAGAAATAAGTGTGTACTTTTATTTCTGTGCATTTTTTTTATTTCACTGGAAAGTTAAATGTAATGTCTGGGCATTATAATATTCACAACCTTGGCAAAATATTTGCTTATGATTTGTCACCACCAGGGGGCACACAGCTCCCCAAACGCCCGGCACAACAGACAGATTCACAAGTCCCAGTACAACACAGGTTTTATTCAGCTGTGGGAAACACTTTTCCTTCATTTTCCACCTATCCAGCACAGTACAATAAGCACCAAATTAAGCCCGTAGCACTTTGTCATCTCCTTTCTTGTCTTATCCTCTCTCTTCCGCCTCCACTCCTCCATCAAGCTTCATCCTCTTCTGATTATCCGAGTGGAGTGAGGCAGCCCCTTTTACAGATCACGTGGAAGTGCCCCAGGTGTCCTATTATTTCCTTCTGGGTGAACAGTTCTGCAGAGGAGGTCTTGGCCATTCCCATTGCACCCCCTGGAGGATTAAGCTTCTATGCTCAAAACCTGTGGCACCATAACAAGCCAGGGGGACTGCCCTCTGTTGTCCCGGCAGAGATATTGCCCCATGCAAGCTTATTCCCATGATCCTTCCATCATGGACGCATCTTGGCCTGGTATGAGCCCCAGCTGTCCAGTATACTGCCCGTCGCTCAGCTGAGTTATGTGGGACGAAGCATCCAGCCCCATGAGGTTTGTCTTCCTCCAGGATAGACTACAATCAGCCGGTTTACAGCTCTGTCCTGAAAAACACAAACAACAGTGTGGTGAGGAGATGTTGTGTCAGTGTTGCTTTCTGGTCTCCCTGTAAGGGTAATGTCTCCAGCCATGGCCCAGTTTTGTTGCATTCTTAGCACAGCCGCCCCTCTCCTGGTGCAGAATTGATTGATTGCGAATTTCTGACGTTTTTTCCACAATCATGCAGGCAACTTTGGCGATTTTTTTTCCCTCAATTTTCAAGAGACAATGATGATTGCATTTTTCAATATTGAAAGACTTGCTCATAAATAGTTTATTCCCCATGAACAGACTGTTAATTGGGAAAAATACATTGAAATGCTGAGGCATCTACAGGAATGCATCATGAAAAAATATCCAGAAAAGTGGCATATACAAAACTGCATTGTGTACCATTGTGTCAGTCAAAGAGTTTTAATCAAAAACAACATGGTTGTTGCTTCACACGGTCTGTATTTGCATAATATTACTTCCTGTAACTTCTTATTGTTAAAATGCAGCAAAAAAATGCAGGAGGCTCTAGACAATGTAACAAAAGATAAATTCAGAAAATGTTAACAGGAATGGGAGAAACGCATTTCAAGGAGAGTATTACATAAGGCAACTGAAAGAAATTGCAGAAAGCTTTATAATGAAGGTTTTATATTATACTGTACATATATATATATATCTGCGGTGGGTTGGCACCCTGCCCGGGATTGGTTCCTGCCTTGTGCCCTGTGTTGGCTGGGATTGGCTCCAGCAGACCCCCGTGACCCTGTGTTCGGATTCAGCGGGTTGGAAAATGGATGGATGGATATATATATATATATATATATATATATATATATATATACTGTATATACATATTGTAGATACCACATGGGCTGGACTGACATTGCAGCCAGGAGAGGGGTTGGTTCCTTACCCGGACAGGAGGCTCCTGGAAGGCAGACAAGCATCCAGGCCAGGGAAAAGGAAGGGGCCAGACCTGGAAGAGATGGCCAGACTAGATGGACAGACAGCCCACGGGAAGTGGAATTGATCACTAGGGACTTTCTATTCCCTCCAGGCGCTAGATGGCAACAACTCTTCATACCGGCGTCTATTCAGGAACCAGTAGGGAATGCCAGGAGTTGTAGTTCAGCAGCGCAACCCTGCAGGGGTCCGTGGATGCCACAAGGGGATGCTGCAGGGAGATGTGCTCTCCAAAATACAGGACTTCCATATGACCCGGGAGTACCTCCATCAGGCAATGGCCCTGGCACCTGAAGTGCTCCTGGGCCCTCAATAAAAGAGGCCGCACTCCCTTATCCGTATGAGTCAGAGCTGGGAGGACGTGGAGCAACACTCGACTGGAGGAGGACAGTACGGTGGTGAGAGAATTGTGGTTTGTGTAAAGAAATAACAGGTGCTTGTGCTATTGTGAAGGTATTGTGGAATAAATTTTCCTTTATTTGAACCTGGGACTCTTTGTGTAATCGTGTTTGGGGGTTTGGTGTTCTCTGTCACCCCTGGTGATGTGACAGGTGTCTGGTCACACTTACAGGTAATCTAACCTAGACACCATTAAAATATCCGACTATGCCACCCAGTTTTATTAAGAGACTGGGAACTCTTGATATTTACTGATAATAGCATGCAGGTTTCTTTAAATTGGGCAGAGTGGACACACAATGAAAGACATAACATTAATTTCAGGGAAAGCAACAGTAACTTCTATTACCCAAGATAATATAAACTACATTAAAAAGATAAACATACCTAAAAAAAATCTAACAATATCAGGAACAAAATTCCCTTTTTTAAAAGGAAAGCACACAGTCCACACTCTAAAAATCCGTTAAAAACATGAAGTGGAAGATACAGCTTTTAGTGGTGCAGAGTCCAGTTTGCGCACTGTGTCACCCCAACAATTAATCGTCCAACTGTCCACGGATGTACTCTGTTCACCGAACACTCGTTTTCCAAACAGAAGTTTTGTCAAATCGTTGAATCCCTGTCAGTGTCTCTTCATCATTCTTTTTTTCCACTCTGGGCTCCTTGTGTTGCTGTGACCTAGGCACACCTCACTTCTCGTCCGCCAGCTTTGCTCGGTCCTTTCATGCGGATTCCCTCTTTCACTGGACCAACAACCGTCTTCTTGTGGAGCTGTCTCTTCCTCCCTGGAAGTAAGTGTTGCCGTCCTTGTGCCTCACGTCGTACCAGCCACATACCGTAGACTGCCTGCGAGCCCCTGTGCTCTCTGCGAGAGGTCTTGACTGCATTCTCAGTGGACCATACCTCACCCCTGCCTTCTCCTGTCCAGAAGTTTTAAATGTCATTCAGTCCCTGCCTAGATCAACAAGACGGTAGATTAAATAATGGCACATCCAAATTTCCTGGGCTTAACAAATAATCTAAACATTGGTTAACAAAAAGTATTTTTACTAACTATCAATCAGTACACATATGCTGATTAGAAACCAATATTCTCAGTCCTGTTCATTTACTAAGTCAGGTAGATTACATCTTGCCTGAAGAAGGGACCTGAGTTGCCTTGAAAGCTTGCATATTGTAATCTTTTTAGTTAGCCAATAAAAGGTATCATTTTGCTTGGCTTTTCTCTAAGCCAGGTAAATATAAACATTTTCTAAGGAAGGATAAGTTCTGTTATCCCAATTTTGTATTGTTTGCATATTTACGCAGTTAAAACTTCAAAGCAGTGATTCTTTTACAAGACAGAAAATATCTAAACTCTGTAGACAGCCATCACAATAATCAGTAACAGGATTACCCAGGAAATTTGCCTTTTAACTTTTCACTTCAGTCCCAACAATGGGTGCCTATTGCATCTTCATCTACTGTGTTTTAAATGTAATATTTACATGTTCCTTTGCCTAAGAGAGAAACGAAACCACCCAGTGTACAAAAAAATTTCCCCTTCTGACACCTGGTTCCATCACAATATATATATATATCCATCCATCCATCCATTTTCCAACCCGCTGAATCCAAACACAGGGTCACGGGGGTCTGCTGGAGCCAATCCCAGCCAACACAGGGCACAAGGCAGGAAACAATCCTGGGCAGGGTGCCAACCCACCGCAGGACACACACAAACACACCCACACACCAAGCACACATTAGGGCCAATTTAGAATCGCCAATCCACCTAACCTGCATGTCTTTGGACTGTGGGAGGAAACCGGAGCGCCCGGAGGAAACCCACGCAGACACGGGGAGAAGATGCAAACTCCACGCAGGGAGGACCCGGGAGCGAACCCAGGTCCCCAGATCTCCCAACTGCGAGGCAGCAGCGCTACCCACTGCGCCACCGTGCCGCCCTATATATATATATATATGGTTGAAATAGTTTACTGTCAAATAATGCAAAGAGTACGTGACACGTGTTTCGCCCTAATTCTGGGCTCATCAGGCGTACACACTCTACTGCACTCCCTCTCGGGAATCGAACCTCGGACGTCAGCGCCAGAGGCGAAGCCCCTAACGTTGCGCCATGGCGTGTGGTTCGTTTATTCTGCTAACATCCGCCACGGTGCCCTCAGTTGTGAGAAGCAGATCATAGAATGGTTGAAATAGTTTACTATGATCTGCTTCTCACAACTGAGGACACCGTGGCGGATGTTAGCAGACTTGCTGGCCAACCACAAGGTTACCTGGTAGGTAACCACCCATACAATCAGATTGTGACACAGACTACGAATGCTGTGAATGTAATTACCCCGATCTACATGCTGTCAAATAAACGAACCACACGCCGTGGCGCAACGTTAGGGGCTTCACCTCTGGCGCTGACGTCCGAGGTTCGATTCCCGAGAGGGAGTGCAGTAGAGTGTGTACGCCTGATGAGCCCAAAATTAGGGCAAAACACGTGTCGCGTACTCTTCGCATTATTTGACAGTAAACTATTTCAACCATTCTATGATCTGCTTCTCACAACTGAGGGCACCGTGGCAGATGTTAGCAGACTTGCTGGCCAACCACAAGCGTTACCTGGTAGGTAACCACCCATACAATCAGATTGTGACACAGACTACGAATGCCGTGAATATATATATATATATATATTTTTTATTACCTTACAACAACATTCTGTTTTACTCTCGTCAGCTAAATAAAGGCAAACAGACAAATACATTCAGCCTTATCACCAGTAACTGTTTTTGTACCTGGAGAGGTGATTTGACTCTGCATGGACTTACAGCACGACCTGAAATCTGGTGGGTTATCACCAGATGGGAGTGCTACAATTAAAGTGCTTTAGGGAGACTGGCATTTAATTTTACAACCCCCCCCCACCACCACCACCATCGAATCTATGCATTCTCTGTGACCTGTGTTATCCTTATTCTCCTATTCAATTATTAATTTAAAGATCAATCCCTTATTGTAATCCTTTTCTCACAAGGCAACAATCCTGATCATTAAATCAGCCTTTAAAGTCTCACAGCCTTCCTTAAGTGCTTCTTGTTGGCATCTTCTTTGGAAAATCAAACTATAATATTTAAAATGGTCACTGTATAGCTAGAGAGGCTATGTTTATAGCCTGAAAGAAGTGTGGATTGTACACAAGGCTAATTTCAGTACTGGTAGAAGGAAAGCTTTTTGCTTGAGAATACATGACAAACATCAGAGGCACAAAGGAAAATTCTGAATACAAAAACATTGTAAGAATGCGTTTGTGAAAAGTAAGACTATAATTCTGTGCACATGTCAAAAAGTTCAGTTTCTAAAGTAAGAGGTTTTCCTGACAAACAACAGTTTCTGTCTTGGAAAGTATGAAATGGTTGATCACTCGAGGATGCTGGATTTCAGATATGTTTCAGAGAGAGGGGGTTAGGTCTGGTTCTGACAGTTCTCTTTCCATTAGGCATATAAACTGACAGCTCATCTACAATGCCATTTCTATGACTGTGCTTCCCTGTCAAAGCCTTAGAATTTCTTCCAAGTGTCATTTTCTCTGAGATTTATTAGTATTTTAAAAATGACCAGCATGTAATGAATAAAAAAATTATATGTTAGAATGGATGAAAGAACTTATTTCCACTTTTTTGACAATACTGAAACCATGTATACAAATTATTAAACAACATCATCTACATAGCTGCTGTTTTCATGCAATTAGTTCCCGGAAGTGGTAGCCCATTGTTGTAACAGTTAGTGTCGTGGCCTCACAGACCCCAAGCTGTGGGTTAAATCTTTCATTTACACTCTGAGACTATGGAAGGAAGGCCAACGTAATGAAACTTGGAAAAGAAATCCCATACAAACTTGTGCATACCTGCTTTACTTCATGCACCTGTCATTACAAATTATCACCAATTTACTAAAAAATATCGTATCTATGTAGGAAACACTATAAAGGAATACTAAACCCAAAAATGAAATTTTGTGTAAATGAGTGTATTCCACTAACAGAAGGTACCTTAAAATGGGATTGCACTTTTGAATTGAAAAAAATGCCTCTCCCACTTATTCATTTGTTAAGAGTCACGTCTCCAGTTCAAAAGCACAATCCTGTGTAAAGGGGCTTCCTGTTTGTGGAATACTTTCTTTTTATGAGTTTATTTTAAAATATTCTAGCTAAAAGTACATGTGTTTCGCCCATTGTGAGTATACGACTGAATGACGGTGCAGATTATGCAATTAACATGAGATTTTTTTTGATAGACACTTTCAGTACATTTACATTTACATTTACATCATTTAGCAGACGCTCTTATCCAGAGCGACTTACAACAGT
Organism: Erpetoichthys calabaricus; assembly: GCF_900747795.2. NCBI lineage: Eukaryota > Metazoa > Chordata > Cladistia > Polypteriformes > Polypteridae > Erpetoichthys > Erpetoichthys calabaricus. The sequence goes on from NC_041402.2 coordinate 23,387,239, forward strand.
GTTTGTTAGTTTTTCGCATACCCCTTGGGGTCAGAGCGCAGGGTCAGCCATTGTACAGCGCCTCCTGGAGCAATTACAGGTTAAGGGCTTTGCTCAAGGGCCCAGCAGAGTAGGATCTCTTTTGGCAGTGACGGGGATTCGAACCGGCAACCTTCCGGATACCAGCGCAGATCCTTAGCCTCAGAGCCACCACTCCGCAGTAATATTTGCTGTTGTCCAGCACTGGTCACCATTGGGTTCTGTTCTCTCAAAAAAAAAAATTCCATTCTCTCCGAAAACATGAGATTAAAACTTTTTCTCAGCCATTAATACAAACTACATGGGGAAAGTAAAATCTAATTTATATTAATGACATTGATTCTGGCATAGTTAATCCCTCCATCCATCCATTTTCCAACCCGCTGAATCCGAACACAGGGTCACGGGGGTCTGCCGGAGCCAATCCCAGCCAACACAGGGCACAAGCCGGGAACCAATCCCGGCAGGGTGCCAACCCACCGCAGGGCATAGTTAATACATTTGTAAAATACACACTAAATTTGGTAGACACTGAAGAGGGAGCAAAAAAAACCAAAAAGTATTCAAAAAGATTTAGATAACCTTCAGAACTGGGCAAACACTTAGAAAATGCAGTTTAATGTAAAAAAGCACAAAGTGCTACACCTGGACAAAAGGAACAACAATAATAATTACAAGATGAAGGACAGTGCCCTACAGGAGATTTCTTCTTCTTCTTTTGGCTGCTCCTGTTAGGGGTTGCCACAGCGGATAATCTTCTTCCATACCTTCCTGTCCTCGTCATCTTGCTCTGTTACACCCATCACCTGCATGTCTTCTCTCACCACATCCATAAACCTTCTCTTAGGCCTTCCTCTTTTCCTCTTCCATGGCAGCTCTATCCTTAACATCCTTCTCCCAATATACCCAGCATCTCTCCTCTGCACATGTCCAAACCAACACAATCTCGCCTCTCTGACTTTGTCTCCCAACCATCCCACCTGAGCCGACTTTCTTATGTACTTATGACAATCTCTGAAAAGATTTAAGGGTTTATGTTAACAAAACGTTTCAATCATTTAAGCAATATGAAGAAGTGATAAAAAAGAGAAACAAAATGTTAGATTACATTGTAAAACAAATAAATAATTATAAATCAAGGGATGTTATATAATGAGCTAGTGAGACTACTTCTGGAGTATTGTGTGCACATTGTGCTGTGTAACTTAACATTCTGGTAACCTTCTTAATAGCTACTGAACACTATCTGGAAGTTGACAGTGACAAGTCCACTACAACTCCTAAATCATTCTCATAAAGTGTTCTTTCAATTTTCAGACCTCCAATTGTGTACTCAAATATAACATTTTTACTTCCTACATGTAATGCTTTACTTTTACTTACATCAAATTTCATCTGCCACAGCCATGCCCAAATCCCCAGTTCTGAAAAGGTCCTTTGTACCATAACCCTCTGCTTTCTGTGTTTGAGACAATTTTGCACCAATCTACCCACCATTCCATGAACTCCTACTTCCTTTAGTTTGATGCCCCACCTCTCATGTGGCACCTTATCAAATGCTTTCTGAAAGGTAAGATAAATAATATTGTTTGCACCACTCTGGTCATATCATTTTGTTGCTTGCTCAAGGAATTCTAGTATGTTGGTAAAATATGACCTACCTCGTCTAAACCCATGTTGACTGTTCAGTAAAACTCCCATTCTTGCCATGTGTTGTTCAGTCTTATCCTAAGTCATTTCTTCCTTTTATTTACCTGTGATGCATGTTAAGCTTACTAGCCTATAGTTTCTTGGCTCTTCCCGATCACCCAATTTATAATATTGCTATTTTCCAGTCTTTCGGAATTCCCCCAGTGACTTTCTAAAAATATACATCAAGGGTTTATATAGGTACTCACTAACATCCTTAAGAATTCAAGGATAAATATTATCTGGACCTGGTGCTTTGTTTGATTTCAGCCTATTTAATCTGAGCAACACTTCTCCCTCAACAATTTTCAAAATCACTCTGTATTTCCTTAGTAGTCCCTGTTACTGCTTGGAGGTTATCCACTTCCTCACATGCAAAGACCTCAGAAAAATGCAAGTTTAGAGTATCCACTATTTGACTGTTTGTACATATTAATTCCCCTTTAGTATTCCTTATACAATAGTAATACAATTCTTGTCCTTTACTGACCATCACATAAATCACTGTCTGCCTGGCAGTACGTCCAGCTATTTGGTATTCATGAAAGATGGGTCCATTAAAAGCCCATCTTTTGACTTGATGGGAGCAGAGCCCTCAAAATCATCATCCTATGTGCAAGAGTCACTGTTGGAGCTATGCTTTTGCTTCTTCTTCACACCAATCAAAGTCAACAATCAATGGGGATTATTCTTCCATCCTAGACACCAAACCCTGTGCAACTGCTATGTTTCAGACTTGTACTAAAATAAGTAAAATTAATGTTGTCCCCATTTAAAGCAACACTCAATACCCCAGAACAGCAAAGTGAAAATAGGATTTTAGAAATTTATTGCAAATTTATTACAAACTAGGGTGTTTGCCCCCTGCTCACTTCACTCGTCAACCCCCCCAAGCTTGCGCCTAGCGCCAGCCACTTCACATCTCTGCCGCTCGTGTTATAAAGAGCGGGACTGAACGCACCCCAAGGAGATGTGGTCGCTCCTCCAAAACCCCCTCTTAAATGGTGATACAATGGGAAACAAATACAATTTTTTTTTTCCTCCTCTTTGCTTGATCAGCTGCTGGCTTGATGCTGCTGCTGTGTCGCGTGATCTGCCTCTTGTGTGGCGTCTCACAGGACATGAGTTCTTGATATTTTTTAGTTTAGAATTTAAAAGCAGAATAAGAATCTGAAAATCTAACAACATCACATTAAAGTTCGATAAATTCTGAAAAGATTGATACCAAACATATATATGTAGTTTTAACATTAGCTCGATTTAAAGCATGACAAAAAACATCACATAAAAACGTCACATAAAATCTTTACATCGACACAAGTATTTAGACCTTTTACTTAGTATTTTATTGAAGCAGCTTTGGTATCGATTACAGTCCTGAGTTTGCACACTTGAATTTGGAATTTTTTTGAATTTCTTTTCTGCAGATCCTCTCAAACTTTGTCAGGTTGAATTGAGACTGTAAGTGGAAAGGTATTTTTAGAACTCTCCAGAGATGTTGAATTTCATTAAAGTTCGATTTCTGGCTGAACAATTCAAGGACATTCCCAGAGTTGTCCCTAATCCACTACTGTGTTGTCTTTGCTTTGTGCTTAGAGTCATTGTCATGTTGGATGTAGGACCTTGAGCCCAGTCAGGTATTGAAAGTGCTCTGGAGCAGGTTTTCATCAAGGATATCTCTTTACTTTGCTTCTTTCAGCTTTCCCCTCAAACCTGACTAGTCTTCCAGACCCTGTCACTGAAAAACAACTCCTCAGCGTAATGCTGCTGCCACCATGCTTCATTGTTAGAATGATATTGCAGAGGTAATAAGTGGTGCCTGGTTCCATCCAGACATGACACTAATCTCATTTTCTTCAGACCAGTGAATCTTGCTTCTCACAGTCTGAGAGTCATTTTGGTGCCTTCTGCAAACTCCAAGAAAGCTTCCATGTGTCTTCTCTTTGGCCACTTTGTCATAAAACCCAGATGGGTAGAGTGCTGCAGCAATGGTTGTCCTTTGGGAAATTTCTTTCTTCTACACATAAATTCTCTGGAGCTCGGTTTTCTTTCACTGACACATATTGTCATCTGTGGGACATTATATAGACAAGCATGTACTATTACTAATTATGTCTAATCAATTGAATTGACTGGAGGTGGAGTCCAAACAAGGTGTAGGAACACGTCAAAAATGATCAATAGAATGGGATGCACCTGAGACAGATGACAAGTGTCATATTAAAAGGTCCGAATACATGTGTCGATGTAATATTTCAGTTTTTTACTTTAATACTTTTGCAAAATTTCAAAAATCATGTTTTCACTTGTGTTCAAATGGTTTTAGCACAAGGCCGAGACATAGCAAAATGTGAAAAAAATGAAGGAGTCTGAATACTTTTTGAATCCATTGTAAATAGCTGCCACTAATTTGTACAAAATGCCAACATGTTAACTTTTCCCATCCTGAATTTATTTCACTCTTAGAAGTATGATCAAGTCTGAAATTTGCTTCTGAGTTTCTTTAATTTCTGTCAGTGTGCAGCTGGTGTTGATATCGGTTTAAATCTTCACTGACATTAGACCATTTTAGAGTTTGTATTTAGTGTTATTAGTTTCTAAGCCATTCCTTCATTTAATCAGTCTGCCACATTCATTTTCAAATATTCCTACAGTATGTGAGGGAAAACTGTTAGATTCAGAGGAAAGCCTGCAGTGTAGTTCCACCATTCCACCATTGATCAAACACAGCTGAACATCAAGGGTACAGTATACAGAGATCTGTATCTGTAATTACAGCCTCCACCTCAGGGCAGTCAGCTAGTAGATAAAGCTATTCAATGCAGAGTATATTGAAAAACAGAGGTTTAGAGTGCTGGGTTCTTTAGGTTTAGGTTTATTTGTCATATATAGGTTAACACAGGGTCAACATACAATGAAATGTGTATGACGAGAAAAACAAGTCACTCAGCCTAGATCCAATAAAGCTTAAAAAAAGATTACAAGTTAAAAATAGACAAGTCATATAAAATAAAATGTGTTTAGCTGTATTTACCTAAAAAGATAAACATTTTAACTGACAAATGTTAGATGACATCAGCAAATTCCAATCAGTCATTTTCATGTTCAATGTAAGTGTGCTCCCTCACCTTACATTTGGAAGACATTGAACAGGCTGCTGCTACAGTCCTGACAAACACCTAATAGCTGGTCAAAAAAAAAACCTAAAAACTAATGTCTTCATATTTTCTATCCCTTTTCTGTTTTCTTGTAGTTCACTGACAAAATCTTCAATAGCTGTCTGTGCTACATGTGCCATTCTGAAACTAGACCTACTTTTCCACAGTAACTGTTCTGCACACCCTGTCATAAATCTTTGACAGTCTCCAGTTTCTGAAAGTCCTAAATTTGACCCTGAGAGGAAATGCCTCACAATGCTTCCTGAACATTTTGGGTGTATCTTGAGCTCTATTCACATTACCAGGCTGAAGAGACGCAGTCTGATTCTTTATCTTAATGTGATAGAAATCGGAGGTTTTCAGGGCAGTGTGATTACAGAAATCCAATCTTTTCTAAACAGATTTCAATCACACATATGTGGTTCTAGATCAGATATGTATTTGATTATTGGCCGTGCGACATGAATGAAAATGGTCAAATCAGAATTCATGTGTTTTTTGGCTATATGTATGGGCTGAGTACTTTTGCCATCAGTTGTAACAACCTTTGCTGAATCCTTTCTCATACCCACACATCTCTTAGCGCAGCAGTGCTAGCAATATGTCCAAAAACAGCAAAAGCTAGCCATCTGGCTTTTTTCTCCTTCTCCACCTAATTATTTTACAGTTAACAAACTGTTTGCCACCCTCCAGAGCAAAATGCAACATATACAATAACTCCTAATGTGTCTATTTTGTCGGTTTTAATACCACAAGTCGTCTCACAAGTATGAACCTTTTTATTGTTGGTGACACAGATAACTTGTGTACAAAACTATTAATGTGCCTTTGTGTGCCGTTTCTAAGGACAGATGCGTTCACATTACAGTTAAATACAATTCATTTGTAGTTATTAATGTGAACTGACAAGACAGGCAAGTCCGATCTGAACAAATAAATTGGAATTGAGCAATGAGGCATATAAAGTGAACGTAGCCTTATAGAATCCGGTGTGCTGCTCACATTTTCCTATTGTATATTTTATTGCAATCCCCCATTTTTGTGATTTCCTCTGATATTATAAATATAAATGTACAGTACAACAACTACAGCAAAACTGGTAGGTCTGAGGTCATCTAATAGTAGTGGCACTGCTACTAGGAATGCAGCTCGCATACTGTATATCAAGTGCTTGTGGTTCATTTGTAAATGGGACAGCCGTGCTAAAGAGTCTCATTACATTAAAATGAACCAACCACTCAATAAGCATTTGTTCCTAGATCAAAAAAATATATCCAACAAAGATAATTTTAATGCCCCCTCTTCCTATAAAAAATTTAATGAAAGCAATGAATAAGGAAGGTGAAAGATTTTGATATTTGAGACAAAACTGATGCCATTTTTGTTGGTCCACGCAGTTCAAAGATCTACTAGTGGAAATGACATGGAAGATATTCAAGGATGTTGTTGAGAATTTTCTTGACAACTACAGATCACCCAACTATGTTCAGCTGGTTGACAACGTACTTCAAGGAAACAAAACCACAAAGTGCATGATGTCACTAAGGATTCATTTTCTGCATTCACATGTGGACTTCTTCCGTGGTAGTCTTGGTGTACTCAGTGACAAACACAGTGAAAGGTTCACCAAGATATTACAACAGTGGAAAAGTGGTATCAGGGCAAGTGGTGTCCACCAGTGCTGGCCGACTGTTGTTGGACACTGAAATGAGAAGCATCAAATACTGAATACAGTGGAACCGATTTGGTCGTGAACCGAAGCAATTTCCCCCATAGGATTGTATGTAAATACAATTAATCCGTTCCAGACCATATGAACTGTATGTAAAAATATATTTTTTTTTAAGAACAAATATAGTTAATTAAACCATAGAATGCACAGTGTAATAGTAAATTAAATATAAAAACAATGAATAACACTGAGAAAACCTTGAACAACAGAGAAAACTAACACTGCAATAGTTCGCGCTATAGCACTACCAACTGCTGGCTAAAAACACTTTTTTTTTAATGAGTTTTAAGCACAGAGAAAAAAATAAACATTTGAAAAAATCCATAACTTAATAAACCACCAAGAAAAGTAACATTGCAACAATGCACGCTATGAACCAATCGCTGTAAACAGAAGTGAAAACAAAATCAAGCCCAGTGCATTCTTTAACTGCCTTCCTACCTTATGCATCCAGCTCTCTCTCTCGCGCTGCCTGTGTGTGTGCACGGCTCTCTCTCGCGCTGCCTGTGTGTGTGTGTGTGTGTGTGTGCGTATGTGTGTGTGTGTTTGTCGCACTCTCTCACTCTCTCTCTCTTGCTCGCTGCACAGGAAATGCACAGGGAGAGACTGAACATGTACAAACCAAAAGGGAAACTGGCTTGTTCGTATACCGAGTGTGTGGTCGTGAACCGAGGCAAAAGTTTGGCGAACGTTTTGGTCGTAAACCGATTTGTACGTGTACCGAGATGTTCGTGAACCGAGGTTCCACTGTACAAGCAAAAATCAGCTGCAAAACATTTTTAGCTAAATTAAACTAAAGCATTGAGTCAGCATGACTAGGAGATTAATCTCACTAAATTGAATACAAGTTCAATTTATGTTTCTCCATATTTCTACATGATATATTCAATCTGAAGTTAAATTCTGCCAAAACCATCTATCATAATCACAAATTACACTATTATTAAACTGAAATAACACTGTGACCCTGGGCAACCATCAGACAGGCCATGTGGAAGTGGAGGGAGCAGAAATTATGGCCAGGCAGATGCTTCCTTTACCTTCACTCATGATGACATCAGCAGAGGACTTTAAAAAGGACAGCTGAGGAGGAAGAGGCTGTAAAGAACTTGAAGAAGGGGAGAAAGGAAAGCAAAATACTGAAAAATGTAGAAAGGAGTACTAGGTGTTAGTAATAATGTGTTATAACTTACAGGTCAAGTGAGACAGTAACAAGACAGGAGGACATGGCCTAAAGTAGCGAAGGGCATGCCAGTACTGCCATTTTAGAGGAATCTCAAGACTGAGACAACACAGCCAAACGGGACAGCTGACGGAACTGACTGTACCCAGACAGATTCTACTTCTAGTATGCATCCTGGTGATTTGTTACAATATGTATCATTTAGTGGCATCCTGGAATTTGAAATTACATCAATGGGCAATGAAGTTACTACATTACAGAAGCTGCATCAGTTGTGCCTGGCATTTGTACCGCAGGCATATCACTTTTTTGTAAGAAGTCAACAATTTTAGGGACACTATGGCTTAGTTTGACCCGAAGAGCACTAGCGACACAGATGTTACAACAAATTACAGTCTCAGCAGCCCAGCTGTCACAACGTCCTGCAGTTTGGACAATATTTCCTTGGATTTGGACATCTGCTAAAATGTACATTATGGATTCTGCACATTTGCCAAGCTTCCCCAAGAATCATTGCAAATGCCAAGTATTACTTACAAATGAGTTCTTCAACATGAAAATGTGTAGGTACAGGTGGAAACTGAATAAGGGTACATTTTTCAGAACTAAATTAACAAATTACCAAGCTGTGTTGTAGAAAGCACTAATTTAGAGATCTGCAGACCTCAGACTGGACCAAAAGTTCACTTTCCTAACAGGACAATGATTCCTAAACTCAGCGAATGCTTTAGTATAGAGTCGATCGATCTACTGAAAGGAGCTTGGTGGGTGCAGAGCCAGCCATGTGGGATAAGCAGTGTGGTGGTTCAGCACTTGGCTGCCAAGTAGGAGCTGTGAGGGAAAAGTGGCATCAGATCCAGATCTAAACACTAGCGTGGAGAGTCGCTCGCATACTGCAAGAGTCTATAGCTGCAGGTGGAAGCTGCCATTGCACGTTTCATGGCATTATGCATGTACTTTGTGAGCATGCCCGTGTCCTTACGCCGTAGGAAGATAAGTTAATAAATCAGGGTAAATACTGTAGGTAAATAACATAAATAAGATTCACTGGCAGGATGACATGCAACCTCTTGCTGCATCCAAATGGTGCCATCTTTCACCTTTATGCCTGGTGCAGCTGCTTTGTTCTTATGTGTGAGTGGAAGTTACTTGTGGGGAGGGCTTCTATTCTCTTTCTTGGATGTTGAACACTCATCTTCATCTGAGAGGAGTGTGAACATGACTGAGAGAATAAAAATGAATTAAAATAAATGCTAAAATTTACAAGTACCATAAACATTCACAGGCTGTTACAGACTCAAATCAAATGTATGTTTTTATTCTATAATAATAACAATAAGAGCAGCTCACTACTCAAAAGTGTCACGCTCGGAATTGAACTGGCGACCTCCTGATTACAAGTCCACAGTTCTTACCGCTATTGTGTTGTAGCGCTGCCACATAAATATAATATGCTTTTCTGCTGTCGATCGGGTGTTGTGGGGATCATTCTTACATCTGGAGATTGACAGCGATGCCCCAGAGGTGGAACTTCTGGTTTCCTTTTTTTCTTTTGGGGAGTGATTTGCGTAAAGCGCGCCATTTTAAAAGGAGGGGAAAAAAAAGACAGGAGGGGAAAAAAAAGACAATCAGAGAAGGAAAACAGATCATCTATTATATGGGCCATGTAACGAAGTCCAGGAGCTCCTACAGTCCTGTCAGAAGGTGGAAGTGATTCTTTTGATCGGGGAATTGAACGTTCCACTATTTCCTATGGACTTGGGTGAGCTATATCAAAGGACTTATTGCATTGTATCATGGCGCAAGACTGACTTTATGTCTTTTATGGCAAAGATTTGATTGCAGCTAGGAGTCTGCAATTGTCAGAACTCCTCGTTTCGCCAGTCGGCATCAGGGGGGCAGTACTGTGGACAACTGTGGACCTATTTACAATCTCCGGAAGGGGAACTGGGGGAAGGAATATTGTTATTGTATATATATGTATATATTTGTGGCACTACAATATAAGGGTTATTTAGGGTTGGGGGAGGTGCATATGTAAGGGATTGTATTCTTTTTTATTTTATGTAATATATTCTTTATGTGATGACAGAGATTGTCTATTAGTTTTTTGTGGGCAATAAATACATTGGCATTAGGAGACTGAACCCTGTAGAATAAGGGGTATATGGGCAATTTATTGGGGTGTGATATTGGCCTATCCTTTTATAATCTGCCATCACCTAGGACAGATTAGCAGTAGCGATCGTCTCGTGTCAGCATGCAGGACGATTTGTTACAGTGTCAAGTCATGTAGTGTCAGTGTCGTACCCAAACTGGATTTCTTTTTCTATGGTTATATTCTTGAATAAAAGCTGACATGTTTTTTTATACTTGTACCTTTTGCGAAAGTGCTTATTTGATATTTGGACTTCAGTCTTCACACAATATACACTTTATGTCTACATTTTATTACTAAAATATGAAAAAGTTTCTTTTTTAGTTATGTGTTCAACAATTCTTGCCTCGCATTTCATCCTACATTTACACAGATCACTGTAGACATGGGACACACATGAAATGCATGCACGATATATTTTTTACCCTTTTCAACACCAGGCACCTCACACGCAGATAACGATTCTTGGCTTGAGCTGGGAGAACTTTTTACCCGCGAGCTGAGCTCCATTGAGGGGGGATGGAATAGCAGGCTGCTTGCTGCTTGTGCTGATCGACGCATTTACAAAACAAAAGACACTGATGGAGAGGTGCGAAGGAATTAAAATGTGGGCTGAGATTTTGTATTTTTTCGTAGGCTTCAGGGATTCTAGTGTTACATGAACGGTGGGCTAATGTAAGCCATTTTTTTTCTTTTTAATGGAGGGATGAACATGTACCCCAATTTTTGTGTTTTCTTTAATTTCTTTTTTTAAAGTGACACAGTGGGGGATAATTTTGTGTGATTTTGGTTTTGTGTTCCCCACTTGTGTGTAGACTGAGACTGTTTTTTACAAGACATTTTTTTTTTCATTGTAGATATTCTTCACTTAAGAACTGTCCTTGCAAACTGACTTGTTGAGTAAAATCAACCTTTTACATGCCATGTTTTTTTTTTTTTTACTTTTTCGTGCCTTTCACTTTACCTTTGGTCCCGGTTGGCTCCACACTACCTGCACGCTACAGCCTTTTCTTCACAAAAGTGTTCTTACACTTTGTTCTTATCTATTTAAATTTCCACGGCTGCACCTTTGTACTGTGGTGCTCATTTCAGACACACCTGGTTGCCTACAGTAATAACAGAATAAAGCCCATTTTAAAATGTCTGAAAACACAAAGACACTTCTGCTCTCTACCACAACATATTGTTTAGTGTATTCTTAAAAATAACTTAAATATTCCCATAAAAACTGGGACTGCACCTATAACAGCATGTCATAATGTGAATCACTAAAAATAAAAAAGCTGCTCTTTGCTTATTAAATGCCAGCCTATATCATTTTAAGAATCATTTTTCATGCTTCAGTAAATTTTCTTTCATGTCCCTTTTTTGTCACTTCATCAAGATAACAGAGATTTTTTTTCTTAACGAAAACCACTGACAGTTACGTAAAGGAGTTTGAATGCTAAGTGGCTTAGCAGTGTCAACATCAAAGCGCTGGTAACAATAAAGTCACTCTGTGAATGGATGTCATCTGGAGAAGCTCCAGAAAAATAAATAACAAGATCATTAATAAGATATTCAAACCAGAAACTCTCCAAAACTTTGGCTATGTGCTCATGTGAACAATATAGTTGTGAAGTTTTGAAACAAATTAAGTTAAGGTAAGAGATTAGAAAGTGGATATCCTGAAAGGCAGGTTCAGAAGGAGATCCTTGATGTTGGACAGAACTGTATGAGGGACGCCAGTGTAGACCCCACTCCCTTACCTGGCCTTGATAATGAAAAGTCAGGGAGGGAAAAACAATATCTCCTATTATTGCCCACACCTAGATATGAAAGGACATTACAGTGTCTATGACAGGGCTGAAGTCCTAACAGCCACTGAGTGACACCTGGGATGGACTTGGGAACAGGTAAGGACAGCACAGTTGGGCGATGGCCTGCTATTGGCAGAGTGTCCCCATGTACAATGTGTGGTAGCATCCCGTTTGGGAAGCTCCATTATGGACTCCTGCAAGGCAGTATGGGAGTTGTGGTCCCATGGGCTTGCCCTATCAAATCAGTTTGCCAGGGAGAGTTGTTGGATAGTAGCAATACAAGAACCAATGTAGTCCTGCCTGACCCAAAAGTGTTTCTTGGAGGCAAATGATTAAGCTCCAGAAGTATTCTGGAGTTAAAAGAGAACCCTCCACTCAGATAAGAGAGTTGGAGTTGGGATTGGAACTGGGTAACACTCCCCTGGGACAAGTGGAGGAAAATGGAAGGGACAAAGAGAGTGACTGTTGGTATTATTGGACTGTATTGTGTTGTGTGAGAGCTGCTACAACTCTGAAGGAAGGAAGCCTATAAAAGTTACACATTATTGAAAATACAAGAACCCAGGATTCTGGATTAGAACCTAGGACTCTGTGGGTGTAGTTGTGTCTGGGGTTTAGAGCAATGGAATACCCCCTAGTGGTCACAACTGAAAACCATGCTACTATAGTCCATCAGTTTTATTTTAACCTTTGAATCCTGTAAGTCATGGGTGCACAGCTCCTGTTAAGTGTGGGTTAGGCTTAGGGTTAGAGTTTGAAGAGATAAATCTAATAAGAGCAGGCACATGCGCACAAAGCTTAAATTATATTAAATTTCAACGTCTGTTAGCCATCTAAAATCATTACACTATATGAAAAAACATTATTTATAGTATGCACATGATTATTCTTTATAAAAACTTAGATAATTTTAATAGGAACGTAGAAGTTTTTCCATACATCCATTTTCCAACCCGCTGAATCCGAACACAGGGTCACGGGGGTCTGCTGGAGCCAATCCCAGCTAACACAGGGCACAAGGCAGGAACCAATCCCGGGCAGGGTGCCAACCCACCACAGGACACACACAAACACACCCACACACCAAGCACACACTAGGGCCAATTTAGGATCGCCAATTCACCTAACCTGCATGTCTTTGGACTGTGGGAGGAAACCGGAGCACCCGGAGGAAACCCACGCAGACACGGGGAGAACATGCAAACTCCACGCAGGGAGGACCCGGGAAGCAAACCCAGGTGCCCAGGTCTCTCAACTGCGAGGCAGCAGCGCTACCCACTGCGCCACCGTGCCACCCTATAGAAGTTTTTGTTTTTTTTAATTACAGTGAAAAGGTTTATAAACAGTAAGTGGTACTCAGCTCCAGCATGCTGGCATATTGCACTGGGAAACAACTTTAGCCGGTTGCGGAGTTCAATGAATGCACGTCGCTGAATGTATGTTGCCGAATACACTCAGCTCCGCCGTGCTTCCAAATTGCACTGGAAACCGACTTTAGCTGGTTCAATGAATGTACTTTAACCTTTAAACTGCCGCAACCGGCTATAGTCAGGATCCCAATGAAATTTGACAGCTGGCCAGAGTCAAGTATATCTGGCAACGTGCATTCGTTGAATGCCACAACTGGCTATAGTCTGTTTCCAATGCAATTTGCCAGCACGCCGGAGCTGATCAGTCCATGCCGTACATTCGTTGAGCAGCCAGCTTACGACCACTGCCACCCCCTGCAGCACTGCAGCATCACTGTCCCTGGGATTCAGCCGCTGCACTAGACTAACCTGCAAGCGTCAGCATTGCCCTCTTTGTGTTTGCGTGCAGCCAGTTCAAGCATAGCTGGCTCCGTGATTTACTGAATTTCATCAGTGTCGTCAGTTGCACCTTGTACATATAATGATAGATTGTTACAGTAGTTTTTTTTTTTTTTTATAGTTTTTACAGTTCATTGGCAGTGAGTTAAATGTTCAGTGTTGCAGTAATTGTGATGCTCTTCACATGAAAAAAAATGCGTTTCGTTAAACTTTCATTTTTTCTTGGTGAATTGTGACGTTTCCTTAAAAAGTGCAGCAAAAAAGTATTTGGTGTCCAGTGGTGCATTAACCCCCCAAGTAAGTTGTGGTTTAAGGGTTAAAATATTCAATTTAGAGACATTATAACATTAAATTAAACAGGAGCAAGCAATTTTAACTTAAAGCTGTTATTTTAACTGAGGTATTTTATAATAACTAGAAAAAAGGTTAAGGTTAGGGCCTAAAGGAATATTTTAACCTTAGACGCCCCAATATACATTTTAAGATTAGGGCTCTGCAAAGTATTTTCAAATAAATAATACAAATTATAAGATTAAGATAAGGGTTATAGGAGGGGAAGGTGACCTAAAGAAATGGTTAGGGATAGGGTTAGGGTTTCTTCTTTGGATCACTTATGGTTGAAGCTCATCTTTAAAAGAGAAAACAGGCACAATGGCTCCCAGAACATGACACCATGTGTGATTTCATGTGCCTGTGCTCAAATGATGGCATATTCTGGTATCAGGCCAAAAGTGTTTCTGGTATATACTACGTCATGTCATGGTTACCCTGCTACAAGGAGACCAATATGAATTTGGGTCTTGTTCATTCTCCTGAGCACACATGCATATCTGAATATAAAATGCCATATAAAACAAACAAACCAGACCAGATCCCATGCCCCCTGAAAAGTATGAAAACTTAGCCTGCAGCTCTTATTTCTGAGAGTTATTTTACCACTTTTATGTCAATTTTATTTAATTGTGCAAAAGCCTTCCGAACAATCAAGCAAGGTTCTGAGTCTTGTGTTATGTTTACCTAAAATTATGTATTATTTAATATGAAATGTACTACCGATTATTTGTTTAAAGGCATTGGCAGAAACAAAGCAATACAATTCATACATGTATACATAAAAAAAAAATATTACCTGGAAAATGCAAGGGGGTGTCTGGTGAAATCTGATAGATACGTGAGGTGGGTTTCAGGCATATCATGTCATGTGTTTAGTATTTCTATCAGTATATTGCTTTTTTATATTGCTTTCACCGATTATTTTTTATTATTCTTTCTGTAGTCATACCACCTGTCATTGGGACAGTGATGATGACCTACCCTGAAACATGCCTGAGGGCCACGTGAATGTGAGCACAACTGTTAAAAAGCAACATAGTCCAAATAATAATCAGTGCTTACATGTTTCCATAAATAATACAAAAAGAAAAGAAAGGGATTTTTTTAAACTTTGTGCCTATTTTTTTGTAGGAATAAAAATGTTTGGCAAGAAGCTGCTAACTGCTCTGTACTCATTTCAGAATAGTAAATCCTGCCAGTTAACCCTGGCTACGTTGACATTTCTGTACTCACCTAATAAATGCAGTCAGAAGGAATACAAGGAAATGAAGGAGTAGCAAAATGCGGCTTGAGCAAATGCATGACGTCCTGAACCTTAAGGAACCACAGCTCAAAACTAATACTCATCTAATGCTGAATCCTTGAAACTTCTACAGTTATTATTTATAACATTAATATATTTCATTTCTTGAGGCCAAAATTGTGTCTCAATATAACAAGAAGGATTTAACAGTGCTAAAGAAAGTCCAAGTTGAAGCTTATTGTCATGTTTACAAAGTACAATGAAATTCTTACCTACGTGTCTCCACAGAAGACAATACCAACAAAAACAGGAACACTTAAAAAGCATACATACATAGAATAAACCATTCATATATATTATGGATATGGATATATTATTTTATATATATTTCCACCTTAATTAAAGGACAAGTGTGTGTGTTTGTTCACTCTGTATGTCTGTCATTCCAACAGATGGCACATCACAAGCATTTGTAGCAATGAAATGCATTGCAGTTGTCATTCCGACAGATGGTTCATCACAAGCTTTAACACTGCTTTTAAACCCATACCAAATGGCATATAACAGAAATACACTTTGCATTTGTTATTCCAAAAAAAGTCGCATCATAATGTTTGTGATGCACTCTCTGTTGGAATAACAAATGCAATGCATTTTATTCGTGCATTACAAAATCCCTTCCACTAAATGGTACACTGCAAATGTTAATGCTGAGGTCTATGTTGATTACTTAGATTTCAACCTTACTTTACAACTATATATTGTAAAAAGGAGACACAACAAAATGAAAGTGTTGGTGAACCACTTTAGTGATCCCGTAGTCACAATAATGCAGCATGCAATAATTTGTGGAGATGGCTTTCCAGACATGAGTTCAGAACAGAAATGAGAAAAATCACACGCCTGTCTATAGAACATCCAGCAGTTGCCAACGTGCATCAGAGTAAAAACAAACCCATGAGGTCAAAGGAACTGGCTGTAGAGTTCTGAGGCAGGATTATGTTGAAGTACAGATTTGGAAAAGACTACAAAAAAATATCTACAGCATTGAAGACTCCCAAGACCACAGTGGCCTCAGGGCGGAGTGGTGGCTCTGAGGCTAAGGATCTGTGCTGGTATCCAGAAGGTTGCCAGAAGAGATCCTACTCTGCTGGGCCCTTGAGCAAATTAACCTGTAATTCCTCCAGGGGCACTGTACAATGGCTGACCCTGCGCTCTGACCCCAAGGGGTATGCGAAAACTAACAAATTCCTAATACAAGAAATTATATAAGGTGAAATAAAGAACAAAAAATAAACAAAAACAAGTTCTTAAATGGAATAAGTATGGAACAACTATGACTTCTTCTAGTGCAGGCACCTGGGCCAAACTGAGCAATGGGTAGAGAAGAGCCATGGTAACAGAGCTGACCAAAAACCCAATGCTCACTCTTTCTCAGCTGCAGTGAAGTTGTGTGGAAATGGAAGAATTTTCTAGAAGGACAACCACCACCACAACACTCCACTAATCTAGGTTTTATGGCAATGTGGGTAGATGACACATGAAACTCTGCATAAAGGCACTTAAATCACTCTAAGGTTATGAGAAACAAAATTCTCTAGTCTGATGAAATCAAGATTGAACTGTTTGGCGAAAATTCTAAACATCACATCTAGATGAAACTAGGCACATCATCTGCACAATTCCATTCCAACTGTGAAGCATGGTGGTGGCAGTATCAAACTGTGAGGCAGGAACAGGGAGACTAGACAAGGCTTAGGGAAAGCCGAATAGAGCAAAGTACAGAGATATCCTTAATGAAGAACTATCTGCAGAGTGCTCTGAACCTCAGACTGGGTTGAAGGTTTACCTTCCAAAATGACAGTGACACTAAGCACAAAGCAAAGACAACATAGGAGTGACTTAAAGGCAACTCTGGGAATGTCCTTGAGTGGCCCAGACAGAGAATAGACTTGAACCCAATCGAACATTTTGGAGAGACCTGAAAATAGCTATCCACTGATGGTCTCCATCCAACCTGGTGAAGCTTGAGAGGATCTACAGAGAGAATGCATAGTACCCAAGAAGACCCTGGGCTGCAATCACTGCCAAACTACTGTAAGTACTGAGTAAGGGGCCTGAATACTTGAGCTGATATGTTATTCCAGTTTTTTTTATTTTTAATTAATTTGTAACCTTTTTTAAATCCTATTTACATATATTGCATATATGTGTGGAAAAATGTATTAAAACAGTTTAAGCACAAGGCTGCAAAATAGCAAAATGTGAAAAAAGTGAAGGTGTCTGAACACTTTCTGAATCCACTCTATATACATTGTACTGAACAAGGGTGTTGTGGTGTGCAGATTTTTGTCTATATTTTCATTATATTTTGTTCAAGACAACACTACGTGAACTTAAATACAGGGCACATCAAAGCATATCATCTTCTTGAAATTGTACCTCTCTTTTAAAACAGCTGTTCAAACAAAAAGAGTAAGACATGGCAATGCCTTAGGCTATCAATTACTTTATAACCTGAGAAAGGATGGACATCTGGGGCAACAAGTTGCTAAATGGGTTTACAGCCTGGGAAAGGAAGACATGCTATTAGGTACTAAGCAACATCAAAAACTTTATTGTTTGGAAAAATGGACATACTCAAATAGATGAAATTTTGAGCAAATTCATTCATCATATTGACAGCCAGCCAACCCGGTGCATGTAGCAGTCACATCTTGCAAAACCCCCCCCCCCCCCCCGGTTGAATTTTTTAATAAATACTGTATGCCTCGTCTGAAGAGAGCGACGTTAGAAGAGAACAGTGTGACGTCAGAGGAGGGCAAGAGAGACGTCAGAAGAGGGCGGGAGTAACGTGCGGCCGTTTCCATCTGATCATCATCAAAGCATCTCATGAATAACTTCGAGTGTTAAATCAATGCCGCCCTGGAGCATTTATCCTTGACATATTTACTTTTTTGTAAGCTTTTTCTAAAGACTATATATATTCAACCTTTACTATCAATCTTATTTTCTATTATTCTTTGTTCTATTTGGTATTATTATTCATGTAATAAACACCACGCTGCTTTTAACTTTCTATGCTTTGTCTTAATGTCTAGAGTGATTGAAGTAAAAAGGTAGATTTCTTTGAGCACCTGGTGCAGCCGGACATTTGCCATACACTATGTGATGCAAGGTTTATTAAGGGCTGAGGGTGTGAGCTCCACCCAATAGTAGAGAACAGTACGTGAAGTAAGGTATTCCTGGTTGATAAATGACCTATAGCCAAGGATGTTGAGCCTTTGTATGTTTGAATATATTCTTAGTGACAAAAATAATATTTACGTCTGAGATATATTTAAAACATCATATGTTGTTTGTGTCACCAATATGTAAGTCTCTTGAAGTGCTAGGAGAGCGACAAGTTGTGTTATTCCTAAGGCACTTGCGTGGTTTAAAGTGCTAGAGGTTAACCAGCTATGTGTGTGTGTCATTCATAATGCACTGTTGAGGTTCTCTGTGTGTGTGTTAATTTTAAGCGGCGACAGTAGACCAACCCATTAACAAACCTGATGAGTACACTTACCCCTAGGTAAAGGGTAAGTAGAGGGAAATACCACGATAACACAAGGGGGAAATGAGCACTTATTTCACTTGGTCAAACTTAACTTTCCTTTTTAAACATTGCATTTCATTATGCACAGTTTTATTAACTATTCAGAAAAAGGTCTGCCGTTTTATATTTTGCTAACCTTTATAAAGTAGGAGAAAATGGAAACAGGACACTGTAATGCTTTTTGAAAATAGGCACAGAGGGTCCCCCCTTAAGTGGGAATGAAGTTTTATTTGAAACTAGTAGGAATATACTTCCTAGGTACTGTTTTTAGTTTGGTGGAATTTGAAACTCAATGTCTTTTTTTTACTTGTGTTGCTTATGAGTGTACATTTGATACAACTGATTATTGTTGTATGCGGTTTTTTTTTCCTGAGTAACAAAAGAAAAAAGAAACTAGTGTACATTTCACTTTTTGAATGTAAAACCTGAAGACTAAAAAGTACAGATAAGACTGAAGGCCTAAAGAACATTGTGACTACACGTTATTGTGGGCGTCGCATAAACTTGCCTCTAGCTCAGTGTCTCTTGTGCAGCTTAAATAAAATGCTTTCTTGTTTCATAAAGGATCTAACTTTACATTAAATGTTTTTCCTTGTACAAGCTTGAGACATTTGTATGTGCATATCAATGTAAACTAAGTATATATACATCTGCAACTACAGAAAAATAGAGCATTTATGCCTATAAGGCATTTAAAGCATAAACCTTTGCAAAATATTGATTACTGAATATTATATACAGTACATTGCTACACTATCCATTCATATGCCCATCCGGTTTTCCTGACAGCATCAAGGACGAAGACAGAAATCAGCCCTGAATGGGACACTAGTTCATCACAGACCACCCTAATGCCTTCACCCAAACTGGGCTAACTCGAATTTTCCAGTTCCAAGTCCATAACCTGAGATCTTCTGTAGTTCATCTAGGGACTGTGGAGGCTGATGGTGCTTTTCATTCTTTTCCAGATGGTTTACAGAATCTTTTAGTTTCCTTAGCCATATTTATTTCTGTGAACCCGCCTACTCTTAGCCATTTTTTCATACCATCAATGCACCTCCTCATGCCTTCACCCACTCTGGGTTAACCCTAATTTGCTAGTCCCAGGTCCAGATCCTGAGATCTTCTGTATTCCGTCTGAGGATGGTTGAGGATAATAATGCTTTTCATTCTTTTCCAGATAGTTTCTAGAATCCTTTGGTTTCCTTAGCCTTCTTTATTGCTGTCCATCCTCCCACTCATAGCCAATCTTTCATGTCATCATTGCATCGCTTTGCTGCTCTTCCTACTGACAGTTTTCAATTTATTTTCTCCTTATCATCATTCTGATTCACCTCTCCTCTTTCATCCTACATTTTTGCCCTGAAGAAACCCAACTTCCATTCCTTAATAACAATATTTCTTCTCCTTTAAGATCTTTTCAAGTTTTTTCATTTGTCACCTTTTGTCTCAAATTTTCAGAAGATTTTTGTATCATCTTTTTTCAGATGCATTTAATTTAAAATCTTCATTCATTCATAATGTACAGAACACATACATAATATTCTTATATTGACTTTTACTGAAATATTGGCATTTTTCTACTTTTCACTTAGTCCTCCAAAAGAGCTCTGTGCAATAACAATTCTTTTATTGATTTCCTATGAGCAGTCGTCGTCACTCGTTATAAGATTGCCTAAGTAATCAAACTGGTCTACACATTCTAGTTTCTCTCCATACAAATTTATATCTGCCTTATTGCTTCCCATCACAATTACTTTTGCCTTATTTTTCTTTAGGTATAAACCATAGTCATTTCCACTTTCATGTACACATTTAGTTGCTCATGTAGATCTAGTTCATTCACTGTCAGCATGTCAATATCATCTGCAAATCTAAAATCTTTGACTGTTTGCTTTCCAATGGTAATTCCTCCTCCAAAATCTACTTTCATCTTTTTCCATTATTCTTTCCAATAATGCTATGAACAGCAGCAGAGGCAATTGATCTTTTCACCTGGTTCCAACTGTGGCCTTTATCCAGTTATTCAATTCTCCTCCCCTTCAAAAAGACACTAAAGACTCTTTATACAATCCTTTCAGTGCTTCAGCCAGCTTGGGTGGTACTGCCATGCTTTTCAACATTGCTCTCAACCCTTCACATCAAACTGAATCAAATCCTTTCTTAAAATCCACAAAACATCAGAACAATAGAACATTAGAAAGACTTAGATGAGAACAGGCCATTCAGCCCAACAAAGCTTGAAAGTCCTATTCACTCCGTTCTTCCTAAATAACATGAGTTTTGAAAGTCTCTGAAGTCCTATTGTCTACCACACTACTTGGTAACTGATTCCATCTGTCTATCTGTCTGTGTTCAAAATTTACCCTTGACAATTTTCCAACTGTGTCCACGTGTTCTTGAGTAACTCATTTTAGAATAACAGTCTCGATCCACTGGACTAATCTACGCTATATGTATAAAATCCCAAGCCTAAAAGTGCAACAATTCTGTGCAACGATTTTATGTCACGTTTTTCGTCATGCTTTAAATCGGGCTTATTTTAAAACCTACATATATATGTTTGGCATGATTCTTTTCAGAATTTATCAAAATAATGTGATGTTTTTAGATGATTCAGATTCTTATTCCGTTTTTAAATTATAAACTAAAAAATATCAAGAACTCACATCTTGCGAGACGGGACTTTGTGCCAAAAGATTTAACCACACCCGGGGCTGGAAATAAAAGACAAAGAGTAGGACAGCTGCTGTACAGGATTTAAATGTTTGAAGCGCAGCACAAGATGCAGATCACGTGGCACGGCAGCAACAGCAGCAGCAGCAAGCCAGCAGATGATCGAGCAAAGAGGAGGTAAAAAAAAAAACTGTATTTGTTTCCCATTGTACCACTGTTTAAGAGGGGTTTTTGGAGGAGTGATCGTGTCTCTTTGGGGTGCGTTCTTCCCCCCTCTTCACAACACGAGCAGCAGAAATGCGAAGTGGCTGGCACGTAGCACAAGCCATGGGGGTTGGCGAACAAAGTGACCAGGGGGGAACCCTCTAGTTCCCTTCATAATTCTAAACACATTCAATTATTTTTCCTCTTAGATCTCTTTTGCTTGAACTGAAAAGGCTCAGTTCTTTTAATCTTTCCTCATAATTCATCCACTGTAGCTCTGGAATCAGCCTAATCGCTCTTCTCTGGAATGTTTCAAGTGCTGCTATGTCCTTTTTGTAGCCTGGAGACCAAAACTGCACACAGAACTCCAGATGAGGCCTCACCAGTGTGTTATAAAGCTTCAGCATAACCTCCTTGGACTTGTACTCCACACATCAGGGCGCTATATAACCTGACATTTTATTAGCTTTGTTAATGACTTCTCAACGCTGCCTGGAAGTTCATATTCTTCTACGACTTCTGCCTGCTGTGTATTCAAATCTAACATTTTTAACTCTAAAGTGTAATATTTTACATTTACTTACTTTAGATTTCATCTTCCACGAATCTGCCCAAGCCTGTATGATACCCAAGTCCCCCTGTAATGGTAGCAATGGTAGTTGTTTCAGCAACTAGATTTTGCATCTTCTGCTAAAACGTTTAACACCGTAGTGCTTCTGTCCTACCTAAAACAATCCAATAGATTGGTGGATTCTAGTGATAGGCCTGGATCAAGGAACAATGTTGGCTGGAGGTCCCACCAAGGTTGCAGAAAATGGGAATGACGACGACACTAAAAAGAAAGAAGAAAGAAATCAAAGTGGATCAGACACTGACCAGTATATAAACGTCCCATGCCACAATCTTGATGTCAAAAATGCTACTGAGTTCAATCCTGCATCTTTGGAGGATAGGAGATGCAGTGAAAAGAATTTACCAGTTAGCCAAAATGTTTGTGGATATTGGGACAAAACTTGAATGCCTAAAAAAAAACTACACATGGACAAGGAGAGGATTAGCGGCCTTCAAACAGAGCATAGCCAGGGCAGGCACTGAAGCTGAAAGGCAGCAGTATTCAACTTTTTAAAAATGCATTTCATCTCTAATTAATTTTATCCATCCTTCCATTGTCCGAATCTGCCTAATCTAATTATAGTGTAGCAGGATAATTAACATGAAGTTTTGTTAAATGCATTTTCAGATACAGTGCATCATAATGTTAATTTAGCTTGCAATAATTTAACAGCTTGCCATCCTTGATACATTATTATGGAAAATACTATGACATGCTACCAGAATATTTTTTTTTCCTTTTAAGTTTGCTTTTCTACAATTCTTTATTGGGTGAATTGTTTTCAAACGCAGTGCATCACTGAAATATTGTGGAACGATAAACTAAAACATTACATTTTTATTCATTAATAATAAAAATATTTATATATTATTTGTCTGGAATAAAAAAAATCAGTATAGTCTCAATTCTCTGTGTAATATATGTTAATTATGTTATTTGTAGTATGAAGAAACAGGGAAAATTGAAAAACACAAACAATCCAATTTATTTTTTTGCATGCTTGAATTAACTGCAATAAGGTTTACTGAAGGCAAAATTAGTTGCAGCCACTTCAGGATGATAATGTGTGATGTAAAGAACAGAAAAAATAATACTTCTAGTTATAAGAGGTACAGTAGCTCTCTTATATTAGAAAAACAAAGAAAAGAAATTAGCAATGTGTTATTCTGAAGTAGCAGCTGAAAAGTGTTTTTCAGTAATCAGTTTTCATGTGGCACTTCTTAAAATTTTTAAAATTCATATTCATTTGAATCATGTCATGCAGATTAATACATCATTGTTTAATGTGGAAATTATTTTTTATGTGCTGAATTAAAAAAGTCTAGAAGAATGCAAAAAAATATAAAAATATTTAAATATAGTAACAAGAAACAAGAACATGTTTAGCAGAAGCTTATAAATATTTTAAAAATTACTAATAAAATTCACAAACAAATAATCTATGTTTTATATACTGTATGTTTGTAATTTGCTACCTTTATATGATGAATATGAAATTTGGCAACCTGGGGACAACCTAATAATCATTCCATTGTACTGAAATCTCTCACTGAGAAGAGAAATTTGGTTCAGCAATGGTGGTGACATGGGTACAGAGAAACATAAAAAATTTGACAAGCAAGAGGAGTCCAAGACTGTTTGTTTAGCTAATTGCTAAGCTGTCCCAATATCTCAGATTCTTCTTAAACGTTATCAAGGTTTCTGCTTCAGCTCCAGATCTTAGTAGTTTGTTCCAAAGTCTCATAATTCTTTGTGTACAGAAGTGTTTCCTGGCTTCAGTACTAACTGCATTTCTCCTTAATTTCCACTGATGTCCTTGAGGACGTAATTCACCCTAATGCTGAAAGGATGTTGCTGGGTCTACTTTATCAATGCCTTTGGGGTTGTTAAATACCTGGATTAGGTCCCCATGCAATCTCCCCTGCTCCCCTGTCATAGAGCATGTCCTGGGAAGCACTTGGTTGCTCTCTTCTGCACAGCTTCAAGTGCTGCTATGTCTTTCTGGTACTCATTTTAAGATAACAGTCTCAATCCAATGGACTAATTCCCTTCATAATTTTGAATTCTTCAGTCATGTCTCCTCTTAATCTCCTTTTGCTTAAACTTTTGCTTAAACCTTTTGCTTAAGCTGAAAACAGCTCTTTTAATCTTTCTATAATTTATCCACTGTAACCCTGGAATCAGCCTAGTTGCTCTTCTCTAGACTTCTTCTAGCACTGCTATGTCCTTTTTGCAGCCTGGAGACCAAAACTGTACACTGAACTCCAGATGAGGCCTCACCAGTGCATTATAAAACTTGAGCTGAACCTCCTTGTACTCCACACATCATACTATATGACCTAACACTCTGTTTGCCTTCTTAATGGCTTCCAGATGCAGTCTTACTAGTACATTATGTAGCAGTACACTTTAACATGTTCTTCTCCTTGATTTCCACTGTCTTCTCACCTTTCAGGACCTGTACTATTCCAGAGTCATGAAGTGGGCAGATAAAATTCTCACCAACCCCTCACATGTAGGCCACAACCTTTTCGAATTCTTCTACCATCTGTCAGGCATTATAGACTAAACTACACCAATATAAGCAGATATACTTCTTTCCACAGGCCATCAAGTTCACAAATGGTGAAATTGTCTGTCCTTGCTCAGTATGGGCACCACCACCCCAACCCCCACCCCCAATATTTCACAATATTTGTACATATAATATGTATATCCCTTAGTATTTCCTGCACTGTCTTCTACTGGTAACACTCTATGTACTGCAAAAATGCATTAAATACACATTTAATGTTATGTAACAAGACCTTAAAGGCTTATTATGGCCTTCATAATACTTAGAAAGCATCAATAGATAGATTATTCACCTGTGAGCAATGTGGCATATTGACATGATGATAAAATTACTTGTTAATATGAAGGATTCATAGGTCTTGTACTGTATACAATACAATACAATACAATACAATTTATTCATGTATAGCCCAAAATCACACAGGAAGTGCCGCAATGGGCTTTAACAGGCCCTGCCTTTTGACAGCCCCCCAGCCTTGACTCTCTAAGAAGACAAGGAAAAACTCCCAAAAAACCCGTAGTAAGGAAAAAATGGAAGAAACCTTTGGAAAGGCAGTTCAAAGAGAGACCCCTTTCCAGGTAGGCTGGGTGTGCAGTGGGTGTCAAATAGAAGGGGGTCAATACAATACAATACACAGAACAGAACAAATCCTCAATACCGTAGAATGTATTGCAGGTTAGGTGGATTGGCGATTCTAAATAGGCCCTAGTGTGCGCTTGGTGTGTGAGTGTGTATATTCTGTGGTGGGTTGGCGCCCTGCCCGGGATTGGTTCCCACCTTGCGCCCTGTGCTGGCTGGGATTGGCTCCAGCAGACCCACGTGACCCTGTGTTCGGATTCAGCGGGTTGGAAAATGGATGGATGGATGAGTGTAAAAATAAAAATATTACAAGTACAGAGCAGAATTTAACAGTAGATGATATCACGTAATATGATTTGATTTGTTTAGAGTCCTGGAGACCTCAGCCATCAAGCTGCCTCCCCCTATTGGCCATTCCACAGCTGAGACAGCAGTTGGCCAGCCAATCCGATGAAAGGACCCCTCTACCATACAATTTCTATACAGATTATGTGTACAGTACAGCAAGTACTACTACTACTACTACAGCTAGAACATCAGATGTGATTTTAAAGTAGTGGCACTGCTACTAGGAACTCCAAATACTTTCAAGTGTTTCATTTATGAATGGGACAGCTAAGATGAAGAGTTTCATGACATTAAAATGAACCTGGTTATTCCATAAGCATTTGGTCAAAAGGTAGAAAAGCAAGGGAGATAAAGAACATGACCCAGCAAACAAAGATATTTTTGTGTCATCTTGATGAAAAAGGAAGCATGGACTGATTAAAAATTTTGTGAAAGTGATGAACAAAGAAAGTGAAAGATTTTGATATTTAAGACAGATGTTTCCATGAATGATGCCAAGATTAAGGAATGCATTTAGATTAAATGAGATTTTGACGAGATTAGATTAGATTAGATAAACTTTATTAATCCCAAGGAGAAATTTAGATGCATACAGCAGCAGAAACATAAAAAAAACAGGGATACAGACTCACAGGACAAGTAATACAGCCAATCAATCAATCAATGGTGGGGTTATTTCATGATGGCATCCAGATCTGACACTATCCTTTTTCTACAATGGCTTCCACTGTGTCCAGGGTTCGCCCTGTGATGGCGCAGGCTTTCCTGATAAGTTTGTTCAGGCATTGTGCATCTTTTAAACTCAAGTTGCTTCCCCAGGAGACTGCAATGTAGAATAACACAGTGGCTACCATGGACTGATAGAACATTTCCAGAAGATTGCTACATACATCACAAAGCCAGTAGTCTCTTTAGGAAGTACAGTCTGCTGACCCTTCTTGCACAATGCCACTGTGTTTTCAGACCAGTCCAATTGTTTATATATACCGCAGGTACTTGCAACTCTACACCACTGAATGGTCTGTCTGGCATGCTGGAAGTCAACCACCAGCTCTATTGTCTTGCTGATGTTGAGCTGCAGGTGGTTCTTCCTACACCACAAGATGATGTCCTCTACAAACCTCCTGTAAACCATTCTGTTGGTCCACAAATCAGGCACATCATCAATGATAAGCAGTTTAAAGATCTACTAATAGGTCTGGAGGAAATATCATGGTAAACATTCAAGGATGTTGTTGAGAATTTTCTTGGCAACCACAGAGCACCAAGCTATACCCAGCCAGGTTGACAACATGCCTCAAGCATATAAAAAAACATGAAAATGTCACTAAAGATTCATTTTCTGCATTCACGCTTGTACTTCCTCCTGTCTAATCTTGGTGCAGCCAGTGATGAACATGGTGCAACGGTGGAAAAGTGATATCAGGGCAAATGGAATTCATCAATGCTGGCCGACTATTGTTGGACACTGAAACAAGAAGCATTAGATGGAGAGTACAAGAGAAAATCAGCAGCAAAACATTTTCAGCTCAGTTGAACTAATGCAATGTGTGAACATAATTAAGCGATTAAATACACTAAATTCAATAAAAGTTCATTCATATTTCTGAAAATGCATGTGTGAAACAGTCAATCTGAAATTATATTTGTGTTGAGACTGAAGCTGTCTATCATGATCATCACTTATTCATCACTTAATCATTTAGCAAGAGGTAACTATTGAACATCACATTATTTGTGATAGTATAATGATTAATACTCTAGTCACTATATGTTTTGAGTTTGCAGTACTCTGGTTTTCCTCCTACATTTTATTGTGTCAGGTTAATAGGCCTCGGTATATGTGTGCCCCACAACGGTCTACAGTTGGTTCCTGCCTACTGGTTGCTGTGACCATAAAATTAAATTAAGAGAACAGATGGATTAAATAGATGGATGCTTTCATTGCTAACTCTGGATCCATTGCATTAATGAAAGCACATGCCGTAATATACAATGCTGCAGTGGTTCCCGAGTTCAGTCTTGTGGGACCCCTGTGGCTGTGAATTTTTATTCCAACCAATTTCACAGTGGCTGCACTATTCTTACTTCTAATTGATCTCATTGTTTACTTTGCTGCCCTTTTTATTTTCTTATTTTAAGATATTTTATTTCTTTTTCTTCTCAATTCAGCCTCTTCTATAGAGTTGGCACATTTACAATTACTGAGTTGACCACCAATCATGATATCGCCTTTGAGTTTAAAGCAAATTTTTTTTCTGGAGGTTGAATAAGTTAAGCAGGCTCTCTTATTCTTCTCCATGACTATGCTTGTTGGGTCAGAACCCAAGGTAAGGAAAGTATTAGACTACAGCATCTTGGCTGCAGCCACAATATTTAAGAAAAGTTTAACATAAAGTGCCCTCCATAATGTTTTGGACAAAGATTTATTTTTCTTTGATTTATCCCTCTGCTCCACAGTTTAAAATTACAAATCACAAATTTAGAATTTATTAAAAAGTGCACATTGCAGACTTCCATTTAAGGGAATTTGTATACACCATGTAGAAATGACAACACTTTTGCTACATGATCCCCCCATTTCAGAGCACCATAATATTTGGGACAATTGATGTCAAAGACGTTTGCGAATACTCAGGTGTGTTTCATCTCTTTGTAAAATACCCTGCCTTGCTTCTACTAATTTGGAGTCTGTAGTTGCCACCTTAATTCTGAGGTGAATAGAAACATCTGATCTACTGAAGTTCCAGTAAATGCCTCTAAACTCACTGGATGGTGCTTCATCCTACAACAAGATAATGATCCAAACATACTGCTGAGGCAACACGATGTCCCGTGATCGCTATTAGATTGGACAAAGGGCGGACCGTAGCAACAGACAGCTTCTTCACAGAGCATTCATCGGCTAATAGACTGCTGCACATAAGTAAAATCGGACTTCCACCTGCAACTAAAGTCACTTCAGTACACGAGCAATTCGCCACGCTAGTTTGCACCCAAACATTACACCGACTGTTACAGACTGAAATCAAAAGCTTCTTCTTTTACAGTCCTGCCTTTGTCCAGTCTCATAGTGGTCATGGGACATCGTATCTTTGATTGCCAGTACAACAAACATTTCTGAGCAGGCATCAGCCACAGTGGTGCTCTTGTGAAAAAAATGGAGATAAATGCCATCATCTCAGAGAGGTAGAGGCAAATTCATTGTACCACGTGAATGTCACTGAGAGAATAAAACTGAATAATAAAAAAACAGGCGCTAACTTTTACAAGTAGCCAAAATTTACACTGGGTGTTACAGACTCAAATCAACTGTAAGTTTTTATTGTATTGTAGAAGTAATAATAATAATGGCAACTCACTACTCAAAGTACGGAGCACCCAGCATCAAACCCACGATCTTCAGGTAATAAGGCAGCAGTTCTTACCTTGGCACCATTCAAGAATATGTGTAAATTCCCTGTTGATTGACTTTTGAGCTTGGGTTTTTAACTCATTGACAGACATGTAATTTGAATGCTTTTTTTTCTTTGGTTATATTCTTGAATAAAAGTGCATGTGTTTATTTAATATTTGGACTAAAGTCAGTCATTATTAGTGTAGCATGGAAAAAGTTTCTGCTCTAGGTATGTGTTCAGCATTTCTTGCATTTCTTGCATTTCCTTTCATCCTACACTTATTCAGATCTTTGTAGACACGGAACACACATGAAATGCATGTATTCCAAATAATGATGTACTGTATTATTTACCCTATACAAATCCAGGAACCTCACATGCAGATAAGGAGCCTTGGCTTGAGCTGGGAGAGTTGAGCTCCGTCAAGGCGGAAGATGGGACAGCAGGCTGCTTGCTGCTTGTGCTGATCGACACATTTACAAAACAAAAGACGCTGATGGAGAGGTGAGAAGGGATTTAAGGTGGGCCGTGATTATGAGTTTTTTTGTAGGCTTCAGGGATTCTAGTTTGAAGCAGTCATTGCATGTAAGGGGTATGCAACAAAATCCTCAATATGAATGTGTTAATATTGCTTTGTTCCAAACATTACGGTGCCCTGAAATTCAGAGGGCCATGTAGAAAAAGTATTGTCATTTCTACATGGTGTGATCAAAATTTATACAAATACCCTTAAATTAAAGGAAAGTCTACAATGTGCATTTTAATAATGTCTGAATTGTTTGATTTATAATTTATAACTGTGGAGCAGAGCTGTAAATCAAAGTAAAATGTTTCTTTATCCCAAACGTTTTGGAGCTCACTGTGAGGCTTTTGAAATGACTTTCAAGCTATTTAACTAAAATGGAAAATCTGATGAATTTTTCAATTGTCTGACTAAAATATTGAGGGAAAAAATTGACGAGACAAATTAAACAGACTGAATGAATACTTCTCAGTTTAAAACATTCTTATGCTCTTTTGTTGTTGATTAAAACACACATAAGGATGGAAGAATTAATAAAAGTGACAGAGTGTCAAGAGCAAACTTAAATAATTAGGCTTTCATCCTTCAACGTTTTTTGGATTCTGTTTGAATGTGATGGAAAACCAGTGGGGTCCTATATAATCAGTTGGTTTTGTGTATATGGTGTACATACTGATTCACTTTAATAAGAGACATGCAAGGGGAATCCAAAAATTCCTAGAAATTGACCAATAGCAGAGCAGTAGGGTGTAGTTCTCAAATATGTCAGTAGTTACTGTAAACCTACAGTTTGGTTAATCAGTTCGCCGAATAGCATCATGCTGAGTTAGATTTATAAGAGGCAGATTTTCAAGAGACATTGATAATTGTGTTTTTTGAAACTCATGGACTTGTTGGTAAAGATTTTGTTTCTCTTGAACATACTGCTAATCAACAGCATCACACTGAACTGCTAATGCATTATAGGAAAACATCAGGAAAAAACATCCAAAGAAGTGGTGCACACAAAACTGCATTTTGCACCGTGACAGCACGCCTGTACACATGGCGTTGCCAGTCAAAGATTTTTTTTAACCAAGAGGAATGTGGTTGTTGTTTCACACCCTTCATATTTGCCAAATCTCACTCCCTGTTTTTTTTCCCCAAAATTAAAATTGAGACTGAAGAGAAAAAGATTTTCTGATGTGGAAGAAATTCAGGAAAAAACACAGGAGGTTCTAGACACAATGACAAAAGATGAGTACAAGAAATGTTTCCAGGAATGAGAGAAGCACTGGGACAAGCATACTACATCTCAACAAAAGTATTTTGACAATGAATTGCTGTAAGTTTTATAATATAGTTTTTTGGGTTTTTTTTTACAATGTCGGCAATTTCTGGGTCCCCCTCATACCTTTATGCTTAGACAAAACTCTTTGTTAGGCTAATTCACTCAACCTCTCTTGATTACAGCTGCAGCTCTCCTTTGTTTGTGTTGTTTTAGATATAAAAGAAATGATTATTAACAAGTGAATATGAACTGTCCCACAGTATACAATCCTGTTCATTATTAACTATTTGCCTGCTGATTTTAAGTCACTGAGTTAAGAAGGAGGGTTGAGTATTTTCTTATTAATTCTTATTTTCCTTACAATTCTTATGCTTTTCATTTACTTCTATAGTAGACATTTTTCATGCCATTTTGTTCCTCGGAATAAAAAGAATTTTCAATGCTCAGTCTAAGCTGACGGTCTTGGAAAAGCAGAGGTGAAGTGTGTTCTGCTCTTAACAGAAACCCATTACAGTACAAATGTATTTCTACCTTTGTTTCATTTTTACATTGTTATGCTTCTTGTTCAAATGCTGTTCACATGCAGTATTAGCATCCTTTTTGTCTGAATTTAATTCCATCTCCATTCTGTGGCTTATTTTTTGCTTTTCTAAGAAATCTAATAAATCTATATTGGATTTTAAAATTTTAATTACAAAAATGCTTTGCTTCTACTTGGAATTCATGGTAGCCACTTTTACTTTACTCAAATAATGTTTGAAAAAGTGGAAATTATAATGAGCACACACCGGAGCAATTAATATGGCCTGAAGAGCAGCAGTTAATTGCGCCTGGAGGGGCAAATTTCCTGCTTTGGCAAGGGTGTTTTGACATAGGTGCATTTTTAATTAACACAAAAATTGCAATAATACACGTGAAAGAAGTATATAAGAAGTCAATGAAAGTCAGAAACTCCTATCCAACTGGTTGAAACAGGAATCTGGAGCAGAATTATTCAGCTGTTATATACTGTTTGCCACATACTGTATACACTGGTAATTAGTGAGGTTTCTTCGTATAATAATTGGAAAGCAGTGGGATAGCAGCACCACTATGTGTTGAAACATTGCCCATTTCACTGAATCTGTAATGGCAGCGTACAAGATCAGTAAAAGAAAAACACATCAGTAAACCGTTATTATGTGCAATTATGCTCCAGCTTCCTGTTGTCATGCACTTAGAGGACAGTTTAAGGGCTCTGGTTATGGTGCTCCTCTGCCACTCCAGGGGCTGGTGCTGTGTGATAACACCTTCTCCCTCTGCAGACCAGATGATAGATGACTTTTCCACCACCGATGTCATTCCTAATGTCCGTCCACCTGGACCCGCCTCTTCCTTCCGGAAACCAACATAACCAGAACCTCCATCATCTCTGAGTCAGTTTAATATCGAACTCACGTCTGAAAAGATGCTATTTTAATACTCCTGAATCGTGTTTTGTTTACTTTTGAAATTCAGGTATATGTGGATTGCCCATGGGTGCCACCACCCTTCTTATTGTGTCCTCTTGTTTTTACACTAATGCACGGAACTAATCATATTATACTGTGCCTATATAAAGTGTTCACCCCCTTAGAAGTATTTACATCAGGGGTGACAACTCCAGTCCTGGTGGGCCAAAGTGGCTGCAGGTTTTCTATTCCAACTTTTTTCCTAATCAATGACCGGTTTTCGCTGCTAATTAACTCCTTTTCCTTTCATTTTAGTAGCCCTGTTTTTAAGGATTCAGTCCTCTGAATTGATTCTTTCTTCATTAAATGGCAGCCAAACAGGAATGAGATGTGAAATGAGCTGACAGATGACCAACTAAATGGGAACATCAAAATCCTGCCAATTTCACTCCAACCAGTTTCTTAATGAGAAGTCGATTCTTTCTGTTAATTAAAGCCATTATTGAATATCATGACTTGTTGCTGCTCTCATTTTGCCAGAGCAGATTGTTGATTTTCTGTTTTTTTCTAAGACCACCGTCAAGATGTTTTGGTAACCTGAGCAGACCCAACATGACCGAGACCTTCAACTTCATTTCAGGTTAGCTGGTCATGTGGTGTCTTGTTTTGTGTCTCATTATTATTTTGATGCTCATTAAAGAAAAAGAAACAACTGAGTTGTCTGAGTCCATCCATCCATCCATTTTCTAACCCGCTGAATCTTTGGACTGTGTGAGGAAACCGGAGCGCCCGGAGGAAACCCACGCAGACACGAGGAGAACATGCAAACTCCACGCAGGGAGGACCCGGGAAGCGAACCCGGGTCACCTAACTGCGAGGCAGCAGCAGCGCTACCACTGGGGTTGTCTGAGTCACGTCAATTAAAACTAAGGCAAACAAGTTAATCAGCAGCAAAAATGGCTCACTAATTAAAAAGATGGTTAGAATGGAAACCTGCAACCATTGCAGCCCACCAAGACAAGAGATGGACACCCCTGCTTTACATTTTATTGTTATATAATATTGAAACACATTGGATTTAATTTGGCTTTTCAGACATAGATCAACTTAAAAGAGTCTTTAATGTCAAAGCTAAAACACATTTTTTGCAAAGTGATCTAATCAAATGCAAACAGAAAATAGAAAACTATTGATTGTGTAAGTATGCACCCTCTTTAATACGACACACTTAAATCATCACTGGTGCAACCAATTGGTTTTAGAGGTCACAAAATTTGTCCAATGGAGACCACCTGTCTTTTTCAGTTGATTGTAGTATAAATGCATCTGAATGTGGAAGGCCAACTTGTGGTGAACAAGCATGGTGACCTGACCTACACAATTAAGTTAAAAGGACACTCAAAGAAACTCTATGAAAAGGGGGTTGAAAAGCACACATCAGGGATGGAGAAAAGATAATAACCAAGTCACTCGATGTCCATTTTTGCTAATCACTAAAATTTCTGTTTTCTTCTTAATTAGTTTGAGAAAATTACTACTCATCCATTCAGAAACACAAGTAAGACATTGTGTCAGTGAATCAAGAGAGTCGGGGTCATCAGGCGCTATTGATAAATGCAGTTGTGTGTCATCAGCATAGCTGTGGTAGCTCACGTTATGCCGTCAGAGAAACAAAGAATTGAGATTCATTTTATAAACTTTTGAAGTTACATACAGTGTCAATCAATGCATACATTTACTCTGGTTGGTTCATTGGTTTACACCCAAATGACTTATATAAAATAAAAGTCTATTATGTTATATTCTGTTTCTTCTGATATCTTTGAGTGAAATCAGTTGGAAGAAGGTTCTGTAGTCTGATGATAACAAAACCAAGTTTTTTGGGCCTCAGACCAAATGCCATTTCTGGTATAAGTGAAACACTGCACAACAACTTAAACATGCCATCATCACTGTGAACCATGGAGGTGGCAGCATCATGCTGTGGGGATGCTTCTCTGCAGCAGGGCCTGGAAGGCTTGAGAGGGTAGAGGGGAAAGTGAATGCTGCAAAACCTGACGCAGTTTTCAGGAAGCCTGCGCTTTGAAAGATTTATTTTCTGTCAAGACAACAACCCCAAGCATACAACCGAAACTGAATACCTTTTATAGACACTGTATTTCACTTTTTAAAGTGTAATTATGCAATTTTCAGACTAAGTGTACGGTAACTAAATAATACTATTGTGTACTTAAAGGCTTATTATTGAACACTGGTATGAAATAAAAATGAGGAATGTGAGAAACACTTTAGTGACTTCTTAATTAGGCTTCTAATATGGACTTGGTTTTTGCATTATAGCTTCTCTAAAACATCACATTTTATAATCAAAACAGGCCTTCTTTTGTTTTATATGGTAATGAGGATAATAGCAATTTACAGCATTTGCTGCACACCGAGGCTTTTACTCCTATAATTAGCATGGTCTTGGTTGTGTGTTATTGCTGCCTAACACCTGATATACCATAATACCAAAATATGTATTATGATGTACTAAGGTGTTAACTAGTAAAATATCAAAAACCTAATAAATCAACTTACAAAATATCACAGTTTTAAAACATTACCAAATTGTGTAGCATTTATTATACAGGTGGTACCCCACAATTCGACCCTAATCCATTGCTGGACTAGGGTCAAATTGTGAAACGGTCGAATTGCGAGACACCATTTCCCATACAAGTCTATGGGAATTCAATTAATTGGTTGCAGGGCCAAGAAAAAAACCCACTTAATTGTAGCAAAAAGATTCGAAGATTTTTGTGCGACGCACAGAGAGATAGAGGAGTTACACGAAAAGCTTCTATCTACTTTAAATAAGGAGGGAACGATTAAGAAACAGAAAAAGACATTCGCAGAAAAGCCTAAGAAATGGAATGAATTTGCTGTCGCTACTACGGCATGGCTGAAAGATGCAAATAGACTGCTAACACACACATCTGATGAACAGCTAGTTAATCAATTAGAAGAGATGCCATTACAAGAACGAGATCGCTCACCAACCAACTCACCACTCTACATCGCTCACCAACCAACTCTACATCGCATTTGACGTTTTGCGTCTCTCAACCTGCACGCTGCACAGACCGCGTGCAGGTCAAATTGCGGGGCAGAGGTCGAATTGCGAGTCGACCTCCCAGCAAATTCGACCGTCGAATTACGGGACGGATGAATTGCGGGAGGTCGAATTGCAAGGTACCACCTGTATCATGCGAATTACTGAGTAACTGCACAACTAATAATTCCTGTTTTGTCATGAATCAGCCTTATGGCTTTTGTAAACATATTTTATAGCCGTAATTCATGTCTTTTTAAGTCTGTGATATCATCACAGCACCATTTTGAGATTTTTCTTTCTGCATTTCCTACCATTTTGTTGAGCTGACACTTAGCAGCAGCCACATTGTTGTTTACAGTGATGTCCATTGTCAAGCTCGTGATTGGGCGGCGACACAACGCACAATATTATCAGCCTTTAAACATTTAACATGGTGGCAAGCTGTTTTTGACAACTTGGTCTTGGATCTTTTTCAAAAACAGTGTTTGTGAAATTATGGTAGTCAGGTAAATAACTTTCTAGCTAGTGTTAGGGCCTTTCTGACGTAAACATGTTTTTTTCCTTGACTTTATTTCTACTTAAAATATTTGTTTTGATCTTTTGGTTTTCTTTTTTTTTCTCAGTTGACACACCTCTCACCTGTCCTGTGACAATGCTCTTGCCTGTTCTGTTCATTTTCTTTGAAGGCCAGAGGTCCACACGACCATCATCATCTAATTCGTCCATGTGAAGCCTGAAAACCATGAGGGCTGATTAGATCATTGATGTTAGGTAGAATGCCTAGTGGGGACTGGGTGGTTTCATGGCCTTGGAACCCCTGATGATTTTAGTTTTTCTCCAGGACTTCAGAGATTTTTGTTTGTTTGTTTGCCATTTTCTTCTGAAAATGTAGCCAGAGCATTGTAATGTGGATGGCAAAAAGGCAGTTTTTTGAAAACACAGAATTCGGATTAATTCATCCTTACTCTGTCTCATTCCCTGAGTGATCATCCATCAAAAAAGAAAACCATATTCCAACATAGCTGGCATAGAAGAGGTGCTTTCCATGGTGCTTGCTGGGTTGCTTACTGGTATGCATTTAAATTGCATTTTGTACAGTCTGAATGCAGCGTTCACGTACAAAAGGCTAAAGTTTTGAGATAAATCCCATGGCCAGGAGAGTTATCACACCTTCAGATTTTACAGCTAATGCCCAGAGTAGACAAATGTCTATAACCCATCCTCACAGGTGGCACGGTAGTAGTGCTACTGCCTCGCAGTAAGGAGATCATGGGTTTACGTCCCGGGTCCTACCTGTGTGGTAGCGCTTTGAGTAGTGAGCAAAAGCGCTACATAAATGTAACAAACTATTATTACATCATATGTGTCTATGACCATTTTAGTGTGGACGGAGATACTTCCATAAATGATGTGAAAACACCAATATGGATGGAGTTTGTTTTAGTTTATAAATGTAGTAGCATGGACGTGTAAGAAGCTACACTCATCAGTACTAGTACCAGAATAAAGGGGACCCGCAACTCAATGATGATGGTCCCTGATTATGGCCTGGAGTATGGATTGGTTAGGTAAATCAACCATAATGCCCTGCTTTTATTTATTTGATCTCATCTGTTTCTTTCACAATCTTTAGTTTAACATGTTATTATCATGAATACATTCCATCTTCTACTGTTTGTTAATATCACCGAAAACATTCAATTATTGTACCACCCTTCTTATCTCAATACATAATGGGTAGCCCTTTACAGCAACCGCAACTGAAATCAAAAGATGCAATTTTTCTTGATTCTTGAAGAAACACTGTATACAGGAGGGTGATGATGCACTTATAGGAGGGCATACAGTTATTTACTTCATAATTTAATAACATAATGACAATGATACTAACATTTAACATTCTTAACTCACTAAATCCAAATTCAGGGTATCTGAGAACAAGGTAGCAGTGGAAACAATCCGGCATGAATTACAGGGAAGCCTCATAAACACACATTAACACTGGCATAATTTTAGAGTCAACAACTTTGCTAACATACATGTCTTTAGGATGTACCATATATACTCGTGTGTAAGTTGGGTTTTGAAACCCAAAAAATTGATCATAAAACCAGACACTGACTGCCCTGTTTTCCTCCAATCTCACACCAATTTCTCAGAAACATCAAATTTTGTTGCAGTAGCGCAGTTACCAATTTCTTTCACCACTTCAATGACTTTTAATATAAAACCAGCTTCATATTTTCTTCTAATGGAATGCTCCATCGTAGATAAGGGATGCTCTTACGATAAAGGTGTATGAGGGTGTGAGATACAAAAAACACAAAACAGTGCAAGTGTCGCTTCTGAATAGTGTGGGTATTACCGTGTGGTCACGTGGGCACAATACATAGAAAAAAAAGACAGTGTGCCCCCTGGTTACTCTCTCAGGTGGGTGTTAGCATATCATAATCTCTGGGACCAATAGTGTGAGTTTTCCGCATTCGACTTATATAACCAGAAAAATAATACCAGAAAAAATACCCGACTTATCCGCAGGAGAACTTAAACGCGAGTATATACGGTATGTCAATTAAAAGAAAAGTACCAAAATCAGTATAGACTCTTATGTTGCAGTCAGGGTTTATTCCAAAGTTTACATTTATTTCATTTTCTTGCTGTTTTTGAAGTATTTTTCATGTTTTGATGTATTTTCTGTTAATCTTGTTATGTCTGTTGTATTCTGTATTTAAGTGTGTAAATGTTCTTTGAGATTTGTAAGTGAAACCCCCAACAGGCAAAGTCGTCTTAATGTCACTGCTGAAGGACCTTTATATATGAGACTGGGGAGTTGGCCCTGCAGTGGTTCATTGATGATAGGAGATTGCATTTCTTTGTATGTATTCATTCTCTGGTTTCTTGGGATTATTGCTTCTGTTTTTGTTTTTTTAGTTCTTAGTTACATATTGGGTCTTGTTTTCACTTTTTGATTTTTTTTTTTTGCTTAGTGCCATTCTTAGGCCTTCTCTTTTGAATTTGAAATACAGTACTTCATTTATAAGGATCTTTATGTTGGATTCATCTGCAAAGGTGGCTGTGGTGCTACACAGAAGGGTGGGGTCTTAGTGAGAGAGAGAGAGAGACAGAGAGCTCAGCTGAACTCATCCAGCTCTGCTTTGTATTGCTTAAAGTCTGTCCCTGAACACACAGTGGAAGGAGTTCTCCTTTTGCTGACGTTGCTTCTGAGGACCCTTATAATCCAGTTGCCGTGGGTTTGTTGCTGACCACTGGCAGTTACACTCTTAAAACTAAAGGTGCCATAGCGGTTCTTCAGAGATGATGCCATAGGGCAGCCATTTTTAGATCCCAAAAGACCCATCCACATGAAGGTTCCACAAAGAACCTTTATTTATTTAGATCCATAGCAGACTCCATGCAGTAAATGACCATGGCTAAGGTAACTGATTTGTGAAATACCAATAAGTCATGATTTAAAAAAAACTCTTGCTGCATACAATAACACAGGCTAAGTCCAGGCTTTCTTAATCTGGTAGTGTCCTGCTATCTGTAGCTTACCATACATTAACGATTACAGTATTAAAAAGTTTTTCAAAGCACAAAATAACCTTCATGTGCAAAGAACCTTTCCCAGATTGAAATTGTGCTTTGTCAAGCGATAGTTCTACCATAAAATGGCATTAAAGAAACATTATTTTTAAGAGTGTACCACAGTGCAAAATTGCAGACTGTTATGGATTGTGGCACAATTTAATGACAATGCACCAGTCTAGAGGTTTTATGTTTCCTCTCCCTTGTGGGTCTTTTTTAGAATATTTTAGGACATTTAAAAATATATTTTGAACTTTAGCCGGTGGCTCCATTTTGGGCCATTGTAGGCCAAAGCCTATAAAAGTGTTTGGGGGCTGCCCTTGTCTGGACATATATGGACAAGCTAGTGATGGTCTTGTCCTGCTTTGTGGGGCTTTTTGGAAGCCGTACACCCTTTTTGCTATTTGGTGTGCACAACACAGACATATATCTTATTAGCTGTGTTAGTACACAACAATTTTAGGTTTTTAAGAATAGGATTAAGAAGTACTATTCTATTATTAGAAAAAATATTTTCATAGTATATACGTTTCTATGACGCATTTTATGTTACGTTAAAAATTAACCATAATACATAATATAGCATAGGTTGATCACTCTGCAGATTTGCTTATATTAAAAAAAATGAATTATATGATTCATTATTTTCCTTTAACCCAGGTGTCCCCAACTCTGGTCCTGGAGGGCCCAAGTGCCTGCAGGATTTCAGGTTTTTAGTGACCTTTTTTGCTGCTAATGAATGCCTTCTGAATCAATTTCAATTGACTTGTTTTTTACGATTTGTTCCCCTGAATTTCTTCATTGTTCCTCTGAATCGCTTCATTTCTTTCCTTAAATGGCACCCAAACAGAAATAAAAAGTGAAGTGAATGAGCCAACAGAAGACCAACTAAGTCAGGGTCCCAAACTCTAACCAATTGCACTCCAACCAGTTTCTTAATGAGGTGCAGTGTTTTGTCGTTAATTACACCCGCTCTTTAATTCCATGGCTTGTTGCCGCTTTCATTGTGCAAAAGCGTACATTTCAGAAATTGTTCATTTTCTCTTTTCTAAGAGCACTGTTTGGTACCTAAGCAGATCAACATTCCTGAGACCTTCATCTTTCTTTATTTTCAGATATTGTACGATGGACACCGTTTGCTGGTCATGTTTTGGCTCATTTTGTGTCTCATTATTGTTTGGCAGCTAATTAAGGAATAAGACAATGAAGGAGTCTCAGTCTTCAAGAGCAAGTCAATTATAATAAATTCATAAGAAATTACTTAGCAGCAAAAACAGGTCACTAATTAAGAAAAGGGTTAGAATAAAAACCTGCAGTCACTGTGGTCCTCCAGGACCGGAGATGGGGATACCTGCTTTAACCCTCCAAACCCAATTTATGATTCTAGGGGACAGGAGCAAGGCACGGAGCAGCCCTTTACAGGCTGCCCTGACACCGCCACCCACTTACACTTGACCAATTTATCATTGTAAATGAATTATTATGTATATATTTTAGATATATGAAGAAAAGAAGATAATTTGGAGACAATTCTCAAAGACACTTTGAGAATGTGTGCACTTCACACTCCATACTAGACCGGGATTCAAACCTAGAAGCCTAGAGCTATAAGACAGAAGCTCTGACTGCTGCTTGCCCCAACCCTCAGTTTAAATAATATAATGGAATGAGTAAAACAGTTAGATATGAATAGAAAGCATTATGACTCATTTTCAGATCACAGCACATTTTAACTAAATTTGATTAAAACTGTTCCATTTTATTATGCTGAAGCCATTCCATTAGTTGTTTAGCCTGAAATCATATTTTCTTTAATGTAGGACTTTATCCTTGAGATTGTAAAAAAAAAAATTATTTTGATTCTCCAGTCATAAATAAATAGTCCTTTGTATGCTATGTGCAAGATACAGAAGTTAACATCGCTGCTCAACAGTTGTGCCCTCAAACACAGCACATTAATAAACTAAAGCAAAACATTTCACTCGCAGAGCTGTCATGTTGTGTGTGGTGCCCGAGGCTCCATCATGAGCTACACTGGGATAGACCAGATGTATCCCCAGTCATTACTAAAACTATCAAAATCCCTCTGGAGGTCAAGCTAGCATGCCTCAGGTGCAATTACACATTTAATGCAAGTCTAGTTTATATACATCCCAGGCACCTAGAAAGTAGAACGAACGAGAGGGAATTGCAAAAAAAACACAAAAAAACAAACAGTAGAAAGTGTGCATTGATCTTGTCTAGTCCTCTTTTTAAAAATGAATGTCTGCATTTATATACAGTTAATGTACTGTATTTATATATTGCATGGCCTTAGTGTATTTATATCAATGGTGGTATATTTAAAAAAGGCATACCGATACAGTATTACAGTGCCCTCCATAATGTTTAAAACAAAGACATATTTTTCATTGATTTAACCTTCTGCGCCACAGTTTAAAATTGCAAATCATATCATTCAGATGTGATTAAAGTGCACAATGCAGACTTTCACTTTAGGTATTTGCATACGTTTCAGACACAACATATAGAAATTACAACACTTTTTCTACATGTCCCCCCATTTTAGGGAACCATAATATTTGGGACACAGCAATGGCAGGTCTATTAAAGCCGTCATATTTAGCACTTTGTCGCATATCCCTTGCATTCAATGACTGCTTGAAGTCTACGATTCACAGACATCACCAGGTGCTGAGGATCTTCTCTGTTGATGCTCTGCCAGGCCTCTAATGCAGCCATCTTCAGCTGCAGCTTGTTTCAGGGGGCTTAACTCCTTACGTTTTCCCTTCAGCTTATGGAAGGCATTCTCAATTGGATTTAAATCAGGTGACTGACTTGGCGGGCGGCACGGTGGCGCAGTGGGTAGTGCTGCTGCCTCGCAGTTGGGAGACCTGGGGACCTGGGTTCACTTCCCGGGTCCTCCCTGCGTGGAGTTTGCATGTTCTCCCCGTGTCTGCGTGGGTTTCCTCCGGGTGCTCCGGTTTCCTCCCACACTCCAAAGACATGCAGGTTAGGTGGATTGGCGATTCTAAATTGGCCCTAGTGTGTGCTGGGTGTGTTTGTGTGTGTCCTGAGGTGGGTTAGCACCCTGCCCAGGATTGGTTCCTGCCTTCTGCCCTGTGTTGGCTGGGATTGGCTCCAGCAGACCCCCATGACCCTGTCTTCGGATTCAGCGGGTTGGAAAATGGATGGACTGACTTGACCATTCAAGAACTTTCCGTTTTTTAGCTTTGAAAAACTCCTGGGTTGCCTTAGCAGTATGCTTGGGATCGTTATATTGTTGTAGGATGAAGTGGTGTCCAGTGAATTTGAAGACATTTCCTGGAACTTGAGCAGGTAAGATGTTCCTATTTGCCTCAGAATTCATTGTGCAGATACCATCACCAGTTCCATCATCAATGAAGAGAAGTGTGCCAGGACCTGTGGCAGCCATACAGAGAAATGATGAAGAAATTCAGGGGAACAAACCTTAAAAAACAAGTCAAGTAAAATTAATTCATAAGAAGTTAATTAGCAGCAAAAAACAGGTCACTAATTAAGAAAAGGGTTAGAATGAAAGCCTATAGTCACTGTGGTCCTCCAGAACCAGAGCTGGGGACACATTCTTTAACCCACCAAACCCAGTTTATTTTTCTTGGGGACTGGAGCAATGCACGGAGCAGCCCGTAAGACTTACAGGCTGCACTGACACCACCACCCACTTACACTTAACCAATTAAATTAATTATTATATACATATTTTAGATGTATGAAGAAAAGAAGAGAATTTGGAGACAATTCACAAAGAAACTTTGAGAATGTGCGCACTTCACACTCCATACTAGACTAGGATTCAAACGCAGAAGTCTAACTGTTGCATATCACTTGCATTCAATGACTGCAATGAGGCGATTCACAGACATCACCTGGTGCTGAGGATCTGTTCTGGTGATGCTTTGTCAAGCATCTAATGCAGCCATCTTCAGCTCCTGCTTGTTTCATGGGGCTTAACTCCTTATGTTTTCCCTTCAGCATAAGGAAGGCATTCTAATTTGGATTTAAATCGGGTGACTGACTTACCCATTCAAGAACGTTCCATTTTTTAGCTTTGAAAAACTCCTGTGTTGCCTTAGCTGTATATTTGGGATCATTATGTTGTTTTAGGATGAAGCGGTGTCCAGTGAGTTTGGAGACATTTACTGGAACTTGAGCAGGTTAGATGTTTCTATTTGCCTCAGAATTCATTGTGAAGCTGC
This sequence comes from Erpetoichthys calabaricus, assembly GCF_900747795.2. NCBI lineage: Eukaryota > Metazoa > Chordata > Cladistia > Polypteriformes > Polypteridae > Erpetoichthys > Erpetoichthys calabaricus. The sequence continues at coordinate 23,430,497 of NC_041402.2, forward strand.
TGTCAGCAGTTCCATCATCAATGAAGAGAAGTGTGCCAGGGCCTTTGGCAGTCATACATGCTTAAACCATAACACCCCCACCACCATGTTTAACAGATGAGGTGGTCTGCTTTGGATCTTGGGCGATTCTTTTTCATCTCCATGCTTCGCTCTTGCTATCACTCTGATACAAGTTTATCTTTGTCACGTCTGTCCACAAGACCTTTTCCCAGAATTCTGCAGGCTCTTTCAATCTATAACTAGTGGTTTGCAGATAGTCGTCTCTGACAGACACACATCAGCCTCCTGCAGACTGTTTCTGATCTGTCGGACAGGAGTTTGGGGCTTTTTTCTTTAGGATAATGAGGATCCTTCCATCATCAGCAATGGAGGTTTTCTTTGGCCTACTAATCCCTTTGCGATTTCTGAGCCCACCTGTGCATTCTTTCTTCTTAATGATATTCTAGACAGTTTATTTAGGTAATCCTAAGATTTTACCAATGTTTCGAATGGTTTTATTTTTGATTTTCAGCCTCATAATGGCTTCTCTGACTAGTCCTCATGTTGAACAACAGCAACTACAGATTCTGAACAGTAGAGGCAAGCCGAGGTATCTTATGAAGCAACAAAACACCTGTGATGCCAATTGTCCCAAATATTTTGGTGCCCTGAAATGGGGGGACTGTGTAGAAAAAGTGTTGTCATTTTTACAGGTTGTGACTGAAATGTATGCAAATTTCCTTAAATTAAATTAAAGTGTGCAATGTGGACATTAATCACGTCTGAATTGTTTGATTTGTAATTTTAAACTGAGAAGTACAGGGGTAAATCAAGGAATTATGTGTCTTTGTTCCAAACATGATGGAGGGCACTGTATATACTTGTCAATTGAAAGTGATCTGAAATGACAAATGAACAGAATTGACATGGCAGGGTGACACTCTAATTAACACTGCTGAATCTTAGCATCAGGAATCAGAATTAAGTTCTCAGCCTGCAAAAGGCAGCTGCTCACTGATTCATCTGTAGTGATTCTGATTTACAATCATAGAGAAGGGAAAGCTTGGTGGCTCAATGGTTTGTGCTGTAGCCACACATTTCCAGAGTTACTGGTTCGTCTTTGTGGAGTTTACCCACTGTCTTTGTGTCATGATGATGAATCTCCATGTACCCTGGTTTCTCATAAGGTGAACGTTACATTAGTTGGCAGTGTGCAGTCATGTGAAAAAGTAAGTACCACTCATGAAATGTTTTTTTTCTTTTTAAGATATGCCGATGTAGCAAGACTTGATTTTCATTTAATATAACACATATCATATGACATTTACATTTTGCAGTCCATTGTATAATGTAAGTAAATATCAATGTAAATTTTGCATGTGGAAAAAGTTATGTCTATCCCTACATTTATGACTACCTCAGAAACCTAAAATTAGAATCAGCCACTCCAGATCAAGTGCAAGTCAAGTCAAGTTGGGGAGCATGCACTGGTACAGTGGGTTGCCACACCCACTACATGACAAAACAACTCGGGACCCCGGTTTGCAACCCCCCAGGCAGACATACAACCCAGGCTCTATTGTTGGCATGGAGCTGGACAGTTTAACATCTGTGGCAGAGCGAAGGGTGCTCAGCAGGCTCCTATCAATTATGGAGAATCCACTGCATCCACTGAACAGTGTCATCTCCAGACAGAGGAGCAGCTTCAGCGACAGACTGCTGTCACTGTCCTGCTCCACTGACAGATTGAGTAGATCGTTCCTCCCCCAAACTACTTCAATTCCACCCGGGGGGTTAAACGTTAACATTTAACATTATACAAAGTTATTGTCTGTTTTTCACCTGCATTATTATCATTCTTTAATTTAATATTATTTATTGTATCAGTATGCTGCTGTTGGAGAATGTGAATTTCCCTTTGGGATTAATAAAGTATCTATCTATCTATCTATCTATCTATCTATCTATCTATCTATCTATCTATCTATCTATCTATCTATCTATCTATCTATCTATCTATCTATCTATCTATCTATCTATCTATCTATCAGTCCCACCATCTGGAAATGACCCTCTATCTGTCGCAGCCAGTTGTTACGTGGGCGACCCCTTGGCCTGGTCCAGCCACTCGGGTCCCCAACAATGAGGATCTTACAAGCCAGATCAGCTTCAGGGAAATGCGCCACATGGCCGTAGTGCCATAACTGACGTAATAGTATATTGAATTACTATCAAGTGCAAATGGTTAAAAATACCATTAGAGGGAACCTTGTCTCAACATGTCTTATATAAACAACAGACATTTAGTTTGCTTTACTCTTTCTTGTGGAAGTGTGTATTATCAACACGCTGAGATCAGAAGAGCTTTCCGAGGCCTTTGTGGAACTTGACACAGACACAGACAGGCAGACATGTTGTAATCACCCCACACACATTTATTTCGGGCATCAATATTTGCAAAGTCACTACTCATAACCCCAATACCCCTCAGTCCAGGCCAACACAATGCCTTCTCTCTCTCTGTCTTCAGACCGCCTTCTTCTCTCCTCCAGAAACTTTGTCCTTCTTCCACCTGACTCAAGTCCATCTCCAAAGGGAGGCGGCCCCTTTAAATAAGCACCCGGATGTGCTCCAGGTGTGTTCCCAGCAATTTCCCACCGACACGCACCAGTGTGGCGGAAGTGCCGGCTGTCTCCCCGGAAGCATTCCGGGTGTCCCTGTTCCTCTTCCCCCCAGCACTTCCTGGTGTGGCAGAAGTGCTGAGGTCCAGGGTCCTCCAGGTATTGGGGTCCCCCTGGCAGTGACCACGGGCCCCTACAGGGTCGAACTTCCCCAGGGTCGCCCCCTCAAGGTCTGGAAGAGGCACAAGCCCTCCTCCGATCTTCTCGGGCGTCCCGGCTGGGTACCACCCCCATCCGGGTACCACACCTTCCAAAATAAGGTTATAGATTCCCAAGAGTCTGAGAATTGATTTTAAGAGATCTGCAAACAATCTCCAACATCCAGAAGATCATCAACATGTGCCGAAGATATCAAACAATTGTCCCAGCAAGTTCAGCCCAAGAGCAGAATACATGATGCTGAAAGATGTCTCTAAGTACCCCAGAATTTCATCATGGGACATACAGGTAGCTATTGCCACTGTTGATGTTAAAGTGCTGCCACTAGAAACAAGGCTGCACAAATTGAATCAACATGGGAGGTGTGCGACAAGGAAACCTTTGCTGTCCAGAAAGAACATTAGGGCAAGACTGACATTAGGCCATGAACACAGAGGCATAGACTTATGGAACAGTGTAGTCTGGACATTGGAGCTTTTTTGGCCATAGTACCAGAAGACATGCTTGACAAAAACCAAAGTCAGAATTTGACCATAGCAATGATAACCGAAAAGCATGGTGGTGGAAGTGCTATGGTTTGAGGCTGCTTTGCTACATCACAACCTTCATGCCCACTCCCTAAATAGAGACTGGGTGTGGACGCTTTTTGGTGTGGAAAAAGTCAATAATTAGCTCCTTGGTGTTGCTGTTGCTAAGGTGCAGACAGTTCTTTTTGCACCAAGAAACAAAGCTCTCTACTTGGCTACTCTGTCTCATCTCCCTGATCAATACACCCAATAAGTGCAGAATTATCTGAAAATTTCTTCAAGTGACATCATCTGGATGTCATACTTATTGTCCGAGGTGTACAGGGTGAAGAGAAAAGGAGACAGGACTGTTTCTTGTGGTGTTCCAGTGTTGTTCACGTCCACATCAGAGACACAGTCAATGAGCCTCACAAACTGTGATCTGCTTATAATTTACATGCATATCTCTGAGCTTACCCCTTAAAAGGGATGACTGGATGGTGTTGAAGGCACTGAAGAAATGAAAAAACATTATCCTGCCAGAGCTGCTGGCTTTGTCCAGGTGGGTTTTAGCCTTTGTCCAATAGGCAAACTGCAGTGGGTCCAAAGCAGTGCCAGTCAAAGCTGATTTTGCACATTTTTACCTTCATAAACGACACCCAGTGGGTAACAATGGCCACACAGTATCTTCAGAGTTTGATGACCAGTGGGTTTGGGTTCAAATTCCCTGGGCAACCCCTTGGTATCTGGTGTGCATGCCCCTTAACCTTCATAAATTGTGCCCCTCAGATGATCGCAAGTGGCATCCTATGTCGCCTAATGGACTGACCAGTTCTGGGTTGAGGTGGTCTTCTATGAGAGGACTCATATACTCCAGGACTAGCCTCTCATAGTTCTTCATAATGTGGGACATAAGGGCAACTGGTCTGTTGTCAATAGGGGAAGGAACTGGAACAGCACAGGATATTTTCCATAGCAGTGGCACTTTTTGAAGCCTTAGTGAGAGCGAAACCTTAGGTGAGAAAGAACACCACAAAGATGGTCAGCACAGGCTTTAAATATTTAAGTACTGCGTGGCAGGTGGCTGATTGCGAGCCGCACCTAGCTACCTATTTAAGGAGCCGCCGCCCTGCAATCAAGACTGGAGTCGGGTAGGAGGAGGACAAGGCCGATGCAGAGGGGGCGAGGAGAGGTCCGAGTGTGTTGTGTCTGAAGAAGTGGCTGTTGAGAGCCTGGACTTCGGGAGACTGCGGGAGGGTTTGGTGTGGTGCACATAGTGACTTTGTAAATAGTAGGAAGTGTGTAAATAAACGTGGGGTGATGATTGGAAACGTGTCTGCCTGTCTGTGTCCGGGAAGCACCCTTTCACAGTGGCGTAGTCGGCAGGATGCTCCACCTGGGTCAAGGTGGGGACCTGCATTTTCAAAAATGTTTGTGAAAGGCCCGGCACAGCAGGCGAACTCACCCACGTGCCGCAGGGGCAGCGTGCACCCAACCCCGCAGCAACAGAGTGTGTCATGGACCGTTGGTGGTACACTGGTGGACTTTGTATTTCAGGGGCGGCTCACCGACGCGGCAGCAACAAGAGGCGCTGCTGGGAAGGAGAGGCTGCAGCTGGGGAAGCCGCAGCAGCAGCGGAGCTGCCCGGAGAGACGCTCTCCTGTGAGAGAGGAGAGCGAGATGGCCGGCATGAAGTCCCTCCTCGTAACAGGCACGGGATTGGACAGCGTGTCCTGTCCTCTCGCCAGCGATTGGTCGGAGGCGAGAGCAGGGAATGTCCGTCCTGTGCTCTAAAGAAACCCGAGTGGGCCGCAGGGAAGGGCCCATAGAGAGCAGTCGGTAAGTGGAACTACTCATAAGGTAAGCCCACGGCCGGCTGCTTCTCTCTCCTTGGCGGCGATTTTACAGGAGCTGCAAAAACAGCTGCGCCTTGTGCTGTCGCCGCCGGCCGAGCGATGTGCCCTCCGGGAGGAGACGCTGGAGTCAGGAGGGATGGCAGTGGCGTCAGATCGAGAGCCGCAGGCAAGAGAGGATCGGCGCGCTGCAGGAGCTCCTGGACGGAGAGGCACAGCAGGGAAGGTAAGGGAGACCAACCCCGTGAAGCTCTGGACGCCAGCAGGGCTGGGTCCGAACCGTCGCGGCGTCCCAAAGTAAACGGAGGAAGCGGCTTGGGGAAGCCAGTTCCTCCAATAAAGGAGTACGTGCTGCTGAGTGTGCGCGTACTTCAAAGGGCCGTCCTCTGCAGAAGCAGAGGAAATACCTGTTGGCTGAGAGGTGGAAATGGAGCGTGATCCCACTGGTGGTCCCGTGGCGGGGAGCACGGACTGCTCGGGCTGGGAGGCCGAAAAAAGGAGCATCAGGGTGCCGATCGGGGCTGAGGGCGTTGGCCCGACTGAGGATGAGCCATGGGGCTGCGTCAGGGCAATGCCTCCACCCTTGTTTTTCTATTTCTTTTCTAGGATCGGGCCCTAGGCTACGGAGTGTCGGCTTGCCACCGAGTGGTTCACGTCCTCGCGGAACGGTCCGCTGGTCCTGGGAGGTCTCAGCTAGCGGGGGAGTCATGTGGCAGGTGGCTGATTGCGAGCCGCACCCAGCTACCTATTTAAGGAGCCGCCGCCCTGCAATCAAGGCTGGAGTCGGGTAGGAGGAGGACAAGGCCGATGCAAAGGGGGTGAGGAGAGGCCTGAGTGTGTTGTGTGTGAAGAAGTGGCTGTTGAGAGCCTGGACTTCGGGAGACTGCGGGAGGGTTTGGTGTGATGCACATAGTGACTTTGTAAATAGTAGGAAGTGTGTAAATAAACGTGGGGTGATGATTGGAAACGTGTCTGCCTGTCTGTGTCCGGGAAGCACTCTTTCACAACTGACTCCACATGATCCTGTAGCTTTTCCAATGTGTAGCCACCTCAGTTTGTCTCCTCACTTGGTCATTAGTTATGGACAGCTCAGACTGATGGTCAGAGGTGAACTCATCACTGCGCATTCCAGTTTAGGTGGTAGATGTTGATGCAGTAGAGAGATGGTATAAGGGGATTGATCATTGAAAGAAAGTGGAGATTGAAGGAGGGAAACATTAATCTAAAAATTGTTTCAGAGTGTTTGGTTTGTCTCCGTCCCCTGCTTACACCAGAGCCTTGGATTGTTTGAGCCCAGTGATTATGCCCAGTCCATTCCAAACATCTCTGTGTAAACTTTTGCTAACTATTAGTTAATTTTCCTTCTATCTAAAAGACACTGTATACAGCTGTACAAGTAAGGCCTTCTAATCGCAACATCTTCAGGTCAAATCAAGCAACAGTAAGGATGTTTCTAATTAATATATAAAGCATTCTTCTTAAAGACTCCCGTACTTTCCACCAGCTGCTTAAAATTTTTTCTTGTTTTGCCTAAATACCCATTGGCCTGTCAGTCCCTATCAAAACATTTCACTTATTTAGATACTAAGCACTTAGCATTGAAATATAAATTTTTAAACCTAAATTGCTGACATGCATTTGAGTGTTTTACAAAAGAATAGCACCATAGCACATATAGCACAGACAAATGAATGGCATTTCAAGATGTTTCTCATTCCGCCAGATTTTGAAATGCTTTATACTGTCGTTGTGATTTTATTTGACTGATGCCTGGAATGTGAGACTGGCATTTTGCTAAAAACAAAAAATAACACAATATGTAAGCAAAACCAGTGGAGACCATTTTCAATAGTTGCACCATCCTTTTCACTTAATGAATATGGTCTGGTACAGTTTTAAATTTTAGCCATCATGTTATTGGTGGGTAGCATGATGGTGCAGTGTTTAGCGCTGCTCACCGACAGTGCTGGTTTCCTTGGTTTAAATTTTGGCCTGAGCACCATCTGTGTGAACTTTATATGTTCTCCTTATGTTAACATGTGTCTTCTCCTGGTATTCCAGATTTTCTTCCACATCCAAAGGGCATTGAGGATAATGTGACTGGTGACTCTAAACTGGCCCCATATGAGTGAGTGAGTGTCGTTGTATCTGTGATTGTCTCTTATGATGGACAGTATTACTGGAATAGACTTCAGCTCCCATTACCCTATAGTGGCATAATTAGATTGGGAAAATAAATGAATGAATGAATAAGTAAGTTAACACTCAGGGGTCTCGATATTAGGTATACGTGCTCGATAATGCAAATAGCCTACTCCTCCCAACAGCCATTCATGTGATTGAGCTCAATATATAGCATGCAGACATGGTCAAGAGGTTTAGTTGTTGTTCACCCAAACATTAAAATGACCCCAATGCATGATCTCACCGGTTGTGATTGTGATATGATTGTTGGTGCCAGCATATTAGAAACATGCCCTTCCATGACTTTCACGCACTACCATTTCCAGAGCTTACAGAGAATTAACCAAAAATGTCTGGTAAGTGGCATTTCTCTGGGTAAAAACACATTGTTAACAAGACAGAAGAATGGCCATCTAAGTGAGTGGCAACAACTACACAAATAACAGAGAAAGGGTTAGTGCACATGGCTACTCCCTGGCCTGGCGTGGAATTACCTTCATTTGGTCCTATTAGCTGCCCCCCATGCGCACGTGTGTGACAATATACATATTTGATTTCTCTGTTTACTTTAATTGTTACCTAATATTTTGGACAATAATTGTCAAGGCAGCACACTGTGTTGTTAGGGGTGTGTCCTCAGAGGTTGTGCTCTTTTGTTAACACTAGAATTACCAGAGTCTACGAAAAAACTCGTAGATCCGGTCCACCTTAAAACCGTTCTCACCTCTCTTTTGTCTTCTAAATGTGCCGATTAAGACGAGCAGCAAGTAGCCGGCTATTCCATCCCCCACCGTCGCAGAACGTTCACTAAGTTTTCCCAGCTCATGCCTTGTTTGATTATCTGGGAGTGACTGAACTGCTGGAGTTTTACAGTGGAAATAATAGATCGCTATTTGGAACACACGCATTTCATGCATGTTCCGTTTCTACAGTAATCTGTGTAAACACATTGTTAAAACAGAAACTTTTTCATATTTTAGTAATAAATTTTACAAAATGTAGGCATAAACTATAGAATGTGTGAAGCCTGAAGTCCAAACATCAAATAAACACTTTCACAAAAGGTTCAAGGATGATGGGACACCTTCCGTGGCTTAACGCTAAGGTTTGCTGTCTTGGAGCATAGCAGCCCTGCCGTGCTACAGAGACCTGAGTTTATTTCCCAGCTTTGGAGAAAGTGTTTTTTTTCCTCAAATGGACATAAAATTTATAAATTGGTATGCACTGTAAATCGTTAAGTTTAAAATGTCGATCGCGGTTATTTCTGTTGATTAATTCACGCTTTTTACTTAGAGTCAGAACGGGAGCTTGTTCAGCTTATTCAGCTTCTGATCTGACCCAAACAGCGCCAGTATAACTTCACACCCGATCTGACGCTGTTCGTTTTCAAATAATATTGCATTACTTCGACGATGTTTTCTGATTGGCACTATTCGCGTCATAAAATGATTTCTTCAAAACATCACATATATTTGTCTCTTTCTTTTTTTTAAATGTGCGTTGTAGCACTCAGCAACTGGCCACCTGCATGTTTTTGTGCACACTGAATAAGACAGCGCTATATGCAATCATCAGATTCAAATGTTAACAGTTATATAGCACGGAATGGAAATCAGCAGTTCTTAGCATTGCACCACGCAAGCTGTCATATCAACCTCCTACTGTAACTTGCTTTCTTTTTTCTTCGGTTATAGTCTTGAATAAAAGTGTACTTGTTTTGTTATACTTTTACATCAACATATTCCTGTGTTTGAGTGACATGGGCATGCTCAAAAATTACACGTGTAATGCCACGAAAAGTGCATGCAGACACTTCAGTTCACAAGCATTGGTACGACAATGCAGTCACAAGTACACTGCAGAGCTTTGGCGCGTCTTTATGTGAAAACAGCAGTGTCAGATGGGGAGTGTCTGATGATTGCATATAGCGCTGAAGTTACTGCTCTTTACTATGCTTTCCTCTGCATGTCCTGGAGTATAAAAGAAACAGCATACAGCAACATGTGGAGACTGGCAAGATTATGGGAAAAAAACACGTGGTCGTATGTATCGTGATACACTGCAGAGCTATAGCGCGTCTTTATGTGAAAACAGCAGTGTCAGATGGTGGGGGGCGGGGGGGGGCGGGGGGGGGGGTTTTGGTAGGGAAGGATCCTGAACGCGACTGAGAATGAAAAGTGAATTAAAAAAAAATAAACAAAGCTAACCTTTACAAATATCATAAATTACACCGGCTGTTACAGACTGAAATCAAATGAATCTTTTTATTCTAAAATAGTAAAAAATAAGAACACTTCTCAAAATGAAATCATGCAGGGTTGAACTGGTGACCTTCTGATTCCTAGTCAACAACTGATACTGTTGTGCCACAGCAGCAGTCGTAGTAAATGAGTGTCAATGTTGCACACTAAGGCGGCTTTTTTTAGTGGCGCCTTTTTTTTTTGTACCTTTTGTGAAAGTGTTTCTTTGATATTTGGACTTCAGGCTTCATACATTATATAGTTTATGCTAACATTTTGTCATTTGCTACTAGAATATAATAAACGTTTCTGTTTTAAAAATGTGTTTACACTGATTACTGTAGAAATGTAACACACATGAAATGCGTGTGTTCCAAATAACGATTTATTATTTCCACTCTAAAACCCCACTTCACTCCCAGATAATCAATCAAGGCATGAGCTGAGAGAAATTCGTGCACGTTCTAAGTCGGTGGTGGGATGGAACAGCCGGCTGCTTGCAGCATGTCTTTATCAGTACATTTAGATGACAAAAGACGCTAGCGGAGAGGTGAGAACGGTTTTAAAAAGTGATTTAAGGTGGGCCAGATCTACGAGTTATTTCGTAGGCTCTGGTAATTCTAGTGTTAATGAATCGATGCGTCATGTATTACTGATGTCCCAGTTTTTACCCCTGTTCTGTTTAAAAATTTTCTTCCTTGTTTACTCTTAAATCCATGTAACAGTCAAAAATTTAGCAGGAGAGAATAAAGTTAGTGAAGCGTAAATTACACAAGAAAACGTTGTTTTATTCTTAAAGTCAGACAACCAAGTGACCCTAGGAAACAACCTTTATGCCCAAAGGCACCTAACATTCTGTTCAAGACCCCTGACATTGCCAATAGCAACTGCAGAAAGAACCAGTAAACAAAGCAGCACAAAATTTCAGAATACCGTACCAAAACAAAATTGCTTCATGGGTGTGTATGTATATCTGTGCCCAGTCAGTTTGGCTTTGGCTTTGGTTGATAGAGTAAGTGCTGCTCAAGAGAGGATGAGACACACAAGTTGGAGTAAAGACGTAAGAGGCACACTGAGAGTTGCCTCGAAAGATGGGAAGTATTCACAAGAATATGAATAGGGCCATGTCTACAACTGGTAGTTGTTAAAAACCTGAAAGGAAGCAAGCAAGGTGTCTCAAAATGACATAGTCTGGAAAACAGGTTTTATGGGAATGTGATGAAGACAGGTAGCACTGAGCAGGAGAGGTCCAGACACACAAGGATACACAGGAAAATTGTAAGAGTTATCAAATATCAAATAATTTTAAATTTATTGTATTATCTTTGACATGTAACATGGCTGGAAAATTAATTTGTTTAAACGACCACAAATTCTAAAAACACATAGGGAATAATTTATAACCTCAAAAATATATAATGAGAAGAAAATTCCATGAAAAGATGACAAAGAAACAGCATGAAAGACCCAGGTCTATGTGAATCCATTACTTTTTAAACCCTAATTTACAGATATGATCTTAGTTTAAAATCCAAAAAATGACTTATAGTTTTTATGTCTATTGCTGTTCACATGATATGGAGGCGTATTGTGTCAAGTCCACCTATATAAGATGGCGGTACAGTATGTGTTTAGCTTTAGGATCATCTTAAAATGCTTCTCATGCTTCTAAAATGGCTTTTTTGGTTACGGTACTCTCTTTTCTAGTTTAAACATTTGGTAATTTTCTTTATCCACCCTATTTGCATATGCTTTGGCTATGACACTCTTCTTTCTGTCTTTGTGATAACAGACTACTGCTCCTTTGTGCTTCTCGTCTCCTGATTGTTTTCTTTTTCCTTTCCCCCTTTTCTTCTTAAGTGCTTCACAACAGTATTGTCTTGTTTCTTAAAATATTTGCTTTCAAGGTGAAGTGTAACAGAATCTAGACAAACCAGGGGGACTTCTCCCCCAGTTTGTTTTAGTTCCATATCTATGAAATGTGTTAGCCAAAACATTGAAATGAAAATCCAGATGGCCACAAGATTAATTCTATTTAATTTTTTACTAAGTGTCTTGTGCTGTTTATTCTTGGCTTCAGATCGCTGACAAATTGATCTCACAGTTGCAAGTAATTGTTCTGGGCAGTGTTCCCCTCTGCACTTAATCACACAATCCATTAGCTGAACTGGAAACGAGAAAGACCTGCCGTCTTTCATGACAACAGCTGCTGACCACTGCTTTCAAATGTAGAAATATCATTTGTGAAGGCACATCATTTGCTTTTGAGGGGTCCTTACTACTGAAACTATAGGGAATGCAGCTTAGAACTAATTCTACCCCCGCCTGCAGAAAGCCTGTTTCATGCAAGATATTTGTTATAGCCTGAAAGATTAATTCAAGGTAGAAATGACATTGCTTGTTTTCAGCTAATATGGATAATAACAATTCAGAAAGGAACTTTCATGGATTAACACAATTAAAATGTAAATGCAGTGTGTGAGTGAGCAAGTGAAAACAGGACTTAATGAGCAGAATGAAAACATGTTTTTCAGCCAGTCTCATGACAAGCAGAAGACAGCTTGCAGAAGGCCTGGTTAACAACTGTTGAATCAAGTCAAGTCTGCCAGAGCCAAGTGATTAAAGTATTCCAGAAAATTAGCTCTCCAGGTAATTAAAATGCCAAACAAATAGAGATTTGCGAGATTCAGGTTCAAGTTCAGCACACAGGAGGAGCTCCTCCATCTTTCTGTATTTAAAGGTTCTTCATAAAGCTCACGTGTTAAAATGTAGAATCTATTTTCTTCAGCATCTCCAAAATAAGTCTTCTTCATCTGCCGGACACAAACCATTTTATAAATATGTTTTTTGCAAAAAACAGCACTTTTTGAAAAGTAATCCTCATTTTTTGCTTATTGCAATTGGCAATAATTGCACATAATTGACTGGTTTAAAAAATACATATACAATTTAATTTAAATACAAATCCTCTTCTGTTCTGCCAGAAATGTTGAAACAACTAGCTGAATACAGATGTCTAGTATCGGAACGAGCTCAATCTTTCCAGTCTCATCTTTGCATGGGTATCCTTAAAAAATCTAATCAGACAGATAACTTTAGAATTTATTTAAATAGGTAAGAAAATTCAGAGCACACTCCAGTCTATGCTGTAAGCTACATAAAATATGAACTTGTGAGAGAGAGATGCCTGCATTCCAGCTGTTAGGCTGCCTCAGTGAGTTTTGAGACACTCACTCACTTAGATATCAATGGATCCATTCACAGAGAAAACCTTTCAATAGTAAACTGAAGAAAACTGATTTTGTAAAAGATATTATTTTAACCGTAAGATATTAACATATATATATATATATATATCTAGTGCCTTCAGAAAATATCGATATGTTGTAGCCTTGTGGAAAAATTGTTTAAATTCACTTTTGCTCCTCATCGAACAACACTCAATACTCCAGAATGACAAAGTGAAAACAGGATTTTAGGATCATTTGCAAATTTATTAAAATTAAAAAACTTAAATATGACGGCTCAGCTCCATGCTCTCTGATTGCTTCCAGGAGCCTCTTGATCCCAGAACTGTGAATTAAGTTCCCAAGGATGAGCTAGGCAAATGAGGATACACACAGTCAATAAGAGGTCGGTGCAAAATGCTTAAGTTTTTTTTTTATTTTAAAACAACAAACAAATAGTGTCCAAAAAAGTTTAGTGTTTTGCTTAGTCTATAAATAAATAATTCAATAAAATGATGTGAAAAGTGGAGGTTAAAATCAATACATAATCCCATAAAAATGAGGTTAAAATCCCAAGCAGATTCTTCTTTAAAAAGAGTTGTGATCCTTAATGCCTCTTTCTAAAATCTAGCATCTCCTCAGTTTATCCCATCAGGACCTTGCAGCATGAGGAGACGCCTGCCGACAGGTGTAGTTATCCTTTAAACTCAGGTTAAGGTTCCCACAGCTAGTTCCTTGGTTTCTGTGGGACTCTGCTCCGAACCCCACTCATGTCTCCCTCAGTTAGTCCTTTGCCATCCAAATGGAGACACCATACAATGGAGGTCACTCCTACTCCCGTTCATTGCTCAAAAAGAGCACCTCTTCTCCAACCCCACACTCGAGTGCAGGCCTGCCACTCGCTTCCCTGTGGAATACTTGCGACCACCTTCCTCCTTTCTTCCCAGCATGGGCTGTCTCCATTCTCTCTTCCTTTCTCTTTCTTGTTTTTATTCATACCTGACCCATTTATAACCACAATAGGCTGCAGGTGCCCTTCTCCACCTACTCCAAGGTGTGAATGATGTACTTGACTGACCTGCTTGCATTTGCACATGAATTCATGATCAACCAAGCACCTCTGTAAACCTCAGAGTGGCACTTCCACATTCACATGTGCACCTGCACCTGCTCAGAGCCTGCACGCCCCGGGACACCCAATTATTTTAAAAACAGTGCTTTGCCATGGATCTCTTATCACATGACACTGACACAAGTAATCAGATCTGACACTTGAAATTTGGCTCAGGTGCAACTCATTCTATTGATCATTGCTCAGATGTTTCTACACCTTACTCGGAGTCCACCTGTGGTCAATTCAGTTGATTGGATATGATTACTGTAATAATAAGCACAGAGACAAGATGAAGGGTTGGGGCTTCCGGCCCCGTATACTGTACAGTATGCAAAAAAACTAAAGCAAAGACAGCACTAGCTCAGTATACATCGACATTCGACGACAACAGGGAAAAACTGGGGAACATTTATAGTGGGGGGAACCGGAAGCCAATCAGAGGAATGCTGGGTAAGGAGATGAATGGTCTTCTGGGAAACGTGATGTCATCAGAGGGAAGGAGAACGAGGAAGTGTTGATATTGTGGGAGTATTAGGGTGTCGGCGTTTCCTTCTTTCTGGGAAGAAAAGAGAGAGAGAAGATAGATGCCCGCCATTCCCTTTTTGCACCGGGTTTCGCGCTCGCTATTGAGTCTTTCCGCGGCTCCCTAAGCGCACGTGCGTGACATTACTAAAGCCAGACACAGGTCTGTAGAAGGTTGCATCTTGACAATGTCAGCTGTGCCCCATCATGACAATGTGTATCAGAGCAAAAACCAAGCCATCAGGTCTAAGGAATTGCCTGAAGAGCTTAGAGACATGATTGTGTCAAGACACAAATCTGGGGAAGGCTATATAAACATTTCTGCAGCACTGAATGTTACTAAGCCCAGTGGCCTTTGACACCTCATGTAATAATACATTTTATTTACTGTATATATCACCTTTCCCATGCTCAAGGCGCATGTAGTGACAAAGAAGTCACCAGGCTATGCACTGGACGTCATGTAATTTGGGACCGATTGGGATCAGATGGAGAGATGTAAGACAGGGAGGCACAGACACAAAAAGCTTAGGCTTCAAAAACAAAAGTGTGTTTTTATTTACAGGTGCACATCATGTGGGCTTTTTACGCTGTCCTCACTGCAAATGACACAGAAAATACATAAGGAATCAATATGCCAAATATAGTGAATTTGTACAATATTTACAGTGAGTGTGGCAAGTCCCAAAAGAAACACAAAACGGGGAAAAATCAATGTATATACACAAATAAATGGCAGTCATCTTTGATAAAAATGCTGGCAGGAAGATAATCAACAATAACACAGTCCCAAGTAAAAGGTATGATCCGCAAAAATATTTACAAAGGAAAAGAAGTGTATATACAAAAAGACAAAATGTACACCAAAACCCAAATTATATATAAACACCTCCACCAAACAAGAATTATATCTAGGAGATTCCTATAACACTAAGAAAAAATGATTACAATGAAAATTAATAAAATAAAAATATAAAAAAAAAAAGAAAATACCTAGAAAAAGAGGTACAAGTAGCAAAGATTTATTACACTGTAAAATGGGCTGCAATAGACTGCTTGTCATACTCACCAAGTGGCCAAAAGACCACCCTTACATGCAAGACGCAAGTTCCTTTTATATTTTCCACTGTTTTTGCCAACCAATACAAGTGCACACCATCTCTCCCAGCCAATCACAGATGACATGAGCATGTCCATGCTAGGTGACCCGTCACTGCCCTGCAAAGCCTCTATTAAATTTAATGTGTCCTCACCTGCACATGTGTGCACTCCTCGAGCATGTGCTGCCTTTAAACACTACAGTAAGTTTTGCCGGCAGTTGCGGGGCAGAACAGTGGACAACCGTGGATCTATTTATCATCTCTGGAAGGGGAACTGGGGGAATGAATATTGTTGTTGCGTATATATATGTATATATATGTGGCACTGCAATATAAGGGTTATTTTAGGGTGGCGGGGTGCATGTGTAAGGGATTGTATTTTTTTTTGTTGTTTATTTGATGTAATGTGAGGATAGATATTGACTATGGTTTTGGGTGGGCTAAATGCATTGGTATTAAGGGACTACTTTGTGTAGAATAAAGGGTATACGGGAAATTTATTGGGGTGTGATATTGGCCTATCCTTTTATCATCTGCCGTCACCTAGGGCAGATTAGTGGTAGCAATCGTCTCATGTTAGTGCTCGAGACGAATTGTTACAACACAGCGCTGCTGAAGCCGTGCTAAAACTCTTGCAGGTGCGTCACATTGTGCACACAAATCAAGAGAGACACAAAACGTAAGTGCCATTTTTTCTTTTCTTGTTTTTCTCCCAAACGTTAATGTTATTTTCTGATTTCTTGATAATGCTTGGGTAGGCACATTACCACATGGCCTCCAAAATTTAATAATGAATTAAGTTTAAAACAATCATAGACTAGTCCTAGAGCTGGTTGACTGGCCAAACTGAGCAATCGGTAAAGAAGGGCATTGGTAAGAAAGATGACAAGAACCCAATGGTCATTCTTGCTGAGCGCCAGAAAACCTGTGTGGAGATGGGAAAAACTTCCACAAGAACAACCATCACTGCAACACTCTGCTATAAAGCTCAGATTAGTAGAGTGGCCAGACAATGTACGAAAGCCCACTTGGATTTTGCAAAAAGGCACCTAAATGACTTTCAGGATATGAAAAAGAAGATTTGTTGGTCTGATGAAACCAATATGAATCTGTTTGCCCTTAGTTCTAAGTGCCATATCTGGAGAAAACCAGACACTGTTCACCAGCTGGGCAATACTATTCCAATGGTGAAGCAAGGTGGTGACAGCATCATCTAGTGGGGCAGTTTTTCAGTGGCAGGGACTGGGAGACTAAACAGAAAAGAATTTTAAAATCCTATTTTCACTTTGTCATTCTGGGGTATTGAGTGTAGTAAGATGAGGGAAAAAAATTAAATCATTATGTCTGCAACATAACAAAACGTGTAAAAGGTGAGGGGGTCTGAATACTTTCTAAAGGCACAGAATCTCAATTTCTGTTCATTTGTTTCTCAAGCACCAGACTTGACATTTGACACAGAGCCTTCTGATATATAATTTTGGCTTCGTCCTCCATGACCACCTTCCCCACCGTAAATGACTCAGGGTTGGAACGTTGGCTTGAAATTCAACAGTATGATCTATGAACACAGGAATAGAGCCGTAGAGGTTAAGATGGTAGCATAATGGCTAACATACTTGTTTTCTAGCAGGCAACCTAGCCTTGATTCCTGCCCATAACATTAAACATCTTCTTTAAAAAATCATTTCCTTCACTGTAAAAAACAATAGATATATGTATTGTTTATTTTTGTGTTTAGGATGTGATCTGCAACAGATTTTTACCCCATTTTGTTGAAAATTTTAAACTAATATCATTTTGAATCAAACTGTTACTATACCTTTGCAACTATAACCATTCAAAAGACATTCTGGTAATTAACAGTCAGCCAAACACTGATTAGAAAATAATAAAAACGTAACTTCAATTGCAACCAAGCACCTTTTTATTGAAATGACTTTGTCTAGTATAAAGTCAAAGCTTCAATGATTATTTGGCTGGAACTAATCCTTGACAGAGAGTCAATCTATCACAAGCTAAGTTCACATCAGAATCGATATACAGTTACTAATCAACCTAATAACAATTGGCATTGTGGTAGTATTCTGGGATTCTTTAAAGAAATGCTTATGAATAAAATGATGGTATGAGCTTCGCACAAAGCACAAGCCTTCCAAGAGGTAAATTAGATTTCAGGTGTGGTAAGGTAGCACTTCTACCCATAGTGGACAATTTCATGTCCTTTGCTTCTGTCGGTATAGTCCACACATTTTAGATTCAAAGATGTTTTGCACTTTGCATTATTTTTTAGATTGAGCCTGCAACAGGTATTGTTATTAATGTGGACAAAATTTTATTTGGTATTTTCATGTTGTATTTCATGAAGGGAAGGCACAATGGCCAGAAAAAATTGAATGCTGGTCCGTTTACCATCTACATGGAGTTATTACATTGTCCTCTTCTGTGTAGAAAGTTTCTAAGGGTGTACCACTTCCACCCAGAAGTTGGATTTTGCTTTCTCTTGGATGATATTAGGAAAGGCAACCCTAAATTTGAATTACAAACATGAATTACAAATATAGCGATTGTGGGTATTAAAGCTACTGTTATCTGTGATGGTTTCATGTAGGAGTGAATAGTTTACCAGATCAACTGGCATACTAATGAAACTCTTTTTCCGAAATGGATTTCCTAAAAAAGGTTTTACTGTTATGCTAAAAATTAGCAGCAAATTTTAATATAGGAATTAAGTTGGTGTATTTGTCTCTTTAAGGTAAGTTCTTGCTGTTTGAACTTGTATGTTACCTCTGTTTAATAAAAATGTCTGCTCCTTTAATAGTATTATTGTGTGGTCGATGCAAACAGAAAGGAGTGCCATGAAGAATCCAAATGTTTTGCAGCATGAGTGAGCAAATGTGTGAGTAGAAAAAAATCAACCTTCCAGTTCAAGAGAGGGGAATAACTGCTATTGCATCTATTTGAGTAACAGAGCCAGGGCAGGATCTATCATTTAGGTGAACCAGACATTTGTCTAGGGTGGCAAAATGTGGGGCGCCAGCATTTCTTAAACAATAGAGAACTATGAACACTTGGGCTCAATATGACTGTCCAATTCTATTGTGTTTTGTTATTTTCATATTTCTGCTAGTAATGTTTGGTCTTAATGTTCGACAACTTACATAATTCAATAATATCACAAGCAATAATAATAATATTTCTCAAACTGGCATAGTGTTTTGTCTTGGTAGTGTAATATATTACTCTACTTTCCCCTTTTGTATTATTAATATGTAGCCTTTGTCAGAATGCCTCAAATCTCACAGACTTACCACTGTTTATAAGGTATTGTCCCATATAACTTCTCCCCACCTTCCCTTCTACATCTATAACCTCGGGCAATTAGGTGTAGTAAAAGACAAGCAGGAGTTAAGTTACACAGAAAATAATGTATTATTGATAATATTCATAAATAATAACAATTTGCAAAGTACATTTGAATATTGGCAACCATACAACCTCATAAATGCTGATGTGTAGTTTCAGGCAGCACACAGACTTGTTAGTTACTTAAATTGTCTCTAGTTAAGGCATCATTGGTGCTCAGGTTTCTTCAGAACAGGCCGCATATCTGTCTCAATATGGCTGCCGAGCTGTGCTCTTCATTGTGTTGTCCTTTTCAGTTCATGGTGTGATGGTCTTCATCAGTTTGGTAAGAAAGAGAGAGAGTGAGGGAGTGAGCAAATTTATAGGTTTTCTGTCCAACCCCTACAGCCAATAGGACGTCATGGTACTTCTGATACAAGCCAGTTCCAAACAGCCATACTTCAGACGAATGGGGGAATAAAACATATTCACACCTGCCCCCAAAACCATATGTTAAGGTAAAGCTTGGCAGTTAGGCAGCCTGGCTTTCCTGCGGGGGGTTGAGAGAGAGACTTTAGCTGAGAAACACTTGCCAAACTGGTTTGAGGCACTTCCCCCAAATCCTGTTGTAAAATTCAAAGAGACTCACTCCTAGTGGGGGGTTGTAAACATGATTGCTTCTCACTAATGTAACACTAATATTACATTGTTTTGCCTAAGTTACAAATAAAAACATATAAAATATTTATCAACTTATATGCAAAATCTCACATCACAACACATAGACATGGCAAAATAATATTAAACAATTGAAATGACAACAGGTCTGCAGCTCTTGAACACATTGTTAAAGGCTGATTTATTTCAAACTACTCTTCTCCCAAATGGGCTTACATTAAAACTTGGCAAATATCGCTCTCCGTTATTTACCACCATCTAGAGATTCACTATTGACACTCTAAAACGGTTTTCGATAATCCACTTCTCTGGAAAAACTCTGTGTGTGTATGCATTGATTGGATAGTTATATTGTGTTATTTGCATGCATGAGGATGCAGTAAATAGGAATGGTGGGTAAAGATTCCTATTTAAAGATGATCATTATACTTCAGTGTTATTGAATTTCATGATTATATTAACTTTTTCAATTTATTTTGTTAATTTAAATGACACATGAATTTAATTAAAATATCACCATCATTGTAAGGTACATGTTTGCCTGGAGGTTTAAATAGAGACCAGTCATACTTGTTTTCTGGAATGGCACCCACAAAGAGCATATTTTCTGAGACAGTCTTGTAAACAAATACTGTCAGGTATTTGGAAAGTGACACAGTTTTCAAATTTTGTCTCTGTGCGCCACCACAATGGATTTGAAATTTAGCAATCATTATGTGATTGAAATGTAGAATTTCAGCTTTAATTTACCAAAAATGTCATATGAGCCATTTAGGTATGACAGCCATTTTTCTGCATAGCCCCCACAATTCCAGGGGCTTAAAAGTACATGGATATTTGACTGACAAGCAGTTCCACAGCCATTCATTATTTCATTAACTATGAAGCTTGTAAAAGGTCTGGAATTCATTCCAAGTGTGGAGTTAGCATTTAGAGGCTGTCACTGTGTACTCTCAAAATGAGGTCCAAAGAGCTGTCCATGCAAGTAGAAATGAGCCATTATTAGGCTGAGAAGACAAAACACACCTTTTAGAGCAAGACCAGAAACACCAGAAGTGGTCAAATCAACCATTTGGTGCATTCTTTAAAGGAAGGAACACACTGGTGAACTCAGCAACACCAGAAGGTCTGGAAAACCACAGAAGACAACTGTGCTGGATGATTACAGAATTCTGTCCTTGATGAAGAAGAACCCCTTCACAACATTTAGCCAAACCAAGAACACTCTCCGGGAGATAGACCTATCGTTGCCAAAGTCTACAATCAAGAGAAGACTTCATGTAAGTAAAGACAGAGGGTCTACTACAAGGTACAAAGCACTGGTAGTCCTCAAGCATAGGAAGGACAGATTAGACTTTGCCAAAAACCATTTTTTAAAAGCCTGCCCAGTTCTAGAAAAATTTTTTTTGGACAATGGAAACTAAGATCAATATATACCAGATTGTTGGAAAGAGGATAGGATGGAGAAGAGAAGGAATGGCAGATGATCCGATGATTACCACATCTGTGAAGCATGGTGAAGCAGGTTTTATGGCACGATCATGCATGGCTGTGAATGGAAGTCAGTCGCTAGTGTTACTTGATGAGGTGACTTTTGGCAAAAGTATCAGGATGAATTCTGAAATGTATAGGGCTGTACTGTCTGCTCAGATTCAGCCAAATGCCGCAAAACTGATAGGATGGCACTTTACAATACAAATGGACAATGAGCCAAAACATACTGTGAAAGCAAACCAACTGCTTTTCAAGGCAAAGAAGTGGAATTTTCTTCAAAGGCCAAGTCAATCAACTGACTTCACTTGCTGAAGACAAAACTGATGGCAGGAAGTCCAGGCAGCAAATGAGGACAGCTGAAGTAAATGTCTAACAAGGCATCATTTGGAGATGGCCATGTACTCCAGGCTTCAGACAGTCATTGACTGTAAAGGATTTTCAAACAAATATTGAAAATGATCATTATTATGAATATGTTAGTTTGTCCAAATATTTTTGAGCCCTGAAAAAAGGGGGACCATAGTTAAAAATATCATAACAATATTTTTGTTAAACCCCTTAAATTAAAGCTGATGGTCCATACTTCAATTATATCTTGATGGCTTTGTTTCAAATCCATTTTAGTGGTGTACAGAGCCACAATTATGAAAATTGTGTCACTGTTCAAATACTTATGGACTTGACTATATTGCTATAAGTAATCAACCACCCCCCTTAACATTCTCAGATTCTAAAATTCACAATTTTTTATTCAAACCCTCCATATTTCACTCTCCCCAGTCCTGGCTCCAGGTCACATCTCCAGGTTTCTACATACAGGTCTGGCAGGGGGTGGCACAGTGCCATTTACAACTTCATCTGGGTCAGCAAAAATGCTGAAGATGGCTCTGAGCAATGCATTAACAAGAATTTAGATGGGCAACAACAGTGGCAGTTTACATAATTAGTCACTATTATATTTGTTAAAAAATGTGTTTGAGCCGGAAAAGTACATTCAAATACTTTATACTGGTTATCTATCAAAAAGATCAGAATTTTTCATTCTTCTGTGATGTACATTTTTGTCTATGCTGCCCACTCCTAGTTTCATTCATGCAGAGCTGGTTGCTCAGTAATATATAAAGAGTATTCAATCTCCAGGTGATAAACTAATGGAAACAGCAGATTCAGAAAAAAGATATTATTTATGTACTTGTTAGTTAAGGTAGTTAGTTCATCGCTACAGGAGTCCAGGTTTAAATTCTGGCCAGGAATTTGTGGGGTTTGTTGATTCATTCCATGCCTGAATATATTTCTTTTATTTTATTCTTGGTACTCCAGTTCTCCTTCAACACTTCAATGATACTTTATGCAGGATTATAGTGCACATTGCAATTGACAAGAGCAGCAACAGCAGCTGGTCCGTAACTTTTACCAACAGCTGCAAAGAAATGTTTACCTCACATTGCAACCATAAATGAGGCTGAAAGTGAATTGATGGATTTATATCATGTTTTAAATAATCTGATACAAACAATCGGGCAAATACACACAGTATATGCATGGATCAGCTAGCGTCATCCAGGTTTGCTTTCTGCTTAATGATTCAGGCCCCGGTTCCCTGCTATAACACAGAATTAGTTTCTCAGGTAGATGAATAATTGATGGATATGTAATTAGCAATTCAACTTTTCTTTAAAGATATATTAGTTATTCTTATTGCTAATTTTCACATAATTGATTTAATTATATCTAACCCAGAAAAAGCAGATAATAGTAGGAGGAGGAGAAACCGTATCTCGCACATTTAGGCAATAACCTAGTTTTAGAATAGTGTTAACATGTCCCAATGGGTGGATCTAAGAACAATCTGTCATAGTAGTGAAAATAAAAGGTGTTTTCACACTCAGCTAGTTTGGAGTGTTTTTGTTTTCAAACACTAGACTCATCTTCCCAATAGTCCGATTTGTTTAGGCAGCTGTGAACACGTCAAATGCAATCTAGTGTGGACCAAAGCAATCAGACTGAGGCCTTTTAGAAACTGTGGTCTTGTGGAGTGATTTCTGTGAACACTAATCCAACAGCAGGAAATACTGTGCATTATGGAATGCATTTTAGCCAGCAATTAGGCAATCTCAGTGTAAAAGTAAATACACACATACATACAAGTTCACATAGAACACCTCACACAAGTACCAAACAATCAGATCAACCCTAGTACCTGATACAGCCTCAGCACCTCCTTATCTCTCTCATGATAGGACACAGTTGAAAATGTAGAAAAAAAAAAAAAACAAACACAATGGTTTAAATTCAGTTGTGATCAAGTAACTCAAACCACATACAGTGTTGATGAGAAATGAATGCCCAGTGTGATCGATGATTAAATCCACTAATCTGCACCATACGACTGATGATTGCAGGTGGATATCCTCTCAATGCAATCACACTTTGGGCATGATGTAGACACTGGTACTATGTATTACATATTAATCAAACATTCTAAAGTGAATATTATTAACACATATGTACATGCTTAATGACTGTATACTTTTGATTTAAAATAAACTAAATAGATAAGTATCTATCTATCTATCTATCTATCTAAACCTGGAAGAGGAAAATTGGAGACTGAAACATATTTGTGTGTTGACATCATCCTTGTGTGTGGAGGAGGAAGTGTTGAGAGTTTTGAGTTCTGAGGTGTGAAACTTAATTAAAAGATAAACATTGTTCCTAAAAATTTAGTTTTTCGGTTGCCACTAAGTAGTTGTACAGTAATTTGTAAAGTTTTTTTACTCTTTAGAAGGTTTGTTTTTGCCTTTTTTTACTTGCACAGGAGTAAATTCTGAGTGTTTGGGGGAGCACTTGGAAGTTTCTTGTACTTGTTCTTGTTTTTTTTTTATTCAAAGTAACATCTGCAAGGCAGGGCTGTACGCAATAGCTAGCACAACCAACTCTGTAAACAAATGATCTGTGTTGTAACATGGAATAGTTAAAAGTAAATGCGATTCCTTAGTGGGAAAAAAGTCAAAGCATATAAAGACTAACTGGATAGAGAACCATACAACTCTCTTACAGCTAAGTGTTAATGCTAGTAGAAAATGAGGACATATACATTCATACATCGGACCAATACAACTCTGCCACGTGCAAAAGTTCGCTGACGACACTGCTATCGTGGGCTGCATCAGGAGTGGGCAGGAAGAGGAGAATAGGAACCTAATCAAGGCCTTTGTTAAATGGTGTGATTCAAACCACCTACAACCGAACACCAGCAAAACCAAGGAGCTGGTGTTGGATTTTAGGAGGCCCAGACCCCTCATGGACCCTGTGATCATCAGAGGTGACTGTGTGCAGATGATGCAGACCTATAAATACCTGGGAGTGCAGCTGGATGATAAATTAGACTGGACTGCCAATACTGATGCTGTGTGCAAGACAGGACAGAGCCGACTATAATTCCTTATATGGCTGGAGTCCTTCAACATCTGCAATAAGATGCTGCAGATGTTCTATCAGTTGGTTCTAACTTTAGGAAAGCCATATCTATGACTTTAGGAAAGGTCCTCTGAGTGGGCTGATTGGTGGAAACATTAGTAACAACAAGGAAGTAGATGGTGGAAAAAGGGAAAAAACTAGGGAATCAGTGAGGAGCTAGATGAGATAAGCGTCTATCTTAAAGAATCAAGGAAGCCTGAAGAAATGGCGAAGAAAGTGGAAGAGGACTTTCTATCTTTCCTTTTAAAAGCAGTTCCTCTTTGAACGCTTGCACGAAAGCCTGTGTTGGACTATCTGGTAGACAAAGAACTTTGCTGGAGGACTTGTTGCACCAGAACACTTCCAATTCATTAAGGAGAAGGACTGAGTTTTTCATACTCTGTTTATCGCTATATCTATTTTTCATGTTTTGGTCTAAAATATAATTGTCAGGGGGAGGGTATGTGTTATGTGTTGTCTTGTAAGAATATGAAATTTATGTCCTTTAATACATTATTGTTTTTTATAACACATTCGCCACAATATGTTATCTTTCTCAGGTGTAGTGTTGTTTTGTCTTGGTAGAGTCATTTATTGCTCTACTTTTCCCTTTTGTATTATAAATATGTAGCCTTTGTCAGAATGCCTCATATCTCACAGACTTACCACTGTTTATAAGGTATTGTCCCATATAACTTCTCCCCACCTTCCCTTCTACATCTATAACATCAGGCAATTAGATGTAGTAAAAGACAAGCAGGAGTTAAGTTACACAGAAAATAATGTATTATTGATAATATTCATAAATAATAACAATATGCAAAGTACATTTGAATACTGGGAACCATACAGCCTGATAAATGCTGATGTATAGTTTCAGGCGGCACACAGACTTGTTAGTTACTTAAAATGTCTCTAGTTAAGGCATCATTGGTGGTCAGCTTTCTTCAGAACAGGCCGCATGCCTGTCTCAAAATGACTGCCGAGCTGTGCTCTTCATTGTGTTTCCCTTTTCAGTTCATGGTGTGTGCGAGCTGCTCCTTCATCAGTTGGTAAGAGAGAGCGAGAGAGTGAGGGAGTGAGTGAGCAAATTTATAGATTCTCTGTCCAACCCCTACAGCCAATAGGGTGTCATGGTACTTAAAGGCTTTTGCTACAAGCCAATTCCAAACAGCCATACTTCAGACCTATGGGGGGATAGAACATACAATATAATACAATACAGTTTATTTTTGTATAGCCCAAAATCACACAGGAAGTGCCACAATGGGCTTTAACTGGCCCTGCCTCTTGACAGCCCCCCAGTCTTGACTCTCTAAGAAGACAAGGAAAAACTCCCAAAAAAAACCTAGTAGGGGAAAATGGAAGAAACCTTGGGAAAGGCAGTTCAAAGAGAGACCCCTTTCCAGGTAGGTTGGGCGTGCAGTGGGTGTCAAAAGAAGGGGTCAATACAATACAATACACAGAACAGAACAAGTCCCCAATAAAAAATAAAAAAAAAATTTTTTAGAAGTACGGAGCAGAATTTAACAGTAGATGATATCACATAATAAGATTTGGATAATTTTAGACTCCTGGAGACCTCCTCCATCAAGCTGCCTCCCCCATTTGGCCATTCCACGGCTGAAACAGTGCTGGGCCAGCCAAAAGGAAGAGGACCCCTCTTTCTCACGATTCCTGCGATCCTCCATCAGGGATGACTTTACCTTAGGCAGGCAAAACAACTTGCCAGGTGGGCCGTGGCACCAAGTGCCACATTTGAGTACAGAGAAGGGAAACAGAATAGGTGAGGGTTAGTATCCAATTCTAACTATCATGTTACTTATGTTTTACTGCTAATGACTGACAATAGAGATGCAGTCTGTACAGTTAATCAGCAGCTCTAGTCAGGGTGTGCTAAACTGAAGTAGTGAGTCTTCAGCCGGAATTTAAAAGCTGAGACCGAAGGGGCATCTCTTACAGTAGCAGGCAGACCATTCCACAGTTTAGGGGCCCTGTAACTAAAAGCTCAACTTCCCATTGTTATTTTATTAATCCTTGGAACCATAAGCAGACCAGCATCTTGAGATCTTAATGTGCGCTCTGGTTTGTAAGTCATGATAAGTTCAGACAAGTAAGCCGGACCTCGGCCATTTAATGCTTTATATGTTAAAAGAACATCATAACACCTGCCACCTCCCAAAACCATATGTTAAGGTAAAGCTTGGCAGTTAGGCAGTCTGGCATTTCCTGTGGGAGTTGAGAGACTTCAGAGAAACATTTACCAAACTTGTTTCAGGAACTTCCCCCAAATCCTGCCGTAAAATTCAAAGAGACTCAGTCCTGGTGGTTGGAGGGGGGTTGTAAACATGAATGCTTCTCACTAATGTAACACTAATATTACATTTCTTTGCCTAAGTTACAAATAAATACATACAAAATATTTATCAACTTATATGCAAAATCTCACATCACAAGTGTACAGAGTAATTTCAGGCTTAATATTTGCCTCGGTTCCCAAATCTTTTAAAGTAAAACATACATCTGCATTAATTGTCCTTTATGTGAATGAGTGGCACTTTCCAGGCTAGCCAAGTGCGCCAGGGGCGTTACAACCGAGATGAAATGTGTCCTTTCCGTAGAGTACAAAGTAACATATCATTTTCATGTACTCTTCTAGTTATCAGGTAAATCGTCATTCTTCTCAAAGTAGCCAATCATCTCCTGATACAGAACAAAGTAAGTGAACTATGAGTGTGAAAATGCTTTTAGTCTTATATGCACTTTTGTATGGAGGATTAAAAATATACACAAATCTTGATTATATCTCTTCCGCCATGGTGACAATTTTTTGAGGATTCACAAGTCAAATGAAAGGACGGAGACACTGCCTTCTTTAAAAAGAATTATAATAATCTTAAGCAATTTATTATATATTTAAAATCCAGATTTTTTTGTTAAACAATTCAAGTTTAATGAATACTGACACCAAAGTTGGGTTGTACAGTGTTTTTATGCACATACACAAATTCTGAAGCAAAAGTTATAATTTAAAAAAGTGTTATTTGTGATATGAGAAGTTTCTAAAATGTTTAAGAACGAATTTAATTGGTTTCAGGCTGTTTTTCTTTTATGATATAATCCCGTTAAGCCATGAGTTTCCTTTGACTTTAAAAAGTTTAACAATGAGAAGAATCTCTTTAAACAGCATCCATCTGCAAATGAATCTTTTGTACATCATAAAAATGCAGAGGCAATCTTTAAAACCTTCAAATCAATCCCAATGATCAATATTCAATTTGTGCAGCTTCACTGTCAGTTCCTCAAATCCTTCCTCGTATATGTATTATTGATTTATTCAGATAATGTAATCTTTTTGTGCTTTAGTTTAACCTCTAATCAGCATCTGAGCAGTAAATTAAAGCTGCGGTCTCAACTCTGAGTATGTTAGAACTGAACAATGCTAAACTAAATTGCTCTATTATCAAGGTTCTGCAGTTTTGTTTAAATCCATCCATCTGACCTTCCATCCATTTTCTAAATTCTATTTTTATTACACCCAATTCGTTCTGCTATTGTGTGTTGTCCATGATGGTAGCACAAGGAAAACCCTAAAGGTAATGATGAGGAAACTGGAATTCCTCAAAGCATTGTTGTGGTGCTAATAATTGTATATTGTATATCTGCCCTTGAATGTTTCCAGAACTGAAGTGAAGGAGACCATGGCCCTTAAGGTCTCCAGAGAGGGGGTACATCATATATGCGTTCCAGGGATCATATTAAAGAGAATGTCAAGAAATCATCAGGAGTTTACTTCTAGAACTTCTTTGTAAAGGAACTCAGCCCAGAATTGCTAAAGATTTTTCTACTTAAGGGAAGTCTAGTCCAATCCTTTAGGAAGCAGCCAATTTCCTTATTTCTGTATGTAATATACCGTATATACTCACATATAAGTCGGGTCTTGAAACCTGAAAAATTGATCATAAAATCAGATGCCTGTTCAAAAATGTGATACTTAATCTCCAATCTCGCACCAGTTTCTCAGACACATTGAATTTTGTTGCAGCAGCACAGTTACCAATTTCTTTCACCACTTCACCAACTTTTAATTTAAAACCAGCTTCATATTTTCTCCTGATCGAATGCTCCATCGTAGATAAGGGATGGTCTTATGATAAAGCATATGATATTATTTATCTGGACTTTCAGAAAGCATTTGATAAGGTGCTGAATGAGAGGTTGGGCATCAGATTAAAAGAAGTGGGAGTTCAGGGTGATCTTTTTAGATGGGTGCAAAATTGGCTCAGACACAGGAAGCAGAGGGTGATGGTGCGAGGAACCTCATCAGAACTGGCCGATGTTAAGAGTGGTGTTCCATAGGGGTCAGTGCTAGGGCCACTTCTATTTTTAATATATATAAATGATTTAGATAGGAATATAAGTAACAAGCTGGTTAAGTTTGCAAGATAGGTGGATTAGCAGATAATTTGGAATCCGTTATATCATTACAGAAAGACTTGGATAGCATACAGGCTTGGACAGATTTGTGGCAGATGAAATTTAATGTCAGTAAATGTAAAGTATTACACCTAGGAATTAAAAATGTGAGGTTTGAATACAAAATGGGCGGTCGGAAAATCGAGAGTACACCTTATGAGGAGGATTTAGGAGTCATAGTGGGCTCTAAGCTATCGACTTCCCGACAGTGTTCAGAAGCCATTAAGAAAGCTAACAGAATGTTAGGTTATATAGCACGATGTGTGGTGTACAAGTCACAGGAGGTTATGCTCAACCTTTATAATGCACTGGTGAGGCCTCATCTTGAGTATTGTGTGCAGTTTTGCTCTCCAGGCTACAAAAAGGACATAGCAGCGCTAGAAAAGGTCCAGAGAAGAGCGACCAGGCTGATTCCAGGGCTACAGGGGTTGAATTATGAGAAAAGATTAAAAGAGCTGAGCCTATACAGTTTAAGCAAAAGAAGATTAAGAGGTGACATGATTAAAGTGTTTAAAATTATGAAGGGAATTAGTACAGTGGATCGAGACTGTTATTTTAAAATTAGTTCATCAAGAACGCGGGGACACAGCTGGAAACTTGTTAAGGGTAAGTTTCGCACAAACATTAGGAAGTTTTTCTTTACACAAAGAACGATAGACACTTGGAATAAGCTGTCAAGTAGTGTGGAAGACAGTAAGACGTTGGGGACGTTGGGGACTTTCAAAACTCGACTTGATGTTTTTTGGAAGAAATAAGTGGATAGGACTGGCGAGCTTTGTTGGGCTGAATGGCCTGTTCTCGTCTAGAGTGTTCTAATGTTCTAATGTTCTAAAGGTGTATGAGGATGTGAGATACAAAAAACACAAAACCGTGCAAACATTGCTTTGGAATAGTTCGGGTATTACCATGTGGTCACTTAGGCACAATACATAGAAAAAAGTCAGTGTGCTCTGTGATTACTCTCTCAGGTAGGCGTTAGCATATCATAATCTCTTGGACCAATATCATGAGTTTTCCGCATTCGACATTATAAAAATACCAGAAATTATATAGTAAAATTAAGCCCCAACTTATCCGCGAGTATATACGATACTCATTTTGTAAAAGAATTATCTGTTTTAATTGAATTTATCTAAAAGAAAGATGACTTTGGAGGCTGTAGTGGTGATGTTGCACAGTAAGCTGAGGGCTGTGTAAGAGAATACACACAACGTGAAAGGTTTGGGGATCCACCCCATATACTTGAAAAAGGGTTGGTTTAGGTTGGTCTTTACAGACATCAGCTCAGAACAGAACTGAGGAAAAAATAAAAATGGCAGCTATATATATTTGGTAGACAGGAAGTGATGTAATGGGAGAATGGTATTCTGGGAAACGGAAATTACATCAAATGGAGGTGGGATCTTGAGGACCAGAAGAGGAAGTGATGTTTTCTGTTTTCTGAGGACCGGAAGTAGCTTTAGGATGGGGGTTCATCGGCTGGTCTGTAGTGAAAGAGGAGAAAGAGTTAGAGGGCAGCATTAACCCCTGGTCTGGAAAGAATACACACTTATTTGAGCATATAAACTGTTACCCAAGCACACGTGTGTGACAACTGAGTAAGATGGAGAGCTCAGCTGATGTCACCAGGAAGTGCTCCAATTTGCATTGCTTACTTGCAGCCCCTGCATAAATGGTTAAGGGGAGTTCTCCCTTTGACTCATGTTGTAAGAAGCTTCTTCTGAAGGTTTTTATATTCCAGATATCGCAGGTTTGCGACTGACCACCAGCAGTTACCCCAGTGCAAAATGTAGAATAGATTATGTTATGATTTCATAACAAAACACTAACACATCTAATTAAGGACTACATTGAAGAAACGTTGTCCGATAGAAAATTAACATTATGTTTTCTAATGATAGATTCCAGTGGAAGCATGTAAAGTGAAAGCAGTAAAAGTCCCAGTACTGAGCCCTGCAGGACACCATATCTCAGTTCTGTGTATAATGATGGAATATTGAAAGCACATTTCTGTGCATACTGGAATCAATTTTATAAATAAGAACTGAGCCAGGCAATGATATTGCCTGTAAGCCCAATGACATTTTCCAGCCTGTGTAGTAAAATAGAATGGTCAATGGTGTCAAATGCGGTGCTTAAGTCTAACAGAATTACAGTGGCGTTTCCTTCATTAGAGGATATCAGAATGTCATTTACAACACAAGTTAGAGCCGTTTCTGTACTATGACCAGTGCAGGAGGCGGATTGGGATTTCTCAAATAAATCGTGATGAGTAAGGTGAGACTGAAGCTGGATTTGAAGAGAGAAAGGGTAAGTTTGAAATAGGTCTATATTTTTAAGTATTGTATATGTGGGTCTCAGTCTGACTTTTTAAGTAATGGTTTGATGACTTGACACGTTTAGTGCATAAGATACTGCGGCATGCAATAGTGACTTAACAGTAATGCTAAGAATAGGTGCTGCAAGAACATAAATTGTGCTTCAGTGTTGCGGTGCCAAAAGTACTCCTGGGTCCTTAATAAAAGAGATAGCTCTGCCTTATTGAGTGAACTGGAGTAAGGACAAAGCTTTCCTGAAAGGAATGGAGGAGTAAAGAGACAGAGAAAAGGAAGAAGAATTGTTTGGTGCTTTTGTGCACCAATACAAAGAAACCTTTGCTGAGGTATTGGTGCTCAATAAACTTTTTATTTAAACCGGGATTCATGTCTTTGAGATTGTGTCTAGGGATGGGGTAGCTGCAATACCCCCCTGCAGGGCACACCATGTAATAGGAATAACTTGTGCAGTATTATACACAGTATTATACACAAACTAAAATACAACATGTCAAAAAATAAATAAAAACAAGTAAATTAGAGGCAGTTTCTATGGCTCAAAAGATTCAAATTTGTTGCAAGGGTACGTATCCTGCTGACACTTGAGGTCATCAGTCACATTTATCAGAGCTGATACATCTAAGATGTGTCTGCTGCTTCTCTGAGCTCAACCAGGTGACAGAGCAAAGAAGGTTCACTCAGGTAATTGCCAATTATCTGTTGTGGCCAATTGTCAAGAGCTTTCTGTTGGCATCTAATGGCAAGATAGGGACTGTCTGTTCAAGACTGATTTGCAGGTAAGGGCAGTGGAAAAAAAAATCAGTGGGATTCTATAACAGTAGTGAAATGTGTGTGTCACTAAGATACAGGCTTTTCTTAAAATATATACATATTATCCAAATAACTGTAACTTTCCTATGTAATTGCATTTGACTATAACTTCTCAGGTGGTGATTTATTATTACAGAGTGCTGATATTTTATTAGCAAAATATAACATTTAACCCAATTCAGGCTTGCAGGGGAACTGGAGCCTAATCCAACAGCTTAAGCCACAGAGCAGACATCAGCCCTAGACAGGATGCCAGTGTATTGCAGGGCTCATTCACATAGGGTAAGTTTAATTTTGGAAAATGTTTAGTATTGGGTGGCATGGTGGCGCAGTGGGTAGCGCAGCTGCCTCGCAGTTAGGAGACCCGGGTTCGCTTCCTGGGTCCTTCCTGCGTGGAGTTAGCATGTTCTCCCCATGTCTGCTTGGGTTTCCTCCGGGCACTCCGGTTTCCGTCCACAGACATGCAGGTTAGGTGTATTGGTGATTCTAAATTGTCCCTGGTGTGTGTGTGCCCGGCGGTGGGCTGGCACCCTGCCCGGGGTTTATTTTCTGCCTTGCACCCTGTGTTGGCTGGAATTGGCTCCAGCAGACCCCCGTGACCCTGTAGTTAGGATATTTCGGGTTGGATAATGGATGGATGGATGTTTAGTATTTATTATTTATCTGTTGGAGGAGTAAAGAAGAGCTATGCAGGATGGAAACCTTATGATTAGTAGGAAAAAGACAGAACATCTAAGATTTAAGGGGCAAGAACAAGATGGGGAAGTTAACATCTTGGGTAGAAAGGCTTAAGAGGTTGGAAAAGTGCAATCATTTTGGAAAAACTGTAAAAAGTTATTGGGAGTGTGACAGACAAATTCTAACTTTCACGTCTACATCTCTCTCTTTCTCTCTATGTCATTTAAAGAGACCTTCATATCTATATTTGTATTATACATTAATGAGAAGTCAAGCAAAATGACACCTTTTATTGGCTAACTAAAAAAATTACAATATGCAAGCTTTCCAGGCAACTCAGGTCCCTTTTTTAGGCAAGTTGTAATGATACAGTGATACATCTCTCTCTCTGTGTTTTCATGTTTATTGATACATTTATGGATAAATAAATGCATACTTTCAATATATGTAATTATGCAAAATGAAAAAATAGGCAAAGTTTAATTCCAAGATGTGAAACAGAGAGTTTAGAATCACTGTCTTATGACATCACATTTCTAACCTTTGTTTTGTTAACTTTCAAATACTTGTTGAATGCCCAGGACAGGGTGAGCAGACAGCTGGTCAAGGTCTCCAGGACTCTGACTGACCATGGACCCCCCCAGAGGTTTACTTCATCCAAGGAGGTTTTATTTTCTTCTCCTCTGTTGTCAATAGGCCATAGTTATTGGCCATATGAAATTCCCCTTGGGATTAATAAAGTATCTATCTATCTATCTATCTATCTATCTATCTATCTATCTATCTATCTATCTATCTATCTATCTATCTATCTATCTATCTATCTATCTATCTATCTATCTATCTATCTATCTATCTATCTAGTTCACCATTTATTTTAATGGTCAGATATTGCTGCATTCCATTTATTATTAGTTTCAAACTACTTTGTTTTCTGTCTGTTTAATCAAATCTGTATCCCTATGTATACTCATTTTGCTTTCAGTAAGTTGTATAGTTTGTATCTTACCTAAGAACTCATCACAGTGGTCTGTGCCCGCACTTTCCAAAAAGCACTATACAAAAATAAGCTGAATTGAATTGGAACATTTAAAAATATATATAGCGCCCCATCTGTAACGTTTGGGACAAAGACACAATTTTTCTTGATTTACCCCTCTTCTTCATGGTTTAAAATTACAAATAAAACAACTCGGACGTGATTAAAGTGCACCGTGCAGACTTTTTTTTCAGGGGATTTGCATACATTTTAGTCAGCAGACTTTTTCTATGTGGCCCCCCTATTTCAGGGCACCATAATGTTTGGGACATTGGCAGGTCCATTATATTTAGTTCTTTGTCACATATCCCTTGAATGCAATGACTGCTTGAAGTCTGCGATTCATAGACATCTGCTCTGGTGATGCTCTGCCAAGCCTCTAATGCAGCCATCTTCAGCTCCTGCTTGATTCAGGGTGCTTGTCCCTTTACATTTTCTCTTCAGCATATGGAAGGCCTGCTCAATTGAGTGTAAAGTGTAGAGTGAAGGGTGACGTGTAGAAAACAGTGGTCAGACCAGCATGGTTGTCTGGATCACAAACCTGGGAAGTTAAAAAGATACTTGAAAGGAAAATGGTTGCTACAAAAATGAGGATGCAGAGGTGAATGTGTCGAATAACAAAGCCTAATAAGATCAGGAATACTAGAATCAGAGGTACAGTTAAAATTTGGGAGGTCTCTTAGTAAATACAGGAAAGAAGGTTAAAGTGGTACGGGCACAACAACAACATTTATTTATATAGCACCTTTTCATACAAATAATTTAGCTCAAAATGCTTTACATGATGAAGAAAACAGAAGGAAAAAAAGAAAGTAAGAATTAAAATAAGACAACACTAATGAACATAGAATAAGAGTAAGGTCCAATGGCCAGGGAGGACAGAAAAAACAAAAAAACTCCAGACAGCTGCAGAAAAAAAATTAAATCTGCAGGGGATCCAGACCATGAGACCTCCCAGCCCCCTCTGAGCATTCTACCTAACATAAATGTACAGTCCTCTTTGTATTTAGGGTTCTCATGGAAGGACTTGATGATGATGGTCGTGTAGACTTCTGGCTTTTAATCCATCAATATAGGAACATCATGGTGTTTTGACTAGGTGGTGGTGGCGCAGGTTGCCACCACAAAAAACTGGGAAAAGAAGCAGAAGAGAGAGTTGGGGTTAGTACGGATTCTAGAGCCACCATGAATAGTTATGATAATTAATAATTTGAATATACTTGAATATACAGAGCATCAGGATTAAACTAAAATGTCATGAGAGGAGAAGTAAGCATGTGGGGAAAAGAATCATGGATATGGAAGTGTTGGGACAGAAGAGAAGAGGATGACCAAACAGAAAGTGGATGGAATGTATGCAGGGGGGTATCAGGTGAGGAAGTGTACAACAGATGAAAATAGAGGAGGCTGGTCAAATACAGTGATCCTTAATGAAAGTGGGAAAAGCTTTAGAAGAAGAAAAAGATGCACAATGGCTAACTTTGCTGTCTCATGGATTCAGTCTACTGGCTTCAAATCTTGTGCTCATGTGCTGTCTGTGTGTGTTTTAGATGGTCTTCCAATATCTGGGCGGAGCTCTGAGGCTAGGGATTTGCATTGGTAATCATTAGGTTGCCGGTTCGAATCCCGTAAATGCCAAAAGTGACTCTACTTCGTTGGGCCCTTGAGCAAGGCCCTTAACCTGCAATTGCTCCGTCCTGGGTATAACGTTAATCTGTTTTCAGCCCTGCAGGTAGGCCCTCCAACCTGAAGGAAAAAACCTGGAGGTCGGTGGCAGAATTGGAACTCTAGCCACCATAAAAGACCTCACACTGTTTAATTCCATCTAAACTAGTGTGGTGCTGAGATGTCACTCATTGCATGGCTGCACTCAGGTCCTAATCTGGGATCCTGAGTTGGTTTGTCATGTGGTGGATGCAGCAATGCACTGTATCCAATATCTCAACGGGCGTTTCTATAGGTGCACCCCAATGATGGCCCAGCGAACAGTGAATATGACAATTCTATCTTATTTATATGTATTATCCCTTTGCACAGTTATTTGTTTAATTTCAATGTTTTGTTGTGTATTGATATTTACTGAGTATTGGCTCAGAGCACTCTCACATATTTATAACTATAATGCACTAACAGTAATTTATTAAACCCTAAAATATTTATATACAGTACCTAGAGATGTGCAAATTATATAAATATACAATGAAAGAAAATTAATCTCAATGAAAAATATAAACACAATCACT
The DNA here is from genome assembly GCF_900747795.2 of Erpetoichthys calabaricus. NCBI lineage: Eukaryota > Metazoa > Chordata > Cladistia > Polypteriformes > Polypteridae > Erpetoichthys > Erpetoichthys calabaricus. The sequence continues at coordinate 23,466,617 of NC_041402.2, forward strand.
ATAGGACCAAAAGTTTGTGGACGCTTGACCATTGCACCTATATGAGCTTTTTGGACAATACATTCCAGAATCATGGGCATTAATATGGAGCTGCACCCTTCTGTCAGTAATGACCTTGACTTTTCTTTCCACAACATTTTGGTGTGTGTCTAGTGCTGATGTTGGACAAGAAGATCTGGCTCACAATTGGCTTTCCAATTCATCCTAAAAGTGTTCAGTAGGGTTTAGGTCAGGGCTCTGTGCAGATCTCTTGAGCTCCTCACTTTGTGCAAAGGGTCACAGTCATACTAGGACAGAAAATGGCCTTCCCCAGACTGTTACCACAAAGTTAGAAGCTCACAATTTTCTAAAATGCCTTTGTATGCCGTAGTATTCATAAGATTCTTGAATGGAAACCAAGGAGCATAGCACAAATTCTGAAAACCATTATCCCTTCATCACCAGACTTTATAGTAGATAGATAGATAGATAGATAGATAGATAGATAGATAGATAGATAGATAGATAGATAGTAGGCATTGTGCATTCCAGAAGGTAGCATTCTCCTGGCATCCGGCAAACCCAGAGTCATCTAACAGATTGGCAGATGGTGAAGCAGGATTCATCACTCCAGAGAACATGCATGGACTGCTTCAGAGTCCAATGGTGGTGTCACTCCAGGCAACGCTTGGCACTGGACTCAGTGATCTTAAGCTTGTGTGCAGCTGCTTGGCTATGGAGACTCATTTCCTGGAGCTCCTGATACACAGTTCTTATGCTGATGTTGCTTCCAGAAGCAGTCTGGAACTCTATTTTGAGTGATGCAACAGAGGAGAAGTGATTTTTAAATGTCTTGCACTTTGTGGCTGAGCTGTTGTTGACAATAAAAGCATTTATAGTCCACCGGGGAAGATCTAGCAGAATAGAAATTGTACATAATGCACTTTTGGTGAATATGGGAATGCCATATTTAAAGTAACTGCCCTCTCCAGTATGACCCATTCTATTGCCAGTGTTTGGCTATGGAGATTGTGTGGCTGTGTGTTTGATTTTATGCACCTTTTAACAATCAATAGGTTGAAACACTTGACCTCGGTAATTTGGAGGGGTGGCCACATAGTTTTGGCCAAATAGATAGTTAGCCATGCTTCTGTCATCTTCGATATGGCGTCCCCACCTGTTATAAAACTTCCTCCACTTCTCTCTATTCTGTGCCACTTCCTCCAGGTTTCTTCCCCTTGTCTTGCTTCTCAATCACCATATCTTTCCACTTCTTTCTAGGCCTTCCTGCTCTTCTCCTTCCTACTATAAACCATCTTTCCACATTTCTTGTTGTCCTTGAGTCATCTATGCACCATACATGTCCTGTCCATCTTATCATTCTCAATACACCTATTTCACTCAGCTCCATTTGACCAGACTTTTCCCACAGACCCCCAATTCTAATTGTTCTTGGCCATTTTATTCCCATAATCCTTCTGAAGCATCTTCTGTCAAACACATACAGGCTTCTCTTAATTGTCTGGATAAATGTCCAACTTTTAGCTCCATACAAGGTTATCGACACTACTAGTGTGTTATGAACTCTAATTTTGTGCACAGTTTGATATCTCTGCGCCTTCAAAGTCTTCTTTCTAGCTTAACAAAAACTGCTCCTGGCCATATAATGTATGACAATATACTTCTTCTTCTTTTGTTCTTCTTCATCTTGCTCTGTCACACCCATCACCTGCATGTCCTCTCTCACCACATCCATAAACCTTCTCTTAGGCCTTCCTCTTTTCATTTTGCCTGCCAGCTCTATTCTTAGCATCCTTTTCCCAATATACCCAGCATCTCTCCTCTGCCCATGTCCAAACCAAAGCAATCTCACCACTCTGACTTTGTCTCCAAACCATCCAAATTGAGCTGACCCTCTAATGTACTAATTTCTAATCCTGTCCATCCTCATCACACCCAATGCAAGTCTCTCCAGCTCTGTCTCCTGCTTTCTGGTCAGTGCCACCATCTCCAACCCATATAACAAAGCTGGTCTCACTACCATCCTGTAGACCTTCCCTTTCACTCTTGCTGATTCCCATCTGTCACAAATTTCTCCTGACACTGTTCTCCACCCATTCACCCTGCCTGCACTCTCTTCTTCACCTCTCTTCCATAATCCCCGTTACTCTGTACTGTTGATCCCAAGTATTTAAACTCATTCACCTTCACCAACTCTACTCCTTGCATTCTCACCATTCCATTGACCTCCCTCTCATTTACACACATGTATTCTGTCTTGTTCATTCCTCTCCTCTGCACAGCATATCTCCACCTCACCAGGGTCTCCTCAACCTGCTCCCTACTATCGCTATAGATCATAATGTCATCAGCAAACATTATAGTCCACGGGGACTCCTGTCTAATCTCATCTGTCCACCTGTCCATCAGCATTGCAAATAAGAAAGGGTTCAGAGTCAATCCCTGATGTAATCCCACCTCCACGTTGAATGCATCCGTCACTCCTAACGCAGACCTCAACACTGTCATACTTTACCACTGCCACACATAATAATCACCACTGTCACCTCACCATTGTCACACATAATGTATGACAATATACAATCTATTAAAATAATGGTGGATAGAGTGGTTACTGCTGCTACCATCCAGGTCCAGTAACAGTCTTTAGAAGTCTGTGTTGTGCTGTACAACTGTGTTGTACTAATTGTATTGCTCCCAAAAGTAGCCATATTCTGCTAGATAACAGTACACGTCTCCATTGTCAACTTCAGTTCTTTTTTTTCTCCAGATATCTGTGTACTGTACAAAAAAAAGCTTGATACAAGCATTGCAGCGGCAACCAAATTTACTGACAAGATGATGTGCAGAGTCAGATAATGGAGAAAAATGATCAGACCGCATGAGCCTGAGAGACTGTGCAGTGGACTGGCGTGCTGTCTGAGGAGAGCAGAAAGTGAGAACGATAGCAGTTAGGTGCCAAAAATCAAAAGTGGAAGCATATTGCTTTGTTTACTCGTTTGTCAGTGCAGGAGAGAAAAACAAGAGGGAATACATCTTGCTGTATTTAGTAAGTTATGACAACTGATGAGACTAGACTTCTTCTTGAAGTAGACACACTCTAGTTATTATTAGTCACATTTTCTTTTTTTTTAGTAAAGCAGGTATTTTTCCCACAAAAAGTGAACTCACAATAAAAAAGCACTGCTTCATGCAAGTATGTCATAGAAATATTGCATTCTACAAGTTATATTTCTGGAATATATTATGCTATGAGATTGTGTTTGCCATAGCTTATTATACCTACTGTTAATGCTAATACTAATGATAATATAATAATATGAAAATAGTGTTTTAATTACTATTTTATGTTTACCCTTTTGCTAGCTCTGTTGAAAGTGGAAAATTGTATTTATAGCTTAATGTATATGCTCAGCAAATGGTCCTGGTGGTGTCTTTCTTAATTACAATGCTTTACTAGTTATATGTTGTATTTTTCTTTATATTGACTACTTTTATAGAACAAGTTATCCTTTGAGGATAATAAATATTTTCCACTTGTTTTTAAAATGTAGAAATAAATAGTTTAACCAATGAGCTTTTCCCCGTTAACTCAATATATTCTTATTTAGTGCTGTGTGATGGTCTGGGTTAGGTTGACGCTACTTGTTTCACCTGGGAGACTCTTGATCCCGGATCGTTGATAGTCATAACCAAGGAAGAGTCAGGCAAATGAGGTAGGTGCATAAGTGACATAGTGCTTTTATTAAAAACCAACAAAAATCAGTGTTCGAATAATCAGTACAGTGCTCCTTCCATAAATAAATAAATCATCCTTAAAAACATTGTGACGTTGAATTTTAAAAGCTCATTAAATATATTCCATCAAAAACAATAAGGTTCAAATCCAGAGACAGTCCACAAAACTATAAGCCCCAGTGCTGCCCTTCTAAACCTGGTGCCTCCTCCCCATATCCTTTCGGATTTGCAGAAGGAGCGGACGCCCACTGACAGGTACAGTCAACCATCATAACCTGGCTCGGGTCTCCATTACTAGGCCTTTGGCAATCTTGGAGCCCCGCGCCAAGCCACATACATCACCCGCCACCTGTTCCTCAGCATCTGCAGGAGACACTGCATGTTGGGCTTTTCCTACTCCCCGGCAATCACTCCTATGCAACCTTTCTTCAGCTTCAGGCTTCTACAGCCCTGAAGCTCACTCTCGACCACATACCTCTCACTCCTTGCTACACGGCGCTCTCACTTTCTCATTCGCTCTCTATCTCCCCCCATCTCTGTCTCTCATTTCTTCCCTTTATTTAACCTTTGTCATTTTCCTCTCTCATTGGCCACTCTATTTTCTTTCCCCCTCTCCTTCAACGCACGCTCCTTTTCAACTATCCTTTCTAATTGGGCGCAGGTGTGACAAGCCACTTCCTGTAAGGCACAATTAAGGTGCCTGACTGATCCACCCATACACACGTATGTGGCGCAATTGGCCCAGTACCCCAATTAGCCATGGAGTGAAGTGTGCCTGCACACACCCGCACCGATTAGAGCCCCACACACGATTATTTATTTAAAAATGCCTAATGCCACTGGCTGTCTCTCATATGCTCTTCTCCTTATGATTCCAGCACACAAAGAACAATATACAGTAATAACAAATAAAGCCCCCAAACCAAATTTGTATTTCTGTTGGCAGACACTAGTCAATAAAAAGTTCTAATATTAAATTAATCTCAGTCTTTGTTCTGAGAACTTCTATAATAAATAACTGATGCCAAGATAATTTAAATTAAAACAATACTCCACCCAGAGATGTTACTAACTCCACATACTTTTTGTGGTGTCTAAAAACTTTTAACCTCATGTTTTCTTGAAGGACGTAGGTAACCAACTATGGAAGGTGAAAAATGCTATCAAAAATTACCATGGAAAAATGAAGAAAAAAAATTCATGTTATACTCATGCGGCATAATCGACATCTTTGATTCAATCCCAAGATCAAAACATGCAAAGAAATGCATTTTTCCTAAAGGAAAGATGTATTGACCCACCTCCCACAGTTATTCATTGGTCAAGAGCCCTGTCTTCAATTTGAAAAATTCCCTCCTCTGGGATTTTGAGTTTCCTGCTGACATACAGGCTGATAATTTTAATAATTCTAATAATATTTAACAGCATATTAGCAAAACTGCTTTTGTTTTGCAAGTTTTGTGTAAAAGTCTTGTGTAAAAGATATTTGGATTTTGTGACACAAGTAACATAAGATTTTTCTTCTTTTCTACATGGATGTTTTCCACTGTCCAGTGTTGATCACCTATCGATCCCATTCATGAGAATCTCTCTTTTGTATTTTCTCCAAGAAAGCATAAGATTAAAAATTTTTCTCACCATCTCTAAAAAGTACATGGGTTAAGTATCATATACAAAAAATAATTTTTCGGTAGAGTGTTCCTTTAAATTAACGTCAGTAATGCGGACATGTTAATTACTTAAGAATTGGATTGAAGATATGGACAGTATTACTATGAGACAGACATCCAATGCTACAGCATTACTAACAAGGGTGGATGAATGTTGTCATGTCATTTTCCTAACCCGCTTAATCCAGACCAGGGTCACAGGGTTTGCCAGAGCCTATTCCTGCTAGCATAGGATAGAGTGCCAGTCCATCACATGGCGAACACCCACATGTGTTGCCAATTCACCTAACCTTCCATATCTTTGGACTGTGGGAGGAAATCAGAAAACCTGGAAGAAATCCACACAGACCCGGGGATCACATGCAAACTCCACACAGGGAGGACCCAGGATGTGAACCCTGGTCTCCTTACTGTGAGGCAGCAGTGTGTGCCAACCCCTAGGTTGAATTAGATGTAGCCAAATCATTTAAACAAACTGAGACAGTCAAATTTTCAGTTTGCACTAAAGCTGAAGGTGTCATAATCTGCCCTTTTAAATCACATATTAATCCCACCCTCTCTAAATCACTAAAGCACTTTTAACCATTTTAAAACCATCTTCAACATCTTTAGGAGAAACAATGCTGAATATAAACCATTGTCATACACAACACACGCAAGCTGAGGAAGGCATGGCAGAAACACTTTGAAACTGAAACCTCTTGTAACAGCTGGGCTGGTGACAGACAACTTGAGTCACAAGCTGTTGTAGCTGCTGGGCTGCTGTTGCTTTTGGATCTAATGAAGTCACTGTCCTTCTCAAACTAGGTGGAAGATCTATTTTTTTTATTTCTAGTTTTGAATAGAATAGGTCATATTAAATAGAAGTATCCTATTGTGTTAAAGTTGGTGGATTGTGATTTTTTGAGGTGAATACGATAAATCCATGAGTGAGCAATGTGCTATAAGATATCACAATAAAATTTTCATTATGCAGTATGTATTAAAACTCAAAACATTGCTGAAGATGGAACTGTGGCTCCAGTACTTTTCCCAGAGTGGTCTTAATGGAGGACAATTCCAAGACATGAGGCAGAGCGGGATGGGTGTTCCAGTGGTTGCTCATAATGAGGACTTTGGCTTGGATACATTTCAGGTAACCTTAGTTGAGATAAGGGTGTGCAACATATACTTGTTAATTGAATTACAGTATGTATACCTGTTTCTGGCAAGGGTGTATGGACTTGAATTAGAACATAAGGGCCATCTATGGATTGTACTTTGTCTGGCCTGTTCCCTCAGACCAATTTTCTACAGATGCACTGACCTCCAGACAATGTAGCTCTAAGGGTCATTAAGGTACACACACACCTTTCTCTACGATGCCAAGGTTGTATTTCTAGGTGAGGTAAATACTTTGTTAATTTTATATGCAAAGGTATATATTTATAGAAAAGTATACATTGCATGTGTACATAACCAATTCCTAGCATTACTGATTATTGATTATTTTTAATGCTTGCTAGAGCAATTTCGCTGTCAGGAAATAATAACGTGCTGGTTACAATAACTGATTATTTTTACTGCTTCCAGCAAAATAATTTTTTGAATCTGTTCTTCAACAAACTGTTCAGTAACATCCTCAAACCATTCTTCCAATAGTGCTCAGAACATATGCTTTATTTTTGAATTTTATATCTTTTAATCATTTAGAAATCCTGTTTACTTGATTAGAACTCTAAACTTTGACAGACTGACTATGATATTGTTGTTTATTCTCGTGGCCATTTCCAAAACTTAACCAGGACTATGAAGTTCAATGGGGTTCAAATTTGTGGAATCATGATCAAATCAAATTTAATTTGTTACATACACTTATATACAGTACAATTTAAAATGGAATTCGTAGTTGCTAACCACCAAGACTCCATTACAAAGAAGGATATAAAAAAGGTAATAAATAAATATAAAAAATATAAAATATAAACTCTATAAAAAGCAATATGTACAAAGCAAAAAGTAGTGTGCATTACATTAATATTGTAAATATATATATTAAATAAATAAATAAATATACACATATAAGCATACATACACAAAACGTAAGAGAACTGACAATAGGACATTATGTAGCTCTAGACACTGTCCTCATTTTGAATGCAGATGGACTGTGGACAGAGTTACTCTGAACTGGTGTCTTCAGGAAGAAGTTGTGTTTCCCTGTCAGCAGCACAGAGAAGTGCCCATTGTTGGGATGGCTAATGTCACTAATAATATTCTTTGCACTGCTCTGACATTGCTTAGTATAGATGTCCTGGACGATGGAAAGCACACACCCAGTAATGTATTAACCACATCACTTTCTGTAGAGCTTTGTGGTCCTCCTCTGTGCTGTTCCCAAAATCAGGCAGTAAAAGTCTTGTCAGGTTACTCTTGATGGTAGATAGGCAGAAGTTCTTTAGTATCTGGGGAGCAGCCAAAAATCTCTGAGGGGGTAAAGATGTTGTTGAGTCTTTTTCATCAAGATTTCAATGTGCTTGGACCAGGTTAGGTCTTCCTTGATGTTGACATCAAGATATCTGAAACTGTCCATCCTCGCCATCTGAGTACTGCTAATGCTGAGAGGTTGTTTTATCCAAGATATCGAGCAGCATCAGAAGCACTTGACCCGCTTGGAACACCAACACACACTGCCAGGTTGCATATTGTGGGTTGTCACATATTGGTTTGCTTTGGCACATAAGATTATAGAGTATTGATTTTCCGAACAATACAATATTAAATTGAATTAATTGCTTGCTTCTCTAGCTTGCGTGTCTCTTAAACACAGGAGACTAAGTATATCAGTTAGGGTCAGTGGGTGAGTTGGACCATAATAGACAATAAAGTAGGTCCTATACAGCAGGGGTAGGCAACGTCGGTCCTGGAGTGCCACAGTATGTGCAGGTTTTTGTTCCAACCCAGTTCCTTAACGAGAACTCAATTATTGCTGATGAAGCACATATTGCTTAAGTGACATTTTAATGCTTCATTTTAGTGGTCTCGCTTGTTAAGGTTCTCCAACCTTAATTGCTTATTTCAATCTTAAACTGCTGCATTCAGTGTTTTAATTGCTCCTTATTAGCAATAAGATGTAAAAGACAAAGCAGCCAGCAGTTCTCCAGCTAGCTTTTTTCCAATTACATCTGTGTGTGTTCATCATGCACGGTTTGATTTAATAAAACACTTAATAGAAAAATGTGACAGACTGAAAATGATCTGTTTTAGGCTTCAAATCATTTGGATGATATCCTTGGAAAGGAAAAAAATCTACGATATAAAAGCCTTACATTGCACAGACTAACAAGCCATACAATTAAATAAGGTCTGAGATTGGCAATGATTGGTTTCTAATTAAGCAATTGGGTTGAATGAAAACCTGTAGCCACTGCGGCTCACCAGGACCGACATTGCCTACCCCTGTTTTACATCTTATTGCTAATAAGGAGCAATTAAAACACTGAATGCAGCAGTTTAAGATTGAAATAAGCAATTAAGGTTGGAGAACCTTAACAAGCGAGACCACTAAAATGAAGCATTAAAATGTCACTTAAGCAATATGTGCTTCATCAGCAATAATTGAGTTCTCGTTAAGGAACTGGGTTGGAACAAAAACCTGCACATACTGTGGCACTCCAGGACCGACGTTGCCTACCCCTGCTATACAGTACACCCCAGTGCTGTTGAAGGTCAGAGTTAAAGATAATTAGACATTATACTGTGGGTTCATATTAAAAGAATCTATGCATTTTAGAAAAGGGATTTAAATTTTTAAGGAATGTGGTCCTCAAATGCTTATCCACAATAACACAAATTTCTTTCCAAATATTTTACTCAAACAAATACTTCATGATGAATACACGCCCAGGTGTGCTCAAGTTTGATGGTGATCTGCTAGCTTCTATGTCACTTTCATATCTTTGTTAATTGCCAGCTGGTTAAGAAAACAAGAATCAATTAAAACAGAATGCAGTTGTTTTAAAGGCGATTGCACACCTTCTTCATTTGGAACAATTTCTCTGAACTCTGGAGCAATTTCCCCCATAGTTCAGTTCGGTTAGGTAGATGTGAACATGACAACCATACACTAGTGTGGACCAAAACAACAGTACCGAGACCCTTTGAAAAAGGTGCTCTTGGCGAGACAGCAGTTGAACTCTAGAGCGGTTCATATGAGGTATGAATGGATAGATAGATAGATAGATAGATAGATAGATAGATAGATAGATAGATAGATAGATAGATAGATAGATAGATAGATAGATAGATAGATAGATAGATAGATACTTTATTAATCCCAGGGGGAAATTCACATACTCCAGCAGCAAAAAATATTAAATTAAAGAGTAATAAAAAATGCAGGTAAAAAACAGACAATAACTTGAATAATGTTCAACGTTTACCCCCTCTGGTGGAATTGAAGAGTCGCATAGTTTGGGGGAGGAATGATCTTCTCAGTCTGTCAGTGGAGCAGGACAGTGACAGCAGTATATGAAATAACTGTACATTATAGGAAACATTTTTCCAAGCTGTGGTTCCCATGCTGCACTATTTTTGTTGGTAATTTGGTACTCTCAGCATAAAAATAAATCCACACATATATACAAATTTACATGAAACAGATCACACAAGTATCAGGCAATCACAACACTCCTTAGCACCTCATTCAGCCTCTGAGCCTCTTATAATAGAAGAGCAGTTTTAAATTCACTTGTGATCAGATAGGTCAAACCACATACACATTTGGCAAGAAATGGCCTGTGCGACCAACGGTCAATCTCCTAATCTTACACCACAATAGTGATGTGTGCCGGTAGATGTCCTTTCCACTGCAATCGCACTTGCAGACACTGGATACATATTAGCTTTGATATAAAATGTCAAATGTTAATCATTCAACAGTGAACATTGATAACATATGTTTACAAGCTTATAGGTAGCAGACATGTGATTAAATAGAGGTGATATTCATTTAGTACACAAATGGAGAGTAAATACATGATATCATACAGTGAAACTAAGTTTACCTGATGTGTTTACTGTCTAAATTAAACTGAAGTACATCACTGTGTGTCCCCACCAGAGCTTGCCATCGTCTGTAGAGTCACTTAGATTAAATGTGTCCCTTCTTTTGCATGCAAATTAACTCACCCCTATCATGTCCTCTTCTAATTGGTAGATAGGCATTCTTTCACAAGGCTGTATTTGGTAAGCAAACCACACAATTATTGCAAATGTGGTGGAGCACAAGTGCAGCTTTTGTCAGACCTTCATGATCATTTTTCCTGGGAAAAAATCAATTCTGCCCAATGAGAGAAGTCCATCACAAGCCCATGGAGCGTTTATTATTGAAATGAAACCAAACTAACTGGAGATTGAAACAAAGTAACTAATTATCTCCTGATCTGACATAAAGCAAACAGACTAAAGAAAGCAATGAAAGGAATCTTAAAGGAAAAGTGATGGCTGGCTTCTCATTACAACAACCTGCAGCTACTGTAGTCCTCCAGGACTGACCTCAAAGATCTACTGTAAGCTCTAAAGTATATTTTTGATCTAATGCTTTCATTTTTTTATTTTTGTTTGTGCTGTAAATGCCTTTGGCAGTACTTTAAAGGTTGAAATGATGTCTCCTTTGAAATATTTAATGTTTATTGAAAACTTAGCCATCTGAAGACACTTATTTCATAATAAATGGGGTCAGTTTACAGCCATCAATGATGCTAATGTGCATAGCTACCCAAGTACCTAGATATAAAAATATTTCTGAAAATTGTAATTAGAGCTTGCTTGTCCAGATAAAGTGTATAAAACCATTTTAAAGTCAGCCCATACGCAAAAAAAAAGGTTAACTGTGAATGAGTTCAACAACAAATATTATATACAGTAGTAAAGTGACATGTTCCAGTCTAACAACAACTATTTCTTTCAAGAGAACTTCACCTTCTTTATATCTTCACATAACTTCTCCCAAAAACAATTACTTGTAGATTTTATACATCCTGTCATCATCAGCTTATTTTTCATTCCTTAGATTTTAGGAACATTGATTAATGTCATCTGCAGAAATGTTAGACTGATAAAGCTATAATGGGGCTAAAACTATATATCTTTGGTGTGGGAGTATATGCAAGATACTTTAACATTTTCCAATAACAGATTTCAGGTAAAAGGCCCAGGCCTGAAAGTCTTGTAATGCCAAACAGAAGTGCAATGTATCCCGGGAAAGCTAAAAGGCAAAGCAAAGTTCACAGTATTTTACATAGTTAGAAGATGAAGCAGGACCTTAGAATGTTTTGTATGGTCAGTCTGCAGCTTCCTGAGGTTTCAAGTAGCTGTTGATTCTTATGGGAAAATAATCATTATCACAAGCTCACGGTTAAGCAACATTCTTGTGTTTCGAGAAACTGAAAAGTGCTAATGAGATGAAAATAAGTAAGCCAAGTGCTCATTTTTGGTGAGAAGGGGTTGCCTTTTTATCAGACTTTTTTCAAAAAGAGTCCTTTCAGTCCACTTGTAGCAAAATGGAGCATTCAGGTCAGTTCAATGGAACTTTACATCTGCTTAGATCCTGAGCAACTGGGAACGGGCTCTGCTGCCAGCAAGAAATCTGTTTATTTTCATTTCTGAATGTTCTAAAAAAGGACAAGACAAAAGAGAAAGTGTTGGGGCTCATGTGGTCTCCCATTGAATTAAAAAAAGTATTAAGTAAAAGTAGTTTGGCTTGAGGTGGAAGAACTTTTTGCCCCGGTTGAGCTCCTTCTCTGAGCTTCGTCCTCTTACAAAACAGATCCAACAATGATTGTCAACTCCTTGTGTTTCAGCTCTTTACGTATGCAGTATATGGTGGGACAAAAGGAGATATAGGAGATGAAGCTCCTCATACACTCTAGAGCTTTTCATCTACTCTAGAGGAAATGGAAATTGTGTTAATACTGGCATATCACTCTTTTTCTTCCCCAATGGCAGCAACAGCATTTTATTTATTTCAATAGTACAGGTACAGCAGCTACAACAGCTTGTGACTCAAGTTGTCTGTCACCAGCCCAGCTGTTACAAGAGCTTTCAGTTTCAAAGTGTTTCTGCCATTGCCTTCCTCAGCTTGTGTGTGTTGTGTATGACAATGCTTTATATTCAGCATTGTTTCTCCTAAAGATGTTGATGATGGTTTTAAAATGCAAAAAGTGGTTTGGTAATTTAGAGAGGGTGGGATACATTTGTGAATTAAAAGGACAGATTATTCAAATTAGATAAGAACAATAACGAAAAATAACGTAAAAAATATATAATACACACATAAGTTAGATGTAATTAATAGGTAAACAGAGGCATTATATATAGAATTATTTCTTAAGTCTCTAAAGATAAGTTTAAATGGCTGGAAGGATAGAAAAATGTTGAGAGCTAGATTGACCGTTCCTTGTCTAGATGTGGTCACTTAACAGCTGAAGGAGGTGCCTTTGAGAAGCACTCCATTGGTGATAAACTGGGTTGAAGTAAGAGATTCAAAGTAAAGACAGTCCCAGTCAGTGGAGCAGCCTGCCATTTGAGGTAACCTAAGGCGGAATGCACAGGGTACAAATTGTCCAATGAGACAGGAAAGAGGTAACAGTTATATAACTGGTTTTGACATTTCTTCTTATCTCCATTAAGAAGAGAACCTAAGAGGTTAGTTAGTACCTTTCATGTAAGGTGCATCTGTTAGAATAAATGCCAGGAAGTGAGAATGAACTACCAACAGTGAGGTTCCTTACATGAGCTTCCTGTGTATTTCAAAGGAGGTTCAGATCATTTGGAGTACAGGGATCTCTTTTACAAATCAGTGTTGTTGCAGGCGCAGTCTCCTATGTGACAGTCTGCAGGGTCACAGCATTACTACAGTTGACACCAGCAATAAACTGATGAGGATGGATAACTTTCAGAAATTATCAAGACCACCGTGTCAAAACTGGAGGTGAAGAGATGGCACCCTTTTCCCTGGGGACCAGGCCCTGTGTGACTTGCACCGGTTTCTCATTCTGAAGGGATACTTCCATGAGATGTGCAATGTCAATCATGAAGATGTCAGGTCATCTAGGAAAATGCGATAGCACAAGCCAGACAAAACATTTTACTTAACTGGCACACAAAAGCTTTTTCAACTTCATAACAAGTGTATTAGTGTTTGTGGAGATTATGTTGAATAAAAAGCTTATTTTGTTTTGCTAGTGTCTTTTCTAATAGGATCAAAACTTTTTGTTCCTTCCTTATATGAGTGTCACATTGCTTTCTCTTACTTAGGTCAGAGTCTTGGATGACCTTACTACGGTCTGCCAGCTCTCCCTGCCGGACATAACTGCTGTTGCTAGATTTCCTTTACAATATTTATAGTGATTTTTCTCTTGAACTCATACAGTTATTGAAGCATCCAAATGACAATCTAGAAGAGAATATTAGAACTCCAGCTTTTCAAGGTCATCTGGCCTTTCATCCCCACTATGGGTAATACACTATGTAAGAACATTATTAAAAAAAAAAAAAAAAAAAGACACCAAAAACTAAAAATAACCAGATGTTACGGCTCGTGTTTTTACACTTTCATTTTCAAGCTGACTTTCCTGCTGGAGAAAGGTTTTTGTTTTAATGAAACAGCTTTAGAGGAAAGGAAAACACAGCTGAAGTAGGAGTATTATAAAAGCAGGTGTATCTGAACCATCGAGTACACTGTGCCCCGACTTTATTAATTTGTCAAAATGTCTATGGAGTTGCTAAAAGCATCAAAAGGTCTACTAAAGTGCAGGTTGAAAAAAAAACTGTAAGAAATGATGTTCTGCTATACTAAAGCTAAATAAAAAGTGTAATTGAAAGTATGACATTTTAGCCCTTCTTTAAAATCAGTGATTTTGTAAGCTTTCTAACATGCAGTTGCTGAGTTACAGTTTTGTGTGTCTCAGGAGTATAAAGAATATACTAGCAAGAGAAGTCTGAACAGTAAGGTATAAATGATATACAGGTGTGAGTTCACTTTTGATTTGATATATTTTATTAATTCCAGATGGGAAATTGTCTTTTCACATGATCTTTGGAGGTCAGAATGCAGGGTCAGCCATTGTTCAGCACCCCTGGAGGGCACTGGTTAAGGGCCTCGCTCAAGGGCTCAACAGAGTAGGATCCATGCTGGTAGTGATGGGATCTGAACCAGCAACCTCTCACATACCAGTGCAGATCCTTAGCTTCACAGCCACCGTAATACTTAGTACAAGGACACATGCACAAGGAGGGACAGTAGGTGGGCAGAAATTTCCGGAATTGTTTAAAAGGGCCTTTACTACAGAGTTTATAGCCGTTCCCTTTTATTCACTTTTAAAATACTCTCCATGAGATACAATACGCTTCTCCCATTCGTGTTAACATTTCCTGTACTCAACTTTTCTTATCATATCTAAAGCCTCCTGCATGTTTTTTTTTCTCCTGTATTTCTTCCACAGTAGCAAATCTCCTTCCTTTCAGTCACAATTTTAATTTTGGGAACAAAAAGAAGCGACAAGGATCTTTCAATTAACGTCTCAAAAAAAACAGCAGAAGGCAGCCATGCTCTATATGCGCAAAGCATTCAATAATTCAAGTTAAAATCTTTCATCAATCACATTTATGTCATTTATAGTCCAAAATGTTTCCAGGACAAGATCCATCCTGCAAGCTCCAGTCTCACTGGGCCACACATTCTGGAAGTGCACCAAATTAACATCATTTTGGATGCAGATAATCAGTAAGCTTTGGAATACAGGCATTTACTGCAACTGCATCACACATGTAAGGTTTGATTTGTAACTCAGGAAAGAACGAGACATCACTAAAAACCCCAAGATTATTGTGTTTTGTTTTCTGGTTTTAGAAAAAGTTAAATGGAGATTTGCCACAAATTGCTATGTGGGGAGGGGGGAATTATTATACTGCCATTTTTTTTTATCTTTAAAATTATGAAATGTTGTACAGTTAATTCTGCTTTATGCTGCAATATATTATTTCCTTTATTATTTTACAGAAGTTATAGAAATCACTTCCCATTAGCAAAAATCCATCCATTATCCAACCCGCTATATCCTAACTACAGGGTCACAGGGGTGTGCTGGAGCCAATCCCAGACAACATAGGGGTGCAAGGCAGGAAACAAACCCCCGGGCAGGGAACCAGCGCACCACAGGGTACAGACACCCACACCAAGCACACACCAGGGATAATTTAGGATCACCAATGCACCTAACCTGCATGTCTTTGGACTGTGGGAGGAAACTGGAGCACCCGGAGGAAATCCATGCAGACACGGGGAGAACATGCAAATTCCACACAGGGAGGACTCGGGAAGTGAACCCAGGTCTCCTAACTGCGAGGCAGCAACGTTACCCACTATGCCACTGTGCCTCCCATTGGCAAAAATATGTCAGTTTATTACACTAATAAAAATCTTAACTCATGCCATCCATGTAAACCTTCTTTTCATTGTGGAAATGGATTTAAATTTCTCAACAGTCTTTGCATTAATACTAGAAATACTAAGTGATGGCACACATCGGCTAAATTCTCATGACTACATTGGCTAAATTCTAAATCAACAACAACAACATTTTATTTATATAGCACATTTTCATACAAATAATGCAGCTCAAAGTGCTTTACATGATGAAGAAAGAGAAAAAAGACCAAATAAATAAGAATTTAAATAAGGGAACACTAATTAACATAGAATAAAAGTAAGGTCCAATAGCCAGGGAGGACAGAAAAAACAAAAAAAAAACTCCAGACAGCTGGAGAAAAAAATAAAATCTGCAGGATTCCAGGCCACGAGACCATCCAGCCCCCTCTAGGCATTCTACCTAACATAAATGACCTCAATCAGTCCTCATGGTATTCAGGGCTCTCAGTGATCAGCGGCCATTGACCATCCACATAAGTAGCTCTCAAAAATGCTATAAAATTAAACACTTCTAGTAAGATCCTCTATATTGTTTTGTGCAAAAACAGTGGAGAACAGGACATAGAAAAATAAGGCAACAAAGCAACGACTAAAAATCGCTGGAAAAATTGCATTGTGAGATCTTTGTTCTGATATATATGTATATTTTTTTGCTTTCCTGTTATATTTTGCCACTATACGTGTCCAGTGCAAAGGAAACAAAATGTGACATTCTTCTTAGAATTTGGTGTTGGCTGGGTGGTCTTGTAGCCTCGGGACCCCTGCAGATTTTTTTGTTTGTTGTTTTTTTCTGTCCTACCCATCCACCGGACCTTACTTTATTCTTTATTACTTAGTATTGCCTAATCCTATTTTTATATTTTTCTTTTTCTCTTTCTTCATCTTGTAAAGCACTTTGAGCTACATCATTTGTATGAAGATGTGCTATAGAAATAAATGTTATCATTGTGTGGCGGCTTTACAGACAGTAATGGGGAATTTGAATGGCGAGAAATTTAAAATTAGGAAGTAAAAAAAAAAAAACTCAGATTGAAGGATTTTAAATTAAAACTGGCAAAAGAGAACTTCCAAACGATGTTCTGAAACTATTATTTAAATGTTTATTCCTTGAAGTATGTCAACACTTAATTTCTAAAAATGTGAACAATATGCATTATGCAATAAAGATTACACACAAATACACAAAGTATAAATTAATGAATTAAAAAAAACAGTAGCGAAAAGTAAAAGCACAATGACCAAAGCTGAACCCAGATGCAAAACAGCTTGTATACTGTATGGTACAAATGCAGTACATTCTCAAGTTTTCAGACCGCTTCACTTTCTGCACACTTTTTGTTTTGTGTTGTAAATTTAATATTTTAGTTTTCCATTTTTGCTCATCATTTTAAACTTAATTACCCACAATGAGAAAATGAAGGTACATTTTCAGAAAGGTTTGAATATTTATTAAAAATCAAAAACTGAAATCTTTTATTTGCATACGTACAGTACAGTAGCCCCAATTGACAGCAATTACAGCTTCTTGGGTGAGTCTTTGCTGGACATAATACTTGTAGTCCTGCCCAAAAAGTTAAAATTTTGTTTCTTATGCGATTTCCAATATCAGCAGAGGACTTCTGAAGATCTGGTAGAGTAATACATGGGTTCTTATTCACCTTGCTGTTCATTCCCCTCTTGCCCAGGTACTCCATTTGGCCAAAAGACCAGCCCTAGAAAAAGTCCAGGTGGTTACAAACTTTCCATTTCACTATTATGGAAGATACTGTGTTCCTAGTGTCAATATGTGGATGCTTGAGGCCGCTGTTTCCCCGTGAAACCCAACAGACCGATGCAGACACTGGTTTAAAAGCACACAGAAGTATTTTAATGTTCATTTTCAAAGTGCCCCAAAGCACCTCCACCACCATAAATCAATAATCACAGTACACTACAATAAACCAATCCTCCACTCCCAGCAGCTCTGTCACACTCCCTCCCAACTCTGGCTCAGCTTGCTGGGTCTGCACCAGTCCTTTAAATAGTCCTTGACCTGAAAGTGCTCCTGTCCTTCAGTCCATGTGATTCAATAGCACTTCTGGGTCAGATGAAGCCTTATATTTTTCTTCAGCCCGGAAATACTTCTGTTTTTCCGTCCCCGTGACTTGGGAGTACTTCCGGGCTATAGGGAAAATAAAAATCCCTGCATCTCCCTGCAGCGTCAGCCGATGGCACCCACGGCACCCAGCAGGGCTGTGAAGTCAAAATCCATCTCACATGATGCCCTGCGGGAATCCGGAGTACCTTCATGCTGCAGGGAAGACTCCATCTAGCGGTCTGGATGTATTGGCCGGGATAAACTGCCGGCTGCCTCCCACACTAGGAACACTCAAAGTTTTAAGATGGTTTTATCTCTGTGCCCTGATCTATGCCTAACTACAGTTTGATTGTGGATGTCTGCAGAAAGTTTCTTGGACTACATGGCTTAGTTTTTGTCCTGACATGCAGTGTGATCTTAAGGATCTTACATACACAAGTGTGTGCCTTTCTAAATAAAGGTCAAATCAGTTCAATTTTCCAGAGGTGGACTTCAATTATGTTCTAATTAATTAATTTACCTTGATAAAGTAAGCCATCTTTGACTTGTTTTCATTTCAAAAGGTGATCTGATGGCTATTGAACCAAATGATAGATGTCTGATGACCAACAACAACAACAACATTTATTTATATAGCACATTTTCATACAAAAAAAAGTAGCTCAAAGTGCTTTACATAATGAAGAAAAGAAAAATAAAAGACAAAGTAAGAAATTAAAATAAGACAACATTAGTTAACATAGAATAAGAGTAAGGTCCGATGGCCAGGGAGGACAGAAAAAACAAAAAAAAAAACTCCAGAAAGCTGGAGAAAAAAAATAAAATCTGCAGGGGTTCCAGGCCACGAGACCACCCAGTCCCCACTGGGCATTCTACCTAACAAAAATGAAATAGTCCTCTTTGTATTTAAGGTTCTCACGGAAGGACTTGATGATGATGGTCATGCAGACTTCTGGCTTTTAATCCATCAATACCACGTAGTTTAGGAAACACTCCACTAGATCATAGCTACTGTACATTAATTATGAGGTGGGTTTATTGTTTCATTCTTGTTCTAGCAAGAAATAGATGAATCAAATCAAGAGAGAAAGCTAACAGTGTTGGGACAGAGTTATCTATCCAGATACTAACATAATTTTAAAGCCTAATAGGACTATTGGTTATTAACGAAGTATCAGGTATGAGTTGCGCCTCAGCTTGGAAAGTTATGGAAGTTTACAATATTGGTTTTGAGGACCACACTGGTAGGGGTACATCTGGACACTTCCTCCCCAGTGTTCTCAGTGAAATGCAAGGTCAAACCTCCATTTCTGATTCAAGAAGTTCATTGCGTTTGCATGGCTGTGGTGTAATTAAAGTGATTTTTTTTTTTTAGAAAACAAAAAAAAAATCCTTCATATATTTGTTCTTCTAGAAAAATCAATCAAGAGTTTGCAAAAAAAAGCCATCTTCTAGATAGATAGATAGATAGATAGATAGATAGATAGATAGATAGATAGATAGATAGATAGATAGATAGATAGATAGATAGATAGATAGATAGATAGATAGATAGATAGATAGATAGATACTTTATTAATCCCAATGGGAAATTCACATTCTTCAGCAGCAGCATACTGATACAATAAATAATATTAAATTAAAGAATAATAATAATGCAGGTGAAAAACAGACAATAACTATGTATAATGTTAAATGTTAACGTTTACCCCCCCGGGTGGAATTAAAGAGTCGCATAGTTTGGGGGAGGAACGATCTCCTCAATCTGTCAGTGGAGCAGGACAGTGACAGCAGTCTGTCGCTGAAGCTGCTCTTCTGTCTGGAGATGACACTGTTTAGTGGATGCAGTGGATTCTCCATAATTGATAGGAGCCTGCTGAGCGCCCGTCGCTCTGCCACAGATGTTAAACTGTCCAGCTCCATGCCAACAATAGAGCTTGCCTTCCTCACCAGTTTGTCCAGGCGTGAGGCGTCTTTCCTCTTAATGCTGCCTCCCCAGCACACCACTACATAGAAGAGGGCGCTCGCCACAACTGTCTGATAGAACATCTGCAGCATCTTATTGCAGATGTTGAAGGACGCCAGCCTTCTAAGGAAGTATAACCGGCTTTGTCCTTTCTTGCACAGCGCATCAGTATTGGCAGTCCAGTCTAATTTATCATCCAGCTGCACTCCCAGATATTTATAGGTCTGCACCATCTGCACACAGTCACCTTTGATGATCACTGGGTCTATGAGGGGTCTGGGCCTCCTAAAATCCACCACCAGCTCCTTGGTTTTGCTGGTGTTCAGGTGTTCAGGGTCGCACCATTTAACAAAGTCATTGATTAGGTCCCTATACTCCTCCTCCAGCCCATTCCTGATGCAGCCCACGATAGCAGTGTCATCAGTGAACTTTTGCAAATGGCAGGACTCCAAGTTGTATTGGAAGTCCGATGTATATAGGCTGAACAGGACCGGAGAAAGTACAGTCCCCTGTGGCGCTCCTGTGTTGCTGACCACAATGTCAGATGTATTTCTAGTAGAAACAGTAAATGAAGCTCAAAGTATTACAGCTAGTAGAACACAATGAATAAAATTCCAAAATGAGAAAACAATAGGAGAATGCAAGCGCATAAGAAAAAGGTGTGTGGGAGTCTATGGAGTTCATGGAAAATGAACTGGAGAAAGCTAGTAAAACTGGCTGAGATTTTCCTGTAAAGTACTGCATGTACTGTATTTATTCATTTGTGTGAGTCACTAGTTTAAATTCTTTAAATTCATTATACCGGTACAAAAACACTTTAAAAAATGGATGATCCATTAGCAGTTAAGGTCTACAGGCTTCCTATATACTACTCTACACCAAAGATATTATCAAGCTCCAAAAACCACTGCCTTGCTGAAACAATGCCAGAAGGCATATACAATTATATCTCAGCAACAAGGTAGCTAATCAATGCCTGCACTACATCCTCCTACTTACACTACACATGAATGCAAGTTTAATACAATATATTTTCTCCAATCTGTTGTTATTTGTCCCTAGTTACTTCAAGCTTTATATAAGTTTGGTTTCCTGTTTCAACCTATTGAGTAGTTAATTTCTTATCTCTTTTTCTGTGATATGTATGCCATTTCTTATTTCTCTGTGATATAGTGCTTTACTTTTCTATCATAGGGATCTATCTGCACTATAGTGCCTTTCCTATCTTCTTC
This sequence comes from Erpetoichthys calabaricus, assembly GCF_900747795.2. Classification (NCBI taxonomy): domain Eukaryota; kingdom Metazoa; phylum Chordata; class Cladistia; order Polypteriformes; family Polypteridae; genus Erpetoichthys; species Erpetoichthys calabaricus. Next base: position 23,487,771 of record NC_041402.2, read on the forward strand.
TGTCTGTCTACAGAGGATTCAGAAAGGATTCAGATGCCTTCACATTCTGCATAATTTTTGGTGTTGTAGACATAATTTTAAATGGATAAATATGCCATTTTTGCTTATCAATCTAAAGTTAATAACCCAAAGTGATGAAGTGAAAACATATTTTCAGAAAGGACTGCAAATTTATTGAAAATCAAAACTGAGATCTTTCATTTCTATAAGCATTCAGATACAATGCCAGGTCATTCATCACAAATCTTTTTATCAAAAAATTAGTTCACCCAACCTACATCACACAAAAACATTTAAATATTTAACACTATTTATTTGAGCACAAAGGCTTCCAACATTTTAAACATTATTATAAACATTTTAAAACATATTTTAAGTATAAACATGTCATGTAAACAAACCTCACCAACTCCAACCCCACAAAGGTGCTTGGGAATGCCAGTGAAGCACTGCATCATAACCTTCAGGTGAGAATTATGTTGGTCCTCTCTCAATGTTGCCATTGTAATGAGTCCTTGTATTTTGTACCTTACGGTTCTCTTGAAGCTCTTTTAATTCATGTTGAACAGTTTTTCCTTCGATTCTAGCCAAGGAAGGATTCATCACTTTACATGGAGAAGCGGCCTTTCTCTAGCCTAGTGTTACTCTATGATGGAACAGCCTACATCCTCCCCGTGGGAAATATACAGTACCTGTGAGCCAAAGGAAGACTTCTTGGACAGAATGTTAATGTTAACGGCATACTACTACACTTACTAATTAAGGAACTGCCATTCATCAATATTCCATCCATCCATCCATTTTCCAACCCGCTGAATCCGAACACAGGGTCACAGGGGTCTGCTGGAGCCAATCCCAGGCAACACAGGGCACAAGGCAGGAACCAATCCCGGGCAGGGTGCCAACCCACAGCAGATCAATATTCTTTTTATAAAAAAAAAAATTAGTTCACCCAACCTACATATCAGAAAAATATTTAAATATTTAACATTATTTATTTGAGCACAAAGTCTTTGAACAATTTAAACGTTATTATAAACCTTTGTTAAACATTTTATAAAGTATAAACAGGTCAGGTAAACAACGCTACATAATATGTTAGTAACAAAGCCCAGAGGGTCAATATATCCAAGGTATCCAAGAATTGAACTTCTTTTAGTGAATATTCACACTGTTGTCCATCAGGCCAACTCATTTCTGGACTCTACTCCTTCATCAGGGCTGGACAGACTAGAAACTAAAGAAAAATAGATTTCACATCTTATTAAAATGTTACATAATTCATATAAATGCATAATCTGAAACAGGGTAAATTGACCAAATAATACCAATAAAGGCAAAAAGATAAAACACTTTACACTCCCCTTTGCATATACTTTGGTTAAACTATCAAAATATTAACAGAATGCTAGTTTACATCTTAATTCCATCCTAGGCTACTATTTGCATGCTGCATGTTTGTATGTAGAGGATGTGGAAATTTTATCATAAAACAGTTTTGTGGACAACACAAAAAAATAATTTAATATATAAGTAAGTATGGGCAAAGGCTGGTTTGGAAAAGGCTAGTGTGGGCAAAGGCTGGTGCCTAATGCCACCAGGATAAGATATGAACCTCCATAATCCTAAACTAGATTAACTGAATTTGATAATGCTGTTATAAATAAATTGATAAGACATGTGCCATGCTTTGTTGGAGAATGTTAATTAAAAAATTCCTTTCAAAGGGAAGATCATTGGCTAAAGCTTCATTCTAAAAAACAAAAACACATCCAAACAAGCACCACAGCTCACTGAGAGGGAATTTTCTGGAGGAGTGCAATGTTGTTTACTGAAATGGCTGTTGACATTTCCTTTAAAGAACTTCATCAATAAGAAATAAACTGCCAGAGACACTTCCTAGATTACTGCTGACATAGCTATAACTGAATAGGATGTGCCTGATCAAAACACTAAGAAACATCCACCTCTGTACAGTATTAAAAATCATTGCAGATAAACTTTCTGATGATTTCAGACAACAAATTGAATGTCAAAAGCACAAGTGTGTATTAGTTTGAAACCAAAGCAGACTCTGTTATAATTTTGAATTTTCATTTTTTCTGTTACAATGATAATGGATATAAAATGTTGATTATTTTTTATCTGCATTGTCATATTTCTGTTTTTAATCACTTAAACTATCATGTGCTTCTCCGGCTTAAGTAATTTTGACATAAGTTAACCGTAACAGTAGGCAGCATAAACAATTATCACTATGATTGGAGTATTTTAAAACATCTGTCTAGCAGAAGTCATTGTGACTCCTGGATACATAAAGCCATCTTCTCCTCCAAGCTTATTTTGTGAGTAATTCCGCAAATATTAAGTATAGTCATGGAATTACCCTTAATGTACCTTATCTGTGTACTGTTGCTTGTGCTACCCTATTTTAGCTGATATAAATTTTAGCTGTATTAAAGTGTAATACTGTCTGGTGGTATTTGTGCCTGATATTGTTACCCACAGCAAAATAGCCAAAGGTAAGGGGGGTCAGATGAACAACAATCCATAACTGAACTTCATGAATGGTCTTATTAAACATGAGAAAACCTTGTCTACAACAGGATTATTGGGGCCTGCTCCTTTAGCCAGGGTAGGCAGTGATGTAAAAAAAGGAAATGGCTGCTGGCTGTCTGACCCATTTGACCTGTTCAGGTTCACTCTAGAAAAGCTGTATGCGAGTTTAATGTGGGCTCACCACAGAAAGTTAATTGTGACGTTTACGTGCAACAATAGATAGGTGACAGTCAAGATTTGGGTGGATTATTCATGAGTATAGTGAAGTGGAGAGTGCTTGGTGCACATAAAGTCTTGGACTTTATCTGGTGTCTGGCGTCTTGAACTTTTATCTGGTGTCTGGCGTCTCGAACAAGGGTTCAAGGGGGCGATAGCGCCCTCTATCTGTTACAGAGTATAAAATTATTTCTAAAGCTTTGAGTTTTCCCAGGAGCACTGTAGCCTGAATAATTGTGAAAGGGAAGATGTTTGGAACTACCAAAAATCTTCCTGGAACTGGTCATTCAACTATAATCAATAACCCATAATGGCAAAGTAAAAACACAGTTTTCAGAAAGGTTTGCAAATTCATTGAAAATCAAAACTGAAAACCCTCATTTCTTTAAGACCATTTACCATGGAACTTCAAATTGTGGTCAGATTCATCCTGTGTTTTAATTCTTATTGAGATATGTCTAGAACTTCATTGGAGTCCACTTGTGGCAGACTGAATTGATTGGACGTTGTTTAAAAAGGCATACACCTGTGTATATAAGGTCCAACAATTCACACTGCATGTCAGAACAAAACACCAAGGCACCAAGGAACTCTCTTTAGATAGATAGATAGATAGATAGATAGATAGATAGATAGATAGATAGATAGATAGATAGATAGATAGATAGATAGATAGATAGATAGATAGATAGATACTTTATTAATCCCAAGGGAAAATTCACTTTAGATTCCTGCAATGAAATTGTTGCTACACATAGATCATGACAAGGGCATAAAACCATTTCTAAAGTCTTGAGTGGTCTCAGGAGCACAGTGGCCTCCATAATTGTGACGTGGAAAAAGTTTGGAACGAGCAGCACTCTTCCTAGTGTTAGTCATCTGGCCAAACTGGGTAACCAGGCAAGAAGGGCCTTGATCAGGGAGGTGACCAAGAACCTGTTGGTCACTCTAACAGAGCTCCAGAAGTCCTCTGCTGAGATATAGGGATCTGCCAGAAGGACAACAGGGTTTCTACAAAGTAGTGAAGAGTAGAGCAACTGGAGCATCCCTCGACTTATTTTTAACATTTTTTACATCTCACCTGGGGGTTCTTTTTGTAAACTTTTGATTTGATTAGACTTTTTACCTCTAATATTCTATTGGCTTCATTTATTCTGAGTAAATACTTATGGTTCTGTTTTTGATTTTTTGAACTGTGCTGTTTTATCACCACCATTTTGTCCTTCCAACAGTGCCATTTTGATTCCAGTAACCAGGGCCATCCCAGAGAGGGTGTTCTCAGACATCTTGGCACCATGATCATGACGCAATGGGATAAAAACGACTTTGAAGGCAATACTACCTCGTCCGAATTCACAGATTCCAAAAACCCTACAAACAACTAGAATACTTTGTTTTGTGTGTCTGGTTCCTCTTGACTCCAGCTTTGTCTTGCAGTTCTTGGATTTGGTTACTACATTGTTGTTCTTCTAGTTCTGACTCTTGCTTCATATTTTGCTGATGTCCATTTCTTCCGGTTGTAATGTGCCCTTCAGGTTAAATATTAAGAACATGTCAGACTCTGACAGACTCAGATAATTAAACATGTTTAATCTGAAGCAGAGGAGACCGCATGGGGACCTAATCCAGGTCTTCAAAATTCTCAAAAGTATTAATAGAGTAGAATGTAACGGTCAATGACATTCTTGTGGACGTCAGTAGAAATTAAGGGGTAGTGCATTTAGGACTCAAGCCAGGAAGCCCTTCTGTTCAAAGATTTGTGGGAATCTGGAACAAATTACCAAGACATGGAATTGAAGCTGAAATCTTGGCAACCTTTAAGAAATATCTGGATGAAATATTGAGACAGCTTAGCTTTTAGCTAATAAAAATGAGTTTGATGGACTGAATGGTCTCCCCTCCTCTCGTTTGTCAAATTTCTGCAAGATTATGCATATGAATACTCATGAATGAGAGATTTCAGTTTTCTATTTTTAGAATTTGAAAACCTTTATGAAAGCATTTTTTGTTTTTGTCATTGAGATCTATTGTGTCATAAACGTTTTACGTTCAGTATGAAAACATGGCATTAAAAATTTTCTCTACCACTGCCACAAAGTCCAATTAAAAAAAAATTAGGGTTAGAGAATTTCCATCTAACAGGAGCCATTTAGACATTTCCATTCCATGTTGTCAAACTGACAAAACACTCCATGCAATGCAAATTAGTGACATATATTATTTAGTTGCTGATAGAAATGCTTCATTACATATCTCGTCCATTCCAAAAAGCATGTCATAAAGTACCTCTGATATATCCTGCACTGAAATACCAGCATTCATCAGGTCTTGGTTTTAATAAATAATACAGCTAACATTTAGCTGATAAAGTAGAAGACGCTCTGCAAAGTGTCTTGATCCTTTCATTATTGCTTTTTTCCTCCCTGTGACAATAGGCACTGCTTTGTGTGATGTTGCCAAATCTGCTCACAATAGAAGCAGCTTAAGATTCTATTTATTTTTTTTTTTTAGACTTGCAGGTTTTCCCTCAGGAAGAACAAATGCAAGAAAGATGCTGGTTATGGATGTTTCAGCACTGCCAAGATATTTTAAAAAGGCACTTTCCACTACATAGCCAAATATTTGTTCAGAAAAGTTACAAATGAACAATCCAAAAATATGGATTGATATCCTTCATTTTTTTGTTCATTCTTCTCTGGTCAGGAAACAATGCAACAATGGGTGCAAACCAACTTTAGATGGGTCAACCATCTAACATTTAGTCTCTGTACTAGCTGTTTTATTCTGAGTATTAATATCCAGTTTGAAAAAAATGTTTTATTTTTTTTTTGTTAACTGGTGAGGTTGCTCGAAGGCAACTGGCTGGTGTCTGGTGTGCATCTGGCTGGTAGAGGCTTCCTGCTGTACTCTTTGTCTGGTTGCTGTCACCAGATGGCTGTTTGGTTTGGAATATTTCTAGCTCATTTGTGGAGATTGTGCGGTGGCGCCCAACACTGGCTCCAATAACCATACACAATTGGAAAGAGTCACATTTTATAAGGGGCACTCGAACATGTGACCTGGATCCTGGATCAGCTAAAGCACAGGGCAGATTTTTAAAATGTGAGTGTATGCTTTAACAGGCCTGTTTGGGGAAGGAACTGATAGTGAACGGATGGGGGTGACATATCCTAGGGTGCTAACAAAACTACTATATGGAAACATTTGCATTCTCTGAATGTACAGAAAAAGTTTGCAGTTTAGTAGTCTGAATGAAGCTAATTGTATAATTTACTAGCAGTCCCCCGCGGCTCCGCCTGTGTATTAGTGAAACTGGACAAACTTTAAAAATCAATAAACAAACAGGTTTCGCTAGCTAAACGGAGGCAAGGTACATTCCTAAATGCAGAGGAACAATGACTCTAATGGAGGCTGGCACGTCAGTGAGGAGGGCCCTGCCCTGCTCCCTACTCCTGAGGCCACGCTTCCCCTTCCCCTCGCCCCGCAGCTTCTGTCATGAAATAGCATGAATATTTCACTCCAGCAAGCGGACTATGATACACAGTGTGATGAGAGAAGTCGCAAAATCAACCGGAATGTTCAAGAAAATTATAGAAAAAAAACCTGATCTAAATCTGTTAATAGTTCTCTTATTCATTAGCGAAGCGAGGCTGGAGCAAGTGAGGAGGGCCCCGCCTCAGCCCGCTTCATCTCTCTTGGATTCACGCAAATAAATCAATACCACACGCGAACTATGATACTTAGCGCAATGAGAGAAGTTGGAAAATCAACCGGAATGTTCAAGCAAATTATCAAATTATAGAAAAAATCTAAATCTGTTAAGTAGTTCTCTCGTGAAAAGCGGACAGACAGACAGACAGACTTCCTCTGCATTTGGCTGCTCCCGTTAGGGGTTGCCACAGCAGATAATTTCTTCCATAACAGACAGACAGACAGCCATTAGATTTTATATATATATATATATATATATATATATATATATATTGTCACGCACGCGCGATTAGGGAGCCGCGGAACGACCTAAACTGTTGCGCGAAAGCATATACCAGACGGGAATGGCGGAGTACTAACCTTTCTCTCTTTATCTCCAACAGAAAGAAAGACACAACACCGCCATGAACCTGCTGAACGTGGATTCCCAACACGCCACTTCCGCCTTCCCTCTGTCGCACCCCAATGACGTCAGCAATCCCATCATCCACCTCGGTTCCTTCCCAGCAGCGCTTCATCCATTTCCGGTCCCTCCCTCATAAATGTTCCCCCCGTCCGCCATGATGGCGAACGGTGTTATGACAGTTGTAATTGTATATTTGACTGATTGCACTTTTCCCACAGTATACGGGGCCGGAAAACCCCAACTCTTTTTCTGATTTATTGTGTCTTTTTTACAATATATATATATATATATATATATATATATATATATATATATATATATATATATATAGATGAACATCTAGTTGGAAGAATACTGAAAACTGAGTGGGAACATTTATATGACTTACTAAGTGTCACGTTTCTAAGTCAATCCAAAGCCTCATGAAGGCAGCACTCAGAGTAGGGGTGGTAATTTTGAACTGTAAAGATCAGGGATGTTCTCATTATCTTGGTCCAACAGTGAGCAAGCTTCTATTTACAATGAACCGTAATTAAATCCATTTTGGTTACTGATTTCTACAGACTATTCTTCTTATTTTGCCTATACAAGTCCTTGGCCTCACTCTAAGGATAATATTGAGCTTTTCTGGTTCTATTCTTATAGAAAGATTAAATAGTCATGACACCAGCTAATTATATGTCATTAAAAGAAAAAATAATTGCTGCATTACTGGCACAAAGTAAGTAGCGCACGTTATTTGTGCTGTGATTTTAGTTTAGCTTTAGATATTATGATTGTGTCATGATGAGACTTGTATTTTTAATGTTTTAGCAGTTGTTCGTTGGCCTTCAGAAGTAATTAGGGCATAATTTCGGGGGTTTGGAATGCCAAAGAGCACGATGATTACATTATTTTTTATTTATAGACACGTTCTTAGCAATGGCAAAAAAGAGGTATGTTTTAAGGTGGCAGCATTTCGTTTTTGATATGGGTGCTGCAGTTGTGTGGACCTTGTTTGCTCTGGTAGCTGAGCAGTGTGCAGTGCTGGACACCAAAGGGTCAAAGGTAGAAAGGTCAACATTACACATTTACAGTTTGTCCAAGTTTGTGGATACTTACTAAAGGTCATTATTAGTTACATGATCCAAAGCAGAAAGCAAAGACAAGACAGGAGTGGCTTAGGGTCAACTCTGTGAAAGTTCTTAAGTAGCCCAACCAAACTTCAGACTTGACCTCAATCACTCATCTCTGGAGAGACCTAAAAACAGGCATCCATTGATGGTCTCCATTCAGCCTCACTGAGTGTTGTGGATCTAAGGAGAAGAATAGCAGAAAATCCCTAAATCCAGGTAATGGGAAGCCTGTCACGTCAGACACAAGAAGATTCCTGCCTGTAATCGCTGCCAAGGGGGTTTCAACTAAGTACTGAGTAATGGGTCTGAATACTTGTGTTAATATGATATTGGGTTTGCTTTGCTTTACTTTGCCATTCAGGGGTACTGAATGTTGCTTAATGCAGAGAAAAAATGAATTTAAATGATTTTAGTATAAGGCTGCAACATAGCAAAATGTGAACAAAGTGAAGAGGTCGGAATACTTCCTGAATCCACTGTATATACTTGTTAATTGATTAAATATATGCATATGATACACTACAAAGAAAACTACAAAGCAGGCATCAAATATTGGTTAATCGATCGATATACAGAAATAATGCTGAACAGCCAAGTCAGCAGCCTGAGAAGAACACATAGCTCAGCAGTCTCACTCAGACACAGGGACGGAGAATATCTCAAGTTCAAATGGATTATCACGTGGGCACAGCGTAATGAGATTCAGGCATGTATTCATGCTGTGGAAGAACATAAATAAAAGAAAAAAATCACATCAACTGGGATTGTTCTCAGGAAGAGTGCAATGTCCTGCGGGAAAATAAAGCAAATATACAGAAAATAATTTTTTTATATTTGTATTACAGTATCTACCCAACACATCATACATGTTTCATGAACTGGTGAGAGGTTTGTTATCAACAATTACATGTTAATTTTAATAATAAGAAAATGACTAAATACATAAATATTGAAATACATTTGAAAACATGGCTCATTTCTTTTTAATATCTGTTTCCAAACTACTTGTCCTAATTAGTGCCAAAGCCAAAATGTATGTAATTAGTATGATTAAATGGACAAACAACAAGACAATGGAATATGGAAAGGCATTTTAAACAGGGAGAGAGCCTAATGCCTCTGTTATTTGTGATATTTATGGATTAGTATGGACAAGAAAGAAATTAGATATACTGGCTGGGGATATTTTAAATTAAATCCAGTATTGACCCAGGATCTGATAGATACGGACAATGTAACATTAATTACAAAAAGTGAGCAACATTTACAAAAGAAACTAATAAAATGGAAGAACAAGCTAGATGCATAAGGCATGATAATAAATGCAGAAATAAGTAAAGTAATGAAAATAATAAGGGTAGAGCAAGATGAGAAATGGCAAATGTGAATACAGATAAATGGAAAACAACTACAAAATGTTTCAATATATGAATACCTGGGGATAATAATACATGAAGATGGAAAGTTAGATTAAGAAATTAGAAGCAGAATAAACCAGGCAAATAAATATACTGTCAAACTGACAACACCCTAATGGCGAAGAAGGAATTAACTGTAAATGTGAATTTATGTAAAACCATATCTTTGTCAGCTGTGTTGTACGCTGCAGGATCTTCAGTATAGCGGGGACTCGCTGTTAAGTGCCACTTTAAGCAGGAAAGAAAATTTCTGATGTGTTATACTATTCGTATCTTCTTCCATATGATTTAGAGAAATTTATTAAAAAACACAGGTAAATTAAAGGACATAATAAACTTATTAAACTTGCCAAAACATGTTTCCAAAAATACCATTTCCTTTACTCTAAACCTCTATCCAACTAAAATGGTCAAAAAGTATGTTGCCCCATGTCTTACTTGACAACAATCATCTGACCCAACCTTCTTTACTGAAATAAAGCTAGAAGCAGGACAGACTAAAAGAGCACCTATTTATTATATGCAAAGGCATGACTAATACACTGATACTTATACATTAATACAGGCATTTACATATTATTTTACGAATGGCTCTTTCATTCAGCAATACTGGATAAACAAAGATTTAAAATTACAAAAGTTGCAATTTAGTATTTAATGAAGTGATAGGTAAAACAAAAAGAGGCAGTACAAGAAATAAAAGAACCAGTGAAGAACTGGATACACAATCAGTCATGGAAATCATGAAAATAAAATGGCTATAGTGGTACCCTTCCAAAAATGAAATCTAAAAACATCTAAGTCTTTACAAAAGAAAAAAATCCGCCAATGGAGTAAGCAAACTACTTGACAAGCTATTTTAAAATAAGCTAAATAAATCTTAAATATATATTTCTTGTTAAGTCAATAAATCACACAATCAAGTAAAAACTAAGATTTCATGACTTGATATACAAACTTTTCAATTGCTTAGATTTGCTTAGATTTCATTTTTTGCAGTGTAGACATATGATAAGAATGAATGAAACAAGGCATCCGAAATAAAGTGTTAAGGAAAAAGATCTCAGGGAAAACCTAGAAGGCTACGGGAAGAAAACATGAAAGAAACAGCCAGTAAGAATGGGATGACCTATGGAACAAATGAAGAATATGTTGGGAAAAGACCGCATAAAATATAATCATTGGCTCAAGACTCCAATATAATATGATATAATGGGAGAAGCCAAAGCATGTAACTAAGCAGTGCCAAAATCAGCAGCAACAGTTGTAAGTAGACAGGCTAACCATAAAACCTTACAACCAGCACAGAATTTCTGGTACTGATACTGATATTGTGAGACTTATGTACTCTTTTGGGACTCTCCCCAACGGGACGACATGCAGAAGCGTGACTTCCACGTCTGTTTTGGGTTGCTTGTCCATAGCCGAGGCAACCGCAGATTCGCAGACCAACAGAAACAACTACAAACTAACTGCTGCCAAATGCAAAGCACTGGTCACCCTATGGGTGATGCAAGAAACATTATAACACTGACCTGGCCCCGACCCTGCCTGTTTGCTGTGTCTGTGTATAGTAGAATGGTAAATCCAATAACTAACAATAAATAACCTTGCTGTTCCTGTTTCGACTGGTTTTGCTAAAGTACTGAAACTCAGCCTCGTCTTTGGGGTGCAAGACTCACACGTCACAATAAAGAAATAGCTGCTAACATTGCATGTGTCTGTTAGGTATCTTACAAGACAGCATCAGTCACAAAAAACTGAATTTGAACAGAACAACATTTCAATAAAAATACAGGTTTAGTATCCCTAATCTGAAATTCCAAAATTTGAAACTTTTTAAGTGCCAAGTGGAAAATTTGTCACCTGATCGACTTGCCCATCTTTGAAAAATTCACCCTCTTTCACTGATGAGGAGATTACTCATGAGTTACTTTTGCTCAGGCCTTCCTCTTTTCCTCTTCCCTGGCAGCTCTATCCTTAGCATCCTTCTCCCAATATACTCAGCATCTTCCTCTCCACATGTCCAAGCCAACACAATCTCGCCTCTCTGACTTTGTCTCCTAACCGTCCAACTTGAGCTGACCCTCTAAAGTACTCATTTCTAATCCTATCCATCCTCGTCACACCCAGTGCAAATCTTAGCATCTTTAACTCTGACTACCTCCAGCTCTGTCTCCTGCTTTCTGGTCAGTGCCAACCCATATAACATAGCTCACTACTGTCTTGTAGACCTTCCCTTTAGAGCAAACATTGCATCTGTGGTGCCCTTTCTTGGCATGAAACCATACTGCTGCTCACTAATCATCACTTCACTTCTTAACCTAGCTTATACTACTCTTTCCCATAACTTCATGCTGTGGCTTATCAATTTTATCCCCTTGTAGTTATTCCAGTCCTGTACACCCCCCTTTTTCTTAAATATTGGCACCAGTACACCTCTTCTCCACTCCTCAGGCATCCTCTCACTTTCCAAGATTCCATTAAACAATCTGGTTAAAAACTCTACTGCCATCTCTCCTAAACACCTCCATGCTTCCACAGGTATGTCATCTGGACCAAAATCCTTTCCATCTTTCATCCTCTTCATAGTTGTCCTTACTTCCTCCTTGCTAATCTGTTGTACTTCCTAATTCACTATCTCCACATCATCCAAACTCTTCTCGCTTGTGAGTACGTTTCCATCTTTAACCTTTTCCACCTGCTGCACATCTTTCCCATCTCGGTCCCTTTGTCTAGCCAATCAGTACCGGTCCTATTCTCCCTCCTTAGTGTCCAACCTCTCATACAACTCATCATACGCCTTTTCTTTAGCCTTCACCACCTCTCTCTTCACCTTGTGCCTTATCTCCTTGTACTCTTGTCTACTTTCTGCATCTCTCTGACTATCCCACTTCTTCTTTGCCATCCTCTTTCTCTGTATACTCTCCTGTACTTCCTCATTCCACCACCAGGTTTCCTTTTCCTCCTTCCTCTTTCCAGATGTCATGCCAAGCACCCTTCTTGCTGTCACCCTTACTACATCTGCTGAAGTTTCCCAACTGTCTGGTAACTCTTTACTACCACCCAGTGGATGTCTTACCTCCTCCCTAAACTCAACCGTGCAGTATTCCTTTTTCAGCTTCCACCATTTGATCCTTAGCTCTGCCCTCACTCTCTTCCTCTTCTTGATCTCCAACATCATCCTACAGACCACCATCCTATGCTGCTTAACTACACTTTCCCCTGCCACTACTTTGCAGTCTTCAATCTCCTTCAGATTGACTCTTCTGCATAGGATGTAATCTAGCTGTGTGCATCTTCCTCCACTCTTGTACGTAACCCTATGTTCCTCCCTCTTCTTAAAATGCGTATTCACCACAGCCATGTCCATCCTTTTGGCAAAATCCACTATCCTCTGACCTTCTTCATTCCTCTCCTTGACACCATACCTACCCATCACCTCATCGTCTCCTCTGTTCCCTTCACCAGTATGTTCATTGAAATCTGCTCCAATCACCACTTTCTGTCCCTTGGGTACACTGTTCATCACTTCATCTAACTCACTCCAAAAATCTTCTTTCTCCTCCATCGCACACCCAACTTGCGGTGCATATGCACTAACAACATTCATCATCACACCTCCAATTTCCAGCTTCATAATCATTACTCTGTCTGACACTCTTTTCACCTCCTAAACACTCTTGACATACTGTTCCTTCAGAATAACTCCTACCCCATTTCTCTCCCATCCACACCATGATAGAACAATTTCAATCCACCTCCGATCCACCTGGCCTTACTCCTCTTCCATTTAGTCTCTTGCACGCACAATATATCAACCTTCCTTCTCTCCATCATATCTGCTAACTCTCTCCCCTTACCAGTCATACTGCCAACATTCCTACCCTCAGTTCCACTCTCTTTACCTTTCTCCTCTCACCCTGCCTCCGGACATGTCTCCCCCCAATTTCCGCCAGCACCCTGTTGGCGGTCGTTGTTAACCCGGGGCTTGACTGATCCAGTATGGAAATTTGTATTGTTGTCCGCATATTCATTTGGCAAAATTTTACACCAGATGCCCTTCCTGACGTAACCCTCCCCCTTTATCCGGGCTTGGGACCGGCACGAAGAAACACACTGGTTTGTGCATCCCCTGTGGCTGGGTTACTTATGTGGTTACTTAATGTGCTTACTCATTTAAGACTTTGTAAGTTAACAGAAGTATTTTTCAATCAGGAGCCAATGCATTTCTCTCAAAGTTGGTGTAATATGTTCCCAGGGGCTTAGTGTAAGTGAGAACCCAAGCAGCAGAGTTCTGAATGTACTGCAGTTCTTTAGGATCAGACTTTGGAAGACCATGCAATAAGGCATTAAAGTAGTTGAGCCAAGTTGTAATAAAAACATGGGCTAAACATTCAACATCTGCCAAGTTCAAAGATGATCAAAGTCAGGCTAATTCCTTAACTGATAAAAGGAATTATTACAGTACTAGTCATTTAGCCCGTTACAATAACGGGCGCTAGAACAGTAGTGCATAAACATTAGTAGGAACAGTCTATATTAAATGGCAAGGGACTTTGACCTCATTCTTTTTGTTGGTCGTATTTTTCTTTCTTTCAGCCTTTCTTTTGTTGATGTTTACTTGCTGAGCTGACCGTTCTTCGTGCGCTGCCGCCATGTATTCTGTGTCTTTAATTTTCTGTGACAGTAATACTGTCTTGTACGGCTCTATTCAATAAGGGTGCACACAAATAGGCGAGCTTCAAAAGGGTGACTTCAATTGAGCGCGGCGAATAAAGGCATTCGTAGATAATTTAGTTCAAATGGCTCTGGAATATGTGAAGAGCAACAAAGATGTAGATCATTATTTATGCGCGCTTTTATTCGCTGCTACCAATTGAGGTCGCCCTTTTGAGGCTCGCCTTTTTGTGCGCGCCCTTATTGAAGGATACTGTCTTGTACGTCCGTAATATACCTTTAATTTTCTCTAGCGGTAATACAGGCGTGTGCGTCGGTAATATGCCTTTAATCTCCTCTGAAAGTAATACTGGCTTGTATGTGGCTGTAATATGCGTCACTGTATTGTGTACCTTTAATTTCCTCTCGCAGTAATACTGGTTTGTATTTCCGTAAAACGCCTCTAACTTTCTCTGACAGTAATATCGCGCATCGCGCCGTGCCCCACGCATGCACACTTCACCAGAAGACACCCATACACGGACACCTGGACGCACATAGGGATTTTACATATATAGATAGATAATATGGAACAAATGACAATGAGGAATAAAATGTAATACCCAGATTTGTGACTATAGCAGAAGCCTGAACAGGGAGATCATCCAACTAATGATGCAAACTGATTCTTAATTTGGAATTAAATAAGTCAAACTTTGGTACTGCTGTTAAACATTTATAAATTATTTTCATAAACATTCATGTCTATTAACACATTGACTGCTAGGCCAATTACCAGAACACTGCCATAAACTGTAGGTCTATGCATCTCTATACATATATAAATCCAACATCTGTCTGTATGTCTGTCTGCTTTTCACGAGAGAACTGCTTAACGGATTTAGATTGGGTTTTTTCTATAATTTGCTTGAACATTCCGGTTGATTTTTGCGACCTCTCTCATTGTGCTAATTTTCATAGTTTGCTTGCGGTACTGATTTATTTGCCCGAGTGAGAAGGGGGCAGGGCCTTTTTCACTCATGCGCCAGCCTCGGGGTGTATCTTACATCCGCTTAGCTAGCAAACGAGAGAACTACTTCATGGATTTAGATCAGGTTTTTTTCTAGAATTTGCTTGAACATTCCGGTTGATTTTGCAGCTTCTCTCATCACACTAAGAATCATAGTTCACTTGCAGGAGTGATATATTTGTGCTAATTCAAGACAGAGGCTTCAGACCAAAGGAAAGGGGAAGTGTGACATCAGGAGTAGGGAGTTGGTCTACCTCTGCAGTTTGGAGTGTACTTTGCCTCTGCTTAGCTAGCGATACCTTTTTGTTTTTTGATTTTTTAATTTTGTCCTGTTTCACTACTACATGGGCATAAAAAGCAGTAACTGTCAAAAATGTAAATAAACGGTTAATTACTTCATTTTTCACTTTTACCAGTAACATGTTTAAAAGTCTCCATTTGAATGAGAATCCTTAAAGGATAGAACCACGCAGCACGCAGACTTACAAGAACATGTTCCACAAACAGTATATAATGTGTGTCTTTTCACTGTTTGTGTCCAGTGAGCAGCAGAATATCAATGTTGTTACAAGTTCAATGCCTTGTGATGAAGAAATGCCTTTGGGCCAGAGATCCATATCAGTACCATCGCCTACAGGTTCCACATCATCCACTTGACTGTCACTATCATAATATTCATCTTGCAGCAAATCTAGTTGTTTCATAACATCAGCAACTTAATACCTTTTTTGTGGCAATATAACTATTGTGAAAGGATCAGACTCGACACACTAAAAAAGGTTTGGGGCAGCCACCTGTATATTATCCCTGGCTGCAATGGGTTTGGTTTTTGTAGACAGAAGTGTCTCTGATGGAGTACAGACATGAACTCCTTGAGGTCTGAGAAGATGGCAATTTTAACTGACAAGACCGGAAGTGACATAGGGGAACTGCAAGTGACCCTCTTCTGACATCATCGTAGGTGTCAGAACCAGAAGTAACGTCAGCCTAGGCGCTGGATCTGGAGTTGACATCTTCAGTGATGAGTCAGACAGGTCTGCAGAGATAACAGGAGAAGATTTAGTGCACCCTGCCATCCCCTGGCCTGGCGTGGAATCACCTTCATTTGGTCCATACAACGTCCTCCTACTCGCACGTGCGTGACACTATGAACTGTTTATTTATGGCACTATTTACTGCAAGATGTTGCATCTAAAACAAAAAAAAAAAACTCTATATCTATCCACTGGATGGCAGCACTAAATTAGATAACTGAGATGTGGCAGCAGCAAGCTAGCTGCGTCTATATTGGCTGTATACTGAGTTACAAGTTATATCATACGTCACACCTTGACAGGTTAGTGAGATATGACTTAACTTGTACCTCCCGTTCCAAGTGTTAATAAGCAAGTTACTTGTTTCTCCACTTTCCATCCTGTTGATTCTGCTTTCATTAGCAGAATGATTAACAGCTGTAAACTATCTTCATCTCCTATGGACCCTATGCTTAGATCTCTTTTAAAACAATGTCTACCTGTATTTTACCCCCCTATAACAACTATAATTACTAGTTCCCTGTCTTCAGAACTTGTACATTCCATACAATTCAAACCTTTACCACTTAATGGAGACCACATACTGTAGATCTCATGCATGTTCCTGCCTTTTTAATAGGGTTAGGAAAATTCTCCCTTATCCAATAGAAGGAGTACCTGCAACCCAGTTCACACTTAATTTTAAAGACCTCCATGAACCTTACAATATTAGCTGAGGGGCCACCCCAAGATGCCTCTGGTGCCTCCCATCCTGAGCAGTCATATTCTGAATGCCTTATCTTCTCCTAAATGTGAGACACGGTGCCAGAGCTTGCCTATATCAATGCAGTTTTATTGCTGTTACACCTCAGCCTGCTTATCAAAATTATAAGACAAGTAGGTGAATGCAGATTCCAACTGACTGGAATAAGTGTATAAATAAATAAAGGATGCAGTATAAATAAAACTTGAGTTATTTATGCATGGTGAGAAAGACTTTTGTAGTTAAAAGATGAATCACATATTATATGCATACTGTTTATAGTTTTGATGTCTTTGTGCATGAAAGTAGATTTGCATGAAAGCAACTGAGGGTTCTTTATGCTATTTATACAAAGAAAGAAAAAATGTATGACTTTCTTTCTGCACATTTTCCCAGTTTTGCTGTTTTCTTCAGTGTATATATTGGTCCAGATGTGCTAGGAAGGAAGCTTTGATTTGGTAAATGAAAGCATATTCATGACAGTATTCAGATCATTTTCAATGTTCTTTTAAAAAGAGTATTTTTGCATCTCTTTGTACAATTCTGCGTGTTCATATACTCTAAATGTCGAGTTCTCACAAAACTACACTAAGACAGAGACTATCAGACAAAGCAGAGCGGTCGCTACAATCAGAGAAATATTTTTTTTGCCCCAGTGAACTGCTATATTATACAATTTCATTTATGACTTATTTATTAGCTTATTGTGTCTAATAAATGTATGCAACCATTTAGCTTTATACCTTTTGCAGAAATAAACACCTGGGAGATAGTAAGGTGCAGTAAGCTTACCATGACATCAGCATACAGTGGATTTAGAAAGGATTCAGACCCCTTCACATTCTGCACATTTTATTGTGCTGAACATTTAATTTTAAATGAATACATTTGCCATTTTTGCCCAACAATCTACACTGTACAACTCATAGTGACAAAGTGGAAATATATTTTCAGAAAAGTTTATTAAAAATCACAAAGCAAACTTTCTCATTTATGTAATTATTCAGACCCTTTGCTGCAGCACTCCAAGTTGTGGTCAGGTGTATTCTCCTTGAGATATGTGTAGAATATGATTGGAGTCCACCTGTGGCAAATTGACTTGATTGGACAGCATTTAGAAAGGAATAGAAGATCCCACATTTCACACTACACTTCAGGACACAAATCAAGCCATGAAATCCAAGGAACTCTCTATGGACTCTGATCAAATTGTGGTGAGGCATAGATCAGGGCAAGGGGATAAAAACATTTCTAAATCTTTGACTTTTGGAGTGTTTGAGGAGTACTGTGGTCTCAGTATTTGTGAAATGGACAAATTCTGGAACCTCCAGGATTCTTCGTAGATGTGGTTGTCTAGCTAAACTGTGTAACCAGGTAACAACAACAACAATATTTATTTATATAGCACATTTACATACAAATGATGTAGCTCAAAGTGTTTTACAGGATGATGAAAGAGAAAAAAGACAAAATATAAAAATATAATTAGACAATACTAATTAACATAGAACAAAAGTAAGGCCCTATGGCCAGGTAGGACAGAAAAAACAAAAAAAAAAATCCAGACGGCTGGAGAAAAAAAAAATCTGCAGGGATTCCAGACCACGAGACCACCCAGCCCCCTCTAGGCATTCTGCCTAACATAAATGATCTCAATTCATGGTTTTCAGGCTTCACATGGAAGAACTTGATGATGATGGTCATGTGGACCTCTGGCCTTCAATCCATCATGTAGGGACATCATGGTGCTTTGATTAGCTGGTGGTGGCACAGATCGGCACCAAAGACAACTGGAAAAGAACAACAGAGAAAGTAGGGGTTAGTATGGATTTCGAAGCCACCATAAACGATAATGATAATTAAATGCATATACAGAATATCAGGATTAAACTAAGATGAAGCAATGAGAAAGCCTTGTTAAAATAATGAGTTTTTACAGTTTTTTAAACTGCTCCACTGTATTAGCGTGGTGTATTCCTATTGGTAAGCTATTCCAGATTTTAGGTGCATAATAGCAGAAAGCCTCACCACTTCTTTTAAGTTTAGCTCTTAGAATTATAAGCAGACACTCATTTGAAGAATTAAAGTTAAGATCTGGAGTGTAAGGTGAAAGGTATTCTGAAATAAAGGATGGAGTGAGATTATTTAAGGCTTTGTAAACCATAAGCAGTATTTTAAAGTAAATTCTAAATGGCACAGGTAACCAATGTAGTGACATCAAAACTGGAGAGATGTAATCAGATTTTCTTTTCCAAGTTAAGATTCTGGCAGCTGCATTCTGCACTTGTTGCAATCGATTGATGTCTTTCTTGGGTAGTCCTGAGAGGAGTGCGTTACAGTAATCTAGCCGACTGAAAACAAAAGTGAACTAATTTCTCAGCATCTTGCAAAGTTATAAGAGGTCTAACTTTTGCTATATTTTTTAAATGAAAAAATGCTGTCCTAGTAATCTCATTAATATGTGATTTAAAATTGAGGGCAGAGTCAATAATTACCCCTAAATTCTTTACCTCCGTCTTGACTTTTAATCCTAATGCATCAAGTTTATTTCTAATACCTTCATTATATCCATTTTTGCCAATTGCTAAAATTTCTGTTTTCTCTTTATTTAGTTTGAGAAAATTCCTACTCATCCATTCAGAAACACAAGTGAGACATTGTGTCAATGAATCAAGAGAGTCGGGGTCGTCAGGTGCTATTGATAAATATAGCTGTGTGTCATCAGCATAGCTGTGGTAGCTTACGTTATGCCCCGAGATAATCTGGCCTAACGGAAGCATGGAGATTGAAAAGAGCAGCAGACCCAGGATAGAGCCTTGTGGAACACCATATAGAATATCATGTGTCTTTGAAGTATAATTACCACAACTAACAAAGAATTTTCTACCTGCCTGGTAGGACTCAAACCAATTTAAGACACTGCTAGAGAGGCCTACCCATTGATTAAGGCGATTTCTAAGAATATTGTGATCAATGGTATCAAATGTGGTTGAGCTGGAGTGACCCATAGCTCGCTCCTGCATAAATCTAGGGGGCCACTGATGGCAGTTGGGACCCAGGTCTAGGAAATGAGATCCCTGCTGGGAGCCATGGGACAGCATGGACCCAGAACTGTGTAAGATGGTTGCCTTTGACTGTTGGTTGGGCATCTCCTCATTTTGCAAGGTCCGGACAGGATAAGGGGGAGGGACACCAGAATAAATGGGATGCACCAGGGCTCAGAGATTTTTAAAAGGACAGCTGCCTGCTTGTTTTAACCTCGTTTTTATGGATTTATTTGTTTGACTATTTTTAACCTCCACACATTCACTGACTTTTTACAAGGTTTATTTATTTGTGGAATACTTTTGAACACTGCACTGTTGAATACCGTTTATTTTGATTGATTTTAATAAAAGCACTTATCACTGTTGCACTGGCCCTTGATGTGGTGGGGTCCTCATCTACCCGGCTCATCTCGGTTTCATGACTATCAGTGATGGTGGGTTTAGAGGCTTTCAGGTGAAATAGGAATGTGGAGCTAACCCACACCATCACAGTGTGTTCTTTACTCTCATTGTATAGGTAAGGCCACCATACTGGCTTACCACAGGATGGACCTTCCACATATAGGTGCATTTAGATCACAATCAATGGAAACAGGTGAGTTCCATTTAACTAATTTACTTTAATGTCTAAAACTATAGAAGGAAAACATTTTTACATTAGGCATAAATAGCATAGTAGCATAAATAGCCATAAAAGTAATTAAAAGCTTCTGAAACATTAGATTAAGCATAAAATTGAATGTTAAGCAGATAAGATAGGTCAAGCAAATGGTTAACTAAAAAATCAGTCATATTGCATTTTCTAGTAAAAAAGGAAAATCAACAGTATTAAGAGAGGAAGAAGAGAACAGGACAAAAATGACACACAGAAACTACCCGAAGACAGAAGAAGGGGGAGCAGTGCACCTGTGTTCGGAAGTCAGAAGGCTGAGAAACGATATTAGTAAAAAATAGTTCTAGAAGGCACGTAAGAAGCCAGCTGGAATAGTGAATCAGAAAAGATGGCAAAAAGGCATTGCTGCCAAGGTCAGATATGATGTAATGTATGGAAAATAACAAAAATATATTCTAGCATAAATAAGTTTAGAAAATTATACTAGCATTTAACCTTAGTGCAGAAATTAAATGTAAAACAAGTATGCCAAGCAAATGATTAAATAAAAGCACATAACTTATTTCTTTTTAAATTAAAGCTTAGCTTCAGGCCACCATTATAACATAGTGTAAAAGGCTTAGGAAAGGAAATGACATAAGAAAAGCCCAAAGATGCTAAAAGGAAGGCATCTGCCCAGCTGTAGACCAATAAAAAATAAGCAAAACAGAAACTAGAGAGGAACAATGGACAGTAAAAACAGGTGCAGAATGAGTTAATTGAATGAGGTCACAGTGGTAAGAAATGGTATATAACTTTTGAGTTTTGAACTGTTCAGGGCTCAGCTCAATTCGGCCGTATTGGGTTGAGTCCGTGTTATTATTATGGTTATTTTATTGCAATAAAATTATAGACTCTGTTTGCCTATCATCTGAGTCTCCTAATAGCCTTCATTTCAGGTAAAAAGCCTTCTGGTGATAATTTTTCGCCATGACAAAACCAATTGGCTACAACAGTGATTTACAACAGAGGCCTAATATATAACACTGTGAGTAACATGGCATATAGATAAAAACAGAAATCCAGATACATAAAACTGTGTGTACGCCAAGTTCCAAACACTTCCCCCTTTACAAATACCAATGAACGTGAAATTTAACCCATGTGCAGGGGCCTTAAGCCCCACTACGACTCCTCACAGAATTTAGCATATTTTAATATGCAAATCAATATAAATATCACCTTCTGTTCGGTGTTTTGTTAAAAGACGATGGCAAAATCATATGGAAAAAAGAAGAATTTCAGTGACTGTGAAGTGGAGGCAAGGCAAATGCACTATTTGTTGGCTTAAGCAGTTGTATAAGCAAGAAAAGGAAGTTATGGAGTGAAACAGCGTGGCAGAGACACTCGAAACTTCAAGATCAGAAAGTTGCACAGTTCCCGAAATAAAAAAGAAGTGGCCAGATATCAAAGTCAACATGAAAAGACAAGTTGTAGCCCACCATCTGTTTATTCTGTTTAGGACAATATCATAAACGCTGACCCCCGTGCCAATGACGCGACTCCATGCAGTGATGGTGCTGCTGTGCCCATCACATTATCAGACGCTGGCTGCACACACACCTCTGCCTCAAGAAACGGCTGGGCGACCATCTGACTGCGTGCTGACGGACGCTGTTCTGGAGTCACAAAATGAAGTAGTAGATGCTGTAAGAGTTGTGGCCAATGAACTAAGGAATATAAGGGCTGTAGTATGTGATATTGACCATAATTTAAATGAATTGGTTAAAAAATAAATGCTGCATCTGATTACCTGTTTTTACATTCTGCTAATTACATTCAAATGAAGTTGTAACGCTATCTGATTTGGCTGATCATTTGGTGGGTCAGGATCAGGTTCATCATGCCACATCTCTTCAGGTATGAGCAAGCCACGATTGTCTGCCACATTATATATGCAGCATGCTACATGCCTGCACAATGCGACACACTTTCTGTGGACTATAGAGCAGCACATTAATAGAGTGGAAATGCTTTCTGTTTACATAAGCAAATTCATTCTCTGAAGGTGCCTTTATAGTGTAGAATCAGCACCAAGCATCACAACGGATTGATTCTCTTCTGTTTACATGGCTATTTGAGATGACTCACTATCTTTAAAAGAACTGTTTGCTTTTTGCCGCACTAGTTAAAAAAAGCACCTGAAACTGCATGGAGCTGCCCTTTTTATAGGTCCTCCAGGTATATGTGATGTAATGCCAGCTCATTCTTTTGGTGATTCACCCCTGGCTGATGCAACTTGTCCAGTGCCGTTGCAATAGCAATGTGTGTACAGCTGACCACTCCGATTACATCTGGAAAAAAAGGATGTTGTTGTGAATTGCACTTTGATGTTTCACAGTTCAACCACAGTTTAAGGACATCTGACTGTATATATCTGGATGACAAGTGGATAATACCTCCTATACAGCTGGCATGACACGACATCACCGTTCGTGAAATACCCAATCGCTCAGCAAGATAACGTTGAAAAGCTCTTGTGGTTAAAAACTCGAGAGTGGACAGAACTTGCAAAGGAAGCAGGTAGAGCACAATTCCTCAACGTCTGTCTTTTCCAGTTCAGCACAAAGCTCCAAGAGGATAGCTCTTGGAAACTGAAATCGACATAGAAGCCAGTAATCGACATAGAAGCCAGTCACAGTCTCTTCTAATTCTTCCATTTGTGATGTCTTCTAACAACACTAAAGCAGCTATGGTAGACGGAATAGTCTGACCATTCTGTGCACCATTATATTTGTACAGAATGATTACAATCAAGTGAATTAAATTTGTAAACGATACTCAATTAATTTTGGTTTATTTGATAAATCCAGCGTCAATGATGTGAATATGAAAAAGAAAGGTAAAATGACACAGAAACAGTAGCACTGCTTTGATGCTGGGTGCTGCCAGTTTGCGAAACTGAGCAGAAACGTGTATACGCAAGGTAGGGGGCTACCGTGAAGATGTGCGTGGCTGTTGTTTTTACACATCTCAAAGTGTGCAAGGAAACGGGCATACACAACATTTTTGTGCGTACACACCATTTATACATGAGGCCCCTGGTGTGTCATATTAAAGGGGAGAATACTTATGAGATCAACTATTGTGTGTTTTATATTTATAATTAATTTTAAAAAACTTTGCAGAGATCTGTTTTAACTTTGTCATTAAGAGTCTTTTTCTGTTGATAAATGTCAACAAAGCCAAATTAAATACACTGTGAATAAATGTTGTAAAATATAACAACGTCAGTGTGTCACTACAGCTCGTAAGTACAGTTTAAGACTGAAAAGTAAGGCCTGGTTGGGTGTAGGTTTTTCTTAACTTGCGTTCAATCTGTCTGATTCCTTCCTTTACGTTACTTCTTGTACTCCATATTTTTACAAACAGACATCTTTTTGATGAAGCTAGGCATGGGTTTGCTTGTATTTACTTGCATTTTAGATTTTGGGTGAGCTCATTAGTGTTCCTGCAGTCCACAATATGGAGGATTATGTGTTAATATTAGACATTATTAGCACATCATGCATTACATGTTAAAATTAGTGTATTTACAGGCAATATTATGTCTAATAAAACAGGCATTTTAAATAGAAAAATACTACTAGTTTTAAGATAACACCAGGACAACTTTTAAATCAAAAGTTTGAGATGGTTTGAAAGAGTTATGTCCAAAAATGAGAAATTTAAAACCCAACTGAGGGAAGTTCTCTGGAAATGCAATTATTTAGGAATAGATTGTTTGCAACTTAAGCAGCTCTTCTCATAAACTAGTTCCCCTGGAAGGATATCTGCCTTCAAGATCTCTTATGACAGTTTTTAAACCCCATGTGCACAAAATGTCACAACCACTAGACTTTAAATCAATAACAACATGATGAAAACATTGAGACTGTAAGCATTAAATATTTATAAAGACCACATGTTTGACCTTTAAAGTCACAGAAATGTTACAAAGTGTATTGCATACAAGGAAATAGGTGAAAAATAAAGATTTATGTACCTAGCTGAAGTAAACATTGTTATGTTCATTAGGAAAAAAAATGTGTTAAACTTTGGCTTTATACATCACAAAATGAATACCATTGGAAAGGAAAGGCTTGACAAGAAAGTGTTAGGAAAAGGAGTCAGTCAGGTGAAAATACCACATTAACGGATGATTTAAAATAGCTTTCACCATCAGATTAACATACGGATGCTTTTTCTAAACAAGTCTCAAGGAACTGATTTGATATTTGTTAGATTAAAGCTTAAATTAAAAAAAATGCAATGGACTGGAACAATGTCCAGGAGTGGCTTCCTTCCTTGAGCACAGATGCTGCAGCTATTAGTAAACTAAACATGACCTTTTTTTGTCTGTAACTGAACCCATCATGTTTGTAATGAAATCTGAGGAAAAGTTTTAATCTCATATATCCGTGGTGAATCGTGATAATGAAATTTCTAATACCTCACTGGGGCTTGAATGGCAGCCCAAATTATGCAACAGAAAATGTTCATGAAAAAAAATCTCATATTACAAGTGTCATATTATCCAAATACAAAATGCTCACAGGCCATTTCGTCAGGTCTGTTTATTTTGCAACATCTCATAGTTAGGGTCAATGCGTCAGTCTGACTGGATTTGCTAGAACTGAATTTAACACCAAAAGAATAGCCATGGCCGATGTCCTTTCAGCGTTTGGCTCTTAAACTGATAACAAAATTCGCTCATATTGTATTTGTTGTTCCTTATCTTCGCAGCTGATTGTAACATCTGTCGTATACATTTCTACATCATAGCATACACAAATTGTGCTATTTGTTCATAACTTTCTTCTTTTTGTTCCTGTTTAATGTTTGTATCCTGTGTTATTAATGTTATCTTTGCTTTTGTTCTTATTGTATATTTGTGAAGCACATTGAGCATGGGAAATATTATCTTATACATAAACATCTACACGTGGAAGTGTGCGTGTCTCTCCGGCCCGGAAGTGTGAGGCTACAGCAGTGAAGCTCAAAGAGATGGCAAGGCAGTCCCAAGTTAACGAGTCGGAAGAAGAAATAAGTGCAAGGCTACAGCATGAGGATGAAAGATTCGGCAAGGCGACCCCAAGTTAATGAGTCGGAGATAAACTCGCTTACCCGCTGATAGACAATGGGGGCTGCACATCTGCAAAATGAAACCGCCGTCTCTGCATTTCATTTTTTTTTCTGACGATTTCAGTAGTTTCTAGGTGCCCAGGCTTTGTTACGGCAGGGGCTTACACAGCTAGTTATTAATATTATTAACATTCCAAGCATCTATTTTTGGTAAAATGTTGTTAAATAGAAATATTTCTGGATAATCCTCTCATAAATGACACTGCAGTCTGAACAGACAAAATCATCTTTTGCTAGTTTAATGCTATGTTCTTGTGCTTTTGGACTCTTTCAGACACTGCGCTGTGACAATTCATTTCTCCCACATTAGTGCATTCACATGGGTTTTTATATTCGGACTATAGTGAGAAATGATTTGTCCCTTTTGATTTGTTAGTTTTTATGCAAAAAAAAAGTAATTAATTCTAAACAACATTTTTTGTGGAAATAAAAAGCAAAGTAAATAAATGTGTATCACCTTGCTCCAAATTCATTTCAGCCAAATAATGTGATTCCTGGCTAACCAGATTATTAGCTTTAAGGTGAAAAGTCAGTGTTATATCACAACTCAAACAGTTTGGGTAGCTTTATTTTCTTTGAATTGTCCAACTTGTAGCGTTGAGTTTGTAGTGAGTTCAGGTGGAATTTCTAACTCGGACACTTGTATTTACCATATGTCCGACAACATGTGAACACAGCATAAGTTGACCTGACCACGGTTTTTCAGCCTAGTAAAAATGTAAGGACTGGTGTGTATTGAATTGCACTTCTAGAACTGAGAGGTCAACACAGTTAATTACTTTCAGATTCTCCATTTTTTTTAAGTTTGCATTAATGTCACATTCAGTATAATTGACAACCTCATAATCAACACCTATAGTGATGAATATTGAGAAGATATTTTCCACTTTATCATCATAAAGTGTATTTCTTTACCTGAAACTTATGAATGTTTCCAATACATATGATGGTCTTATGCATGTAATCCAGGCTTTCTAGTACTGCACCTTCCTGGAATGTAGAGATGATTGAAAAAATCTTGTGAATGTCTTCTGTATAAGAGATTCTTTAACCTTTTCAACTGACAGATTTCAAGTAAGAGGCCAAAGCCTAAAGTCTTATTATGCTAAACAGAAGATTAATGTGTTCTGGGAAAGCTGAAAAGCAAACCAGGAATCAGAGTGTTTTGCTTAGTTAGAACATGCAGCTTTTAATTCCCATGGAAACTGACCTTGAGCTTGCGTGATAATGACTTAGTACCATTTTCAGTGTTTTGAAAAACTGCCTGCTCTGCTAGTAGAAAGAAATCCAGGTGTGTGTACTTAAGTTTTGGCATGGAATGAGACTTTTCTCAAAAAGATTACTCTTAGCTGAGTTTAATTGAAATTAAATTGGATTAAAAATGAAGCTTTCTATTGTTTTCAGGCACAGATTGCTGGAAAGCACAGTTTGAGGCCAAGTGAACAGCATATATAAGCAATATCAAAAACAAAGATTATCACCCTTTTAATTGAAATTAACAAGCAATCAGAACAATACAAATAAAGAGACATTATACTTAAGCTATATAATACACTAGTGAAACTACATCTGGTATACTGTGTTCAATTCTGGTCACCACAATGCAAGAAGGACATAGAAGCACTTGAAGCTGTGCTAAAGAGTGCAATAAGGTGCATCCCAGGACTTAAGGACATGTCATACTCTGACAGATTCTGAGAATTAAACCTGTTTAGTCTGGAGCAGAGAAGGCTATGTGGGGACCTAATACAGGTCTTCAAAATTCTCAAAGGCCTTGATAAAACAGATCCAGTAGAATTCTTTCAAATAAACGGTGAATCACTCAAATACTCAAGGGCACCAATTGAAATTAAGGGGAAGTGAACACTTTTGTCATATAGAGTTGTGGGATTCTGGAACAAACTACTGTGTAGCTGAAGCAGAAACCTTGAGAAGCTTTAAGAATTATCTGGATGCAAAAATATCCAAATGCAGAGCTATATGTCAGCACAATTTTTGACCACAGGTTCTTGTTGAAAATTATGGAATATAAAGAAGTTGGAGAAATGGATGTGCAAATGTCCAAACAGGTGTAGGGCAGCATTTTTAGGAGGGAAGTTAAGATTAGGAGTTTGTGTGGATAGACAGTTAAGATTAGGGATAACTTAAGGTTAGGAGTTAGTATGTTAAGGTTTGGGTTTCGTGTGGTTAGTGTGTAGGACAGATGCGAGGTAATGTCACTTTCTGCCTGCAACTGCGTTTCTAGAACACCTGAGGTAGACCTGTGGTGACGTATGGTTCTGCGGCTCTGCAATTGGATGCTACTCTCTTGATGAGATATTGGAACAGCTTAGCTCTTACCTAAACAAATGAGCTTCATGAACGGAATGGTCTCCTCAAATTTGCCAAATTTCTTATGTTCTTATATAATGAAAGACCACAATACCATCTCTTTTGATAATTAATATTGGAGGTCACTCAAAAAAGATCCATCCACTTTGTACACTTTATTTTAACTTTTTCATTAACTTCTGATTTCCAAGAGTTTACAACATCTCAAATGCAGATATTTTTCCTAAAATATTGTTATATAAACCACTTCTGGAAAGCACTTGTGAATGAAAATGTAGTATTTGTTGAAGCCTCTCGAATATGCACAGGGACGAGGATGACCAATCTTCTTCATAAGCTTCGGTTTTTCCCTTCATTAACTGAACCGATTTTTTTCCTTAGCCTTACAGTGTTTAGGCATCATTTTGTACAAGGGGTTCCTGGAAGTGAAGCTAATGTATTCTACAGCAGATTCAGTTACTATTTACTATATTAATATTTACTACAGTTACTATTTACTATTTATTCAATTACTATTAATATGGACTGCCAATACTGATGCTCTGTGCAAGAGAGGACAGAGCCGACTATACTTCCTTACAATGCTGGCGTCCTTCAACATCTGCAATAAGATGCTGCAGATGTTCTATCAGACGGTTGTGGCGAGTGCCCTCTTCTACGTGGTGGCGTGCTGGGGAGGCAGCATTAAGAAGAAAGACGCGTCACGCCTGGACAAACTGGTGAGGAAAGCAGGCTCTATTGTAGGCATGGAGCTGGACAGTTTGACATCCGTGGCAGAGCGACGGGCGCTGAGCAGACTTCTGTCAATCATGGAGAATCCACTGCATCCACTGAACAGTATCATCTCCAGACAGAGAAGCAGCTCCACTGACAGACTGAGGAGATCGTTCCTCCCCCACGCTATGCGACTCTTCAATTCCACCCGGGCGGGGTAAACGTTAAAATTATACAAAGTTACTGTCTGTTTTACCTGCATTTTTATCACTCTTTAATTTAATATTGTTTTTTATCAGTATGCTGCTGCTGGAGTATGTGAATTTCCCCTTGGGATTAATAAAGTATCTATCTATCTATCTATCTATCTATCTATCTATCTATCTATCTATCTATCTATCTATCTATCTATCTATCTATCTATCTATCTATCTATTTGTTAGTACTGTACTATTCTAAACCATTTCAGTCTGGGGCTGTGTGTGCCATGTACTAGACTGGCATTCAATCTAAGGTTTGTGTTGTCACAAATTGGCATAATAAAAACATTATTATAAACCTCTTTTTTAATCACTCTAATAATAGCAAGATGAGCACTGATAAAGAATAATCCCTAAACAGGCCATAATATTTATAAGCCATCTGCTTCCTGTTACTGCAATTTACTAGCATATAGACAAACACTTTAATTATTATACCCACGGAGTGAAATGCTTCTTGCTTAATCATCAGATGTTTCTATACAGAGATAATAATTATTTACCTTTTTAAAAATATTGATTGAAAGCATTACAACAACATCAAGAATATCATGAAAGTTTCATGCCAGTATAAACCCCTATGCCATTTCATTTCTATCACTGTCACGTTTCATTCATTTGCCGTACTTGCTTTAAAAGTCTCTCATTTCTCAGTGAATGCTTTGACAATGCCTGAAGTTTGCTGAAGTAATGCTTCATGAAAACACATTGTGGTGCACAGCTAGTAATTAACCTAAAAAAAAGTTGGGAAAAGACAAACAGAATTTGGTTGTCTCATTAAAATGACTAACACCACACTTGCTGATCTTTGATTAGTCATTAAAGCTAACATGTCAAGACACCCCTCACACTGAATCTTCATTTTTTTTTGGATATCACATAACGATGACTCACAGCATGACCCATCCAATCTACCCCCCCCACCCCAGCAGCAAGACCCTCTTGACAAAAAGCCTGTCCTCAAGACACATATGATTATCCTGTAAACCAGCTAGCAAATTGTTTCAGAATGCTTGTCATTCCTCAACCTCCACTGTTTTTTCTTCAGGGCTGCTCAGTACAGCCATGTCAGTCTAGGTTCCCATTGTTTTCTGAGCTTGCCCATCAATTCTACTGGCTAAAGTTTAGTTCTTATGACAATGCCTTCTGTCTCTTCTCAACCAGCTCAATGTATTTACAATTACAACTTGTGTAATAACATTGTTTTCTATATGGCTTGTGCAATTAGAGATGCATGGCACAATTGTGTAATGACTGGTTTAATGTGGCAGCAAAAGTGTTTGAAGACTGTCCACACCCCACTACACATCAAGGGAACTGTGGTGGAACTGGTAAAGACCACTACATTTCTTGGCGTGCCCCTGGCACCTGACCTTACTTTGTCAATTAACACCAATTCCACAGCACGGAAGTCACAGCAGCATCTCCTGAAGAAGTCAAGCTTACCTACTCCCATTTTCACTACATACTACAAGGGCACCATGGAGAGCGTTCTGACCAGCTATATCATTGACTGGTTTGAAAGTACAGTGTCTCTGACATCATATATACCCAGTATCACAACTTGAGACCTCTCTGCCCTCCATTAAATATATCTTTATAAAGCATTGCAAATGCAAAGGCTATAAAAACATTGTGAAGGACCGCTCTCTTCGCTCCCACAGTCTCTTTGTCTCACTTCCATCTGAACATTTTGGGTGTATCATGGATTTTGGCCTGCTGATTACAAAAATTGCTTTTAAAATTTCCTATTGCAAGTCATTTTATTGCAGTCCCCTATTCACTTCATCACAAAGATGTTCAGTTGGGTGGGGTTTAAGACTCTGTGCAGGTCACTTCATTTTCCTCCATGTCTCTATTAACCTGGTTTTGTATACAGGGGCACAGTTATGTTGGAACAGAAAGGGGTCTTCCCCAAATTGATGCACAATTGTCTTAAATGTCTTTTGTATGCTGTAGCATTAACAGTACCTTTTAATACAGTAGTCAGAAACTCCAGTCCTGGAGGGCTACAGTGGCTGCAGGTTTTCACTCTAACCCTTTTCTTAAATAGTGACCTGTTTTTGCTTCTAGTTAACTTCTTTTGAATTCATTTTAATTGACTAGCTCTTGAAGACTCAGACCCCTTAATTGTTTCTTTTTCCTTAATTAGCAGCCAAACAATAATGAGATACAAAATGAGCCAAAACAGGACCAGCAAACTGTGTCCATCGTACGGTATATGAAAATAAAGAAAAATGACAGTCTCAGGAATGTCGATCTGCTCAGGTCCCCAAAACATTTTAATACTGTTCTTAGAAAAGAGAAGATCAACAATCAACTATTGCACAATGAGAGCAGAAACAAGCCATGAAATTAATGAACAGGTTTAATTAACAAGAATGGTGTTTGAGGCCTTGACTTAGTTGGTCTTCTGTTGGCTCACTCACTTCACATTTCATTTCTGTTTGAGTGCCATTTAAGGAAAGAAGTGAAGCAATTCAGAGGAATGATGAATAAATTCAGGGGAACAAATCTTAAAAACCAAATCCATTAAAATGAAAGGTAAAGGAGTTTATTAGCAGCAAAAATTAGTCACCAATTAAGAAAAGGGTTAGAATGAAAACCTTCAGCCACTGGAGCCCTCCAGGACTGGAGTTTGAGGCCACTGTTTTAATGGAACCAAAGGGCCTAGACCAAACCCTGTAAACCATCCCAGAACATTATCCCTTCTCCACCAAACATTATAGTAGGCACCATGCAGTCCGTCAATCCCAGATTCGTCCATCAAGCTGCAAGGTACAGAAGCGTGATCACTCCAGAGTACATGTTTCCACTGCTCTTGAGACCAATGGAGGCATGCTTTACTCCACTCCCGCTGACACCTAGCACTGTACATAATGATCTTGGGCTTGTTTGTAGCTGATCGGCCATAGAAGCCCAATTAGGAAGCTCCTGACACAGTTCTTGTGCAGATGTTTCTTCCAGAAGCAGTTTAGATCTCTGTTATAAGTGATTCAACAGGAGGTAGGCGATTTGTTTATGCACTATGTACTTCAGCATTTGGTGGCCCCATGCTGTGAGTGTATAACTTCATAGTTTAACAGTCGTTCCTTCTACATGCTTCCATATCATAGGAAAGTGACCTCCAAACAGGCACTGACCATGCCAGGATTTGAACCCATTCTCCTGGAGATGTGAGGCAGCTATGGATTACATCACTGTGCAGATCTAATGCAATGTTCAGAGTTAAACCTCACACACTGAGGCTGTCTTAAAAATTAGTAGCCATCAATTAAGAATATAACATAATATTGTGAGTGCAAATATGAACTGATATACACTAAGAGGCACCATTAGTATATTAAGTAGTGTACAGTATATCAGAAAAATTAAAAACATGGCTAGTAGTTCAAAAATGGAAGGGAAACAGTATGGGTTTTAAACTGTGTTATTAACAAAGAAGCTTGACACACAGACTGTGCTGAGAGAAAGGGAGAGGGAGCCACAGAACTGACAAAAATGTTGAAAAGGTTAAAGATGTGGTTTGTTCGAATAAGATGATTGATTATCTGTGAGAATTAAGGCTACAAGAACTGCTCAGAACTGAAATCTTCATGAGACTGCAACATGATTTATAAGAATTTGTCTGAAATTAAAATGTTATTACAAAGACAAGAAGCATCAGAATATTGCATATTCTGCATAGTTTCAAATACCTAAAATCACCATGCCTTATGTAATAACAACAAAGATAATTTAATTTAAATAATAACCCATCAACACATCATATATACCCAATATCCCAACTTGGATAACTATAGTTAGATCCTTACTGGTTAAGTGAAACTAAAGTTAAGATTGCTGGCAAGGGTTCTATGTAGGAAATATTGCTGAATGCATCAACTGCTTTCAACCCCAGTTAAAGTTTTTTTGGCAAATGTATTTATTTATTTAAAGATCTTCAGTAATAAGACAAGTTTTCCCCTAGGGACAAATAAAGATCTATCTATCTATCTATCTATCTATCTATCTATCTATCTATCTATCTATCTATCTATCTATCTATCTATCTATCTATCTATCTATCTATCTATCTATCTATCTAAGACATGCTTTCAGCAAGGTCCTCAGAGAAGAATTGGCTGTTTTCTATAGTAGTCATTCATGTGTACAGCAAGATTTCATGCTCTAAAACATAATTGAACAAAACATGGAGTTCCACTTGCCCATGTCTGCAAATTACCTAGCTCTCTAAAAAGCTTTTGATAAATAAACAAAACATACAAAATTATTTATACATTCTTAATATATTCAAAACAAATGTATGGTTTTGTTATATGATAGTAATAACACTAGTAGCTCACTACTCAAAACACTAAATACAGTGAGAAAACGGGCTTGAACCAGCGACTTCTTGATTGTGAAGCAGCAGTTCTTACCTCTGGACCAGCCAAGCAGACAGCTGCACTTTGTATCGATTGATATTTGGGCTTCAGTTTTTACACATTGACAGCAACATGTAAAGTGAACGATTTCTTTTATGTTTTTGAATAAAAGCACACTTGTTTTGTTATAACTTTTGTGAAAGTGTTTATTTGATATTTGGACTTCAGTCCGCACACGTTATACACTTCATACCAGCATTTTGTCATTATTACTATGACATGAAAAAATTTTCTGTTTTAGTTATGTGTTCGCATTTCCTGTCATCCTACATTTGCACAGATCGTTGTAGACACGAAACACACATGAAGTGTATGTATTCCAAATAACAATATATTATTTACCCTATGCAACTCCAGACACCTCACACCTAGAAAACCAGACTTCAGCTGTGAGAATTTTGTGTCCGCCTTCAGCTGCCTCGGTGGGGAATGGGTGAGCAGGGTGCCTGCTGCCTGTGTTGATTGACACATTTATAAAACAAAGGCGCTGATGAGGAGGTGCAAGGGAATTTAAGGTGGCCCGGCATTACGAATATTTTCATAGGCTTCAGGGATTCTAGTGGTAATGGTCCTTTGCCCTGAAATAAACATTTGAAAGCATAACTATATTACATATCTATACTTTATACATATCACAACACATCCTGAGGTATTTCAGTGTGAGTTACAAGGTCACTCATCTTCTGATATCGCCCTGCTAAATAAAATTTAAAATGATCTACAAGAACTGACAAACAAACCAGAAGAAAAGGCCAAGAAGATTGAATTAATGATAAACAGTAATAAAATTAATACAATGTGAATCGAGACTTCTGTGGGTTCATCCTCCACTCTGGGGTGAAAGAAGGAAGAGAGGTTAGTGATTTCATCTCACCAAAACCCAGCTCTCATTTTATATTCTTTGCAGCGCATACTCCTGTTAGACGTATGTGTGACATATGTTATTCAAGGGTATGAAGCACACTACATACAGTTCTAATACAAATTGTATGTTTTGTGTCTTCCCTGAAGAAGTATGTTACTGTTGTAATGAACAACATGCATGGGCAGGCATCCCTGCCAGGATTGGCCCCTCTCACTTAACAGGCCAGGAGGCCAATACATTGGAGAGATCATGGGATCCTCCATGTCAAGGCTATATGCTCCACCGATCCACTCGATGGCAGAAATCTTAGGCTTCAGTACTCATTTGGACACCTACAGGGAATTCTGGGAATTGTAGTCCAGTGGGGGAATTATACTACTTTATGGGACTTCCTATGATGAGGAGTGCTTCCAATGGGAAATGCCCTGGCACCGGAAGTACTCCTGGGTCTGCAGTAAAAAGAACCACTCTGCCTTGTCCAGGTGAGTCAGTGCCAGGAGAGGGCAAAGGCTCGAAGGAGTAGTGGAGAGAAGAAAGAAGAAGAGAGGTTTTAATTGCTGGACGAAGGTAAAGTCAGGTCCGTAAGTATTTGGACAGTTACACAATGCCCATAATTTTGGCTCTGTACGCCACAACAATTAATTTGAAATGAAGCAATCATTATGTGATTGAAGTGTAGACTTTCAGCTTTAATACAAGGGGTTTAACAAAATTATTCTATGAGCAATTTAGGTATGGCAGACATTTTTCTGATAATTCCCCCTATTTTCAGGGGCTCAAAAGTTTATGAACAATTGACTGAGAAGCTTTTCTATAGCCAGGGGTGAGCATTTCCCTAATTTTTTCATTAACTAGGAGGTAAAAGGTATGGAATTGATTCCAAGTGTGGAATTTGCATTTGGAATCTGTTGCTGTGAACTCTCAATATGAGGTCGGAGTGGTGGCTCTGAGGCTATGGATCTGCGCTGGTATCCGGAAGGTTGCTGGTACGAATCCCTGTTACTGCCAAAAGCGTTCCTACTCTACTGGGCCCTTGAGCAAGACCATTAAAACTAACAAATTCCTAATATAAGAAATTGTATAAGGTGAAATAAAGAATAAAAAAAGGCCAAAGAGCTGTCCATGCAAGCAAAAACAGACCATCATTAGGCTGAAAAAACAAAACAAACCCATCAGAGAGACTACTTTCTTTGGACAGAGGAAACTAAGATCAATATATATCAGAATAATGGAAAGAGAAGAGTATGGAGAAGAAAAGGAATGGCTCCTGATCTGATGAATCCCATATCAGGTGTGAAACATGGAGGAGGCAGTGTTATGGCATGGGCATGCCTGACTGCCAGTGGAAGCCAGTCACTAGTGTTTATTGATGATATCACTGTTGGCAGAAGTGGTAGGATGAATTCTGAAGTAGGGCTATTCTATCTGCTCAGATTCCACCAAATGCTGCAAAACAGATAGGATGATGCTTCACAATACAAAATAAACAATTTACCAAAACATACTGCCAAAGCAAAACCAAGTGCTTTTCAGCCCAAAGTCGTAGAATATTCTTCAAAGACCAAGTCAATCATCTGACCTCAACCCAACTGGACATGCATTTCACTTGCTGAAGACAGAACTCATGGCAGAAAGTCCAACAAACAAGCAGCAACTGAAGACAGCTGCAGTAAAGGCTTGACAAAGCATCACTAGAGTGGAAGCCTAGCAGTTGGAGATGGCCATGGTTTCCAGATTTCAGGCAGACAATGACTGTTAAAGATTTTCAACCAAATATTGAAAATAATCATTATATGTATGATTATGTTAGTTTGTCCATATACTTTTGAGCCCCTGAACATAGGGGGACCATGTATAAAAATGTCTGTCTGTTCTAAACAGCTCATGCGATATTTCTGCTAAACCCCTTGAATTATAGCAAAAAATTCTAGAGTTAAATCATTTACATTTACATCATTTAGCAGACGCTCTTATCCAGAACGACTTACAACAGTGTTTGTTAGTTTTTTCGCATACCCCTTGGGGTCAGAGCGCAGGGTCAGCCATTGTACAGTGCCCCCTGGAGCAATTACAGGTTAAGGGCCTTGCTCAAGGGCCCAGCAGAGTAGGATCTCTTTTGGCAGTGAGGGGGATTCGAACCGGCAACCTTCGGGATACCAGCGCAGATCCTTAGCCTCAGAGCCACCACTCCACCCAAATCACATCTTGATTGTTTTATTTCAAATCTATTGTGGTGTGCACACAGCCAAAATTATGAAAATTATGTCACTCTTCAAATACTTATGGATCTGGCTGTCTTTCTTTAGAATATAAACCTTAATTTAAACCTTGTCTGTACATTTGCGTCTGGAGTTTGGGACTCTTACACCCTCTTTTGAAAACACCGTCGAGGTGACGGACTGCTTTGAGACAACATATATTTTGGTGATATAAATGTTAGATTTATTGTCCAACTTTCCTTATCTATGTCTTGCTCATCTTAATATGGGCCTCTCTGCTGCGCCCAATTTCTTGTTAGATGTCTGATTAGGGTATTGACATATTGTGAGCAAAATGCTGTCAGAATCATACACATCATTAGCAAGCATGAGCAGTTTCTTAAAAATATTAATTTTAAGCTTTTAAGAGTTATCCCAAATAATAATCTAAATTTAAAAGAAATAAAAAGTATCCCTATTTCATTTTGCTTTCAATGTTAAAGTTGCATGATACTAAAATCTGTTATTACAATACCTATGCTTGGATGAAATGTAAAATTGGACAATGCTGTAACTCCCCTTCCACATATATCTTTGTGACTGTTGATGGCATGGGTCAGTCGCTCTGCAGGACACCAGAAAAAATATAAAGCAGGATGCATTGCTTCACAAATTAGGGGTGTCATGACTGTCTTGTATCAATATAAAATTGAGTGGCACACAGTGACATTCACTTTCTATCATGGCAGCGGGTTCATTTTCCAGGAGGCTCACAATTCCCGCGGTAATACTGAACACTAATATATGTGCCTCAGGTTGTGTTGTAATACTTGAACATTTTTCCTCCCATATGTAAAGATATGAGATCAGTAGTTGACAATACTAAATGCAGCTGACCCACTTTTGACCTTAATATCTGGAAAATAGAAGCTTTTATAAGCAATCTTCCCCAAAGAGAAATAAAAATTGGTCTAAAATAGACTTTAGTAGGATTTTGGTCAGTGATAGAGATAACTACGCGATGTGAGAGCAGAATGGTGGTATTTGATATTTAGCATGTACAGTGCGGGTTCATTCGTTAGGTTCTTACATTTTCCCATATCTGCTATCCTAGTCTAATCAAACTTGGCAGAACTAGACATTTCATCAACCAATCCCATATTATAATATAATAGTATTGAACTTGGGGGCAGAATTCACATTTAATTATAAAAATGCAGTTATTATGGCTTCCTCTTTAATCATTAGAGGCAGTTCCACTTATTTCTGAAAACCGACACTTTTGTCTATTATCTTTAGTAAAAATGACTTGTATTAATCACAAAATGTAGTATGTATAGCAGAATGTGAGATTCTCTAATGGTTCACAGTATATAAATTTCCACTCAGATATCTGATTTTAGGGGTTGATAGTTTGAGAATGTTTTATTATAATGACTAGTGTTTTTGCTCCTCAGCTTCAGTAGCCTGGGTTCCATTCCTTGCTTGTGTGAAATTCGCTTGTTTTCTCTGTTTTCAGATAGGTCATCTCTCTCATCCCAAAGACGTGCACATTACATTTATACGTTACATTTATTGTTGTTGCTAACCTTTGGTGGTTACAATATGTGTATAGAAGTATGTGACCTGCCTTATTTGTTGTATATAAGCTCCTGGGATGAGCTGTATACTATATTAAAGACTCCCAAAATACCTGGTCTCACACACACATGTTTGGGAGACAAACTCATGGCTCATGTAATGTTTGTTACACTCCGAACCAGAGGGTGATGCTGTTGCCTAATACATTTCTTCTCTCACCCAGATTCAATCCATGGGCTTGTCAAAGCATGAGCAGTTGGGTATTATGTTCCCAACCTCCCTGCACTTGTAACAGCGAAGGGGAGATGGTAACTTCTCCTTTGGCCTAGTTGCTGGTTTCATGTTACAGCAAGAAGGCTGCACTTCGGCGACATGTCCTGCCTCTGGTGTATGGCATTCAGTGGGCTGTTCTGAACGCTCACTTTGCAAACAAGTTCTGTGATGCTCGATGGTGTCAAATAGCGCCTCCATACCTTTCCACATTTGCTAGCAGATTGGCCGGGTGAGAGTTTGTGGGAGGGTGCTCACAAGGTAATCATAGGCTACAATCTCCACTGCTTTTTTAGAGTCATGAACCTTTGGCTCAACGCACCGCCCTATTATCCCAAGAGTTCAAATGTCTGGGAGCACAACGGCCTCTCTGTGTTGAACTACCACTTCCTACGCTTCCTTGCCTGCTGGTCTGTGATAAAGTACCTCGATTTTGAGAAACTCGCAATCAGAAGCAGCCTTCTCGTCAATGTCGTAGTAGGGCCGCTGAGCGTCCCGCATTCAGAACTGTACACCCATTCCATTCATTCCAAGTGATGTTGAGTAGCTATCTACTCAATAAATGAAAATATCTCTCGTTATCATCAGTTGTCCATAGCAGTAACTATGTAGGATAAATGTAAATGTAGAACATTATAGGTAAGAAGTAAAAATGCTAGATTTGAATTCACAATAGGAGGTTTAAAACTTGAAAGTGCACCTTAGGAAAAAGATCTGGGAGCTGCACTGGACTTATTGCTATCAATATTCTCAAAGTGTACCTAACTTATTTAAAAGGGTAAAAGAATATTAGGTTATTAAGGCACCCCTCATGTTTGGAGTCTAAGTCTAAGGAGGTTATGTTTATGCTTTATAACACACTAGTGGGCCATCCCCTGGACTACTGTGTATAGTTTTGGCCTACAAATTACAAAAGAGACATGACAGTGCTAGAGAGACGCAATTAGGTTGATTCCAGGATTGAAAGGTATGATCTATAAAGGCATATGTCACTTAAAATCACAAGGAGAGTGACTGGGTGACTATGGGGGTGTGAACCACATTATTTTTGGTCAAAAACTTTTTGACTGCCAATGCAGTATGATGTTGTGATGCAAAATGAAGTTTTGTGTGTGCCAGTTCTCCAGATTTTTTGTCCTGATTCTTTCCTGTAGACACTTCAGCAGTTCAGTGCAATGTACCTGGTTAACAGTGTGTCCACAGGGTACAAAGTCTTCATAAACAAGTCTGTCAATGTCTAAAAAAAAAAAAAAACGATGATTATTTTCTCTTGAAAATTTGCCCATTGTGGCTTGGAGAAAAAAACAAAATCGCTCAAGTCACACAAAGTGTTGTACAATAAATGCTTGACAGACACACTCGATCAACTCAACACAATGCCACTTGGCAGACTGATTAACCAGATTGCCTAGTTAAAAACTACACACATCTCCTGTGCTATTGACTGATTCTTGGAATTATTGGGTTCCCCCTCATAAATACAGGGTGTTGTCACCTGCACTAACCTCACAGCAACCATTACAGAACTCATACAAAAAAAAAAAATGACATTCAATTTATATATTACTATTGACATATATATACAGGGTGTCATCACTTGCATGCCTTCTAATACAAAATAAAATATTTATAAATAATGCATAACGCAATATAAAATAAAAATAATTATAATTATAAAAATGTTATGTTCAAACAAAAAACAAAGCCCTCACCTCACACAGGCCATTACAGAACTGACAGCACACCCAAACGTACACACTATATACCTTTTTCTTTTGTTACTTAATATTGCCTAATCTTATTTTTATATTTTTCTTTTTTATGAACTTGTAAAGCACTTTGAGCAACATCATTTGTATGAAAACGTGGTATATAAATAAATGTTGTTGTTGATGTTGATAGATAGGGGCAGATTAGGTTGGCTCTGTACTCAGTGTGAGACATACTAATAATAATAAATAATAATAATAGTCACATCTATATAGCGCTTTTCTCCCTTCTCAAAACACTTTACATAGACAGAGGGCAACTAGTTCAACCACCACCAATGTGTAGCACCCACCTGGATGATGAAACGGCAGGCCAATATTGTGCCGGTAAGCTCACTACATACAGTAATCCCTCACTATATTGCGTTTCGACTTTCGCATCTTCACTCTATCGCGGATTTTATATGTAAGCATATTTAAATATATATTGCGGATTTTTCGCTGGTTCGTGGGTTTCAGTGGACAATGGGTCTTTTAATTTCTGGTACATGCTTCCTCAGTTGGTTTGCCCAGTTGACTTCATACAAGGGACGCTATTGGCAGATGGCTGAGAAGCTACCCAATCAGAGCACATATTACGTATTAAATAAAACTCCTCAAATATATTGTGAGCATGGGGGCTGTTCGCATCCCTAGAGGATACGGCCGCTCCTCAAAAAACGCTGAAAGACTACCTTCACATTGCTCCCTTCCTTGCTGGGCTTACTTGTGGTTGCTTTGTTGCGCGATATGCTTCCCTCACGGTGCTTCACATACTTAAAAGCTCAAACAGCACGTATTGATGTTTGATTGTTTGCTTTTCTCTCTCTCTCTCTCTTGCTCTGATATTCTCTGCTCCTGACGGAGGGGGTGTGAGCAGAGGGGCTGTTCGCACCCCTAGAGGATATGGACGCTCGTCTAAAAAATGCTGAAAGCCTACCTTCACATTGCTCCCTTCCTTGCAGCTGCTTTGTCAAGGAGCCAACACCAAGGAGCTGCTGAAGAAGGCACAGCAGAGACTGTATTTTCTGAGAATCCTCAGAAAGAACCATCTCCCCAAAAATCTGTTACTTTGCCTTTTATCACTGTTCCATCGAGAGTGTGCTCACTTATGGACTGTGTGTGTGGTACAGTAGCTGCACTTCCTCAAAAAGGAAAGCGCTCCACAGGGTCGTCAGGACAGCGGAGAGAACAATTGGTTGTACCCTTCCCACTCTGGAACAAATCTACACCTCCCGATGCCGCAAAAAAGCAATAGACATTTCACAGGATTCATCACATCCCGGTCATTGCCTCTTCCAGCTTTTGCCATCGGGCAAGAGATACAGAGCAATGAAAACAGGACAAACCGCCTTAAAAACAGCTTTTATCCAAAAGCAAATCATGGCCCTGAACTCAGAATAAAACCGCTCCATATCATTCTCCCAATGTGCAATATAGACCATAAATCAACCAGTGCAATTTGTATATTTTGTAAAGTACTTTAATTACTATTTATTTTTTGTTATTTATTTTCTCTCTTCTTGTCTTTTTAACTCTTATGCCTCACACTGAGTCAACTGCACCTTCAATTTCGTTTTTCCTTTGTAAAAGTGACAATGACAATAAAGATCTATCTATCTATCTATCTATCTATCTATCTATCTATCTATCTATCTATCTATCTATCTATCTATCTATCTATCTATCTATCTATCTATCTATCTATCTATCTATCTAAAAACCCAATGATATTTAATGTTCCTTGCCATTGCTCACTGCTGCCTACTGTATTTGATCATGAAAAACATTGCTTTAGTAAGTCTTACTTTACTTAATTACATTTTGATAATTTCCACCTTCAAAGCTGTGTAATTTTGAAAATGGGCCAGACACTACTTTGTGATTCATAATTTGTCAGCATGCAGTGTACATAGATTTATTTATTTTTAAGTCTAGGTAACTGTAATTTTTCTCACTGAGAAAACAAAACAGTTTATTGTGATGTGCTTTATTATTCCGCCTCACATATCTGTCAAGGAAGCCTAAGCAATTAATTTATAACATACTAAAATGGGAGGAAGAACAGTAATACAACTTTATTATGTTGCAAATAAATGAAACAAATAATATATTAGGAAAGAAGGAAGGAAGGCTGGAAGGAAGGAAGCCTTTATTGTCATTGTACCAATAGATAGATAGATAGATAGATAGATAGATAGATAGATAGATAGATAGATAGATAGATAGATAGATAGATAGATAGATAGATAGATAGATACTTTATTAATCCCAATGGGAAATTCACACAATGAAACTGTAAAAGCTTCATCTGTAAATGATGCAAGTACAGCAAACAATGACAGATAATAGGAATAATAATAAAAATAATAAGAAGAAATTATAATAGAAACTCATTAAAATCCAAATAAAGTCCAACAAATAAATACACACTGAGAATTTAAACTGTACCACCTACTGTATATACAATAGATACACTAAAATTGCAATGTGTTCTTTAAGTATTAATAGTGCGATCACTTTGCTTTCTTCAATTTAAAAACAAAACTGTACAAAAAAACAAAACTCATCTGCAACATCTGTGTGCTG
Organism: Erpetoichthys calabaricus; assembly: GCF_900747795.2. Lineage (NCBI taxonomy): Eukaryota > Metazoa > Chordata > Cladistia > Polypteriformes > Polypteridae > Erpetoichthys > Erpetoichthys calabaricus. The sequence goes on from NC_041402.2 coordinate 23,530,467, forward strand.
TGGAGTTAGAAACATGGAATGTTTCCAGCACATTGCTGAATCCATACCTCAATCCAAACCTCAAAGTGTTCTGACTGTTCTGGGGCAAAAGGGGTCCTCCCTAATACTAACTAGGTGTACCTAATAAAATGCCCACTGAAAGAGAGAGTGTGTGTATTTGTGTGTGTGCATTAAACAGTGCCTATAAAAATATTTACATTCTTGGCTGAGTTCACATATTATTAATCTCTGTGGATTTAATTGGGCTTTTTCGACACTAATCAATAGAAAAGGACCCTTAAATGTCATAGTAAAAACACATCTCTGTAACATGATCAAAATTAGTTACAAATATTACACATAAAACAATTAATTGTACACATGATTGACTGATTGATTATGGCACTCCTAAGTCATCGTTGGTGCGACCAGTTGGTTTTAGAAGTCACAGGGTTAGCTCAATAAACACCACTTGTCTGGGGGGATTTAGCTGACTGTAGTCTAAATGCACCTGAATGTGGAACGGACAACTTGTGGTCAGTCAGTATGGTGGCCAAACCTACACAAAGAAGACAAGAGAACATTCAATGCAACTCTGTGTAAAGGGGACTGAAAAGCAAGTCTGGGCATGGAGACTAGAAAATATTCCTTGGAGTCAAATTAAATCAATCATGGAGAAATGGAATATTTCAATCTGACAAGGGCAGGCCATCCACAAAAGCTGAGTGATCATACAAGCAGAAGACGAGTGAGGGAGGTCACCAAGAGACCTTTGAGAACCCCTGAAGGAGTTACGAGCTACAGTGACTCAGATTGGAGGGACTGCGAAGACAACAACTGTTGCCTAGGTGCTTCACCATTCATTATAAGAGACTGACAAAGATTAAAAAACACATATAGAGTTTGCTAGAAGGCACAAGAGAGACTCTGAAGTGAGTTGTAGGAAATTTCTGATGAAACCAAAATTGAGCTTTGTAGCCATCAAGCTAAATTCAGTGTTTGAATATTGTGCATTTTGAAAAACAAGCGATTCTCACCATTAAGCAGGGTGATGGCAGCGTTGTGCTGTGGGGATGCTTCTCTGCAGTAGGCCGCAGCCAAATCAGCTAAATGACGATTTGCACACATTAGTATCACTGAGCCATTATTAGAATGTGTGCCGATGTGACAAACATATTAAAGCTCAAATGTGATGAATATGATGCCAGACTCTATTTTAGTTGCCTTTTAATAGGACCAATGCTGCATATTTGCAGTGAAGACTTTTTTTGTTTGTTTGTTTGTTTGTTTAGACTACCTGTTGTCACTTCTCAGGAAGCAATTAGCTGACTGAGGAGGTGCTGCATCCAGTTTTCATATGGTGTTACTGTACATACTGTAAAACATAACATATTGTTACATAGCATAACACAGAAAGGCAATTTGTAGCAGTGTCCAGTTCTCTTAACATAATCGGAGAACTTTAATGTATTCATTTTGCTATAAGAGCACCTTTCGAGAATGAATCTCATTTTGTTAACCGTAAGCAGTGACATTCTGTTAATACATAAGACATCAGTGATGTTAAGATGAGACTGATGATCATCAGGACTACATTAAAAGGCATCTCCAATTACAGATGTTATTCACAGAATGAAATCAGAGAGCACAGATGTGTTTTTTTTTTGCTCCTCCCTTTACACGCACACTCTGCCGGTGATTAGCGATCTGTTTCGTTATCAGTCATTGGACTCTTTTTTCTTTTATTTGAGTTATGGTTCAGCTGGAATTCAGGGCATTTACAGCAGCAGTTAACATGTTCCCATTCATCATATTTTTGTTGCTAACACCAAATAAAAGTTTTTTTGTGTTCCTCTAATTTAGAGACGAGAACTTCTTTCTCACACTACTGGACGTGTCATGTGTCTGCACTACCAGACAATGAAGGTCTGCAGCATCCTGATTGCATATGTATGAGGTTGATTAGTATGGTCCTTTTATGGTTGTTTAAGGGCATGGTTTGAGGTGTGCTCACGAACGCACATTTACAAGATGATTGTGATTTGTAGAGTGTAAATTACATAGAAATGTGTGTACGTGTGTCATGTTTTATAAAATTGTAATTTTTTTTTCTACCTTACACATTTTCCTGTTTCTTGGCGTACGCATAGCATCACGCAAGAAATCATGCAAAGTTTTTATAAATGAGGCCCTTGCAGTGGCTAAGTCCAGAGTCCAGGTCTCAGTCCAATTGAGAATTTATGGCTGGACTTGGCAAGGACCATTACTCTCTATCGCCATGCAACCTGACACAGCTTGAGCAGTTTCGAAAAGAAATATGGGGGAAAAAAACAGCAAATCTGGATGTGCAATGCTGATAGACAGAGAGAGAGACAGCCCTGTGTACACAGACTCAAGGCAGTCATGGCTGCCAAAGGTGAATGTACCAAATAGTGACTTGAACAGGATGAATATTTATGCAGTCAATTATTCTCTGTTTATACTGTGTCGCAGATTAAGGTCGCTGTCGTCCTCTTGAACCCTTCGACCACTCCAGACACCAGGTAAAAGTCCAATAGTAATATTTATTTGGACAATGTACAGTGCACAAAGCACCCTCCACTCCACAATACTCATATAACTAACCAATAAACAATACAATAATCAATCCTCCACACTCCCAGACACTTATCCACCCTTCCTCCCAGCTCAGCTCAGCGTACTGGTTTCCCAGAGTCCTTTATATAGTCCCTGACCCAGAAGTGTTTCTCCCTTCTGTCCATGTGATCATGAACACTTCCGGGTCGGATAAAAAGCTCCTTTCTTCAACCCGGAAGTACGTCGTTGCCTCTTGTCATGTGATCATGATGCACCTCCGGGTTATAGGGCAAGTAAGAGTCCGGCAGCCTCTCCACAGTGACTCCTGGTGGTCCCCAAGGTATCCAGCAGGGCTGTGCATATAAACTACAAAGTCCATGAGGCCCTGCTGAAATTCGGGGAACATCCACGCTGTTGGGAGAGCTCCATCTGGTGGCCTGGGGGTGAGGGCCGTTATATTTAGCCGGCCACACACCACAACTGTTATACTGTTATATATCTCCCAGTCTTATCTTTCCTTCTTCTCTGCAGCCCTCACTCCTCCACTTGCAAGCTCCATCCTCTGCTCCCGACTCCTGCTCTCTGAATGGAGTGAGGTGGCCACTTTTATAATGCACCCGGATATGCTCCAGGTGCTCCTTGATTACCCTCCTGCAGCACTTCCTGGTGTGGCGGAAGTGCTGCATGGGCACCCGGAAGCACTTCAGATGTACCTGGTTCCTGTTCCGGCAGCACTTCCTGGTGTGGCAGAAGTGCTGCAGTCCAGGGCTTAGCCAATGTCCATGCGCCCACTGGCGGTGGCCACGGGCCCCCTCAGGGTTGCGCTAAGCCTAAGCACTTAAGCTCTGTTCCCGTGGCCCCAACACCCACCAGGGCAGCTGCCTTTTCACGTTCCAGTGGAAGGTACTGCTCCTCTCCTGGTCCTTCCATCCTCCAGGCTTCCCGACTGGGCATGAGCCCCAGCCATCTGCCACAACATATATTCTCGCACTTGTAAAATAATTAGTATTCCAGGTGCTACTTCATTCAGCCCCAGAAATCTAATAGCTGCAGTCTTAACCAGTGTCACATATTCATAAACTTAACGCCACCCTAACAGGGTGTTAAGAAATGAAATTGTGAAGGCACTGATAAGTGAAGAACAAAGTAAGCCGAGTTACAGCAGCTCCCAGCTTGGTTTGGTATTGCTGTTTTTTTTGGCAGATGGAAAAAGGACTAATTAAAGAGCTGTATTATCCCTCTGTGAGGCATGCTGAGAGAAAAGATAAATGCGAGAGTAAATGTGGTCTCACCACAAGATACCAGTGCTGCTCGTCAGATGTCAAGTAATGTATTGTAAAAGAGACCTGGCACACAGGTTTGTTTTTGCTGGTTTTACTCTTGACATTGCCCAATGAGAAACCTCACACATATTAACAGGATTAGAAACTTGTCACAAAGAAATATGCACAATATGAAAGAGATTTATTAATGGATACACAGTTAAAAATAGTTTAAAACCTTTGCTTTAATGGTTAGTTGGTTCTGAAATATTAAAGGCAATTTGTATGTTGTCCTTTAACTATTTGTGAATAATAACGCATGCAGAAGTGATACCTTCACTGCTTTCACACATAGACGCAAGCATTCTTAAATTCCGTAAGTTTAGTCCACCATAATTGAAGTCATGGGCATCATAGTAGTGTGGTGGTTAGTAATGCTGCTTCATGGGTCTCCTTAGATCAGATCCAATGCATAGCCATCATCTGTGTAGAGTGTGCTGTTCTCCCAATGTTCACCGGAAAGTAAGTTAAATTTTGAAACTTGTTTATTCTTTATCAACGCTGAGGTTGTCTCTAAAGAGACAGCATTTGAAAGAAGACAGCAGTCAACTTTTTCTGGGATGCCAGCCCATTGCAGATCACTCTTAGTCACGGTAGATCACTTTAAAGACTCCAGTTAACGAAATACACTGTCACACATGGGCACATGAGTCTAACGGGCTCTATCAAAGTAGGACAATTGACCACAAGGTAGGAGCGAAAGTGAACATTGACCACTTCTTCTCTCTTCCCTGCAGACCAGAGGACAGGTTCCTGGATGGACCACAACGTTACTTCAAGTACGACTCTGGAAGGCAGTGGAAATCTTTGCCCATTGGTACCGTGCTTGTAAAGCATAGCAAACTCCACAACAAAGAAGGAACACTTGAGACTGAGACTGGCAAAGGATTAGAGACATCCTTATTTTTGCTTTTGTTTTTTCTTCTCATTTCATTGCCTTTATGAAATGGAATATCCAATTGGTCACCATCCCTTCACAATATTCTGTTTGAACACATTTATTGGGCTGTGGGAGGTAGCTATAGTGCTCATTAAAAACCCCAATTAAAGCAGGGAGATTATACAAAGTGCCCCGACAGTGGATGGGTTATAAATCAAACACTGGTCATTACAATGTTTAGTGATTAGATTAGATAAAATAAACTTTTTTAATCCCACGGGGAAATTCAGATGCATACAGCAGCAGAAATAAGTCAAACAAAGATATATACTCACAGGACAAATAATACAGCCAATCAATCGATAAATAATATGTGGGACCAACGGGCATTCGTGCCGAGATGGGTTCTGCCCCCTTACCTGGCCAGGAGGCCATGGACAAAGAAGGACAACTGGGGAGCAGAGACATTCCCCTGACGTGCCAGGTTGCGGGCACAAGAAGATGCTGCAGCAATAGGCTACACCTGGGGTGATGTCCCTACAACCCTGGAAAGACACAATAACTGGGCTGGTGGGACGAGAATGCCAGGACAGTGGGTGACTGCCTACTATGTGCCAAGCATTTCCCCATACACCATGTGGCAGCATTCCGTGTGGAGGGCCCCAGTATGGGCACCCATGGGTCTGCCCTGCTGGGTTCTGTGGGGGCCACTAGGGGGAGCTGTGGATTATTAACGTCGCAAGTACCAGTGGGGTCCTGCCTGACCCATAAATGCTTCTCGAGGACAGTGTAGTGAGCACCAGAAGTAATCCCATGTCTGGGTTTAAAATCGAGCCCCCCGCTCAACTTGGGGTGGTTAAGACTCTGTCAGAGTGGGAATTGAATGTGGACAAGGGAGCGGAACAGATACTGTTGTAAGAAGGTATGGTTGCCATTAAACCTCTTTGCACTTATTTCTGTATGTATAGTTGTGTCTGGTGTTTCAGGTACTGCAGCTCCCCCTATAGTCCACAATAAATAAAAATAAATAATTGCATATTGTGCAGATATCTCGAATGAGCTTAAAAGTACATAGCAGTGGGCAGAAAAGACCCCCAAAAATGCTTCTTAACACACTGTATTAGAATGAGCGTGTGGCTAAAAGTGCTCCAAGAGAGCACCTGCAGGAGGGGATTTTTCATGATGGCAGCCAATTTTGCCACCATCCTTTTTACTACAGTAGTTTCTAGTGTGTCCAAAGTTCACTACTGTGTAACCACGGGGTTAATTCACCTAACTATTTTCATGCACTTGCTAATTCCACTACTGGGGAGTCAGGGCCTATTTACGTACTAATGGGTTTGAGTCATAAGCATGATCTGGGTGGTATGCCAGCCCATCGCCTAGCAAATTTCCTCATAACCATATGCTGTTTACTGTCAGTAATTATTATACTGTAATTAGTCCAGTGGATTGAGACTGTTACTTTAAAATGAGTTCATCAAGAACACGGGAGCACAGTTGGAAATTTGCTAAGAGCTGATTTCATACAAACATTAAGGACATTTTTCTTTACACAGAGAAACAACATAGACACATGGAATAAGCTACCAAGCATTGTGGTAGACAGTAGGATTTTAGGGACCTTCAAAACTCAACTCGTTATTTTAGGAGATTTATTTGTTGGGCTGAATGGCATGTTCTTGTCTACATTGTTCTAATGTTTTAAATTTACGATGTGGTAGAAAGCTAAAGTATCAGAGAAAACTCACATGAACAGAGGTGCTTCAGGCCTTTGGTATATTAAAGACTAATAAAACCCTTTATCCTTATGGAATTTTACCTGAAGTACTGAGGGAAATGAAAGATGTAATTTGTAAGACTTTACTAAGCAAATCTCGACAGACACTTTGGCTTGGAGGAGTCGCTGATGGCTACAAAGTTAAAAATATCCACAAGAGGAGGACTAGATTAGATCAGAGTAGATTAGATAAACTGTATTAATGCAATGGATGGATCCTAGAGATGGATAGCTTTATGTCCACCCCATGTTAAATTATGTAAACTATAATCTATATATATAAAAGTCAATGTGTGTATGTATGTTCCAGCATCACTTTCGAACGGCTGGAGCGATTTTCATGAAACTTGGTACACGTTTGTCATTGGTCGACTAAAAATACTGTAGGGTGAAATCAACCGTAACCCACCCCCTTCTGGGTAGGATGAGGGGTATTCTTACGGTATTCTATGCACGTTATCATCCAGTTGACACTCTGTACGACCACCAGAGGGCGAACTGGAGGTGACTGCCAGCATTCTTTATGTTTGAGCAAACACCATGCGCCTGTTGCTTTTGAAATGAAACAGAGTTGGCCGGTTCTGAGCATCAACTGGATGATAACATATATAGTATACAACACCGCAAGACAAGCATATTAGTGAGTCTATATTGTTTGTTAATTTATTTTTATTTTTAAAATTGTGTTTTTTTTTTATTATATTTTTTTCAAAAAATGAAAAAAAAAACACGTTATTTTCCTCCCGGGCAACGCTGGGTATTTCAGCTACTATACTAAATAACTGACCAAGGGTTTATGAGAGGAAGATCCTGTCTATTTAAAAGAGCAAACGTGGATCATAGTTTACTTAGACTTTTAAAAAGGCAGAGATCTGGTCCTTCACTAAATATGAAAATAGAAGCAGTTGGCATCAGAGGTCATTCACAAAACTGGATATCATGCTACTTAATCGGTTACACGGCAAATTGGTGAAATGTGTATCAATAGACTGTGCTGAAACAGTTGGTGGTGATTGTGCGGAACATGAAAACATCAGCTTACAATATACCGAAGAATATCTACAACCGTTAACACCATCTGGTCTTCCACCACACAAATTACTGTAGAAAGAAGGATGTATCCAAGAAAGGTAATGTTGTACATCTTCCGTGGATAACATTATACAACAAAGGAGATCTTGATATGCCATTCATATTAAAATGTTAACAGTTTCCCGTTAAAATAGCTTTTGCAAAGACAATTAACAATTCTCTGAGCTAAACAATCGAAAAAGTTGTTTTATTTAATAGAGATTAAGAAACGAAATTCAATCATGGGCAGATATACATTGCGTTGTCACGATGAAAGTCCAAACACAGAATCAAAATTCAATGCGATATTGATGAAAATTTAATTTAAAAAATTGTTTTTACTGAAGTTTTACATTAAAAGTGTAAGATTAAAAAGTATTTAAGTGTTAATTTCAAAGCCAAACAGAATGAAATCATATTACACAACAAATAGCTTTAACACCACATGAAACATAATTTACTTTCAAATTATTATTTTACTCTTTTTTAATATGGTTAATTACTCGCTGTAATGTAAAATAGTTCTATTATGCATATGTAACAATTCCCATGAAATTGAAAATCTGTTTAAAATGTACAACCGCATCCCCATACGCAAGCAACAGAAATGCAAAGAGGCTAGAGCATAGTGCAGGCAGGGGGGTTGGCAAGCGAAGTGTACAGGGGCCAAAGCCCCCTAATATATCTATAAAATAAATATTTCTTCATAATAAGATCAATAACAACATTAATTGAACATTTCATTATTTAGTCATTATCTAACCCACTTAGTGCTGAACAGGATTGCTAGGCGGGTGGGAGGTGCACAAGGTAGGAACAAACTCTGGACAGGATGCCAGTTCATCATATGTGAACACATAGACACACACACATCCTCAGCTACACACTTGGTGCCAATTTAGCATCGCTAATCCACCTCCATGTCTTTGGACTGTGGGAGGAAACCTACGCATACACAGGAAGAACATGCAAATTCCATGCAGGGGGGACCCGGGATGCGAACCATGGTCTCCTTACGGGGACCTGGAGGAAACCCACACAGACACACAAAGTCCACACTGGGAAGACTCAGGATGTAAATCTCTATCTCTGCGCCTTCATCATCAAAACAGAAAATTGATAAAAAATGTATTCCATTTTAGGTTCTAATTATGTGCTAATTTTCCATCCCAAGATCACGCATGGAGTTTATACTGTAAATTTTTCATATGCCTCTTTTCCTTTGGATTTCATTACATATGTAAAAGGTTAATTAATCACGGAGTCTAAATTTTTGTGGTATGAATGATTATGGGTGCATGCAGATTTCGCCGTGTCATAGGCCTATTACCCAGTCCAGGATGGGTTTGATGAAATAGTTTTGAGTTGTGACTTGTAGCAAATTAAAATCAACTTTTAATAATTATTAATATCACATGTAGTGAAAGACAGTGAGTGATAGTGTGACTTTTTTTTTCAGTGATTTGTTAGAACATACGAACATAAGAGAATAGGAAGTTTGACAAACAAGAGGACACCATTCAGTCCATGAAATTAATTTGTTTATCTAATAGCTCAGCTGTCTCGATGTCTCATCCAGATTGTTCCTAAAAGTTGTCAAGGTTTCTGCTTCAACTCCATGTCCTGGCTGCTTGTTCCAGATTTCCAGAACTGTGTGCATAAAGCCGTGCTTCCTGACTTCAGTCCTAAATGAATATCTCCTTAATGTCCACTGGTGTTCTTGAGTATGTGGTTCTCTGCTTAGTTGAAAAAGTTCTGTCTACTTGAGAATTTTGAAGACCTGGATTAAGATTTCAACAAAGTCTGCTTTGCTCGAGAATAAACAGGTTTAATTCTCTCAGCCAGAGTAGGACATGCCCTTAAGTCCTGGGATACACACCTGGTTTCTGTCATCTTCTCAGCTTCAAGTGCTGCTATATCTTTCTTGTAGCATGGTGGCCAGAAATGCATACAGTACTCCAGATGCAGTCTCACTAGTGTGTTAAATAGTCTGAACATAATGTCCCTCAATTTAAATTCAGCAGTTTTCTCTCTATAACCTAACATTTTAGAGTGGAGAGTGGGCACCATGGAGTATTGGTATATTATAATGTACCTTTCTGTGAGCTGTTGCAATTGTTTAAAATTTATACCTTGTTAATAAAAATTTGATCACAAAAAAAAAAAAAAATGTATTCCATTTTTAATAGCTTCGACACATTACATAGATGATGACAGCGCTGTGTCAACAGAAATCCCTAAATCCTTTACAAAAGTTGCTTCCTGTAGGACAGTGTCTTCCATCTTGTATTTATAATTGCTGTTCCTTTTGCCCAAATGTAAAATATTCCACTTTTCTACATTAAACTGCATTTTGCAACTGTTCACCCAGTTCTTTTTAAATTGTTTTAGATGTCCCCTATAGTGTCTACAATTCCTGTGAATCTGTGAATTTCTTCTGAATTTATGTCATTAGTATAAATCAGAAAAAGTAATGCTATCAGGATAGACCCCTGAGAGACTCCACTGATGATGCCACTCCATATGGAACTTTCTCTTCTCTTCTCTTCTCTTCTCTTCTCTTCTCTTCTCTTCTCTTCTGTCTTCTGTTGGTTAACCACCTCGAGATTGTGTTTTGGAAGTTACTTCTTCTGCCAAAAGCTTCAAGTTTCAGAATTAATCATTGTTGTGGGACTAAGTTGCTTACAAAACAGAGAAGGTAATTCACATGTGAGCGTCAACATTCAATAACATTGGAGATGACCTTTTAAATGAAAACTTCACCCTTGGGGCTGAAATGTTGCAGCGGAAGTAGACAATCAGTGAGGTGAGGCACACATCCAGTCTCGTTTCCAAATTATTGAAAATTTTTGTTTTTTATTTTTTTTCTTCCTAAAATTACATATCCGTGTTTACAAAATGTGTGCAATCTCAAGACACAGATCAACACCTGATAACTCCATTGGCTTTGAAAAATGGACACGTGTGGTAATTTAAAGGTTTTTGGTTTCACATTTGGACTCCTTCCCCATAATTTCCATTTTAAAAACACATGGACAGGCTAGGTACTTTTTAACATTGATAAAAATGTTTTACTTTAGATCACAATTAATATACACCATATTAGGAAGAAGTAAATTAAAATACCAAACTTATCCTTTAATCCAGTTTTGAGTTGCCCAAACAAGTAGGTGCTGAGTCGAAAGGAGGGACTATCACTGCACAGGACCCACATTAGAATCTCCAGTTACCCTTACACACACACACACACGCATACACACATGCACACACAGACATAGAAGGAAGGAAAACTGGAACACCTTGATTAAAAATCATTCAAACATGGGTAGAGAGTGCCAACCCCGTGATTTTTTTTACACTATAGTATTTTAAAATTCTTCTCCCGCTTTCCTAATTTCTCAGTGATGTTTACATGATGTGTGTGTCATAACCAGTGTGCTTAAAAACATTACTCTCAAATAACTCTAAATATGATTCTACAGTATATGGGCTCTGTTGAAAAAGCTTGAATTTGAAAAAAAATAATAATAAGTTGTACTTTTGGGATTTTCTGCACTATAACAAGCTAATGACTAATTTTATAAATTTTATATTCAATCAATCTTCTAATCATTTTAAAATCGAGACAAATTTATCAGAATGAAAAGAACAAGTTGATAACAATGTTGCAACTTGGCCACTTCCTTTGGATTCATATATCATTTTAGATGTATTAGATATTCATAGATATATTACATATGCAACTCTCCATACACATGGTATCAGGGAAAAAACACATAAATCTAGAGTTTCATTTTCTCAAAGACATTTTTTAAATGAGCAAGTAGAGAAAAAAGTAGAAATATAAAGTTAATTTATATTTATAATATACATCAGTTTTTAGAAAATGTGATGTTGCCGTATTTCTTTCTTTTCTCTTTTCAAAGGTTGTTGACAGACATTAGTGTAATTCTGGGCCACATGCACGAGTGCTGTTCCCCAAGCAGACTGAAGAGTGGTGCTTTGGACACACGTTCATTCTGAAAACCCTTACTGTAAGCGTACTGCTTCATTCTCCCTATCTCCAGCCCTTTGGTCAGACTCAGATTATCAGATGATTTAATTAAGACAGGGATTTCCAGCTTGGGGTGTTCACACACGCAGGGGATGTGAGATGGCAGTTCAGGGGGGTATAACAAAGAGGAAGGCTGCATCGCGATTTATCAAAATTAGGTGTGGTGTGGTGTCCGACTATATTGGTGTCTTGCAGTGTGCTGTCATTTGTAGGTTTTATTAGTTAGTACTCCTGTTCTGTGAAATGAAAAGAATCAAGCATTGCGTGCACAATTGTCACCTGTGAATGAGCTGCAGAAATGTATGTTTTTGTGGGTTCCTTCCAAAGAGCGGAGCGTTTCTAAAGGCAAATAACATTTTTTCAGAGAATGGAATTTAGAAGTTGTAATGATCCGTAGAGGAGGTTGAGATCTTGTACTGATTTATGTGCAAGACCTGATTGTGAAACATCATTGATTTTGAGATTTGATTGACATTTTTGCTGGGTGGGACAGCTGGATACAACACCTGCTGTTTACATTTAGTCCTTCTCTCCCACAGGTGGCCCTGACAGTAGTGTAGCAATTTTAACTGTGTGGCACATCTGTTTTTGAACTGCAGTGCAGTTATTATACTTGGACAAAGCTTGGCTGTGTTTCAATGCTTAGCCGGCATCTCTTCACTGGCGTCTCCATTCCTCCAAACCCTTCTATCATCGATCATGTGTCATTTCATTGTGGCACTTGGTGAGGACATCCCAGATCATCAATCGAGTGTTTAAGCTTTATGGGGGACACATTTACAAAATTATTCAGATTTATAAAGATAAATTCCACAATTTTAACCCTTAAACTGCCACATACTTGGGGGTTAATGCACCTCTGGACGCCAAATACTTTTTTTGCTGCACTTTTTAAGGGAATGTCACAATTCACCAAGAAAAAGTGAAATTTTAATGGAGCACACATTTTTTTTCATGCAAAGAGCATCACAATTACTGCAACACTGACCATTTTACACACTGCCAATGAACTGTAAAAACTATAAAAAAAAAACTACTGCACCAATCTGTTATTCTATGTACAAGGTGCAACTGACTCCATTGATGAAATTCAGTAAATCACTGAGCCAACTGCGCTTGAACTGGCTGCATGCAAGCACACAGGCCAGGCTCGTCTAGTGCAGTGGCTGAATCCTTAGGGACAGTGAGGCTGCACTGCTGCAGGGGGGCGGCAGTGGTCATGAAATGGCTGCTCAATGAATGTATAGCACGGACTGATCTGCTCCGACACACTGGCAAATTTCACTGAGAACTGACAATAGCTTGTTGCGGCGTTCAATGAATGTACGTCGTCAAATATACTCGACTCTGCCGCCAAATTGCACTAAGAAACCAACGATAACCAGTTGCGAAGTTCAACGAATGTATGTTGCCAAATATACTCGGTTCCGGTGTGCTGGCAAATTGCATAGGGAGCTGGCGGTTTAAGGGTTAAGTTAAAAAAATTTTTTTTTAGTTCAATTTGTTCACCCACAGTACTGTGTGTGTGGTTCAAAACTTAGAAATTTGACTTCTTCATCTTGAAATGTGATATTACTTTTGTAGAGGGTGCAAACATTTAAAGTCAAATATTTTCTAGGGATGCAGCGCATAGAAAAGGTTGGGAACACCAGTTTAAGGCTTTGTCATGCATGTTTGTGGTACCACCCCGGCATGCTTTCACTAACAGTCTTGTCTCCTTTTTCTCTCACAGCCTTGAGTAGTCGCCTCTAGAGAGCAATAAAGCCAAGAAGCCCTGCCTCTTCCAGTCCACTCAGAATTAAAGGTAGCATCTCATTTCAGACTTGGCCACAATAGTGAGCACTTCAGAGACACAATTAGAGAAAGTGCAACGATTGAAGGGAATTGTCCCTAGCAAAGAGTGCCTACGACTGTGTGTGTTTCATTACAGCTTTCTCTTTTTGTTGATGGAATTAAGCAGGGTTTTGCCTGGTTGGCTCTCCAAGCATTTTGCTTTTGGCCTGCCTCGTCATTTGCCCTGCTAGAGCTTCTTTACCCTAAAAGGTTTAAAAAACATGTTATTATATGGTTTAAAATATCAGTACTGATACACAGTAGGTAAGAACCTGTTCCAATAAAGCAAACAGAATTTAACATTTTCAAGGCTGCTGAGACACAATTGTGCACTGACTCTATGTGAGATTCTCTTCAGTTTCCATCACTCAGAATTTCTTGCCTCATTAATTCTTACCTGTACATTGTTGTCTTTCCACCATTACACTATAACCTCGACTAGAAGAACAAGAATTGCAGTAGTTGCACTGCCACACCCCAACCACCAGCTAAAAGCACTCCAAGGATTCAAAGTTTATATCAAGGACGTCATTAGGATTCAGACACCATCTCAGAGAAGAAGACTGCAAGGGCAAAGGACGTGTCTGCTAACATGAATGTTTACTGAAAGAACACTGATAATGCCTGCAGGGGAAGTAATATAATGGGATTTTTTTTCTTTCTTCATTTAGGTATTTAATTGTTTTCCTTTTCTATTTGCTACCACTTCATATGGCCAAGAATTAATTGTACTTATTTTATTTTGCCTTTTTTTCTGGTTTTCCTCATGATATTAGGCTAAATTGCATAAATGCTAACTAGGTAAAATATAAAATAAGAAGGAAACGGTTTATTTTATATGCTACTGAGCACAAAAAGTGTTTATTGGATTGAGTTGGGCTGTCGCCTCAAATAATTAAACAAAAAAGGCTTTAGTTTTCCTGTAACACTTTAGGCATGGCAAAAATGAATCTATTAGTCATTTACTCTTATTTAATAAGACCTTAACAAAGGCTTCTTCTGGTGCTCATAACACTTAAAATGATTCAGTAAAGTAAATATTCATCTGTGTAATATGGCCTACTAAAATAACTTCACTTTAGAATGGTCTGAGGTGGCTTCAGTGAGACACATTTTTCTTGATATTGTACTTCAATATAAGACTTGTAAATCCTTCAAATTTATTAGTAATTTTACCAGCTTATCAGATGCCACACTGCAAACAGTGAATACCATGCTCAATGCTTGGGATCGGGATCAGGATGGAGGCTGGTTCCTTACCAGGAAGGGAGGCTGAAATGAAAAGACAGAGATGGGCTGGTGCCCCGAACAGGATGGAAGCTGGTTCCTTACCAGAAAGGTAAGCTGGAATTGAATGACAAACATCAACGGGCATCCTGACCAGGACGGGGTGCTTGTACCCTTCACAAATGTGAGGCCTGTTCAGTACAGATGGTGGCTACTTTCCAGGGTCATTGTATCCTCAAGTACACATGATGGCAGTATCCCACTGGTGGAACCCCCATATGAATACCAACAGGGCAGGATGGAAACTGTTTTTGGGTGCTGCTAGGGTGAGCACTATTCCTTGCTATCATGTATTTGAGGGCATCAGTGGAAATTAAGGCAAAGTGCCTTTAAGACTGAAGCCAGGAAGCACTTCTTTACGCAAAGAGTTGTGGGACTCGAACAAACTACTGGGAAATATACGTGAAACAGAAACCTTGACAACCTTTAAGAAGAAGGTGCATGAGATACTGGGACAGCTGAGCTATTAGCTAAACATACAGGCCTCATAGACCAAACAGTCCCCTCTCATTTGTCAAATTTCTTATGTATGTATGTATGTATGTATGTATGTTCTTTGAAGGGGTCCACCTGACCTGTAAACATGGAATGCTTTGGCACCAGAAGTACTCCCGAGTCTGGCATAAAAGAAGCCAGTTTTCCTGCCTCAGGAGTTGAGAGGAGGTTGATAAGACTATACTACAGAAGAATAAAGAGCTTGTGACTTTGTTACATTGTCTAAAAAGGAGTAAATTGGACACCAGTGAAGGTTTGGGCTTACATAAAGCTCCTTGTATTTGAACCCATGACTGTGCTGTGTTGTTGTGTCTGGTGTTTGTGGCTCAGTGGTGCCACTGCTGGTCACAACAGGTAGCCACCTCTACTCTGTAAGTGTTATGAACACCAAAATAATCCTTTGTTAAGGTCTTGTTACGTAACAGGAAATAAGGAATAGATGCATTTTTCCAGTACCTAAACTAGAGTTTTCAAATAAATTGTTTTACGTTACAAAATTTGTCGGCCCCTAATGTTGTGATCAAATTCAAGAAAAATAGTAGCAGTAATGTAATTCCATTTTAAGAGGGATACTTAACCCTTAAACTGCCACATACTTGGGGGTTAATGCACCCCCGGACGTCAAATACTTTTTTGCTGCACTTTTTAAGTAAACGTCACAATTCACCAAGAAAGAGTGAAATTTTAATGGAACACATATTTTTTATCATGCATGACACTTACTGCAACTGATCATTTTACACACTGCCATTGAACTGTAAAAACTATTTAAAAAACTGCTGGAACAATTTATTATTATACTGTATGTACAAGGTGCAACTGACACCAATGATGAAATTCAGTAAATCACTGAGCCAACTGAGCATGAAGTGGCTGCACGCAAACACACAGAGGCCAACGCTGATGCTTGAAGGCTCGTCTAGTGCAGCAGCTGAATCCCAGGGACAGTGATGCTTCAGTGCTGCAGGGGCCGGCAGTGGTCATGAGCTGGCTGCTCAACGAATGTATGGCACTGACTGATCAGCTCCGGCGTGCTGGCAAACTGCACTGGGAGCTGACTATAACCGGTTGCGGCATTCAATGAATGTACATTGCTGAATATACTTGGTCCACGCGTGCTGGCAAATTACACTGGGAACCAACTTTAGCTGGTTGCGGCATTCAATGAATGTACGTTGCTGAATATACTCTGTTCCAATGTGCTGGCAAATTGCATTGGGAACTGGCTATAGCCGGTTCCAGTGGTTCAAGGATTAAAGGAATAATCCACACCATATGATACACACCCCATTTAGCTTCTAGTGATTTCTAATGTCATATTTTTCATGGAGAATGGACAAAGTTTCTGACACAACAGGAGCCAATGATAACTAACATTGGACAACTGCATATAGTATCAAAAACGTCCATGAAAAAATAAATTTTTCATAATACATAATCCATACATCAAGCCATTCAGTTGTATGCTCACAATAGGCAAAATACATGTGGTTTTTTTTATAAAATATTGTTAAATAAATAACTCCTGAAAATGTTAGTAAGTCCACAAACTGAAAGCCCATTCTACAGGATCATACTTTTAAACTGAAGACAGGACTCTTGTCCAGTAAATGAAGGGTTAGAGGCAGTTTTGCAATTCAATAGCACAATTCTGTCACAACATCAAAATCTTAGTACCAAAAATCAAGGTCAAGGTATTGACTTTTCGACTTTGACTTTATTATCTTTGTCACATGGTTTTCTATTGGTTATTTTAGTTTTGATCTTTACCCATTTCATGTTCTAGATCTCTGGTAGTCTTTAAAGATAGACTTTAATTTCTCAAATCTGCTCCTTCTAAATTTTGCCCTTGTTGAAAGCCATTTCCATCATGCACTACTCTCACATCCAGATCAGCATGGTGCTAATTTAAATAGCAGCAATTTAATGAAATCACACTCTGCGATAATCCAAAATCATGTGGCTGTCAATGGGTGCTCTGGTAGTCTTTAAAGATAGACCTTAATTGCCCAGGTTTTTTATTTCTAAATTTTAACCTTCCTGAAAACTAGTTCCACCAGGGCTTATACTGACATCCTGAACAGCTTGCTGCCATCTTAAATAGTGGCAGTTCAACACACTGCAAATATGCAAAGTCAGCTGAAAGGTGTTAATGAAAAGCCTTGATCCCTGGTTCAGTACTGCTCTCATTCACTAAGGCTCTTCAGACTCCAGCAATATTCTTATAAAAATTTTTATTTATCTACGATACTGCAGAACATAACACAGTATAGAAGTCTTTTCTCTTCTCAAGTTGAAGCTTGTCTTTATCCCAAGTTTCTTTGTTAAACAATAGCTGTATAGGATTTCTCTAATTACATAGGGTTACATTTACATATAACTGGTAATATACAAATCTTAGGTGAAAGCAGGCTTTGAAAGGTAAACTAGGACAGTCTAAACCTATGGTTATTTTAGAAGATTCATGATGCTGACCCGGTGGGTTGGCACCCTGCCCGGGATTGGGTCCTGCCTTGTGCCCTGTGTTGGCTGGGATTGGCTCCAGCAGACCCCCGTGACCCTGTGTTCGGATTCAGTGGGTTGGAAAATGGATGGATGGATGGATGATGCTGACCCAAAGTCTCAGGTTGCAGGCTGGGGCTGCATTCCAGAGTGGTAACAGCTTGCTTTAACGAAGACAGACAAAAGCCAGTCTAAAACACCTTGTTATATGATAATAGTTTTGGTACAGGTCACGTCATGTCAGGTTGGGGAGCATGCACTGATTCAGCACATTCCCGCACCCAACACATGACAAAACAGTTCAGGATCCCAGTTGGGAGCCTCCCAGGCAGAAACGCTGTCCAGTCCAACCCCCTGGAAATGACCATCTATCTGCAATATGGCCTACTAAAATAACTTCACTTTAGAATGGTCTGAGGTGGCTTCAGTGAGACACATTTTTCTTGATATTGCATGCTTCAATATAAGACTTGTAAATCCTACTTTTACCAGTTTATCAGATGTCACACTGCAAACAGCAACAACAACAACAACAACATTTATTTATATAGCACATTTTCATACAAAAAGTAGCTCAAAGTGCTTTGAAGAAAAGAAAAATAAAAGACAAAATAAAAAATTAAAATAAGGCAACATTAGTTAACATAGAAAAGGAGTAAGGTCTGATGACCAGGGTGGACAGAAAAAACAAAAGAAAACTCCAGAAAGCTGGAGAAAAAAATAAAATCTGTAGGGGTTCCAGGCCACGAGACCGCCCAGTCCCCTATGGGCATTCTACCTAACATAAATGAAATAGTCCTCTTTGTATTTAGGGTTCTCACGGAGTCGCTTGATGCTGATGGTCATACAGACTTCTGGCTTTTAATCCATCCATCATTTTTGGAACATCATGGTACTTAGAGTAGATGGTGGTGGTGCAAGCCACCACCAAAAGGACACCGGAAAAGGAAACAGAAGAAAGAATAGGGGTTAGTACAGATTTTAGAGCCACCATGAATGGTTATTATAATGAATTGGATATACAGAGTATCAGGATTAAATTACGGCAAAGTTATGAGGCCATGTTAAAGTAATGTGTTTTCAGCAGTTTTTTAAAGTGCTCCACTGTATCAACCTGGCGAATTCCTATTGGCAGGCTATTCCAGATTTTAGGTGCATAACAGCAGAAGGCCACCCGCCTCACCACTTCTTTTAAGTTTTGCTCTTGGAATTCTAAGCAGACACTCAGTTGAGGATCTGAGGTTGCGATTTGGAATATAAGACGTCAGACATTCCGATATATAGGATGGGGCAAGATTATTTAAGGCTTTATAAACCATAAGCAAAATTTTAAAGTCAATCCTGAATGACACAGGTAACCAGTGTAGTGACATCAAAACTGGAGAGATGTGCTCGGATTTTCTTTTCCTGGTAAGGATTCTAGCACTGCATTCTGCACTAGTTGCAAACGATTTATGTCTTTTTTGGGTAGTCCTGAGAGGAGTGCGTTACAGTAATCTAGTCGACTGAAAACAAACGCATGAACTAATTTCTCTGCATCTTTTGATGATATAAGAGGTCTAACTTTTGCTATGTTTCTTAAGTGAAAAAATGCTGTCCTAGTGATCTGATTAATATGCGATTTAAAATTGAGATTACAGTCAACAGTTACCCCTAAGCTTTTTACCTCCGTTTTGACTTTTAATCCTAATGCTAAATCCTAAATCCTTTTAATCCTAAACAGTGAGTACCATCGGGATCAGGATGGAGGCTGGTTCCTTACCAGGAAGGGAACCCCAAATAAGGCACATTACCTGCATTGTAAGGGAACGTCAGTTATAGCAAAATGGTCAAGTGGCGCGATTCCCTGAGGGTAACCCAGCTTGCAGGATCTTCATTGTTGAGGACTCAAGAGGCTGGACCTGGCCAAGGGGATGCTCACATAACACCTGGCTGCGGCAGATAGATGGTCATTTCCAAGGGGTTCGAGTGGACAGCCTTTCTGCCTGGGTGGCTCCCAACTGGGATCCTGAGCTGTTTTGTAGGGTACAAGCACTCTGTCCTGGTCAGGATGCCCGTTGATGTCTGTCATTCAATTCCAGTTTCCCTTTCTGGTAAGGAACCAGCTTCCATCCTGTTTGGGGCACCAGTCCATCTCTGTCTTATTATTTCAGCCTCCCTTCCTGGTAAGGAACCAGCTTCCATCATGATCCCTATCCCAAGCATTGAGCATGGCACTCACTTTTTGCAGTGTGGCATCTGATAAGCTGGTAAAAGTACTAATTTTTGAAGGATTTACAAGTCTTATATTGAAAAAAATGGTGGCAGTCCTAACAAAAATGATAAAACAGTGCCATAATGACATCTTGAGAAAATTAAAACAATTAAAAAAATAAATAAATAATCCCAAGTAATCCTCTAGGTCCATAACACCTGAGTGTGGTGAGATTGAGGACTGTGGTGGTGTAACTTGCAGTTTAAAAACAGTGCAGCAACTCAGGCTTGTTGATGAGCCGATGTAGCTACATAATGTTTAACACATTCACTGCTGCACCGTACACTGCAGTATAGGAGTATGTTAAATAATTAACTCTATCAAAATATTTAAAAAATATAAAGAAATGTATTAGAAAGCTGCGGTGGGTTGGTGCCCTGCCCGGGATTGGTTCCTGCCTTGTGCCCTGTGTTTGCTGGGATTGGCTCCAGCAGACCCCCGTGACCCTGTGTTAGGATATAGCGGATTGGAGAATGACTGGCTGACTGTATTAGAAACTAACGGTTGTATTATGAACAGTAACTCTCTCAAAAATGTAAATAAACTGTTAATTACATTGTTCTAACCAGCAACATGACTAATAATGCACAACTGAATGTGGGTCCTTGAAGGATGGCACTACGCAGGCTTAGAAGAACATGGACAGCAAATATAACATGTCTCTTTGCATTCTCCATGCTTGTTGCACACAACACATTTGGTAGTTTGTGACAGTTTGCACTCAGTGGGCGGCAGAATGTCCATGTATTGCTGACCTGACCGTTGGGACAAGTCGTGATGAAGAAACAGGGTAGCTATACACATCAGTCCCAGAGCCTACAGGTTTCAAATAATCCTACTGATTGTCAACTATTTCAATCACTGTAATTATCATCAAAATATTCATTGTGCAACAAATCTAGTTGTTTCAAAACATTAGCAGCTTTCTACCTTTTTCATGATGACATAACTAAGGAAAGTCTATTTATAGAACTGTTTTCCTCAAGCTATTGCATCTAAAAGAAATTCTGTGGCTAACCAATAGATGGCAGCACTATAGTAGGTAACTGAGACGCATCAGCAAAGCTTGGCAGCAAGCTGGCTATGTCTGTAATGATTGTATGCTGACATACGAGTTACATTGTATGTCATGCCTTGACAGGCTCAATGAGATACGACTTAACTCATAACTTTGCATTGACTGGCTGCGTATTTACAGTGCATCCAGAAAGTATTCACAGCGCATCACTTTTTCCACATTTTGTTATGTTACAGCCTTATTCCAAAATGGATTAAATTCATTTTTTTCCTCAGAATTCTACACACAACACTCCATAATGACAACGTGAAAAAAGTTTACTTGAGATTTTTGCAAATTTATTAAAAATAAAAAAATTGAGAAAGCACATGTACATAAGTATTCACAGCCTTTGCCATGAAGCTCAAAATTGAGCTCAGGTGCATCCTGTTTCCCCTAATCATCCTTGAGATGTTTCTGCAGCTTAATTGGAGTCCACCTGTGGTAAATTCAGTTGACTGGACATGATTTGGAAAGGCACACACCTGTCTATATAAGGTCCCACAGTTGACAGTTCATGTCAGAGCACAAACCAAGCATGAAGTCAAAGGAATTGTCTGTAGACCTCCGAGACAGGATTGTCTCAAGGCACAAATCTGGGGAAGGTTACAGAAAAATTTCTGCTGCTTTGAAGGTCCCAATGAGCACAGTGGCCTCCATCATCCGTAAGTGGAAGAAGTTCGAAACCACCAGGACTCTTCCTAGAGCTGGCCGGCCATCTAAACTGAGCGATCGGGGGACAAGGGCCTTAGTCAGGGAGGTGACCAAGAACCCGATGGTCACTCTGGATGGACAGGATAACTGTTTCCAGCTGTTGCTGTCTGGGACTTAACTCCACACCGAAGTTAAGGCTACTCATGTGAGCAAAGAGCAAGTGGGGCTGACCGGAGGAGGGATTGGGATCCCTGTCCTTCCACGGTTTCAGCAGATTTACATGATAAACCTGCTCCCTTGGTCAACGATTGGGTTGTTTCACCAAATAGTCAACGAGTCCTTTCCTCTCCTTAACTTTGTATGGACCTTACAAATGGGCTAGTAACTTAGAGTGGGAGGTAGGTACCAGGACCATGACCGGATCTCCAGGGCGGAACTCCCAGAGAGACGTGCATCAGTCGTAATATCAGACCTGTGCTGCTTGTGTCTCTTCCATGTCACTTTTAAGGAGGGGCCGAAATCTATTGAATAATTGCGCAATATATTCTAATATGTTCATAGAGGGAAGAGCCTCTTCTTCCCATCCTTCTTTGAAAATATCTAATATGCCCCGGCGTTGTCATCCATGCAGTAATTCAAAAGGGGAGAACCCCGTGGAGCCTTGTGGTACTTCCTGATAGGCAAAAAGGACGAGGGGGAAGAGCTGATCCCAATTCCTTCTATCCTCGTTGACCGCCTTACAAAGCATTTGTTTCAGAGTTTGATTAAATCTCTCTACCAGACCGTTATACCAGACAGGTATGTGGTACCCCCCTGTGCCGAGAGGGGGAGCGGGCGTTAACGGTCTTGTCTTCTTCTTCCCCCATAGTGCAGAGAAACTGCCCAGTGATGGCAACTGACTCCACCCCTTCCAGTCCCTAGGCCATAAAAGCCCAACCGCCCATAAAGAGGTGTCACTTCTTACCCAAGCTACCAGAGCAAAAGGGCTCCTCACTAACATCATGGTAGACAAAATAGTCTTTATTATTGTAGCTGTGTTATTCTGGTGGCAGCAGTTTTTGTTTTCAATTTTCATGCCATTGAGCTTTTTGTTTTGAGAAAACTGTTTAGTAAATGGAGACAGCAAGACTGGCTCCCTAAATTTATTCCTGTTTCAGTCTGCCATTCCCTTGGATGGCCCTGCCTGTGCTAGGTGGGATAGGCTCCAGTCACCCCAAGGTCCTGGTCTGGATAAAGCAGGCTAGAAAACGACACTTATAACATAACCCTGTTACATGTCTTGCACCAAGATGTTGCCTAAGTGCATCTGATGGAAAAAGTGGATTCAGAAAGTGGATGGTCTTTTGAGTTTGGCTTCCACCATTTGCTTAAGGTGTGGAGCACCTAAACTAGCCTTATGCATAAAATATATTACTGATTTTAATACATCATAGCATTTAAAGTCATACACATGAGCAAATGCACTGATACATATTTTGATAAGTATAACATACTTTTATACTTTTAGTACTAGTATTTAATAATACTTTTATTTTTGCAGATGATGTTGTCCTGTTTGCTTCATCAGGCCGTGATCTTCAGCTCTCTCTGGATCTGTTCACAGCTGAGTGTGAAGCGGCTGGGATGGGAATCAGCACCTCCAAATCCGAGAACATGGCCCTCAGCCGGAAAAGGGTGGAGTGCCCTCTCAGGGTTGGTAGCGAGATCCTGCCCCAAGTGGAGGAGTTCAAGTATCTCGGGGTCTTGTTCACGAGTGAGGGAAGAATGGAGCGTGAGATCGACAGGCGGATCGGTGCGGCATCCAAGGTAATGCGGGCTCTGCATCGGTCTGTCGTGGTGAAAAAGGAGCTGAGCCGTAAGGCTAAGCTCTCAATTTACCAGTCGATCTATGTTCCGACCCTCACCTATGGTCATGAGCTATGGGTAGTGACTGAAAGAACGAGATTGCGAATACAAGTGGCTGAAATGAGTTTCCTCCGTAGGGTGTCTGCGCTTTCCCTTAAAGATAGGGTGAGAAGCTCAGTCATCCGGGAGGGGCTCAGAGTAGAGCCGCTGCTCCTCCGCATCGAGAGGAGTCAGATGAGGTGGCTCGGGCTTTTGATCAGGATGCCTCCTTGACGCCTCCCTGGTGAGGTGTTCCGGGCACATCTGACTGGGAGGAGGCCCAGGGGAAGACCCAGGACACGCTGGAGGGACTATGTTTCTCGGCTGGCCTGGGAACACCTTGGGATTCCCCCAGAAGAGCTAGAAGAAGTGGCCGGGGAGAGGGAAGTCTGGGCATCTCTGCTCAAGCTGCTGCCCCCGCGACCCGACCTCGGATAAGCGGAAGAGAATGGATGGATGGATAACATACCTATTATATTCTAAATATAGTTTATCCAGTTTAGGGTTGTGTAGGCTGAAGCTTCCCTTGGCAGCATTGACAGCAAAACAGGAAAGAGCCCTGGATAGCATGCCAGTCCATAGCAACACCAATTCATGCACACACTCAAACAGTCCCAATATGTATTCATCAATGTATCTAACATTCGTCTTCGGGAGAGAGCAAGTAAAACTGGAATATCCAAAGTAAAACCGTTGCAGGACCAGGGAGATATTGCAAACTCCACATGCACAATTGTAGCTCTGTATATATGTGCAGCCCTTCTGATAAAATAGTTTTCATTTTTATGGAAGAACATTAAGATATTGATCTTTAGCTAATAGTTTAGTTACTAGGCAATACTTTAAAGTAAAATGTAATAAAAAAATGGATGCTTTGTTATTTAGAGGCAAACTCTATCTGTGATGCTGTACTGTATATAGCAAAACTGGAGAAGAAAATAATGTACTTAAAAGATTAAGTCTCTGCAACCACCAGGAACCATACTGTTTATTCCAGGCTTATGAAAGTAACACTTAAAATGTCAAGTGCAGCAACACTGATGCTGTACATACTAAATGTTATAAATCCAAAAATAAAATGTCTATAATGCTTTGAAAAGAAAAGCAGGAACTTCAGAAACCTAGCTCAGAACAAATTAATTTCAGATCAAAAGATTTGTCTGGCACACACAGGCAAATGGGCTTTAAACAAATTTACAGTTTGCGGCATTCAATCTTTTAACACAGCTTGTACACGCTTCACTTTGAAAAGTGGTCTGGACATATCATCTTGTCTGTGTTTGATAAGCCCAGATTCAGGCTTACTTTATTAGTCCCTGATGGGAAATTTTATTGCCAGCACAATTAGAAACACCGCAGTCGCAATACAATAAGCCTTACAAATATATTAACCAATGTTCATAAATGATTGAAAAGGCTGAATTAATGAAAGGAGGTGGAAAAGAAAAGTAACAATTTTCAAAAATATTCCAATCATAATAGTTACACCTAACTCCCAGGCTGAGACTTCAAACTCTCAATCCCAAGAATTAATTTTTTTAAATTTTAGTTAGTACATTCAGGTTGACACAGTGGCACAGTAGGCAGCACTATTATCTCATGCATCTAGTGCCCTATATTGCCAGTTTGTCCCTGAACATTGCCCATGTGTAGTTTGCATCTTCTAACAGTATGTTCTTCCTCCAGGTATCCTAATCCCCTCGCTCATTACAAATTACATAATTGAGTCCAAACGATAATTCCAAATGGTCCAATGTGTGAGTGTGCCCAAGTTTTGTTTCCTGTCTTATGGCTTATGCTGCTGGGATAAGGCCTGGCCCCCCATGCCACCCTGAACTGGATAAAGTTGGTTTGAGAATATATTGTTTTATTTAGTAAATGCGAAAGAGATCCAGAATACATTTTGCCTCACTAATCTTACCAACCTTGTCTAAGTTAAAGTACCTTAACAAAAAAGACCATTTTTGTTTTTCTTGTTATAATATACAATATATAGTGGATTCATAAAGCATTAAGACCCCTTCAATTTCTGCACACTTTATTGTGGAATAAAATGCAACATGTTCCTTTCCCATCTCTCAGGCCATAGTTAGAAGCTAATTACAATTCGACATATTTTTCCTTAGAGACACTTTTGCTTAAGCAATATTGGTCAAGCTCTAACTAGCCATTATTGAGTCCATTCTGACCTCAACTGGAACTGTCTGGTTTTGGTGCTGCCTCAGTTCAGGCTAAGGCTGATCCACAACACATCGTCAGAACCTGTGAAAAAATCATAGGCTGTATCTTACCGCACAATCAAATCCTGCATGAGCCCAGGGTAAGGAAACATACTGCAAAGATCATTGCTGATTGACTCACCCAAGGCATCTAATATTCCAAAGACTTCCCTCTGGCAACTGTCTTTGTGCAGTGAAAGCTAAAGATGTCACCTACTAAACAGTTTTTTTTTTCCATGTACAGTTACTCTGACCGATCGGGTCAAAGCATCAACTCAACATCTATGCATACCTGCACACTAGACTACCAAGACTTTTTTTATTCCTACTTTATCTCTTTATTTTTTTCTATTGTCTTTGTATGCTGCATCATATTTTGTCATTTTATGTTTTATCTTTTTATATTTATCTTTTGTATTCTGTGCAGTCCATCTGTGCACCAATACTATCAAGACAAATTCCCAGTGCACATTAGTGTACCTAGCCAATAAAGTGCAGTCTGATTCTGATTTTGACATGGATCTGATGAGATTGTGGAAGTAACCTCCAAGGAAAAACAGGAATAGTTCAATCAATCGGCTTTTTATTCAGTCACAGATGAGTACATGGATTCACGCGTTGCAAGGTAGAAGAGCAAAGTTCCCTTTTTCAATCTGCTTTTTTTATATTTTCTCCCTCAACCCTTCCCCTTCCTTATCAAAAAGCATAATATTGTTTATCTAAGCATTTCATCTTATATTGAGCAAATCCGCCAACCATTTCAGTTTTGTGTACGTTGCAAACGGGGCCCTAAAGAAGGAAAGGTCATCTTTCCTGTGTCTAACAGACGTGTTCCTAAAGAGGACGTTGTCCTAGATCAGCTTACTGCATCCTGTCTTATGACAGACACCTGTATGAATAACCTGCCATTATAGCAAAACAGCTTTTTCAGCTTTTAACCCTTAGTAACTTACAAGTAGTTAATTTTTCTTTCAAAAGTTTAACCCACAGTCTTTTCTTAGCACATTTAATTTTCCCATTTGCTGTGGACATTTTTTGGACTGTTGATCCAAATCTACTCTTTTTTTGTTTTCTACTCTTAATAAATAAAATAAAAAAACACCAACTTTTCTTATATTCATGGTAATGTGTGCTTGCTGTTCTAATGGCATCAACAAGTGGATAAGCCATGAATGAAGGGTGATATACAGTGGATTCAGAAATTATTCAAAACCCTTTACATTCTACATACTTTATTGTGTGGTTGATTTAATTTTAAATGGATACATTTGCCATTTTTGGCAACCAGAGTACATTCAATAACCCATTATGACAAAGTGAAAAGATGCTTTTAGAAAGGTTAGAAAATGTATTAAAAATCAACAACTGAAATATCTCATTCATAGAAGTATTCTATGCTTTGGCACTCCAGATTGTGTATCCTTTTTCTTCAGTTATCCTTGAGATGTGTCTAGTACTTGATTGGAGTCTACCTGTGGCAGACTGAATTGATTGGACATCTTTTAGGAAGGTGCACAGCTGTATAAGTGCCACAATTCACATTGTATGTCAGGACAATACATCCATGAATTCCAAGGAACTCTCTAGACCTCAGTGATGAAATTGTGGTGAGGCATAGATCAGGGCAAGAGGTTAAAACCATTTCTAAAGCTTTAGTGTTTCCAGAAGCACAGTGATCTCAGTAATTGTAAAATGGAAAAAGTTTAGAATCACCAGGACTCTTCATAGAGTTAGGCAAGAAGTCCCTTGGTCAGAAAGGTGACCAAGAACCCAGTGGTCACTCTAACAGAGCTTCTGATGTCCTCTGCTAAGAAGGTAGAGCCATCTCAGCAGCACTGCAGCAATCAGGCATTTATGATAGAGTAGCTACACAGAAGCTGCTCTTGAGTTAAAAGTATATGACACCCCATTTGAAGTTTGCCAAATGGCATTTAAAGGTCTCTGAGTGCAAGAGGAAAAAGATTTTCTGTTATGATGAGACAAAAAATATTCTCTTTGGGAAGAACTCCCAGCACTGTCTGGTGAAGACCAGACACTGCTCATCACCGGCATAATACCATCCCTATGGTCAGACATGGTGGTGGCAATATCATGTCATGGGGGTGCTTCTCAGGAATAGGGAGAGTGCTCAGAATTGAGAGAAGGATCAATGTAACCAAATACAGGGAGATCCTTGAAGAGAATTTACTTCAGAGTGTACTCCAACCCACGAAGTATCAAGTGCATTGAGGAAATGACACATGACAGATAATTGAGGCGTTTGGGGGATTGGAGATCCCATGAAGCAACAGGTGCTGAGACATTGCTAAGCAATGAAACACACTTGAAAAGCTCACTACTCTTACCAACCTTGTCTATTTTAAAGTACCTTAACAAAAAAGACCATTTTTGTTTTTATTATCATAATACAGTGATCCTCCACTGTATCGCGGTTCAGCTATTGTGTCTCTGCTATATCGCGGAAAAACTCAATAAGTACATCCTACCTGTAGTGTACTTTGCAGCCAGTTCATAACAAAGCATATGGCTTTCAGCAGTCACTATGGTAGGCAAAGAGTTTCACGTTACAGTACCCAGATGATTTCTTACAAGGCTTGTTATTGGCTGAAAGAGGAGATTCGACCAATCAGAGCGGGATTTTCATTCTCTTGGGCTCTGATTGGCTACTGCTAACATGGTGCAATCTCGCAAGAACAGAGAGCGTGGGTCCCCAACGCATCTCAGTTCTCTGCGTATCGGTTACCTTGCTCGTGGTCCGATTGTTGTGAGCAAACTTTTTTTGAACTTTTCGTTTTGCTTTAAGCCCTACGATGGCTCCCAAGCATCCTGCATCTTCTAAGAAGGGAAGGAAAGCGTTCACAGATGTCACTCGCCATTACGGCTTGAATGAATCGGCAGTAGGCTACATTATAATATTATTATTATTATTATTATGTTACTCATACCCTTAGCCCAACATCCACATATCATATGCTTACATGTGTTTACATATAAGTTTACATGTGTTTAAAGTGTGTGGGAGGGATATTTTAAGGCTTAAACTATAAAAAATGTTAATTAATATGGTCTTTCTATATCGCAGATTTTTGCGTAGTGACACTTTGCTCAAGCAATATTGGTCCAGCTCTACACAGCTATTATTGAATCCATTCTGACCTCAACTGGAACTGTATGGTTTTGGTGCCTGCCTCAGTTCAGGCTAAGGCCAATCTGCAACACATCATCAGAACCTATGAAAAGATCACATATATCACCAGATGTATCTTACCACACAATCAAATCTTGCATGAGTCCAGGGTAAGGAAACATGCTGCATAGATCATTGCTGATCCGACTCACCCAAGGCATCTAATATTACAAAAGCCTTCAGTGTGGGACATTGCAATGAGCCAAAGCATACAGCCAAGTCAACCCTGGACACAACATGATGATATTGCAGCCCGCAATGTCTGTGAGGTCAGGCATGTAACATCCCTACATCAAGTAACACCCACGACATCAGTCACGAAAGGCCCATCAAATGTTTGTTTACACTATGGTTAAGATTATGGTTGTGGGAAAGTTGTTGTGAGAACTTTTCGAGACTGATATTTTGGGCATTACAAGATGTTGTGGGCATTATGTGACCTACATCAAGCCTATTGGGTGCTGCAGTTAGACTCATCTCACTGGTGGCTTTAGGACAAGTCTCTGACTGTCCTTGAGTGGCTCAGCCGAAGCCCAAAGTTAAACCCCAAAAAACATCTGTGGAGAGACCTGAAGATGGACGTTTAGAGACCCTTCCCATCCAGTCTAACAGGGCATAAGAGGATCTGCCAGGAAGAATGGAAAAAAATTGCCCCGGTTCCTGAAGAAAGATTCACTGGTCTGACTTTGCCAACGGTGCTGTGACCTTTGTAGAGTCAATGGAGGCTCTGGTCGGGGTTCTTGGGAGACTGAGCAAGAAGTCTAAGTGTCTGGGCTTGTGAGTGTCCTGATAAAAACCAACATCCAGGCCTTTAATGACCTCTTAGGCACAGTCATCGGCAGTGTGTCTGTCTGCGGTGAGAGTGTCAACCTTGTCAAGAGGTTTTCTTACCTCGGCAGTGACATTCATGTCTCTAGTGACTCTTCCTATGATGTCAGTAGATGGATTGGGAGAGCATTTGGGGGTGGTCATGAGGTTGCTGGAAATGGGTATGTGGTGCTCCCAATATCTGTGCAAAAGGACAAAGGTCCAAGTCTTTAGAGTCCAGGTGCTTCCTCTCTTGCAATATGGTTGTGAGACATGGACACTATACAGTGACCTGGAATGAAGACTGGACTCCTTTGGTACTATGTCTCTTTGGAGAGTCCTTGGGTACTGCTGGTTTGAAGTGTTGAATGAGCGGTTCCTCACAAAGTCACAAATGAGGAATATTACCTGCATTGTGAGGGTTTGTGTTATTTATGGCACTATGGCCATGTGGTGCAATTCCCTGAGGGTGATTTGGCTTGCAGTATCCTCATTGTTGAGGACCTGAGACGATGGACCAGGCCAAGTAGACACCTACATAACACCTGGCTGCGGCAGGTAGATGGTCATTTCTGGAGGGTGGGACTGGACCGCGTGTCTGCCTGGGAGGTTGCCAACGAGGATCCTAAGCTATTTCATCATGTGGTGAGTGCAGTGATGTGCTGTACTAGTGCATGTTCACCAACCTGACCTGACCTGAAGATGAAGAAGTCAAATTTCAGATTTTTGAACCACATAAAGTATTACAGGTGAACTAAAAAAATAAGGTTTAAATCAGTGCATACGATTTAAATACAAATTGAGCAATTTACCTTCATAAATCCCAGTAATCTTGTAATTGTGTCTACTGTGAATCTCAGACACTCGATTGACGAGCTAGGGGCGGGAGTATCCCACTAAGTTTCCAGTGCGTTGAAGTGTTTGGGGGTTTGGAGACCCTGTGAATAAACGGGTACCAGCATATTGCTAAGCAATTAAACACAGTTGAGGAGCTTAATTGCTTGAGAACAGTCATATTGCAGTTCAAAAATTGATGCACCACATAGTTAAAATGGCTGCACTACTGCTTCGACCACCAGAAGAAGATATGGGCTGAGTTTAAGCTGCAGGTGTTGCATTCAATTGAGCCCTCCTTGTCCACCCAGCAAAATGGTCAAGTAAACCTCAATACCAATAAAGTTTCACAATCAGTGCTTGCACAGAAGTCAGTACTTGACCTACTCAACACATCAATGCACGGTCCAAATTCCATTCTCTTAAAAAACGTTTATGAACCCGTGAGAACATGCATTTCTGCAGCTGATTCACAGGTGATAATTGTGTGTGCAATAGTTTACTCTTTTCATATCATAGAACAGGAGCACTAACTAATAAATAACTTACAAATGATAGCACACTAAAAGATAATAATTGCTCCACAATAAAGTCAGGGAACTCCCTTCACTCAATTTTGGCAAATCGCAATGCAGCCTTCCATTTTGCACCCCCTGGAGGTGTAGGCATCTCAGGTTGAGAAGCCGTGATAGGCATATTTAATTTTACTTTTAAACCTCTCTGATGTCAGCCAAGAAAATTAAAGAGGACAACCATATTTAATATATACTTCTCCAGACAGCAGTCCAAAGGCAAATGTCACCCGTCGCACAAAAGAAAACTGGAAAGGCCTAATTTAAATAAGTAATTCTTTCTATAAGCAGTAAACAAAAATAAAACAAACAAAAAAAACTTTTATTGTTCTTCCAGTAATGCTGAAAGGCTGCTTCAAAAGTGATCTTAACAATCCCAAGAAAGAAATGACCTACAAATGAAAGCATACTGCAAGACACCAATTGCACCATGATAAAGTCGGACAATGTGACTTACTCAGTTTTGATGAAACCTGATGCAGCCTTCCTCTTTGTCACATCCCAGGTTAAGAACCACTGCTCTATCCAGATGTGGACACTGTGATGCTATAGCCTCACTGGGACACTAATACAGTATAGTACAGACAGATACAGTGGAACCTTGGTTTACGATCGTCTCGGAACACGTACAAATCGGTTTACGACCAAAAAGTTCGCCAAACTTTTTTTTTTTTTTGTTCTTTATTTCGTCTTATACGATTTCTCATATTAGAAATTTGTTAGTTTTCGCATACCCCTTGAGGTTAGAGCGCAGGGTCAGCCATTGTACAGCGCCCCTGGAGCAATTACAGGTTAAGGGTCTTGCTCAAGGGCCCAGCAGAGTAGGATCTCTTTTGGCAGTGACGGGGATTCGAACCGGCAACCTTCAGGATACCAGCGCAGATCCTTAGCCTCAGATTGCAGATGCTTTTGCATCTGTTCACGACCACACACTCGGTATACAAACAAGCCAGTTTCCCTTTCAGTTTGTACGTGTTCAGTCTCTCCCTGTGCATTTCCTGTGCAGTGAGCAAAAGAGAGAGAGCGAGAGAGCGGCACACACGAGAGAGAGACACACACACAGAGGCGCATGAGAGAGAGAGACACGCACACACACACGAGAGAGAGACACACACATACGAGAGAGAGAGAGAGACACACACACACAGGCGCGCGAGAGAGAGACACACACACAGAGGCACGCGAGAGGGACACACACACACACACAGGCGCTAACGAGAGAGAGAGAGACACACACACACACAGGCGTGTGTGAGAGAGAGACACACACACAGAGGCGTGTGAGAGAGATAGACACACACACAGAGGCCCGCACGAGAGAGAGATAGACACACACACAGAGGCGCGCGAGAGAGAGACACACAGGCAGCATGAGAGAGGGGGCTAGACGCATAAGGTAGGAAGACAGTTAAAGAATGCACTGGGCTTGTTTTTGTTTTCACTTCTGTTTACAGCGATCGGTTCGTAGTGTGCATTGTTGCAATGTTACTTTTCTTGGTGGTTTATTAAATTACGGATTTTTTCAAATGTTCATTTTTTTCCCTGTGCTTAAAACTTATTAAAAAAAGTGTTTTTAGCCAGCGGTTGGTAGCGCTATAGCGTGAACTATTGCAGTGTTAGTTTTCTCTGTTGTTCAAGGTTTTCTCAGTGTTATTCAATGTTTTTACATTTAGTTTACTATTACGCTGTGCATTCTATGGTTTAATTAACTATATCTGTGCTTAAAAACTTAAAAAAATATATATTTACATACAGTTCGTATGGTCTGGAACGGATTAATTGTATTTACATACAATCCTATGGGGGAAATTGCTTTGGTTCAAGACCAAATCGGTTTACGACCAGAGTTTTGGAACGAATTATGGTCGTGAACCGAAGTTCCACTGTACTGGGCCAAGATTCTCAATAGGCTTTAGGTATGAGACCCAAAGAGCAATATGCCAGAAAGTTTGCAATGGGGGGAAAAAATTTACTTTAGCAAGGTTTTTGGACTTACCATCAGGTTGTTTTTTTCTTTTTTTTTTTCGGATGTTCCTCCTTTTGTTTCGGGTGTAAGCCTCACACGTAATATTCCATATTTACCGACCAAGGTTTTAAAGTTGGCACTGAAGCTAAGCGCAGTCACGGGTGCCTGGGAAGGTTGAAAGACAGCTATAGGGGGAGTCCATGTTGGATTAGTAGTGTAGGTGTAATGTTTCCATTTGTATCTCATTAATGTCAATGTTAGGTATAAATGTTTTAGTTGTTATTTAATGTTTTATATGTGTATTTTGTTGTTGGATATTTTGATTTTTACTTGAAGTGTATGATTTCCCCGGCAGGTATCTCCCTATGTTTAGGCAAGCTGACCCTGGGAATTGAGAAGTCTTTATAAGTGCAGTTGTGGATGCAAGTGGGGACAATCGCTTGGAGAGATTTGAGACGAAGGGTTAGGTAGAGCGAGGTACGCCAGACTAAGAGGAGCCTGGTGGCTGAGCTGCTGGTTGATTACAAGAAGTGGGTTAGGCTCCTGAGGACCAAAAACGGCTCCTGAGATTTTTTTTTGAGGAGTTGTACTTATGACCTGGGCTGAAACAGAGTCCAGTTTTGTTTTATTTTAAGGCTGCTGATGCCCTTGCATGGACTAAAAACGACTGTATATATATTAGGGTAAAAGCCTCTGATTTTTAAAATTTCTATTTTTCGTCTTCACATTTTTCATAATTAGATTTGTTTTGTCACAGGATTATATTTTGTTGTGCAACCTTTTACATCAGCAACTTTTTTTTTTCTATTGTGGGATAATACAATTACCTTTTTTGTATATCTGCCTCTCTTGTACCTCTCTTATTACCCTCTCAGTCCTGGTCGGTCCCAAACTACTAGCTGGCCATCTGCTTTAGTAGACAGCTTGTGGCAGACACACCAAGCTGGACTTGACTTGTTCAAAGGTCAGTGACTTTAAATGTAAATCTGTGGCACAACTGGGCAGATCTGACCACATCTTACTCCCACCTACAAGTCTGTTATCAGACAGCAGCTGCTCTCTTATTATCCCATCCAGATGTTCTTGTGTGTGTTTGGAAGTCTGTGGTTTGTTATGATTATTTGTATTTTTCTCAAGCTTCTGTAAAGTTTTAATTTCCCCTTAGGGATAAATAAAGTGCTATCCATCTATCCTATGCTGGACCGACTCTAGCTCTCCAAGATGCCACTAAGGTAAAAGACTAAAAAGTGAACTGATTATATAAAAAATATAATAAAATGTATTATTAGTTATTAAATTCTATGCCACCCAGGATGCAATAATATGCTAGGAAAGTGAGTTATGCAAAAAAAAAAAAAATGTTCCTTAGGGGCATGAGCATGAGCGCAATTAACTGTTTATTCAGCACATATTTGCAAATTTTATGGCAAAAATAATAGTGCATTCCTCCACCCATGAATAAGAAATGGAAATGATAATGGAAATGAATACCTTCAGAATGAGGGTCAAAGACAGGCCAGCTTCTTTAAAGTATGGAGCAACTGCTTAAAACATTGTCAGCCCCTGAGCCAAAAAAACAAAAAACAGCAGAAGAGTAAAAAAGCTTGGTTTAAAGAGCACACATTATTTTTAAAAGTGGTGTTATAACCCTACCATTTAATTAAATGTACACTAATAAAATCTACTTGTTTGGTTCATTTAGAAATATGTCTTTTTAATAGGACTGTTGTTTTGATTTCTGCACTTTTAATCGAATCCTGGAAATCAATTTTCCCAGCAACAGGGCATGTTGTTGAGGGGAAATATATGCAAGGGCTTTAGTTTCTCCAGTTGTAATAGCAGGACTGATATCACACATTACTTGGTATCTTTAAAATCCATAGTTTTCATTCAAGCGTGGAGTGTCCAGTCACCTGTTAAATTTAGATTTCTTGATTCTGCCAGTGGTCTGACAGAATGATAAAAAACCTCAGTTTTTACTAAAGGTTGTAGAAAGCTCACTCACTATGTGTTAATTGCTTTGTGCTACTGAACCATAAAAAGTGCAGTGACAAAATACCTGAACGAACTTCCAATGACATCGAGAAGAACTCGCCCTGGAAAAATCAAGAGCAATTTTTTTTTTTTTTTTTATAGCTGTATTCAGATTTGTACTGAGCTGATTAATTACATTTTCTGCCCTACAGTGTAAAGCACCTCAATTTCACTATGTAATATAAATAGGTACTAATTAGTCTGTGGACCCCTCACAAACACTACCGTCTTTTCACAGTACAACATGCTTAATTGAGGGTTTGGCAAGAAATCCGTTAGCGCTTTGTCAATGTGTTCTCTTACAGACATCTCACCAAAATCCAGTTGATGGATTTTTGTAAATATCTTATCACAAGATGCAAATTGAATTCAATTGACATTAGTGGCAGTCACAAGTTGCTTCGTCTCTTTTGTTTCCTTTAATTACGGACCTGAACTGCAACAAAGACAAGGCTTATTAACAATAAGGAAACAGTGTATGCAATTATTGTCTATCTTCTTGGCAGCATCATAATCAACAACAGTTAATTAATGTCATTTATTAAAAACTGTTCAAAGTTTATTGTACTGGGAACTGGAGCAAAGCTACTACACATTTTAGAAAATTATTGTTTAACCTTGGTGGGTTCACTTTATTTATTTGATTTTGCAAAAAAAGCTTATTATAAAATTGAAAATGTGTTCTTGTACTGGAAAATGTTTTAGTAGCATTGAAATCTACTTAAAATTGTATTTTTTTAATTGAAATGAAAAAGTTACTGTTCATTTTCATGTTTCTCAAACTTGGTGGTACTCTTTACAGCAGGCATTAAAATGTGTTTTGTATTTAGATTATATCTGGAGTGATGGGGCAAGAAACAAAGCCAGGCTGGAACGCCAGTGTGATGCAAGGACAGGGGGAGACAACCTGTCAGGACTACATGCTCCCCTTACATGCTAGATCAGTGGTCTCAAACTCCGGTCCTGGAGGGCCGCAATGGCTGCAGGTTTTCATTCTAACCCTTTTCTTAATTAGTGACCTGTTTTTGCTGCTAATTAACTTCTTTTGAATTCATTTTATTTGACTTGCTCTTGAAGAGTCAGTTCCCTTAATTGTTTCTTTTTTCTTTAATTAGCTGCCAAACAAAAATGAGCCAAAACAGGACCAGCAAACTGTGACCATCATACAATATCTGAAAATAAAAAGGGTCTCAGGAATGTTGGTCTGCTCGGGTCCTCAAAACATTTTAACAGTGCTCTTAGAAAAGAGAAAGTGTGTGTGGGTGTGTTTGTGTGTGTCCTGCGGTGGGTTGGCACCCTGCCCAGGATTGGTTCCCGTGACCCTGTGTTTGGATTCAGCGGGTTGGAAAATGGATGGATGGATGGAGAGCAGCAACAAGCCATGGAATTAAAGAGCGGGTTTAATTAACAACAAGAATTGGCTCCTAATTTAGCAACTGGTTGGAGAGAAATTGGTAGGAGTTTGAGGCCTTGACTTAGTTGGTCTTCTGTTGGCTCACTCACTTCACGTTTCATTTTTGTTTGGGTGCCATTTAAGGAAAGAATTGAAGCAATTCAGAGGAACGAGGAAGAAATTCAGAGGAACAAATCTTAAAAAAAACAAGTCAATTAAAATGTGAGGAAAGGAGTTAATTAGCAGTAAAAAGTGGTCACCAAAAAAGAAAAAGGTTAGAATGAAAACCTGCAGCCACTGCGGCCCTCCAGGACTGGAGTTTGAGACCACTGGGCTAGATGGTTGCATCCCTGGCCTAGGATTCCCACATCGACAACCGCAGGGCATTCTGGGACCTGTAGTCATGTGGGGCAGCCCTGTTGGGTGGAAGCTGCTGGAATTAGTAATCCCCCTACTTTGTGGGGCTTATGTTGCATTGCGAAGTGTTTTCTTATTTCATGTAGTAAATCTCTTTTATCATAGTTCATTTTTAGCCCATCTCTCTTCAAGCCAGGGGTTTACTGTAATCATCTTCTTTGTGAGAGCATTTTGATTATATTATGAGATTTTATATTCATACAGTATATATATATATATGTTACGGCCAAAACCCAAAATTGGCCAAAACGGGAAATGTCCGGCCAAATCGGGAATTGGCCAATGTCGCTATAAATTGACCGGCCAATGTCCAATCTTTTCCTCGATTTCGGGATTTGGCCAGCCAGTTTGCGAAATGTCATGGGGCGACCGGCCAAAGTCAGAAGGAAAAAGGCATGAGCAGCGATTTGTTGCGCACTTAGTAGTGCAATTGTGTTGAGTGTAGCCTTGGCGGCTCATGTTCAGAAAGCGGACGCCACTTGGTTGTTTCACAATAATTAAGATCAGGTATATAAGTAGATTTCACATTTCTGTTATCATTTTAGCAATAAAATAGTGACTTAACATCAGGGACCTATTTTATTGACCTTAAGGTTAGTGTTTGGGCGAGGGGAAGGCCGTCTCAAGTGGCGTCCGCTTTGCTGAACAAGACCCGCCTTGAGCAGTTTCTCGTGCAGAATGGAAAACTCACTTCTGAATCTGCATCTGAAAATTTTTAAGCATCTTCACACCTTGAGCGGACAGTCTTACATCAGCACATCGGATTTTGACCAGGGAGTTCTCGCCACTTCGCGAAATGGCGGGCCAAAGTAGCATATATGCCGGTCATTTCTAGTACTTCGGACTTTGGCCACACCTCGCGGCCAAAATGCAAAATGGCCGGTCAATTCGGGAACTGGCTGAACTTTGGGTTATGGCCATAACATATATATATATATATATATATATAATTTTTAAATTTTTGAAGCCAAATCCCATCATCCGAGTAGGTAGTCAGGTTGCCTGGACTGAGCCTTATTTTTGGGCTGGCTAGTTGAGTAGTCACTCAGGCTCCAGAGGAGGGAACCTTTTCTGGGTAGCTGGCTTAGCTTCTCACCTGCTTTGCTGTAATATTTTGGAGGCCTCAGACAACTTTGGCTATTTTATGTGCTGCAGTCACAGCACCTGCATCCTCTTCATTGTGTTACATCCAGAGTTTTTTCCCATGGCTTGTATTTATTTTCAGTTTTATTGGGGTTTTTTTTGTTAAGTTTGCAGTATCATTTATCATGTTTTAATATTTTTTCTGTTATGAACTGTTTCTTTAAGTATACTGCCATTTCATGTGCTTTCTGTGGGGAACCCCAGGAGGTGGGGCCACTCTTACATCACACCTGGTAGGTCCTTCTCCTGATTAGATATTCTCAGGCAGAAGAGAGGAGAAATGCTTTTCGTTAGCTATTCTATGGCTATGAGATTATTTTTGATCAAGGTCATTGGATTCTGCTCTTTGAATTGTGTTTTGGGACTTGTTTTCCTCAGATTTTACTATACCATACCATATTCCAAGGCCGCTTATTTCTGAGCAGGGTCTTGGGGGGCTGGAACCTATCAGAGAAACCATAGTACTGTATTTTAGGCAAATCCTATTACTGTTTTGTGTCTTTTCCCTTATTCTTTTATTTTTGGTTAATAAACTCTAAAGATTTCTTGTGTTGGGATAGTTCCTAAAGGCCAGAGTTTTACAGTTTCCCTTCCTCATGAGACGTTATTGCAAAGTTTGAGACTTTTCTTTTTGAACTTTAAAAGCGAGTTCCTCACTGACAGGCCTGTGTAGGCTACAGTCTGTAGGTATTAATTTGGGGATCTGTAGCCTTGAGTTTATCTTCTTCTGTTTAGGCCAATGAAGCTCTTGGACTGCTTTTATGGGTCTTTTGGAGGCCTCACTCCCTTTTTGCAATATTTGAGATTCCATCTCAGAACACTCATTATTCAAAGTAGATACTATAAAGTATTATTGTATTTCTTTTACATAATATGGCACTCAAGACATAACACTTTATTTGCATACTTTGCTGTATTTTTTCCATTTTTTATCATATATTTACTGGTATTCTAAGCCCTGTGCTGGACAGTTGTGGCCAAAAGTTTTGAGAATGATGCAACTGTTGGTTTTCACAAAGTTTGCTGCTTCAGCACTTTTAGATATTTTTGACAGATGTTTCTATGGTATACTGAAGTATAATTACAAGCATTTCATAAGTTTCAAAGAAGAAGAAAAGGTGAGGGCTACCTTCAGTCCTGTGTCATGCCAACAGTAAAGCATCCTGAGACCATTCATATGTGAGGTTGCTCCTCAGTCAAAGGCGTGGGCTCACTCACAATTTTGCCTAAGAATACAGCCATGAATAAAGAATGGTACCAAAACATTCTCCAAGAGCAACTTCTCTCAACCATCCAAGAACAGTTTGGTGACCAACAATGCCTTTTCCAGCATGATGGAGCACCAGGCCATAAGGCAAAAGTGAGAACTAAGTGGCTCGGGGAACAAAACATCAAAATTTTGGATCAATGGCCAGGAAACTCCCCAGACCTTAATCCCAGTGAGAACTTGTGGTTAATCCTCAAGAGGTGGGTGGACAAACAAAAACCCACAAATTCTGACAAACTCCAAGCATTGATTATGCAAAAATGGGCTGCAATGAGTCAGGATCTGGCCCAGAATTTGATTGACAGCATGCCAGGGTGAGTCACAGAGGTCTTGAAAAAGAAAGAAGGGCCAACACTGCAAATATTGACTCTTTGCATAAACTTAATGTAATTTTCAATAAAAACCTTTGAAATTTATTAAATGCTTTGTGACGGACGGCTGGGTTCCATGCCCGGCTGGGACGCCCCTACTGTGTATGTTCCGGGGGAGCAGCCATGGACTGTTCAATACCTCCCCCGGGACGCTTGGTGGCAGCCTCCCTGGCGGCCAATGATTCCCCAACCCGGCGCGTGGCTCCATGGGAGATGGAGTCCTCCACAGCCTGGTTGGGCGCTCGGATGGCTGCCAGGGGGAGCTGCATGGAGTCAGCAGCCCGGCTGGTCAGATCTTCAGCCCCAGCCGGAAGGGCAATTAGGGTCAGGTGATCAAGCACCTGGAATGCTTCCGGGTGGGGTATAAAAAGGGCCAGCCACCACCACTCGGGAGAGCCAGAGTCGGGAGGAGGAGGACTAAGCCTGAGGAGGAGTTGGTGGTAAAGAAAGAAGAGAGAATTGTATTGTGATATTGTGAGTGTTCTGGGACTGTGTTGGGCCTGTGGGACACGGGGAATGCGTGCCCCACGGCTGAAGAAAAATAAAGGAGTGTGCTTTATTTAAGTACGTGCCTCTGTCTGAGTCTGTGCCGGGTCGGGTGCTATATAGCGCTGTTCACAGCTTATAATTATACTTCAGTATACCATAGAAACATCTGACAAAAAGATCTAAAAACACTGAAGGAGCAAACTTTGTGAAAACCAATACTCTCAAAACTTTTGTCTACAACTGTAGCTCTTACTCCCGAAGATCTATTGGCTTCTTCCCCAGACTTCATTGATAGACATTCAGATTTACTGTGTTGCAATTTACAACCTCCTTGTTATCATTGATGGGCCACTGGAGCTGTCTATATCCACGTGATGGGAATTCATCACTATCTCTTATCTCTTACACTTGCATTAGAGAGTATTATTGGCAAAATATCGGACTCTTTCCACTGTTTCTCTTCAGCTGTTTCACAATTTTTATTTTTGTACTTTTCATTTTGTTCTTCCTGGATAGAACTGGATATTTTGAAAATAATTGTGTTTTTCCTCTTTATGTGTGTGTGTGGTATATTTATTCATGTTATTGTGATTGTTTATTTGGCTTGGGGCTACACTTTTATTATATGCTCTGTTGGACAGTGTAGTTATTTAAATTTGGTATTTATGGCTATTTATATTTTTGTAGCAATTAGTAATTAAATCAAATCAAATAGTTGATGTATGATATAACATTCTCATTATTGTTTAAACCCAGCCTCCATTTTGGAGCCGATCCCAAGCAAGAATAAATGTGGAGGATTGGCATCAGGAGAGGAATCCGGTCATAAAAATCATGACAAAATCTCTATTGAAGAAGTCTAGTCAAAAAAAAAAAAAATAGCAACTCCATATAAAAATGTGAATGGTTATGGAAGAAGAAGAAGATCCTTAGAATTGTTTCATTCAGATTTGTAGGAAGCCAGAGCCTCTATGGGCAGCTTCATAGTCCCAGTCTAGGGATGCTAACTAACCAAACAATTGCATCTTTGAAAATGTAGGAGCAGAAAGTTTTAGAAACAAAGCCACCTAAACGTTCAGAGAATGTGCAAACTCCACAAAGACAATGAGCGGGTATTTGATTTCAATCTTCAAAACTCGACTTGACGTTGTTCTGGAGAAATTAGGTGGGCAGGATTGGAGAGCCTGTTCTTGTTGAAATGTTTCAAATGTTCTGACGTCTGCATACTGTGTAGTAGATTTATTTTTCAATTTTTCAAATTACATTTTGATATTTAGGTATCTTGTATTTACATTCTATAGTTATATTTGTTTTCTCCTTTAAAATGTGCAATTATTACTTCCTACTAAAACTGAATTCTTACAACAAAAAAAGATGTAAGTACAAGAATGAAAATTATTTATTTGTTATTGTATTATGGGTCAGTTTAGTTACAATATCTCATTAATTGAAGAAGTACAAACTAAAAATACTTGAATAATAAATGGGAATTAAGACGTGCACTTCTGTTTCTTTTTTTTTTTTTGTTGTTTACTGTTAATTTTTATGTAACGTACACTGCTTGAAACACATGATTATTGTAAATCATCTTCACGTGTAGAGCAACACCTCACACTGGCTTTTAATGTTCTCTCTGGCTTTGGTAGTTAACTACCCTTTAAGTGGGTGCCTATTTGTGATGCCAAGAATTTTATTAATCTTATAACAAGACAAAAAGAGTTTGGAATGCTGGCAAAAGATGTACTCATAGTTGCAATCAACATGTAGACTAAAGCCTGCTTGATACTTGATGCAGCCTTGTGGAAAAAATTACACCAGATGCAGAGACACGGCACTTAGCTTTCGCCACGTGCTGAGTACAGAATTTGTCCGGACTATATATTGATATGCATGTGGTACCACTATTCAAAATGGTGAATTTCATAGAGAGGCTGATGGTAGAATTGAGGCTGAATACAATGCAACAGTTCATGAAAGAACAATAAAGACATGCGGAAATATCTGACGTGCATCTCTTCATCATGTAGATTACACATTTGCTTAAAGAGCGTGCAAACAGCCTGTTGGCTAAGATTTCCAGAACTGAGAGTTTGTTTTTAATTTTCTCTTTTACAATATAAATCTCCTCTGCTATCAACTAGCCATAGTTCGTCAATTAATTAATGGACAGATATTGTTGGTTTCTCTTTATGTTTAATCAGTTTCTACCTTGTTCTCTCTGTGTTTTAACAAATCTGCATTTATATGTATATCGGTTCTGTGTGTAGTAAGTAGTATAATCTATACTTGTATTTTAACTGACAGTTGCTCACAGCACTCTGCGCCTGCACTCAGTGAAGAGCACTATATATAAACTAAATTGTATTGTATTGAATTGCAGGTCTGACACCCTACCTTTCTTCTTTTTTTTCCTCTTAAAGCCAGTAATAACAAGCACTACTCTTCTATTAACAGTCTCATCAAGCATAGTCGTCTTCTTCTGAACAACCATATAAACAATTCTTTCTGTGCTGTGAACTGGTTAGGTATGTGACATCGACCAAATACTAACATCTACTAACTACTGAATATTGATGCACAGATCGAACAAGCCTCCACAAGCATAAATGCATTTTTGGCATGTAACTGTCCAGTAAGTATGAATAGGGCTTAGTAGAGTCCACTGCAGTGTCTAAGCTGCAGTAATCCCCTGTACCTCAGTGGAAAGATGGGAAAGACTGAATTCAAAAAGCATCTACAGTATGGTTAGTCCACCTCTAATGGATTCAAAGTTGAGTTTGGGCTCCACTTTTAATGTCCCTTACAAGGATGTTTCTCGTGTTGTGTCTCCTATAATATGTAGATCATATTATCATGCAGATTGTGCTTTTACTATAAAAAATAAAGTAGGTTTTTCTTTACAAAGATTTTAATGAATTTTGAGTTGGCTGAAAAGATAAGAACACTGAAAGTTTTAGGAACCTGATAGCCTTCAGATAAACTGAAAATTTGATCAGCTTGGTTTGTTTAGTAAATTCCAATGTCTTTCATTTGGTTTCAGTCCACTGTAGTCAGTGTGTGAACAAAATCAGCAGCACAATTTCAGCTATTGTATAGTCAATAGGTGAAGAACTACAAAGTCCAAAAATAGGTCCTCGGCCCTCGCCAGCAGGTATGTTGATACTCATAATTAAGCTTTTATTATCAGCAGTTGAAGCCTGTCAATAAAATAATACAACAATCAAATTTGCCTACTGAAACAAATGTGAAAATCGTCCTCACCCATACATGAATGCTGTGTACACAATGAATTACGTACACAGATTAGTAGTTAGGTAATGATATAATTGAAGACTAATCATTTGGCATGGCTAATAAATACAGCTGAGCGTAATCAACATAATGAGAAATAATGTTATGTTTATCAATTATATCTCCCAATGGCAACGTATAAAGAGAAAAAACAATTAGTTACAACACTGAATCTAAACAGATGGCATATTTTTAGTGCAGAAAGGAAATGTCTGTAGACTTCTGCATGTAATGAAACTGGGTTAAGTACGGAGTAAACAATTTTAGAACAGGTCACGACAATCCAGCAAATACGTCAGTGTCAAATTATGCTGCATTAAATAATGCTGAAATCTGTGCTTAAATATGAAAGTGTAATAATGTTATGATTTCTGGCATTATATCAGAATGGTATTAGCTGTTACGATTTGAGTGAATCCGGATAGCTAAACTGACTCCTGAAAGACCCATAAAACAGGCTAGGGTCCTCGCTATCGTGCATAGAAAAATTCTCACCTAAGGCAGCCTAACCCCAATACTCCTCTAGCTGGCTTTAGCCAACACAGGCCTAAAACGCATTTTGGTTTCAAAAGTTCAAAATATCTTTAATGTCCACAGACATACCCTAGGGAGAGGAAC
Organism: Erpetoichthys calabaricus; assembly: GCF_900747795.2. NCBI lineage: Eukaryota > Metazoa > Chordata > Cladistia > Polypteriformes > Polypteridae > Erpetoichthys > Erpetoichthys calabaricus. The sequence goes on from NC_041402.2 coordinate 23,574,704, forward strand.
CTTTTAAAAACTCTGGCTAGTAAAGACGAGACAAAAGCAAAAATATTTTAAAATAAAGATGTGTATTTATATAAATTTAGAAAATGGCAAAGAACACAATCCAATGTACAGAATGCTCAAAAAAGAAGTAATCCTCTCGCTCCCAATAAAAAAAAAGCAATGCTCATTAATTGTGACAAGCTGAATTAAAAGGATTAAAGTTTTTCATACAATGTAATGATGTTAACTGTTTATAGTTTAAACACTTTATAAATAGTTAAAGGGTGCATTTACCTTTTCTTTAGATACAGGATGAATTCTGAAAGAAGCACTTTCAACAAAGCATCTTCATAATGGTATGCAGAAACTTCAGTAGCAGTATGTCCCTGAACAAACACTCTATTAGGATGATTATAGCTAGACATATGCCTAATGACACAAGGTCATCATCCTGGCATTCGTCTGCTTTCATGGAGCAGAGAGCATGTAGTGTATCAGTGTACACAAATGAAGAAAGAACCGTTTATGGAGGATGAGGGAGAGGCAGCAGTGGACAGAAGGCCACATGTGCATAGGAGGGTGTTTGAAACTAATATAGTAAGATCCAGTTAAGTTAAGGAGGACATAACAAATCTAGCGTCACTAAGTGCAAGACGATTGGAGGGCATCTGAAACACCAGAGGTGACTGAATGTTGGAAACCCTGCGGCGATACAAAATGCAAAACTGTAGAGCATTTGGTGAACAATGAGGATAGTGAAATGTACTTTTGAACTAGAACTCTGTTTAACCCCTTCACCGCCCTCTGCCGGATATATCCGGCACCGCTGTTTCAATGCTAACGCCTTACTGCCGGAATTATCCGGCACATTTGCCTGTGGTTATATGAATGCCTGGCAAGTAGTATAACTGACGGTTTGGCGTGGGTATTATTACTACGTTGTATTTCGACAAGTCTGTGGTTGTTTTGGCCGGTCATGTGACGTGATTCGCATGTAACAGCTGTGAATATGGCGAAACGTAAACTGACTTCAAGTGAGGCTTTGCAGGCGATTTTGGACAGTTCTGATCATGATTGTAGCAGTTCTGAAGAAGATTTTAGTGACAGTGATGAGCAGCAACGTGCGCTGCATGATATTGTGAATGAAGACGCATCGGATGACGGCGCTGAGTGGGTGTATCCCCAGCATCTCAGCTGGGCTGCTGCCCGAGGTGAACTACCTTTTCTGCATTCGTTTGAGGGAACGTGTGGCTTTATTGTTGATGTAAACAATTACACTGCTGAGCAGTTTTATGAGCTGTTTGTGTCACCTGATTTGATTAGACATTTTGTTCATCAGACAAATCTGTATGCAGCACAGTTTATTGAGAAAAATCCCAATTTACCTCCACATTCCCGTGTTCGTGCTTGGTTTGACACTGATGAAAACGAAATGAAAAAATTCATTGGGATTTTGATGTTGATGGGAATAATCAGAAAACCAGATATTGAGATGTACTGGTCTACAGATCCTATGTATGCAACACCTATTTTTGCAGCTGTCATGACACGTAACCGATTCTCTTTGCTGCTGAAATTCTTTCATTTGAATGACAACAGAAACGAGCCAGATAAGAAAGATCCAAACCGCGACCACTTGTTCAAGCTACGTCCTTTGATTGATCATTTATTTGAAGCATTTCAGTTGCCCTACATGCCAGGACCGTCAGTTGCAGTTGATGAAAGTTTATTGTCGTGGAAGGGCCGCTTACAGTTTCGACAGTATCTACCATTGAAAAGGGCACGGTTTGGTATCAAGATGTTTTGCTTAGCTGAGAATTCAGGTTACATTTATAGATTTCGTGTATACACTGGCAACTTGCACAACATTTAGTGGTCAATACTGCTTGAATAAATGTAAAAAATGTAAAAAAAATGTAAAAAAGTAAAAAAACAAAAATTGTTCAGATTTCGCCTGGCTTGGGGAATATTTAGGGAGTTGGCAGTTAAAGGGTTAATAGTGGAGTAGAGACAATCGCTGGGGAGGAGAGGTGGTGAACTATGTGCTTTTAAAATTCTTTTTGTAAATATTTGAGTTTTGATTTTTTTTTGTGACAGAACCGTCTTTGGAGGAAAAAAACTTTGATTTTGCTTATGTTTTCTGCAGAGCTCCAGAAGATATAGAGTTTGTAAATAATTGTAAATAGTCCGTTATTGTCTCTTTATTGCTTTATCATTTTGTGTGTAATTGCTAAACTTACTGCAATACTGATTTGCATAAAACTGATTTTTGATTATTGTATTTGTGCACTTTGCTGAAATAAAGGACAGTTTTTGTTTGCACTGCAAGAAATGCATGTATCTCACCCATTCCTGGTTTTATTGGGCTTCATTAACTACTAGATGCCCAGAGTTCAAGAAACAAGGGGATTCATGGTAATACATCCTAGCACATTAGACAATCAATGAACAGCTGATAAATCCTTACTTATCTGCTGAATTTCAAGGCAAAGAGAGGCAAAGGACCCAGCAGCAGTAAAATCAGGGTGGCCCCGACCCCTAGTGTTTCAACTACAGGACACAAAAATGGCTGTACATTTGAAGGTATATAACCCAAATAAAACATGGCAAATAAATACGATAGCAATGATACAAAAACATGAAAAATAATTTGAAAATAACCAAAACAATAATAAAACAGGGAATACATGTAAGCCTGAAACATAAAACTAGCATTAAGATGTAAATAATAGTTATTTGTATGAAATGAGGATGAAAACATATCAAAATTTCTTTGTCTATTTAGAAACAAAAGTTCAAAAATTAAAGTTGTTTTCTAAAACTTTGCAAAGAAATATATATGAATGATTCAAATCTTATATCTTTAATAAAAGTCAGACAATAACAACTCTGGGAGCATCACGGGTAAAATAAAGTTCAATTATGTTATTTATTTTCATCACTTGGTGAACTACTAGCAATTTGTTCTAAAAGGTTTGTAGGAGACCATATTTCTTGTTCAGACTTTAATTAAATGTACTGAGACCAAGTTGAGATCCAATAATGGAAAACAACTACACAGTCTGGAATCTTCCTCTTCTTCCTTTTCATCTTTTCCCACTTCTATGCAGGGTTGATGTGTGTGATCAACCTTCTCCAAACAGCTCAGTTCTGGTCCTCCTCACCAGTCAAGCCCTTTTCCTTCAGATCTTCTTTTACTTTATCCATCCACCTCTGCTTTGGTCTCCCTTGCTTTCTCTTACCTGTACTTCCATTCCCATCACTCTTTTGCCCACAAATTCATTTTCTCTGCTCATCACATGTCCATACTTCAAAATACTTTCCTGTGCTGTCTTAGATATCTTTCCCACTTTGGTTGTACCTCTGATTGTCTCATTTCTTATTCTGTCCTTTTTTGTAACTCTACTCATCCATCTCAACATTCTCATTTCTTATACTACTTTTTTTCTCTGGCGCTCCTTTTAATGCCAATGTCTCATCTCCAAACAGCATTGTTGGTCTTACCATTGTCTTAAAAACCTTATCTTTAATCCTTGCATTGATTCTTCGATCTCATGATACACGTGATACCTTCTTCCAATTGTTTCATCCACACTTCCTTCTGTGGGTCATCTCTGGATCTAGTTTTCCATCTACCACTACTACCACTGATCCTAGATATTTAAATGTATTCACTGTTTTCAATAGCTCTCCTTGTAGGCTAATGTCTGAATCCTGATCATCACTAAACCTCACATATTTTGACTTCTTCCTATTTATCTTGAACTGTCTATCTTCCAAAGCTCTTCTCCATTCCTCCAACTTCCTGTCCACTTCTTCTTTTTTGGTGCCACACAACACAATGTCAACTGCAAAAAGCCTTCACCAGGGGGTACTGTTTTTTTATTTCAAAAATCAACACATCCATAATTAAATCAAAGAGCTATTGACTTCAAGAAGATCCCTGTAGACTTACTCTAACTGGGATCATATCTGTTACCCCAAAAACCTGTAACCTGTGTCTCTCCCTCATACATATCCTGATCCTCCTTTCTCTTTTATGCAACTCCAGAATTCTTGACGTGGCACTCTAACATAAGCCTTACCCAAATCAATAAACTTCATATGCAAACATGGCTGTTTTTTTCATTGATTCTCTATGAGGTGTCTCAAATCAAAGACTACATTAGTTGGTCCTCTCCCAGGCATAAACTGCCCCTCCACTATGGTGGTCTCCTTCCTGTTTAATTGCCTTCTCTCTATAGCTCTTTCCCATATTTTTATGATGTGTGACATCAGCTTTATCCGTCTCCCTCCCACAGTCCTGAAAATTACTCTTCCCCTTATAAATGGGTACAATCACACTGCTCCTCTGCTTCTCTCTTATTCCCTCCTGTTCATAGAGCTTCTACATTAGATCCCACAGCACATCTTCTCCCTCTTCTCCTAAACTCTTCCACACTTCTGCTGGTATTTCATCAAGTCCTGTTGCCTTTCCATTTTTCATTCTTTTCAGTGCCTCCTTTACTTCCCTCTTCTTAGTACTATCCCTTTATTTTGGACTCTATCCCCAAATACTACCCTTGGATTTTCTACATTCAGCGGTTTTTCAAAGTACCACTTCTATCAGTTCTTGATCCCATCATACTCATTTAAGACACCTTTCTCATCTTTCTTCAGCTTTAATCAACTAAAATCTTTCCCAGCCTTGTTTCTAGTCTTTGCTATTCTATATATCATTTTCTTCCACTTCTGTCTCTAATTTTTCATAAACCTCTTACAACTCAATACTACTCAACCTGAATACTGATGCTTTTTATTTTTATTATGACAGAAATCCCTACTAGTTACATTAAATGGAACAGAGTTGGTATTTTGGATTTCAGATCTGTTCAGGGTCCATGCCTTGCGCCCGATACTGTAAGGCCGGGTTTATACTTCATGTGACGCGACGCATGCTGCAGCGGGTGCTCCTGCTACACAAGCATTTTACTGTTTATACTTGCATGCATACTTTGCGTAAATCTGGAGGAATCCACCAGGTGGCAGTGCAAGATATCATCACGGTGAGAACAGGTTTGGCTTCGCTGTGTTGTGAAATGCCTGGAACACTCATTAAGTTCCAATGACACCTTACCGCAATATCTATGAAAAGGATGTTTAATCATTAAATCCATCAATCCAGGGATTTGTCCATTCCAGCAAGCATTGGGCACGAGGCTGAAGCAATCCCTGGAATGGTATCAGCTCATCACAAGGTGAATACAAGCACTCACATACACTAGCGTCATTTTAGTGTCACCAAGTCTGCATAGCTTTGGAAGGAAACCGGAGAACACTGTGGAAACCCAAACTCCAGGCAGAGAATACCAGAGACGTGACTCCCAGTGAAACAGCAATGCTACTGCTCTGCCACCATGTCACCCCCATGTGTGTAATTATTAACAGTACTCATTATTTAAACAAAATTAACGATTTATCTGTAAAATGTAACATACATAATTTAATGCATTTCATCATAAAAGTGATATCAACTATCATTTTGCTTCACCACATCGAACCATTCATCAAACACTGAAGTGCGCACATCGATCTTGTAGAATCCGCAAAGCGGCTTTCTGTCACTTATAGATAGTAACCAGAGACTCTGACGTCACATTCCAACTTTTAGCACACTGCGCCCCCCCGACTTTTTGCTGGTACTGCAACTCGCATTAATTTCTGAGGACCTTGATGTGGGCGCGTACGCGTTCTGAGCGTGAAGTATAAACGAGCCCTTAGATTTTACTTCAGAATATTAGTGAATAAATTTGAATATTTTGAACTGTTAACATTCACAAAATGCACTTCCTCAAAAAATGCCAAAGCAAATGGTTGCATGTGTGTAGGGTTTAGAGTGACATTCTCATGGTCAATATCAGTATCCATTCACTCCACTACAATCTATGAAAAAGATAATCATGGAAAATAATACAGAATTCTATATTTGAATGAAAAACTAAACCCTTCAATGTAAAAATCAAGTATTAATAAATGAAGAGTTAACCATGGGTCTAAAAATAATTGCCTACATAAATATAGTATAATAGTCAAATAATTGCAGGGTTATCATATGTCTTTTTCTTTATTGTCTACCAATAATTATCTTGTCCCTTTTAGAAATATATAAAAAGAAAGGCTTTGAAAGTTTTACATTTCTTCAAACACAACAAAATCTTTATTCAGAGAATGATTTTACCTTTTGAATAATGCTTATGGAAACAAACGTTCCTTTTTAGCTAGTCTATGTTTTTTAATAGAATGTAACATTTGAACTTTTGTTCCCAGATCTCTTGGTACTTAGGACTTCTAACCACTAAAGTCAACTACTGGAATGGATTCAAAAGGGTTAAATTACATTCTATCTTATCTTAAATTTATATTTACATAGTTAGCCTGGGACTTACACAGATATGGAGATAAGCTGCAGCAAACTCCACATATGAGTAGACTCGCGTGTCAGCCAGCTTCCTGAAAGTATGAGATTATAGCATAGGCATTGTGTTGTCTATGTATATAATGTAAATAATTAAAGTAAAATTTTAATTGTACTCTCCGGACTGGAGAATATTCTGGGTTTCTCTTACACTGCCCTCCATTGGTTTAAGTCCTATCTGACGGATTGGCAAGAGTTTGCTAGTCTTGGCAACAGCAGATCCAGCTCAGTGCCAGTCACACAAGAGGTTCCTCAGGGCTCTGATTTTGTTCCTTTGCTCGTCTGTATCCTTCTGCATCGATATGCTTCCCCTTGGCCACATTATTCGCAGCTATAGACTGGGTTATCATTTTTATGCAGATGATATTCAACTCTCTTTCAATGTTAAAAGTGAAGCTTCATCAGACCTTTCTCAGCTCACAGGTTACCTCAGTGAAATTAAGACCTTGATGGAGCAGAACTCTTTAAAACTGAACTCCTGCAAATTGGCACTAAAGCGCAAATTAAGAAAATTAGCTCGTTTTCAGTCACTCTTGTCGATGATCTCATCAGACCTTCTTCTAATGCAAGGAATCTTGGTGTCATTCTTGATTCCACCCACATAAAACACATTATGAAACTTTTGTACTCGGACCTCTGTAACATATCCCCATGTTTTTTCATTCCACTCCTTTTCTAATGCTGAGAAACTTGTACATGCTTTTGTCACATCCCGCATCAATTATTGTGACTCCCTACTGGCAGGTGCCCCTTCAAATCTTATATCACATCTCAAGATCATTCAAAACTCTGCTGCGAAGTCTTTACACAGACCAGCAACAGTGGTCACATAACACCCATCCTGCTTCATCTTCACTGGCTCACTTTGTCTTACAGGATTGAATATATATATATACATATATATATATATATATATATATATATATATATATATATATATATATATATATATATATTTTTTTAATACCTAAAAAGCTTTAAAGGGTCTTGCACCGGACTACATCCGTGGCCTTCCCCATTACTATCCTTCTGTTAGCCATCTAAGGTCATCTGATTTTGGCAATCTTGCGGTGCCCCACACTAATCTGCACTCTGTGGGTGACAAGGCCTTCACATAACAGACCTTCAGAGGTTTTGCAAAGAGAACTGGTAAAAAATTGCTACAAGTGCAAAGCTAAAAGAGAGAGACCGGCTGCTCACCGACTGAGGGCTGTCATGGCTGCCAAAGGTGCATCTGCTAACTCCTGACTTGAAGAAGATGAATACTTATGTGATCGATTATTTTGTGTTTTATATTTGTAATTAATTTAGAAGTTTTTGCAGATATCAGGGCCAATATCAAGCCTCATGATGATGTTTTGTAGTTTTCTAATATTAACACTAAAGCTTTACAAAAAAAAAATGATAATAATGTTCAAAACAGAAGAACATGAAGAAGGAAAACGTAACAAGGTAGGATATTGTGCTAAGCTGCACATAACTTGTGACGTGTGAGTCACTGTCTTGCACTCCAAAACACAAGACTGAGTCTCGGTACTTTAGCAGCACCAGCTTTATTTCTCTTAAAACACGAACAGCATGGTTATTTATTGTAGCGAGATCTACCACTCTCCTATACACAGACACAGCAAACAGGCAGGGTCGGGGCCAGGTAATACTGTTCCCTGCATTTATAATGTTCCTTACATCACCCATCGACGACAAGTGATAGTGCAACCACAGTTGGCTTGGAGTTGCTTCCACGGCGTTCCGCTGCAGTGCTGGGAGCCTGCGGTTACCTTGGCATCGGACAAGCAATCTACCACAGATGTGACAATCGTGCTACGGGACACACTTCGGCATACTGCAACAAACACCCACATGGAAAGGCCAAGACACAAACACCAAATGAGTGTAAAGCCTGATAAATGGGCACATTTATTTAAAAAGGAATGATCCACCGCCATACTTTTAGAAGAATGACCTTCTCACTGTTATTGCCACAGGAAATGCCTCATAAAGTAACAGTTACTGAAAGGGGCCAGTGATTTTATTCTAATCTCCAGATCAGAAGGAAATATATAAAATTATAAAAAAAAGAAAAAACTTAAAAAAAAATTCATTTTCACTATTTAAAGCAAACTATACATAAGATGCTTAATCAATCACAGCACTTTCTGTATTTTAAAAAAAATGCAAGGTTTCCTCTGTTCTTATAATTCAGGCTTTAAAATGACAATGCATTTATGATTAGTACATTTGTTTTTGCATTAAGAAGAATGTATGAAAGTACTTAAGAAGTAATTTGCTTGAAGCCGGTTTTAAAACCCAGCCACAAACTAAGGTATAGTTCTGTGTACCTCTTTAGTCTGTTTTGGGCACTGCATGAATTAAATTAAACATTGAATTTCATGCTAAACACTTTCATATACTGTGTCTTCCTCCATAAGTGAAAATCTGTTTTTGGTGCTTGACTCAGTTTTCAAAGTAAAATTGGTTTCCTTACACTTTATTTAAAGGTCAGCAATGCAGTCAAACTATTATATATTTGTGACTAATGACAGACCTTGATATAATTATCACTGCAGATGAGCGTTTTGTTGCATAATGCTTGAAAATTTCCATATTTTGTGAAACAATAATCTGCTCCTTTAATTATTGTTATTATTCGCACTGCAGGTTAAATATTACATGAATGGGCAGTTATTCCTTTTTGTTGTTATTGTATTTTGAAGTGAAATATATTACAATTATTTTAACACCTAATGCAGTTAACAGCTATGATTATGGATTTGGTACTAAAATGACAAATGTATGAGGAAAGATACAGCAGATTTAGAAAGAATTCAGACCCCTTCACTTTATTGTGCTGCAGATATAATCTTAAATAGATGCATTTTACATTTTTATTCATCAATCTACACTCAATAACTAATAATGACAAACTGAAATTTTTTCAGAAAGGTTTGTTAATTATTTAAAAATAAAAATAAAAAACTGAATCTCTTATTTACATAAGTAATCAGACTCTTCAGTATTTTGTTAGCCACTTTGGCAGCAATTACAGCTATGAGTTTTCTTATGTAAGTCTCCACAAGCTTTGCACACCAGGATTTGGGCAGTTTATCCCATTGTTCTTGGCAGATCCTCTTAAGCTCCATTTGATTGGATGGGAAGTGGTTGTAAACTGCCATCTTCAGGTCTCTTCACGCATGTTCTATGGAGTTTAAGTCTGGGTCACTCAAGGTCAGTTAGAGGCTTGTCCCAAGGCCACTCCAGCATTGTCTTCGCTGTATACTTTGTGCCATTGTTATGCTGAAAGGTGAACCATTACCCCAGTCTGAGGTGCACTCTGAAGCAGGTTTTCTTCAAGAACCTCTCTGTATTTACAGTAGATGAATTCATTCTTCCCTCACTTCCTTGTTGCTAAGAAACACCTCCACAGCATGATGCTGCCACCACTATGTTTCACCATTAGGATAGTCCTTGGAGTTTTACCCACAGACTTCAATTTTTGTTTCATCAGACCAGAGAATCTTTTCTTCCTCATGCCTCTCAGAGTCCCTTAAACTTTCACAATCCTTTTACTAAAGCATGGCTCTACCATAAATGGCTGATTGATGGAATGCTGCTGAGATGTTCACCTTCTGACAGTTTCTTTAGTTACTCAGTTTGGTGGGATGGCCAACTCTAGAAGGATTCCTGGAGGCTCCAGGCATCTTCCATTTTTTCCAATTATTGAGGCCAAGGTACTCCTGGGAATGTCCAAAGCTTTAGAAATGGTTTTATCACTGTGGACACTGAAGTCAAAAAACAACGGGAGTCAAAAAACACCAATTTAAAATCAAAAGTAATTTCTTTATTCTTGGTGAGAAAAGGCAGGCTGCCGACCCTGTCACATTAAGTAGCTACAAAACGTCAGCCTGCCAGCAGGAAAGAGAGACTTCCTTAAATACTCAAATCCGTTAAGAAGAAAAAAGAAAAAACGCGGCAGTTCAATTTGGGGTCATACATAGATTGTTATAGCTCTGGATTGCAACATGCGGAAGCACACAGTGCTTTTTACAGATTAAAAGTGGTCAGTATTTTCACAATTTTAAGAAATACACTTCTGCTAACTTACATGTACATAAGACCAGTTATAGCAAGTTTGTTTTAGGTTGTATGCAACTCAGTAGTTTTAGACAATGCTCACTTCCTTATACTCTTGCACGCACATTGCTCATAAAATATCAAGGGTTACATTAAGGTTAGTTCAGTACATTACATTAGCTATAAGAAATTATATTCTTATAGCTTTAGTATCTGCATTAGATTACATTTGTTCAGTTAGCTTTAGCATATTCTTATTTAATACATAAGTGTCACGCTTCTTATAGTTCTATTTGCATCATACTTTTATTATTTGGAAAGACTGACGCACCTTAATTCTAAATATTATTTCTCATCACCTTGCCCTGCCTCAGGAAAATTTGATCACGGAGAGAGAGAATTTCAAAGACTATATTCACATTACCATACTATTTTTGAATTAATGCAACATAAATCTGATGTTTTCAGGCTGTGGGGACACTGAAATCCAATCTTTTCAAATCCAGTCTTTCATATGCAATGCTAGAGTGGATACGTATCTGATTCGTGGCCGTGCAGCATGAATGTGAATGGTAAGATCAGAATTCATTTGTTTTTTTTTTTTTGCCTATATGCAAATGCTGAGCACTGTCGTCATCAGCCAGCATTGGCAGCACTGCCAAACAACAATGGGGGTGAGCTATAGCTTTGACAACAGTCGCGGTCCAACCATTGCTGGCTCCTTTCTCATACCCACACATCTCTTGGTGCAGCAGTCCCAGCAATAGCTGCGAAAACAACAAAAGCTAGCCGTCTGGCTTTTTTGTTTCTGCTTCTTTGACCTAATTGTAACAGGTGTCTGGTCACACTTACAGGTAATCTAACTCAGACACCATTTAAATATCCGACTACGCCACCCAGTTTTATTAAGAGACTGGGAACTCCTGAAATTTACCAATAATAGCACACAGGTTTCTTTAAATTGGGCGGTGAGTAAACACACAATGAAAGACACAACAGTAATTTCAGAAAAAAGCAACAGAAAGATCTATTACACAAGACAATATAAGGTACATTAAAAAGATAAACGAACATAACAAAATCTAAACATATCAGGAATTGATTTCCTTTTTTTTTTAAAAGGAAAATACACAGTCCACACTCTAAAAGTCCATTAAAAACAAGAATTGGAGGATACAACCTTTAGTGGTGCAGAGTCCAAGTTGCTCACTGTGTTACCCCAACACTTAATCATTCAACTGTCCACAGATGCACTCTGTTCACCAGACACTCGCTTCCCAACAGAAGTTTTGCCAAAACATTGAATCCCTGTCAGTGTCTTTTTGTCGTTCCTTTTTTTCTATTCTGGACTCTTTGTGTTACTGTGACCTAGACACGCCTCATTTATCGTCTGCCAGCTTTGCTTGGTCCTTTCATGCGACTTCCCTCTCTTGCTGGACCCACAACTGGTGTCTCCTTGTGGAGCTGTCTCTTTCTCCCTGGAAGTGTTGCCGTTCTTGTGCCTCACGTCGTGCCAACCACGTACCCTTGTCTGCCTGCGAGCCCTTGTGCTCTGCCCGAGTGTCTTGGCAGCGTTTTCTGTGGACTGTTCCCTCTGCCTTCTGCTGCTCAGGAGTTTAAATCTCCTTCAGTCCCTGTTGTTGTCAGTCCTGGACAATCAGTTTAATCGATGGCACATCTAAATTTCCTGGGTTTAACAATTAATGAAAACACAAGTTAACAAAATGTATTGTTACCAACCATTAATGAGTACAGATCTGCTGATTAGAAACCAATATTGTCAAACATGTTAATTTCAGGTAAATACAGACATCTTCCAAGGAAGCAGCAGTTCTTTTATCACAACTTGGTATTGTTTGTACAGTAATCCCTCGCTATATCACGCTTCGCCTTTCGTGGCTTCACTCCATCGCGGATTTTATATGTAAGCATATTTAAATATATATCGCGGATTTTTCGCTGCTTCACGGGTTTCTGCGGACAATGGGTCTTTTAATTTCTGGTACATGCTTCCTCAGTTGGTTTGCCCAGTTGATTTCATACAAGGGATGCTATTGGCAGATGGCTGAGAAGCTACCCAGCTTACTTTTCTCTCTCTCTTGCGCTGACTTTCTCTGATCCTGACGTAGGGGGATTGAGCAGGGGGGCTGTTCGCACACATAGACGATACGGACGCTCGTCTAAAAATGCTGAAAGATTATCTTCACGTTGCTATCTTTTGTGCAGCTGCTTCCTGAAAGGACATGCTGCATGGTGCTTCGCATACTTAAAAGCACGAAGGGCACGTATTGATTTTTTTATCTGTCTCTCTCTCTTTCTCTGCTCCTGACGGAGGGGGTGTGAGCTGCCGCCTTCAACAGCTTTGTGCCGCGGTGCTTCGCATACTTAAAAGCCAAACAGCCCTATTGATCTGTTTGCTCCTTTGAAGAGGAAGATATGTTTGCATTCTTTTAATTGTGAGACTGAACTGTCATCTCTGTCTTGTCATGGAGCACAGTTTAAACTTTTGAAAAAGAGACAAATGTTTGTTTGCAGTGTTTGAATAACATTCCTGTCTCTCTACAACCTCCTGTGTTTCTGCGCAAATCTGTGACCCAAGCATGACAATATAAAAATAACCATATAAACATATGGTTTCTACTTCGCGGATTTTCTTATTTCACGGGTGGCTCTAGAACGCAACCCCCGCGATGGAGGAGGGATTACTGTATACTCAACCAGCCAGACTTCAAAGCAGTGACTCCTTTGCAACACAGCAAATACCTACACAGACAACCCTGACACAATCATTAACTGGATTATCCAGGAAATCAAAAAACAAGGTCCCCTTCTGACCTAATCATGTACAAATGACGAACTGTTTGCTGACCATCCAGTGCAAAATGTGAGGCATACAAAAGCTACTGTTGTGTCAGTTTTAATACCACGAGTCATCTCACAAGTATGACGTTTTTTATGGTTGCTGATTCAGATGACTTGTGCACAGACGTATCAATGTGTGCATGCTACACGTCACTTGTGCTTATGAATGTGAACTGTCAAGGCAGGCAAATCCGATCTGAGCAAAAAAATAGGAATTGAGCAATGAGGCTTGTAATGTGAATATAGCATTAGTCTTCACAGCTTGGCTTTTGTCCTGAAATGGTGCGTGAATTGTGGCCCTTACTGTATATACATAAATGTGTGCCTTTCTAAATGATGTCCAGTCAATTCAGTTTGCCACAGGTGGACTCCAATCAAGTTCTTGAAACATCTCAAGCAGAATTAAAGCAAACAGGATGCACCCTGAGCACAATTTGGAGTGCCACAGCAAGGGGTTTAAATGTTTGATAAATTTGCAAACCTTTCTGGAAACAGACTTTCACTTTGTCATTCTGGATTATGTGAGGAGCAAAAATTACAATTTTACCCATTTAAATATTAAATCTACAACTCAATAAAGTGTGAAGAAAGTGAAGGGGTCTGAATACCTTTTGGATGCTGTATATCTGCTTCTTTTATGGTTTATCCACTTGCTAATACCATTACTGCAGCAAGAACACATTCCAAAGTAGATGTTTAATTTGTTTTTATTTAATAAGAGAAGAAAACAGAAGAACAGTAGATATAGATCAACAATCCGAAAAATGCTCAAAGCAACTGGGAAAAGGAATTGTGCTAAGAAAAGATCTGACAGTGAGTTTTTCTCATCACTTCCATGTAATCACTAAGCAAAAATATGTTGAGGCGTAATGAGCTTCTAATTATGGCCAGATGGGAAAGGAGCTCTTTATATTTTATCCCACTTCATTAACACAGCAATGCTAAAAATTTCACCAAAACATAACCCACATCTAGCAGCCCTTCAGGGGTAAAGACTAAGCCATGGAACTAATTAAGTACTGTATGGGTGCTACCCTTCTTCCTTCCACCGTGGTATCTTACTCCATAATTGGTTCCAGCCACATGTAGAACAATGGCTAAAATCTACTTTTAAAAAGTTAGGATGTGCACATTAGTTTTCAAGAAGGAGTTGCATTAATTGATATGTTAATTAAAGATATCTTTTTGGGGCATATTTAAGTGGAGTGTAATATGAAATAATTGGCAAGTTTCCTTCAGAGTTAATCTACTGCAACATTATTCAGCATTTGAGCTTATTAACAGCCCGAGTTCATCTTTTCTGTCTGAGGATGTGATGGCCAGTGTCAGAATTAACTGAGTTGGAGCCCATATGCAGAAAAATATCTCTTTCCTCTGTGTCTTATGTAGAAAAAGTATTTTTCTGATCTTTTTCTTATTCAGTTAGCTCCCATTGAGTACAGGTTGTTATGGGCAACATTTCAGGTCACAGATGTGAGTCGTTCCCCCTGGGAATCAGTAAGTGAGGGCTCAAAACCAGGTGGGGGATAAGGTGTAGTAGACACTAATGATGAACCTCATCTTGCTTAAACAATAAAAGCTTAGGTTGCTTGAAAATTACTAGTAAAATGATATTATGTTATTCTTTGTAGTTTTCTGGCTTGTGATGATTAAACACCCAATGCATATTTTAGTATTAACTTTTATGGTTACGTGGTAAACAAGATGAGCTTGACAAATGAAAGGAAAATTAGCTCCTTCAGATATTCTTTTTTTTGTTGTTGTTTTTACATTTCTAAGGAACTTCTTATGAGATTAAAATCAAGCACATTTATTTTTTAGCACCTTTGATGATAAATGATGTGCAGTCTATAAAAGATGAAGCGTCAGTGTGTGACTCTCTGAATTGGTGTTAATGTGGTAGTGCTGAACCTAAATTAGCACAAGAGCAATCAAATTAATGATTCTGCTATAAGGAATGATTAAGTGCATTTAATTGGCAAAAAAATAATCTCAGACATGAATTGAAGTTAAAAATACTTTATTAGGTGAACTGACTTTATAATCACAAGTCTGCAAGGTTATTAGAACCATCTAAATGAGAACAGGCCATTCAGCCTGAAAAAGCTCACCAGTCCTGTCCACTTAATTCTTCCAAAATAACATCAAGTCGAGTTTTGAAAGTTCCTAAAGTCTTATTGTCTACCACACTACTCGGTAGCTTATTATACGTGTCTATGGTTCTCTGTGTAAAGAGAAACTTCCTAATGTTTGTGTGAAATTTACCCTTAACAAGTTTCCAACTGTGTTCCCATGTTCTTGATGAACTCATTTTAAAGACATAGTCTTGATCAGCTGGACCAGTTCCCTTCATAATTTTAAACACTTCAGTCATGTCTCCTCTTAAACTCCTTTTTCTTATACTGAAAAGGCTCAGTTATTTTAATCTATCATTATAATTCATCCTCTTTATTCCTGGAATCAACCCTAGTTGCTCTTCTCTGGACTTTTTCTAGTGCTGCTATGTCCTTTTTGTAGACTTGATAACAAAACTGCACACAGTACTCCAGATGAGGCCTTACCAGTGTGTTATAAAGCTTGAGTAGAACCTCTTTAGACTTGTTCTCTACACATCAGGGCGCTATATAACCTGACATTCTATTAGCCTTCTTATTGACTTCTGAACACTGTCAGGCAGTGACGAGTCTACTGCGACTCTTAAATCCTTCTTATATTTTAGTTGTTCTGTAAAATGAATATTTGGATTACAGCACACAATACTCCAGGTATAATCTAACCAGTGCATTGTAAAGCTTGAGTTGAACCTCCATGGAATTGTACTCGACACCTAAGGGTGCTATATAACCTAACCTTCTGTTAACCTTTTAATGGCCTCTGAATACTGCCTGGCAGTTGATAGTGATGAGTCCACTAAGACTCCTAAATCCTTCTCATATTCTTGCTTTTCTGAAAAGGGTATGTGGATTTGTCAGTGGTTTTCAAGCTGAATTCTGAGGGACCCCATTGCTGCAAGTTTTTATTCCAACTACTTTTACAATCAGGCATCATTTTTACTTTTAGTGAATCCCACTATTTCAAGTCAAGTCAAGTCATATTGCTTTATTGCCATATTATCCGTACACCGTATTGCAGCATGAAGTGGCATGGAATAACGTCCCCAAAGACTGCAGTGCAAAATACTAGCCCTGTTTACTGGCTTTTCTACATTAACCAGACCGTGCTGCTGCCTCCCATGCGCACATGTGTGACAAACGATATAAATGCTTTTCACAATTGTCACATATACTTACAGAATTTTATTTAGTTTAATGGTTTAGAGGTTTGTTCATTTTAAGAAGTGGTTGCAAAGAATTTTAAAAAATAAAATGCTTGTTTGATTTCCTGTAAGAATCACATTTCCCAGTGTTTAAAACTCAATGACTTTAAATGAAATATTATTTTATCACTATATTATGCTATAGTAGGGGTGGTCAAAGTCATTCCTGGAGGGCCGCAGGTTTTTGTTCCAACCCAGTTGCTTTATTAGAAAACAATCCTTGCCAATAATTACATTTCATGGCTTGTTAGTACTTTAACTCTGCTATGTCAAGTCATTCTCATATCCTAGATTTTTTTTTTCCTTTCTAAGGATAACATCCAAATACTCTGAAGTGTAAAACGGATGGGTAATTCTCAATCCTTCACTTTTTTCTCTTCTCTTTCCTTCCAAGTATTTAATTAAACCAAATAGTGCACGATAAATACACACTGGTGTAAAGGGTAACAAGCAAAATGGATAACTGCTGGTTTCTTTTGTCATTTGCATCTTATTGCTAATAAGGAGCAATTAAAAACAGACAATGCAGCTGTTTAAGACTTAAATAAGCAATAAGGGTTCAAAATCTTAACAAGGGAGATAACTAAAATGAAGCAGAAGTGTTTCTAGAGCAATAAGTGCTTCTTATTAAGCAATTGGGTTGGAACAAAAACCTGCAGCCTCTGCGGCCCTCCAGGAATGACTTTGCCCACCCCTGTGCTATAGGAAAACATTAAATTTTACATAAAAATGTTTAGTTCAGGGCGGTATGGTGGTGCAGTGGGTAGCGCTGCTGCCTCGCAGTTGGGAGACCTGGGGACCTGGGTTTGCTTCCTGGGGCCTCCCTGCATGGAGTTTGCATGTTCTCCCCGTGTCTGCATGGGTTTCCTCCGGGCGCTCCGGTTTCCTCCCACAGTCCAAAGACATGCTGGTTAGGTGGATTGGTGATTCTAAATTGTCCCTAGTGTGTATGCTTGGTGTGTGAGTGGGTGTGTTTGTGTGTGTCCTGCGGTGGGTTGGCACCCTGCCTGGGATTGGTTCCTGCCTTGTGCCCTGTGTTGGCTGGGATTGGCTCCAGCAGACCCCTGTGTTCAGGTTCAGCGGGTTGGAAAATGGATGGATGGCTGGATGTTTAGTTCAATACTGACTCAGTTGGTTTTATTTACATTTCATGCACATTAAACTTTCTCGTCAATGACATTAAATAATCTATGAATGCATTTTCAACCATAAATGTTATACTCTATATATTGTACATTTGCATAATTTAAAAATTACATAGACAAAGGACACCTATTTTATGAAAGTGAAGGTCCCAGGCTAGTGGTGTCTAAAAAACACTGTAAGAGAAATATGAAACAGCTAAATGCAGTATATGATGGGGATCTAGACAGCTCATCTCTAGACTGTTTATAAAATTTGTTATCTTACTGAAGACATGCATTTAGCTGATGAAGTATTATTCATCAATCATAACTGTTATTAGTATTATTAAAGCAGATGCAAATTTAGACTTTAATCAACAGGAGTAATTAATCTCACTTGATGTTTTATATGTAGCATTTTATGCTTCTCAGCAAGATATGGATTCAATTTCTTGCTCAATCACAGTCATGGTCTTTCCATATCACTGTGCCTACTTTGTTTTTTTTTTTCCTACATCCCAAAATTTTCAAAGTAGCTTAACCGTGAGTAAGTGCATTCTAACGTGATACAGTTCACTTAACACATATTTTTGGGATGCATGTGTTAATTGAAGTACTGTGTGATAATCTATATGGACAAAGGGAGACCCTCCAAGTTCTACACGGATAGTCACTTTAAATCTAACCTAAGAAATCAGGACCATATATAGCTTAATGTGCTTTACAAGATGAAGAAAGAAAAAAGAAAAATATAAAAATAAGATTAGGCAATACTAAGTAACAACGAATAAAGTAAGATCCGATGGCCAGAGTGGACAGAAAAAAAAAAAAAAAAAAAAAAAGCTCCAGAGGGCTGGAGAAAAAAACAAAATCTGCAGGGGTTCCAAGTCCACGAGACCACCCAGCCCCCTCTAGGCATTCTACCTAACATTAATGAACTCAATCAGTTATCATGGTTTTCAGGCTTCATATGGAACAATTAGATGATGACGGTCATGTGGACATCTGGCCTTCAATCCATCAATGTAGGAACTGCATGGTGCTTTGATCAGGTAGTGGTGGTGCAGATCGCCACCACAGAAAACCGGACAGAGAACAGCAAAGAAAGTAGGGGTTAGTACAGATCGCGGAGCCATGATAAAAATGATAATCAAATGCATACACAGAATATCAGGGTTACACTTAAATGTAGCTATGAGAAAGCCATGTTAAAGTAATGAGTTGTCAGCAGTGCTCCACCGTATTAGCCTGGCGATTTTCTGTAGGTAAACTAATCCAGATTTTAGGTACATAACAGCAGAAGGCTGCCTCACCACTTCTTTTAAGTTTAGCTCTTGGAATTACCAGCAAACAATCATTTGAAGATTTAATTAAAGGTTACAGTAATCTAGTCGACTAAAAATAAAAGTGTGAACTAATTTCTCAGCATCTTGCAATGTTATAAGAGATCTATTTTTTGCTATATTTCTTAAGTGAAAAAATGCTGTCATGGGGCCTCATGTATAAACGGTGCGTACGCACAAAAATGTTGCATACGAACGTTTCCACGTTCAAATCGCGATGTATAAAAACAAAACTTGGCCTAAAGCCACACTCATTTCCACGGTAGCTCATACTGTGACATATGCAAGTTCTCTGCTCTGTTTTGCACCCAGCAAAAAAGCAGTGCTACTGTTCCAGTGTGGTTTCCCTTTCTTTTTTAGATACCATCCCTGATGCAGCTTTGTAAATACACTGAAATTAACCGCATATTGTTTATGTTTAATGCATCTGATTGTAATTAACCTGAAACAATATAATGGTCTACAGAATGGTCAAACTATTCCAAATACCATAACTGCTTTAGCGTTGTTACTCTCACTGCACCTTCTTCTTCTTCTCCTTTCAACTGCTCCCGTTTGGGGTTGCCACAGCGGATCATCTTTTTCCATATTACTCTCGCTGCACCACTCTGAGTATTTATCCCACTGTATCTGAGTGTGGAATCACAGCTGTATAGCAGCTGACTGGAAAGAGAATTATCGGTATATAGCATCAAGCACATGCTGCCTCAGCCATGCTGTCTATTGAACTGCTCTCATACGGCAAACGCTTCAGAGCCTTTCCTCACGGTTTAGAAACAGTTTCATCCCAAGAACTCTAAACGCACTCAATTAGTCCATCAAGTGCTCCTCGTAGAACGCTTTGTACTTATAAGTACAATTACCTCACTGTAAACTTGCGATACAGCCACTTTATAAAGCGCGTATTTACATATGATGACAATATCATTTTTAAGATGAAACGCAGCAAAATATGTTGATTATATTATACAGAAAAAACTTTAACTTAATTTAAATAATCTATATTGTTAATAAATAAACATTTGAGGACACGGTGTCGCAGAGTTAGCAAGGAGCTGGTGCTCCGTTCACGGATTGTTCCTGCCTCGTGCTGTATTCTTGCAGGGACTGGCGCAACACTGGATGGTTGGAATAATTTAACATTTACTACGAATATATTTCAATGTTCCTTAAAAGTTTTGAAGAATCGGCGTTCTAAGCTTACAGATGGCTTAACATCTATTACAGAGCTGACTGTGTGGCGATTGGGTATTTGGAGAAAGATAAGTAAAGACAGGAATTGGAGGTTAGTACGTTTGAAAGAGACAGTACTGCTGCAATAAATTATTTCAACAAAGGTCGCCCATGGCGCTGCAAGCATCCTGCGTGAGGCATGAACAATCACTCCACCACTGTGTTCCCATGTTTAATAACATGCTTTAACTCCTATTATCATGAAAATGATATCAAGTATACATCTCAGTATTTTAATTATTCAGAGAGCTGTAATATCATGAATGTAATGGATTCTGTGTCCTGTTGGAGGAAGAGAAAGCGTGTTTAAGAAGCACATAGTGATTCACACACAGATCACATTGAAGATCAAATACCAAACAAAGCATTTAACGTGCTACTTTAGTTACGATGGGATTTGAGAAACTAGTAAATTAAACGATTTTATGATGAAGTTTATGATGTTCTGCTTTAATGACAAAATAAACTACATGATTAAAGTGGAAATTTAGAGTTTAAAGTTGACATTTTCCCCACTGTGTGCCTATTTTTTTTTCTCTGTACCCTAATAAGCTTTCATATGACACTCAGACGGTGGGCTACGACTCGCCTTTTCATGGCGACTTTGATATCTGACAACTTTTTTATTTTGGACACTGTGCGACTTTGTGAACTTGAGCTTTCGAGTTTCTCCAACACTCTATGTCACTCGATCAACTTCCTTTTGTTGTTTATACCATTGTTTAAACCAACAAATAGCACGTTTTTCCTTGCCTCCACTTGGTATTCGCTGAAATTCTTCTGTTTCCCCCGTGCTTTTGCCATTGCCTTTTCACAGAATGCTGAGCTTAAGGGCTATTTATATTGATTTGCATAATTAAAGAGGAGCACGTTCGTTACTTTTCACGCTGATCGGGATTTATGTAGCGGAAGAACGTGGAAGTTGCCGTTCGCACAGATTTATGCTTCTGGATTTTTTAGTGTGTACGAACATTTCTGCTTTTCTGCTTACGCCATGTTTAAGTGTGAATTCTACGCACGGCGTTATACATGAGGCCCCTGGCAATGTGATTAATATGTGATTTAAAATTTAGGCCAGAGTCAATAATTACCCCTAAATTCTTTACCTCTGTCTTGACTTTTAAGCCTAATGGATCAAGTTTATTTCTAATACCCTCACTATATACATTTTTACCTATCACTAAGATTTCTGTTTTCTCCCTGTTTAGTTTGAGGAAATTACTACTCAGAAACACAAATAAGACTTTAGGGTCAGTGAACCAAGAGAGTTGGAGTCATCAGGCGCTATTGCTAAATACAGTTGTGTGTCATCAGCATAGCTGTGGTGGCTCACATGATGCCTTGAGATAAAGCAGAGATACTGTATGTGCTGATGCACCTTTTAGATAATTCCTATTACGAAGCGACGCAGTGTGAGCAGAGTTCTGGTGCTCCCATTGTTCCCTTGCTTTTGTGCGCGATGCGCTGGAAAAATAGACAAAATTATGTCTCTGGAAATAATTAATGTTGATAGAGTACAAATGCCTCACCGCATAGTAAATATCAGGGGAGATGGTGCTTGCTTATTCTCATCTATAGCTTATTTAGTGCATGAAACTCCGTCTTTAGCTGACATTGTACGACATGTTTTAAGTAATTGGTCAAGGTTTCAGCCATTTACAATGATGCCGTCATGAATCTCTTATACAAATGAGCTTCAGTATCTCACTGAAATGTCAAAGTCTCAAACTTATGGTACCATTTCTCAGCTAATGGCAGTGGGAGAGTTGTTCCCCTATGAGTTTCAAGTATATTATTATGGAGTCCTACACTCCAAGTTTGGACAGGCACTCGAGGGGATAAAAAAACTCCCTACAAAAACTCCCTACACTTACATGCCTGATGTACACATGGAGTGCACACAAATTGAGGATAAAAGTCGGTCACCTTAAAAGGCGGGTGAGCCTAGTATATAACATACTGCTTGACTTGCCTTGATGTCTAGTTATGTAACTAAACATTTAGCTTTCTGGGGTTCTCTTGCATTTTTGGCCCTCTAAACCTGAAAATACCTAATTTTTAGGCCATTTTTGTGCAGGAAATTATACCTTTATGATAAACAGTAAGCCAATAGGGGTCCTCAGCAAAAATGATTAGAAAGAATTGAAGCTGTGCATGCCACCTGAACCAACCCCAGAGGTTCATCACCTAAGTAACTTCTGTTCGCAAAAGTTCAAACAAAATGGGGATTGGTAATATTGGTATGTGGTGTGATGTTTTCTTTTGTGAGGTTTGCAGATCACAAATATGAAAATACTTTTGATATGTTATTCTTAAACTGTGACCTAACTCTTTAAAAGGCTAGGGATCTGCGCCGGCAATTGGAAGGTTGCTGGTTTGAATTCCAAAACGCCAAAAGTGACTCTACTCCGTTGGGCCCCTTAGCAAGACCCTTAACATGCAATTGCTCTGTCCTGGGTATGACGTTAATCTGCATTCAGCAGGTCTTCCAACCTTCAGGGAAAACTCAGGGGGCTGGTGGCAGGATTGGCACTCCAGCCATTGTAAAAAAAATAACGCACGGCTGCACTCAGATCTCCGGATAGTTCACTGTCTGGTGGGTGCGGCAACATGCTGTAATCAGTGCATGCTCCCCACCTCTAGCTTTCTAAGAGCTATTTCCAGAAGATTTACAATTACAAATTTGTAAAGTCTGTGGAGTACCATCTTAGACTATTTGAAAATCAGTGATTATAAATATAATGTTATTATTGATTTTTGATCCTTTACTAAGGTTCATACACTCTATGGACCTCTATCCATGTGTTATTGTATATATGCCGTGAGAGTCCTTTAAAAATTATGATCCATTGATATTTCACAAATCTGTTACCATCTATTCATGGTTATTTACTGTATGGAGCCTTTTCTGAATTTAAATAAATAAGGTTCTTTCAATGGAACTTCCATGTGGATGGTTCTTCTGGCCACCAAAAATAGTTCCCCTATGGCATTGCCCTGAAGAACCACTCGGGTACCTTTATTTTTAAGAGTGTATGATTCAATCAAGAGACTTCAGAAACAGATCCCTTAGGTAGAAAACCCTCCACAACAAGTGGTTATTCAGAGAAACTGATAAAGAAAAGTCCACAAAAATTAATTAATAACCATTTCCTAAAAATATGCTATGCATTTGCTAGTCATATGATGCATGTATCATGCGACCCATGAGAGAATCATGAGTCATTAACATCAGCTGTACACACCAAGATTTGTTGGAAAATAAGGGAATGGTTTATTGAAAAAGGCACTTGGGCACTTTTTTAGTTTAGACTTTTTTGGTTACAAATGATTTTAAATTTAGCAAACTCTTTTAAAAACATGAAAAATGATCTATAGACTGTGTGAAGGAAACCAGGTCGTCAGCAAACCCCAAATGCTCAGCATGAACAGATACAGAGTCCCGGGTTCAAATAAAGGTGTGTTTATTCAACACAAGACACAACACCTCCATAATGTAACACAAAAGCACAGGTTTCTCTCTCTCTCTCTCTCTCTCCACAATCCAATTCTTCTCCATTACTCCTCTAACCACCGCACTGCCCTTCTCTAGTTGAGTGTTGCGCTACATCCTCCCAGCCTTGACTTGCCTTTTATTATGGACCCAGGAGTACTTCCGGTGCCAGGACGACTGCCTGATGGAAGTACTTCCGGGTCATGTGAAAGTCCATTATAACAGGGAGCTTGTCTTTCTGAAGCGCCCTCTTGCCGCACCCAGTGACCCCAGCAGGGCTGCTCTTCCGAACTACATCTCCCAAAATGCTCTGCACTGATATCCAGGGCCACTGCCATCTAGCATGCTGGGGGAGTAAAAACTCCCCAGCGATATTTCTTTTCAGTGGGCTGTCCGTCCATCCCTTTTGGTCCTTCCTTCCCGGTCTGACCCTTCTTCCTGCCCGGCTGGGATGCCTATATGCCTGTTAGGAGCCCCCATCTGGGTAAGGAACCATTCCCTCTTCTGGCCAGGATGTCCGTCCATCCCATGTGGCATTTACATCTGTTAGTGTTTGCAGGTCTTGACTACGAGTGAGTTTCTTTCTGCAATGTCCTTAAAATCTTTGCCATTTGATTACTAAATTTTGTCCATCTGGGCTTCCCAGTAATCACAATAATTTCTATATCATTCCTAAAATATTATAAAAGAAAACACAAATGCCAGCCATTAAAATCTGTTAGGAAAATTACAATTCTCAGAAGAGTATTAAATGGTAATATATAATTACATTACCAAATAAAATTTGATTTTGCAAAATGTTTCCTTCCTTAATTCAAACATTCCAATTAGTTTTCTGGCATGGAGGTAAAGACATGTTTTCACAGGTTACAAACTTTAAAACAGGAAAGGGAATTAAGGAAATATTATTCAAAAAGTTATTTGCGTGGCAACTTATGCCTAAGGAAAAAATGCAGTTGTATTTATACTTTTATATAAAATTAAGCCGTTTAAGCTTATTTCTAGAGGTGGTTTGTTCTCCCAAATATCTTTTATTCTAAAATTTCCCAAATTTTAGTGTCTTGATAAATTATCACAATAACTGTTTTACAGGCTGAACAGCTTTTAAATTACAGCATGAATTGGCTTTTGAAAAATAAACCTTTGTTCCTTTTAAGATTTTGGCTGCAGCTCGTAGAGACTGGCACTGTGCATTCAGAGTTTAAATGGATCCCAAAGTAAATTAGCATTACTAATTGAAAGCCTGCAGAAATGTTTCTTCACAGTAGCACAGAATTATAAACTCTGTTTCATACATTAATCATACTTATGTGATTTTTTTTAATTTACAGGAGACAGAAAATGCATATAGATTTAGTGTTAAACATATGATACAAATAGCATTTCAAAAAATATGTGGTTATCATGCCAGCCTACTTGGTAATGCAATATGGCATAATATTTACCTTCACCTGTTTCTTATTTCACACTGTAATGTCTTAACTTGGCTTAATAAAATTCAGTCCCAAAAACTGTCTTTAAAAAGAAGCAGTTTTTAAAAATACAGATTTAATTTTCTGTTTTTGCTGTAGAAGCCTGTAATCCGTACTAACCCCTACTTTTTTCTGCTGTTCTTTTTCCAGTTTTCTGTGGTGGCGATCTGCGCCACCACCACCTAATCAAAGCAACATGATGTCCCTACATTGATGGATTAAAGACCAGAAGTCCATGTGACCATCATCATCTAAAGCCTGAAAACCAAGAGCACTGATTGAGATCATTTAAATTAGGTAGAATGCCCACTGGGGCCTGGTGGTCTTGTGGCCTCGGAACCCTTGCAGATTTTTTTTTTCTCCAGCCTTCTGCATTTTTTTTTTCTGTCCTCCTGGCCATCGGACCTTACTTTATTCTTTGTTACTTAATATTGCCTAATCTTATTTTTATATTTTTCCTTTGTTCTTTCTTCATCTTGTAAAGCACTTTGAGCTACTGTACATCATTTGTATGAAAACGTCTTATATAAATAAATGTTGTTGTAGAACTACTGAGGTTCCATTATGCTGAAAAGTCCAGTAATTAAGACCAATTGCTTTAATTAAATTAAACACAATGTTAAATATTGGTTCCAGCAGACCACCGTGACCCTGTATTAAGGATATAGCGGGTTGGATAATGGATGGATGGACAATGTTAAATTCAGTAGGAAAAAGTGTATAAATGGTGTGTAAAAGGTCCCACAATTCTCACTGCACGTCAGGACAGACCCAAGCCATGAAGTCCAAGGACCTCTGTGTAGAATTCAAATTGTGGTGTGGCAGAAGGCAAGGGGATGAAACCATTTGTACAGCTTTGAGTGTTCTCAGGAGCACAGTGGCCTTGATAATTGTGAAATTGAAGAATTTTGGACTCTTCCTAACGTTGGCTCTCTGGCCAAATTGAGCAACTGGAAAGGAAGGGCCTTGGTCAGGAAGGTGTCCAAGAGCGTAAGGATCACTCTATCAAAGCTTCAGCTGTCCTCTGGTGGGATGTGAGAGGCTGTTGGAAGGAGAGCTTTTTCAGCAGCACTCCATCAATCAAGCTGCAAGGGTAGAGTTGGTAGATGGAAGCTACTCTTGAGTAAAAGACATATGACAGTCTGCTTTAGGTTTGTCAAATTGCATTTAAAGGACTCTGTGAGCATAAGAAAAACATTTTCTGGTCTTACATGACACAAAAATTTAACTCTTTAAGTAGAACTCCAAGCACTATGTCTGGCAGGAACCAGGCACTGCTCATCAGGTGCCTAATACCATCCCTACGGTGAAGAATGGTGATGGCAGCATCATTCTATGGGGGTACTTCTCAGTGGTAGAGACTGGTCAGAACTGAGGGAAGGATGAATGTAGCCAAATATAAAGAGTTCCTTAAAGAAAACCTGCAGCTGAGTGCATGTGACCTCATACTGGAATGACGTTTCATCTTTCAGCATGACAATGACCCGAAGCGTACAAACTGAGAAAAGCACTATATAAATGTAATGAATTATTATTATTATTATTATTAAAACAGCGCTGGAGAGACGTTCAGGATAAGTTTGTGACTGTCCTTGAGTGGCCCTGCCAAAATCCAGACTTAAACCCTATAAAATATCTAGAGATACCTCAAGACACTTCCCGTCCAGTCTAATGGAGCTTGAGAGGATCTGCCAGGAAGAACTGCCGGATCCAAATGTGTAAAACTTGTAAAGGTGTACCCAAGATAACTCAAATCTGTAATTGCTGCAAAGGGGCTTCTACAAAGTACTGAATTAAGGATCTGAATATTTATATGAATGGTAGATTTTAGTTTCTGTTTTTTTATAAATTGGCAAAACTTTCTGAAAATGTGTTTTCACTTTGTCATTATGGGATATTGCGTGTAGACTGATGGTCACAAATGGCAAATTTATCAATCCACCTTAATTATTGGATAAGTGTCTGTGTGTCTGTCTATGTGTCCACCCTGTTGCTATGTCTTTGTTCTTACAAAAGATGGCGCATCACAAACAATTTTAGTAATAAAATGAAGTGTACTTGTTATTACAATATAAGGTGCATCACAAACAATTATAGTAATGCATTTTATTATTACACTAGTCATTTAGCCTGTTACAATAACGGGCGCTAGAACAGTAGTGCATAAACATTAGTAGGAACAGTCTATATTAAATGGCAAGGGACTTTGACCTCATTCTTTTTGTTGGTCGTATTTTTCTTTCTTTCAGCCTTTCTTTTGTTGATGTTTACTTGCTGAGCTGACGGTTCTTTGTGGGCTGCCGCCGTGTATTGTGTGCCTTTAATTTTCTGTGACAGTAATACTGTCTTGTACGGCTCTATTCAATAAGGGCACGCACAAAAAGGCGAGCTGCAAAAGGGCGCCCTCAATTGAGCGTGGCGAATAAAGGCGTTCATAGATAATTTAGTTCAAATAGCTCTGGAATATGTGAACAGCAACAAAGGTGCAGATCTTTATTTACGCGCGCCTTTATTCGCTGCGCCCAATTGAGGTTGCCCTTTTGAGGCTCGCCTTTTTGTGCGCACCCTTATTGAAGGATGCCTGTGCGTGCCCATATTGAAGGATACTGTCTTGTACGTCCACTGGCTTGTACGTCCGCTGGCTTGTACGTCCGCTGGCTTGTACGTCCGTAATATACCTTTAATTTTCTCTGGCGGTAATACAGGCGTGTGCGTCGGTAATATGCCTTTAATCTCCTCTGACAGTAATACTGGCTTGTATGTGGCTGTAATATGCATCACTGTATTGTGTACCTTTAATTTCCTCTCGCAGTAATACTGGTTTGTATTTCCGTAAAACGCCTCTAACTTTCTCTGACTGTAATATCGCGCATCGCACCGTGCCCCGCACATGCGCAGTTCACCAGAAGACACCCACACATGGACACCTGGACGCACATAGGGATTTTATATATATAGATGCTTTACATAATACATTCTTATAGATGGTGCACTGAAAACATTAACCCTGAGGTTGGCGTTTATTAGTTTTTAACCCATCTTAGACAGGTATCACAGCTAATTTAAAATTAAATCTACAACACAAAGAAATGTGTAGAAAGTGAAGGACTTTGAATACTTTCTGATTTCACCATTCATCCTGTATATACTTCTTTTTTTTTTTGGACAAATTAGGTAAAGTATTTCTGCCATGATCCAATATGTAGTCTTAAAAACAGAAAACATGATGGTTTTGGAAAAGGATTTTTCAAGTTTTTATGCTTTTTAAAGTTTTCCATTTTAAAATCAATGTGTATTGGTAATAGTACAGAGACTTAGGTTGATTTCCTAGCTTAGCCACTGTCTGTGTGGAGCCTGTGTGGAGTTGTATGGTTTCTCCAGTTTCTCAGCATATCCCATAGTCTTGCTGGGCCAGATGTGATTCTCAAATGAGAATATGTGTCTGCGGACAACCCGTTAAAAAGTGTGTAATAAACAGTGGCAAAATCCTGTGCTGCAAAGGCTGCACCCACAGGGCTTCTTCCTAAAACACCCACCCTCAGTTTCTCCAATCCACGTATTTTAAACCACCACTAGTTTTTCAGGGAGAGAGCAAAAGATACTGAACAAAAGACATGATGCTGAGAGAAATGAAAAAGCCAACATTGCTATTATTCATTCAGGAACTCAGTAACACAAGGTAACTGAAGCTCAATAATTAAATTCCATGTTGTAATGAGTGCTGCAACAGTAGAGGAAAAAAAAGACAGCAACACACACACATAGACCACCACAGATTCTGGGCTCCACATTTTTGAGAAGTGCTTCTGTCTGCTACGGTATCTTTCTGCCATTCTAACTATTGCATCACTATATTATAACAACAGCAAATAGATTTAAGATATGCAGTGTGGACTATAGACAGAGGTGGGTAGAGTAGCCAAAAATTGTACTCAAGTAAGAGTAGTGTTACTTCAAAATAATATTACTCAAGTAGAAGTAAAAAGTAGTCATCCAAAAAATGACTCAAGTAAGAGTAAAAAAGTATTTGGTGAAAAGACTACTCAAGTACTGAGTAACTGAACATAATAAATGATTTATTTTTTAGAAATTTTGTAATAAGACAGACAAAAATATAAAATAATGTGCAAATTCTGCTATTTCCAAATAATAAAATAAAAAATATGTAAAAATAAATAACATCTTTACAAAATAAAGATACACAAATAACACAAAGTTCCAAATCTCAATTTTTCACAACAAAGCTTTTGAAGCCAATACCTACAGTAGGTAACATGTATGTTTGAACAGTGCAAACTACTTACAGTGACAAGATATACTGTACACTGACAGCATAATACTGTATATTCACTTTATGGTGTAGCGGGTCCGCAGCTTCGAAAAAAAAATAAAAAAGGCCAGTTTCAAATCCACAAAGCCATGTCACTCTCCGTAGGCGCAATTGCACGACCGCAGGGAGTTAATGAGGTAGTTGGAGCAAGTCACACCTGCATGTGCGGGTGTGTTCATTCTCAATTGCTTCATTGGCTTTCTGCGGCGTGTGATTAAGGCCCACAGAGACGGGAGTATATATATACGGGTCAGCACAAAAAAAGAAGGGGGAATCAAAGAAAAGGAGAAAAGAATAGAGTCTATAGGGGACCGGCATTGCCACACACTTGCCCTCCAAATAACACAGCTGATAGAAAAGAACATTAGAATAAGGCAGCTTGTGCACGTACAAGAAGTCTCACTTTACCATGACTGTCTGTGTCCATGCATGTTTGGTTAAAATGTGCTTGTTCTTCACTCAGTGAAGTGATGGTTAAGCTTCAGCAGGATTTGGCTATCAAGGTTCTTGCAGTGAAGCTGACTGTTTAGTAGTGAACAGGAGCCCCGCATGACTAAAAGTCTCTCACAGGCTGCAGATGCGGGACGTTTGTGTGTGGTCATGTGACTGCATGGCCACATCTGATTGGTGAAACGGAGTCATGTGATTACTATTGCTACGTCTGATTGGTGAAACGTAGTCATGTGATTATTGTTGCTACGTCTGACTGGTGAAACAGTCAAGCAGTAGATCTTTATCTTTAAAAATTGTAAAATCAGTTCACAAATTAATTTGAATTTTTTGTACCACCAGTTAGAGTCTCCATCATTTTTTAATGCAGATAAACATATAATTTTAAGTGCAAAAATAATGTACAATATAAATCAACATGTGATAAATCACAATGGACAAAAACTTGAACAGCTCATAAAAAGAAGACCTGTACTGATAGGTTGTAGGTAGAATGTCACAATACAATAAAAGCAGTATCAGTACAAAAGTTATAGAAGAGGCAAACTTTAAAATATACAGTAGGTAGAGGTATATCTGGTTAAAATCCAAAAAAGAAAATGTGTGCTTTCAAATCTGATTTGAATGTGGATATTGATGGATTTTTAGAGACAGACCAAGCAGGGGGTTTGGAGGAGCTGGAGACCCAAAGTAAAATAAGCATTCAAGAGTGGTTTAATGAGTCTTCAGAACAGTGAGAAAAATTTCAGATTTCTGACAGGTGAGTATGAGGCAAGTTATAACTGTAGGTTAGGGGTGTTGCAATTGTTATTTATTTTTTTAAGGTAGTCATACAGTTTTCAGTATTACATATTGTTCAAGAAGCTAGTGCAGTCAAGCAGCTGGAAGAGCATTTGCTATGTGAGGTCAGACTGCTGGCAGTCATGCTTACAATATATTGTAACATTTCCCAGAAGGTACTGTATGGTGAACTCACCAAAGCATCCCAACCTCAGTGCAGCCCAAAGAAACACTGGAAGCACCACTAGAGGCAATCTCTCTGGGCCTGCTCCATTCCACATAGGTAGCCTGCTACACTTGCTGCATATCGACCATCGTCAAAGGAGTCTGTCACTAAGAACAAAAATGGACCCATCAACAAGAAGAGAAGAGAGCAGCAAAACATCTCTAGCAATGCCAGCCTACCATGTCTAGGGTGAAATTCCCCTGTTCAACATGCCACAGGGTCTGCCTTTCCCACCAGCATACACACAAGATGAGAATTGTCAGAGATGGACAAATTTGATGGGCAGTGTTATTGTCGGATCATCAGACTGACTGACTTATTCTGAAGTGTTACTACTTTGTACTGGAAATCCATTAAAAAGTTAATGGTAAGGATCCTATCAAGAAGTGACAAAAATCTTAATACCTTGGTAAGAGAGTACAGGTCAGGTCTACCAATGATTCACAACTGGTAGAAAGGCATCCTGACTGCTGCTAAAATGTGATTATTTAAAACTCAGAGTGATGTTTAATATATTCCAAGGCTAGATAGAGTGGATGACAGTTAAAATATGCAGCAACACAGGCTTGATGTAAAAAGTTTAGAATTTATAAATTGAGTTGGAGATTCAGGAAGAACATTTTAGTTTCAGATGTGGAAGGTTAATAGAAATGTATTTTCCAATGTCATTGAGGCAGGCTGTGTGCTTGTCTATCTTTGATAAGCGTCCAGATATTGTAGTCATATAGAGATGAGTATCATTGACATACAAGCATAACAAGTGCTTAGGAGTCTGGTATCCTTGTGGCAAAATGGACATCCGCAAAATGATATTACACAAAAATGGACCATGTAGGGAATCAAGGCATACCATAAGCAAGTTGGCCACAGACAGCTGGATTCACTATGTCAGTCAAGAGACTACATGCAAGCAAAGAGTTAAAGCACATCTAGGAGTTGCACATCCCAGAAAGTCTGGTATACTCATCCAGGCATTTTAAGAGGGTGCTGTAATTTGGATTCGGAAGCACAGCAAAATGGATGTGAGGCCTCCTTAAACGAACATAAAGGCAGAGCCACAACCTAACCAGCTTGCCTAAGGAGACTTGCCCCAAATTCAGCTAGCTTCAAAATTGCTAACTGCAAGCTTCCACTTTAGCAGCCCTCAGACAAAGTGAGCTAGCAAAATAATTCGAAATGTCCAAAACATAAAACAAAAGCACCACAAGATGAAGGATGACAATAAATGCTCAGTTTGTGCATAACATGGCAACCAATGGAAATTTCTAAATGAAGTGTTTATTAGAAATTAAAATACAAGCAAAATGCCTAAAGGTGCAAAAATAAGCAGAAAAGGAGACAGCCTACAAGGCAACCTAAACAATCCAAATTCACAAGCCAGAAGAGAAAACCAGGGAGAGAAGCAACTTAAATTAAGAAAAAAAGAAAATACAAAGAAATAGGCAAAACTCACAACTCCTTCACAGATTGCAGCGTTCTTCTACTGCTGAGCCTTTTCCGCTCTAGTTAAAGAGCAAGAGGGAGCGCGTTAATACATTACAGAGGGTGGAAAGATTCAGCTGCCAGTTGAACTGAGTTTTTGGCAGGATGATAAATAATAATAATATTTTTTATTTATAAATACCTTGGTATTGTGGGATCACAAAATAAGTAAGACAGACCACAACACCATTGCGCTAACAAGAATGAAACCAGCATTTGTTTAAATAAGTTTAAGTTCCTTTGTTGGAAAACTTGTTACTTCCTTTATGTGGCCTTGTCCTTTTATGGAAAATTTTGTAGCACTCCTTTCAGATATTTTTTCCATGGCAATTTCTGTCCATTGGTTTATACTTGTACATTAATCTTCTCCTTAGTTAAGTGCATTACTATTTCCTTTCTATTGTTCACGAATAGCAAAGAGTTACATGCTATCCATTGTTTTCCCAGTGCTGGCTCATAATATGTGCCACCAGACACTGCATACAAAGGACAAAAAAAATCACCAGCCCATTTCTCTGTGGGGCTAACATGGTTGGTAGAATTAGCAGGCATATCAACAACTCCTAAAACATGATCTGTGCCCGTATTTATCAAGTCTTTCAGAAACACTCCTAAGAATTGTACTAAAAGTCTAAGATAAAAATTTGTACAACCCCAGAGTAGGACATGAGAAGTAGTTAAGAAGCGTCCTGCACCAACTTCCAGCGAGTAGTAGGAGTTCACATTTCAGAAAAATTGATGTCACAATTTCAGTTTTCATGAAGGAGTTATATAGTTTCCTTGGAAATTATGATGATATTCTGTAGATTTCTAATACAAATGCTAAGGCTATATCACAAAGATATTCTAAGAGACATGATTATGTTCAAATGAAAGGTTTATGTCTCTGTCATTAAGTATTCTAGCGCCATGCACTGAACCGGGCCACTTCAAAACAATATCAAATCAAAAACTATACTGTAATGAGCACAGAAATGGAAAGAATGAAACACACACACACTGAATGAGAGATAAGCCTGATTTCTATTTGAAAATACATGATCCACAGCCATACTTCCGTATGCCTCATAAAATAACAGCTATCTGAACTAGCTATGGCTATTCTCGTGCTGTTTCTAAAGACACATCACTTTTTCAGTGTTTACGATTGTCTTCCAGAGTTGCATGCTGTTCCTATCTGTACCTATCTAGGCTCTATTTGTCTAATGCCCCAGGGGTCTCTGCTTGCCTTCTGGAACCTTCCTGGGCTTGTAAAGTGTAATATGTGAAGAGTTTATGGAATGCAAAGCTCAACATACCTGTGTGACATTTCACTGTCAATCACCCATCCAATTTCACCTATCTTCAGGGTAATAGGCTGGCTACTACAATACTCTTTGTATCCATGCCCACCTGAGTGCTGATACTGTGATTTCGTTTGCAGTTCATATATGCATGCTCATCAACACTTGGAGCAATGATCTTTATGTGCATGCCGTCAATGACACTAACATTCCACGACACACAGCAATTTGCATGAATGCAACTTGATCTAACATTACCTCAAATGGATGTGGAAATGTATAAATCTGTGTGGCACTTACATGCATTGTAAGGGCACTCAATGTTTTTTACGCAATTCAAGAAACAGTTTGTTATGACATATCCAAATCATTGCTAGTACAAAGCTGCATTTTCCCCATGGCCAAAAAATGTAACGCTAACAGCACTTTAATTTTAGCTGACATGGCATGTCTTCTTTGTGTAGATGAAGTGATCACGTGATGTACACAATTTGTTATTAATATTATTCTGTGTTCTGTCAAATTGATTTCTTTTGATGAGCTCATTGTTGCCTAGGATTTCCCAAGCACCTAGGCTTTCCTGGGATGTCTAATTGTGAAAAAAAAACCTTCTTCCATCATTAAATAAGGTACTCATGGAACCCAGATAAGAATGCAGCACAGAGTTATGCACGTATGTCTCAGTCCATGGATTGAGTAATCAATTAAACAATTCACCTGCTTTTATACCTTTTTCTGATTACATCACCTCATCTGACTCTTAATATTCAGAACTTTATTACTTCCTCCAATCAATTAAGGCCACCAGTACTTTCTGGGTCAAGTCAATTCTCCCATTAATCCGAACTCCACTTTGTTAAGAGGGGTGTTTTACGGATTGTCTTATGGATCTTAACACAGCTTCATAAGAGGGGTGAATGGGCTTTCCCATCAGTTTATCCCTGCTTTGTGGAGGGGTGCTTCTTACTCATTTACCTCACTCTAACCTTCAAAAATTACATTGGTCACTTTTCTAAGACAAGGCAGAAACTTCATGTGTGTAATGAAGAGCCGGAAGTGAAGTAATCAATGGGGTCCAGTGATGTCATCAATAAGGGACAAGAATTCACATTGTCAGGACCGGAAGTGATGTTATTGCATGGGGCTGAGGCAAGAAAATTGGATTAATCTTCTGTTGGTCTGTTGGAAGAGGAAAAAAGACGTTAGTGCTCTGTTCCAAGCCTCTATCTCTTGCTATTTCACATCGACTTGGTTCCTTTGGTTGCCCACTAAGCACGTGTGTGTGACAATATATATAATAAATTTTAATAAATTTACTTTCAATAAATTGTAAAATATTATTATATATTAATTAGAAATTCCACAGTCTCTTCCTGAACATATATATGTTATATATATAAAGGTATATTCCTATACTGACTATACTTCCTTAGAAGGCTGGCGTCTTTCAGCATCTGCAATAAGATGCTGCAGATGTTCTATGAGACGGTTGTGGCGAGCGCCCTCTTCTACGCAGTGGTTTGTTGGGGAGGCAGCATAAAGAAGAGGGACGCCTCACGCCTGGACAAACAGGTGAGGAAGGCAGGCTCTATTGTAGGCACGGAGCTGGACAGTTTGACATCCGTGGCAGAGCAACGGGCGCTGAGTAGGCTCCTGTCAATCATGGAGAATCCACTGCATCCACTGAACAGTATCATCTCCAGACAGAGGAGCAGCTTCAGTGACAGACTGCTATCACCGTCCTGCTCCACTGACAGACTGAGGAGATCGTTCCTACCCCACACTATGCCACTCTTCATTTCCACCTGGGGGGGGGTAAACGTTAACATTATACAAAGTTATTGTCTGTTATACCTGCATTTTTATCACTCTTTAATATTGTTTTTTATCAGTATGCAGCTGCTAGAGTATGTGGATTTCCCCTTGGGATTAATAAAGTATCTATCTATCTATCTATCTATCTATCTATCTATCTATCTATCTATCTATCTATCTATCTATCTATCTATCTATCTATCTATCTATCTATCTATCTATCTATCTATCTATCTATCTATCTCTGAACACCTGGCTTTCTGGTAGCTTCTAGAAAGTTAGGATGGCTCACGATCTCTTCTAAATCTAGGTGAAGTTAGGAGTAATTTCTTAAATTAGGAAAGTTGATAAAATGCTGTTATTCCTGCTCCTGAGTGTAAGATCAAAGTTGCATCACTCTGATATATTTGTGTCTGTTTCTTCTCTGAGACACTCGATAAATACAGGCACTGGTGATCTACCGCCTATAACAGTTACTGAGGTAATGTTAACAGTATCGGAAAGACTGTTCAGTTTAGGGTGCTTTTCAAGTCAAAAATTAGCATGCAAGGCTCTTCTACATACAGTATTATTGAAGGATAAAGAAAGAGACAAAAATGAATGTCACAGGTGGCATTGCACTTTTTATGTGTACTAAAACACTTGACAAAAACTG
This sequence comes from Erpetoichthys calabaricus, assembly GCF_900747795.2. NCBI lineage: Eukaryota > Metazoa > Chordata > Cladistia > Polypteriformes > Polypteridae > Erpetoichthys > Erpetoichthys calabaricus. The sequence goes on from NC_041402.2 coordinate 23,611,072, forward strand.
ATCTGTAAGATGAAAATCTTAAAAATCTTCAAAAAGTCCCTTTTGGTAATAGAGCCAAATGCATAGCAACAACATGTATAGTAAAAAAAAAAGAATTGTCATTTACAAGACCAAAATAGGTATGCTGTATTATGCTTATATTTCAAATATTGAAAAGAGAATATTCAAACTATAATGCACACTCCAAAAACTTTCACAAATAATCTTTTGGAAGAGCATTTGCCTCTTTCAGGTGGGCTAACTGCCCAAGATTACTGTATTTCACACCATGCATCTTTTGTTTTTATGATTTTTTTTAAATTACTGAAAGTTATTAGCAGCATAAGAGTGACAAAACAGGGATCACTTCTATTTCAAACCTGAATGCAGCAGAAGCAGAGCCAGACAAGAAAGAAAGACTAATTGTATGATTCCTAAATTAAGCAACACTAAGTGACAAAGACTTAAGAAGAGAGTGGGACAGTGGGACAGTATAGAATTCATAAAACAGGTGATTGGTTTGTAATGAGAGACTGGTGAGATCAGATAGACAAGTAGGTGAAAAATGGTGGGGGACAAGTAGGAAGGAATAAATACAGGTGTCGATTTGAGATGAGACAAGGCTTTGGAAAGACTGGAACATATTGACATTAAACTTCTTACCTTACAATCATGGCAATTTAAAAATGATGAAAAAATCTACCACTTTCAAGGGTGAAGGATCTGGTCAATAGTCTTGAATGAGATACTTGTCACTTATTGATCTGCTGATTAAAGTACTCTTCTCCAGCTGTAGTAAGTGCATGTCAGAAGTGTAACATGTGGGAAGACCAGAATCTTTCATTGGGCAGGCATCCCAGTTTTAGACAAGCAGTGCTGCACTCTTGTTAGTTCTTTAGCATGCAGTTTGCTTGAAACAGGGTCCACTTACCCACATGCTCAAATCCAGGTCAGTTTAGAGTCACCAGCTAGCCTAACTTACAGGAAAACTGAGTTCCTGCAGGAAAACATGGGGAGAAGTGACTCATACCCCACATGAACAACAACATGGGACAGGATTTGAACCATGGATGTTGGACCCACGCAACACTGATGCTCACCATTGCACTACCATACCCTTATAATATGTTCTCATTGAATATAATTTATAAATATACATTGGTAAATGTTTACAATCACTTGTTCTGTTTTATTTCATGAGTGTTTTCCAGAAGTGACTTGTTTAAAAGTATTTTATTCAATCCATGTCTTTGGGACATGGTGAGGATGGAACTTGGATAGAACTGTGTGTTGGTGGGCGTGAAATGGACAGAGTGGTGCATGTTTCAATTTGACAGGCCCTCGAGTAGAGACGCATGCCTGTGGCCCATCATGCTTCACCCTGGTGTTTTTCAGGTGTGGCCCTTGGGTTTACAGTGAACAGTGTGGATGTCAGATGTGAGGTGGTGAAGGGAGTTGGCAACATGTGCACACATGCGGCACGACACACATAGATAACATCTAGGTTAGGTCCAGAGGCATGACCACGGGGGGGGCTGGGGTGGGCACTGCCCCCCCAGAGACAAGCCATGCTCACCCTGCAAAATGCTCTGTCTGTCCAATGAAAACCCTGGAGAAGAATAACATTTGATTTTCAAAACTGAGTTGCTTTCCAATCGGCCCATTTGAATTTGGGGCGTTTCCATTAGTGTCTCCTCCACTAGACAGGCACTGTGCTGCTCACAGTTCACTTCGCCACACATTTTGCAGCACGTTTTGAACTTGTTGACCACATTCTTTAATTAAAATAGCGTATACGTTCCATTCTTCTTTTATTTTCTGGCTGGTAACACCAAAGGCTATGCATAGGTGGCTTATTAAAAAGCAGACATCTTCAACCTCTGTCCCTCCGCAAGCTGCTGGCTCCACAGTTGAGCCCAGCACCGCTGCTACCAACACAGAGCACAGCGCACCCACATCGGGAACTGAAACTCCAAAAGATGTAGATAAGCCTACACAATCCTCCAGCTCTGCGCCCGTGTCGGGTACTCCAACAAAATATACAGTCTGGTCTGCCTGACTTAAATATGGATAGCCCATCCCAGCCCATTTTAATTAATTATCCCAAGCGCACATTCGGAAAGACACTCAGATGTTTTAGTGCAAGCTGGTATAAGTCTCGACAATGGCTTGAATATTCTGTTCTCCGTGATGGCAGGTTTTGCTTTGCCTGCAGCAAATTTAGTGTTTCCAATTCGGACCGCGAGGACATATTCACCAACCACGGCTACACTAATTGGAAAAAAGCTCTAGAAAAAGGCACAGCACTCATCATTGGTGTGTCTTCAGCTGCATGCGAAAGCTCTTTCTCTACTTTGAACCGCATTCTCACTCCACTCCGCCGAAGAATGCTGCATTCAAGGAAGAGAAATTTAGTCATTCTGGCACATGAGAAAAACATCACACAAAATCTAGACATGAATGAATGTATTTCAGAATTTGCCAAGAGTAACCGCAGACTGGTCCTGTAGATAATATCCAATAGCCTCCCATGACTACAATAAGCCACATTTCTGTTCTTGCTCTCATATGTTGTATACATTTGACTTTATTGATATTTACCTTGTAGATGTAGTTCTATATTTGTTCACAGAAAATAATAATACAAGTTCCATTCATCCATTTTCCAACCCACTGAATCCGAACACAGGGCACGGGGGTCTGCTGGAGCCAATCCCAGCCAACACAGGGCACAAGGCAGGGAACCAATCCCAGGCAGGGTGCCAACCCACCGCAGGACACACACAAACATACCCACTAGGGCCAATTTAGAATCACCAATCCACCTAACCTGCATGTCTTTGGACTGTGGGAGGAAACCGGAGTGCCTGGAGGAAACCCACGCAGACACGGGGAGAACATGCAAACTCCACACAGGGTGGACCCGGGAAGCGAACCCAGGTCTCCTAACTGCGAGGCAGCAGCGCTACCACTGCGCCACCGTGCCGCCCATACAAGTTCCATTGCCTCTGTTAATTTTATTGAACAGTAGGTTATGATTTATGCCACAATTTTTGCTTTTATATGTTATATAAAACTATGTTGTTATTATTATTTGACCCCCCTACAAAAATGGGGATGGATGGATATTTTTTGCCCCCCCCCCCCCCCCAGAAAAGCCAAATGCCCACCCACACATGATGTTCTGGTCACATCTCTGGTTAGATCCGTGACTAGGGAGAGGGATATTTTGTTAAACTCAGGCCAGGTGATGTTTGACCTACAATAAAAGGCGGTCTGCTCACCAGCCTAGGTAGTTCTGTTCAGACCATGTGAAAGTCAGGTTCATTGCTTTCAGTACGTTCAGGACTAAAGTGGCTACAAGGTGATTTAGAGGCTGGGGAACAGTTATTCTCGTTATTTATGTATATATCATTTTTTGATAGAGGGAAGAAGCATGCAAAGAAGAGAAGGATTTTTATTTTTGAAACTTTAAACGTAAAGGATACGTTTGGTATTTTTCAAGTTGATGTTATTTCTTCGCAAACATGGTATATATGCATTTGCCATGCGAAATGGTGGTGTAAAGTTAAGTGTTTTTTATAAATTAAAAAATATATATCTTGCGTGCACTAGCACTTTACGATGGAGGGTATGAGGCACAGAGTAAAAGCTTAAAACCTTACCAAATCTGTCTATTTTTCAAGTCAAGACAGCTGTTGAATATTGATTTGTGCCTTTTGTGTTTCCAATGCATGTTTGTGACCACAAAAGAGATCTGAAAATAATCATTTCATCTCTTCATCCCTGGAACATTTTCTTTCAAGTTAAGGTTATGTCTTTGGTTTGTTTGTGCAAATTTTTGTGTAATTATGGAAGTACATCAAAACAAAGCTAATCTCGAGGTACAAAACATTTACTGTGATTTGGTCTATGGGGACGAGATCACACCCCACCTTGAAAGGCTGTTGCTCATTAAGACTAAGAGCTACACTCTAGCACATTGGTTTGTCTTCTTGTTCAAAAATGACATATATAAACTATTTTATAATGTGTATGTATTCGCAAAACATAGAACACTACTCAACAACTGTCATGGCTTGAAAAAATGGATGTATTTGGTTAAGTTTTTAAGCTTTTCTTCCATGCCTCTTAGGCTTTAATATAAATCGCTTTTAAATGTATAAAATGTGAATAACTTTACAACACCATTTTGCATGGAAAATGCATATATAGCATGTTTGTGATGAAATACATTTGACTTAACACAAACTTTGAGGTAATAAATGGTTTAACTTTTAACTTAGGTTAGTCTTGCTGAAGACAGTTGTATAATATATATGCCTGGAGACAAACATGAGTGAATTTTGCATTAAACTGGGTGGGAACAATTAGATGGCTCACTGAGTGTCACATTTCTAATCTAATCCAACGCTTCAATAAGGCAACACTCAAAGTAGGGAAAGTAGGGATGGTGATTTTGACCTGCAAAAGTCTGAGGTACTCCTTTTTTTAATTTTATTGATTTTATTAAACTCAAATAACATTCCATACACATAACTCAGGTTTTACAGAAAAAAAAAGGTTTGGAACAAATCAACCCCCACCTCTGAGAAAGAAAGCTAGGTCAGCAGTGTAAAACTGTATGCTAGTAAAGATAAGTGAAAAGATAAATTAATAAATGAACAAAGATAAATGGAGTAAAAGAGAGGAGAGAACCTGCTTCCTCAAATTGAATGCTTATTTTAAAATGTTATTGATTAGATCCTGCCAGGTTTTGAAAAAGGTTTGTACAGATCCTCTAAGTGTGAATTAGATTTTTCTGACTTAACAGTGGTGGGTTAAGATTCTTCCAATTGAGCAAGATAAGTCTACATGCCAATAGGCGATTACAGTTTGTTTGTCCTTCTCCACTTTAAGCCCATCAGGAAGTACACCAAACACAGCTGTCAATGGGTTAGGAGGGATTGTGACACCTGAGGTACTCCTTAACCAGGTAGGCACTATATAAATAAAATGTATTATTATTATTATTATTATTATGACAGACAGCAAGCTTTTGCTTATGAAGAACTGTCTAAAATCTCCTGAAAAAACCCTATTAGGCATATAAATGTGTGTTGTGTGTGCAGAGAGCACATTGCGTGTTTATAAATAAAATAATAAATAATAATAATAAAAAATAATAAAATAAACATAACCTGATGCAGGGGGAAAACCTTTCTGTAGCATCAGATTATACATTGGCATTCAACGGCATCAATAGACGAATGGTAAACGTGAACGGCACATTGTCGCAGGTTCTGCGTGTACTCTCTGTCGTTCAGCATTACGATGATAGTGTAGGAGTCAATGTAAGTTTGAAAGAATTGGCAGTTATATTTATGAAAATATGAACTGCAAAATATGCATCAGTGTGTCACACTCCATCAAAAGGACTTCCTTGAAGAGAGCTGATCTTGAAGAGGCACAGGAGATGCAGATTTCAATGCTCAAAACACCCAAATCAACAAATCTGCTTAACAACACCAGCAGATGCACAGATGAGGCTGCACAACATCCAACTTCTGACTGTACGTCCAAACATATAACTAAAGAAATTTAATATTACTGTCTAATTGGCAATGCAAACATGCCCTGACAAAATAGCTGCAGTGTCTTAACACATTGTATTTCCATTGACCACAATGCTTATCTAAACTCTGTGTGCTGTTGTTATGTTACATAGTGAAGCAATTGTTAAAATGACAGAAACTTACTGTAGCAGACAGAGACACTTCTCAGATGTGTGCAGCACGGTAGCTGTGGTGGTCTATGTGTGTGTCTGTCTGTCTCCACTGTTGCAGCGCACATTCCAACATTCAAATTAATTATTACACTTCAGTTACCTTGTGGTGCTCACCTTACATAATGGATAAAAGCAATTTTAGCTTTTAATTTTCTCTCAGCATCAAGTCTTTTGTTCAGTTTCTTTTGCTTTCTTCCTGACACCTTGATGGTGCTTTAACATGCATGGACTGAAGGTACAGTATTAGGGGCAGGGGATTTAGGAGGAATCCCTGTGGGTTTAGCCATTGCAGCACAGGATTTTGGCGCAATTCACTACACACTTTTAATGGGTATTCTTCAAATGTGTATTCTAATTTGAGAATCACATCTGCTTCTGTGAAACTAAACTACAGAAAGGTAGGAGTCCAGTTAAAAGGTGAAATTCATTGGAATGACAACTTGCTGCCACCCAACTAGGCTTGAAAACCACTGCTTAAATGACTTTATGCAGATAATAAAATATTTACTAATTCCAATTTTGGCAACAATTCCATGGTACTTATGAAGTAAAGTTCATTCATTTCCATTAAGTGGGTTAAAAAATTATTGCAATCAAAATAATTAACTTTCATTACAGTTGCTGTAAAGTGCACTATGAATAAAGTTTAAGATGGAATATTATTCTATTATTTTGTTAAACAATTGAAAGTGTGGCTTTTTGAGACTGTAACCAAATTCGGCAGACAGTAATATAAAAAATGCATATAAAACTACTTGTGAACACTCCTTTTAGTGTTGTCACAACCTTGCGGTACTTTACAACACCTCGTGCCATGGGATATAGTCATGCTTTAATGTAATACCCTGTCCTGAGTCTCTGTGGTCATTAAAGATCCCTGGGCAGCATCCCTGAAAAGGGTTTATCCCGATGTCCTGGTTAAAATTGCCCACCACGACCTTGTCAATTATGGCTCCCTAATCATCCCCTGTCTCTAACTGGCTATCAGTCTCACCCCTGCGCTACCTAATAGCTCATGTGTGGTGAGTGTACTGGCACAATAATGACTGCTATCATATCATCCGGATGGGTGCTACACATTGGGGGTGGTTGAAGTGGTTCCCCTCTGTCCATGTTAAGAGCTTTCAATATAAAGATAAGCGCTAAACAAATTTAATCTATTATTATTATTATTATATGCTTTTTAAAAATCCATGTAGCGTTTTATTTTTTTTGTAATTTTCTGGTATTTAAATAAAGCATAATTAATAGAGATTTAGAAAAGAAAATAATAGAAATACTAAGACACATTTCAGATAACCCTAATTTTATAGATATATTAGTTTTTATGTAATGTAACAAGATCGGAAACTTGAACTGCGCTCATGGTAATGTAAATTAATTCTAATGCTTTTAAGAAGATAATTAAAAAATGTAATTAACTTATTGTATGTGGATTGAAACAATGTTTGAAATTAACCATTTTTTGTTTTAATTATTATTTTGGGAACACAAATGGACTTCTATTATAGTTTTCATTTATTTGCAAGACAGAAAATGGATTTGTTTATAATTTTAAACAACATGCATATATGGCAGCTTTATCAACTTTAATTACTAAGTTCAGTAAAGGACATGTTCTGCAAGCATTTGCATTCGGTCCTGTAAGCACTAAATTAAGCATAGCTATGGAATTCCCATAGAGGAACAAGGAGATTTTTTTTATGCAATAAAATGTCTTTAAGATGGCACTATGCTTGATTCTGCATCACTACGTACTATTTAAGACTATTTGAAGAATTTACTCCTATTCTTTAATAATGACAGCCTAGTAGCTGGTGTCAAGGTGTCCATGACATTACTGCAGACAGTAAGCATTCACAGTGGCATCGATTTACCTCTACTCACATTTCTATAGTACTGCGTAGGAGAGAAGTTCTGTGATGCATGTTGGCCTCAGGAAAAGAGAAAAAGGCACACACTGCGTAATTTCCTGTGTAATTAACTGTAATTGAATGGACATCCATTTACTCAGTTGGGCAAAGCACCCTCAGTTTCCCAGGATTCGACACCATATGAAAATACAAGTCCATTTGGAGCAACTCTAACAAATGTGTGGCTGAGATAAAAAAAAAAATCAACTCTAGTCAGCTTACACACAGAATGTAAAATGGATAAAACAGAAGATGGACATAAAATGGGCAGGTGTTGAAGGTGAATGTTAGGTTTTACCCAGGGTTCCTTCCCTGGCTTGTGGTTGTATTCCTTTTCCTCATCTTTCCAATTCATTTTTCCATATAGGTTGTAGCTGTGTTTACCCAAAATTACCAAAGTTCAGCAGCTTTACTTTGTTTCATGGGATTCTGGCAATAGCTTGACATGTTGAAATGATTCCACGGACAAAATATCTTCATTTTTAAAAGCTTTAGTAAAAATTCAAAGTAAAACAGTTTACACAAAAATAGAGAAAAAATTGATTTAGCAAAGAAAAGAAATGTTCTGCTTAATGCTTACATATCTTACTTCATTCTTTAAATTTGCTCATACAGGTGACTATCACCCGGTTGCACTGACATCGGTCATTATGAAGTACTTCGAGCAACTGATCAGAGGTTACAACTGCTCCTCCCTCCATGACACGCTGGATCCTCTCCAATTTGCTTACAGAGCAAACAGATCTACAGAGGATGCCATTGCGCTAACAATAAACACTGCCCTCACCCACCTGGAAAGAGGAAATACATATGTAAGAATGCTGTTCATAGATTACAGCTCGGCATTCAACACCATCATCCCCTCAAAACTCGTCTTGAAGCTTGACGACCTTGGGTTGGGGACGACCATCTGCAGATGGATTTTCTCTTTCCTCACAAACAGGCCCCAGGTGGTGAGAGTCCGCAAACACACGTCCTCATCACTCATTTTAAACACAGGAGCGCCGCAGGACTGTGTGCTTAGCCCCCTCTTGTATTCCTTGTTCACCCACGACTGAGTTGCAAAACACGGCACAAACACCATCATCAAGTTTGCAGACGACACAACCATCATAGGCCTTATCACTGACAATGATGAGATGGCCTACAGAGAGGAGGTGCTGGCATTGAGTAATTGGTGCCTGGATAACAACTTGTCTCTTAACGTCAGCAAAACCAAGGAGATGATCATGGACTATCGGAAACAACAAGGCAGAGAACACCAGGCCATCTACATCAGCGGCGTAGAAGTTGAAAGGGTTAACAGCTTCAAGTTCCTTGGAGTAAACATCACCGAGGATCTCTCGTGAACCCTTCACATAGACACTGTGGTTAAGAAAGCTCGCCAGCGGCTCTACTTCCTGAGGAGGCTGAGGAAGTTTGGCATGAATGCCAACATCACCTCAAACTTTTACAGGAGTGTGGTCGAGAGTCTGCTGACAGGCTGCATTACCGTCTGGTATGGGAGCTGCTCTGCCAGCAGCCGGAAATCACTACAGAGAGTGGTGAAGGCAGAAGAGCACATCACGGGCAAGAGTCTTCCTGCCATTAAAGACATTTACCTTCATCGGTGCTTGCGTAAGACAAGCAGCATCATAAAAGACCACAGCCATCCATCACACCAGCTGTTCTCCTTGTTACCGTCTGGCAGACGATACAGGAGTCTGGCTGCTCGGACTATAAGACTTAAGAACAGTTTTTACCACCAGGCCATTCGACTCCTCAACAGCAACACCTGAACACTTACATACACTTACATTACATCTACATCTACATCTACATTGCACTATTCACACACAAACTGTACCTGCACACACTCTGAATACTGACTGGAACATGCATCTGCACCTTATGGAATATGCATCTGTACTTATAAAATATTATCTGTGCAATAACTGTCATTTGTACTTGCTGCTCATTCAACTCATATTGCTCTATAACTTCTTTTATACATACACATTTTATTTTATATGGCTTGTCTATTTTTAACTTGTAATTTTTTTTTTTTTTTTTTAGCTTTATTGGATCTAGGCTGAGTGACTTGTTTTTCTCGTCATACACATTTAATTGTATGTTGACCCTGTGTTAACCTATATATGACAAATAAACCTAAACCTAAACCATTTCTAAACAGTCAGAAAACTGTATGCCTATCCCATTTACAAACCGCAAGTGGGTCTTTCAGTCCACGCTAGCAATGGGACTAATTCTAAACACACACACTGCTTAATTAACACACTTTGTTGCAGATATACAGCTAAGAAAGTTCCATATTAACTTACGGTGGGCTATGCCATAATCTATAGCTATGAAAGAAAATTGTATTCTATTCTACTTAAGCAAACACTAATATGAGTTTAACTTAAAGCTTTAACTTTCTAAGTTTGGCTCTTACAGGGGTCCTCTATCTATCTATCTATCTATCTATCTATCTATCTATCTATCTATCTATCTATCTATCTATCTATCTATCTATCTATCTATCTATCTATCTTATTTAGGCATTATGTTTAATATATTATTGTTTTTATTTTTAGAATTATTTATGTACTGTTTCTTTACATTTTGTGAGACCTGGAGTCAGGACCATAACATCAAAACGGTGTTAATCTTCCAAAAGGCTTCATCAGCCAGGCCAAAAGTCCTTTGCATGCCTGAAAAAGGTCTCACCCCAAGCAGGCTTAAGCCCAGCTCCACTGGCCTGCCTACACACCCTTAAATTTCCCAGAAGCCTGAAAGGTGTCTTTCAAAGAACAGAAACCATAAACATCTTTTGGTTGACCTCAAGGAATTCTTTATAAAGAAAGCAATCTTTATTCGAAATAGCAAAATTGACAAAAGGTGCAAAAAAGAAGCAATGGGGGTTGGCAAAAGGCAATCCTGAGTGAACAAATCCAAATATATAATCAAGAAAGAGAAATCACAAAAACAAAGCAGAAGAAGATCAAAAGCCAGAAAATCAAATACAGAAACACAACTCTTACTTAAGGCCATGTCACAGTAGCTGAGTTTTGCAGCGATTTTTAGTCGTAGGCTTAATTTATACGTATAATCTAAGTGAGTAGGTGGCAGGATCTGTTAACGCTTTGAACAGCATCAGCCCCATCAGGCAGAACGATATTGACTGTGTTTCCACCAGGGGGCACACCAGCTCCCCAAACCTGACACTGACAGACACCAGGCTTAAGTCTCTGCTGCACAACACAGTACAAATATACAATAAACCGCACAACACTTTCCTTTCTTCTCTCTCTCTTTCTCTCTGTTTTCCACCTCCACTCCTCCTTCAACAAGCTTCTTTCCTTTTCCTCCGAATGCTGACTCCTGGAATAGAGTCCACTGGTTCCTTTAATGTGATTCCCAGAAATACTTCCAGTGTCCCGAAGGCTTGGCCCAGGAGCACTTCAGAGTAAGGCTGGAGCCCCATGAAGTAGGGCTCCCCAGTACCTGTAGCAACACCTGGTGGCACCCAGGGAATCCATCAAGGCTGTGCCAAACTCCAACTCCCATTCAGCCCTATGGGAATCTGAAGCACCGTTGCAACCCAGCGGGGCTACCATCTAGCACTCCAGGTGAGATAATGGCCAGTGCATGTTCTCTCCCTAGGTCCTTCCAGTCTGAAGGCATCCTGGCCAGGCAAGAATGCAGGCCATCCACCACAATGGTTAGAAAAAGGGGCAAGTAAGGCGGTGTCAAGGAATGGCATGCAGTCACTAAAAGTGACATACCCAGCATGTAAAGTGACATTGTCTGGCAATGTCATCAGCAGCAGCAGAAAGCAAATCACACCCAATAACTAGGACTCCGACTTTAGACAATGTCGACTTTAGACATTGTTGGCCTAAAAAGCCATAGGGAGGCTCAGGATATCAAGGTGGCCCCATCTCTGAGGGACATAGGAGAAAATTTAGTCACACATACAAAGCATAAAAGTTGTAAATGAAAGAATTAAAGAAAGGTCAAAGAACATTTTTACATGAAAGAAAACAAAGAACAGAAGTAAAGAGACATGGAAGCTTAATAAACTGCCATAAAAATATTAAATATAAGTAAAAATAAATGTAATCCAAGGCAATGACCCTGGCTGAACCATAACAAAATGTCATTATGTTCCTTGTGTTTCATGGGTGGAACCTCAAGAGGATGGACCACCCATTGCATCTCTGCTACAAGACCACTCAAGGTCTTTAAAAGCAGGCTGGGATGGGAGTTCCATGTGGTTCATTGAGTCCCATGTGTTTCTTGAAAAAGTGAGTATTTCTGTGTTTCATTTATGATTTTTCTGTATTTTTGACTTCTTTGGCGCTACCTTTTGATTATTCTTATTGGACTGTGTTTTGGGAATGTGTTTGCTTAAGGATCGACTTTTTGCAACTCCTTTCAATTGTTCTGAGCTTTTTTTACATCGATATTTTTCTTTATTAAAGTTTTTGTTGCCTTCTATTAATCAGTCAGAGTTTTAAACAGCTTCACGCTCGTTTATTATTACTGACTCACATTGAGACTTTGTTGCTCTTTTTTTTAACTGAAAATCCCGTCCACATTTTTCTGTGACTGCCCTGGATTTGTGGTTAGACTCTTCTGGGTTTCCCAACAAAGTCTTCTGCTTTGCTTCCTGGAGCCATTTTGGAGGACTCAGTCTTTTGACCTGTTCAGAACTTCAGATCCTAACAATAAAGACGAACAGTGTGGTGAAAAGTTTGGTTATCCTTTTTCTTTATATATAAACTAGTCATTTAGCCCGTTACAATAACGGGCGCTAGAACAGTAGTGCATAAACATTAGTAGGAACAGTCTATATTAAATGGCAAGGGACTTTGACCTCATTCTTTTTGTTGGTCGTATTTTTCTTTGTCTTTCAGCCTTTCTTTTGTTGATGTTTACTTGCTGAGCTGACCGTTCTTCGTGGGCTGCCGCCGTGTATTGTGTGTCTTTAATTTTCTGTGACAGTAATACTGTCTTGTACGGCTCTATTCAATAAGGGCGCGCACAAAAAGGACAGCTTCAAAAGGGCGGCCTCAATTGAGCGCGGCGAATAAAGGCGTTCGTAGATAATTTAGTTCAAATGACTCTGGAATATGTGAAGAGCAACAAAGGTGCAGATCTTTATTTACGCGTGCCTTTATTCGCTGCGCCCAATTGAGGTCGCCTTTTTGTGCGCGCCCTTATTGAAGGATGCCGTCTTGTACGTCCACTAGCATGTACGTCCGTAATATACCTTTAATTTTCTCTGGCGGTAATACAGGCGTGTGCGTCGGTAATATGCCTTTAATCTCCTCTGACAGTAATACTGGCTTGTATGTGGCTGTAATATGAGTCACTGTATTGTGTACCTTTAATTTCCTCTCGCAGTAATACTGGTTTGTATTTCCGTAAAACGCCTGTAACTTTCTCTGACAGTAATATCGCGCATCGCACCGTGCCCCGCGCATGCGCACTTCACCAGAAGACACACACACACGGACACCTGGATGCACATAGGGATTTTATTAAAGAGGATGTGTCCATATGGCCTAAAAAAAAGCCAAGTCAAGTGTAATTTGTAAGGGTTACAGTTAGCTGTTTTGGTTTTTATTCATTTTTTTTTTCTTTTACACTCTATTAGATAATAAACTAACATAATTTATAATGCACTTAAATTGTATTTGTATAAAATATTTACTTCTGGGTGGGAATAAATAGTCTATGACCATTTTTAAATACAGGATTAGAATAATCACTTAAGCTGGTTACTAACCTTGAGTACCAGGATTAGACAATGATACACTCTTTGATTCTTGGGTTGATAATAAAAACTGACAGCTGCAGTGAATGTTTCAATTTTACTCTTGGCATTCCCATCAGCAGACACATTATGCAGACATATAAACACTGCAGTAATCCTTTTCTTATATGTTGTAAATAATCATTTCAAACTCATGCATTTTTGTTGTCCCTTTTTCATACGAAATGAGAAAATCTGGAATGCATTCCAAGTTTGAGCTGAGGAAAAGCTATTCACACTGCAAATGATTTGATTCTCAAAAATATACCTACTAAGAATATGTAATTAATTAGTTTATCATACATTTGTCTAAGAGCAGCACAGTGGCTGGGGCTGCTGCCTACCAACCCCAGAGTATCCATCCATCCATCCATTTACCAACCCGCTGAATCCGAACACAGGGTCACGGGGGTCTGCTGCAGCCAATCCCAGCCAACACAGGGCACAAGGCAGGGAACCAATCCCGGGCAGGGTGCCAACCCACCGCAGGACACACACAAACACACTCACACACCAAGCACACACTAGGGCCAATTTAGAATCACCAATCCACCTAACCTGCATGTCTTTGGACTGTGGGAGGAAACCGGAGTGCCCGGAGGAAACCCACGCAGACACGGGGAGAACATGCAAACTCCACGCAGGGTGGACCCGGGAAGCGAACCCGGGTCTCCTAACTGCGAGGCAGCAGCGCTACCACTGCACCACCGTGCCGCACAACCCCAAAGTACTTGGTTCAAATTCATTTTCCAGCATTGTCTCTTTCTCTTTGTGTCCAAGCAGATCTTGGATCCGATTGAACATCTCTGGAGAGATCTTAAAATGGCTGTGCACCGACACTTCCCATCCAACCTGATGGAGCTTGAGAGGTGCTGCAAAGAGGAATGGGCGAAACTGGCCAAGGATAGGTGTGCCAAACTTGTGGCATCATATTCAAAAAGACTTGAGGCTGGAATTGCTGCCAAAGGTGCATCGACAAAGTATTGAGCAAAGGCTGTGAATACTTATGTACATGTGCTTTCTCAATTTTTTTATTTTTAATAAATTTGCAAAAATCTCAAGTAAACTTTTTTCATGTTGTCATTATGGGGTGTTGTGTGCAGAAGTCTGAGGAAAAAAATGAATTTAATCCATTTTGGAATAAGGCTGTAACATAACAAAATGTGGAAAAAGTGATGCGCTGTGAATACTTTCCGGATGCACTGATATCTGATAGTAAATGAAGACTGCCTGAACTCACCCAGAGTGTATATTTGGTCTGCTTATATTTGCTACTATTGGTTATTATGCAGATAAATATAATTTTTAAGTAAATGCTTAAACTCAGTGTCTCTATCTGAATGGCTATTAGCATTGCCAAGAAGCTAGATTGATAATTGCTTTTCTAGCTGCGGTCCCTTAAGAGCACAAAAGAAACTTTTATCTTTTTTTGGTGGTAAACTCAGTTAAAGTAAAGGATGGGAAGTAAAGACAGCAGCACTCAGCCAGCAGCCTGCTATTATTTTGAATACATGGGATACAATAAGAACAGCCAGAGAAGGTAAGAGGTTAGAGATATGTAGTTGGTTTTGACATTTCTTCCTATCTCCAATTAAGAAAAGAACCCAAGACAATAGTTGGTACAAAGAGTGTTAGGTGCATGTCATATTGTAGGTGATCTGATCAAGGCCATCTTAACAGCAAAGCAGTGCACTGGGCCCCTACCTACACAACCACTCACAGGAATAAAAATGGAAATGGTTGATAAAATTAAACATTCATTCATTCATTAATATAGCAAAGATTAATCAACACAAACGTTTGAACAATATAACATGTGTAAAAACATAAAATGATGTAATTGAACAAAATGTATGTGTGTACAGAAAATAGGACAGAATGATCAAACTTGTTTGTGTTTTGCGTACGTGACAAAAAGCATGTATACTTTCTGGAAGTTTTCTTTTGATGATGTGTGTGACAAGAAAATATACCTTTAGGGTAATGACTTTACAAAATTGGAAAAATACAATGAGTCAGGACGCTATTTTTATTGCTTACGTGGTCAACGATCAGGAGATTAGAAAGGTATAAAAGAGCAAGGACATCTGCGCTCGAGGCAGATGAAGTGCGGTGTCCTAGGACTGTGTTTCTCTGTCATTTTACCCTTGTCTGGTATGTATCAATAAAAGGTTTTGACTAATTTTAATTTTCTTCTCTGTCTTCAGTCACAAAAAGTGTCCACAGTTTTTGGCGCCGGACGTGGGGCAAGAGACGGCCGGTCGACTCCTCCAGCGAGACCATTTCAGTGATCCGTCTTACCAGCGGACTGCCGTCAACTTGAGCTCCGGCAGCAGAGCATGCAGCTCCGGCAAAAGTTAGGACTGCCCTGTCCTGAAACAGTTCTTGCGTGAGGAGCCCCTGGTCTCCTCTTTGCTACATCCACGGTGACTGAACGGATTTCCAGACAGAGCTTGCACACTTCCAGGCTGGGGTAAGCACCGGGGGATTTCCGAACATTTTTTATTTTCTAAATAACGGGAGGGCGAGTTTCCTGTTGACCGTCTAGTCATACTCATATCTCAACGGGTTGCTTAAGGTGATGGAGACTTGACCCAAGCAGTTTGACGCATACGAAAGGTCTGACGAAAGGATACTGGCCTCACCCATATCCTAGACTCGGCTGGACGTATTGATGTAGTATTCTGCTGAACCGAATCGGACACGAAGTCACCTGAGCTGGAATCCGGGGATGTGAGCGGACAGGCTAACGGGACGAGTAACGGGGTGGTATATATATATGTATGGAAATATAAACCGAAAAAGAGCACAGATTGCAGGATTGCTGTTAGGACGGAATAAATAAATCTACATACGGAATAAGCAACAATACCGTGTTCTCCTGGGAACTGGGACAGGACCGATAGTTAGGTGTCTCCCCTTGGGAAAAAAGAAGGGAACAGTAAGGGAACAGTGAGTGGCACACTTAATACCTCGCTGATTCATACGGACAAGGGATTAGGCGAATCAGTATATAGTTGGAAAATTAAATACAGAACCCGGGAGAGCAAGGGGACATAATGGGAACTTATAACAGTAAGCCTGTTAATCGCCGCACAGGGGGATCAAAATCATTAATGCTGGAAGAATTATTTTCGGAGGATCAACAGACGCCCCGTAAAAATGGGTCTCCTAGGAAATTTATAGAAAAGAAGACAGGTTTAGATTTCAAGAAGGCATGTAAGAAATGGAATAGACAGAGTGGTGGGCGTTGGCCGATAGAGGGGACAGGAGATGTAAGTGAAATACAGGAAGTCAGGAAGATCCTGTGTAGGAATAAGCAGGGTTGTTATAATAGTGGACCGTATCGAATGGATATGTTCGATAGATGGGAATTAGTAATAAAAGACAGAAATTTAGAAGCAGTACAGAAACAGAATGAATTGTTGCGGGCAAATGAGGGAAAGGCTAAAAAGGAGAAAGAGGAATTACTAATTACATTACAGAAAGTTCAGACAGGCACTGAACCACAGGCAGATGGGAGGAAAAGGAAGAATAATCCAAATAAAGACCCCCTTTATCCTATTATTTTTTCCCCTCCTCAGTACCAACCTCAGGCACCTCCATTATCCCCTCCTCTATCCCCCATTCCGACTGCCCCCCCTGCACTACAACCAGCAGAAGTTTCCCCTGATGATCCCCCAGGCACAGATCACTATGACTCCTCTACCCATCGTGATGACCCACCCTGTACTAGACAAACCCCCGTCTCCAAATGCACTCGAAGTCAAACCTACAAACCAGCTCCAACTTTTTTCTCTTCTGATCCTTCACCTTCACTTACTTGCCCTTTAATAGAAGTTCCCAATCCCCATTATAACCCTGCCCATCCAGCTGGACCCCAAAATCCCACAACAGTTATGATAAATCGGAACTGGGACATCCAAGAACTAAAAGATGTCGTGAATGCACTTCCAGATCCAAAGGAAGTAGGAGGACTAAAATTTGTTGAACAACTTGATCAGTTAGATAGCATGTATAAGCCTAACGCTGCTGAATGGACCCAGGTACTTCGTCGAAAGCTTGGGACCACATGGGCCACTGTTAGCAGGGGTGTCCGCAATGACGTTCCATGGGTATGGAACCCAGCTTTAACTCGAGGACAGGGGATAGGTGGAGAAGGCGAATTTATCCCACAATGGGAGGCGTTGAGACAAAATATTGCAGAAAAATATAAAAAAGGAACGGACTGGTCCCTTATTTCTGCTGCAAAACAAAAGAGAGACGAGACGGTTGATGAATGGGCACATAGGATTCAAGACCTTATGGCTAATCACTCGGGCTTGGAAAATGTTGATGACTGCACTCGAGCTGCAGTTCCACCTTTTGTTTCCGGTTTGCGCCTTGATATACAAAACAAGGTCCGCACTTCCTGTATTGAGTGGGAAAGTGCCACGTTTGATGAAGTCAAACGACATGCTGAACATGCCGAAAAACAAACTAAGCAGAAGGAATCGGACTCTCATGCCAAATTATTGGCAGCACAGATGAACTATTATACCAGGAATGCTCCTGACCAAGGTCGAGGATATGGCTTTAGAGGAAGGGGACGAGGACGAGGAAGAGGACGAGGTGGTTTTAGAGCTCCTCCTGTTGACCACAATAAGAATCCTTTTATTCCCTCTCCCTTAAATTCCAATGCTAATTCCTTCTCTTGCTACGCCTGTGGTGAAACTGGACATTTTCGTCGGGAGTGCCCTCACAGACAGCAACAGCCCCCACCTCCCCTTATTCCACCTGTTTTTTCTGACACCCCTGACCAACAATACTGGCCATAGGAAAACGCAGGGACCTCCAGCCACTCTTTTCAACTACCTTTGCTCACCCATAATTCAGAGACTGATCCTTTACTGACATTGTTCGTTGATGGCACTGAGACTATTTTCTTAATCGACACTGGTGCCACTCGATCTACCCTCTCGCTGGCAAAGGTCCCTGCCTCGAACGAAACTGTTACTGTGCTTACTGCTTCTGGACAACCTCACCTTCTTCAAGTATCAAAACCTCTTCAAGTCCAGTCACGTCCTGGCGGACATACCTTACTGCATCGTTTTCTTTTGAATCAGCTTTGTCCAGTTAACCTTTTAGGAAGAGATCTCATGACAAAACTTTCTCTTTCTATTTCTATGACTGACAAAGGTTTTTTCTGTTCAACCCCCAAGTTGTTGTGTCAAATTACCCCTTACCCCAAACCCTCTTTTGCAGCATGGACTTTAGATATTTCCCCACACACCATTCTCCTCAAAGCCCTACACTCTTTTTCCCCTTGTCTCTTTCCCAATTTACAGGCCCCTGACATTTTACACTGTACTGCCCAATACTTCCCAATAGAAGTAGACACCCCCTGGCTAGAATCTTTCCTTACTTCTGGTACTTGCCCCGAAACCCTTCACATCTCCTGTGTTTTTATTTCATCCACAAAGGCAGCTGCTTCTGTTCATCTTACATGCTCACAGCACATATATTATCTTGGCGGCACAGTGCCTCATATTTCCTTAGCTAAATCACGCACTGTTAAATGGGGGGAAATAGGACCATGGGTAGAAAAATGCCTTGAAAGAACAGACTGGTTACAAGTTACTCCGGGTATTTTTGATACTCCTGACCATTTAATAACTAAAGTGGTGTTTCAAACTGATTTTTTAGTACATCGCGCTTTGTGCCGTCCTTCCTCTTTTGCTTGTTCATTGCAAACCACTTTCCCTTCTTGGCTCTCTATGCTCCCTGATTCACTATGGTCCCAGGGAAAGAATGATTATGGAAGGATAGCCCATTGTGAGCCTCTGGTGATCCACCCGAAATCCTCCTTCCGCCCGCACCGTGCCCAATATCCTCTGTCTCCCGAAGCAGAGGCTGGCATCTCCGCCGTACATTCCGATCTCGTCAAACGCGGTGCCATTATTCCAATTGAATACTCTCCAGTCAATTCCCCCATTCTACCTGTAAAAAAGGCTGACGGTTCATGGCGTTTCGTACAAGATTTGCGACAAGTAAATTCTGCCATCTTCCCTAGGGCCCCTATCGTCCCTAATCCTTCCACTATCCTCTCTACTATCCCTCCTTCCGCTCGGTACTTCTCCGTTATTGACCTAGCTAATGCTTTCTTTTCTATCCCTGTTCACCCTGATTCTCAATTTTGGTTTGCTTTTACATTCCAAAACCGCCGTTGGACATGGACCGTCATGCCTCAGGGATACACTGAAGCCCCTTGTGTTTATGGACAAGCTCTTGCCCAAAATTTAGAAGGCTTTTGGCCGGAAAGAGGTAGTACATTGATACAGTATGTAGATGACATAATGATATGTAGCGCTACGGAAGAAGATTGTACAAAAGATACCCAGAAATTGTTGCTGTTTCTGGGGGAAAATGGCCATAAAGTTTCTAAAGTTAAGCTGCAGCTAATCAAAACAACTGTAAAATATCTAGGTCATGACATTACGTATGGAACAAGAGCTCTCTCTAGCGATCGCATTACAGCCATCCAAAATCTTCCTAGACCGGTCACAAAACAACAGGTTATGTCTGTTTTAGGTATTCTGGGCTACTGCAGACAGTGGGTTCTAAATTTTACTGAAAGAGCACAGCCGTTGCAACAATTGGCTAATACTCCTGGCATCCCCCTTTCTGGCCAGGTCCAATGGAATGAACAGGCTGAGAAGGCTCTCTGTAACCTCAAAACTGCTCTTCTATCTGCACCCGCGCTAGGTTTGCCTGATCATTCTCGTCCATTCACTTTGTTCGTGGACGAAAAGCAGGGATTTATGAATGCAGTACTGACGCAACAACATGGAGATAAACAAAGACCGGTGGCTTATTTTTCTAAAAAACTGGATTCAGTGGCCGCAGCACTTCCTCCGTGTCTTCGTGCTGTGGCTGCAACAACAGAAGCTGTATTAGCAAGCACGGATGTAGTTCTCATGAGCCCCCTAACAGTTAAAGTGCCTCACGCTGTACATTCTATCCTAGTACAAGCCAAAACTTCACATCTCACTACTGCTAGGGCAATACACTATCAGAATGTACTCTGTACTTTGTCAAATGTTACAATTGAAAGATGCTCCACTTTAAATCCAGCCACTCTTCTCCCAACTAACAACGAAGGAGAACCACATAATTGCCATGACGAAATAGCAAAGGTTGTAAAACCTAGAGTAGATCTACAGGAAACACCTTTAGAAACTGGAGAAATGATTTTTGTGGATGGATGTTCCTTGCGATTGAAAAATGGAGCACCCTCAACCAGTTACGCAGTGGTCCAAGGGGACCGCCTGCTGGAAGCAAATCGAATTTCATCAAGCTTGAGTGCACAAGCAGCTGAACTCGTAGCACTCACTCGAGCATGTCAGCTGTCCGAAGGGAAGATCGTAACAATTTATACGGATTCCAGGTATGCTTTTGGAGTCTGCCATGATCATGGAGCACTATGGAAACTAAGGGGATTTAAGACCAGTACTGGCAAACCCATCCAACATCAGAAATTGATCGAATCCCTTTTAGAAGCTATAACCAAACCATCGAAGCTAGCGATTGTTAAATGTCGAGCTCACACAGGAAAACAGGATCCTGTTAGCAAAGGAAATGAATTAGCTGACCACTTTGCTAAAGAGGCTGCATATAATAACACACCAATTTCTTTATTCCAACAGAGAAATGACCAGGACCCTGATAATCAAATTATTTCTTTACAGAGTGCAGCCACGGATATCGAAAGGAGAAAATGGTCCAAAGAAGGGTCCCTCTCTGATGGAGTCTGGACTCATAAACACACTAACAAACCTTTTCTCCCAAAAGCCTCTTTCCCAGGAATGGCAAAAAATCGCCCATGGCCTCGATCACGCAGGTAGAGATGCCATGGTTCGAGATGTTGAAAAACATTGGGAAGCTGTAGGTTTCTCTACATATGCAGAGCAATTTTGCAGACGCTGTGCAATATGTCAAAAGTTTAATGTGGGAAAAGGTACCCAGGTAAGTCCCGCCGTTACCCCTAATCCAATGGGTCCGTTTGAACACCTCCAAATGGATTTCATTGAACTAACCCCGTCTAAAGGGTACCGATATTGTCTTGTGATTGTCGATGTGTTCTCCCGATGGGTAGAGGCTTTCCCTTCAAAACACAACGATGCCAAAACAGTAGCTAAAGCACTAATTAAAGAGATTATTCCAAGATGGGGTATCCCTCAAAAGTTACAAACAGATAATGGCACTCATTTTGTGAACTCCGTTATAAATGAATTAACCACCTGGCTCCAAATTAATGTGCACCATTATTGTAAATACCATCCCCAAAGCGGAGGCATCGTAGAACGATGCAATGGCACTTTAAAAGCTAAACTCGCAAAAATTTGTGAACAAACTAATTTATCATGGCCGGATGCACTACCCTTAGCTTTAATGGGACTAAGGGGACGGACACACCGACAACTGGGACTATCGCCGTTTGAGATTCTGACCGGACGTCCCATGCCCGTTGGCATGGTTGTAGGAAATGTGAATTTGCATACTGTGGACAATGATCTTCTCTCTAGTCTTGCAGGTTTACGAACCTCGTTGAAGGAAATCCACCAGCAGGTTAATCAAGCCTGGAGGACCAGCCCCCTTTCCAAGGATTTACCAATTCCCTTGGGCACCTGGATCCTGGTTCGAGATACTCGGAGGAAACACTGGCATCAGCCTAGGTGGAGAGGACCATTCCAAATTCTTCTATCCACACCACACGCCGTGAAAGTTGAAGGACTGCCTGCCTGGATCCACGCATCGCATTGCAAGAAATGGCTATCTTAAAAATACTTTTTCTGTTGGCTGTTACCCGCACCCTCTCGGGCTACCCAAGGATGGGTGGTGATCTCTATCTAAGTACTTTACCGCCTCAATGGAAAGGGCATATATGCTACACGAGGAGCACATGTCTCGTATAGCTTCTTCCATTTTCTCCTCCCCATCCCCTTTTTCCCCCCCTTCCCCTTCATCAACCATTTCAATTTAATTATATTGCCCACATCATTTTGTTCAAAAAGGGAGGAGTGTAAAAACATAAAATGATGTAATTGAACAAAATGTATGTGTGTACAGAAAATAGGACAGAATGATCAAACTTGTTTGTGTTTTGCGTACGTGACAAAAAGCATGTATACTTTCTGGAAGTTTTCTTTTGATGATGTGTGTGACAAGAAAATATACCTTTAGGGTAATGACTTTACAAAATTGGAAAAATACAAAATGAGTCAGGACGCTATTTTTATTGCTTACGTGGTCAACGATCAGGAGATTAGAAAGGTATAAAAGAGCAAGGACATCTGCGCTCGAGGCAGATGAAGTGCGGTGTCCTAGGACTGTGTTTCTCTGTCATTTTACCCTTGTCTGGTATGTATCAATAAAAGGTTTTGACTAATTTTAATTTTCTTCTCTGTCTTCAGTCACAAAAAGTGTCCACACATGAGCCTTGAAAAACAGAAAAATATCAACATATAAATGATACTTAATTGGTAAACCATACAGATGGAGATGGCACAGTATGAAATTACTATGAATGATTTATTATTAATCAAGAGTTCAACACAAACATTTGTAAAATTTCTTTGCAAAGAATTGAGTTGAAGTGATGTTAACATATACGCTTTTACATTATGTAGTGTGTGAGATCTGTACACATACGTGCACTAGAGGTTGCAGAGGTGACCGTGATACTAAATCAGAGGCAAATGCCAATGTTCACTTGTAACACAATAATAAATATTTATAGTTTAGTATAGTATAGTATTTATTTATTGACAGCAAGTCACAAAATACATAGAGTAGCATGGGGTCCCCGGGCAACTGCCCAGCGTGCCCATGTGTTAAGACGGCCCTGGATCCGATGACATGACAAAACAGCCACATTTAATTAAAAAATAAATTTAAAGAATTTGCAAAACACGTTTATTCAGTAAAGGTATATTGTAAAACTGATTCTGAAAACCATCAATAAAAAGTAGAATTGTCATAATCTATCCTAAATTAAAAGCCTAACAACAATGTTAGCAAGAACAGGTCATTAATCCCAATAATGGATGGGTGTGCCAGATGTGTTACAAGTCTTAATACAAATACAGCTTCCTTTTGCTTTCACTCTTCATTGGGTTTCCTGTTCCTTCTAAAAATACTCAAACTCAAAGGTTCAAGCTTGATTATATAGTAGTACAATAAATTGATTTATTCAGAGAACAGCGTGAGCAAGAAAAAGCTCAAACCGAGGCTATCTGCAGATGTCTACTTGAGAACCCAACTGAGCTCATTGTTGGCAGAAGCAGCCTAGCTTCCATAAAACACTGAGACAGTTGTGGAAAAGAGAACACTGTTACAAATTTAATCTGACACCATAATAGTTTTCAACGCTGACTTGAAGTTGCTGACCTATTTATTATCTCTTGTATTGAGAAGAAGTCAAGCTTCCCATTTCCCCTTATTTTTTATTCATAGACTATTAAGGAAAAAAATATTGTGCAGATCCCTGAAACAAACAAATCATGGCAGCAATTGCTGACCTAGCATCACAGGATGCAATTCTGAGCAAACTTTTTTTGCTAGTATAACTGAGTAGCAAGATGCAACCTTATTCTTCGGTCTCCACACATTAATCTGTATAATATAGAAACAGATGTCTACAAAATGAAAGAAAAATGTTCCAGCCCAAAATAGAGAAGAAATCAAGATACAAAGAAAATTCACTACAGTTGAGTTTAATGAAAAGACAAGAGAAGAGGAAACTGTTGGATTGACCTTTCAATAATTTCAAGTGAGAAGTCAAGCAGAATGACACCTTTCATTGGCTGACTAAAAAGATTACAATATGCAAGCTTTCGAGGCAACTCAGGCCCCTTCTTCAGGCAAGATGTAATTTAAAAGATGTAAAAGATGTCATTTTTGCTTGACTTCTCACTACATTCATAATGGTTAACACGGTACAACACCCTAATCATTTCAAGGTAAAGTAACAGTTAATGCTGCTTTAATGCTGCTAAACCAGGGGGTCTCTACAGTCAGTCCTGGTTGGGCCGTAGTGGAAACAGTGTTTTTGTTCCAAACTGATTATTTAACTGTTTTAGGGCTGAATATTTTTTCCAAAAAACTCAGTTTGCTTAAAGCACACAAAGCAATGGTTTCACACATATATCAACATAAAATGTCTTCTGCATTGTGCGGTGGCTGCTGTCAGCGCCTATTTGGCGTCTTTGGCAACAGCGTCCATGTGGTGGTGGCTCAATGGCCAGCAGGAATGCATGGCGGGCCGGCTGCCTGGCTGTCTTCAAGTGGGTGGCAGTGGCATTCGCAGTGCGGAGCATTTTGTTTTGTATCTCTTGTCATCATAAGTGGTGGTCCTCCCAGGTGAACGTTGTTGTAAGAGCATCAGCTACACGATTGTGTACAGCACCACAATCAGCTGGGGTCCAACAGCTCATGCTGGTATCTGACTTTCATTTTCGATCTCCATCCCCAGATCACTTGCATCAAAATCGGAGTCTGATAAGTCAGAGTTTGATTCAGAGATAAGATGTAAAACGTTCTCCACAACGTGTTTTGCTTTGCACATTCACTTTAGTCTCTCACCAGATGTCAGTGCTCTTTGGTACTCATGCACGTGCAGGGAATTGAAGTCAGATGAGTGAAACTAACTTTTCTTTTAGCAAAGACAGTAGAACTAAAATGTAACACCAAGTTTTGTCACAGTTTACAGCTGATTACCATCCTCTACCCCTGAATTTCAATAAAAGTCGACATCCGCTCTGAAACAGCTAATTAAAAACCCATCCTTGCCCATATAAGATCTCAATTTAATTGCATAGCTTGTTAGTTTTTTCATTCTGTCATGCCAGCTCTTTCCTATATGGATGTTTTAAGCATTAAGTGCCTCATCAACAATAAATGACTTCTCATGAAGCATTTGGGTTGGAACAAAACCCAGCAGTCTGTGGTCCTTCAGGTCTGACTTTGCAGACCTCCATGCTACCAGGTTTGAAACATGGTGGCAGGGCTGGCACATTAAATAACGCTGCCTGAGAAAAGACATATCTGACCTCGCTAATAATGTGATAAAATAATGATCATATTATTTTTAGTAGTATTTTTAAACAATGCTTTAATCCACATATAAGACATATTACAAACTATACAATACAATACCCCCACAATGCACTGCATTCTCAGAAAAATATACATAAAACTGATAAAGATTAGCTTAAGTTCATGTCCCAGGTCCTCCCTGCCTGGAGTTTGCATGTTCTCTCTGTGTCTGTGTGGATTTCCTCCGGGTACTCCAGTTTCCTCCCACTGTCCAAAGATGGAAGGAAGAAGGAAGAGTTGGAAGCAACAGGCTGCACAAAGGAGTTGTTGAAATCAGTGGTAGTGAGGGTGCACAATCCTCAATTACACGGCTCCACTTCCTGTTGAGATTCCACTTGGAAAGCCAAGTGAAAGATGACAACGGACAGCAGGAAGCTGCACCACTTTGGATGTACCCTTGATAGGAATTGTGGGTGGTTGAGTAAGTCTTAGTAAGGACCTCAACTCTGACCTTGCCACCATGGGTGGCCCTACCAGGAGTACATGACTCCTGACGGTGTCACACAATGGATCACTGATCATGCAAACCCCTGCACCACCCTGTGCTGAGTCAGTGGATGGTCCAAAGACATGCAGGTTAAGTGAATTGGCAACACTGTGCCCTAGGCACCAGCCCCCCACGACCCTTGTCTGGATTAAGCGGGTTAGAAAATGACATGACCTTATTAGCTTAAAACACACAAAATAGGCATTACAAACAATAAAAAGGTATAAATTCTGCAATGCTTCTGTTTGACTAGCAAAATAATATATTTATATTTTTATTGAGTTTTGCAATTGAAAATTTAAATTCAAAACAAAACTTGGCTGCACGCTTCTTGAAATGTCTTGTCAGTTTCAATCTGCAATGTAAAAGACGTCTGCCTGCTCTTTTTAACTAAAAGCATGCGGTGCAAATGTAAGAGGCACTTATCAGACATTGCACATGTGACTGACACCTTAATAACACTTCAGAAATTAACAAGTTTTACAAAATGACAATCAATATCCAGTACACATAATACAATATGTGAAAAATCAGGAAAATTGATTTTCAGATACTCCTGCTGCAATGAAGCGGTGCAAACCGTATTCTGTGAGATTCAAAACTTTAAAAACTAAAATGGTTCTAATAATATTTAAATAATTATAATAAGAAGGAACCAGTGATGGGATAACAGACAAGATTCTAGTTACATCTTCTTTCAGTCCTGACCTCCTTGATCTGGTTATGGATGTGTTGAGTCATGAGATAAAAGAGCAATCCTCATGGTGTAGGATTTTTGCAGATGACATTGTGTTGTGTAGCATCAGAAAAGAGGAAGTGGCGGGAAGTTGGAAGAATGGAGAAGGGCTTTGGAAGATAGAGGATTGAAGGTAAATATGAAAAAGACAGATTGTGTGAGGTTTAATGATGATTAACATTCAGAAGTTCGCCTGCAGGGAGAGCTAATGAAAAGAGTGGAAATGTTTAAATATCTGGGATCTGTGGTAGATTGAGAATTAAATACAGAGATAACCCATTGAGTTCAGTGTGAATGGAACAATTGGAGGAAAGTATCAGGAGTATTGTGTGATCGAAGAATAAAAGCGAGGATTAAAGGTAAGGTTTTTAAGACAGTGGTAAGACCAGCAATGATGTATGGAGCTGAGACATGTGCGGTAAAGTGAGCACAGGAGAAGAAATTAGATGTGGTAGAAATGAGAATGTGGATATGGATGTGTGGAGTTACGAAAAAGGACAGAATAAGAACTGAGACAATCAGAGGTACAAGAAAATTTGGAGAGATATCTAAGAAAGTACAGGAAAGTAGATTTAAGTGGTATGGACATGTGATGAGTTTAACAATGAATATGTGAGTAAAAGAGGGATGGGAATGGAAGTGCAGGGGAAGAAAAAGCAAGGGAGGTCAAAGAGGAAGTGGATGAGTAAAATGAAAGAAGATTTTCAGGAAAAGCGTCTTACTGGTGAAGGGATCGGCTCTGAGCCCTTTCTTATTTGCAATGGTAATGGACAGGTTGACAGAAGAGATTAGACAGGAGTCCCTGTGGACTATGATGTTTGCTGATGACATTGTGATCTGTAGCGATAGTAGGGAGCAGGTTGAGGAGACCCTGGAGAGGTGGAGATATGCTCTAGAGAGGAGAGGAATGAAGGTCAGTAGGAACAAGACAGAATACATGTGTGTAAATGAGAGGGAGGTCAGTGGAATGGTGAGGATGCAAGGAGTAGAGTTGGCGAAGGTGGATGAGTTTAAAAACTTGGGATCAACAGTACAGAGTAATGGGGATTGTGGAAGAGAGGTGAAGAAGAGAGTGCAGGCAGGGTGGAGAAGAGTGCCAGGAGTGATTTGTGACAGACGGATATCAGCAAGAGTTAAAGGGAAGGTCTACAGGACAGTAGTGAGACCAGCTATGTTATATGGGTTAGAAACGGTGGCACTGACCAGAAAGCAGGAGACAGAGCTGGAAGTGCCAGAGTTAAAGATGCTAAGATTTGCATTGGGTGTGACGAGGATGGATAGGATTAGAAATGAGTACATTAGAGGGTCATCTCAACTTGGAAGATTGAGAGACAAAGTCAGAGAGGCGAGATTGTGATGGTTTGGACATGTGCAGAGGAGAGATGCTGGGTATATTGAGAGAAGGATGCTAAGGATAGAGATGCCAAGGAAGAGAAAAAGAGGAAGGCCTACGAGAAGGTTTATGGATGTGGTGAGAGAGGACATGCAAGTAATAGGTGTAACAGAACAAGATGACGAGAACAGGAAGATATGGAAGAAGATGATCTGCTGTGGCAACCCTTAATGGGAGCAGCCGAAAGAAGAAGAAGAAGAACTGCTATAATTACTTCATAATGTTAATAAAATACCCTTGCATGAAAATAACACTATTACTATAGGGCCACCTGAGGCAATCACCTCACTACCTCACCCTACAGGCCGACCCTGTTTGATGACTAATGCAATAAGCTTACAGCATCTAAACACCTTTACCTCCACCTCTGAATCTCTAGAATACTCTCAAAAAACTAATCTTCTTTAATTATATTAATGTTCTTAAAATGGGACAAGTGTATGAATGGACAAGCCCTTTATGCACAGTTGTTCCTATTATTTAAACAAGTATTATGCATTCAAGATCTTCTAAAATCACATTGTGTTTATTTCTACTGACTCTAAGATTCTTAGTTAGACATGTACTTATTTGGCCGATGCCTTTATCCAAAGCGACTTATAACATTTGAGATACAATTGGTTACATTTCTTTTCTTTTTCCAATTGGAGCACAGGTAAGTGAAGTGACTTGTTCAGGGTCACACAGTGTCAGCGGTAGGATTTGAACACTAATCTCAGGGTTTGAAGTCAAAAGCCTTAGCCACTGTGCCACAACGCTTGCCTAGTTATAAACAGTTAAATAACAATGTCTTATAACAAGTGCAGTGTATGATTTAACCCAGAAAATCTCCTGAAAGCAAATTGTCAGAAAGATTCTATTGGATGTTAGCAAAGCAGATTTGAGGGGCAAAAAGACAAAGAAAAAGCTGGAGTGAGATGAGTGGTCACACTCAGGTTTGCAGGAAACGCTACACTTTTTCATAAGACTGATGGCTGCCAAATTCATCTGCGTCTGATGTGACCATCTGTGCAACTACAGTTTAGACAGCCTTTAGAAAGCAGCAGAAGAGGTAATAATGGTGATAACATTGCAGAGGGCATTTCTTGTGTTTCACCTTGAAATACTAGAAGTTTTTTTTCTTGTAATATAATGATCAGCTTTCAGTTTCTCAAACTCTAAATACGACTCAGTAGTCAATTTTCAGGACTGTTAGTTGTAAAATCATAAACAAGGCACTAAATTATGTATCTTTTACTGTTATGCAAAAATATTTGGATGAATGTATGCAGAATATTTCTTACAGATGTAGTGCTATCTAGCCCAAGGAATAATCCTGCTCTGCAACATTTTTATTTTTACTGCCTTCAAATATTTTACGTGTTCCTTATAGATCTGAGGGCGCTGTATCCAAATCAGTTTTTGTTGAAATAAAGGTTTATAATATACAGTAATCCCTCACTTATCGCGGGAGATAGGTTCCAAGGCCGACCGCAATAACTGAATTTCTGCGAAGTAGGGACACCATATTTATTTAATTATTTAACATGTATTTGGACGTTTTTAAACCCTCCCTGTATTGTTTACAACCCACCATTTACTCTATGAATAACAGGGACAACTGCTAAGCAATATGAAATTGGTAGATAAGTTTACACTTACTGTATAGCGAAGTACATGTAGCAGCTTGTAGGCGGTCATGACGTCGTCGACCTTGTTGCAAAGATTCCTAAAGCAGATTCCATCCAGACTACTGCCTTATCACGTCCACTTGCAACTCGTTTTGCACCCTGGTTAAAGGACACTGCGGCCGTAGATCTTATATGCTTTTCCTCCTTTTTAAATAAAAAGAATCGGTGTCCTGCAGTGGTGTAGCTGTTCCCTTCCTTCAACATATCCAAAACTTTTACCTTTTCTGCAATCATTTGCATCTTCTGTTGGTGCTTGGACACGGCCCCTGAAGCATTAGCACGTTAATGATGAATGAGTGAGATGAGACTTCCTGGTTAATGCAACACTCCGTCGTTGAGCCAATCAGCAGCACACAGGAATTTAACTGCGTGCTCTGATTGGGTAGCTTCTCAGCCATCTGCCAATAGCATCTCTTGTATGAAATCAACTGGGCAAACCAACTGAGGAAGCAAGTAAAAAGACCCATTGTCCGCAGAAACCCGCGAAGCAGCGAAAAATCCGCGTTATGTATTTAGATATGCTTACATATAAAATCCGTGAAGTCGTGAATCCGCGAAAAGTGAACCGCGAAGTAGCGAGGGATTACTGTAACACAAAAACACTATTTTAGAGGTAAAACATAATATACTTTCAAAATTAATTAAACTTGAAAAAATTATAAAACACACATATAGTTGTTTGAAATGTGATTACTACACATTCACTTAGTAGTCTTTTACTTTTATAATTTTCTGAAGGTGTTTCACAACAGAATGACCGACAATATTTATTTCTCATAGCACATTTCATACAATCATCGAGGCTCAAAGTGCTTTCACAACATGTCAAGGAAGTAGTTAGAAGAAAAGAAAAATAAATTAAATTTAGAAGCGAATAATAATGAATAAATTTTATACAAAAGGTAAATAAATAATGCAAACGTATATAAGAAAAATATTCAATTAAGTGAAATTGAGCCCTTAAAATATAGAATTGCATTTTTTTAAGTTTCCAAATGACTGTCTGATGATAAGGTCGGATGGAGAGAAAAAATAAAATTAAAAAAACACTCCAGTTAAGAAAAAAAACAAAATCTGCAGGGGTCCTAAGGCCAAAAGACCACCTAGTCCTCACTGGGCATTCTGAATAACAAAAATGTTGTTAAGTAGTTATTTATTGGTTCTGTTTAGGCTTCATCTTAGAGGATTCAACATAGTAGGTCTTGTGACAAATTGGGGTATCCGCCTTCATTCAGACATCACTGGTGGCTGCATAGAACTTCAATCAGGTAGAACACCACCACAGAAGAAAAGGAAAAGAAAACAGAGAAAAGTAAAGTTTAATACTGATTGCAAAATCACAGAAGAGAATGATAATTTTAGGCATATCTAGGGTATTAAAACTAGAACTAAATTGAAGCTACAAAAAAGGAAATTAAAAAAAAAGTGGGATTTTTGGAGTTTCTTGTATCTCTATTGGTAAAGTATTCTAGATTTTTAGTGCACTATGTCACCTCCCCACTTCTTTTAAACTTTGCTCTTAGAATTAAAAGAAGACTTCTATTAGAATACCTAAGGTTAGGACTTTGAATGTTGGAAAATATAGGAAGGAGCAAGATTATTTATCACAAGTTATTTATTATTTTAACCAGAAGAGTTTCTCTAACATGATTTGTTCTAAAACCTGACTGAAACTTATGAAGAATACAGTGTTTGTTTAAATAGTCATTAAACTGTTGAAAAATTACTTTTTCTAGAATTTAACTTTAAAAAGGCAAGTTAGAAATAAGCCTAAAGTTGTCAAGCCCAAATGAGTCAAGATTCTTTTTCTTGAGCAGGGGTTTAACAACTGCAGTCTGGGAAGAATCCTGTCTCTAATGATGAGTTAACTATATCAAGTAGAGCATCAATGAGTACATCTTAGACTTCTTTAAACCCTACCTTACCTGTTTCTTTAAAAAACACTTAAATAACAACTTTCTTGTTTCTGGACAATAACTAAATTTCTAAATATAAATTCATGGCAGAGCAGAAAATGTGCAGAAATTGCCAGTTTGTTTCCTTCTCAACTAACATTATGAACGAGGAAGATTACCATTTTTCATCTCTAAACATATTTCAAATAGAATTCTGTACATGAAAAATACTATTCTCATAAAACAAATGTAACTTACTTGTAGAAAATGAACATTTGGTGTTTTTTGCTAAATCTGATATTTTGTGGAAATGTTTGTCATCCAAGAAATTCCAGAATCAGAAATGGATTTGGCTTGCAGATTTTTTTGCACAGGCCGACTTTTGTGCAGACCAGTGTAATTCAAGACTAAAAGCCATCGATAACATAATAGGTTCCCATACTGTGAAAAGGGTTCTAATGGCAATTACAGAGCCAGAGAAGATCTTACCAAGGACCCTAAGTATGAACAACTCAGTGTAGTCATCTCAGTACTCCACTGCATACCAGTGTGGATTGACAGTGGCTACTAGAGGACATTAAACTCTGTCAAGGCAACCTCCAGGACTAAGAGGACTTTAAGAGGCACCCTGTGAAGAAGATTGTGTGCAAGAAGTCAGTAAACCCCAACTCACGCTAAAGAACCATCTCTCTAAAATGACTTGATGAAGGCTATGATGATTAGACACTACATTAACTTAGCTTAGCCATGATGTCTGATTTGTGCAACTCATGAGCCTGTTTGTGAGACTTCTTTGATGTTAATGTTCAGATGCAAAGTAAGAACTTGCTTTTTCTCTCATTAAATCAAAAACCAAATAATCCCCAGACTTTTTCAATATGTAGTAATATGTACAGTATATTATGCTCTTTGAAATCTTCCCTTTCCTTTTTTAATTTATTGCTCTATATCATGTTTTGTTTAAATGTTTTTGGTTATCTACATTGTCTCAGAAGAAAGAACACTTCCCACACTTCGTAATACCTCCTCTGGCCTATTTACTTCCTGCCAATCAAGCTCTTGCAAAAATTTTACAGACCCTCCAGCCGGAATGGCTTTTTAACCCTCAACCTGACATAAGGCTAAAGAGCCATCCTGATGTTCCCACCACTTATAACCAAAATAACAAAATTTTGCACAGAACGTTTCCGTACAAAATATGTAGTTCAAAGTGATTTACAACATATTAATGAAAGAAAAAAATTAACGTAAAAAGAAACTAAATGCATTTTAAATAAATAGATACATGCCTGATAAAATTAATTAAAATTACAAAAATAGATAGGAATAAATCAATACATGCTCAAATAATAACAGATAAACAAGAAACAGGTAAAGTAGACTCATTAATAATGGATTAAAGTGCTAAATTTATTTTTTTAAGTCTAATGATTATAATGATAAATCCAATGTATGGTCAAATAGAAATGGAGGACAGAAAAATAAAAACTCCAAATGGCGATGCTGGACAAAGAAACCATTATGAATTCCAAGACATTAAAAGCAACTGCATTAAAAGTATCAAATATTTGGTATAGCAAGTTATAACTTTCTAAGCTTAGAAAAATTACCAAGTAAAAGTGACTTACACAAAAAATTACTCCAAGTAGTAAGGTACACTAAGAAATAAATAATCCCAAACAGTCCGCAACAGGGGGGTATTTTCCGTACGTCGCTTAAATCATCTGAGATCAGATACCTCATCAGATGCCCATCACTAGTCAAAACCAAAGATCTAACAATAAGTATCAGAAATAACGCTACGTTTGCATGATGCTGACATTTCTACCTTTCACCCAGTGATGTTACACACTGCACACTTCTGGTTGAACTCGCCTAGAAACAGCACAGCAACTGTCAACGGAAAAGTCAAAAGTTGCAATGGCACATACAAAAACAAGATGGCATTGTGAGAGAATGTATTTCATGTTTAACAAACGAGTTGAAATAAAAAAATTAACTTATCTCCCTGAACTCCTTGGCCTCTAAAACACCAAAAATGATGTTTCAAATACTTTTAAAGAACAGCGAATATCTGCATAAAATGAAAAACAAAATCTGGATCATGACATTAACTGTCATCATGTCCCATCCATATTCGATGACAGCATGCATGTTCTGTTATTTCAGCATTAGATCAGTTCTAAACAAAACAAAGTGTGATGAATTTTAGAGTGGGTTAGGGGCAGGAAATCCAAGGTAGTGTCAGGACTTTGCAACTTTTATTTTTGACTTCAGTATTGATTTTCTGTTTTGGTGTCCTGTTTTGACGTATCTTTTGACCAACTGGTTGTGCTTACATCTTGACTATGATTCCATCTAACCCCTCTGTAATGCTCCATCTCTTGGTGATATTTTTTTCTACAATACTATCATGAGCCCCAGCTGTCTCCAGGGTGGCTCCAGATTATGTACGTTGAGAAGTCTGAAAACTAGGAAGAATTAGACACCTTTGAATAAAAGAAATACAATTTAGATGACCTACCCATTACTTAAATGAAAAAATTAAAAACATATAAATTAATGTCAGCAAAAAAGAACTGTGGCAGGGGATCTCATTAAATTTGTTATAAAAACAGTAAAAGCACGATAAACAACTCTAAGGTTTTCTTTTTGATCGTGCGGTAGGAATACAAATAAGGAGATGAATTTAAGGCCGGTTAGTCTACAGTTTAACTCTATCAAAATGTATTCATATAAATGGCCATAAAATAATAGAATGGCACAGGAGAGGAACTGAATAAGCTGGACGTTAAGAGCTTAATTGATTTATGGTTTATGTCCATCTAAAAGAAGGTGTAATCTGTTAATCTGTGGCTCCCATAGGATTTTCTCTAAAACCAAATTAACAAGAAGACTTGTACTTTCCCAGTGGCATTTCTGTGTTAAGAGCTAGTGGGGCACAGGACCACCAGATGTTGTGCAAAATAAGCAATAGGCTTCCCTAAGTGATTTAACTTGTTATTAAAATTTAATAACAACCCCTAACTTTGTCTTCTTAAACAATTTTTTAAATTCCATTATATGCTTAATGTAATTTCTTATCTAGAACAAGTATTGTTTTTTGTATTATGTGAAATTGTCTTTGTGTTGGATGCTGCAGGCCTGTTTCTGGATAAATGGGCTAACACCATTAGGTTTGTGGTTTTCTAACTGTACCCTTTGGTGTGTGTGCAATCATGTGTACCCTGAGCCTTATTCTTAGCAGTAAAAGGTTTTTCTCTGTTTAATCATATTTGAAATTCCAGTTCATGTTCTTCCAGTTCTATGCAGTGCAGTCCAGTGAAGGGGGAGGAAAAGTTCTATCAGGAATGAATCGAAAGCAAGAAATAAATACTTACAAATACAATATATGTTGTATGTAATCATGTGTGTATATACAGGATGAGTCAAAATTATGTTAACCCTAATGGTACTGCTATGTATATACTTAGATACAATTTTTGTGGACAATTTATGTGTCACATATGGTACATGTGTTGAACATGATGGCAAACAGGTTGAGACATTCCTGTAAATTATCTTGCACATATGAAGTATGTTTGGTGAATAAATTGTTTCTACTATTCAAATGTTAACATAATTTTGACTCACCCTATATTTTATATACAATACAATACAATACAATACAGTTTATTTTCGTATAGCCCAAAATCACACAGGAAGTGCCACAATGGGCTTTAACAAGCCCTGCCTCTTGACAGCCCCCCAGCCTTGACAGGGTTCCCACTCTTTTTAAGGAACCATTTTCCAGGACATTTCCAGGACATTTCCAGGAGCTATTTCCAGAAATTCATGACAGGATCTGGTCATACAGTCATACACTTTAGTCGCAGGCTTAACGCCACTTTAATTTCTCTTTGATTATGCAGGGACTTAGTGTCACCGATATGCTAAATTACATAAAGGCAACACCAATTAATGTACTGATGTATAATGGAGTTGTTTGACCTCTTTTTGTTGCACACTGTTTTAAACTGCAAAACTCTTTTAAAGAAATAAATGCCTCTTGGATTGTGGAAAACTATCCAAACACTGACATATACTGAGCAATCCCATAATGTTCAGTATAGAGCTGTTGATCACACCATGAAATAGGCTACCATAGTGACCTAATTTCAGTAAAAGTTACTTGCATATTACATATTATGTCATTGTTTGTATCAAATAAATTTATGTACAATGTTTGTATTAAACAAAACTGCATAAAGCCAATTTATTGCCTATATCATGTGTATGATGCCTATAACACTAATATATGCAACAATTGGCACCCGACAAAACAAAGTCAGAGTTAACTTTCAACTGGTAGCTTTACTGGGAATACAGCAGCTGTAGAATTTGCATAAGTCAACGACAAAGATTATAATAAAGAACTTATCTTTGTGGGAAAAGAAGCAAAATACATCCATTTTAAATCATGATAGCCTTGCCATCAATTCCTGAGTTAAAAACTTGGTTAAACTAGAAAGAATACTAAGAACAAAGGATAAGAGCCTGAACTCCAGTATATTGGAAATAAAACAATCAGCGGGTTGGAAAATGGATGGATGGATAAGTCACTGTAGTGTAACCTATGAAAAAGGCATCTGGTGTAGGCCTAGGTTTAGAAACAATGCTGGTGTTGCTCCTCGAGGTCTGATAAAACTGCATCCAGACCGATGACCTCTTTCTTTTTTTCAGCAACACTTTTACGATAGGCATTAGATTTTGTGAGCAGTGTAAAGTCCTGTTTTCTCTCAGCCTTCTCTGCCATTGCATCTGCTTCTTCTTGCATTGCCTCAATGCTAGTGATTATTTTCTGTCTCTTTGCTGCCACTTTTGTGATTTCAGAGCGGAGCTCTTCTCTTTGCTTGTCATTTTCAGTTTCCTTTTTCTTCTTTTTTTCATCATCAAGGTATTGGACATATCGCATCCTGGCATTTCTGCAATGGTGCAAGAGGGGCTTTGGCAATACTCCATCAAATGAGCCACCAGTCAAAGAATCTCGGATTAGGCGAAGAGACATCAGAGTCCTCCCTTTCAGATTTGTAACCAGCATGTCCTTATTCATACCCTCTTTCGACTGCTGCTTGCCCATGTGACAATGTGAACAGGTCTTTCATTGATTTCCACAGAATTGCATACTCTGCTTTGTCACCAGCAAATCTTCCCATGAATGTGTCCAGCCGACAGGAGCTACTTCTATACCCTTGATATTCCTCCTTATGGTGCTGCATCATTTCAGTGAGGAACATCTTGTACTCACTCAGGATTTGGTCACAGT
Source organism: Erpetoichthys calabaricus (assembly GCF_900747795.2). Taxonomy (NCBI): domain Eukaryota; kingdom Metazoa; phylum Chordata; class Cladistia; order Polypteriformes; family Polypteridae; genus Erpetoichthys; species Erpetoichthys calabaricus. The sequence goes on from NC_041402.2 coordinate 23,648,155, forward strand.
ACTCTGCTGTATGCCATTTGGCATTAAGAAGCAGCTGTAAGAGCTTCTCAAACATGGAGATGGCACGCCTTTCATCGCTGATCATAGTTACTGGATCTAGGCATGCCATGTGCCTTACTGCTGCACAATTCAAAGGGCATTTGTCCAGCAGTTTCTTTGCTGTTGCGGACAGGAAGGCTACACATTCTCTTCGGAATTGTTGACCCGGCAGCAGTTTTTCAAGCAGCTTCTCTGAGGCTTTCTCAAGAGCTTGTTTGGTGGCAAAGCCAAGATCCACCTCTTTCAGTGGCAAATGGAGTGTTTTGTCCAGTACATCAATTTTAAGCATTTGGACAGGTGTTTTGATGTTATCCAGTACCTCCCTCTTCATAAAGCATGAAATCAAACTCTTCAGAAGGGCCTGAAGGTCTTTTGCCAAAAATGGCATCATGGGGGCATCAGTCTGGAAAGTCTCAAGAAAGGGTTTCAGCTGCCGTGCCACATAGGCAAAAAACTGTAATTTTGCCTCAAAAAGGGGGTCACCAACAGCCTCTCTGACCACAGTGTATGATGTTGACGTTGGCATTTTACTCTTTGGCAGTTTCTTGTAATTGTCGACAAATATTTCAACATGTGGCCACATCTTAAGTGCTCTCTCTGCCACTGGCAAGTCCTCCACCCACCTGTGAGCGCAGACTTTTAGAGGGAATGTTGATGTTTTGGTAATTTCAATAAAGTCATCCCGTCTGGCTGGTGTGTCATGAAAAAGCTGCCAAAGGGCTCTTAGTTTGTCACCTATCTTCCATCCACTTTCCTTCTCGCCTTGTTGTCAGCTATTGACAAGCTAGAGCAACGAGGGTCAAAACTCAAATATAATTGCCTATACATGTCTCAGTAGGTGGAGACATTGCGCAGCAGAGGCCACGACCTAGCTCAGCTGTCATCATATCTAGACTTACGAACAGCAAGCTATTTCAAACAGAAAAATTAAAAAGCGAAAACAGAAATAAAATTCCAGGACAAGAAAGATTATTTCCAGGACATTTGGCCATTTCGATCAGTTTCCAGGTCATTTCAATGACTGGAAAATAACCCTCAAAATTTTCAGGTTTTCCAGGACGCGTGGGAACCCTGCTTGACTCTCTAAGAAGAAAAGGAAAAACTCCCAAAAAAAACCTTGTAGGGAAAAATGGAAGAAACCTTGGGAAAGGCAGTTCAAAGAGAGACCCCTTTCCAGGTAGGTTGGGCGTGCAGTGGGTGTCCAATTCTAACTATCATGTTACTTATGTTTTAGTGCTAATGACTAACAACAGAGATGCAGTCTGTACAGTTAATCAGCAGCTCTAGTCAGGATAAGCTAAACTGAAGTAGTGAGTCTTCAGCCGGGATTTAAAAGCTGAGACCGAAGGGGCATCTCTTATAGTAGCAGGCAGACCATTCCACAGTTTAGGGGCCTCATAACTAAAAGCTCGACCTGCCATTGTTATTTTATTAATCCTTGGAACCATAAGCAGACCAGCATCTTGAGATCTTAATGTGCACTCTGGTTTGTAAGTCATGATAAGTTCAGACAAGTAAGCCGGACCTCGTCCATTTAATGCTTTATATGTTAAAAGGAGGATTTTGAAATCTGCCCTAAACTTAACCGGGAGCCAGTGTAAGGATTTAAAAACTGGAGTTATGTGTTCGTATTTTCTTGTTCTTGTAATAATTCTTGCAGCCGCATTTTGTATTAACTGGAGGCTGTATAAAGAACAGTTTGAACATCCAGTGAACACCACATTGCAGTAGTCAATCCTACTAGAGATAAATGCATGAATTAATTTCTCAGAATCCTGTTTATTTAGAAAGCGCCTTAATTTCCTAACATTTTTAAGATGGAAGAAGCATGTTTTGGACAACTTTGTAATATGTGCTTTAAATGACATGCTACAGTCAAAGATAACTCCTAGATTGCAGGCTGATTCAGTAAAATTAATTGGGATTCCAACTGAATTAAATGATGACAGAATATTGTTATGATTAGCGTCATTCCCTCCAACAATTAACATCTCTGTTTTATCTGTATTTAAAGACAAGTAGTTCTCGTTCATCCACTCCTTTAATTCGCTAACACAACTAATTAAAGACAACATCGGGGTAACTTCATCTTATTTAAATGAAGGGTATAACTGGGTGTAATCTGCATACGAGTGAAAATTAACATTATGTTTCCTAAAGAGAGATCCCAGTGGAAGCATGTAAAGTGAAAACAGTAAAGGTCCCAGTACTGAGCCCTGCGGGACACCATATTGAACTTCTGTGTATAATGATGGAGTATTGTCAGCACATTTCTGTACATATTGGAATCAATTTGATAAATAAGAACTAAACCAAGCGAGCACGGTGCCTGTAAGCCCAACATCATTTTCTAGCCTGTGTAGTAAAATAGAATGGTCGATGGTGTCAAATGCTGCACTTAAGTCCAACAACATAATTACAGTGGACTTTCCTTCATCAGAGGATATCAGAATGTCGTTTACAACCCGCGTTAGTGCCGTTTCTGTACTATGAACAGTGCGAAAACCAGACTGGAATTTCTCAAATAAATTGTAATGCGTAAGGTGTGACTGAAGCTGATTGGCAACTACTTTTTCTAGTATTTTATATATTGTGGCGGATGGCCAGGGCCCTTGCCCGGCCAGGACACCCAAAGTGTGGAAGGACCTGAGGAAAGAGGATTGCCGGGACAGTTTCTTGCCCGAGCCAGAAGAGGGCAGCCCTCTTGGTTTTCAGTGGGGCATGGAGGCTCAACCCTGTTGGAACCTGTGGCCACTACCAGGGGGCACATGGACCTTTCCAGGACCTTATTTGGTCATGCTTTCGCCACACGCAGAAGTGGAAGAAGAAGAAGCTCATTAGGCACCTGGAGTCCATCCATTATCCAACCCGCTATATCCTAACTACAGGGTCACGGGGTTCTGCTGGAGACAATCCCAGCCAACACAGGGTGCAAGGAAGGAAACAAACCCCAGGCAGGGTGCTAGCCCACCGCAGGGTGCACACACACACCAAGCACACACGAGGGAAATTTAGAATCGCCAATCCACCTAACCTGCATGTCTTTGGACTGTGGGAGGAAACCGGAGCACCCGGAGGAAACCCACGCAGACACGGGGAGAACATGCAAACTCTACACACAGTTAATTTTGGGTACCCCTCCCCATATATATATATATATATATATATATATATATATATATATATATATATATATATATATATATATATATATATATATATACACACACCTGTATACAGTATATAAATTACATAGAATATGTATTTTATATATTTGACAATAACCTTGAATGTGACAAGGACTGAGGCAAAAATTACTGGGCAAAAGACCAAAGGATTCAGTAAAATGTAAGGCTAAGGATTAGCAAAGTGTTCATTAACTAGAATAGCAAAAATATTGAACGACTGTTGTCTGATGCATGTTACGTGATGACAACACACTACTGCAACAGTAAATTGAAAATTAAAACATGTAATAGTAAAAAAAAATGATAAAAAATACTTAATTGCTAAATAAACATAAATAACACAATATTACAGAAGAATCATAACCTTCTATGTGCATTCACTAATATTTATTTGCGTAGTTCCCGACACAGTCATCCAGTATGAACCAGGGTTGTACTTCCTGCACAGCCTTTTGTTATTGTGGAGACCACCCACCTCTCTGCATTTGGAATTTAGAACATTATGCTGACTACCAGCCCCAGGTCCTGTATAACAGTGTGGAGATGTACATGGGTGTGCACTGCAGCAAACTGGCTTCTCTGATTTACTCCAAAAGCCACTCAGATGGGTTCTCTATGATCCTGTAATTGAGCAAGTTGGTGAAGGTTCTCCTTCCACATTTAAATGCTTAAGTCAAAGTAAAATAGCATAAATTTGCTTAGTGTAGGTATGAAGTATTCAAACTTGCCCTATAATGGACTGTATCACATCCATGGTTCCTTCTTTTCCCCTTTGCTTCACATAAAGTAAATCAACCCCCACAACCTATAATGAAAATGTAGGTTCAGAAAATGCATGAATGAATTTCAGTCATCAAAATGAATTACATAAAACAAATTGTAAGAAATTTAATAGTCACTTTAAATTATAGTTTCTTTACTATCAAACAAACTACATGATGAAGAACAAAAAAAAAAAAAAACGTGGACATCTGTTGAAAAGAACTATTATGGTTGATTACAGTCAAGTACGTAAAGCATTTTACTTGCCAGTATTGAAGTGTGTAAATATCAATTTGAAGTGCAATGGGAAATGTTCTTTGGAGATGATTTAAGCAATATTGACAGACACTACTTCTGTGTGTGTCCGCAGCTCAGGCACAGCTGTTTGTGAGGACTACCTCTTGATATTAATCTACCAAAGTCAGCGCAAGAGCATATCCTCTATGAGAGTCTAAAGTTACTTAAGTGCATTTTGTTTTTCTCTGAAGGCACAGAAGAGTTTGTTTTCTGTAGTTTATTAGAAATCTGACAGCAGTGCTGATAACTTCTTGGTTGTAAGAAGGACAAAGTACTACAGGGAAGCAAGGCTATCAAAATCTCCTTAGAGTTCTCATCATTTGTTCAGAATAACAGTGGGAGGTTGGAGGATATTTTCTAGGATAGAGGCAGCAATTAAAAATTAAAAGCAAAAATGTCAATATGTTGTGCACACTACTTTTTCAGTATTACTGAGTAAAGTGTCATATTTTGTCAAATATCTAATTTCCTCCTTCTTCTGTATTTTTGGAGCTTATCGATTTCATTTATTGGCATCCAAAACATTACTAATAAGTACTCTTTGGTCAAATGTGAATCAATAAAATTATTGATGATTCACGGCAAGACCTAGGGAGTTAAACTACCATTTCCTGAATTTTAGAAAATGCATGTACTTCACCAAACCCCAGTTTCTGGTGTTAGAACCATGTAGAAGGTTTAAAAACTCAGGATACGAAACATCTTGTTCTTCTCTTTGTTCGTAATGGACCAGGATGTGTTCTGTCCAAAATATTGTTCGATTGTAGTCTCACCAAAGGAAGGCAATAAGTTTCACAACCATCTCCTTTCATTACACCAGCATTTCTCAACCTTTAAGTATTTGCAACCCGAGTTTTCATAACAGTTTTAATCGTGCCCCTCTAAGGTTTTTTTGAAAGGAGCCCACTAATACCAATTTGTTCTTTTTTAATTAATGATATATCATAGATGCATATTTTATTATACCTACTTAACTTTTATCGACATTTATCAACTCTATTTATTTTTCTAGTATCAGAATGTAGTTTAAGTTAATTTGTTTTGCTTTCAATAGACGTATTTTTCATATTTTCGATTCTTGTTTTCTTTTTTTCACATCTTCACGCCCACCTTTTTGTTACTTTGCGCCCCCACAGATTGAGAACCACTGCATTACACCCATTGAAACCTATAAATGCACACTCGTCTAGAACTCCACCCAAAATATGATATTACTTAATTAGCCTACAATGAGTCAATCAGTAAAAGTAATTCACATAAATGTATAATTCATGTGAATAAACATCAGTCTTTCATGAATTGAATACCCCTAGACCATCCCTTCAAAATTTGCACATTCCTTAAGAAACAAGAGGACTGTCCAAAGATAATTGTAATAATCAATAAGACCAAGAGAAACCCAGAGATCAAAATAAAAGAGAAAACCAAGGATCAAAGTGCAAGGTGATATTCATAAATAAAGCCATTGCAAATGTTTAATGTTATTTTCGTGATGTTGAAGCGTGACTAAAGTGATCACATGACTCGTTACTATGGCATTGAGAAAAACAAAATTCAACAGAGGAATACGATTCTTTCAAATGTAGTCTAAAAAGGAAAATACACTTGATAAACAGAACCCATCTGTCAGAAAACTACCAAAATCCACCCATGCGCAAAAAATCATTGCACAATCAAGTCTCTGCCACTGAAACACCACCACACAATATGATAGATGCCACCATCATGTTTTACATTTCACCGTCGAAATGGCTTTACACAGATGATCAGCATTGCCTGGTTTTCTACAAATTTAACACTTAGAATTATGGCCAAACATTGCAATTTTGTATTCAGCAGACCACAGAATCTTTTCGTTCATGGTCTGATGGTCCTTTAGGTGCCTTACGCAAACACAAAGCAGGCTTTCATATGTTTTTCCTGGCCACTCTGGCATAAAGCCCAGAGGGATGGAGTGTTGCAGTGGCGGTTGCCCTTCTGGAAGTTTCTTCCATTTCCACATAGGTTTTCTGGAGCTCAGCCTGGGTGACCATTGTGTTCTGGGTCATTTCTCTTATCATGACCTTTCTGCCTCAGTTGCTCAGTTTGGCTGGGCAGCTAGCATGTAGGAAGAGTTGTGGTTATTCCAAACATCTTCTGTGTAATAATAATGAAGGCCACTGTGCTCTTGGGAACTTTCAGTGCTGCAGAAATGGTTTTTTAGCCTTCATATTTTGGGTGGAGTTCTAGACAAGTGTGCCTCAACGCAGTCCTGTCTCTAAGCTCTACATGCAATTCCTTCGACCTTATGGCTTGGTATTTTGCTGTGATTTACATTGCCAACTACAGGACCGTCTATAGACAGCTGTGTGTCATTACTAATCATGTGGTCAATTCAGTTGATTGGACCGGTGGACTCCAAACACGGTGTAGAAATATCTTGATGATAATCAATAGAATGGGATTTACTGAAGACACCTTTTTAGGTGTCAAAGCAAAGGGTATAAATACTTGTGCCAATGAACTATTTCAGTTTTGTAATCTTAAATAAATTTGCAAAAATGTCTAAAATCCTGTTTTTACTTTGTCATTTGATGAAAATCTAAATAATTTTAACACAAGGGTGAAACATAACAAAATGTGGAAAGCGTGACCGGGTCTAAATACTTCCTGAAGGCCCCTACATACATTGATAGATAGATTGACAAATTTCCATTTGATATCTCACTTAACATGTCTGTGTGTAGTAAAATTGCAGCCTCTCTGAATTTAGGAGGAATATCAGTTGATTTTCCTTCCCCTCACACAAAAAAAGATCACTCTTATATTCCTATTCACTAAGCAGATGGCATATTTAAATGCACCAGTTGACTTCCTAGTCATAATCTAAATGCTTTTGAAGAGATTAGTTCTTCGAAGCTGAAAGTCGTATTCATTTTCAGCGCCTATTTATTTGGAAAGCTCCTTTTAAAATTGCAACAGGCTTACTTTTTAAAATTTAAATAATAATAATTGTGTAAATTGTTACATGTGATATGCACTGTTTGTGATATTTTTGTGACCAATATCTTGACTTTAAAGCTCTTTCATTCTTCATTCAGTTTCATTCAATTTACATTTTAAGAAGAGAAAGATTCAGCTTGCTATCATATTCTACATTTGCTCTTCATTAGGGAATGAGATCAACATATCCTATCTGCTTAATTTCAGACTGCCACAGTTAGTTTCTAAATACAAAGAATAAACAAATAAGTGAGTAAAACTTTTATTACAGAGTACTGAAAATATTTCTTTTGAAAACGTTCAAAATAACATTTTTACACAAGGGGAAAATAGCTAGGCCAGGACACAAAGTCAGCTCTGCAAAATTAACCAAAAGGTACAATCCACAAAAATATATATTTCAATAAAAGAATTAGTTTAGCACATTAATTTATTTTTCAGAAATTATCTTCAAACAAAATCTAAGATGCTAGAAACCCTGCACCTTTTACAGTCAACTATATACGCACTGCAATGTTAGCATTCACTTCTCATAAAGAAATACAGCCAAATGCCATCAAAGTCATGCCAGCCATATTTGGAGTAAATATTTCCAAAACATTTTCATAATGTGCATGTAATACTCAAATTAAAGTCTCTCATTTTACAGGGAGCACAATGGAAGATTCACCAGACACCAGCATGATGAGGTATATCTGGAGCTACGCCTCATAAATAAATACCATCAAATCTTTAAATATGTGAAATGTTTGAATCCATATTAGTTATTAACAATTAATCAGACAAACATGGCCATAACCTGGTGATCAATTTTTTATTGTTTGGGTTTTGTTTTGAATTATTTTCTAAAAACTGTAAGCCCTCCCATTCTGAAATGAATTTCATATTAAGGAACGTGTCCCTTTCCTGACTCACTGAGGAAACGCCACTACATTGGATTCCATAATTGCAGTTCCTGAGATTAAGGAGGCTCTGAACTCTTATCAGTTTCAGGAAATCGTCAGGTCCCGATGCCTGCCTTCTGATCATTTTTGTTGTTTTAGAAAGCAGTTAGCACCGCCAGTACTGCTGATGCTGAATTCTGCCTTCTTCTTCAACATAGTGAGTCCCGACATAATCAATTCTCTCTTTAAAACAGGACAAATCACCCTGAAATTGTTATAACTACTGCTCCATATCTTTGCTGTAATCAGATGCTTAAGCTGCTGGTCAAGTTGCATAATCATTTCTGCAACCGGTCATTCAGAAATTCATAATGACAAGGAAGCATGTAACAGCCATCATCCCACCCAGCAGTTTTTCTTGATAGGGAAAAAGGCTTTTGGCAACATAAAATGTAATTTTCTTGGGCTGAATTTAAACTAAGGATCAAGATGCTATACTCTTACCCTGTAGTGGTTATCATCACAAAATCAAATATCTCTGAAGCTTTTTGGACTTGTATGTTGCCAGGCAAGGCTATGCCTGTTCCTCTTACTAAAGGCTGGATTAAGACCCCCATGGGTCCCTGGCCAACTGATGACCTGAGCTCCTTAACAGAGAGCTGATCATACTTTAAACCATGTAGTGTGCGGACATGCAGCCATTTAATGCAGTGCAGTAATTCCCACTATAAATGGTGCACAGAGACTCTCCCAGTTCATCGACCACCAGTGAGGGGAGTTCCCCCCTTGGTAATTATTGCACAGGGAGACTCTATCACTGGACCAGTTCTCCTGAACTTGATCTTCCTGTGGTATTAGCGATGGCGAAAAGGCCTCTTTACTGTCACGGGCTGTTGGGCGCGCACCCTCAACACACTGATGGTTGATTCCCTGTTGCACTTACGTTTCAGACTCTCACTTAAGCCCCTCTTTTAATTTAGACTCATTCTCCCCTATTACTGCTCGAGGCTCCTATTATATTTTTTTTCTGTAAGCAAATAACTGATTGGCCTTTCTTATTAATGCCACTTACTGATCTTCCTCATGTTGTTAATTTCACTCTTCTGAGACTCTATCAGATTACAGTGGAACCTCGGTTCACGACCATAATTCGTTCCAAACCTCTGGTCGTAAACCGAGTTGGTTGTGAACCGAAGCAATTTCTCCCATAGGATTGTATGTAAATACAATTAATCCATTCCAGACCGTACGAACTGTATGTAAATATATATATTTTTTAGTTTTTAAGCACAAATATAGTTAATTATACCATAGAATGCACAGCATAATGGTAAGCTAAATGTAAAAACATTGAATAACACTGAGAAAACCTTGAACAACAGAGAAAACTAACACTGCAATAGTTCGCGCTATAGTGCTAGGGACTGCTCGTTAAAAACACTTTTTTTAATGAGTTTTAAGCACAGGGGAAAAAATGAACATTTGAAAAATCCGTAATTTAATAAACCACCAAGAAAAGTAACATTGCAACAATGCAGGCTACGAACCGATCACTGTAAAAAGAACTGAAAACATAAACAAGCCTTCTCTACCTTATGCGTCCCTCACTCGCTCTCTCTCTCTCTCTCTCTCTCTCTCGTGCCTGTATGTGTGTGCGTGCGTCTCTTTTGCGAGCCTGGAGCGCCTGTGTGTGTCTCTCTAGCCGCGCTCCTATGTGTGTGCGCACCTCTCTCTCCCGCCTGTGTGTGTGTGTGCGTGTGTCTCTCTTTTGCGAGCCTGGAGCGCCTGTGTGTGTGCGCGCATCTCTCTCCCTCGCCTGTGCGTGTGTGCGTGCGTCTCTCTTTTGCGAGCCTGGAGTGCCTGTGTGTGTGTCTCTCTAGAGCGCTCCTGTGTGTGTGTGCGCACGCCTCTCTCGCGCATGCTCCTGTAAGTGTGCACGGCTCTCTCTGTCTCGCGCTGCCTGTGTGTGTGCCTCTGTCTCTCGCGCTGCCTCTCTCTCGCACTGCCTCTGTGTGTGTGTGTGTGCGTGTGTGTGTGTGCGTGTGTGTGTGTCGTGCTCTCTCACTCTCTCTCTTGCTCGCTGCACAGGAAATGCACAGGGAGAGACTGAACATGTACAAACCGAAAGGGAACCTGGCTTGTTCGTATACCGAGTGTTTGGTCGTGAACCGAGGCAAAAGTTTGGCAAACTTTTTGGTCGTAAACCGAGTTGTACGTGTGCCGAGACGTTCGTGAACCGAGGTTCCACTGTATCTGGTGAAAAGGGAGTAAAGTTTCCTAAAAAGACCCATAAAACTGGCCAGGACCTTTAATAGCCTGACCAGACATGGCCTTACCCTGTGCAGCCAGCCTCCAACCTGCCCTGGTCTAAAATGAGACCCTGGCTTTTTATTTTTTAAAATATACTTTAAAATGTCCAAAATCTACAATTGACCCACAAGGGACAGGATGAACATCTACCTCTAGCTTGACAAAAAACATCCAACAATGATTACTTTATAAATGCAAAAAATCTATTTGAATTATAAAAAGACAAGCAAAATGAAGCAAAAAGAGTTTGCCTAAAACAGCAAACCAGAACAAACAAGTCCTAATACAAAATCTGAGAAATGAAAACCAGAAAGAGAAGCAAAACCTGTAAATCAAAAGAAAACAATACTTACAGTACTAAACCCCAACATTTTAGTTCAGTAGTGTGCAAAGTCAGTCCTGGAAGGCGACAGTGGCAGCAGTTAGTGCTTTAACTCTGTCATGTCATTTTCATATCCTCGATTTTTTTTTCCTTTCTACTGATGTCAACCAGATGATTTGAAGCCTTCTCTTCATTTTCCTTCTGAGTATTTAATTAAACCGAATAAAATGTAAATGGAAACAAGCTAAATGGAAAACTGCTGGTTTCTTTTTTCATCTGAATCTTATTACTAATAAGGAGCCATTAAAAACAAGAGTATAGCTGTTGAAGACTAAAATGAGCAATAAGGGTTCCAAATCAACAATTAAAATGAAGCAGAAAAGTGTTACTTGAGCAATAATTGCTTCTTATTTAGACATTGGGATGGAACAATGTGGCCATCCAGGACTGATTTTGCCCACCCTGGTTTAGTTGATAGTTTTCCATGTTTAATTAATTTTAAGCTAATCCTTTACATTTTTCACATTTTTTCCAAAAATAATATTTTTTTATAATTTTGTTTATTGTCTTGAATAGTATTAAATTATGGAACCCTGTATTGTAATGCATATTGTGTATCATCTCATGCCTAGTAATCACACATACTATGGGAGGAGGGGGGTGGCAGAAATGAGTCTTGCCTCAGTGGCATTATTTAACACCAGTAACGGCGCACTGCACGATAACGTGCAGTGAATACACTTGACTTGAGCATTCCTAGTATTCATCCTCTTTCTCTGTACGTTTAACATTCATTTGCTCAGAGGTTGATGCGCTTGCTGCTTCCTGAGCAGCTCTTCTTTTCTCCACTCTAGCGGCCCGCTTCTTCTCTTCTTTTGTGTTTTCATGTTAAAACTGATTAAGTCAGTGTTTGTGTTTCAATTACTTAGTACATTTTCCTTAATTTTTCACTTAAGTTGGCACTTAAGTCTTCAATCTGCCACAAGAATGATTTGAGATATAAAGAGGTAGGGGAAGTGATGGCAAAGGTGGTAGGGAATGAGAACGGTGCCCATACGCATGCACCGCATGGCCACCCTGCTGGCTGCTGCTGAGAGTTGATTCTACAATAAAATAAAATGAAAATAAAAAGAGTAATAACCTTGGAGGTCAATTATCACCCCGAAAGCAGATAGTAGACGTCACGTAGTATATGTGTACGAAATTTCAGGTCAATAGGTCAAACGGTTTGTGAGCTACAGGTGATTAAAACCCTGGGCAGACAAACAAACAGCCACGGTAGTGTATTATATACTGAATTACTATGACAGGTAGATTACAAATTCAAAACTGTAGAAAAATAAACAGCATTTGATTTAATTTATTGATCTAATAAATACAGATTCTGCTGTATAATGCATATCAATATTCGTTTTACTGGAAAAATAAAAATTAAATTGAAATAATAAATATACTGCCGTTGACATGAAAGTCATCTGAGGCAAGTTAACATCAGATGACTACCAATTACTCTGGCAAATTTAATCCATGGAACAAATGTTGTATGTGGAAGCATATGCGTAATTACATAGAGGGTTATAGTTAAAGCCAAAGTTGAATTTACTCTTGCAGTGGACCTCTGGCATTCACTACTCAAGCAGGCACTAAATGTACCGGTGGCACTAAATCTTACGTGGTTAGATTCTAAACGCTCTTCACACTGGTGGGGGACTCCACTTCTCGTTTCTCCCTGTGTCTCTGTCGATCAGTCTCCAGTTGCTGGGAGAGTACTTCTAGACTCCCTTATCTCCTTTGACCAAGTGTGCTTCTCCCGATCACTTTCCAGGTGTTGTGAGGGTCCCTCTTAGCTTTTTTGGTCTTCTTATCTGTGCATGACATTCCCAATTTGCACCTTGTCACTGTTATGGTTCCTTTTGGCGTCCTTCTTCTCGTTCTTGAGCATTCCTCTAGTAGTATGCCGCTAAACGGGTGTTTCCCTGTTCCCTGTGGTATCAGCAGATCTTGGATTTAAATCAGTTCTATGTCTAGAAGGTATACAATTTGAAAATGAATAAAAAGGGAAACTGAAATGGTAAAAATGACTTTATTCCTTAGAACATTAATGCCTAGATCCTTAACAAATATGTTTAGCTGTCAAAGTCCGCAAGTTCGCTCCATGTGTACACTGCTTTTTAACGGGATCAACCTTTAATATATCCCTAAATTTTCACAACAATATGTTTGTATGCATCCTTGATTTAGGACTCAAAATGTAAGAAAATAATATAGTGCATATCAAGATGCCTCATAAAAGGGTGGAAGAAAATAGCCTCTACTCTGACCAAGACAAATATGCCTACCAAATGTCTGGAGTGATCCTCGGACATACAGACAGACTTTTATTTACTATATGTAGATTGTACCATAACAGATAGCTGTTTTAAAGTTCATTTTACAACGGAGCAGGACACAGTTATATATTTCAAAATTGTTGACAATTAAAATTGCTTTTAAATGTTAGTGGATATTTATAAGCTTTTGAATTGTTAGATTCTTTAAATTAAAATTGTTTTTGCATTATTAGATGTTTGGATGATTTTATGATGCGAGTTTCTTTAAATGAATTATAATACAAATTCCCAGAATGCATCTTTTGCCATCTGTCATCTCTTCCTCAGTTTTACATTCAGGGTTCTCATCCTCATTTAACAGAAGATGGAAAACCGTTTGGCAACACACTATTGTATTTTTCTTGGAGAAGCACAGAGCATTGAATCTATCACATTCTGGTAGTATGATAAAAATGCCTCAATTAAACTATAACATTTGTGTGCCTCCTAATAGGTTCCTCTTAACAATCTATTTTCATTAACTTCATCTCAAAGGGCCACTGAAGGAAGCGGTGACCTATAGAAGGAGGTGAATTGGCAATTACCATTCTTGTAGGTGTAATTTTTCATTGCCCAAAAGAACCTTAAGATAAAAACGAAATAAAAAAACAATGACATTGCGTTTTAAAAAATACAAAATAAAAATATGCTTTAAAGAGATTTCAGTCTTTAATTGTCAAAAACCTTTCATGACGGTATAATTTACGCAAACTTTGCCACTGTGCCAATCATTATCCATGAGCAGCATGTTTAATTTGCTTGCCCTGCACCGATTTCATGATGGAAAATAGAACATTTGAATGAATGATGTCTAATACCTAGACTGTCACAGTGAATGACAAGAATCCCATTTTCAAGAACTCTCATGTAATTACTTTTAGGCTGCTTTGCACACAGCCCACATCAGTTTGATGGAATTCTTTTCTGGCAGTGACATGCAGTGCTTTATCAGAAACACATGCTTGAAAGCTGGGGATGTTAAATGTGTACTACTAAATAATTACATTTGTCAGGTCAGGAGACTGGTTTCATTTTAGTCACAGCTACCACTGACTTCAGAAGCCTATGTGAACTGTTGTCCCAGTGGTTTATCTCTTACTCTAAAGACATCCTCTGTCTTAACCAGACCACTTTTTCTTGTCACTTTCAAAAGGATCACAAATAATAAAATGTGATTTTTTGCTGGCATGGTGGTGATCCAAAAAAAAAACATCTGGCTACTTTAGGGGCTAGGCAGATGTTTAGTTGACAGTGCCAGCAAGGTAAAGAATTCCAGCTACTCAGATTGTTTTCAGTTTTTAAAGGTATACTCCACCTGGAAATAATATATTTTTTTTATTATACCTGTATATTTCTTACCTCAGGTGGTTTGTAGTGTTGGCCAAGAAGAGTTTTCATTTCATGTTTTCATGAAAAAAAAAAAAGTTTATGATATAATGCAAGCCAATGGTGACCAATGCTGCACAACAGCAAATGATGTTAACCCCTTAACCGCCCTCTGCCGGATATATCCGGCATCGTAGCTTTACTGCTGACGCCTTACTGCCGGAATTATACGGCACATTTGCCTGTGGTTATGTGAATGCCTGGCGCGTAGTATAACTGACAGTTTGGCGTGGGTATTATTACGACGTTGTATTTCGACAACTCTGCGGTTGTATTGGCCGCTCACGTGATGTGATTCGAAAGTGAAAGCTGTGAATATGGCGAAACGTAAACTGACTTCAAGTGAGGTTTTGCAGCCGATTTTGGACAATAATTCTGATCATGATTGTAGCAGTTCTGAAGAAGATTTTAGCGACAATGATGATCAGCAACGTGCGCTGCATGATACTGTGAATGATGACGCATCGGATGATGGCGATGAGTGGGTGTATCCCCAACATCTCAACTGGACTGCTGCCCGTTATCTGAGCCAGATATGAAAGATCCAAACTGTGACCGCTTGTTCAAGCTACGTCCTTTGATTGACCATTTATTTGAAACATTTCAGCAGGTAAATACTGCTTGAATAAATGTAAAGTAAAAAAACGAAAATTGCTCAGATTTCTCCTGGCATGGGGAATATTTAGGGAGTTGGAGGTTAAAAGGTTAAAAGAAAAGAAAAAAAAAAATCATATTACACAGGTCACATAATCTTTATGTCAGTTGGCCAGTTGTGTACTCTAAATATGCAAAACACAACATTTTTTTGTGCTAAAGTATTGTTAAACAGATAACTTCCAGAAAAGTCAGAGCACATTATAAACATGAAACACAAGTCACATAGGACCCAGTTGTTCAATTGAAGATCCGCCTCTCCCTCTCATTCATTGGTCAAGAGTCTTATCTCCAATTCAAAAACTCAGTCCTATGTGACTTGTGTTTACCTAATTAAGATATGCACTGATTGTTCTGGAAGTATCTATTTTACAAAACATTGCACAACATGCAGGTGTTTTGCACATTTTTGAAGGATACAACTGGATAACTGACATGTGGATTATACAATGCAAGTAATGAGTTTTTATTTTCTTTTTTCCATTTACATTTTTTTGCATTGTTAACCGTTGTGCAGCAATAGCCACCATTGGCTTCTATTATATCAGAAACTTTTTAGATCTGCTATGCATTAAAACATGGAAGTCATTTTTTTCTCGACCATCCCATTCCCTACAAACTACATGGGGTATGTAATATATAAAAAAAATAATTTTTGGGTGGAGTTTTCCTTTAACTCTCATTCTCTGTGAGTAGTTAACGACATGTTCTACTTTAGAAAAACTATTAAGCAAAGATGGTATTATATTTGTAACAAAGTGTGCTGTTTTATTATGAGCTAAAACAGGGGTTCATAACCAGTATACATTTTGCCTAGTGAACAGGGTAAATTTACTTAAAAAAACTGAAGTCACGAAGATCTCAGATTAGTTTGCAAAGATGTGTTGTGATGTGATATTTTGCATATACGTAAGTTGATAAATATTTTGTATGTCTTTATTTGTAACTTAGGCAAAACTAAGTCAGGAAAGTGAATTTTATGACAGAGTTGGGGGAAGTGCCTGAAACAAGTTTGGCTAATGTTTCTCTGAAGTCTCTCAACCCCCACACAAAGCCAGGCTGCCTAACTGCCTAAGGCTGTATCAAAAGCCTTTAAGTACCATGATGCCCTATTGGCTGTAGGGGTTGGACAAAAAACCCATACATTTGCTTGATTTATCTCACCCCCTCTCTCTCTTACCAAACTGATGCATGAACTGAAAAGGAAAACACAATGAAGAGCACAGCTCGGCAGCCATATTGAGACAGGCATGCGGCCTGTTCTGATGAAAGCTGACCACCAATGATGCCTTAACTAGAGACATTTTAAGTTACTAACAAGTCTGTGTACCGCCTGAAACTACACATCACTATTTATCAGGTTGTATGGTTGCCAATATTCAAATGTACTTTGCATATTGTTATTATTTATGAATATTTTCAATAATACATTGTTTAAATTGTAACTTAACTGCTGCTTGTCTTTTACTACACCTAATTGCCTGAGGTTATTGTAGAAGGGAAGGTGGGGAGATGTTATATACTATAATACCTTATAAACAGTGGTAAGTCTGTGAGGTTAGAGGCATTCTGACAAAGGCTACATATTAATAATACAAAAGGGGAAGGTAGAGAAAAATATTACTCTACCAAGACAAAACAGATGACATGAGACTTGTTCTTTCAACAACTGTGGCTAGAATATCCAAAATCGGAGATGAAAAGCGAGAACAAACATCTCACTGATTGATGTGTTCTCATCGACTCGGTGTGTTTCGGTTCTGGTCTAGTGGTATTTGCTTTTCATTAGTTGTTTTTAAATAAATTTAATAGCCTTATTATATGCAATTATTATTATTGTTATTGTTATTTGAACTTAAAAATGTTAAAATGTCCCTTTTGCCAATCGCTTTATTATGATAGATGTATAAACTGAAATTACTGAACACAACAGAGTGGGGGTAGATTTACTTTTGAAAAGCTGCCACAGGGTAAACAGGGTGAAAAAGGATGGGAAGCCCTTAGCTAAGATATTATCCTTACGGTTCTTTTCCCAAGTCTTTGTTTCACCTGACAAAGTGATGTGGAAAACTAAATGCAGTGCAATGTTTAAAATGTTGCAAGTGCTATGATTCATGAAAGAAGTATTTAAAAATATTGCGTATGCCAAAGAAAAAAATAATAATTTTTTTGCATAGTCTTTCACTTACATTTAAATAGATTTATTTTGACTAATATGTAGAATATGCTAAAGGTATTGCAGCTGTATGTTTTTTTACATTAACAGTTTTTTAAAGATGTTTTATGAAACAACATGAAATACATATCAACTGATTTCAGTTTCATTTTCAGTGTATACCTTATTAAGCACAATTCCATCACCAAGTGTTTTATATAATACTAACCACAGTACTTGTCGAAGACAGGTAATAGAATGGTTTTAAAATATTTGGTATCTCTTGTCCTATGTGTACTTTCAGCGCCTTCCCTCTGTATTTGCATGTGGATGAATGTCTCTTCACTGGCACTCCCTTTCTTGAGCATGTTCCTGTAAAGCGTGATTCTTAAACACTGTCTTTACTTTCAAGGCGCCTTTCTTGCCTCCTGTCTGGTTTTATACTTTCCATCTTTGGAGACTACTGTCTCAGCATGCGCCTTTACTCCTCGTTGTGCATCTCACACTTCCATTTCCTTTTTCGTTGCATCACCAAATCCAAACTGACCAATCAGATTGCTCTGACGGTCTGACACACAGACCTTAGTGTTTTATCGTGTAGTAGATTTCACTCACTGGGAAAAATTTTAGAAACACCTGCACAACTGCTTATCTATGCAATTATCTAATCAGCCAATCACGTGGTTGCTGTACAATGTATAAAGTCATGCTTGTACAGGTCAGGAGCTTTAGTTAATATTCACATCAAACAGCAGAATGGGGGGTATATGTGACCTCAGTGATTTTGACCGTGGCATGATTGTTGGTGCCAGATAGGTTGGTTTTAGTATTTCTGCAACTACTGATCTCCTGGGATTTTCACACACAACCATCTGTAAAGCAGAATATGATCTTAGATTCCACAACAGTTCTAACCTAATCGAATCGAACAAGGCGAATGGGCTACAACAGCTGAGGAACACATCAAGTTCCACTCCTATCAGACAAGAACAGAAAGCTGAGGCTGCAGTGGCACAGACTCACCAAAACTGGGAGGATGAAGAATGGAAGAACATAGTTTAGTCTGATGAATCTTGATATCTGCTGAGGCACACTGACGGTAAGATCAGAATTAGGTACCATGCACCTAACCTGCCTTGTATCAGCAGTTTGGGTTAGTGTTGGTGGTGGTGTAATGTTGTGGGGAACGTTTTCTTGGCACACATTGTGTGTGTTAATACCAATCAATCATCATTTGAATGCCACAACCTATTTGAGTACTGTTGCTGGCCATGTGCATCCTTTCATGGCCACAATTTACCCATCTTCTAATGGATACTTCCAGAATAATGATGCACCATGTCACAAAGCAAAAGACAGCTCAGACTGACTACATGAACATTGACAATGAGTTCAGTGTTCATCAGTGGCCTTCCCTATCACTGGATTTGAATCTAATAAAACACATTTGGGATGTGGTAGAATGAGAGATTCGCAACATGAATGTGCGGCTGACAAATCTGCAGAACTTGCATGATATAGTCATGTCAATATGGACCAGAATCTCAGAGTAGTGTTGCCAAGAATTTGTGGAAGTCATGTCATGAAGAATTGAGGATGTTTTGAGAGCAAAAAAGAGGCCCTACTCTGTATTAGTATAATATTCCTATTGGTTTGTGCAGTGAGTGTATAACTCAATCCATTAATTTACTGAACCTGCATCATCTAATTTTATGGTTATGGCAACAAGGAGTTTATCCTGGCAGCAATGTGTGCATGACAAGAACCATGTATGAATGGTTATCAGTCCACTGCAGGTCACACCATCACACTCACTCAGACAAGTGCAGTTTAAGATGCTTGTAATGAGGGATGAAAACTGGCAACACAGGAGAAAATTCTACACAGACTGAGGAAGAAGGTGAAAGCTCTACAAATAAACAGAACTGGCCAGGGCTCAAACTTGCTTTCCTTAAGCTTTAAATCAGTCATTTCAGCTTACTAACTACTGCACCATAGTGTCTCCCCATAACAGAAAAGAGAAACATAAAATTCTGGTCACTGATTTTAATTAAGTCAGCCAGAGCCTCATTGATATCAGTGGTACTCCACAATGCACATGAACATGACAAAGAACTACCACTGGGTTTTTGATTAACAGTGACCAACCAATTCCAATATCCAGTTCTAACATTAGGAGGGACGCCAATAAGAGAAGAGTAGAGGAAAGACATACAAATAGCCGAACACAGAGATTACTGACAATTATTAAACACCAATTTGGATTGAATAGCCTAAGGAGCAGTTCTAACAAGAGAACCTTATGCTAATGATGTTAATGTTAATGGTTCATCTGTCTTGAGTTGAAAACTGAGAGTAAAGAGGCTCTTCATTAAAGGTAGACAGATAACTGCAGAGTATGGAGGCTCTATAACTACAAACTTTATCTCCTACACAAGGGTAATTTATTTGGGGAAATTTAAGGCAGACCTGCATCCTGTAATTTACAATATACTGTGTAGTTCTTCAAGCTACAACTTTTTGCATTCAAAGAAGAAATTTAAGATCATTTCTAAACTTATCGCCATTTCTGCTATTGTGATAAATTAAGTAGTTGTATTTTTATTTGAAAAGAAGCATTTCCAGTCTACAAGCCCCCTCAGAAATTGTAATAGTCAAGTTAAAGGAATACACCCAAAAGTGGCATTTTTTAATTTGTTAATTTCCACATGTTATTTGTAGTAATGGCTGAGAAAAAATGTTAATCTCATATTTTCATAGAGAACAGAGATGATAATGCTTCTGATAGATGGAGACCCACACTGGACAACACCAAACAATATCAAAAGTGTTCATGGAAAAAACGTGTTGCATAATCCATGTAAAGTCATCCAGATGTATGCTCACACCACAGTATTCACAAGGTCTTCAACATTGTAAAAACATGTCATTTTTGGATGGAATATTCCTTTAAATGTTAACGTGTTTATCCTTCAGCGGGTAAAAAAAGTAAAGCTCAAAAAAAGATAATATTTATAATGATGATTTCCCTCATGACAAACCTATGACAAAAGAAAACATCAGCTGATTCACAAAGTGAGCAAAGGAGAAGAATCATTTTATTTATTATGCAGTTATCTTTGATTCTTCCTTTTTTGGCAGTTCTCCTACTTCTACTACTAATGTATACTGTTTTAAAAGTCTGTTGTCTTAATTTAATTATTCCTTTGGGAAAGTTCAAGATTATTAATCTAATGTATGATTCATTCCCATTAACATTAAGATACCCTTCTATCTCTTGCTAGATCACTCCTTATTTCACTAAAACACACAAAATACTACAACTTTAAACAGATCTGAACTACAAATAATATGATAATGATATACAAATAACAACAACACCAAAACAAAACAGATAAGGTAACTATTCCAGATAAGAAAGACACATTTTTAGGAAAATTAGTAATACTCACTAGTTATGGCATTGGATAATGGCAACATGTATCAGGTGGATTGCAACATGCACCTTAAAATTTCACTGTACTCTGTACATGTGGCAATATTATTAGTTTTCTCCTCCCAGTATTATAATTTCTTGACATTTAGTACAAATGTCTTTAAACAGAGCCTGCAGGCCTTCTTTTTGCACCATTAGTCACTGCAAAATTTCATGCAAGATACAGGCAATCAGTTTCTGTCATATGGAGTTCCCCACTAATGAAGGAAATTCCACAGCAATTATGTTGTTAGATTTAAGTGCAGCGTTTGACACCACTGACCATTCTATTTTACTACAGAAAAATGACATTGTGCTCACAGGCACTGTGCTTGCCTAGTTTAGTTCTAATTTATCAAACTGTTAACAATACGTACAGAAATATCCTGACAGTTACAGTATGCTTCTGTTTTATAATTTCAGTCTCCTCTATTGTCAAGTGGCCATAGTTCATCAGTTAATCTTAATGCATAATTCGCCTGCCTCCTCACTCACTCACTCATGTCCGTCCGAAGCCGAAGGCGCAGTCGCCTTCTGCGCAGCTGCCCGAAAAACCTTATGAGACTGACATCCAACCCCAACATCGCGGCAGGCGGCGGATTTACGGCTGCAAAAATTCAAAGAGAAAGGCGACTTCGATTAAAGCTGTAGAGGCCTGAAAGGAGATTTCGACTACAGCTCGAGGCCTAATTACGCATAATTATGCATTCTGATTCAATTACGCATTCATTCAATACACCTATATCAGGTTTGTGGTGCTTATACTTATTACTATTCCATATTGTACTGGAACATTCATCATTCAATATTATACTATAGGCCTGGAAAATTCATCAACTAACAGTACAAGCCTGTACAGTAATGAGTAAAGCGGACTACAATCATTACAAAACAACTTCTTCGTTACTTATCATTTGTTCTTCATACACTGCTGACACAAACTTGTGCCCGTTTCATCTTACGTTGTCGAAACGGGCTCTTTGTCTAGTTAATATATATATTGTTGATTTCCATTTACTGTATGTTTAATCAGATCTCTACCTTGTTTTCTGAGTGTCATAACAAACGTGCATTTAGTAATTAGTACAATCTATACTTGTATTTTAACTAAGAATATTGTAGCAACCTCCGCGTCAGGTTCGAAAAGAAGAAAAAACAGAAGGATGAAGTAAGGATCACAGAACAGTTTACTGGAACAGTAAAAAAAAACACAGGGTTGTAACAGCAAAAACGAACGTCTTTGAACTTGAACTCTTTACAATTTCCTATAGTTCTTTCATTGTTCTGGCCCTGACAGACGTTCATACCCCCACTGTCAGTCCTCTGTGCTGTACTCCACCCTCCCTCAATCGGACCCAACAGTCACTCCCATGGGCCTTCAACATGGCTGGGATGTTACAATATGTTCACAGCATTCGGCACCTGCACTCAGTGAAGATGGCTTTACAAAAAATAAGTTTTATTGTACTGTATTGTACATCAATGTATACCATGTTTCCCCGAAAATAAGTCCGTGTCTTATATTAATTTTTGCTCCAAAAGATGCACTAGGGCTTATTTTCAGGGGATATCTTTTATTTATTAATGTACAACAATATTCTTCTGCAATATCGTCATAACTCCACATTCAAACCCTGAATTCCAGCCTGAATTTCTTGCTACCCCAGCCACTTTTAGGATCCTACAGGACAGATGTGCGTGCTTCGATGTTTGATGAATGGTTTGATATGGTGAAGCAAAATGCCGACATACACATGCATACGTGATGCTTTTATATTCAAGCATCGCATACTCACCAAAGTAATGACACAATACATTTTAAAAGTCGTGTCACATACTATCTTCTGTGCCATCTTTTTTTTTTTTTTTGGCACCTTGTACCATCAGAATATATGGCAGCATATTTGAGCCACAGAGAAAAAAAAATCAGGACATAA
The DNA here is from genome assembly GCF_900747795.2 of Erpetoichthys calabaricus. Taxonomy (NCBI): domain Eukaryota; kingdom Metazoa; phylum Chordata; class Cladistia; order Polypteriformes; family Polypteridae; genus Erpetoichthys; species Erpetoichthys calabaricus. The sequence goes on from NC_041402.2 coordinate 23,670,915, forward strand.
TGGAAATGTCTATTTTGTGATTAAAGTGGAAATTTCGACTTTAAACTCGAAATGTCCACTTTAACTTCGTTTTATCATTAAAGTAGACCATTGTAAACATCATCTTAAAACCGACCCAGTTGTTAATTGCTACTCGCTTCTGGTTTTTCCTCCTGACCTGACAGCAGCGGCAAGCAGCAATAGATCACCACACAGAACACATTAAATGTAAATTAAGATTTATACTTAATATCACTTTCATGATGAAATGCATTAAAATATGCATGTTACATTTTACAGATAAATCATTAACTTTGTTTAAATAATGAATACTATTAATAGTTACACATATGGGGGTGGCAAAGTGGTAGCGCCGCTGCCTCGCAGGGAGTCACATGCCTTGCTTGTTTTCCTGGTGGGTTTCTACAGTGTCCTCAGTTTTCCATTCAAAGACATGAAGGTTTGGGGATTTGGTGACGCTACAATGACGCTAATGTATGCGTGTGCTTGTGTTCGATGAGCCGATGCCCCGTCCAGGGATTTTGTTTCTGTCTCGTGTCCGATGCTTGCTGGAATGGGTGAATCCCCTAATTGATGAATGTAATCATTAAACATCCTTTTCAGAGATATTGTGGCCAGGTATCCTCGGAATTTAATGGATGTTTCGGGCACACGCATCGCATCGCGTGGCGTCTTACTTTTCAGCTGACGATCTTGACTAGGGCTTATTTTTGGGGTAGGGCTTATATTACAGAGCAGCCTGAAAATCATACTAGGGCTTATTTTCGGAGTAGGTCTTATTTTTGGGGAAACACGGTATCTGCAAATGGAAAAAGTAAACATTACTCCTAAAATAAAAAAGAAAACAAGGTTAGAAACATCACATTTTAGCTGTGTAGCTTTCATCAGACACAAACCTAATGAAGGTCACCTAATCAACATATTCTGTTTTTTATCAGTGTAGGAACAACCTTTACTTTTCCTTTTATTATATGTTCTAAGTGCTTTTAAGATGACCTCCTTCAGAATGTGGGTTTGTTGTATACATTTCATAATGGGGTAATTAGACATTGATGCGTTCCTGATTTTAAAAAGATTGTTATGCTTTAATTTCTGTTTTATTTTTGCATATATACCAGAAAATTGTACTGGCTATTCACAACCCTTCTTTATTTAAGAACTTCAGTATATTTTTGCATACCATGTTGTTTGTAACTAAATCTTTTATTTGTGTGCTGTCGTATTGGTTGTCTTTAGTAATTTGATTTCAGCTGTTATTATGAAACCAGGATCCCATTTTTGGAGTGGATGATGTATTTTGGTAGCTCATTATTGCAGACTACAGGACATCATTCTTAGTAATATTTAGATCGGGTTTCATTTTGAAAAAAGTTGTTCTCAGTAAGGATTTGGAGCTTGATGGAAGTTTCACAAATGAAAAAAAGGCAGTCCACATCATAAAAATCAATTTAGAGATAACTTGAGCAACATATCAAAGAAGCAAACAGCATAAAAATGTTTAATATAGGATCTTTCAGAAATCATGTAAAGATGCTTTATAAGTGCAATACTATGACATTATGTGTGATGCCCTGGACCCACTGCCATGGTATTCTTCCTTTATCTGGGGTATCCAGGACAGACCAGGGTGATTGAGGCAGACAAGTAATCAGAATAAATGCTGAATTAATTAAAGTAGAGAATTTAAAATTCAACAGTCAAATAAATCCTTGAAATAAATAAATCCATAAAATATGTGCTATTAAAGTCATTGTCATTGGGGTGTTCCATAAATAAATAAATCCAATAAATAATTTCAAATGAATGAAGTTAAAAATTCCAAAACCTTAGAGACGTACAACCATTCTGTCCTATCAAATTCTCACCTTGTCCTTGTTGGGACAACGGAAGTCTTCTAGGTTGCAGCCCATCACATCCCCAATTCTCAAGCAGTTCCCAGGGTGCCTTGCCCATTTAATGAATACCACTGAACTGGTTCCTTCCTCGATGCAGCCTGCCACATTCTTGATCCCACACATGGATCTGAACTACCTCACAATGGCTACGAAAGTTCTCAGGGTGTCTTGTCTTCCCTGGATGGCACTATGCTACAAGTCTCCTTCCTCCAGCATTCTCCAGTGGCCTTTTGAGTAGAGGAGACTGTGTGGGTACCTAATCCAGGTATTTAAAATCCTCAAAGGCACTGATAAAGTAGATCCAGATCTTACATTTTAAGGGTGAATCATGTATTCGTTTACATGGGTGGAAATTAAGGGGAAGTGCATTTAGGACTGAAGTCAGGAAGCACTTCTTTATGCAAAGATTTGCAGGACTCTGGAACAAACTACCGAGACATGGAGTTGAAGTAGAAACCTTGACAACCTTTAAGAAGAATCTGGATCAGATATTGGGACAGCTTAGGTATCAGCTAATGAAACGGGCTTGACGGACTAAAGGGTCTCCCCTCATTTACCAAATGTCTTATGTTTCTTTTGTTCTCTCTTTCTCTTACCTGCTCCACTGCTCAGTAGACAAGAGCACAATCACCACCCAGAACTGCCACGCAGTCCTTGGTCTTATTGTCCTCAGACTACTCACCACGGCAGATGCTGCTCCAGACAACTTCTTTTTCAATACTTCTCACTAACTTATTCTCTTTCTATTTGTTCTCTTTCACTTCCAAAAATGAACATAATGCAAATACCACCACACTCGTATACTAACCTCTCTCGTTTATACTTTATTAATCCCACAGCCTGTGCCTATCAATTAACACACCCACAGCCCGACCAGCAATCATCTTATTAAGCCGATAGACGTTTTCACTTGTGTGCGCTGTGCCCTGTGCTAAAACAACTGAAAATTTAAATATTTAAAACACCACCCTGTCTGTCTTACCTCACTATTTTCAAGTATTAATTTAGCTCATATATCCATCCATCCATTATCCAACCTGCTATAGATTAACTACAGGGTCACGGAGGTCTGCTGGAGCCAATCCCAGCCAACATAGGGCGCAAGGCAGGAAACAAACCCTGGGCAGGGCGCCAGCCCACCACATTAGCTCATATATATTTTTTCAAATCACAGTGTCACAGTTGACTAGGTGTTTTTCCCTCCTAACTGGTGGCTGGAAGAGTGATGAACTTAGGAGAAATTTGACAAATGAAAGGAGACCATTCAGTCCATCAAGCCTGTTTGTTTAGCTAATAGCTAAGCTGTCCCAATATCTGGTCCAGATTCCTCTTAAAGGTTGTCAAGGTTTCTCCTTCCACTCATAGTTTTTCCAGAGTCCCACAACTCTGCGCGTAGAAGTGCTTTGTGCCTTCAGACTTAAATACACTTCCTGTTAATTTCCACTGATGTCCTTGAGTAGGTGATTCACCCTTAAGCCGAAATAATGTTGCTGCTCAATCTCAGGTCGGCATGTATTTCTTGTAATATATGATCCATTGCTGCCTAACTGTTGATGCAGCACTTCCAGAATTCTGTGCAAAGGGCTAATGGGCAGTAGTTTTAGATCACCTTTGAATCATATTTAACTGTCTTTAATAAAGACTAGAGAGCGCAAGCTTCTGGTACTGTGACCTCAAGTGTGGTGGCAAAGGTTGAAGTATCCCACCTTCCCACATCTATGGAACCAGAATCCAGTCAACAGCTGGGATTTACCTTGAACCCTTCTGCCAGGATAGTTTGCGTGGTCCTTTGTCCCTTCTGAGAAAAAATTGGTCGGATAAAATGAAGGGGTCGCTGGAGCATTGACTAGTCACAACGTGAATCTGTAGAATGCATTTTAATTTTTAGTGATATAGCCAGATGACTAAACAACATAAAATGGCATTGTCTCTTACTTTAAAAATAAGTCTCAGCTAAGAATTAACAGAACACTAACATGGATATTCAATGTATTACTTATTTCAATGTCGGTGTTTTAGAGCAACTAGCTTTTCTGATGGCTCAAAGAGCAGAGCTAAAATGCTTTTTTTTTTAAATGGTTACATTAATATGTTAGTGACAAATAGAACATTTTCCATTTAAATATTAATTATTCAAATGATTTATGAGTATCTCCTGCATACAGAACCTTTATTCTTTGCAATATGCATTAATAAAAACTCTAGCTGCATAATTTGATTTATACTTGCATGTCCAGCCTATTGCCACATTTCATCCATTAATTTCCAGGAAGTACTTAATACTACTCAGAGGTTTTGAGGCATCGCTGACGTACTTAACATGCTAAGGATTTTTTGCAAACTAAAACTTAGTTAACAGCAACTTTGATGTTTTTACAACTATATTATCCATGGCCTATTCAGGGTGTAATTCACCTTGGGTATCTTTCTAGTCATTTGCTTTCCAAAAAAAAAAAACATTATAACTCTTCAGAATGGTTTCTAAGATTTATAGTGTAATTTAAGTGTCCTCTTTTAGTAATGTGGTGTATATATACTGTAGACCTTCTGTTATTCCATCCATATACTGTATTGCAGCATACAGTGGCACAAAAAACACTCTGCGAGATCACGGTGCAATATATACAGTACATAAACACAGGACTAATGCAAGACAGCTAAAATAACTATACTATAAATAGAAAACAAAATAAGGGGTTAATGAAATAGACAGTAATAAAGAGTCAGTAATAATAATAATCTCTCTCTCTCTCTATATATATATATATATATATATAAAATCCATCGACTCTATGTCTGCCTGCTTTTCACGAGAAACCTGCTTAACAGATTTAAAGTAGGTTTTTTTTCTATAATTTGCTTGAACATTCCGGTTGATTTTGCGACTTCTCTCATTGCGCTAAGAATCATAGTTCACTATGTCACAAACTCCACAAAGAGCCATAGCAAGGTTTGAAGGCAGCCACCCGTATACTTGGTTTCATGGCTGCAAATTGACGTAAATGATAGCACTGCTGTGCACAAAACCGAGTCCAAAACAGAACTAAGGGTAATATAGAAAAGGTAGAGGCTTTTAAAGGGGAAGACAGCAAGTGACTTCAAAGGCGCTGGGCTTATAAGGATCTTCAGCCATTGGCTCGAGCCCGGATGTGACATCACAGGGGCCGGAGCCAGTAAAGTCTTCTTCCGTAGGCTCGGACCCGGAAGTAACATCAAGAGGGCCAGGTGGAATCTCATGTGAATGGTCTGTAGGAAAGCGAGAAAAAGAGTCAGTGCACTCTGCAACATCCTGATCTGATTCGGAATTGTCCTTACTCAAGCCCTTTAGCTGTCTTCCATGCGCACGTGTGACAGCTTGCAGTACCAATTTATTTGCACGAATCCGAGAGAGACGCAGAGAGCCGAGGGGAGGGGGCAGGGCCCTCCTCACTCACGCGCCAGCCTCGCGGCGTATCTTACCTCCACTTAGCTGGCAAACAAGAGAACTACTTAACAGATTTAGATCGGGTTCTTTGCTATAATTTGCTGGAACATTCTGGATGATTTTGCGACTTCTCTCATTGTGGTAAGAATCATAGTTCACTTGCAGGAGCGATATATTCGCGCTAATCCGAGACAGAGGCTACGGGCTGAGGGGAGGGGGAAGCGTGAAGTCAGGAGTGGGGAGCCAGGCAGGGCCCTCCTCACTGTCCTGTTTCACTTATACGCGGGCAGAGTCGTTGGGGACGGCTAGTCAATAATAAAAACAATAGTAGTAACAAAAGTAAGGCATATAAATAAACTGCTAGGACAAGATCTGAGTGGACAGGTGCTGCACAGAATTCTGAGTCTGGACAGCAATGGGGAAGAAGCTGTTGCAGAACCTAACAGAACTGGTTTGGATGCTACAGAACCTTTTGCTAGAAGGAAGTGGGACAAAGAGACTGTGGGAGAGGTGGGATCGGTCCTTCACAATGCTACAGCGTAAAGTTACAAGTAGACTGCAGAGCTTCCCATGTACATATACAAAGTACAGAGGTGGCAAAAGTGTGACGTGCATTCTTTCTCCGATGCAGAACCTTCATCATGATCTGAGTTCACCTCTGTTGTAGCGAGTCTTTATGTGAAAACAGCAGTGTCAGATGGGTTGGATCGTGAACGCGACTGAGAGAATAAAACTGTATAAAAAAAAAACAAAGCTAACCTTTACAAGTATCATACATTTACACCGGCTGTTACAGACTGAAATCAAATGTATGTTTTTATTCTAAAATAGTAAGAATAAGAGCAGCTCACTTCTCAAAACGGACTCATCCAGGGTTGAACCCGTGAAGTTTTGATTACCAGTCAACAGTTGATACCGTTGCACCACCGAAGCTGTCATAGCAAATGCGTGTCAATGTTGCAACCTAACGCAGGTTCTTTTTCTGCAGTTATATTCTTGAATAGAAGCACACTTTTTCAGTTATATTTGTACCTTTTGTGAAAGTGTTTATTTGATATTAGGAATTCTGGCTTAACACATTATACACTTCATGTCTGCATTTTGTCAATTATTACTAAAACATGAAAAACGTTTCTGTTTTAACGATATGTTTACTGTACATAGATTGTTGTAGACACGGAACACACATGAAATGCATGCGTTCCAAATATATTATTTATAAAAGGTGTCATTTTGCTTGACTTCTCACTCTTTACAACTCCAAGCAACTGACACACAGGTAAACAGACTTGAGCTGAGAAAACTGTGCGGCGGTAGGGATGTAATAGCCGGCTGCTTGCTGCTTATCGACACATTTACAGGACAAAAGACGCTGATGGAGAGGTGTGAGGCGATTTAAGGTGAGACGGATCTACGAGTTTTTTCATAGGCTCTGGTAATTCTAGTGTTAAGGGCCAGGGCTCCCACCTGTGCATATCGTCCATCACTCTATCTATCTATCTATCTATCTATCTATCTATCTATCTATCTATCTATCTATCTATCTATCTATCTATCTATCTATCTATCTATCTATCTATCTATCTATTGTGATAGACTAGAGGTCTCCGTGACCCCTTGAACCCTCGGACTCGACTACAGACACCAGGTAAAAGTCCAATAATTGTATTTATTTGGACAATACAGTGCACAAAGCACCCTCCTCTCCACAATACTCAATAATAATAATAACAATAATCAATAATCAATCCTCCACACTCCCAGACACTTTGCCACCCTTCCTCCCAGCTCAGCTCAAATGTCTGGGCTCACCCAGAGTCCTTTTAAAGCCCCTGACCCGGAAGTGGCTCTAAGCCAAACCCACAAGTCCGTTTTCCTTCCGGGTCAGGGCAAAGTCCTTTTCTTCATCCCGGGAGCACATCGCTTCTTCCAGTCACGTGACTGGGATGCACTCCCGGGTTATAGGGCACACAAGAGCTTACTAGCCCCCCTACAGCGACTCCTGGCGGCCCCCAAGGTATCCAGCAGGGCTGTGTCAAAACACCACAAAGTCCATGAGGCCCTGCTGGAACTCAGGGCGCAAATATGCTGTCCGGAGGGCTCCTCCTAGCGGCCTGGGGGTGACGACCGGAGTCCATAGCCGGTCGTCTGTCACACTATCTATCTATCTATCTATCTATCTATCTATCTATCTATCTATCTATCTATCTATCTATCTATCTATCTATCTATCTATCTATCTATCTATCTATATTGTCACACACGTGCAAATAGGAGGCAGCTGAAGGGCCTAAAGACTAGTTGTAACACATCTGCGTGCATTAACTCTCTTTCTAAGTCTCCTGCAGACCTTTCCTGGGAAATCCCACCAGGAACCGCTGCCTCAACTTGGGACACATCACTTCCGGTCCTGGCCCCGAGGACGACATCACTTCCTCCAGACTTCTTATAAAGCCTCACTCCCTTCCTCTGGAGTTGAGTTCTGTTTTGGACTCTGGCTTGTAACAATTACTTGCTTGAAAAACCTTACTCTTTTTGCAGCCAGGAACATATTATACGGGTGGCTGTCCCAAATCTTTGCGATGGCTGGTGTCTCTTCTTCTCACATCATATATATATAGTGATAGATGACCGGGGTCCTTGCCCATTTGGGACCCCCCTCTGAGGAGAGGACCTGGGGAGAGGACATATCAACAGTGTACCTTCCCCTGGGACATGAGAGGGCAGCCCCCCTGGGTTGCATCGTGGCCACAGGCTTGGAGCTTATAAGTTTAACCCTGCTGGGGCCCGTAGCCACAAACAGGGGGCTCCTGGAGAGCTCTGGAGCCTGGGTCTGCAGCACTTCTGCCACACCCGGAAGTGCTGCTAGAAGAGGAGTTGGGTTGGGTTTATTGTCACACACGTGCTCATGGGAGGCAGCTAAAGGGCACAAAAGAAGACCAGGGGGTGGTAGAGTGCATTAATCCCTTCTCTTATCACCCAGAAGACCAAATGCCTCCCAAGAGGTTGCAGCCCGGTGACCTCATTTCCAATTCCAGTCCTACAATCCCTCCTCTTCCTGCCCTTTAACTATATATCTGCCATGTTTACTGACCTGTGCAGTTCTGTTTTAGACTCTTGTCCGTAAAGATTATTTTTTAAACCTTTTTTTGCATTTGCAGCCAATTCTCAAGTATATGGGATGCTGCCCCAAACCTCTTTGTGTCAAGGCTTGATTATTCACCACTATATATATATGGTATATATGGACATATAGATAGATAGATAGATAGATAGATAGATAGATAGATAGATAGATAGATAGATAGATAGATAGATAGATAGAACTTTGGCTTTTTACAGAAGCCTTTTAAATAAATATGTAAATATATAGGTAAATAAATATATAAGCACACATACTAAGGTCTAACCACACACCAGAATGACTGAAAAGAAACAAAGAAAGACATCTCAGAACATCGCAGTTCTAGCCCCATTGAGGCACTATACAGGTGTATTGCCGTAGGTATGATGGAGCCCCCGTAGGGTTTCTTGACACTTTTCTGCGGAATAATTTGTTGTCTGAAAGTCCTCAGCCACATAGAGAGGATGTGCAGCACCGTTCATAATGGCAATCTGTTTTGTTTTAATTCTCTCCTTTGCTACGACCTCCAGGGGACCAGAGTGTATCCTATAACTGAGCCTGTTCTTTTAATTAGCTGGTTGATTTGGTGGGCTTCTCTTGAAGTGGTGTTACTAACAAAGCACACCACAGCATAGAAAATCCCACTGGCCATCACAGAGCTGGAGAAGATGTGAAGAATGTCACTACTCACTTTAAAAGAGCACAGTCTCCAAGTGATTTTTTTATTTTGTTACTATTTATGTATACTTTTTTGTGTGTCTTTTGTTGGTATTGTTTTACTGTCACTAAGGTATTCTGAAGAATAATGTAAGTAAGATTTCACTGAAATATGTGCATGGCATTAAACTTGAACCTGAACATAACATATGCAAAAAAATCTCAATTTGCCTTGCTATTAATAAGGTGTCATCCATATGCATTACATTTCTTTAAAAAATCACACTGGTTTTGCCTTCAATGGCCTCACTAGTCTTTCTTGTACCCTGTACTGTTACGACAAGGTAATATTACAAAATGAAACCAATTTCATACACACAAGTCTTCATCTAGTAATTAGCAACACTGAATTTACACTCCAATGCAACCCTGTTTAGACAGTACACATTTTAGAATTGGTGTCTGCAAACAACTCAGCAAAAATGCCACTTTATAAAAAAAATCAGATAGCAAAACACAAGTTAGCATTAGCATAATACAAAATGAAGGGCTTAAACGGTACTTCTTTGTTCCTTCTCTCCGAGGGAATAGCAGGTCAAAGTGGTCCATAATAGCCGTCACTTTCATTATTGAAAACCAGCCTCCCAATCCTTCTTGGCATTTACATTCCCTCTTGACTTAGCACTTCAGCAATTATCCCTTCATGAGTGTCTGTGCACCTGTGCATCACACAGTCGCTAGAGCCTGTGAAAGTTATGGCTTCACAGGGGAGGCTTGCCATCCTGATGCTCACTCGTTTACTCAAGTAAATGCTGCTGCTGCATTTAGCCCTTGCCTTCTTACAGCAGAGACAGATGCAGCCTGATAAATTGGCAGCAGTAGCAACAGCATTCTCACAGAATTACTGGCAATATTGCAAAATCCAGAAAATTTAATTTCCTCTGCTCTGTGTAGTTAAAACTTAAGGTTGCCATCCAGTCACTTTTATGGTTGTCCACCTTTTACTATTTAAGCACATACTTCATGTCTGTATGAGCATCACTTGGAGACTACTGTATGTACTGACTTAACATTTCAATTGAAAAATTAATGTTGGTAATATAAACAAGTATCTTGACTTTGCTCACTGTCAGCTATTAGTTTGTAATTTTATTTTTTAAACAATATGATTTTCCTCTCAAAATGTTTTCTTTGAAATCTTTTCCATTCAAATATTTCATTGATGTTCCAAATGTTAAATTTCGTATACATTAATCATACTACTTGGACTTATATTTGCAAGTTATTAATTTCAAGATTTATTTAACATTGTGAACGTAAGGAATGAGTTAAATCGTATCTCATCGAGCCTTTCAAGGCACGACGTACAAGAAAAGTCGTTTCTCATTACACAGTCATTAAAGGGCACAACCAGCTTGCTGCCACATCTCAGGCTTCTATTATAGTGCTGCCATCTAGTGGAGCACCATAAAAATTTTTGTTTGTCACAAAAAAAAGTTGTAAAGCTGCTGATGTTTTGAAACAACTAGATAATGACAGTGATCAAGATAGTAATTCTAATTTTAACATCTTAGAAATATAGTTATTTTGTACACGTGTGCCAGCAGAATAAATTACAAAATTCAGTAATGTATTGACCAAAACACACTTTGACTGTTAGTCTAATTTGTATAAATGTTGGAATAAGCTTCCAAGCACTTAGAAAGTATCAGAGAATGTGTCAGCAAAACCCAGAAAAACTCATTATGAAATATCTACAAATAATATATCTAGTTTTACCATTTTGAAGCAGTACAAAAAAACAAGATTTTTTTCTCTGCTTTTGTAGTTTTCAAGTAAGGTTTTATAACATACATATCCATTATTGAATACCAGTGGCACAGTAGCAGATCTTACTGTCAGAGTATATATAATTGGTAAAGAATTTACATGGTGTATTCAAATTACAACACCAATAGTAGCAAGATTCAAAAACACATTTAGGAAAAAAATCATTGCAACATGATATCATGGTATGCAATATCACATTTTAATGGCAAAACATTGTACTGTAATCCCCTGCTCTATTGCAGTTCAGCTATCATGCCCACGCTATATCGCGGAAAAATTCAATAAGTACATCCTACCTGTAGTGTACCAATTCATAACAAAGCATACGGTTTTCAGAAGACAAAGAGTTTCGCGTTACAGTACCCAGATGATTTCTTACAAAGCCTGTTATTGGCTGAAAGAGGAGACTCAACCAATCAGAGTGAATTTAATTCTCTTGGTGCTCTGATTAGCTGCTGTTAATGTGGTGTAATCTCGCAAGAACAGTGAGCGTGGGTCCCCGACAAATCACGTATCGCGTACCTTGCTTGTGGTCCGACTTTTCTGAGCAAACTTTTGTGAACTTTTCATTTTGTTTTAAGCCCTACGATGGCTCCCAAGCGTCCTGCATCTTGTAAGCCTTCTGGTAGCAGTGAGCCTAAGCACCAGAGGAAGACCTTGACCATACAGGAGAAGGTAAAACTGATGATGATTATTATGTTACTTATATCTTTAGCCCGACATCTGTGTATCATATGTGTATCCAATGTGTGTTTTAATAAGTTTACATGTGTTTAAAGCATTTGAGAGAGGTATTTTAAGGCTTAAACTATAAAAAATATGTGGTCTTTCTATATCACAGATTTTCACCGATCGCAGGTGGGTCTGGAATGTAACTTCGGCGATAGGCAGGGGATCACTGTACTATTATTATAGCAATGAGGAAATTGATGATTTTATGCAATTAAAAAAAAAATTGCATTATTGTTTGGTCCCACCCACAGGTCCAATACAATGAGGCAGAGTTTAAAGGGTGAAAACATAAACACATCACCAAAGGGCCATGACAACAGCTTTGAGTTGCCAGTATGTATCTTTATCTGCAGATCTGCTGATTAATGTTCTTCTTCATTGTATATGGAGTGAAAATATACTTTGTGTATAGGATTTGACATACAGCACATCTGGGAAGTATATTTACCCAGATCGTCGGCTAAGAAATACGTGATAGTTGCCAACCACTGTGTTATTGTGGTATTTCTTAATGCACTGAAATTTTCATATTATTAAAATAATTATTATAGCATATGCCCATGAATATTTTTATCAGAGTTATTTTGAAATGTATTGTGTTTTAGAGTTAAAGTGCCAAAGAATAAATCTGATCAACTGTAGATATTACCTATAATAAGCAGCAGTAAATCAGTTCAGAAAGATCCACTTCTAAATAATGGAGGCCGAAAGCAATAATGCACTATAATAAAACTGAAGTCCTTAGGATAACAGCATTTCCTATACATCTGACAAAGTGATCCTACAAAAAGTGAGAATGACTTATTTAGGATATACTGTATATAAAATGTATTATAAAAATGTCACCTAGGGTCAGAAGACCAGATTGCATGTATGTATGTGCAAGTACTCTATGTGTGTGTAGGTTACAGTATGCTGACAAGAAAGCTCTCCTTTGTTTCCCTTGGAGATGAAGTTGTGAGACACATCCTCAGGGAAAAAAGGTTATGTGTTCTTTGCAGGTTATCCTAAATTGAATGACTTTTTAAAATGGCTTTATAATGGAACTGAATTTTTTGCTGTTTTCAGAGCCTGAATTTGAAAGGAGGCACTTACAATACAATTTTAGGCTCTGACATTTAATCTGAGAATAAGCCATCTAAAAAGCAACTTCAGCATTGAAATCATGCAATGGTGGGGCTCATTAACTCTAGGTGGCTATTGTTGCTATCCTGGAATTTCATTTGAGTAACTCTGTACTGAATTGACTTAAAGCTAGAATGTATGCAGTGAAAGAACAGATGGCACAAAACAAGAACTTTTACATTTTGTTTCCTTTTTATTTTCTAAGATTACTGAATGTTTTCAAAAGCCAGCATTTACTTCTGGGTTTTGCTCACCTACTTCCTGAGTATTCATTTTATTTTTGACTTGCATCTTTAAAGGAGTGTGTACCACTTACACAGAAAGATCTCTGTATAATGTGAAAGCTGAAATTCTTGAATCTTTTTATATTTAATTTAAAATAAAAATGAATAGGATTTTTATTATATACATAGCTAATAATAATAATAATAATAATAATAATAATAATATATTTTATTTATATAGCATCTTTCCCATGTTCAAAACACTAGATAGATAGATAGATAGATAGATAGATAGATAGATAGATAGATAGATAGATAGATAGATAGATAGATAGATAGACTCAACTAACTATACTTTCTTGTTAGGTGTCTACAGAGGTGTTCACATGACAAAGAGCAACCTTAACGGAATGTGATAGGGTGGATCCTGAGGGGTCAAGGAACAGACAAAGTGTGGGTACAAAGATGACCAACTTTTGATCAGCCAATATCAATCTTAAAGTGGGACACAACTAAAAAAAATATCAGGATTTGCTCATTGGTATATATCTTATAATACTTTATGTACCTGTCCCTTCTTGGTTATTTTGCATTTATAGGTACATATTCCATCCATCCATCCATTTTCCAACCCGCTGAATCCGAACACAGGGTCACGGGGGTCTGCTGGAGCCAATCCCAGCCAACACAGGGCACAACAACAACAACAACATTTATTTATATAGCACATTTTCATACAAAAAGTAGCTCAAAGTGCTTTACATAATGAAGAAAAGAAGAATAAAAGACAAATAAGAAATTAAAATAAGACAACCTTAGTTAACATAAAAAGGAGTAAGGTCCGATGGCCAGGGTGGACAGAAAAAACAAAAAAAAAACTCCAGAAGGCTGGAGAAAAAAATAAAATCTGTAGGGGTTCCAGGCCACGAGACCGCCCAGTCCCCTCTGGGCATTCTACCTAACATAAATGAAATAGTCCTCTTTGTAGTTATTGTTTGCATGGAGTCACTTGATGCTGATGGTTATACAGACTTCTGGCTTTTAATCCATCCATCATTGTTGGAACATCATGGTGCTTTGGGTAGATGGTGGTGGCACAAGCCACCACCAATAGGACACCGGAAAAGGAAAGAACCAATCCCGGGCAGGGTGCCAACCCACCGCAGGACACACACAAACACACCCACACACCAAGCACACACTAGGGCCAATTTAGAATCGCCAATCCACCTAACCTGCATGTCTTTGGACTGTGGGAGGAAACCGGAGAGCCCGGAGGAAACCCACACAGACACGGGGAGAACATGCAAACTCCACGCAGGGAGGACCTGGGTAGGTACATATTGACATGTTTATTTTAAAAATAGGTAGATTAAATAAATGAGATACACACAGGTAAGTAAAATGTTTATTCATGATTTTGTCAACATCAAACAATCAACAGAACATTAAAAAGAATTTCAATTAAAAAAACTAATTTTTTTTTAATTTTAAAAATAGGTAGATTAAATAAATGAGATGCACACAGGTAAGTAACATGTTTATTCATGATTTGGTCAACATAAAATAATCAACAAAACATTAAAAAGAATTTCAATAATAAAAAAATAAGAACTAAATGATTCACTTCTTTAATCAAATAGTAGCTAAGAAAAATAAGTATATTAAAAATTTTAGAACTTGAAATTATATTTTTTGTGTCTTTATACAAATAAGCATATCTTTATTGTTTATGAGATATAGCTGGAATTCTTTACAGATAATTTACCATAATTTACATTTTCTATAACTAATCTATTTCTCTTATTGCCTCTTGTATTATTACAGAGTGAGAATGCATGCTCTGCTGAAGCATCTGAAGCTACATATTGGAATACTTTGATAAAGGCTTTTAAACCCTTGTTCTGGCTATAAAGCTGGTGCCATTTTTCATACACTGATATTCTGAGTTTTCGTTTTTGATTTATTAACCCTCAAGACGATATTGTCTTTTCGTTTGACCTTTGGAGGTCAGAGTGCAGGGTCAGCCATTGTTCAGCTCCCCAGAGCAATTTTCAGGTTAAGGGCCTGGCTCAAGGCCCAACAGAGTAGGATCCCGTCTAATTTGGCAGTAACAGGATTTGAACCTTTCAGATACCAGCGCAGATCCTTAGCCACAGGGCCACCACTCTGCCTTTTTTTCTGAAATCCATAATGTTCAAGACCTTTACAATTAACAGTATTCTTCATAATGTTTCTCAATGTTTATTGAGAGATGATTTAGTCAATTCTTCATTAAGTTCATCAAAACTAAACATTGTTGTCAGGGAAAAATGTGCATTTCAGACAAATTGCTATCTTCAGAAAAATCGAAACTTTTTATTCAGTGTACTTCAAAATATTTTACACATTATTATCTGACTTTTTAAGAGAGGTTTGCTTGGATATCAGTAATTGTTTTAAAATATATGACATTTCAAAACATAGCAGTAGAGTGTTGTACCGTGTTACCCATAGATTGATACAGAAGAAAGTAGGGTGAAATGACAACTTTTATTGGCTACTAAATAGATTACAAATGCAAGCTTTTGAGGCAGCTAAGGTCCCTTCATCAGGCAAGGTGTAACAAAGAAACTGAAAAATACTCTAGCTTATATTGGGACAGCAACCTGATTTTTTTCTTTCATCTTAACAACCTTTTTGTTCAAATGTTAGCAAAATTAATAAACCTTAGATGAATTAACCCTGAAAGAAAAGAACAATGAACTAATAAAATGTAGAGATAAGATAACCATCACTAGTGAAAGTCCTGTAAGGTTTTTTTGAAGTGCATTGTCTGTAAGATAGGCCTCTGATGTAGTCAGCTGGTTAATCAGTCTGTTAGTCCACATATCTGGTCATAAAACTCTTGTTTCTATTCAGACCATTTTGTAGAGTATTTAAGCATAAGTTTGTATTCCCATTCTCTCCGCTCCTCTTGAGTCTTGAAATTACCCGTAAGCACACTGTCCCTCAGATCCTTTATGCTGTGGCCATTACTGTTAATGTGTGCTGCTACCAGAAGATCAACACTGTTCTGATTGATATTAAATTTATGTGAGTTCATTCGCTGGTGCAGTGTCTGACCAGTTTCCCCTCCATACAGTCCAGTGGTGAGGCACCTTATGCACATGATTAGGTAGACCACATTAGCAGATTTGCATGTGAATGAACCCTTTATTTTATTCTCCTGCTGGCAATGTGGTATAACTACCTGATCTGTCGTGTAGATATGTGCACAAGTGCCACACCTGTTCTGTAGGCAGGGAGATGTGCCACTTGCTGCTGAGCCACACATAGAGTTTTGGACAATCAGTTGTTTGAGGTTTGGTGGTTGTCTGTATGCAAGGAGGGGAGGTTCTGGGAATATATCCTTCAGTTTATTGTCTTTCTGTACCATGGGTTGAAGCTCTTTCATAATTTTGCAAAGTGTTTCCAGATGTGGATGATAAGTTACAACTAGTGGGACCCGGTTCTTGGTTTCTGCACCTTTGTACTCCAGAAGGTTTTCTCTGGGTATAGCTGTAGCTCTCCTGATTTGTTGGTCTGTTGATTTGGGAGTGTATCCTTGTTTGATGAAGTCTGTCCTGAGTTTCTGCAGTTGTGCATCCCGATTCATTGGGTCTGAGCAAATACGATTGTAACGTATTGCCTGGCTGTAGATGTTGGCGCTCCGTATATGCTTTGGGTGTAAACTGTCATTTCTTAGATATGTCCATATGTCTGTTGGTTTGTGAAAAGCAGAGGTCATAAGGTTCCTGTCCTTTATGTGAATGATAGTGTTCAGAAAACTTATTTCTGTTTGTGAATAATTTAAGTTTTATGTTGGGGTGGAATGAATTGTAATTCCTATGGAAGCAAAGAAGGTCTTTTTCACTTGAGGTCCAGATTATAAGAATGTTATCTATGTAGCGAAGGTAAAGCATTGGTTTTATCGCACATGTTAAAAAGAATTCCTGTTCTAATCTTGCCATGAATAAGTTTGCATAGTGGGGTGCGAAACGACATTCCATTGCAGTTCCCATTGGTTATAAGTAAATGTCCTGACCAAAAGAAAACACGTTGTGAGTTAATATGAATTTTATCAATTGTATCACTGGTTCTGTTTGTAAGCCATGTTGTTGCAGATACGTCTGACAGGCCATAGTTCCATCAGCATGGGGGATGTTTGTGTATAATGCCCATATCCCTAACCCTAACCCTAATTTCAAAACATAAACATTTCAGCCGGTTTCGAAATTAGAAAATATTTCAGAATTTAAAATGGCTTCCTTTTCTAGTAAAATGTCAGTTTAATGAAACACTTTCAAAAGATTGTGAAAGAAGCCCAAATAGCATTCCGTCTTTTTTCAATTTTGGAAATTATTTCAGCAAAGCAGTTGGACAGATTTCTCCTAGTGGCATAAAGTAAATTTTGCAAGCAGGAAGACCCTTTAACACTAGAATTACCAAAGCTTATGAAAAAACTCATAAATCCGGCCCACCTTATATCCATCCGCACCTCTCCATTCAGCGTCTTTTGTCTTGTAAATGTGTTGATGAGCAAGCAGCCTGCTATACCACTCACCACCACATACACCCCCCACCAACTGCCGGAGAAACTTGAAAAACCTCTGCCAACTGAAGCCTTGTTTATCAGGGAGTCAGGTACCTAGGCTAAAAAAACATGTTGTTATTTGGAACACATGCATTTCACGTGTGTTCTGTGTCTACAAAGATCTGTGTAAGTGTAGGATGACAGGAAATGCAAGAAATGTTGAACACATACCTAAAAGACAAACTTTTTCCATGTTTTAGTACTAACGACAAAATGTACACATAAAGTGTATAATGTGTGAAGACTGAAGTCCAAATATCAAATAAACACTTTCACAAAAGATACAAGTATAACAGAACAAATGCACTTTTTTTCAAGACTATAACCGAAGAAAAAGAAATCTGGTTATTGTGGCTTGTTATCCTGACTTCTTGGGTAGTACAGCGGTTACAGCTGTTGACTCCTATTCAGAAGGTCCTGGGTTTGAGTCTGAATGTGTCCCAAAATAAACATTTTGAGTAGTGAGCTGTTCTTATTGTTACTATTATACAATAAAAACATACATTTGATTTGAGCCTGTAACAGCTGCTGTAAATGTATGGTACTTGTAAAGATTAACTTTTTTTATTCAGTTTAATTCTCTCAGTCACGTTCACGCTCGCCCTGATCTGACACTGCTGTTTTCAAATAAAGATGAGCTATAACAGAGGTGAACACAGATCGGAGAATCTTGGGATTATTGACACATTTACAAGACAAAAGACGCTGAATGGAGAGGTGCGAGCAGATTTAAGGTGGGACGGATTTACGAGTTTTCCCATAAGCTTTGGTAATTCTAGTGTTAAAAGTCTTTCAATTGTTGAATGTAAAGAAAGCCAACATGAAAAATTTAAGCATACTTTGACATTATATGCCAGCTTCTTCAAAACAAGTTTTCAGCTTTTCCACCCACTTTGCATGATTAGATAAATGACTATTTACATTCAAAGCAAAAATTTTAAAATTACATTTATTTATTACAAATTTAATAGAGGTATGAAGCACTAGCTGTGTTATTCGTCTGAGATGAGTTTGTAGCGGGGCTACATAGTTAGTGTTGCAAATGTCAGTTCTGAGTGCGTCTCATTTCCCGTTTGCTGTTTGTGTGTGTATCAGTAAATGCCGTCCCCGTAAAGGGGGACGGATGATGGAAGAAGACCACAGCCTCTAACCTGGAAAACACCTGTTCGCAATTAATCATTTACAGCCGTCACAAGGACTATTTAAGTAATCAGAAAGGAGAGAGGAGGAGAGAGAAGAGAGGAGAAAGGAGACCATTTGTTTTCAACCACGTATCAACTTACTTGCTGTTTTTTCACATCGTGCCTTTGCATCAGTTTGTTTTTCATTTTGCCGGACTGTCTTTCATCCTTCATCTGCTGAGACCCCAGGGTCGATTCGCCATCCACCATACGCCGAGGAATCACGGTGAGGTTGCTCCATTTGCCGGGAAAATCAAACGACTCATTTATCATTAGTTCAGTCATCCGTATTCAGGACAGTTTTTATAACCGGACTCAAGTTCACAATCATTCAGTATATCATTCATTTTTGTTATTCGTGTTGTGTGTTATATGTTACAGGGGCAAGGGAGGGTTTTGTTGTATTTATATATGGTGGTGTCTCATTATTGATGTGGTGGAGGGATATTTATATTTATGTTTCTGTTTTTGCATTTGTCTTGTGGTTTTATTTAATACATTTAATCAGTTTATTTTTACATCATCTGCTTTTTGCGTGCTTATATTTACACCGTCGATTGTGGGGGAAAAGTGTAATTTGTTAGAGGTACGGCTTGAGAGTTAGATTCATCTCAGTAAATTATCCAGGCCACAGGTCTTGGAGGTGTAGCTGCCGGCTGGGTAAGGGGTCGGCCGTTACAAGTTGAAATCTAAGTAACGTAGATCTCATGTTTTTTTATTTGATACAAGGTTTGTCCATTTGGTCGGGTATAATAATACATACCTGATCCCTTTCCTTCACTGTTGCCTTTTCCTCTTTGACTAAAGCCAGCTGTTTTCACTGTTTCCTCTTGTTATTGCTTGTCAAATTGACCACTTTTGTAGCTGATGAAATGTTTTGTTGGGAAAATATGTTGGTGTTCACTACCACATTGGCCAGGTCTAGTGACTCTAGCCTAGCTGTGTTGGGTGGTGTGGTTTTCAAAACTTGTGTGTTGATTTATTGTTATTTTCACTCATCCATAGCCCACCGCACAGCGTTATTAGTCATTATCATTACAGCTATAGACCTTGTTTACATGTCTCAAGTGAATGTAAGCTGTCTCCACTGCACACGTCACACTGCTGTGCCTTGGCCTTGATACTGGTTAACACTCAAAGCTTCTGCGTTGTGATTTGTATGTTCCATACAAACCGTAATGAAGGAGTAATGCAACCACAACGGATTCCTTTATTTCTTAATGTTTTTTATTAGAAGACTGAACTGAAATTTTAAAGCAGAGAACATAAAAAGAAATGTCTGTTACAGTGCTGCAATTCCTCCTCCTCTCACAGTAACACAACAAACTCTGGGACTGCGATGCTAAATTACAACATATATATTCATGCACCCCTCAGTATATAAATACAAGAAAAAATAAATAACATACCTGAAATTTTAAAACAGAGAACATAAAAAGAAATGACTATTACAGAGCTGCAGTTTCTGTTATTAATGAAAAACAAAAACACATTTAAAGGCCATTGAACACTCACATTAACACATAACCAAAATTAATAGAAAAACATTCAAAACAACAACTGTACACTCCAAAGATCATATTACTATTACTGTCACATACAAAAAAATTTAACACAAGCAATTTAACATAATTTAATTAACTCTGCTATACAGAGAATAACAGCGTGTTTACGTCCTCTCACGGATAACACAACAAACACTGGGAGAGGCTCACACTGATGACGTAACATTAACACAATAAACAAAGAAGGGAAATATAACAGGAAAACATACAACTTAATGAATGTTATCAGGATTTGGTGAAGCTCCAAATAACTAAACTTACTAATTTAGACACCTGTTACACGAAGCAAGAAAATCTCTACCACAATGCTGTTGCCAATGTACTGTATATCACAGAATAGGCCGATAAGACAATATTTTTTATTTTTAGACCCTTATTTGGTATTTTTATTATAATTTTTGATACTTTTACTACATGCTTTGCTTATTTTTCCTTCCTAACTCTAGAAATCTGATGAACAAACAGATACACAGACACACACATGGACACTTTTCCTTTTATTTAGGTGGATAAGCTGATTTCTGCTTGTAAGGCAGTTATTCCCTAGTGGATATATTCAAAGGTAATGTTTGCAATGCACCATCTCTTGAAATGTATTTTGTTATTCATATAGTAAAAAATGCATTTCACTTTTCATTCTAACAAATGGCACTTCACAAACATTAGCACTGCTTTTACAAATCCCATACCAAATGGCATTTAATAGCAACTGGTCAGACACACAGACACTTGTACTTTTATTAGGTGGATGTGTGCTGCACATTGAGAATATAACATTTGGATTATCTTTCAATATTAGTTGATAAACGGAATAACAATTTAGAAAATGTACATTTGTGGTGTCTCTGAGGCTAAGGATATCTGGTGGGTTGCTAGTTCAAATCCTGCTAGTGGCAAAAGGGATCCTACACCACTGGGCCCTTAACTTGAAAATTGCTCTGGGGAGCTGTACAATAGTTGAACAGGTGCTCTGACTCCCAAGGTTCATGCAAAAAGATATGTTCAACTTGGGGATTAGCAAATTATATCCAAAAAAGTATCAGCTAAATAGATTGAAATGTTCTTTAAATTCAGCCCAAGTTGTTCCAAGCAAGTTTTCAGATTGAAATGGATTTCTGTGGTGGTTTCATGAGAGTTGTCATTGAAATCCAAAAGACAAATATATAATCCTTGATCTGGAAAATAATACCTTGCTAAAACTGGGAAAACTTTGACACATCTGTGATGTGTTGCATCAGGCGATATTCTAAAATATACACCATTTCTCAAGCAACTAATATGCTGTTTAAAAGAACTCAATCCCAGCACATTGTCTGCAACAACCACTAGTTTCATTTTTCTGATAGAAGTTTTCACAGCAACCTTTAACTCTGACAATAAAATAGATGATAAATTTGCATGGTAGTCATGAGATCTGTAGAGAATTGTATATTTTACTGATTGATACATTTGGACAATTTCAGCAACCAGTATCTTTTCTTCTTTTAAGTTAAAATATCTATGTTCAAAAATTGTTGTAACGTCGGATTTTTTTTTTTTTTAAGTTCCACAAACGGCACTGAAGCTCTGATTTGGCACAATATTTTTTACATCATTAAATCTGCTATGAGAGATACTATTTTTTACACAAATTGCAATAACATTTTCAACACGAGGAGTCATCTTTCATGATTAAAAATTTAATCACAAATATATATTTTTTAACAGCAGTGTGTGTCATGTGAGATACAAATTTGTTTTGATACATTGCCTACTGAGGATCTGTTTCCTGACAGGAACAGATATCAGATATATAAAAGGAGAAAATACAGTACAGTAATCCCTCGCTATATCGCACTTCGACTTTCGCAGTTTCACTCTATCGCGGATTTTATATGTACGCATATTTAAATATATATATCGTGGATTTTTTGCTGGTTCACGGATTTCTGCGGACAATGGGTCTTTTAATTTCTGGTACATGCTTCCTCAGTTGGTTTGCCCAGTTGATTTCATACAAGGGACGCTATTGGCAGATGGCTGAGAAGTTACCCAACCAGAGCGCGTATTACGTATTAAATACAACTCCTCAAATATATTGTGAGCACAGGGGCTGTTCACACCCCTAGAGGATATGGCCTCTCCTCAAAAAATGCTGAAAGATTACCTTCACATTGCTCTCTTCTTTGCTGGGCTTACATGTGGCTGCTTTGACAAGCGATATACTTCCTGCACGATGCTTCTCATACTTAAAAGCTCAAACAGCATGTATTGATTTTTGATTGTTTGCTTTTCTCGCTCTCTCTCTCTCTTGCTCTGACATTCTCTGCTCCTGACGGAGGGGGTGTGAGCAGGGGGGCTGTTCGCATCCCTAGACGATACGGACACTCGTCTAAAAATGCTGAAAGATTATCTTCACATTGCTCTCTTCCTTGCAGCTGCTTTGTCCGGCGGTGCTT
This sequence comes from Erpetoichthys calabaricus, assembly GCF_900747795.2. Classification (NCBI taxonomy): domain Eukaryota; kingdom Metazoa; phylum Chordata; class Cladistia; order Polypteriformes; family Polypteridae; genus Erpetoichthys; species Erpetoichthys calabaricus. Next base: position 23,693,725 of record NC_041402.2, read on the forward strand.
CGCATACTTAAAAGCCAAACAGCCCTATTGATTTTTGTTTGCTTTTTTTTCTCTCTCTCTCTCTCTCTGAAATTCTCTGCTCCTGACGCGCACTCCTTTGAAGAGGAAGATATGTTTGCATTCTTTTAATTGTGAGACGGAACTGTCATCTCTGTCTTGTCATGGAGCACAGTTTAAACTTTTGAAAAAGAGACAAATGTTTGTTTGCAGTGTTTGAATAAAGTTCCTGTCTCTCTACAACCTCCTGTGTTTCTGTGCAAATCTGTGACCCAAGCATGACAATATAAAAATAATCATATAAACATATGGTTTCTACTTCGTGGATTTTCACCTTTCGCGGGGGGTTCTGGAACGCAACCCCCGCAATCGAGGAGGAATTACTGTATACAAAATATACAAGTTGACATAACCTCTTCCAAGCTAAATTTGAGCCAATAGACTAAAAATTTAATTAAAAATAATTAAAAAGAATCGGAAGTTATTTTGATTGAAATTCTTTTTAATGTTTTGTTGATTGCTTGATGTTGACCAAATCATGAATAAACATGTTACTTACCTATGTGCATCTCATTTATTTAATCTATCCATCCATCCATCCATTTTCCAACCCGCTGAATCCGAACACAGGGTCACGGGGGTCTGCTGGAGCCAATCCCAGCCAACACAGGGCACAAGGCAGGAACCAATTCTGGGCAGGGTGCCAACCCATCGCAGGACACACACAAACACACCCACACACCAAGCACACACTACGGCCAATTTAGAATCGCTAATCCACCTAACCTGCATGACTTTGGACTGTGGGAGGAAACCGGAGCGCCCGGAGGAAACCCACGCAGACACGGGGAGAACATGCAAACTCCACACAGGGTGGACCCAGGTCCCCAGGTCTCCCAACTGCGAGGCAGCAGCGCTACCCACTGCGCCACCGTGCCGCCCTTATTTAATCTACCTATTTTTAAAATAAACATGTCAATATGTACGTATAAATGCATAATAATTAAGTAGGGACAGGTACATAAAGTAGTCAGTCAGTCAGTCTCCAACCCGCTATATCCTAACACAGGGTCACAGAGGTCTGCTGGAGCCAATCCCAGCCAACACAGGGCGCAAGGTAGGAAACAAATCCTGGGCAGGGCACCAGCCCACTGCAGGGCACAAGCACACACACAAACACACTAGGGACAATTTTGGATTGCCAATGCACCTAACCTGCATGTCTGTGGACTGTAGGAGGAAACCGGAGAACCCGGAGGAAACCCATGCAGACACGGGGAGAACATGCAAACTCCACACAGGGAGGACCTGGGAAGTAAACTCAGGTCTCCTTACTGTGAGGCAGCAGCACTACCACTGCTATACCATGCAGCCCAGGTACATAAGGTATTATAAGATATTTTGTAACATGATGTAACAATGAGCAAATCCTGATTTTTTTTTTTAGTTGTGTCCCAATTTAAGGTTGATATTGGCTGATCAAAAGTTGGTCATCTTTGTACCCTTTGTCTGTTCCTTGACCCCTCAGGATCCATCCTATCACATTCCGTTAAGGTTGCACTTTGTCACATGAACTTCTCTGTAGACACCTAACAAGAAAGTAGCTGAGCCTATCTATCTATCTATCTATCTATCTATCTATCTATCTATCTATCTATCTATCTATCTATCTATCTATCTATCTATCTATCTAATAGCCATTTGCTGCTAATTTTTCACATTTGTAATTCTTCATCACATATACAGAACCCACTTTGTCACAAACCAAATCCAAGTGACTCAGCAACACATACTTTTAAATTTTTACCCACACATGGTTGTGTCACTTCCATTATAATACATGGGCTCAGAAAATGAGTGAATGTAGATAAGCAGCTACAATTTGTGTTGCATCCTAAATACCTGTGTGTGTTGGGTGGAATGGTGGCTGTAAACTGCCCCTGACTATGTGCACGAGTGTAATGAGCTAATGAGCTAGAGTCCCATCGATGGCAGATGTGCTGCTGTGATATACTCGGGCTGCCCACAGACAGTCAATGAAAGTGAGTCCAGAAAATGGATCATTTAGTGGATGGATGGAATGCTTTACACATGTATTTTGATAGTGGAACACAATGACCTTATCCTTGTTTTGCATGCAAAAATTAATACATTACTAGACAAGGTAGAAGTTTTGCTATCAAGGGGAAGAATGCACACTTGGTGTTCTTACCATGTAACAGTAGTAATTATCACATTGTTAACATGAGTCTTATGAAACATAAATGAAGTGCTAAACTTGTAATTAACACATATAGTAAGTGATTATTAAACATACCTGTTTTAGCCAGTTGCACATTTAAACCGATTGCATTAATTGAGCCATTAAAAACTGATGATAGATCAGCACATCAGTCGAAGGTTAATTTCAATAAATAAAACTGTGTGATCACCAAGTTTTGCATTTCTTTAATCTTACACCATTTCAGTTTTTAGATCCAGTAGAGTGCTATATTTTCAGGCATTTCTTTAAATACCTTTGTATAAACAGAAGTACAAAACTTACATAAGGTGGTGATTTTTAATGTAAACAGAACAGAATAATAAACTATGGAGGCTTGTTACCATGGGGCATATTATTATGTTCTTCTTGCTAAATCTGACATAGAGAAAAGGTCATTTTGAGTGTTTTATTTTAAAAGTGACAGCTCAAAGCATCTCTGACTTTGCAGGTTAAGTGAATAGTCTAAAGAAATAACTGTTCTTTGTTATTTTTTTGATGTGAATTCCCTCTTTTTTACAAATATACATTTCTTTAGTATACTACAAACACATTTATAGTAGCTACATGACTAAAGTTAACACACGTTTTCAGATGCAAAAAACTTCATTGACCCAGTCTATGTAAAAGTGATAGAGGTGATGTGTCCACATGTAATGCTGAAAGTAAACAGATCCAGCTTTTACTTTTTAGCATCTCATGATACTGACTGTTATACATTTAACTTGATATGATTCTTTAATGAATCTAACATAACACAACAACTCTCTTAATCCAGTTATACAGATCCAAAGCCTATGCTGCCAGGATCAGGCACAAGGTAGGATGCATCCCTAAAATAGATGTCAGTCCATCATAGAGCCTTCTTACACACACCTCAGTAAAGAACCACTTTAGAATTGTCAATCAACATGTCACGCATGTCTTTGGGGATATGACAGAAAAAACAAAATACCTGGAGGAAGTCTCACAGAGGCACTGCAGCATCAGGCCAGCCCTAAACATAGTTTTTTTCAGGTTGGGGAGCATACACTAGTACAGCGTGTAACCTTACCCACCATATGACAAAACAGCTCAGGATCCTGCTTGGCAACCCTCCCCAGGTAGACACGCAGTCCAGTCCCACCCTTCAGAAGTGACTGTCTATCTGCCGCAGCCAGGTGTTACATGGGTGTCCCCTTGGCCTGGTCCAGCCACTCAGGTCCCCAATAATGAGGATCCTGCAAGCTGCATCACCCTTGGGGAATCATGCCAAACGACCATATTGCCGTAGCTGATGCTCCCTTACAATGCAGGTAATGTGCCTCAGTTGGGACTCTGTGAGCAACTGCTCATTTGACACAAAGGCCTTTAATGATCTCTTGGGCCCAGCCATCGGCAGTGTGTTGACCTTGTCAACAGGTTTACTTACCTCAGCAGTGACATTCATGACTCTGGTGACTCTTACTATGAAATCAGATTGGGAGAGTATGGGGGGTCATGAGGTCGCTGGAAACGGGTGTGTGTTACTACCGATATCTTTGCCAAAGGACAAAGTCCAAGGTTTTTAGTGTCCTGGTGCTTCCTGTTTTGCTATATGGTTGCGAAAAATGGATGCTATCCTGTGACCTGAGACGAAGACTGGACTCCTTCCTAAACATAAGTAGGAAGTTTTAAATTAGATAGATAGATAGATAGACAGTGTCACACACGTGCGCATGGGTTGGCAGTCTAAGGATTTAACTGGGAGTAAAATGCAGAGCCAGGGGTTGATGAATGGTACTAATGCCTTTTTTCCATCTTCCACAGACCACCAGAAGGAAAAACCAGTTAAGACTCCGCCCACTTCTGCTTCATCATCACGCCCTCCTAAAGACCTCATTTCTGCCTGAGATCTCACCCCTTCCTGTCCTCCACCTAAAAAAACCTAAGCATTCATTCTATCAGTCAGTCAGTCTTGACTCTGTCTTTTGTGACTATTCATTTTGTTCCTGAAATTTGCATCCCATAACTGAGCCGGCCCTTTTAATAAATTTGTTGATTCAGTGGGACTCTCTTGAAGTGATGTTACCCGCTCAGAACACCGCAGCACACAGCATAGAAAATCTTTATATATAATCTTCATTTGGATCTTGATCTTTGTTTGTCCGCGAATTCAGTGCCTTGTGTGGTGTTCCTGCTGTGTTCAGTAGAGGGCAGTAGTGATGGCGGAGGAGAGGAAGTGAGGGGGAGGATCGTTGGATGAGGTTGGAGTGTGGTGATTAAAGAGGATTGAACTAAAGGAGACTACGTGCTGTTTGTACTGGCTGAATACACAACACCTTGGTTGTTACTTTTGTTTACAAACACTGTCGATAGCACTCTTTGTGTTTAGATCTGGCGTCGACACCACTCTTTGTGTTTAGATCTGGCGTCAACACCTGCTTCATTGTCGAGACTGTGGTTTTTTGTGTTTCTATCGACCGTCGTTGGCAGTCAGAGTATATAAGTCGGACACACTTCTGTGATTTTCCATCAGTCAGCGGTTGGAGTTCAAGAAAGAAGCATTGGTTCTTCCTTACTCTTTGGATTGCCACAAAGCAACCTGCAAGATTGGATTGCTTTAAGGGAAAGCCCAGACACCCTGCGGAGGAAACTGATTTCAGCCGCTTGTATTCGCAATCTCGTTCTTTCGGTCACTACCCATAGCTCATGACCATAGGTGAGGGTAGGAACATAGATCGACTGGTAAATTGAGAGCTTCACCTTGCGGCTCAGCTCCTTTTTCACCACGACAGACCGATGCAGAGCCCGCATTACTGCAGATGCCACACCGATCCGCCTGTTGATCTCACGCTCCATTCTTCCCTCACTCGTGAACAAGACCCCGAGATACTTGAACTCCTCCACTTGGGGCAGGATCTCGCTACCAACCCTGAGAGGGCACTCCACCCTTTTCCGGCTGAGGACCATAGTCTCGGATTTGGAGGTGCTGATTCCCATCCCAGCTGCTTCACACTCGGCTGCGAACCGATCCAGAGAGAGCTGAAGATCACGGCCTGATGAAGCAAACAGGACAACATCATCTGCAAAAAGCAGTGACCCAATCCTGAGCCCACCAAACCGGACCCCCTCAACGCCCTGGCTGCGCCTAGAAATTCTGTCCATAAAAGTTATGAACAGAATCGGTGACAAAGTGAATTTAACATTATGTATTAACTTACCAGCACTGGCTTTTATGACAATGAATAAATATATGAAAAAATTGGTGATGTTTCATACTATCCCAGCATTATGTTACTATGTATCATAAGGACTGATGTGAGATTTCAGATACAAAACTTCTTCTTTTGGCTGCTCCCATTAGGGGTTGCCACAGCGGATCATCTTCTTCCATATCTTTCTGTCCTCTACATCTTGCTCTGTTATGCCCATCACCTGCATGTCCTCTCTCACCACATCCATAAACCTTCTCTTAGGCCTTCCTCTTTTTCTCTTGCCTGGCAGCTCTATCTTTAACATCCTTCTCCCAATATACTCAGCATCTCTCCTCTGCACATGTCCAAACCAATGCAATCTTGCCTCTCTGACTTTGTCTCCCAACCGTCCAACCTGTGCTGACCCTCTAATGTCCTCAATTCTAATCCTGTCCATCCTCGTCACACCCAATGCAAATCTTAACAAAATGCTTAAAAATGTCTGGAAAATGTTATCTTCATTATGTAGGATCAATCTTTGTTTGAGTAAGAATATAAAATGCAAAATCATTCAATACATGAACATTTCTAGGGAAGCAAACCTACAAAAGTCTACATAAGCAAAGATGAATAGAATAGATTGACAGTATGAAGTAAAAATACACTAGGGTCCAAGTTGCAATGAATGAAAGCAGAAAAAAATAAAAGGGTGTGAGCTTTCAAAAAAGACTCCTAAACCAAGCTAGCACCTTTGCTAGCCTGCCCAGAAATAGGCTTCATTACAAGAGGCCTAAGCCCAAACTCTACTGGCAGGCCCTAAAAAATGGAGCATAGGCTTTTAAAGTTCAAATTACTTTATACATTCCAAAATATAGCAAAATGGGAAAAGAAACCTGTGACAACATTTGGCTTAAGAATCTTTCTATAAAAAAGGAGTTTATTTGAAAATAATCAAAAGGAGAAAAAATGGACAAAAAAACAAGAAAAAGGCAAAACACAGCAAACAAATCGTATTCATTTTCCATTAATCATAAACCCAAGACAGAAACCAAATATCCAAAATCCAGTAAATCAATGCTTACAAAAATTCATCCATCTTTCTTACCCACTTATCCAGCTCAGGGTCACAGATCAGCTGTGATAATCATTGGGTACAAGGCAAGAGCAACACCTGAATAGGGCATCAGGCCATCGGAGGGTGAACACACATACACACACTTAGACGCGCACACTAGTGCCAATTTAACAACACCAATTCATCTAACCTGTATGTCTTTGGACTGATGGAGGAGCAAACAGAGAAAAAAACACACAAACACAGAGAGAACATGGGAGGTGAATGTAAGGCAACAGTGCTACCACTGTGCCCGCCTACTATTAAAAATGCCCACTCAAAACGACGATCAATGAACCACTGAAGGATCTGCTCCTCAGCCTCGCAATATACAGAATAGGCAGGTGTGTGATCTTTCAGCTGTGACATCACAATGCTGCAGACCCCATGGGACACAGAAGGACAAGTAATATGTAGCTATTATATGTATTAAAATAATAATAGAACGGTTGTTACAAAAATATATAAATATAATAAACTATATACTACGAATACTTTAAAATAAACAAAGAAAATGCAGACAAGAAAAATAAACATTAGAACAATCAAGATGAGAATGGGCCATTCAGCCCAACAAAGCTTGCCATTCCAATCCACTTAATTCCTCCAAAATAACATCAAGTTGAGTTTTGAAGTTCCCTGAAGTCCTATTGTCTACCTCATTACTTGTTAACTTATTCCATGTGTCTGTGGTTCTCTCTGTGAAGAAAAACATCCTAATGTTTGTGCAAAATGTTTCTAACTGTGCCCCCGTTTTCTTGTTGAACTCATTTTAAAGTCACAGTCCCGATCCACTGGACTAATTCCCTTCACAATTTTAAAGACTTCAGTTATGTCTCCTCTTAATTTTCTGTTGCTTAAACTGAAAAGGCTTTTTTAATTTTACCTCATAACTCCCCCTGTAGCCCTGTAATCAGCCTTAATATAGGTAAAGAAGAGAAGTCACTGTGACTAAAACAAGACAAATGTGATTCAAAGATTCAAATTAGGTATACGAAATGTGAGGAAAGAGAAAAGCAAATTAAAGCACAAAAGAGTGAAGGTGAGCTTCCGCAGAAAGAGGTCAAGAGTTTGGGTTGCCACAAAACTAACTGAGCTCAGTTACATAATAAATGCATAACAAAACTGAGTACAGTTACATAACCCATCTTCAGAACAGTAAGAAATGAAGGCAAGGCAGATAATAGTTTTTATTACTGATCTTTGGAGAGGTGCATTTCCAGAAGAACTGGAATACTGTGGCTATTCTAATTTCTCAAGAGTGGTAAAGGGAATCAAGAAACTAAGAATCTTTGCTATGCAAGCTCTTAAAAGCTATTAATAAAGACTATATCATATCTTGTAGTTCATCTAAATAATATTTTTGTCTCATGTGGTAAAGAAATAAATTCAGCCTGTTTTGGTTTGTTTTGGTTTCACAGCTGAGTTTCCCAAAATAATGCTAAAAAGTCCTGAGAAGATAAAGACAGCAGGACACATGTTAGAAATAATAATACATTATTAATAATAATACATTTTATTTATATATGAATTCTGCGGTGGGTTGGCACCCTGCCCAGGATTGGTTCCTGCCTTGTGCCCTGTGTTGGCTGGGATTGGCTCCAGCAGACCCCCGTGACCCTGTGTTCGGATTCAGCGGGTTGGAAAATGGATGGATGGATGGATATATATGAATTTCCCCTTGGGATTAATAAAGTATCTATCTATCTATCTATCTATCTATCTATCTATCTATCTATCTATCTATCTATCTATCTATCTATCTATCTATCTATCTATAGCAGCTTTCCCTTAAAAGGGCACAACGACATAAAAACACAGGCAGGCATAGATTATAATAGGGTCAGTTTTTTGCTTAATATTTGCATTTTATTTCGTGTTACATGCATACATGTTACTTTGTGTATAAAGTAAAATGAGCATAAAGCAAAAATTTTTATCCAAGGTAACAGCTTGCATTTTTGAAAATGTTTTCAATTAAATATTCTGTTCTGTCATAAACTGTCACCTTTGTTGAGGGCTGCATCCTGTGTTGTTACCAATTACCGCTGAGGCTCTGGCTCACCGTGACATGCAGTATTGATGGAAAAATGAGCCTCAGTTATCTGACATTTCATTTTTTTAGGTGTTGATGAAAAATTAAAAACTATTATCAGTTAAGAGTTTGCCACTCTGTACATATATTATCCCAGGCTTCAGTTTTTACCTCTGTATTTATAAGCTACACTAAGGAAAAAATATAGAATTTGCAAGCATATTGACATAAAAGTGCTTTAGGGAATTTACTGGGGACACAGAGAAGGAGTCTCCAAACAGGAAGTCTCATGGCTGTGTCTGTTTTCTTCCCAGGAAAGTAACAATTTTAGAGGACTAATATGGTGTTTGTGTACTCAGAGTTGTCACTTGTCACTTTCTCATTTTGTTGTGTTCACATACATTTCAGATTTTGGGAAATAAAAGGTCACTGGTGATTTACTACTTGGTCTACACAAACAGTAATTAAAGATAATCCCCAGATTTATTTTTCCAAAAATCAAAAGCAAACTAAATACAACACATATAACTTGGCCACAAAAGTGCCGTTTCTGGCTAAGTGGGCAGGAGGAGGAGTATAGGGACCTAATCAATGAGTTTGTTAAATGGTGCGACTCAAACCACCTACACCTGAACGCCAGCAAAACCAAGGAGCTGGTGGTGGATTTTTTGAGGAGGCCCAGACCCCTCATGGACCCGTGATCATCAGAGGTGACTGTGTGCAGATGGTGCAGACCTATAAATACCTGGGAGTGCAGCTGGATGATAAATTAGACTGGACTGCCAATACTGATGCTCTGTGTAAGAAAGGACAGAGCCGGTTATACTTCCTTAGAAGGCTGGCGTCCTTCAACATCTGCAATAAGATGCTGCAGATGTTCTATCAGACAGTTGTGGCAAGCGCCCTCTTCTACGTGGTGGTGTGCTGGGGAGGCAGCATAAAGAAGAGGGACGCCTCATGCCTGGACAAACTGGTGAGGAAGGCAGGCTCTATTGTTGGCATGGAGCTGGACAGTTTGACATCTGTGGCAGAGCGATGGGTGCTGAGCAGGCTCCTGTCAATTATGGAAAATCCACTGCATCCACTAAACAGTGTCATCTCTAGACAGAGGAGCAGATTCAGCGAAAGACTGCTGTCACTGTCCTGCTCTACTGATAGACTGAGAAGATCGTTCCTCCCCCAAACTATGCGACTCTTCAATTCCATCCGGGGGGGGGGGGGGGGGGGGGGGGGGGGTAAACATTAACATTATACAAAGATATTGTCTGTTTTTTACCTACATTATTATCAATCTTTAATTTGATATTGTTTTTTGTATCTGGAGTATGTGAATTTCCCTTTGGGATTAATAAAGTATCTATCTATCTCTATCTCTAATATTATTATAAATTATAAGAAGTACTGATGTAATGTAAATATAGATATGCAGTAATGCTTTCAGGGTGGCGCAGTGGGTAGCGCTGCTGCCTCACAGTTAGGAGACCCAGGTTCGCTTCCCGGGTCCTCCCTGCGTGGAGTTTGCATGTTCTCCCCGTGTCTGTGTGGGTTTCCTCCGGGTGCTCCAGTTTCCTCCCACAATCCAAAGACATGCAGGTTAGGTGCATTGGCGATCCTAAATTGTGCTTGGTGTGTGGGTGTGTTTGTGTGTGCCCTGCGTTGGGCTGGTGCCCTGCCCGGGGTTTGTCTCCTGTCTTGCGCCCTGTGTTGGCTGGGATTGGCTCCAGCAGACCCTCATGACCATGTAGTTAGGATATAGCGGGTTGGATAATGGATGGATGGAGTAATGCTTTCAACACCTAGTAGCAATTTCTTTGAACTGCTGAACTGAACTGAACAATAAGTTTGCTTAATGGCTTTTGAACACTGTCTGGCAGTTGATAGGGTTGAGTCCACTATGACTCCTAAGTCCTTCTCAAAGGGGTTACTTTCAAGTTGCAGATCCCCTATTGTGTATTTAAATCTAACATATTTTCTTCCTACATATAATACTTTACATTTACTTACATTAAATTTAATCCCCCACTAATCTTCCTAATCCTGTATGCGCTACATGGTTAAGATTTTGGACTTCAAACCTTGTGGTTCTTTGTTCTAATCCTACTACTGACACAGTGTGACTATGAGCAAGGCACTTCACCTGCCTATGCTGCAACTGTAAAAACAAGAAATGTACCGAGTTGTATCTCAAATGTTGCAAGGCAAGGCATCAGCTAAATAATAAGTAATAAGAAGAAGAAGGACACATTCCCAGGAAGCATCCCCCTACTGGATACAGGATGATATGAAGTTCACTGCCTCTGTTGACCAGTTGTGGTGATAAACAAATGAGATTATCCTATGTCTGAGGAGACCATTCTTCTGTCTCTCAAAGCATTTAATTGGGAGTGAGTGACAAAATAAAATATTGAGTAATTAATTAACTCTTACCTAGCCAAAATAGCTGGCACCCAAGGTATATTGTAGACTGGGTTCAGGAAAGAAAGCAAAGGTTTCTGTGTTTTTAAAATGGTGACCCTGTTGTTATTGCTAGCTGTCCCATCCATCATCCATACTGCCTCTCTGTCAATGCCTCTGCTCTCATGAGTCAAGAATTGTTCTTTTGGGTCTAATTGAACTCCAAAATTGCGATAACTCCTTGCTGGGTTGTAAACTGTGAACTTTGCAATTTCTGACTCATTCTCTTACTTTAAGGTGGACCTTTTGTAGTGCTTAAATTCTGAAGAAAAGAGACAACAATAGAGGAGTGAAACAACAACTGTTTGATCCTCCTTAGTGGTGAGCTGTACTTCAATTCTCAATCAAGCCTCACCCATCACCCCCCTGCAAAAGTGCACAATACTCTATCTATCTATCTATCTATCTATCTATCTATCTATCTATCTATCTATCTATCTATCTATCTATCTATCTATCTATCTATCTATCTATCTATCTATCTATCTATCTATCTATCTATCTTTTTATAGTACAGTTACAGAAGCAGCGTGTTGTCACCCAGGTATGTAGTGTTAAGCACTGGTCATGTTTCACTTGCTATGGGCCAGCAGCACACAGAAAAAAAAAGAAGAAAAAATAACCCACTGGGACCCCAAAGGTCGAAATTTTGGGTGAAAAATTAATCTGTCTTGTCCATATGGTCCTAGAGAGGAACTCTACAAAATGTTTTCCGGATCATTCAAAGGCTGTAGGATTGTATAAGAAACGTATAGACAGACATTTTATTTTATATATAGATTACATTAGATTACACTTTATTTGTCCCCAAGAGCCGCTTCTGTCAATAACAGGCTTTTGCAGGTGGCAGAAACAAGAGGTCGGACCTGCTCAGACTGTGCTTCAGATTTTAATTTAAAGTCATTAATATTGGTATAGAGGAGGTCCAGCGTGTAGTGTCCAGAAATGGAAAATACCCTTATAGGCACTTGATTCCTTGTTTGAAGTCATCAGCATTCAGAATGATTCATCATTAAAATGTTTGTACTGAATGATTAATTTCTGTTACTGAGTTAGATGATGAATTCAGACTGCATTACAATTTGTTGATCACATATTTAAGTTTTAATTGTACTGTGCTCAGTTTTTCACTGTTACACATTCACAAAAATCTCCAGTCCCACTCCAGCTTATCCAATGAAACCTGTCCAGCATTAGATTACTTTAGATTAGATTAGATATACTCTATTAATCCAATGGGGAAATTCCAAAATAATTAATAATTCATTAAAATAGCATCTGAAATAAGATGTATAAGCCGGATCTCCACACTACCCAAAATATCACAGCACCTGAACTTGCCATGAGTTGCTATGAGATTTAGCAGTTTAAACAGTTTATATGAAAGCAATCAAACATTTCTCATTATATGAAGTTGGTCTAGGTCTGAATGCACCTTACTTTTATCCTTGCTCCAGATCTTCACCTCTTCTGTCCCCAGACAAGCTTGTATTGTAATCTTTTTAGTTAGCCAATAAAAGGTGTCATTTTGCTTGACTTCTCACCACTGTTCCCTCTAAGCTATGCGCGTGTGCGCGCGCACACGACTTTCCGAACCCGCGCACACAAATTAAAATAGCGCGCACAAAAATTAAATTTTTGCCTAAAATGATTTTTGGCATTAAAGTGAAATGTTGCAGAAGGCCAGCTGTTCCGATTTCCCATTTATCCCATTTATCGAAGCGCTATAAATTTTAAATCAGGGGTGTTGCGTCGCTTGTGCAGCTACGACCAATCAGAGTTGACTGGCCTAGATTCCTGCATAGCAGGCTACGGTCGGCGCTATGCGGTATCTTGCTGCCTGCGGCAGCCTATAACATCTTTGTACGAAACGCGCTAACTTTTGATTCTTTGACTTCCGTTGTATTGTTTATTTCATGGAATCTTGGTGTTCAGCCTGGTACTTTGTAGCTAGATATAATTTTTTAAATGTCGAAACCGCAAGCGATGAAAGGTGCAAAACGCAAGAGAGCTGCAATAGCTTTTAAGTCTGAATGGCTTCTACTAAAAGATACAAATTTCAGGAAATAGCAGATGCTTCTGAATGTGAATCAATTGCTTTCAGACCTCTGAATGAAGTGCGCTGGTTATCCAGACACTTTTCACTTCAAGCAATTATTCGAAATTATGATCCCCTATTAAAATATTTTGAAGAATCCAAAGATAATGATCCTATATCAAAGTACTGCTATAAGAAGCTGAAGAGTGAACAATTTCATATAACATTGGAAATTTTGAATGATGTCTTATCAGAAATGGCTTCTTTAACTATGGCATTTCAAAAACGTGGTTTGACGCCATTGGAAGCTTATCATCTTGCACAGGGTAAACTGAACAAACTTCGAATGCAGTACCTTGGTGAGAAGGTTAAATGGAGTGATAAAGTTAACAGTCTTCTTGACAAGGTGTCTGGAAAAGAAGTTTCCGTGGATACTAATTCCATATTAACCTTCATCAACATCCTATGTTTGCATCTGGGTGAAAGATTTCCTGAAAATGAAATTGAGGAATGGTCTGCTTTTGACTGTACAGCAATAGCACAATGCGACTTTGACTTTGGAATTGAACATATCTGATCTCTTTGTTTAAAGTACAAACAATTTCTTCAGGAGGAAAGTGTCATTATTCAACAATACAATGACTTTAAATTCCTTGTTGCAGAAAAAATCAAAAGCAATCTGATAAACAGCTTTCCAGAGATGACGAAATTTGCATTTCAGAATGATCAATTTGCAGAATTAGCAAAATTGATGGACATTGGTGCCACATTCGAAATGCTACCTATAAAATATAATTACACATATATAGGTATAGCATTTAACAATGAAACTTGTTTGATATTGATAACTGAAATAACATCGTGTTTTTGTAACTTGAACTGAACTCCAACAAACATTCTGTAGCGCACAAAAATTTAGTCTTGCTTTAAAATGCGCACGGATGATATTTTTTGCGCACATAGCCTATAAAAAATTAGAGGGAACATTGCTTCTCACTCCTTTCTCTGTATATTTGCCTTTTTCATTTTCAAATGAACAACTTTTCTGAAAGAGCGTAACGGGACTTTTTAGTGGTGGTGATCACGGTGCTACCTCGTTAATACAAGGGAATGTTTTATAGATTCCACTTTACTGTCCTCAGAGTCTCTTATATTCTCAGATGTTATAGACATAGGCAGCCATCAGATGTTTTACGCTCACTGTGTGACATTTCTCAAATCCGCAGTTTGTCAGAGTCAGAGAAGCAGTTGAGGCAGGCTGGTTCACAGGTATGCGTTGACAGCAGCATCTCTTTAGTTTAGTTTGAAAATTCATTCACGAATGTATGGTGAGGCCAAATCTTAATATTACTAATTAATAACTTTAATTAATCACAACAAAAATGATTAATTATTAATATAAAAGGAGAAAGGGTGCTACTGTAATGGCTCGTGCCTGGTGTGGTGCTCAGAAGATAGTAAAATGGGACACAAAGCTAAAGTGTTGGTGACCCGAAATAAGTGGGTATGCGAAATGAAGAAAAGACACAGTAATTGCGGATTTGTCATTTTAGACTGGAGTTTTGAATAAGAACTGAAACAAGATGGATGATTTCCAGGTTATGAGACCAAATGACAGGATGGGGAGGGTTCAGGTGGATGGACATGGAAGTGATGTCAGAGATGGAGCAACTGTCACTGTTCCATTCTGCAGAGGAAGGAGAAGAGAAGGTATTAGTAGACAGGGCTAACCCCTGGTCAGGCAGATAATTACCATCGCCAAAGCCCTTAAACTGCTTCCCATGCGCACTGTCACACACGTATGCATGGGAGGCGGCTAAAGGGCTTGAGTAAGAGCAGTTCTGAGTCATACCGGGATGTGACGGAGTGCACTGACTCTTTTTCTCCCTTTCCTGCAGACCATTCATGGAAGATTCCACCTGGCCCTCTTGACATCAAATCCGGGACGAGCCTATGGAAGAAGACCTTGCCGGCTCCAGACCCTGTGATGTCACGTCCGGGCTCGAACCTATGGCTGAAGACCTTCATGAGCCCGACCCCTTTGATCTCACTTCCTGTCTTCCCCTTTAAAAGCCTCCACCTTTTCCCTATTTCCTCAGTTCTGTTTTGAACTCGGTTTTGTGCACATCAGTGCTGTGTAACTTACTCATGACTTTGCAGACAGGATACCAATTATACAGGTGGCTGCCCCAAACCTTGCTATGGCTCTTTGTGGCTTTTGTGACAGCACGTATGTGACTATATATATATACAGTATGTATATATATATATATTGCTGGAGCAGTGGGTAGCGCTGCTGCCTTGCAGTTGAGAGACCTAGGGACCTGGGTTCGCTTCCCGGGTCCTCCCCGCGTGGAGTTTGCATGTTCTCCCCGTGTCTGCGTGGGTTTCCTCCGGGCGCTCCGGTTTCCTCCCACAGTCCAAAGACATGCTGGTTAGGTGGATTGACGATTCTAAACTGTCCCTTGTGTGTGTTTTGTGTGTGGGTGTGTTTGTGTGTGTCCTGCAGTGGGTTGGCACCCTGCCCAGGATTGGTTCCTGCCTTGTGCCCTGTGTTGGCTGGGATTGGCTCCAGCAGACCCCCGTGACCCTGTGTTCGGATTCAGCGGGTTGGAAAATGGATGGATATATATATTGCAACCTGCAGGGGGCACAGATTCAGCACACACTTGTTTTAATTTTCCTTGTGGGAAACGCCTTCCCCTGTTTCCCAACTGCACAGTGCAGTTCAAAAGCACAGTACACAACACAAAAAGCACACTTTCCTTCTGTCTCTTTTCTTGTCTTTCTCTGTCCGCCTCTACTCCTCGCGGCAAGCTTTGTCCTCTTCCACCTGGCTGTGGCTCCCTGAATGGAGTGAGGCGGCTCCTTTTATAGGGCACCCAGAAATGCTGCATGTGTCCCGAGACCTTCTTCCGGCAGCATTTCTGAGTGGGGCATAAGTGTTGCAACAAAGGGCTCAGCAGCAGCTACAGCACCCCATGGCAGCGTCCATGGAACCCAACAGGACTGCACCAAACTCCAACTCCCATGTAAACCTTTGGGAGTCCTAGGCACTTCTGCAACCCAGTGGGGCTGCCATCTAGCACTCCTGGGGAGGTAATGCCCTGAATATGCTCTCTTCCTCAGTCCTTCCACTATAGATGTGGACCCCGGACATCTGCCACTATATATTTGTGTGTGTGTATAAAATATAATTTGAAACCTTGTATTTATTATAGTTTGAGTTTTGGTATGATAAAGTTATTAAACAGTAGAATGCCAGGCAATAATACGTATATTGTGCTGATACTGATATTAGTTTTTTTGTCATAAATATAACCACTATGCGTTTTAAATTTTTGAATCTGACAAATAAATTAACTACATTTTTCCTTCCTTTCTTCCTTCTTTTATTTCTCACTGTATACTGTGGTGCTCTCACTTTCTTTCATCTTTTTCCCTATGCACTCACAGAATAACTTCTTCTGAATTTACTAGCATTCCCATGTGAGCAGCTATATCTGGCACTGTGGCTCCTTCCCAGTTTCCATGTATGGTATTTTAATTTTACTGTTTTTTATATTATGCGACTTTATAATGCTGTTGACATAATTTACATTTTTACATTGACCCCTTAACACCACAGTTTTGTCATCTGTAGCCTTTTCAAAGTTCCCTAGTTGAGCCAAAAAAATCACTTCTCTGTATAAACATCACTATGATAAGTGATTTAAACATGAACACTCTGGGAAATGTAATTAAAAAAAAACATTTTGGATGTTCCCAAGTAGCATTGTCAAAGTAAGGAGCAGCATCTGGCAAATATGTGAAAGAATGGCTTCATTAAAAAAGCTATAGATTTATTCTTTAGTGATTTTCAATCCAATTACGCCGCTTCTTGTCATATTAATGTCATTGTGACAGTTTTTTCTTAATAACTAATTACCATATGGTTAATCGTCAATGGGTAACCACTTTAATCCTCACTCAGTGCCTTAAAAATAAAATTATCAATCTCTAAATCAGCACGTACCTCTTGGGTTTTGCTTTCAGCAAGACAACAATCAAATACAATGTAATTAGTTTTTCAGTAATAAAACTATCAGATAGTAAGTGTTGTGCTGAATTTCTTTTATTGGTTCTTGTTGAAAGTTAGCCGTTTGATGAATGGGTTGGGATTCATACCTTGTTTTTTTATATAAAAACCTTGAGAACATAACATTAATACTGGTTTTCTTTTCTAATACAGAGGAAAATAACTTTAAAGAAATAACTCATTAGTTTTTATGGCACTTGTTATAGTAAACAACCCCAAAGAGCAATTTGAGCATTGGAAGTTAAAGTGACTTGCTCAGAATTAAAGAGTGATTTACCTTTCTGCTACCCAGGCCCGGTCTTAGGTATTATGGGGCCCTAGGCGAAAGGGGGGTCCAGGGGCCCCCTGAGGGGGGTGGAGCCCCCCTGGAAGCTCTGTGAAATGCATGAAAATTAGACCAAGGAGTCGATCCAGGGCCCTAGGCGGTCGCCTACTTCGCCTATGCCTAAGGCTGGGCCTGTACTGCCCATTGTGTTGTGCATGAGGGCACAAGCACTAAACAGTGGGCACTTAGCATCTTTCTGTGGTGAATGACATGGCAACACAGTGGTTAGTACCAATGCCTTACAAGTGGATGTGCAGGTGGTGCACTGCTACACATACTTGGGGGTCCACATCAACGACAGGCTGGACTGATCTCATAACACAGAGGAACTATAAGAGAGGGCAGAGAAGACTCTTTTTCTCTTAGGAGACTCCATTCCTTCTTTATAGGTGGGGTCATCCATTACATCTTCCACAACTCTGTGATGGCTATTGTGATTTTCTGCTGTGTGATGTGCTGCCCCGGTGCCATCATTTCAAGAGAGTAGGCTGTCTAAGCTATGGGACGCACTCTCGATCTGCTGGAGGTAGCAGCAGAGGAAAGAATGATGACAAAACTGATGATCATTTTGAACAATGCACTAAAAAGACAAATTTGCCCTTTGGGATATGTACAGATCTATCTACACAGGGGCCCAGTTCCAGATTTGGTTAATGCTTGTGTGAAGTTTGTATATTCTCCCCATGTTCATGCAGTGTTTATATTGATAATCTAGTTTCCTGCCATAACCTTTTAGGTTGAATGGAACATTCAAATTGGTATGTCCTCTGGTGAACTGGCTTCCTATTTACAAGCTGTTTCTTCCGTGCACTACATTTTTCCATTCTAGAGTCAGGGTACAGAGGTCTCTCTTATCATATTTGTACATCTGGACCCTGCAATTCTTCTCCATTCTCCTTTACAAAACTCTATCAGGGTGCATGAGGATTGTGAGTGAACTGCCTTTTTCATGTCCAGCAACAGACTGGAATGAGATCTGTGCCCCTTATTTATCAAGAGCCACAAAATTATTCCTAGGAATTGCAGTAAAAGTCTAACTAAGATAATAATTTGCCCTTCCCCAAGAGTAGGACATCAGAAGTAGTTATGAAGCATCCTACACACTCCCAGAAAGAAGTTAAAAGTTCACATATTAGAATGAATGACATCACATGATGATTACATTTTGTAGTTTTATGACCACTGACACTAAAGCTTCACCATAATGATAATAATATAAATAATAACAATAATCAACGTAGTAGGTTGTGAAAAAGAGGAAGAAAGAAAACATAATAAGGTGGGATATAAGAGTTGGGACGACATAGTGTCACAGTTCTAGCATAGGTGCTTCGCTTTAAGGAGACCAGGGTTCACATCCTGGGTCCTCCATGCGTGGAGTTTGCATGTTCTCTGTGTGTCTAAAAGAGTTCCCTCCAAGTGTTTTGGGCTCCTCTCACAGGCCAAAGACATGCAGGTTAGGTGGATTGGCGATGCTAGATTAGCCTGTGTGTATGAGTGTGTGTGTTTGTGTGTGTCACCTGCAATGAAGCAACCTATAGAATGCCAATTCACACAGAGTACAGGTTAAGAGACAAAAAACTGCCATGGAAATTAATTTTAATCAAAATTCACAATCAAAAAGGTAGGAAAGAAAAGGAGTCTCTAAAGAATCAAATGTTTCATATTCCTATGCACAAGAACAGGTGGCCTTAGGGGTTGTGCGGGGCCTAGGGCTGACCAACTCCACAGGGAGCTGGTTACATCAAACGCTGTTACCGGTATGTGTGGATTGTATAAACTTACACGCGAACTTAATAAAAATAACATTAACATATACCGGTTTTTCTCATTACAGTATTCAGCTAAATTTTTGCAAGATAACACGCAGACTTTATCAAAATATAACGATAGAATCTATTAAAAATTGCGGTGTCATGAAATTAGCAGAAAAGTACCCAAATTGGAAGTGTACTCTGACATGTACGGAATTTGACCTTGAAGAGGGATTTTAAAAGGATCTCAAATATATATATACTGGCGAATATAACTTAACAAATCCACTTAAACAGGACACGTGGACCACAAAAACAGGGCCCCCTTAGGCACGGGGCCTGGGGTGGTCACCCCACTTGCCACCCCCAAACATCGCTGTTGTGCACAAGGCATGAGCGACGAGGCAAACCGAAAAGAAAAGAAGAAGGAGACACACTGAGTCCATTACAGTCCATACTTATAATGTAGTATTTTACATTTAAGTACAGTCAGCTGGCACATTGGCATCGAGTCCAGGTCTTCTTACCTTGTGCCTGTTGCTGCTGCAATAGTTTCTGGGCCCCATGACCCTGAATTGGAATTGGCAGATTTCATGGAGTCCAGATGGGATAGGAGATACATGCAGGCTACAGCTGAACTGGTAACATTATGGTTTAAAGTTCAGTATTTTGGTTGCTAGGCCACATGACCTGAACCACAGTCCTTGTAAATTTTGTTTTGAATTATTTAGACATGAATTGAGAAAAGTAATCATTTAAATAATATCTCAAAATGCTGAAGACACATTTAATCTTACAGCTTGTTCCTCTGCTTTCCTCATTCAGTGATATTTTCCTCCTACCAAGTGTTCATTTAATTAAAATACATCAGAGAAAAAAATTGCATGAAGCAGTTTGTTTTTAATAGAACTTGGTAAATCATTTTTCAACAATGACAGTTGAATTAAAATCTTCCAAATATTATTTATCATAAAAACTTTTGTTGTCTCATTATTACTTTTATCTGTTTTAGATAAGATGGTGGTGGCACTACAGTAAGCATTTATCCAGAGACCTGAGCTCAGTTCCTAACTTGCAGATGTAAACCAGCCGAGTGTGACTGAGTGTGTGTGTGACCTACATCCAGGGTGGGTTCCCACTTTGCACCCAGCATGGAACTCCTGGGTAGGTTTACTTAATAATGTGTACGACTCTAGTTAGCACAGCTACCTTTTAGTGCCTTGATTCTCAACTTGAATGTCATTTGTGTGACATATATAGTTTTTTCTTATGTCCAATTTCATTTTATATTGAATTTAATTTTAATTTTTTTGACACTGATCAAGAGAAATGGACTCTTAAATGTCAAACTGAAAACAGACCTCTGCAGAGTGATCAAACTTATTATAAATGTAAAACACAAAGCAATTGATTTCAAGTACTAAATACAGCAGGTGCACCTTTGGCAGCCATGGCAGCCCTGAGTCTGTGTGTACAGGTCTTTATCAGCTTTGTACATTGGGACATGCCCATTTTCCTGATTCTTCAACTTTGTGAACAGCCTTTTCATGTCCAAACACAAATTCTCCATTTGATTGGACTCTAACATGGCTACTCCAGGACATTAACTTTGTTGTTTATACAGTAAGTCATTCCTGTGTACATTTCTCTTGCGGTCATTGTCTTGCTGAAAAGCAAATCTTCTCCCAAGGTGCCAGTTTCTTGCAGACTGCATCAGGTTTTCCTCCAGGATTTTCCTGTATCTTACTGCATCCATTTTACCCTCTGCCCTTCTCAAGCCTTCCAGGACCTACTGCAATGAATCCACCCATGGCATCATTTTAACACCACCATGCTTCACGGTGGGGATGGCGTGTTTTTTGTTTACACATTTAGGCCAAGAACTTTTCTTCTGGCTGACTCCAGAGTCTTCCAACTGCTATCTGGGACAACGGCTTCTGTCTGCAACAGTCTCATAGGTCTCTTTGTGACTTCCCTCACTTGTATTCTTTTTGCACAATCACTCTTTTTTTTGTGGATGACCTTCTCTAGGCAGATTTACAGCTGTGTCATACTCTTTCTGTTTCTTAATAATTGATTTAACTGGACTCCTAGGGATATTCTCCATCTCCTGATTTGTGCTTTTTAACCACTTTTTCACAGAGTTTCTTGGAGTCTTCCTTTGCCTTCATTGTTTAAGTTAGGCCACCTATCATCAGACTCCATATGAAATGTTGGGGTGCCAACTGGGCCACCGCCTTTGCACAAAAGAATAAGATGTGTCAAAAACAAGAGGCTCAAAATGGGGCAATAAGAAACAAAATCAATGTTCAGCTATTGGATACGGGTAAACAGCTCTAAAAAAATGGTCAGGCTTTAGGGTCAGAGCTCTATTGGGCGGGAGACTTATCTCTCAAATGAGACGCCGCCTTCCAGGAGCGCAATGGTTTTAGATAGATAGATAGAGAGATATGAAGGGATCTATATGATAGATAGATAGATAGATAGATAGATAGATAGATAGATAGATAGATAGATAGATAGATAGATAGATAGATAGATAGATAGATAGATAGATAGATAGATAGATAGATAGATAGATAGATAGATAGATAGATAGATATGAAGGGCTCTATATAATAGATAGATAGATATGAAGGTGTGGCAGTAACCTCCAAGGAAGACAGGAATAGTTCAATCAATCAGCTTTGTTTTATTCAGTCAGAGATGAGTACATGGATTCATGTGTTGCAAGTCAGAATTTGCAGTTCCCCGTTTTTGATAGGCTTTTAATATTTTTCTTTCCTCCCTCCCTCTTCCCCTTATGTATCAATTAGCATAATATCATTTATCTAAGCATTTCATCTTATATTATGCAAATCAGCAAACTGTTTCTGTTTTGTGTACGTTGTAGATGGGGCCCTAAAGAAGGAAAGGTCATCTTTCCTGTGTCTAACAGATGCGTTCCTAAAGAGGAAGTTGTCCTTGGTCAGCTTACTACATCCTGTCTTATGACAGACGCCTGTATGAATTACCTGCCATTATAGTAAAACAGCTTTGTCAGCTTTTAACCCTTAGTAACTTGCAAGCAATTAATTTTCCTTTCATAGAGGTCACTACAGTGATCCCTCGCTATATCGCGCTTCGCCTTTCGCGGCTTCACTCTATCGCGGATTTTATATGTAAGCACATTTAAATATATATCGCGGATTTTTTGCTGGTTCGCGGATTTCTGCAGACAATGGGTCTTTTAATTTCTGGTACATGCTTCCTCAGTTGGTTTGCCCAGTTGATTTCATACAAGGGACGCTATTGGCAGATGGCTGAGAAGCTACCCAACTTACTTTTCTTTCTCTCTCTCTTGCGCTGACTATCTGTGATCCTGACGTAGGGGGTGTGAGCAGGGGGGCTGTTCGCACACCTAGACGATACGGACGCTCGTCTAAAAATGCTGAAAGATTATCTTCACGTTGCTACCTTCTGTGTGCAGCTTTTAAGTATGCTGCACGGTGCTTCGCATACTTAAAAGCTCAAAGGGCACGTATTGATTTTTGACTTTGTTTCTCTCTCTCTCTCCCTGCTACTGACGGAGGGGGTGTGAGCTGCCGCCTTCAACAGCTTTGTACCGCAAGCCAAACAGCCCTATTGATTTGTTTGTTTTCCTCTCTGTTTCCTTTGAAGAGGAAGATATGTTTGCATTCTTTTAATTGTGAGACAGAACTGTCATCTCTGTCTTGTCATGGAGCACAGTTTAAACTTTTGAAAAAGAGACAAATGTTTGTTTGCAGTGTTTGAATAACATTCCTGTCTCTCTACAACCTCCTGTGTTTCTGTGCAAATCTGTGACCCAAGCATGACAATATAAAAATAACCATATAAACATATGGTTTCTACTTCGCGGATTTTCTTATTTCGCGGGTGGCTCTGGAACGCAACCCCCGTGATGGAGGAGGGATTACTGTATATAATAGATAGATAGATAGATAGATAGATAGATAGATAGATAGATAGATAGATAGATAGATAGATAGATAGATAGATAGATAGATAGATAGATAGATAGATAGATAGATAGATAGATAGATAGATAGATACAAATTTATTTGTCCCAAGTGGAACATTTGGCTTTTTACAGAAGCTCTTTAAGTAAATACATGCATAAATGGGTAGGTAAATAAATAAACAAATAAACATACACATACTTTGGTCTGAACACACACCAGAGAGACTATAAAAGCAAGAAAATTAA
The DNA here is from genome assembly GCF_900747795.2 of Erpetoichthys calabaricus. Lineage (NCBI taxonomy): Eukaryota > Metazoa > Chordata > Cladistia > Polypteriformes > Polypteridae > Erpetoichthys > Erpetoichthys calabaricus. The sequence continues at coordinate 23,717,163 of NC_041402.2, forward strand.
AAAAGAAATATTCTGACTTGGTTAGCAGAGGCCTTAAGAACTCAAGGACTTACTTCATCTGACAGCTTTTCCAGTGTGTAGCTTCCTCAGTTGTCTCCTTACTTGTTCTTCAGTTATGGACAGTCCACGTTGATGGACAGAGATGAACTTGTCACTGGCCATTACAGTTAACACAGTAGGAGTTGTTGAAATAGTAGGGATGGTATGGGGATGAATGATCATTGGAAGAAGGTAGTGTGGGAGGGACAAACTATTAAAAAATTGGCTCAGGGCATTATCTTTGCCAACATCCCCATCTATCACCTGCGCCCTGTTTCACATAATCCTCACAGTGCTGCCAACTTTGTCCATGTGAGAATTAGCCTTGTGGAACAGAGAGATAATTGCATCCTCCACTCAAATCTTTGTCTAATAGGCAAATTACAGTGGGTCCGGATGGTCTTTATAGCTCATGGACTGGAATGGGTGGAGTCAGTTTCCCTCAATGAGTGTCTTCTTGGAGCTGTGGGTAAAACAAGAGACAAAAGAATTAACAGTCATGCCATCTGATGTGTCAGGGTGGTATTGCTTACTTCTGACAAGCCCAGAAGGAGACCCTCGGATACACAGGCGTGACACACTATGTTGACTCAACACAAGTTGGAACTCCAGATACAGGAGTATTTATACTACAATCAACCTTGAGTATAGACATGTGATCTCCATTTACTTAATTATTTTACTTGTAAAAACAATTGGTTGTATCAGTGATGATTTAGGTGTGTCATGGGGGTGAATACATATGAAATCAATTATTTTGTGTTTTATATTTGTAATTGATATAGATTATTTTCCAGAGATCTGGTTTCACTTGGATATTAAATTGTCTTTTTAGGTTACTTAGTGTAAAAAGAGCCAAATTAAATCCACTGCTATTCAATTTAGTTTAGAAATAAAATTTGAAAAAGTCCAAGAAGGTTGATACTTTTTTTATAGTAACTGTAAATATGTCCATGTGTCCATGTTTGGTTGATTCGCTGTTCTATATGGTCATTTGTGATGGCCTCCTGTCTGGACTCGTTTTCTGACTTGTTTTCTTACTTTTTTTAATTTGTTTTTCCCCACTGCAATGCTACAGAAAATAGTTGATCTATATAAAATTAGCTGTCTATTTATTAATAGTAAAATGACATTTTTATCAAATAGCTTTGAGAATGTAATCGGAAAGGTTCTTAAAATAATGGTGTAAAAATAATTCCTGGCCTGAGTAATTTGTACAGAATATCTATCACGTATCCCCATCATTTCTGGTATAAGGTTATTTCCAGCACTTAAAAAAGAGATCCTGCTTCTTTTTTTAGACATGCAACCCACATTCATTTCTTGCTGGCATAGACAGATTCCTGTAAATGTGTTACATCTGTGCCCCTTTTATCACTAGACGGAGCATCTGAAGCCTTGGCAAATAAAATAACATCACTTTTGTTTCAGTACAGACAGAACGGCTGCAGACTCAAAGTAAATAAAATGATCTGCTAGGTAGATTGTCAATAAGGCAGTGACAAATGTTTTTAGAAGCACATGCAGTGACAGGACTCACTACTGCAGGTGTTAGCCAAACCCGGTCTCGTTATTTTCAATTATAAGGGGGTTTCTAATGAAAAAATCCATTTTCTCTCCAACTCTGAGCAACACGGCCTTGGCTGCAAGCACCCATGGCACTGACACTCTGCTCAATCAGGCAGAAGTAGATTTTTTCATCTGCCAGTGAGTTTGGTCCACTCACAGGACTGGCTTTTTGTCAATCAGTGTTGCAATTAAGAAAATGTGCTAATCGTGAAATGCAAATAAAACTGGCAGTGGTTAATATGTTGTTATAGGAAGATGCATCCAAGGCATTTCTCCAAACCAAAACAGTGAGAAGGCATACCAGCATCTTAAAATAAAATGACTTATTTAAAACATAAAAAAATACTAAGGGAGGGATGGACTAAAGGACATCCACCATCCAAATTACTGAAATATTTTCCTTCCTTTTATCACCCATCTCCTTGTCTTCCCACCCTTGTGAGGTTTTTCCTGTTTTCCTTGTTTACAGGTGATTATATGCTGAACAGACCTATTGATTGGTAGACCCAAAGAGCTCTAAAACAAACTCCACTTTCGATGTCACCCAGGACTGGGTTTGGTGGTGTGTCCACAAAGTTTTGCTCTGAGAATGAATGGAAGAAGGCATATTTATTTATTAGTTCGCGCTAGGAAAAAAACATATCTCTCTATTATATAAAAAAAACTTGGGATGAGGCGGCACGGTGGTGCAGTGGGTAGTGCTGCTGCCTCACAGTTGGGAGACCTGGGGACCTGGGTTCGCTTCCCGGGTCCTCCCTGTGTGGAGTTTGCATGTTCTCCCCGTGTCTGCGTGGGTTTCCTCCGGGGGCTCCGGTTTCCTCCCACAGTCCAAAGACATGCAGGTTAGGTGGATTGGCGATTCTAAATTGGCTCTAGTGTGTGCTTGGTGTTTGTGTGTGTCCTGCGGTGGGTTGGCACCCTGCCCAGGATTGGTTCCTGCCTTGTGCCCTGTGTTGGCTGGGATTGGCTCCAGCAGACCCCCGTGACCCTGTGTTTGGATTCAGCGGGTTGGAAAATGGATGGATGGATGGAACTTGGGACGAGACGAGACCTGTTCAGGGAGACAAGACATGACCTTCTCAGAAAGACAAAAGACACTTTCACGTCCCACGAGACTAGACTTTGTGCCAAGAGATTTAACCACACCTGGGGCCAGGAAAAGACAAAGAGTACATGACAAAGTAGAATGTCATAAAGAATTCAAAAACATTGGTTCAATATACATGCAGAGCAGGTTAGAGATAATGGAAGTAGGAAAATTTGAAAGTCTCAAAAAATGATAGTAAAGCTCGCATTAGCACAAACAAACAGAAAATATTACTTGGTGAAATAACAGAACAGCAAAAAGAGATTGAATAGTGTTTGAGGATGTCTGGGGGAGAAGAGAGACAAGGCAGTGAGACAAAGGACAGCTCCTGTACAGGCTTTTAAACTTTTGAAGCGCCACACGAGATGCAGATCACGTGGAACGTCAGGAGCAGCAATCCAGCAGTTGATTCAGCAATGTTTCCCATTGTATCACCATTTAAGAGGGGTTTCAGAGGAACAACCGCTTCTCCTTGGGGTGCGTTCAGCCCCCTTCTTCACAATGGCGCTCAGCGAAGGTGGTTTTGGGTGAGCGAAGTAAGCAGAAGGCATAGCCCCCTACTATATACATATATACTGATATATATATATATATATATATATATGTATATATATATCGTGAGATAAGCCCGGACACCACCAGACTGAGACCACATTTTTATAAAAAGCACACGTTTTATTAATGCAGTTCCACACAGCACACAGTGCATCTTAGTGTCCGTGGGCTGCCTTTTCCTCTCTCCATGGGAGCTTCGTCCTGCTCCCACTCCCGACTCTAGCTCCCAGACTGTAGGAAGGCGGCCCTCTTTTATGTTCACCTGGACGTGCTCCTGGTGCTTTATGATGCTCTTCCGGCAGCACTTCCTGGTGTGGCGGAAGTGCTGCTCTTTTGCACCCGGAAGCACTCCGGGTGTCCCTGGAAGGCACTTCTTCCATCTTCCCGGGTGTGGCAGAAGTGAATGTTTCCTGGGCTCCATGAGGCTCAATGGGCTACTTGAGCCTCCTTGCTCCTCTCCCGTGGTCCTCTCCAGATCCAGGGCGGTTGCCCCCTCATGGCCCAGAGGAGGTAAACGCCACCTCCCGATCCTTCCAGGCATCCCAGCTGGGTCTGTCCCCCAGCCTCCTGTGACAATATATATATATTTATATATATATATATATATATATATATATATATATATATATATATATATATATATATATGAATGGAAGAGAAGGTCTGTGATACGGTTTGCATATTTGCAGCTGGAGATCCACGAAGGGAGAAAAAATGAATCACGCATCATAAAGTAGTTTTTATTCCTGAGCTTTCAACCCCTATCAGGGGTCTTCATCAGAGGATAATGCTTAGACTTACAAGAATCAAAGGCAATATATAGCAACACATTAAGGGGGGGGGGGGGGGGGGGTGGTGTGTGGGGGTGTCTAAGTCCGTATACTCAAGGGGGGGGGGGGTTTGTATAGTTTATTTATTATGTACATGTAACATCGCAACGCCGTCAGAAGAAAGGACGCACTATCTTTGATCTATGCACATGCTAAATCGACAGGACACACATTCAACTGGGACAACGTAAAAGTAAAATTTAAGGCCAGTACTAAAAGTGCCAGAGAGTTGGCTGAGTCTTGGCTATCAGATGAAAACGCCATCAACAGACACTTGGACATAAATCCAGCATATGCTAACTTAAGAAGAACATGTACTGTACATAATAAATAAACTATACAAACCCCCCCCCCCCTTTAGTATACGGACTTAGTCACCTCCAACCCCACTTAATGTGTTGCTATATATTGCCTTTGATTCTTGTAGATCTAAGCATTATCCTCTGATGAAGACCCCTGATAGGGGTTGAAAGCTCAGGAATAAAAAACTACTTTATGATACGTGATTCATTTTTTCTCCCTTCGTGGATCTCCAGCTGCAAATATATATATATATATATATTGTGACACAGACTTCAAATGCCGTGAATGTAATTACCCCGATCTACATGCTGTCAAATAAACGAACCACACGCCGTGGCGCAACGTTAGGGGCATCGCCTCTGACGCTGACGTCCGAGGTTCGATTCCCGAGAGGGAGTGCAGTGGAGTGTGTACACCTGATGAGCCCAGAATGAGGGCGAAACACGTGTCGTGTACTCTTTGCATTTATTTGACAGTAAACTATTGCAACCATTCTATGATCTGCTCTTCACAAACTGAGGGCACCGTGGCGGATGTTAGCAGATTGCTGGCCAACCACAAAGCGTTACCTGGTAGGTAACCACCCACACTAACAGATTGTGACACAGACTTCGAATGCCGTGAATGTAATTACCCCGATCTACATGCTGTCAAATAAACGAACCACACGCCGTGGCGCAACGTTAGGGGCATCGCCTCTGACGCTGACGTCCGAGGTTCGATTCCCGAGAGGGAGTGCAGTGGAGTGTGTACACCTGATGAGCCCAGAATGAGGGCGAAACACGTGTTGTGTACTCTTTGCATTTATTTGACAGTAAACTATTGCAACCATTCTATGATCTGCTCTTCACAAACTGAGGGCACCGTGGCGGATGTTAGCAGATTGCTGGCCAACCACAAAGCGTTACCTGGTAGGTAACCACCCACACTAACAGATTGTGACACAGACTTCGAATGCCGTGAATATAATATATATATATATATATATATATATATATATATATATATATATATATATATATATATATATATATATATGTATATATATATATATATTTATATATATATATATATATATACGTGTGACATCCTCAGAGCCGAGGCGGAAGTGACGTTTTCATATTCAGGATGGATCTCCCATGTCTGGTCTGCGGAGACAAAATAAGAGGATTGAATGCACCCTACTACCCACTGGCTGGGCATGGAATTCCCTTCTTTTGGTCCCTGGCGTGGGTTGTGTCCTTTGTCTGTGTTAGAATCTGAAATAAGAAATTATAGTTGAAAGCTCATTAATACCCAGTTCTTTTTTTTACCAAAAACCACCAAATTAAACATATGCACTAAATTATATATTTATTTTTTTGAAATTCACTCCATAATCTGAGATGATCAGGAAGTATAGTGTCATGATTAGTTATTGTATTTGCTTATTTCAGCATAAGTTCTTGAAAATTACTTTTCTTTTTTCATTTCTTGGTTTGCCAAAGGCAATTCTGACAGTAGCTGAAATTTACATCTCCACTTATGGTCACCATCAGGGTTGAGAGCTACTGTGGCTAAATATGTCCTCCTTTCCTCATACCTGTCACCCCAGGCAACAAGACAGAGTACTTGAGCATTTACACTTTTATTCATGCATTATAGATTAACATGATCTAACTTAAGGATCCTAATATGTCTAAAACAGTTGCTAAGCAAAACAAGTGTGACAGAAACAAATTACCAATACAACCTGGATGGTTAGCAGCTCTTCTTGACATGCCTAGACTTCCAAGTAGCTCTTTGCAGTAAGCTGATTGGTTTACTGATGAAATGATGCAGTGAGAGACATTAAGCTTTTCTATAACTCTGAATTTATGCCTTTCTCGAGCTTCCCTGATGCATCTGTTGGACCACTAGGACGTTGTAGCATATGGTCTGACTCCCCTGACATGTTCAGATCTTTTTCTCTAGTGGTTCACTCACTGCTCTGAGCTAGGTCAGACTTGTTTTTTGTCCATTCAAAATCATAGCCTGTGATTAATATATACGTACAGGCCCCCAGTTAGATAGATAGATAGATAGATAGATAGATAGATAGATAGATAGATAGATAGATAGATAGATAGATAGATAGATAGATAGATAGATAGATAGATAGATAGATAGATAGATAGATAGATAGATAGATAGATAGATAGAACTTTATGTGTACCCAGGGGGAAATCTGGCTTTTTACAGAAGCTCTTTAATTAAATAAATATGTAAATAGATGAAGGAATATCTATACGCACACACTATGGTCTAAAAAGGAAGAAAATTAAAAACAAGTAAAGACTTCTGACTTGACAGTCCCAGTTACAGCGAGCCATTATAAAGGCGTATTGCTTTTTTTTATTTCTCCCCAAGGGGAAATTAAAACTTTACTGAAGCTCATGAGAAGATAAAAATATACATATATGATACATTATGAGAAGGATTTAGGAGTCATAGTGGACTTGACAATATCAACTGCCGGACAGTGTCTGGAAGCCATTAAAAAGGATAACAGAACATTAGGTTCTGCTCAAGCTTTATAACGCACTGGTGAGGCCTCATCTGGAATACGGTGCATAGTTTTGGTCTCTAGGCTACAAAAAGGGATGGAGCAGCATTAGAAAAAGTCCAAAGAAGAGCAACTAGACTGATTCCAGGACTACAGCAGATGAATTATGAGGAAAGATTAAAAAGCTGAGTCTTTTCAATTTAAGCATAATGAGACCAGTAGGAGACATGATTGAAGTGTTTAAAATTATGAAGGAAATTATTACAGTAGCTTGAGACTGCTATATTAAAATGAGTTCATCAAGAACACGGAACATTTCACGCAAACAAAGTATTTCTTTACACATAAAACCATAGACACTTGGAATAAGTTAACAAGTAGTGCAGTATAGACAGTAGGACTTTAGGCACTTTCAAAATTAGACTTGATGTTATTTTAGAAGAATAAAGTCTATTGGACTGGCGAGCTTTGTTGGGCTAAATGTTCTATGTTCAAAAATATATCGAAACACATTTTATAGCAATCCATGCAGTTCTTGCCCAGCAGTATACTGTACATAGGTCAAACATCAAAAGGAATCACAACACGTATACAGGAACATTACAACGTCGTCAGAAGGAAAGACTCACGATCACTGATCTCTACACATACAAAATCAACCGGGCATACATTCAACTGGGACAATGCACAAGTAAGGTTTAAGGCCAGTACTAGAGAGCTGGCTGATTCTTGGCTATCAAATGAAAACGCCTTTAACAGATATTTAGACATAAACCATGCATATACAAACATAAGAAGAACATGTTCATAATAAATAAAATTTACGACCAATACTCCTCCTAATCTCCACCTCATTACCCAAACACACACACTGACCTAAAACCACCCCCACTACTTAATTTCGCTATATATATTGCCTTTGATTCTTGTATGTCTAAGCATTACCCTCTGATGACAGCTCCTGGCAGGGGCTGAAAGCTCAGGAATAAAAACTACTTTATGATATGTGATTCATCTTCTCCCTTTGTGGATCTCCAGCTGCAAATATGCAAACCATATCACTGACCTTCACTTCCATATATATATATATATATATATATATATATATATATATATATATATATATAGCATTCGTAGTCTGAATCACAATCTGATTGTATGGGTGGTTACCTACCAGGTAACGCTTGTGTTTGGTCAGCAAGTCAGCTAACATCCGCCATGGTGCCCCCTTTCAGTTGCGAGAAGCAAATCATAGAATGGTTGAAAAACTATTTTCAACCATATATATATATATATATATATATATATATATATATATATATATATATATATAAAAAAATAAACAAACAACAACCCCCCAAACACATTTTTGACTTGGATGATGAAGAGCTGCTGCTGTCAATAACAGGCTTGTAGGAGGCAGTAATATGGTCAGACCTGTCCAGAAGTACCACAGGTTTACATTTAAAGGTATTAACTTTTGAACACAGCACAAAAGCAACATAGGCTACCGTTAGAAAGTTGCCTGGTTGAAAACTCCAGTGTTCAGAATGACTCATCTTTAGAGTGTTCACACCTGAGTAAATAGTTTCTGTTGCTTAGTTTTAAAATAGCCATCAACAGGTTTTTGCAGTCTCCTCCAATTTGGCAACATGGACGAATTCAGACTGCATTTCAGCATCTTGATTACATTTGCCCTTATTATGCTGCCTTTTTAGCATATCTTACTCACATACTGTATGTTTCATGACCTATATCCACTCCATCTGATTGGAGGTAACCCATCCAGCATTAAATAATATCTGAAGTAGGAATTCTAAGCCTGTTCTCCGCAATACCCAAAATGCTGCAATACCTAAACTTGCTGTAACTTGACATTGTGAATGTGACAAATGTGAAGTAATGGACACTAGAAGTACTTTTCTACTGTATTTATGTTGACATTTTGATATTTACATGTTTCAGTTACATGTAGTAACAATTTTTATTGTTGATCCAGCATTTTTGACTCATTTTTCTGAGGGTAAAGATAACACTAAGGAAATTAAGAACTAATGGACAAGCTATCATGTCAGTCTAGAAGTTGTGATTAGTTTGGTTTTTGTTCTGATGACTTAGTCCTATTTTTACTTTTTGAAAATTTGATTATAAATTTATCTAGCTTAAAATAAAATTAACAATATAATACCCATTTTATTACTTTTTTCAAAGGGTTTTTTTGTATGTAGAATTCTACAAATAGATTTTGTCTTGATTCTGATTCATTTTTGTTACCATCTTATTATTATTATAATTATATTTGCGCAATGCCATCTTCACTGTTATTGATTTATTTGTCCTTTCAGTACAAATATGGGAGTGATCACACATTCACACAGTTCGGTGTCCCTTTGTGGATGTTCACTATCGACCTATAATGGCAGTTAGCTTTCTCCAAAGTAGGCCTACAGTTAAAATTTTGATATGGTATTCTTCTCCTGGTTTTTGACTTGTCATGTACCCTTGGATTTGTTTGTCTTCATTACCATCTTGTTTCTAATGTAGAGTCCATCCCTGATGAATTTCTTTCTCTGTCAATCATCTTCTGGTCATTATTTATTGTCACAATATGTTAAGCACACATTAAAGTGACTTAGAGTTATTGTGAGCGTTGAAATACTAGGAAATGGTAAATGATAACCAAGATGTGGTCTAAATCCTGAGGAAAGAAGGGACACAATGTTACTCAAAAGTCAACGTAAGAGCAAAGTCAAAACCAAAATAAGAATCTTACTGCTATAACCAACTTGAGAGTAAAATGGACTACCACAAAGAAAAATTGTGAAGTTTTTTATCCAGTGGATGGTGAAGAAAAACAAATTTGCAGTCCTATTACCCTAAGTTCTTGTCTATAAGCCGGACTCATGTATTAGCCGGAGACCAAAAATCATACGAATTTTTAAAATAAAATCGTATCATAGATAAGCCGGACTCATGGATAAGCCGAACGTACTATAACCTATAACTAATAGAAGGGAGGGAGGTCAGTGGTCTCACTCGCGCCCATTTAATTTCTTTAAGGGGGGAGAGAGTGTGAGATATTGCCGTCTCTCTCACTCCCCGCATGGCGCGGTTGGAGCGGCCGGAGCGCGTTCTTTCTGCTCTGGGCGTCGCCGAGTCAACACGAGCGCGTAGCGGTCATTTAAATTGTGATTTTATATGTAAGCATATTTAAATATATATCGCGGATTTCTGCGGACAATGGGTCTTTTAATTTCTGGTACATGCTTCCTCAGTTGGTTTGCCCAGTTGATTTCATACAAGGGACGCTATTGGCACATGGCTGAGAAGCTATCCAGCTTACTTTCTCTCTCTCTCTCTCTCTCTCTCTCTCTTGCGCTGACGTAGGGGGGTGTGAGCAGGGGGGCTGTGTGCAGCTGCTTCTTGAAAGAAATGCTGCACGGAGCTTCGCATACTTAAAAGCTCAAAGGGCACGTATTGATTTTTTTTATCTGTCTCTCTCTCTCTCTCTCTCTCTCTCTCTCTCTCTCTCTCTCTCTCTCTCTCTCCCTGCTCCTGACGGAGGGGGTGTGAGCTGCCGCCTTCAACAGCTTTGTACCGGCGGTGCTTCGCATACTTAAAAGCCAAAAAACCCTATTGATTTTTTTTTTGACTGCTTGCTTTGCACTCCTTTGAAAAGGAAGATATGTTTGCATTCTTTTAATTGTGAGACAGAACTGTCATCTCTGTCTTGTCATGGAGCACAGTTTAAACTTTTGAAAAAGAGACAAATGTTTGTTTGCAGTGTTTGAATAACGTTCCTGTCTCTCTACAACCTCCTGTGTTTCTGCGCAAATCTGTGACCCAAGCATGACAATATAAAAATAACCATATAAACATATGGTTTCTACTTCGCGGATATTCTTATTTCGCGGGTGGCTCTGGAACGCAACCCCCGCGATGGATGTATAAGCCGGACTTATGTATAAGCCGATATTCTATTTTTTCATTTTCACAACTTTTTTCCTTAGATAAGCCGCGGCTTATTGACAAGAACTTAGGGTATATGTAATATTCTGTGCCCTACAGCCATCATGTGGTTATAGGAAACAAGACTTTAACTAAAGATAAATTTCTAAATACTTAATCTATATAAGAATTGATAATAGGAGGCAACCTCTGGTGATTCAAAACCTCAAATAGATCCAGAACACATATATGATAATGCATGACGTGACATAATAATGCCCTGGTGCTGAATGTACCCATAACAGCCATGAATGAAAAGGGTTGTTCTTATTTTTCTGACTTACTAAATCATCCTGCTCTTTGCTGTATCTTATTTTTATCCCATTTTGATTATATGTCCTCATCTTCCCCCTATTTTTCTGACTATCTAGATCATCCTGCTCTTTGCTATATCTTATTTTTTATCCTATTTTGATTATGTATCCTCATCTTCTGCCTATCAGTCTCATTATTAGAATCTTTTCTATAATAATGACGCTAGTCATTCTCACACTTTCAGGTCTCTACTTTCAAATGGAGGCTTACATTGATTATAGCAGACAAGGTAAAGACCTCTGTCAAGCAGGAAGAAGTGTTTTGAGGGATGCCATAATGACTGAGACACGCCACAAATAATGTAAATCTCTTCTTAAGTTACACTTTCTCAATCCTAAAATTTCCAAAATACGGTAAAGGTTGTACACAATACCTATTATAAACCAATTCGGTACCTACATGTCATGATTCTATTATCTTTATCCTCCTTCTTGGAGTATAGCCACACTCTTAATGACGTTGCAGCTCAGATTGTCTATTTTAAGTTGCCTTTTTTTGCAATGTCTCCTCTAGGTCTCCTTGAGTGATCAAATTTATGACTTCTAATTTATGTCCAGTGTAGAGCTGCTTTGGAGAGTACATCTGGAAGCAATCAACAAATGTGAAGATGCCATCTTCCTCTCGCTTTTTTATGCTTTATGGTAAAGTGGTGTTGCATCTGACCATCTGTGAAATAATTTTACAGACTTTTGTGGAATAGGATGATGCCAAAATTTTTACAAAGGTTTCAGTTCTAATAGTAGTGTGATCTGTGGAAAAGCGTCTTAAAATCTCATCCCCGCATCTCTTACTTGACGAGGATACAAATTGTCCTAACTGTATATTTTAAAAAATATTTACTTTAAATGGCCGTCATTTTCAAGGCTGAGAAACAAACATAATAACTTAGGATTTTCCTTAGCAGAATCATAAGGCACCCATGATTTTTGCAGTGCTGTAATCCTAAATATCTAACAGATTGCTCATATAGTCTGTCCTTCTCAGAAAATTGAAGTTTTGATAGATAAGAGCAGTCGTGTTTCCAATTAAACTGCTCCTGCCTGCTATAAATCCCTATCATATCCTTTTTCTCCTTAAACCCTCTTTATCATCTTCACATCAGGCCACTGCTGACACAAAACGGTTTGTGAGGGAGGAGTCAATAGATGTTATTGTACAAAGAGTTTATTTATCTTTGTGAGTAGGTTAACTCCTAATCAATTAAAATATAAATAATATGAAAAGGTTTATGTTGATGTACTGAATCGCCGTAAGGCTGATGAATGCAGATTTTAACCCATAACCTCAAACTTATTAATGTATTTACAACTTAATAATATATGTATAAATAGATAAGTGTGCTAATCTGTATTTAAATGCACAATTCTTTCTATTTTATATTGGTAAATTGGAATAGTCTTTATTAATTTGTGATTGTCCCTACTTGCCCTGTTACACCTTCCAGAATAATGAAACACCCTTTATGTCATTGAAACATATTCATTTTCTGAACTCACTTACTACAGTATGGAATTCTTACAGGGAATTAAATTTTACCATAAGCACTATATAAATGTAAAGAATTATTATTATTAATATTATTATTACTTACATATCCACACTTAATAATACTGGGCTCTTTTAGATTAATTAGTGAACTTAGCAAATGTGTGCATCTTTGGAATATGGAGTTATGCTGATTACCCAGAAATGACTTTCCTAGAGAATATGAAAGCTCTACAAGCTTCTGTTTTTAACACCTTGCTGGTGTTTATAGTTATTATTAAGAGTAACAAGAAAAAAAATAACCTTGAGATAAAACTAAAAACTATAGGGATGAAATTAAACTGAAGTCTGTATATTTGCCAAAATCAGAACCAAATACTGTAGAGGAACACCTTCACTGATCTGTCAGTCAATCATTGTCCAACCCGCTATATCCTAACACAGGGTCACGGAGGTCTGCTGGAGCCAATCCCAGCCAGCACAGAGCATAAGGCAGGAACAAATCCTGGGCAGGGTGCCAGCCCACCGCAGGGCACACACACACACACACCCACACACTAGGGACAATTTAGGATCACCAATGCACCTGTAACAGTCGACCGGAATATGTGTATGTCCCTGTAAGTTTGTACCTTTTCCCATACCTGTTTTAGTGGTATGCCTTAATGTGTAGGGCCGGTCCTTTATACAAAGGGAGGGGAGCACCTGGCTTGGAGGGCCAACAGACTGTACAGGGAGGAGCTATCAGTATGTAAATAGGTGGCGGGAAAAAAGAAAAGGAGAAGAGCTAGGAGAGAGGAGGGGGCCATAACAGAAAAAGGCACGAGGGAAAGGATTAACACCTCTTGGATATCGTCATGTGAACCTGGGTTCATTTCCAGTCAAATTATTTTTACTTTTGGGAGGATGGCATATGGGAGAGGACTTGATGGGCCAGCACAAGGAACAGTTAATCAGTACATTTCCCGGAATAAGAGATATGGTCGGCGCCTCATACCCCACTACAGACTGAGCTCAACGCTACCGTACAGATAAGATTTAAAAGACTAGAAATCCATTGTTTTTTTTGTTGTGTTTCCATTTGCTCAAATCTTTATTAGTAATGCATGTTTTCAAGTGTTTGTGTCGTGATTTGTGTGGGGAGGGGAAGCACTGCAGCTCGATATTATGTATATAAGGTTTTTTTTTTGTTGATGTTATGGTGATCATGTGTATTGTCTTCCAATAATCATTTTTACTTGACCCTGCTTCCACTGGTGTGTCTCTGTATTTGAAGTGGTGTAGTAGAAAAGTATTTTTGGTCACTCGTGCCCCGGATTATTTATTTTCTTTTGCTGCCTCTCAAGGAGGGCAGTGTGTATTATAATCATGCCGGATCTGAGAGCGGTACACACCTAACCTGCATGTCTTTGGACTATGGGAGGAATCCCACACAGACACAGGGAGATAGATAGATAGATAGATAGATAGATAGATAGATAGATAGATAGATAGATAGATAGATAGATAGATAGATAGACAGACAGACAGACAGACAGACAGACAGACAGACAGACAGACAGACAGACAGACAGACAGATAGATAGATAGATAGATAGATAGATAGATAGATAGATAGATAGATAGATAGATAGATAGATAGATAGATAGATAGATAGATAGATAGATAGATACTTTATTAATCCCAAGGGGAAATTCACAAAACATGCAAACTCCACAAAGGGAGGACCCAGTAAGCGAATCCAGGTCTCCTAACTGTAAGGCAGCAGCGCTACCAATGCGCCATCGTGCCGCCCTTCACTGATCTGCCTCCCAATAATCTGGTTCATTAGAACATTAGAACCATCTAGATGAGAAAAGGCCATTCAGCCCAACAAAGCTCACCAGTCATTACTTAATTCTTCCAATTCCTTCACTAACCCATAATTAGTGTTGGATCAGTGCTTAAATTTTGACTATGGTAGCAATACCAGCTTCTGGACCTCAACACCAGTATCAAGTCAGTACCCCATGAAGTTGTGGCCACATCGAATCAATAAGCATTAAGGGGAGTCCCGCATGAACTCCAAATTACATCAGACTTGACAATGCATGTCTCTTCATAACAGCCTCCATGGTGCACTGCACTATGCACCACATTAAAGCCATATATCCCAATGAAGTCACTACTGCTTTGAAGCAATAAGAAGGAGCAGACCCTGTGAAGTCACAAGCACATCAAAACAATAATGGGAGTGGAAGGGCTCTCCATGGTGTCCCAACTGCACCACACTTCACAATGTATCACTCTTCATAGCAGCCTCCCCATGTTTTGTGCCATGCACTGCATTGAACCACTGTACTGCATTGTGAGGGGGACCACAGTGAAGTTGTGATTGCTTTATAGGAATAAGAGGGAGGGAACCCTTGTGAAATCCAGAGTGTGTGGAAGAAATAAGGGGGTGGAGAGGAAGCCCATGAACTTCCAACTGCGCCACAGTTCATTACTCTTCATAGCTGCTTCCCAAATGCGCCGCTTCATTGCACCACACCGAAGCACAGCTTCAAGTGCTACTATGTCTTTCTTTGACATAAATTCAACAATTTTTAGTATATAACGTAACATTTAATTGCTTCTGTGCATTGCTTACTAGATAAAATTGTTGTGTCAACATATACCCCTAAATCTCCAATTTTGTAAATATAATTGATGTTCATTTTGCCCTTGTGTAGTACTTTTCTACAATAAGCTGCATTTTTCAAGTGTTCTAAAACTTGCCTGGGTCTTTCTGAATTCCTTTTGCTGCCTCCGATTTTAGTGTCATCTGTGAATTTCACAAGTTTACTAACTTGAATCAATGTCATTAATATAAATCCGAAATAGTAGTGGTCTAAGGACAGACCCCCGAGGGACTCCACCGATGACCTCGCTTCATGTGGAGCCTTCTCCTCTTATCTATACTCTTTGTCTCCTGCCGGTTAACCAACTAGAGATCCAGTTTTGTAGGTTACCTCTGATGCCGGCAGTGTCTAGTTTCAAAAGTAATCTTTGGTGTGGGATTGTATCAAATGCTTTTTGAAAGTCTAGGCAAATGATGTCTTATGCTTTGTTTTTGTCAACTATTATGGTTGCTTCTTCAAAACAAAAAAAATTATAATATAAAAGATTGGTTTTGAGAAGATGTTATATCTCCACACTTTAATTTTGTACTTCCTGCCTTGCAACACTTGCTGTTATGCCAAGTTGGTTTGAAAATATAAATTTCTCTTGCTGCATTTTGTTCAAAAGCTGTTTTAGAACCTATTGTCAATCAGTGACTGCTTTTATCAACCAAGATTGTTGGAACAAAATATGACCCCTCATAACCCTTCTGATTTAATATATGGATTCAGAAAATGAATGAATAAGTAATTTGTATAAACAAAGGAAGTCCATTTTGTTCATAAAGCATAATGTGTTACTTTTTTATTCTTACACAGGAACAAAACAATAAAGGATCCTTCATAAATATTATTTTTATGCCTTGGCCCACTTTTGTGACCTTGAAGTTGATTATTTCACGTAATATTAAGGCAAACCAGCTTACCAAAGTCATATCAAAAGTAATATTCTGAAAAACTGAAACAAAAAATGCTTATGGAGTGAAGTTCTAGAATAAGTTAAAAGCCAAGAGTGATTTAAATATCATTATCCATACAAAAAACATTATACACTACTTAATAAAAAGAGCCGTGGTTATATTTCAGACTGCCATGAGCAGTGCGAAGTAATCAGGCATTCCGAGGTGATGTTCCTTCTGCTCAAATCAGATATCAATAACCAAATAGACTTTGCTTGCTGATAGGTAATCAAATGAGAAAAATTAAGTTTTCATGCACAAGATTACTTCTAGCTCACTGCTATTATTCTTGCCATAAACCCCAGTCTCCTCTAAATTTTATTTGAAATGGAATTAGAAGCTAGCTGTACATAAAGATGAATACTGAGTTTTTCATTTGTTTCAAAGGAATTACCCAAGTGCAACCAATTGCTTTATACATTATATCTAAATCTTTTTTCCATAATGATATTATATAGAAGTTATAAGGCAGAAGGGTCATGCCTGACAAATCTGACTTAAAGGGGCATTTTCATAAAGCGTGCTGACTCTTTTATTAATGCAGAGAGTAATAAAGGAGTAAACATAACAAAGAGACAGCTCAATTGGCATGGTGAGCTTTGGTGCCCTGCATGGGCTCTTACTGCCATCCAATGACTCAAGTTACCTGCCCATTTGTTAAATAGCTATTTCCCCGACAATTCTTTCTGTGTAAGCTTGACTACTTTCTTAGGAGGCTGGCGTCTTTCAACATCTGCAATAAGATGCTGCAGATGTTCTATCAGACGGTTGTGGCGAGCGCCCTCTTCTACGCGGTGGCGTGCTGGGGAGGCAGCATTAAGAAGAAAGACGCCTCATGCCTGGACAAACTGGTGATGAAGGCAGGCTCTATTGTTGGCATTGAGCTGGACAGTTTAATATCTGTGGCAGAGCGACGGGCGCTCAGCAGGCTCCTATCAATTATGGAGAATCCACTGCATCCACTAAACAGTGTCATCTCCAGACAGAGGAGCAGCTTCAGCGACAGACTGCTGTCATTGTCCTGCTCCACTGACAGACTGAGAAGATCGTTCCTCCCCCAAACTATGCGACTCTTCAATTCCACCCGGGGTGGGGGTAAACATTAACATTATAAAAAGTTATTGTCTGTTTTTACCTGCATTATTATCAATCTTTAATTTAATATTGGTTTTTTTGTATCAGTATGCTGCTGCTGGAGAATGTGAATTTCCCCTTGGGATTAATAAAGTATCTATCTATCTATCTATCTATCTATCTATCTATCTATCTATCTATCTATCTATCTATCTATCTATCTATCTATCTATCTATCTATCTATCTATCTATCTATCTACTCTTTTGTTCTCCTTCCTTTCTTTTGCTTTTCTGTTTGTTCTCCTATTATTCACCCACTGTGACATTCCAGATCAGTGTAGCAGTGTTTACCATCATCACAGCATTAAACACCAGATTTTTATATAGTAAAGGTTTATTCCTTTTCTGCATTTACCGAAATATAGTGTGATAGGCAGTATCACACGGCATTTGGAGATCTTTGTATAGTTTAGGTATAAAAAGTGCACTTACCTGCATGGTTGTTGAAGAGGCTCTAGGAAGACTGGCTGCGGTGGGGCTTATGAGGAAAATGCCATGGGTATAAACATTGCTGGCAGTCTGATGTGAGTAAGAAGGCCAGTCACTCGCTTTAAACCTTGAGCGTCGTCACTCCAAAGTTCTGGAGTTACATCATGCCATATCAAGTGAGGGATGTCCATTTGGCTGCATGAGTCATGGCAGTGTAACCCAGCTGATGCTGGAGGCATGTGAGCCAGGTATGCAGAAGAGCCTGGAGAAAGAGTATAAGAGAAAGCAACTTCAGGAAGCTGCCTGAATTTGAAGGCGTGGGCACTTGTGTGTATGTGTATGTGTGTGTGTGTGTGCATGTGGGTGTGTGTTTGTGTGTGTGTGTGCCAGCAGCCACGCACCCATGCATGACCAAGATGCCTGATAGATAGAAAGGCTTCCACCTAGATCGAGGCTGCAGTGGTGGAAGGTCACAAGCGGTGTCACTGACTAGATTATATCGGACTGGCATTAATGTTTGGCCAGGTAGATTGGCCTGGTGTATAAAACCGAGCTACGTACAAACAGGGGTCATATTTTGACCATCTGATGTTAGAGAGAAGGTAGCAGAACTAATTCTATATCTAATTTTATTGAGCATTCTTGTATATAGCAAGTTATTTTTCACTGATTTTCCTCTATTTTTGTGCTCGCGCCATTTTCATCACTTTTGATTTTTCTGTCCTCTTGATTTTTGTCCTGTGAGAAGATTTGTCTTATTGTTTTGTTATTAATTTCATCACCTTCATTTATGTTTATTGTTGTATACATATTAATTCTGTGTCATTGCAGAGGACTGTATTTAATTTGAAATGCATGACACTATTCAATTACATGGCACACAAAAACATATTTAGTGGGACATTAGGTCTAGTAACATATCAGTGGCCCGAAAGAGGTCATACTTCTTAATTTTGACAAGCTTATATCTGCTATCAATTCATCCTCCTTCTGACTTACAGAGTGTAAATGGGTTAACGAGAGCTGCTTAAGACTGAAGTGTCAAGAATGTATCATTTATCCATCCATTGTTAACCTGCTTATCCTGTTTAGAGTCATGGGAATACTGGGTGCAAGGCAGCAACCAGCAACAGTCTATCACTGGGCACACCTACCAGGGGCTAACATAAATACTGCCAGTTACACTAACCTAGAATGCACATATTTCAGATAAAATAGAGGAAAATAGACTACCTGGTGAAAGAAACCCACATTCTAGTTGGGGCCTGGAATTACTGTAGTTATCGAATGCTGGATTGCTGCTACTGTACGTATTGTATGCCTACAGTCACTTTGTCTAGTAACATTGTGTTGAGTTGATCGAGTGTGTATTTCTTGCAGTTATTCTTCAATCGTGCATGTGACTTGGTCAATTTTGGACAATGATGATTATGTTTTTCAACACTGATGGACTTGTTCATAAAGACTTTTTTCCTCATGGGCAGACTATTAATCAGTGACATTACATTGAACTGCTTAGGTGTCTACAGAAAAGTATCAGGAAAAAATGTCCAGAGAGTTACACATCAAAATACACAATTTTGCACCAGGTAAGTGTACCTGCACAATCCGTATTGTTAGTAAAAAAGTTTCTGACCAACAATAATGGGACTGTTGTTGCTCACCACCCGTATTCATTAGATCTCACTCTCTGTGACTTGTTTTTGTTCCCGAAATTAAAATTGAGACTGAAAGGAAGAAGATCTGCTTCCATAGTAGAATTTCTGGAAAAAACACAGGAGACTCCGGACATGGTAACAAAATAGGAGTACATGAATTTTTTTCAGAAGTGGAAAAAACTTTTGATTTAGGGGTGTCAAGTTTGAACATCCTTAGCGTTATATCTGAGTGTTACTCAGGCTGTATAAACAGTGCTAAAATCATTAGTCCTGAGTGTCCCTGTACGGACATGTCTTCCATAAGAGTTAGAGCTGAGAATTACTCAGGCTATAAAAGTGCTAACAGTACTGAGCATTGCTCAGGCAGAGTTATAGGCATGTCTTGCATAAGCGTTGCGTCCAAGCGTCACCCAGGCAGATGTGTCTTCTCCCCTCACCTGTAAGCATGATAAATTACCTTCTGAGATTAGTAACCTGCTCAGTAATAATGGCATCCCGTAGGAAGCGTTTTTCAGGCCCCAGGTGTTGCACGCACTTGCTAGTGATACAAGCAGTGACGTTTAGGATGTTGTAGAGCCACTCATCACCAGTG
This sequence comes from Erpetoichthys calabaricus, assembly GCF_900747795.2. Classification (NCBI taxonomy): domain Eukaryota; kingdom Metazoa; phylum Chordata; class Cladistia; order Polypteriformes; family Polypteridae; genus Erpetoichthys; species Erpetoichthys calabaricus. Next base: position 23,737,291 of record NC_041402.2, read on the forward strand.
ATGACAAACTGAGTCTGTCTTCAGGTGGTGAAACTGAAATGGACAGCGAGCCCAAAAGTGATTCTGATTGATCTGAAAGTGATGCTCGTGTTTGGGTTTCTTCAAATAAAGCAGCACCACCTCATTTTGATTTTGTGCAGCAGCCAGGAATAAAAGTTTACATAAACATCCCAGATTCATTTACTTATCTGATGTTATTTCTGGATGATGACATGATCGATAGAATTGTGATGCAGATAAACCGTAATGCTGAACAGTGTCGGGTAAATGACCTTACACCTAAGCAGTTTTCCCATTCAAAAAGATGGGAACCGGTAGCTGCTGATGATATGTGAGCCTTTTAATGCTTATTGACACTGCAAGGACTTGTAGGAAAACCTGAGTAGCGATGGTACTGGACAAAGAAAAAAATTTTGATGACACCTTTCTTTGGAGATATCATGTCCGAGTGCAGGTTTTCACTGATTATGAAATATCTGCACTTTACCAACAGTAAAGACTTTGATGAGAATACCCATCCAGCAACCAAACTGAAGAAAATCTGTGAGATATAGCAGGCCATTGTAACAAAATTTCAGAGCATTTACATCTCAGACCATCATGTCAGCATCAATGAAAGTCTCATGGCTTTTAAGAGCAGGCTGTCATAGATACAATACATTACCTCAAAAAGATTTTGTATAAAGTTGTTCATGCTTTGCAAATCTAACACTGGATACATCTGGAATTTGGTTCTGTACACAAGAAAATGGGCTAATCATGACAAGATATACAATCAGTATGGCATTGCTACATCATTGGTGCTGACTTTGCTAGATACTTTATTTAATCAAGGTTACTGTGTAACCATGGAAGAGTTTTATACTTTGCTAGAACGATTTGACATCTTATTGCAAAGAAAGACTGACACATATAGAACAGTGTGGCCCAAACATCGCGGCACGCCTGAGGACTTTGGGCAAGCTAAACTACAGCGAGGTGCACTACTGGCTTGACAAAATGGTAAAGTGCATGTGTTGAGATGGAAAGACAAGAAACATGTTTGTCTTGTCTTTTTAGTACTGTGCATAATGCAGCGGCAGTCACTGTCCAAGATAATGACAACAAAGAGGTCATTTAGCCTAGTGTTTTTGTCGAATACAATAGCACAATGGGTGGTGTGCTGATCAAGAACTGACTTTCTATCTCATTATGCAAAAGCAACAGAAGAAATATTATAAGAAGATATTTCATCATCTGGTTTAGCAGTGTATTTGAAATTCATTCATGTTATTCAGATAATAATCTGACAGGACTGTCTCTCATGCTAACTTAACATGCCAGTTAGTCAAACAAATCATTGCCGCTTATCCGCCATCGACACTACCATCAAAGCGACATGGTCGACCCAGCACATTGAGGATCAATCCAGAGCATCTTATTGGTCGACATTCCATTGAATTTACACCACAAACACAAAAGAAGCAGAATCCAACTCGTACATGTGCAGTGTGTTGTTCAAAAGGTGATCAGCCTGGAAAGAAAATCCACAAGGAATCAGGTTATTTTTGTCCCGACTGTGACTTTGGATTGTGTATTTCACTGTGCTTCCGGTTATACTACACAAAAGAAACATTTTAACAGTATATACATTATTATTATTTATTATTTATTTCATATTATTATTATTATTATTATTACTACTGTAGGGCGGCACAGTGGCACAGTGGTAGCAGTAAGGAGACACGGGTTTGCTTCCCGGGTCCTCCCTGTGTGGAGTTTGCATGTTCTCCCCGTGTCTGCGTGGGTTTCCTCCGGGCGCTCCGGTTTCCTCCCACAGTCCAAAGACATGCAGGTTAGGTGGATTGGCGATTCTAAATTGGCCCTAGTGTGTGCTTGGTGTGTGGGTGTGTTTGTGTGTGTCCTGCGGTGGGTTGGCGCCCTGCCCAGGATTGGTTCCTGCCTTGTGCCCTGTGTTGGCTGTGATTGGCTCCAGCCTACCCCTGTGACCCTGTGTTCGGATTCAGTAGGTTGGAAAATGGATGGATGGATTACTACTGTAATTATTATACTTTTGAGATTTAATAAAAATGCCATTTTTCAAACCAAAAAATGCAATACTTTTTACATGTTTTTTGGAGAAAAAATGGACCACTAAGGAGGCTGAATACTTATGCTATCAATGATTTAGTGTTTTATAACTGTAATTAATTTATTAGACCACTTTGCAGAGACCTGTTTTCACTTGGACATTAAAGAGCCTTTACTGTCAAAAAAGCCAAATTTAATCCATTGTGTTTTAACATTGTATAGTAATAAAATGTGAAAACACCCAAGGGGGTGAATAGTTTTCATAGATATCGTACACCTTATACATCACATGAAAAACTGGCGTAGGTGGTATTTAAAACAGAAGGTTAAGTCTTATGAGCAAGAAGGATAAGGTTACCATCTCACTTTGTTATGTGTTTACTTTTGTATGGCATGGACACCCCGTTACAAAACTAAAAACAGAACTTTACTGTAGAAGTTTTTGACTTTAGGCAGCAAATTCAAATTTTTCAGAAGCAGCAAGGACAGTATGTGAGCAATGGCATATAAAAAGAAGTCTGCCTCATTACTTATGTATACCCAAAATAAAAGACAGATGAACTCTTCACCTGCCTGGAAGCTCTTTTTTGTTGCTTAGGGGAACGTTTCTCTTTCCCTAACATAAAATAAAAATTAATAGAGAGAAAATGGATGGCAAAATATGTCTGCATTTTCTTTTTGGGTCAATTTTGTTGAATTGAATTAAATACAGAAATTGAATACTACACCACATTTTTAAAATACAATAAACATAGGGGAAGCCTCGCTCCCCTTTTCATAAATACTTTTAATATCCATTTGCTTTAATAAAATTCACTGTCATGGGGGATTTAAGCCTATAACTGCAATATTAGACACCAGGCAGGGACCTACCCCAGATCAAGATTCTAGTCCATCAAAAGGCACAGCCATACACACACACACACACATTCACACACTCACATTTACTCAGACTGTACCAGTCTAGTAACTAATTGTTTTAACACACATTATTCAGATGGGAATACGCACAGAGATATTGTAAAAAGTCTACATCAATAATAACTTGCTGGGATTTGAAACTGAAACACCAGAACTCAGAATCAGCAGCACTCACCAGTGGGTCACCATGCTACCCACTTTTAATATAAATGTTTTTAATTATAAAATAATATATACAAACATTTGCACAGCACAAAAAATGTTACTGAACATGACGAAGAATTACAGTCAAAAAGCAGTTTACTTATTTTTTACACAGTATACACATATTTGATTACTTTTCTGGGCCCACGCTGATGCAGCTCCCTCTTTCTTGTATATGACGTGATAAGAATTTTAGGACACAAGTCAACAGAACAAATTGCTTCAACACCCACATCACTGCATACTGAAATGATATTCAACTGCTAATGAGGACTGTTTTCTGACAGCGATTACCAATGCCGTTGGCACACAGCTTTTACTGAAACCATTGACTTTACAGGCTGTCCACTATCTAATTTGGATTTTGCTTTTATACCAGATTTTGATGTACGGTAGCATTTTCTCATTCCGGCAGATAAGGTTTACTGAACATCTGCCACTGCTAAATCCTACAGATCTTTACCCTTTTGATAAGAAATTCAATAAGAGATTGACAGAGATACAACTCTGAAAGAAAAATAAAATGCTTTCTTAAAGTGGACATACCTAATTTAGCCTCCAGTCTAGGAAGTATAGCTGCAAAATAAACGTCATATGGCTGGGAGTACGGCACTAACATGGAAGAAAACAGCTATCATGAAAGCATCTGACACATCTAAACATAGAAAACATAAGCATAATCAAGATCAGGTAGTCTTTAAAGAAGCACACTTACATTCTAGCTGTAGGTGATACATAATCAACCAAAATAAACACCAAATAAGACAGCCCTCCATTTTTGAACATGAGCAGTACAGTGTCTCAGCATCTAGTACTACTGTCTCATATTTCAGGAACCACAGATTCAAATCCCAGTCTACATGGGTTTTTTTCTGAGAAGTTAGTTTTTCCTTCCTTCGTCCTAACACGAACATATGAAGATAAATATATAAATAGCAGACTTTCATGGATTTCTTTTTAAATAATCACAAAAAGTCACTCAGCAATGGTTCTAAATAACCCTCCTTTACTACATCAGATCTGCAGGAGTAAAGCTCATGAACAAGAGGGCTCTACTTGGCTATTCTAACTATACAAAGGAATTCCTAAACTGATATAGGAATAGATAACAAATATAGTGTACATCACAACAGCCAGAGCCAAGTTAATTATTTTAATTAAGGAATGGAACGTACTGGCCTTCACAAAATGAAGAGAGTTTAAACTGAAGAAACTATATACACATTTATAAAAAACAGTATGAAATATATAGAGTATGACCTGTTCACAAAATAATGTTGGAGTGCCAGCCGAGTGGCCCTATTTAATAACTGAAAGCAAACAAAATCCGTGCACAGTGGCACACTAAAAAAAATGGCTCGATCAGCCCAACCAATCAATATTAACTAGGTCAGGGATATACAAATAACTTGCAGGAGCTTTGTCCAGATTGGGGTACAGGTCCAAAGTGAGACTCCATCTTGTGGGACTGTTCGGGTTTATAGAACCTTGATCAGAAGGGGTGAGGCCAGCTCTGGGTGCCATGGGTGCCAGGTATTATTTGCCCTCACTAGGCTGCTTCTTGAAGCTGCAGGTAGAAGAGAAGAGACAGTTAGCTTGAGCACACCTTCTTGTTCCAGAGTGGTTCTGCTTACCACAGCTAAGAAGGTGACCCCTAGGCACACATGTATGACAATATATCCATCCATCCATCCATTATCCAACCCGCTATATCCTAACTACAGGGTCACGGGGGTCTGCTGGAGCCAATCCCATCCAGCACAGGGAACAAGGCAGGAAACAAACTCTGGGCAGGGCACCAGCCCACCGCAGGGCACACACACACACACACCAAGCACACACTAGGGACAATTTTAGAATCGCCAATGCACCTAACCTGCATGTCTTTGGACTGTGGGAGGAAACCGGAGCGCCCGGAGGAAACCCATGCAGACACGGGGAGAACATGCAAACTCCACGCAGGGAGGACCCGGTAAGCGAACCTGGGTCTCCTAACTCTGCGAGGCATATGACAATATATATATACTGTGTATATCCATCCATTTTCCAACCCGCTGAATCCGAACACAGGGTCACGGGGGTCTGCTGGAGCCAATCCCAGCCAACACAGGGCACAAGGCAGGAAACAATCCTGGGCAGGGTGCCAACCCACCGCAGGACACACACAAACACACCCACACACCAAGCACACACTAGGGACAATTTAGAACCGCCAATCCACCTAACCTGCATGTCTTTGGACTGTGGGAGGAAACCGGAGCGCCCGGAGGAAACCCATGCAGACACGGGGAGAACATGCAAACTCCACGCAGGGAGGACCCGGGAAGCGAACCTGGGTCTCCTAACTCTGCGAGGCATATGACAATATATATATACTGTGTATATACTGTATATATATATATATATATATATATATAGAGAGAGAGAGAGAGAGAGAGAGAGAAAGAGAGGTTTGTGAACTCTTTTAGGACCTCCACCCCAACGGGACAACATGTCGAAGCGAGCCTGCTGCGTCTGTGGAGGACTGCTTCTCCATTGCTCAGGCAATCACAGGTTTGCAGCACAGCAGTAGATCACCTTGGAAACAACTACAAGCCAATCGTGATCGAGCTATTTGTGCCTGTGGCCAATGGGTGATGCAAGGGAAATTATAAATGCAGAGAACAGTATAACTTGGCCACTGACCTGGCCCCATCCCTGCCTGTTTGCTGTGTCTCTGTATAGGAGAGTGGTAGCTCCCGCTGCAATAAATAATGATGTTCTTATTTCAAATTGAATAAAGCTGGTTTTGCTAAAGTACTGAGACTCAGCCTTGTGTTTTGGGGTGCAAGACAGTGACTCACGCGTCTCTCTCTCTCTCTCTCTCTCTCTCTGTGTATATATATATATATATACACACATATATATATATAAATATATATACACACATATACACACATATATAAAGTATGTGTTTATGTGTATGTGTAAAAATAGATTTCCTTCACACAGATCCAGAAAAGACATTTAGCAGTACATAGAGCAATGTGATAGCAGTCAAATACATTTTCTTTCTTTTTATTTTTACAAAATTAAAGTTTAATTGCTTTTTTGTGTAAATTGAAAAGCAAAGCAACAACAACGTTTCTACATGTGAACAGAATGAGTGGAAAGTGTGACTTTGTAAATGATAACTGTGAAAATTTTCACAATCATGTGAACAGAGCAAAATGGCCCTTGTCCTACTCCACATAAACCACTCCATCAGGTAGATTAGAATAAATTGGTTTTGATAATTAGTTTGGGACCATTTTCTTCTAATCAGTTGCAAATTCATTAAATTGAATACTTCCAATTTAGCCTCAATGCTTACATAATAAAATTCTAGCAGACGTCTGAGATCCTTTAAGTCTGTTTTTTGATGATCCCAATTGTTCATTACACAAATTCCAGTATATTTTATTCAGCTATGAGCCACTATCACTTTGCTCTTTTCTCTGTATATCTGTTCAGAATGTACTCAGTCTCAGTAGACTACAATCATATTCTAGAAACATCTCAGGGATAATTAAATCAAGCAGGACGCACCTGACCACAATTTGCAGTGCCACAGCAACGGTTCTGAATACTTAAATGAATGAGCTGAGATTTCAGTTTTTGATTTTAAACAAATTTGCAAACCTTCCCTGAAAACATGTACGCACTTTGTCACTATGTGTTACTAAGTATAAGTTGATGTGCAAAAATTGCAAATTTATCTATGTAAAATGTATATTCTCTAAATCCACTGTAATTCAACGGCTTAAAATGATTTTGTTTAATCTTGTATACCATGTTGAGTTTTTCATGGATGCCTCCGTTAGTTGTTTTTGTCTCTATGGTTACATCCCGGTGGTGCTTGTGTGTGGCATCACTTAAGCGACAGGATAACAGGTCCCCCTCCTGTTACATCGCTATCTATGATTGTAGATAAGCTAAGACTTTGCTCACGTTTATTTTTTTATTCAGTTCTCTGGTTAAAGCCCCTTGAATCTATTATTTTTTGAGTGATTTCTAACTAACATTTTGCGGTTAGACAAAAGTTCTTTTAAATTCTTGATTACAATCTTCATTTTGGTTAACAACAACGTCTCTTCAGTTAGAACATTTTCCTTTTCTCCAGCGCTGATTCTTTATTTAGTTTAACAAAGTGCAGTGTAATATATTGCTAGTTGTATAGCATATAGCAAAATGATTACAATAATCCAGAAAATTGTCTGCACAAAAGCATTGTAAAGACAATTAAGTTACACTGTTCTTTCATATTAACTTAAATGTAAACATTTCACGGACCATGAAGATTAAAAATTATGGCTTACATCAGGGACCTGATTTAACTATTTTGCATAATGCTCTAATAAAAATTTATATTTTAAGATTATTTTGTGTTGTGATCCTCTTTTTAGTAAGCAAAGATATGACAGATGATAAACAATAAATACTGTATATACTCACGTATAAGTTGGCTCTTGAAACCCGAAAAATCGATCATAAAATCAGACCTCGACTTATACGCCCGTTCAAAAATACAACCTTTAATTTAATTTTTTTACATCTTCTTGCTTCCTCCAATTTCACACCAGTTTCTCAGACACATCCAATTTTGTTGCAGCAGCACAATTACCAATTTTTTTCGCCACTTCAACAACTTTGAATTTAAAAACATCTTCATATTTTCTTCTGATCGAACACTCCATCATAGATAAGGGATGCTCTTACGATAAAGGTGTATGAGAGTGTGAGATACAAAAAACACAAAACAGTGCAAATGTCGTTTCGGAATAGTTCAGGTATTACCGTGTGGTCATGTAGGCACAATACACAAAAGGAACGCAAGTATATACGGTAACCATAAAATAGAAAAGAACCCTACCCTCCTTTTAGTTATGAATTTATCTTAATATTATTTTTATGTCATTTTTGCAAAACCAATTTGCTTTGTTTATTTTCCATAGGTGCCATGAAGTTGTTTATAGCAACAGTCCCATTGCTGGTCATCTGGTTTATAACCTATGACATCACCTCACTGCCCCTATAAAAGATGGTGGCACACATAACCTAACATTAGCTTGTATCTTGGCATAGACATGTTACTATTTCTGACTGCTGTTCTCTGCAATCTGAATTCTGACTACACAGTGTAGGGTAGCTATAAGCAGTTTTTATATTAAGAAAATATTGTAGCCTTAACAAATGTAGCTATCATCTAGTATCTATATATATAATTCACAAAGTCGCCGCCAAAGGGGAAGACACCCATGAAAGCACGCACACCAAAACAAGACACCCATGAAAGCACGCAGGAAGAGGCGTGGATTCACTAAGCCGCTGACAAGTAGGAAAGAGCCTAGCCCACCAACTCTATGACCATTGGATACGACGACAACTCACAGAGCCACGCCCACTAACTGGGATGCGACGCCTCGGAAAAAACGAGGTTCGATTTTACTTTCACTTCTGTTTGGACAACTGTGTCGTTCAGAAAGTGTGGCTGCAGTGTTTTGTTAAAACCAGATTCCTAATCATTAATGCCGGTGAAACTCATCTCAGATAAGTCGGTTTTTCAAACGCAGTCGTGTAGCAGATTAGCTAGATGTAATAATCCGAGATGAATGCGCACCTCCGCGCTGAGTGAAAACACAATGTATATTGCTGCAACAAAATGATGAAAGATCGAGCGCATTTTTTTCACACAAGCTGTGTGTGTGTGTGGGTGTGTGTTAGTTAATTAGTTACTCAAAAGAATTCAAGATTTAATATGCACAAGCGGTAACACTGCAAAAACAGCCCAAACCAGGAAAGACAGCTGGCAAAAATTCACCAACAAACTAAACGCGTGTGCATTGTACTTACTGAAAGCAGCGTTACGGATTTTGCAAATGTTAATTTTTTTCCCTCTGCTTAAAAAACATTGAAAAAGCGGCGTATACTACACCTCGGGTTGGTTTGCAGCGTGTAAAACAGTTTGTTTGTCGCGGATAATTTGCTATCCACACAAGGAGGAACCAGGAAGCAAACCCACAATCTTCCACTGTCTCCTTACTGCAAAGCAGCCGTACTACTACAGCGCCACAAGGCAGTTAAAGAAGTTATATTTATATTTTTTACACATCACACACTAGAAGCTGCTGATGAACCCTTCTCTTCGTTGTCAGTCTGTAGCTGCGAAAAAATAAAAGCAATACGAGTTTTAACAGACGTCATTGAAGTGTATCATAAGTTTCTGTAACGTTAATGAAAATGGCCAGGAGGTGTCACTAGAGAGGTGACTGTTAAATGCTTTGAAGCTTCGATACGATTTCTGACACAATTGCTTCAAACGTGTTGATGCTTTGTGAGGCTTCGGCGTCCTTCCCCTCTCCTCCGGATTTTTCAAATGTTAATTTTTTTCCCTGTGCTTAAAAATCATTAAAAACCCAGCCTGATTATGCGGCGTATGGTACGCCGCGGGTTGGCTAGTTCCATTAATTTAATTTAGTTTAGTTTAACTAAGTATACAAGTTCGTAGCCCAGCTTGGTGTATTTTGTTAAGGGTGTACTTCCTAAATTGCAGTTTAAGTAATGTCAATAGACAGAGATGACTAGATAATTTTTTTTGCGATTATTCATGAAAAAAAAATATTGCACAAACCATCTAGAGACATTTTCATAAACACTGGAGGCCGTCAGAAGTTTAATGTAACAAAAAGTTCCCACAGTATTAAATGCGTTTATTTAAGTGCTGTAGTGATAGACTGATGTAGTAATAAAGATTCTGCTTTAACTTGTTCCAGTTTTATATGTTTCAAATCAGAGATATACTGGCTACCAAATTTCCTGTAAGTTAAATTCTGGATGGAGTTCAAATTCTTAAAAACTAAACTGCAACAAAGCTGTGCTCATGTTAACTGGCATTGAAGAGAAAACTCATTAACTCTAGGGCAAAGCTTCTCAACCACAAGCTGCCATTGTTTATAAATGGTAGTGGCTCTGTTCTAACAATTCTACTTCATTAAACTCCCCACCTCACTCTGATGGTCACAATCAATTAAAAATTTAATTTGAAGGATGTAAGAAGCAATAACAAAAAAGTTAAAAATTTAGGGAAAAAACAAAACAAAATCACTTTCAGAATAAAACAAGAAAGTCTTAAATGCTAAAATGAACATGTTTGGCTTTCTCAAAAATGAGAAAAGGTGAAGATCTTGCCAGTATAAGAACCCTACCTTCATAGGGAAAACCTTTCCTGTAAGATGTCACACACTAGTACATGTTGCCACACTGACCTTATCATGCACCCTTACCCTTCATTTGAGTTCACAAATAAATGATTTTCTTCAGTCTGAAGAAACAATGAAACCTCTCTATTCAAGGGAACATGAAAAATAAATTAACAGAAATGTAGATGACTGAATTTAGTGTCACTCATACAGATGTGGGACAACCCGTTGAGATATAATGGACATGAATGTTGTGGCTTGAAGAACAGGGAGCTGTTCCAGTTTCCAAAGAAAAATTTGTGTCTAGAACTGTGTTTTCCATCTTCAGTTTAAAAACATTCAGTTAGGCCAACTGGCATCTCAGAATTGGCCTAGTTTGAGTAAGAGTGATGTACAAGTGCCCTGTGATGAAATGGCATCCCATACAGATATGAAAATGAGGAGTTGCATGGAAGATTAACTTTTCTGTGTGCTATTCTTTCATTGTGTTTTGTGTAATATTGTCTGAGACTATAATTGAATTGTGATTTTGAGAAAACATAAGAAAATAAGGAGGCCATTCAGTCCATTAAGCTCATTTGTTCAACTAATAGCTAGGTTGTCCAACTATCTAATCTAGTAGAGGTTTCTGCATTAACTATATGTCTTAGTCATTTTTCCAGATTTTGACAACTCTTTGTGTAAAGAATTGCTTCCTGCTTCAGTTTTAAATAACCTTCCTCTGAATTTACACTGATTTCCTCGAGAAGATGATTCAATGTTAAGAAGAAAAAATTCTGCTAGGCCTACTTTATCGATGCCTTTACAATTTTTGAAGACCTGGATTAGGTCCCCACGCAGTCTCCTCTGCTTGAACAGGTTTAGCCTGACACAGTTTGACATGTCCTTAAGTCCTGGGATGCTCTTGGTTGCTCTTGTCTGCATATCTTCAAGTGCTGCTATTTCTTTCTTGTAGTGCAGTGACCAAAACTGCACATAACACTCCAGATTTGGTCTCACTCGTGCATTATATAGTCTAAGCATAATGTCTTTTGATTTATATTTACAGTTTTTACAATAAAATCTAACCTTTTCTTGGCCTTTTTAATAACTTCTACACCTTATGTTTCAGAGGTTTTCATCCCTACAGCTTCTAGGTTCAGAATTACTCTTTGGAAAAAGCTCTGGTCTGAAGTATTTGACAAACAGGCATTAAATGTGTATGTAATGTGATTGAAAGATTTAGAACACCTATTCAGTTTTAGGAACTGTTAAAATTACCATATGTGATATTTCAAGCCATTTCATTGCTTTAAACAAAAATTAGTAAAAACAACTTTCTAAAGGAAGTACCTAAGTTAAATTAAAAAAGTTAAAAGTAAAACTGAATTAAATAAGGATGGCAATCAGCACCATAAAACTGCATCTCCATTTGAAAGCGAGCAATTGGATTAAGTTATGGCTTGCAGAAAAACACAATCTTGGCAATTTCAGATCTGCATCTTTGAAGATCTAAATAAAATAACACATTGGCTATGTGTCAAGCTTGCTTTAAGGAAATACTTCCAATCTAAAAGCATTATAAATTATTCAGAAGCCAGAACATTATGTTTTGCCATTGTGGAAATTACATAATTTCAGGTTAATGTATTTAAATGATCATCAACATATTTAAAAATTAATAAAATGGCTAGAAACAATCTGATGTAGCTTTAGACTCACATAATGAAGAAACATGGGAAAAAAAGCAAACTAAACACAGATTACTGAAATCCAAATGCACTGCATCATTTGGCCCATTATAATGCACACTTGATGAGATAATGTGTGCCTAACTGTACACTTCACTTCAGGGCAAAAATAGGATTTAACTTCAAGAACCTTTTAAACAATATGCAATTACCACTTAATGTACTCATTTTTTAATGTGCATGTGTGTGTATTTGTGTTTTTTTGATTAATATAAAACATCGTTATCAATTTTAAGATAGGCTTATTTTACATTTCATGGAATGGTGGTCATGGAGTGTTGGAGGGACTTCCATGTCCATGGATTCTTAAAGCAAGGTTTACTGAAATCTTTGTACTCCTGTTATAGCTATTTTTGGAAACTGGTCAATAGGTAGAGGCAGAGAAAGAGTTATCAAAAATTAACTTCCACGATGGCGCTCATAAAGCCAAAGGATCCAACAATTAATTTAAAGACTGGAGTCAAGCATGGGAGAAAGTGTTTGCCAATGAGCTATAAGTGACCAGGGGCTCTCAGTTTGTTTAAAACGACTAGATATTACAATCCCTGATGATTCAGCACAGCATTTGCAATGAGTGGGGTTGGAGATAATAACCACTTAGTGATGTTTCCTCCAATACCAAATTTCATCAGTTGTGTACCCCACCTTCATAGGGTGTTTCTGCCTTTGGTGTTTGTGTACTGCCTTTTACCACAAGACACCCTCAGCCGAGGAAGGCCCACCACATACTGATCAGATCTGGGTGTGTGTCAAATGGTTACTAGGTGGTCATTTGGCAGCCTATACCGTCACCTTTCGCTTCAGCCACAACCAGTGACTGCTTCTTTCAGCAACAGTGGCGAGTTCCTTGATTGCCTTCCACTGGGCCTGCCCTCTGATGCCCACTTCCTTCAGCAGCCTTGCAGTGGAACTGGCTACAAAGCCCCTGCAGCCCCCCTCTACTGGATGTACCTTCACCTTCCAGCCTCGCTGCTCAGCCTCAGATGCAAGCCTCATATGCCACATCAATGGCATCCTCCCAGGGGATGAAGACACATCAGCAGGAGTTAGACTATAGGACTAAGTCTGGGCACAGATTGGTGGCTGTGATTTCAGATGGGAAGGTGAGACTCTGATTTAGGTTGACACTATTTTCCAATCCCTGGTTGTACTCTGCAGGCATGAGTCAGAAAGTAAGGGCTTGGTCCACTGTTTCTCCCCTTCCCAGATGAAGGATGTTAGTTGCAGGAAGGTAGTCTGGACATTTATGGGGATGGTGTTGGTTGACACTCTCTTGTCCTCTACTGCCGAGGTCATGCACCTCAGTATTTGGTAATGACGTCATGTGTATCTTTCTTTGTGTTAAGATATTCTTACAACCCACCAGGGCTGCACATTAGATGACATGCTGCATTCTCTCCACACTAAAGATATAGGTTTGTTGGTGAGGGCAGACCATCATATGTGGCTCTAACGATGAAAACATAGCCTGTTTGTATTCATGTTCCACAGCTTGTCCCATGTGATTCTACATTGCTCTATGCCATCCCACCTCATCCAGCAGTGTTACTGGGCTAGGGAGACTGCTCTGGCACATCTGGTTGCTTCCTCCTAGCAGTGCACTATCTCCTCCACCAGATGCCGGCGATCATTTGGTGTAGCCTTTTTCCATATGGGTGTTGTTGGTCCCAAACCAAGTCTCCTCTTCCATATTGGACTTGCCTCACAATGTCCTGGTGTCTGAAGGCGGCCTTTGCTTCTGTCACTGCCGAAGCTGTACCCCATTTCCTCACTGTCACTTGGATTGACACAGCATTTCTTCCGCAAGGCTTGATATAGGCAGAGAGAGGGCTCCGTTCATATACAGGTCGATACTGCTGAGGCATCTTGGTATTCCAAGCCACTTCCTTACTTGTGCACTCTCCATTCTCTCCAGCTGTTTGATATGGAATATTGAGACATCATAGATAGTAACTGGCCACATGAGATGGGGAAACAAACCAATCAGCTTCAGCTTTCCAGTGAGAGCAATGTTGTTAATTTTCTTAAGCGAACTAATAGTGTTTCCTGCCTGAGTTGTTCCACCTGTTCGAGGTCTTTGAAGTCTGTGGTGTACCAATGTCCAAGGCTTTTGATGGGTTTCTCCAGGATCATTGGCTTGTTGTTTATCCAGAACCTATCATTGGTAAGCTGGCCTTTGACAACGGAAATGATGCAGGATTTGCTGGGTTTTATCTCCATTCGTATCCAGGAGGCGTTTGGTGCATGGTTTTGTTGTTGTGATTGTCATCATGTCACCCATTTATGCCCTGACTGGAATAAAACATAGCCCATTTTTTAGACGTTCCCCTCCAACCACCCACCGTGATGCTCGAATAATGAGCTTTATCGCCAATGTGAAGACCAGATGAGAGATGGTGCAACCCGCCATTATTCTAGTCTCAAGCTGCTGCCAGGTTGTGGTAATGTCCTGTGTTGTGATACAGAACTGAATGTTCTGGAAGTAGGCTTTGACCAGCTTTGTTATGCCATTTGGGACATAATAGAACTTGAATGTTGCCCACAGAATGTCATGTGGAACTGACCCAAAGGCATTGGCAAGTTCCAGATACACCACATACAGATCTTTCTTTTAATTTTTGGCTGTCTGCACCTAGTGCATATTGATGTTAGTGTGTTCCAAACATCCTGAGAAGCTACCTATCCCTGCCTTCTGCACTAAGGTGTCAATGAAGTTGTTATTCTTCAAGAAAGCTGAGTCTTTGGGCCACAACACTGAAGAAGGTTTTTCCTTCCAAATTCAGGAGACTAATCTGGCGGAACTGATTGATGGTTGAGGAGTTTTTCTCCTTGGGAATCAGGACACTGCCTACCCTTCGGCATGCCTTTGGTATGACTCACTTCTTCCATTCAGGCTTCATTAGTTTCCATATGTACTTCAGGACGCCGGGGATATTCTTATAAACCTTACATGGAAAACTGTTTGGCCCAGGGGTTGATGCTGATCTAGCCTGCTTTACAGTGCTCTCAACTTCACTCCATATAGGGGGCCTTGTCTCCATCTGGTGCTCTGGTAGTTGGACTGGTGGCACATGACTCACTTCTTCCATTCAGGCTTCATTAGTTTCCATATGTACTTCAGGACGCCGGGGATATTCTTATAAACCTTACATGGAAAACTGTTTGGCCCAGGGGTTGATGCTGCTCTAGCCTGCTTTACAGTGCTCTCAACTTCACTCCATATAGGGGGCCTTGTCTCCATCTGGTGCTCTGGTAGTTGGACTGGTGGCACATCATCTAGAATGGAGACTGGCACATGCTTCTGATTGTCAGAATAGATCTTCCTCAGGTACTTCTCAAGTTCCTATGAAGGTACTGTAAGGGTCCCAGTTTTCCCCTTGACAAAGAGGCTTTTGAGGAATTTGTAAGGATCTCGATAGAATGCAGTCCTGGTTCATTCTTTCTTCTTATGTTGCTTCCTCAAGTTCTCAGCTCTTTGCAGCATTGCAAGGTGCTGCTTGATGTTGCCCTATAGTGACTCAGGACCTTTCCTTTCCACTTCTGTGACCTTCTTCCAGTTATTTCAGGCTCCTTCCTTCTTTCCTACTATCTCCTGGACTTAAGCTGGGCTGTTGGTTCCTTCCGTGCCCTTGGGTTCTGGTTTTTACCCCAAATCTCTCCAGCCCATATAGGTATAAATGATGTCTTCCCTCTTCTCCTGTTTTCTTTTGACATCTCCTTTCTGGCCTTCTAGCAACCAAACAATGTCTGTATTGACAGTTGCCCAGTGTTTTTTTCTGGTAGGATTTGGGCCTAAAATCATGGGCTTTTGTCCATCCATCCTCCTTTCTTGCCAATGGCTGTGGATGGATGGGCTGAGAGCTCATACCCATTGGTGGGTTTGTACCTGGTTGAGCTTTGTCTGGTTTTCTGATACCTTATGGGCTGTGGTGCTTGTCCTGCCACTGGGCTTCACCAGACTGATTTGCCCCAACTCCGTGGAAGTAGTGATCAATGCAATGCCCCGCCCTGAAGTCTCTCAGGTACTTCTTCCTGCCCTGATGCATTTTAAGACCCTTCTCTGATGTTATCTTCTTCCAGCTACAGATGCAGCTTTGCAGTTTGTGTCGTGCCAGTGCTGTTGCTCCATCAACTGCCATGCTGATTATTTGATTCAATGTCATTTCCATTCCGAGGTCTGTTACCATATGATCTGTCGAAGGCTAGCGTACACATAAAAAGCTCAAAATGTGAGTGTACAACTTTCCATGCAAACATTGGGATTTATAAAGGAAAACCTGCTGGTGGAACATGTGTATAGTTACAGCATCTCTGACCCCTGCTTAACGACGTTTCGGAGAAATTGGGAAATAACACCCTTGATCAAGTAGAGAGATGCAGCCAAACCAGCTAAATAACAAGTCACATGCTTAAATATTCATATCACCTAGCCATTATTATTATGTACGTTGAAGGGATAAACACCTCATGACGTACTGACTATATTTTTGTTCCTGTTCAAGAGGGTCATTGTTGCATTTCTGCATTGAAGAATGTTTTTGTTTTTTGTTGATTTATATTGGTTACCTGTTGTCACTTCTGAGTTCAAGAATATCTTTGCCAAACTTCACTTCAACTGGCAAGGCACTACATCAAGTTTTCGTGTTGTGTGGGTGAACATACATAAAACATAATATGTTTTTTGCTAACTTAAAAAGGCAATTTGCAACAGTGTCCGGTTCTCCTGACATAATCAGTACAATTTATTGCATTCATATTGCAACAAGGGCACCTAGCAAGAATGAAGCTGCTATTGTTAAGCATAAGAAATTACATCACATTAATGCACAAGTCATCTGTGATGCCAAAATATGGCTAGCAAATGTCACGTTTCAGTGGCCTGGGTGAACTTGTGATTCATTTATTTTGTTGCAAAACTGCTTTAGTAGATCTGACAGTATTGTAAGTCGTGAATGGCTTGCTGGGGAAGTAATTGGCTGAACCTTCAGTGTTTCATATGCCTTGTACTGTTCATTGTAACAGCAATCACACTATTATATGTGCCAGGTGATAGTGGCTACCCACTCAGACACTGGTGCCTTAAACATTTCCCTAACAAAGAATGCAGATGAGAGGCACTATAATGATGCACATGATCAATGCTGGTGGCATGGTCTCAAAGTGTCAGCTAGGAGGCTGCTCTACCAACCAATAAAATTCTGCAGCATTATGATTGAATATGTATGACTTTGATTAGCATGCTTTTTAACGATCAGATCCATGCAAAGATTTATAAATGATAACCCAGTGATCAATGTGAAATTTTCAAGCTCAACCAAAGAAAAGTGAAAGGTAGGAATTAGATAGGATTCCAGTTCAGTGTCAGGCACATGTGTTACTATCATGGAGACCATATAGGTTAATAATGCTTTTCTTTTATTAATGTATAACAATGTGATATTTTAAAATGCAGTGAAGCTCTCTATGCAAGTCCTTGCTTCTGGGACATTTACGACTTACTAGATCACAGATAAGATCTTTTGTTAAGTGCTGTGCACAGACCATCTTTGACCTGGAGAAGGAGAGTTGACCAGGGAGGGCTAGATGGAGAGACATTTTAAATTCTGTTGGCCTCCCTTCAGGAAGAGACAAGTAAATTTATGACTCTGAGAGGAGAAGCAAGTTCAAGAAGGGAGTTTACGATTTAATTACCTGTATATCCTTTCATTCTTGCTCATCTGAATCTATACTTGTGAGTCCTGTGAGACTGGAGAAAATGCAGGAGGCTAAGATATGAACAGGCCAAATCTGGAGTTGAATGAAGGCTGAGTCTGACTGACCCACAGATCTGTCAAGGATGATAGGATGGATTTAAATTAAAGGCTGAAAGAAAGGCAAAGTGTCTCTGTCATTCTGCATCCTGAAGAGAGGACATTTCTTCTTCCCTATACAGACGTCATGCTGAATACAGGGCCATGCCAGACCATGTTGGACAAGGGGCTAATCAATAAGACAGACAGCCACCTGGTAATCTATTGGATCTCAGCCTAAACCAGGTCATTTTATCGTTATTTTGCCAACATTTGTTCTCTGTTTTTAGTTAGCCAATAAAAGGTGTAATTTTGCTTGGCTTTTCTCTACATTCATAATGGCTAACACGGTACAACACCCTAGTACTACTCTGTTTCCTTATATTTTGGGCTTATCAATCTAAAACTAGTGAAATACACAGACCCACAATCCTAAAATAAAATGCAAATTAGAAAACAAGGTAAAGGTAAGCAGCTGTTGATGCTTCTTATATTTCTAAATAGTTAACTTCTATCAGTTCCTTTAGAAGTGATAATGACCTTTATTATTCTGGCAGATCTTCAAAAGCAAGTGGAACTTTTCTATCTTGGCAACACATTCTTTTGTTTTCAATATAAAAAATACAGCTTTATATTGACCACATCATAGATGAAACTTTACTTGGTAGTGGTCTTTAAAGATGTAAAAGTAATGTTTTCATATTGTTGGACATTTCAACTAATTGACAGTCTTCTTGATTGTCACCCTGCATTACTGTCTCTGGGTTTTTTTTTTGCATTATTTATCCAAGCATTTGTCTTGCATTCCTATGAGCCAACATGTTTGTCTGCTGCTCAATTGGTCGGCATTCAGAATTACCTCTTGCTTGTCAATGTGGTCTATTCTCTTGTCTTCTTATTGAGGGGGGCATGTGAGCCAACAAAAAGTTAGAGAAAACAACAGTAAGCTGTCCGTGAAATTGTCGGCATGCATTTCTCCATCTTTGTTATCATTCTTGTATTCTGTATCTCACACTTGACATTCAGCAGATGTTGCTGCTCTTCATTTCCTTTCCGTTATGTCGCTTGCTTCTGCGCTCATTTTGCCATTATAAACTGATAACCACTGGTCACTGTGCTGAGGTTGCCACTGCCTGAAGTTTTTGATTAGGACAAAGATTGTGGGTCTAGCCCTAGTAGTTTGCGATAAATTATGTAACAGATGGACAAACCTTGGCATTTTATACATATAGATGCATTAATACATTTATAACTGTCTCACCTGCCTGTTCTGGTATTTTTTCTAATTGCCCGGTGTTACAGATGTAAAAGGAAGTCAGCCGTTAATTCTGACTGAGTGTTAAGAGACTGGGATTTAAGGTATTCTGTTATAATCTAAATAATAAAGAGTATAAAGGGCAATAGGGTCAACCAAGTACGATATCATGGCAAAACAAGATCTGATCAAGACATACTAGTTCTGCCAAAGGAACAAATAGTTCAACCATAGAGAAAACAAAACAGTATAAGGCAAATTTAATTTGAATTGCATTGAAATACAGTATTCCTGATTTTGGGTGGTCTCTATTTTATTTAGACAGCACATACTGTAGCATTTGCTATGCTGGTGAAATTACTTTTAAATGTGAAGGATTCATAGGCCTTATATTGAATCATACAATATCAAAAGACATATGTCTCACTTAAGACACTTCTGACTGTTCCAAAGTGAATTTATTTCAGTAGGCCACATCGCACAGATGAACATGGACTTTACTGATGCTTTGTAAGTGTCATTAAAACCAAAAGAAACCTCTGTTAAGGTCTTGTTACATAAGAGTAAATAAGTAATTAATACATTTTTGCATTACCTCAACTAAAGTGTTCCCATGATATATATTCTGCACTGTTAATACACCATCTTTTCTTGCTGAACGGGAAGAATCTTAACCCGTACACTTGCAACACAAAGAGAAAATATTTTTTTAAATGAAAACAAAAGAAAAAACTCTATTTGTGAGGAACAGACCAGATCTTGTTTAGAATTTGGAAGGCTTTTATTAATGTGGTCCTCAACTAATTGAGCATGTTAAACAACTTGTAACCTCTGATTTCTAGTCTAAATGGGAAAGAGGTATCTGGTATGATTTGAGGAAGATTGGATCCTGTATTTCCTTCTTCTTCTTCTTTCGGCTGCTCTGATCTGTAATTTATTTTATTGTAATGAAATAACTTAACTTCTATAACATTGAAAACGCACACAGACACACACACACGTCACAGAAGAAGGGCAGTAGCGTAAAGAGGTTTGAATAAACAGGTTAAATAGCATTAAGGGGCAGTGAGTAATAGTAAGTCGTGACATAACCTATGCATTTTTGTAGCATTTTAGGGTGTAATAGGCAACATGGGTTAGCTGGTATCCCGGCTAAGAGGCCCTTTTAATGGAAGGATGTGGGTGGACGGACATCCCAACCGGGTTGGTTAGTTGTACTTTACCTGGTTGGGAGGTAGTTATAATGGATGGATATGGCTATGTGCTTCCCCAGTACACTGGGTAGCGACAGCCCTCTGGTGTGCATCCTGTTTGGACACTTCACAGGGCTGCATGGGAGTTTTAGTTTTGGTGGGAAGCCCTGTTGGGGTCCTCGTGTGCTGCTAGAAGGAGCTGCTGGGGGGCATACCCTCTTATTATGGGGCGGTTCTGCCTAACCTGGAAGTGCTTCCTGGATGCAGTGTGATTTCATTAAGTACTTGCAGGTCCGGTATAAAGGAATCTGTTCTGCTCCACCTGGGGAGTCAGAGTCGGGAGAGTGACCGGACAAAGCTCACCTGGGAAGAGTGGAGAAGGAGAGAGTCAAATTGCCAAAGCTGTGGAGTGCATTAAGGCATTAGAGGCAATACATCTCTTTATTGGAATCAGAGACTCTGTCTGTGCTGTTGTGCCTGGGGTTTGGGTTTGGGTAGTGGTTCACAAGGGACTGCAGTGACAGAGCTGTGCCATGTCAAAAGTAACTATTTGTAACTGCTTCTATGAATTATGTTGATAAAATGAGCATTATACTGATGCATATTATTAAGGCTAAGATCATTTGCTATAATTTGCTTGTTTACAAATGTATTTCATATTAAGAAAATAGTTCAAGCCATTTTATTACAGCAGATGGAGATATATTTGCATTTCCTCTGACATATCCAGATGTCACCTTTATACTTGATAATGTTAATTCCTGTATTGACATTAAAAGTTATGACAAAAATCAGGATGAACTTCGCGGCATGCGGGAGAACTTCTTATTATCTGAAACAGCTGTTTTTGCCTAATTGCCAGCTTGAAAATCAATTACCTCATGAGGTACGTTTTAGTTTATGTTGTTTTTATTATAACCACACAAAAGCCTACTGAGTATTTAACTTAAATACAATGCATTCAACACTTTTTGGGATATCTGCTCCATTGCCCATTCATTGTTGTATATTAGGCTTCTTTTTATATTCAGCAGCTTGCTTGTCCATCATGGTCCTTTTGGAAATATTTATCCCATTCACTGCATATTTAACACTATATAACACTCTGTTCTACTAAATCTGGAAAAAATGTAATCAACTCAAGGAAAAGGGAAAATAATACCCTGAAGCAATATCTCCTTGTTATTACTTGTTTTTTCATGAATGGCAACCATCTTATAATATACAGATTAAGGCAGAACCATTTATATGCTAACTACTTTGGACGTTTTCTCAAGGGTTTTTTCCCACAAGATTTTAGGTAATCATAGTACAGAAAAAGAAGTAAGGAGTACATTGGATAAGCTGATTTGTGTTTCGTTTAAATAAAATGAAATGATATATTTGAATACATTCTTGTTTGGGATGGTGCTGAAAGCGGTGATGTGTAGCATTTTGGTCAGACATGTAATCTTTACATGTGACAACTGCTGTACTACTACTACCTGCAAGCCTGTTATTACTGTAGATGGCAACCTGTTGCCACTAGGAGAGTGAGATAGTGGAGCATGGATGTTGAAATGGCTTTGTATGGCTGCTTCAAAAGGACATACTGGGAGCCATACCACATGCAATTCAGAAGAGGTCATCCACCTGAAGCTAAGCATGCTCAGGCCTGGCCAATACTTGGATGGGAGATCATCTAGGAAAAGCTTGGGTTGACTGCTTGAAGAGGTGTTGTTGAGGCTAACAGGGAGCACTTACCTTGTGGTCTGTGTGTGGATCCCAATGCCCCAGTGCAGTGACGGGGACACTAAGCTGTAAAAATGGCACCTTCCCTCGGATGAGACACAAAATCAAGGTCCTGACTCAATGTGATCATAAAATATCTCAGGGCATCCTTCATAAACAGTAGCTTGTATCCGGATTTCCATGGTAAAATGTCCACCACGGCCTGGTCATTCTGGCCCCTAATCTTACTCCTGTCTCTGCTTGGCCCTCTCTCTCATCACTTCACCACCTATTAGCTCATGTGTGGTGAGTGTACCGGTGCAAAAATGGCTGCTGTGTCATCATCCAGACAGATGCTACGCATTAGTGGCGGTTGAAGTGGCTCCCCACTCACTATGTAAAGCACTTTCAGTAGTGACAATCGTTATATAAAAGGAAAGAATTGTTATTATTCTTATGCAAAATATAACATAGCTCAACACTCTCAAAACTACTTATTCCAAATCAGGGTTGTAAGGGGGCTCTGAGAAGTGTATGGATCTCATACATCAACAATTATTTTGCTAAAAATAAACAGAGTTGATATTTATAACACTGCATGCAGGATTTTAATTAAAGCTGTCGTTCATTATCTCTTCTTTCTTAATCTATAAGCATATCATAAAAGTACACATCGTGTCAGAGTAATTCCTAAACAAATTCAGTTTGAAGTATAGTATGTTATCCTGTTTGTGATGTATAAGATGACATGTCCATCTTATTTTAGTTCCTCTGCTAGTGCACTGTTCAGTTACTCTGTGCTTCTGTACACTTGCAGTTGTCATGATGATGAGTGTGATTTACAACTTTTCCTCTTTCTGATTGTGAAAAGCTGTGGTCCTAATGGATAAGCCATCCCTACATCTTGGATTTACAATGTGCTTTACACACAACTATAATTAACTTGACTTCAGATCTATTATTTGACCTTTCTTGTTCTGTCTTGTTTTTTCTGAAGCTGGCTTGTCTCTTCAATGAATCATGATATATGATTTGGTTCAATTAGTCTTTACTTATGGAAATCATGCACCTCAATAACATGGGCATTTTTTTAATCCCATGCATTATTAAAAAATACATTAGTTGTACTGTACTTCACCATAAATAATGCAATATACTGTATGTATCAATAAATGACCCTTAAGTCAAAAGTAATGAAAATGAAAATATGGCAATACTTATCAGTGCTTTGAAAACATATTGTTTTCTAGATGTATCAACAAATCTTGAGAATTTTTTTTAAATAGTTGCCATTTTTTTCAGCTGTGTTTAGTAAGCTCATTATATTGTTTCATCCATCCATCCATCCATTTTCCAACCCGCTGAATCCGAACACAGGGTCACGGGGGTCTGCTGGAGCCAATCCCAGCCAACACAGGGCACAAGGCAGGGAACCAATCCCGGGCAGGGTGCCAACCCACCGCAGGACACACACAAACACACCCACACACCAAGCACACACTAAGGCCAATTTAGAATCGCCAATCCACCTAACCTGCATGTCTTTGGACTGTGGGAGGAAACCGGAGCACCCGGAGGAAACCCATGCAGACACGGGGAGAACATGCAAACTCCACGCAGGGAGGACCCGGGAAGTGAACCCGGGTCCTCAGATCTCCCAACTGCGAGGCAGCAGCGCTACCCACTGCACCACCGTGCCGCCCATAATAATAATAATAATAATAATAATAATAATAATAATAATACATTTTATTTATTTGTAGGCGCCTTTCTAAACACTCAAGGACACCGAACAATAGAAAAAACAAAGATTATAAACAAAAGTAAAATACAAAAGTTAAAATTACCTTAAAATTTCCAAGAGAAAAAGCAGTCTTAAACAAATGAGTTTTAAGTTTAGATTTGATAAGTGAAAATGATTCAATATTTCTAAGCTCAGATGGTAGTGAGTTCCAGAGCTGGGCAGCAGAGCAACTGAATGCTCTGCTCCCCATAGTGGTAAGACGGACGAAGGGGACAGTCAAGTGGATGGAGGAAGAGGATCTAAGGGTATGACAGGGAATGGCAACATGGAGGACGTTAGACAGATGTGGAGGGGCAAGGTTGTGGATAGCCTTAAAAGTTAGTAGGAGAATTTTGAATTGAATTTGGAACTGGACTGGAAGCCAGTGAAGCTGCTGCAAGACGGGAGTGATATGGTGAATAGAGGGGGTTCTAGTAATGATGCGGGCAACTGAATTCTAGACCAGTTGAAGCTTATAAAGAGATTTGCGAGAAAGACCAAAGAAAAGGGAATTGCAATAATAGAGACGAGAAGTGACAAGACTATGAACGAGGATAGCAGTGGTGTGGGGAGTGAAGGAGGGGCGAATACGATTAATGTTACGCAGGTGGAAATATGCAGACTGGGAGATGTTATTGATGTGGGACTGAAAGGATAAAGTACTGTCAAGGATGACACCCAGACTCTTAACCTGTGGGGAAGGGGAGACAGAGGAATTATCAATAACAAATGAAAAATGATCAGTTTTGGATAATGTTGATTTTGTACCAATGAGGAGATAGTATTTTTATAATGTTTGCACTTTTATCTAAATGTAATGTTTATTTATACAGTAAGGAAATAATACAATGCTATTAATTATTTTAAATTTTAAAAAGAAATTTTAAAAATGTCCTGTTGTTTTGTCATGGAAGGGGTTTGGGCTGCCCCTCTCATAAAACCAGTGGTGAATGAGCCCCCATATATTTAGAAGAATTCTTAATTTGAACGTTTTTTTAATCACGGCTAGGCAACATGATACTTTAATAAGCTTTACATTTTTATTTTAACTATTATTTTGTATTGAATTACACTGTATTATTAATATTATTACTTTTTAAAAACACTTTCTTATACAGTAGACATCCAAACGTTTTAAGCAGTGTAGACTAAAGTCGCTTCTGCAGCCCCTCTGGGATTAGGGGGCACTGAAGCATAAGCTTCATTAGTTTCAAAGTTGATCCACCCCTGCCTAAAACATAGATATTTTTTCCCACTCCCAGCTTCTTTGTCACATAGATCCACACTTACGTCTTCCACCACAACTCTGGCCTGGAAGGAGACCCAGCTGGCAGACACAATGCACGCAGAATTGACTGCTACGGTGCTTCACTGTCCTTATTAGACGATGTCTCCTCTTCTTACATTTATAGCCCAAACAATAGGAAACAGGAAATACTAAATGCAAGCAAAAGGAGCAGGCAATAAACATTTATTCATTTATTATTGTCTTTAGCATTCCTAAATATTCTTAATGTGCCAAAACCAGAAGAGAAAGTAAATGGATGTGACAAAGTACCAATACAAGCCTGGATATTTTTAGGAGCTCTCATAGGTGCTGCTGGCTGCCACATCCAACGTGTGCAACACTTGGTCTCTTAAGATTACATTTCTGTGTCTTCTTGATGGCTGAATCCTTCCTTCTTCTCACTCTTCCTGGTTCTCCCTCTTCAAGCAGCTGACTTTTAAAAGCTTGTCAGAGCCAAGATGAGCACCCCTATTATTTTCAAGTCTCGAAAACACTACAACCGAAGGTGCACGCTATTCTCACACATGCTCAAGAACATATGCGCTCACTTTCCATGCGCGCATGCAATTACCATTACAAACATCATGTTATCCAACACAGACCACATCAGTAAATGAGCTGCGTGTGCACAAAAATATTAAATGGTTTGAGGGCTTCACTTTTACGCATGTGCAATGTCCAGAAAAATGACCAGTTTACCATTTAAGGTTCTGACTTTTCATCTTAGTAGACTGCCCTTTTGCTCTGGTTTAATTTTTGCTGGCTTTAATTTTCTAATGCCATCACTACGCTAGACATTTCTTGTGCTATATGGTTAACTACTCTTATAGAGGTCTCAAGTTCAAGTAAATAAATAAAAATAGTTCTCTTTTGTGTTTATCGTCCATAAACTGCTTTTAACAAACAAACTAAAGAATGAAAACGAGCTAAAACATATTTTAACATTGCAGATTACTTCTACTACATAATAAATTCATGTTACCTAACAACTATTGATTGTCATTTATTTATCCAACCATAAATCTTTCCTTGCCAGTTTTATGCTCATTCGCCCAGCAACATAAACTAAATTTGAGAAAGTCGATGGAAACAAGACCTTTAATAAAATGAATAATTAATTATCAACTCTCACATTGACCTGTTTATGACATAAGACTAAATTACCTTTTAGGCTGGCAAACTTCCCTACCATGTCACAATTGTAGGAAATGTGTATGGTGTGAGAAGAACTGATTGATTGATGTTACTCAAACAGTAAATTAATTATTAGTGTTGTCTTGCCTGAAGAAGGGGCCTGAGTTGCCTCGAAAGCTTGCATATTGTAATCTTTCTAGTTAGCCAATAAAAGGTGTCATTTTGCTTGGCTTTTCTCTACATTCATAATGGCTAACACGGTACAACACCCTAGTACTGCAATTGCAGTAATAAATTAAAAAAAAAAAAACGAGTAGGTTGCGAAATTGTTGTAGTGTGTGTGTGCTCACCCAACAATCTCTGTTTCACCTTCCAGCTGAGACAAAATATGAGGAGATCTATACAATTTATGAATGAGGTTCATATATGAGTGCAAGTCTACATTGCATAACTTTCACTTTCTCTGTTGTGGTTCAGACTATTTTTCAACAAATAACCCAAACACATTTGTTGCAATAAACCTAATACAGTGGGACCTCGGTTCACGAACGTCTCGGTACACGTACAACTCGGTTTATGACCAAAAAGTTCGCCAAACTTTTGCCTCGGTTCACAACCACAAACTCGGTATACGAACAAGCCAGTTTCCCTTACGGTTTGTGCACGCCGATGATTTCCGCACGTGTTGCATTGTTCTCGGTCAGACATGCGTGCTTGCACGTGCGTGCGTGTGTGCTTTCGCTGTGAACTCTTTGTGCTCTATTTCATTTCCCTTCCGGATCGTATGCGCCGATTACTGTATTTAAGCACGTGTTCAGCCTCTCCCTGTTCATTGTTCTCAGTCAGACGTGTGTGCTTTACCTGTTAACTCTTTGTGCTCTACAGTATTTCGTGTGCTTTTGCAGTTAACCATGGCTTCTAAGCAAGTGAAGAGTGGTGAGAAGAAAGTGTTGTAATGTTACTTTTCTCTTTTTTCAAACGTTCACTTTTTTCCCGGTGCTTAAAACTCATTTATAAAGAGTGTTTACAGTGATCGGGTTGTAATGCTATTAGTGTGAACTCCTGCAATGTTACTGTCTTGGTTGGCTTTTAAATAAAGTTCGGATTTGTTCAAATGTTCCTTTTTTCCCCAGTGCTTAAAACTCATTTAAAAAGAGTGTTTACAGCGATCGGGTTGTAATGTTATTAGTGTGAACTCCTGTAATTTTACTTTCTTGGTTGGCTTTTAAATAAAGTTCGGATTTGTTCAAATGTTCCTTTTTTTTCCCTCTGTGCTTAAAACTCATTTAAAAAGAGTGTTTACAGCAATAGGGTTGTAATGCTATTAGCATGAACTCCTGCAATGTTACTGTCTTGGTTGGCTTTTAAATAAAGTTCGGATTTGTTCAAATGTTCCTTTTTTTCCCCCTGTGCTTAAAACTCATTTAAAAAAAAAGTGTTTATACAGCGATTGGATTGAATGGCTATAGCGCGAACTGCTGCAATGTTTTGGGGGGTGGGCGGGGAGGTTTGGGGGGTTTGCGTGCTGCTGAGAGAGAGAGAGGGAGGGATCATGTGCTGCTGAGAGAGAGAGAGCCTGGTTGTTTGTGTCAGTGTTATTCAATAAACAATTTTTACATTAGTTTACTATTATACTGTGCATTCTATGGTGTAATTAACTATATTTGTGCTTAAAAATCTTAAAAAAAAATATATTTACATACAGTTCGTACGGTCTGGAATGGATTAATTGTATTTACATTTAAATCAGTTTACGACCAGAGGTTTGGAACTAATTATGGTCGTGAACCAATGTTCCACTGTAATACAATTTGTTTATATCATAAGGATTATAGAAGACTGATATATGCAAGTAGTTATATAGATATATATGTATGTAGATATACATTATATAGATAAAGAAAAATAACTAACAATATAAAACAAAATTACAAATGCTTAGTTGAACTTTTTCTCTCCTAAAGAAAAAGCACATAACTTATGAATTCTAATCTTTCAATTCATAAGGTCTAGCAGGATAAGATATTTAGCTAGTAATAAGGTTTTTATTTCCTGCACCATGAAGGTGGCATGAATTTCCTCACAGCTAGTCTGCACTGGTTTACCTGTGCCACACTCAGTTTATGTGGGTGAGATGCTGGTATGAACTTCCTTCTTGGCATAAAGAGAGAAGCCTATAATAGGTAAAAAGTTATTGTGTTTTAGTTACAGTGATACTAATACCATAATACCTTAGCTGGTTTTACCCAAACTACTAAGTTAATCAAAGTAGGAGTACTTATGGTTTGGTGTAGGGGATGCTTTGTTCCTTCAGAATCGGCTTTCTCTGACACGTGAAAGGAAGTTAAGCACGGTTTTCTATCTTTCCTCTGGAGTTTTTCTCTTTCTTTGCCTTGGTCGCATCTTCTGGTTGCAGGTGTGTTTTGTCTTGGTAGAGTAATATATTGCTCTATTTTCCCTTTTGAATTATTAATATGTAGCTTTTGTCAGAATGCCTCAAATGTCACAGACTTAGCACTGTTTGTAAGGTATTGTAGTATATAACTTCTCCTCACCTATCCTTCTACATTTATAATCTCAGGCAATTAGGTGTAGAAAAAGACAAGCAGAAGTTACAATTTAAATAATTTATTATTGATAATATTCATCAATAATAACAATATGCAAAGTACATTTGAATATTGGCAACCATACAACCTGATAAATGGTGACGTGTAGTTTCAGGAGGCACACAGACTTGTTAGTTACTTAAAATGTCTCTAGTTAAGGCATCGTTTGTGGTCTGCTTCCTTCAGAACAGGCTGTATGCCTGTCTCAATATGGCTGCCAAGCTGTGCTCTTCATTGTGTTGTCCTTTTCAGTTCAAGGTGTGTGAGGTGGTCTTACATCAGTTGGTAAGAGAGAGAGAGAGAGGGGTAAAGCAAGCAAATTTATAGATTTTCTGTCCAACCCCTACAGCCAATAGGGTGTCATGGTACTTAAAGGCTTGTGATACAAGACAATTCCAAACAACCATACTTCAGACCAATGGAAGGACAGAATACCTTCATACCGGTCCCCAAAACCATTTGTTAAAGTAAAGATTGCCAGCTATATAGTTGGCCTCCATGCAGGGCTTCACTGAGAAAAAGTGGCCAAACTGGCTCGAGGCCCGTCCCCCAACCCTGTCGTTAAATTACAAGAGACTCATTCCTAAAAGGTGGGAAGGGGTTCTTAACCATCTAACCATTGCTGTTCTTATCAGTGGTAGGCATTAGTGTTATAATTTACAAATACACACATTAGGATGTTTCATTTTTCCAAAGATGTGATTTTCATATGACTTTGCTTACGCCCCGAGTCTCAATGATGTAAAAGATATATATGCCAAATTTCAAGAAGATTGGATAATATTTAGGGGTTGCACACATTGATCACTTTTATTACAACTCTCACTCCTGTACCTAGGAGGTTGGTCTAAAAACGACTTCAGTTTCAGGATCCCTGGGGCTCTGCATCAAGCAAGGTGGATGGCAAAGGCAATATATGCACTTAAAATTGTCCTCTTCACTAAACAGTTGAATATTCCTCAACGAGAATTGAAAGGAATGAAAAGGGTTGCACATTTTGTCAGCCTCATATATGTTCGCTTTTGGCACGAGGCAATTGTAAGTCGATGGGCTCCAAAGAATGATTTGGATATGCTACAGCTTCTGAGCACTTACCCACATGCAGACGTCAAAAAAAGTGCTCTCACAGTTGCTATGAGACACCTTTGGTATCGGTCAGAAACAAATGTAGGATTGGCTTTTTTGGACGAACGTATTACTCAGGCTGAAAAGGAAAATATGACCAAAAATTTAGAAACCAAACCTGCAAAGAAAAAGGAAATGAAACGATTAGAGGGTAAAAACCTAGTTTTTGAAGGAAAAGACCTGAGCCATTTCGTTACTAATAAAACAAAGACGTTCTTTGAATTGTTTGGGATCCACAACGTGACAGAATACTGCAGTGATTCTCTAAGAAGCCATGTGAACGCTCTTAAGATGGTCAATGATACCACAGAAAGAGGAATTGCTCTGATAAAAAAGTTTAACGAATCGGTCACGGACGAACAACAAAAACAATTCTTGTTGAGGGTAGTCAAGCATCACAGAAAAGTCGTCACCAAGCGAACAAAAGAAGGGATTGCATCGTTCAAAGTTGATTAATTTAACACATGTTTTGCATACTACCTATTAATCTTAGTGTCTAGTTTTAATATTATTTTAAGTTTGTGATTTCTAGTTTTCCCAATAAAAGTAATTAACATTGAAAAATCGTATTTTTTGCCTACTTTTACAAAACTGATCAAAGTGTGCAACCTCTAAATATTATCCAATCTTCTTGAAATTTGGCATATATATCTTTTATATCACTGAGACTCGGGGCATAAGCAAAGCCTGCAAAAATTTTACATTTTATTTTTTGCCTTAGAAAATGAAACACCCTAACACACATACAAAATATTTATCAACTTATATGCAAAATTTCACACCACAACAAGGTGATTTTGCAGTTTTGTCTTCAAGATTTTTACACACAGTGTCCTATTTTGGCTACCAAAAAGGTTACATCTATTGGGCAGCTGGTGATCAGTCAGCTCCTATATTTAGCTGAATGCTTGGCTTTTACGTAGTTCTCTATCGCTCATGCACTTGCTATTTCTTAGCAAGGTTTGGGCCCTTCGCCTTGTTAAACTCCAATACAGACAAGTCTGCCACTCATCCAGTGCACTACCTATTGCCCTTTATTATGGCCATTCATAAGGAATGGGATCCCTGCTATAAAGAGCAGACGTTAGGGCCAAGTTAAGCAGTGAGCATATAGAGAGAGCCTAGATCTTGAGTTTGCCTCAGTTTTTAAAGAAAGGAGTAAATGTTTTGCCATTGGTTTCTGAGTTGTAATGTTTTGTCCACCAATGTATCCCATCATTAAGTTATGGTCCTTTGTCTTTTGAACAAGTTCTACATAAATGGTGCATCACAGAGAGTGTCTCTTTGTCTGTGATTGATCATTTTGTCAGATAAAGCTCAGAGACTACATTCCAAAGAGGCCCTGTAGAGAGAAAACTGACACTCTTGCTCGAAGTTAAAGTGTGTTGCAGTTTGCTTTATAGCAGTCTTGTTTGCCAAAACATACCATAATGGGTAATGCCATTTTGTCCAACAACATGGAATGATGTGTCTCTTGTAAGGCTTATTTGGATTAGTTTAGCACAAGTAATATTTGATTATGTAACAAACAGATCAATGCTAGTGCCCCATACATTTGTTTAAGCTGTTGTTTATTAGGTATACAGACTGAATGTTTATTTTCTCAAGAAATATGTATATTTTTCTTTGATGTTGTTATTAATTTTAATTTTTATCCAAAATGTAAGCATATATGATGTTTTTTGTTGAAAAAAGGTCATTCAGCCCAACAAAGCTCATTACTTCTTAGTCAGTAAAGAAAAGATTTTAAGAAGTAGTAGTCCTTTACATCTACACAAATTGTTAACTTATCTTTATACAGTATTGACAGCAATCTGTCTCAGCAATTATATCCTAACAATTTCGTGAAGTTTATCCTTACATGGCGTCACAAAAAACACGATGAGACATGAAAAGGTTTGGGGCAGCCACCTGCATATTATATCCTGGCTACAAAAGAGGTAAATTGGCAAAAGTTCTTTACTCATGCGAATCCAAAACAGAAATGAATTGCTGCCTTAAAATGGCAGCTTTTAAAGAGAAGCGGCAGAAGTGATGTCATCAGAGCCGGAACCAGAAGTGACGTCATCAGCACCACTGTGATTGGAAGTGACGTCATTGGCAGCCCCGGAACTGGAAGTGACGTCATCGGTGGCACCAGAAACAGCAACTAATTTGCATTGCTATGTAATAATGCAAATAATTCACAAATTTTAATAAATAACAGTATGTAAAGTTTGATTGTTTTGTGTGTTATAAAAAGTACTTATTTTAATAAACACCTGTTTGTTTTACTAGTTATTAGAACATTAGACAAATTTAAACAAAAACATATTGTTAAGCCCAACAAAGCTTTCCAGTCCTATGCACTTAATTCCTACAAAATAACAAGTTGATTTTTGAAGGTTCCTACGATTCTGTTCTCTACACTTCCTAATACAGTATGTGTGCAAAATATACCCTTAAAAAGTTTCCAACTGTGTCCCCATGTTCTTGTTGAACTCATTTTAAAGCACCCATCTCAAGCCACTGGACTAATTCCCTTCATAATTGTAAACACTTCAATCATGTCTACTCTTATTCTTCTTTTGCTTAAACTGGAAAGGCTCAGCTCTTTTGAGGTTTCCTCATAAATCGTTTTCTGTAGCCCTGGAATCAGCCTAGTTGCTCTTCTCTGGACTTTTTCTACTACTGCTACTGTATGTTCTTTTTGTAACCTGGAGGCTAAAACTGCTCACAGCACATCAAATGAGATCTCACCACTGCATTATAAAGCTTCAGCAAAACCTTCTTGGACTTATACTCCAAATATCGGGGTGCTATATAACTTAATATTCTGTTAGCCTCCTTAATGGCTTCTGAACATTACTGTGTCAATTCTACTATGACTCCTAAATCCTCCTCATAAGGTGTACTTTCAATTTTCAGACTCCCCATCGTGTATTCAAATCTAATGTTTTTACTTCTTATGTGTAATACTTTACATTTACTGACATTAAATTTCATTTCTGTATGCTGTCCAGGTTATTCTGTAATGACTCAATAGATTCTAGATTGTCTGCCAATCCAACTAAATGGGATCATCTGCAAACTCAACCAGTTTCTTATTAATATATCAGCCCTAAAACTGACCCTTGTGAAACACCACTCTCAATGTTAGCTGATTCTGATAGAATTCCTTGCTCCATAACTCTCTTCCTTGTGTGTTTAAGCTAATTGTACACACATCTATACACTACACCGTGAGCTCCCACTTCTTTTAGTTTGATGCACAACCTCTCATGAGGAATCTTACCAAATGCTTTCTGACAGTCTAGATAAATAAAATCATATGCGCTACTCTGATTATATCCTTTTATTGCTTTCTCATAGAATTTTAGCATGTTAGTAAAATATGACCTCCATTATCTAGACACAAACTCCTGTCCATGTGTTGCTTAATCTTTTCTTTAAGAATTCCTTCCATTAACTTACCTTTGATGCACTTTAAGCTTACAGGTCTATAGTTGCTTGGATGTGCCTTTTTATATGGGATAATAGTTGCCATTTTCCAGTCCTACTGAATTTTACTATTGCGCAGGGTCTTCTTAAAAATGCATTAAGAGTTTACATATGTATTCACTTATTTTCTTAAGAACTCGGGGATACATATTATCTGATCCTGGTGATTTGTTTTATTTTAGCCAGTTAAATCTAAGTGCACTTTTCCCTCCATAAATTCAAAAACATTCAGTACCCCTTAGTAGTCCCTTTTATCCCTGCGAGGTTATCCAATTCCTCACATCTGAAGACCTCAAAACAAATGCAAGTTTAAAGCAACTGCTGTTTCACTGTCTGTATATTTTAGTTCACCTTTACTGTTTTGAATACACTTCACCTCCCTCTTGACTGTTCTTTTACTACTCAGAATAGTAAATGTATTGCACATGTACTGGTCAAGCATTAAATTTAAAATGTGTGCCAGGCACAGATTAGTAGGCTGCACCTGCAAATCTCAGCAAAATCAGTTTAAAATGCCATCTGGTGAATTCTGAGAAAAACTGAGATTTTTTTAATGTGATGTTTTTGGGTTTATTAGGGAACTGTGCATGATGTGTAAGTCCATTATTATGTTTTCCACTCCATCTCATTCAGGCGTTCCAAGCTGTCACTTTCAAACTCTCCAATGAATTCAATCAAATGGCAAGCTATTAAAACTCTTGGTCAGTTTTCAGTTTTCTCTGTTCCCATGGTAGAGTTCCTTTGTATTTAACAGGATTGGTTGTATGAGAGACACTTGAACCTTTGCAAATGACAGATCTCAGGTAAAAGCCCCAAGCATGAAAAGCATGAAAATCGTGTCATGTTGAACAAGTGTATACTGGGAAAGCTGAATGCAATGGTACTGCCTGGTAAAATATGGACACTTGTAAAGAGCCTTTTTCTTTCTCTCTGGTTTGTAAAATCTGACATGGACCCTTTCATGGAGCTTTGTGTCTTAGCTGCTGGACACTTGGAAAAGAGCACTCTTTCTCCATTAAGATATGTTTTTCTTTTCATTTTTGATTAAACATCTAAGGTTTGTAAATTACAGAGCACCTGGAGCATCTTGCTGATATGAAGTTTTAACTGAGGTTTTATCATTTTTGTATCCCTTTGTGAGATATGGCCAGTCATTTATCCCAGCCAATACCTCAGGTCGCTAGATGGAGCCCTCCTTGCAGCATGGAGGTGCCCTGAATGCCAGCAGAGAATTATGGACAACAAAGTTTTTAGGCACAGCCCTGCTGGCTGCCATGGGGACCACCAGGAGTCGCTACAGGGAGACAAAAGGACATCTATTTTCCCTACACCCCGGAAGTATGTCCCAGTCACATGGACAGAAGGAATGACATGCTTCCGGGATGAAAAAGAAGAGTTTTTGATCTGACCCGGAAGTGCTTCTGAACCCTCAGTCCATGTGACTTCTTAGCACTTCCGGGTCAGATCAAAAACTCTTCTTTTTCATCCCGGAAGCATGTCATTCCTTCTGTCCATGTGACTGGGACTATAAAGGATTGTGGGAAATCCCAGACAGACGAGCTGAGCTGGGTGGAAGGGTGGCAACGCGTCTGGGAGAGTGGAGGATTGATTAGTGTTTGATTATTGTTTATTTGTATGAGTATTGTGGAGTTGAGGGTGCTTTGTGCACTTAGTCTAATAATAAATATTAATAATTGGACTTTTATCTGGTGTCTGGCATCTGATCAGAGGGTTCAAGGGAGCAAGAGCGCCCCCTATCTGTCACACACTTATATTTGCAGTAAAAAATATGTACCATATATACTTGCGTTTAAGGTCTGCTGTTGATAAGTCGGGATTTGATTTTACCGTATAATTTCTGGTATTTTATAACGTTGGTCGTATAAGTTGAAAGCGGAAAACTCATGCTATTGGTCCAAGAGATTATGATATGCTAATGCCCACCTGAGAGAGTAACCACAGGGTACACTGCCTTTTTTCTCTATGTGGGTGCGTCAATGCGCTGTATCAGCGTTTGCTTCTACCCTCTCTATCTCTCTCTCTCTCTCTGTTGTGCCTACGTGACCACACAGTAATACCTGAACTATTCCGAAGCAATGTGTGCACTGATTTGTGTTTTTTATATCTCACACCCTCATACACCTTTATTGTAAGAGCATCCCATATCTACGATGGAGCATTCAATCAGAAGAAAATATGAAGCTGGTTTTAAATTAAATGTCATTGAAGTAGCGAAAGAAATTGGTAGCTGCGCTGCTGCCACAAAATTCGATGCATCTGAGAAACTGATACGAGATTGGAGGAGGCAAGAAGATTTAAAAAAAAAATTAAGTGTCGCATTTTTGAACGGGTCAGAGTCTGATTTTATGATCGATTTTTTGGGTTTCAAGACCTGACTTATTTTTGAGTTTATATGGCATATATATGATTTTTAAGTGAAAGCTTAAATCAATGTCTCTGTCTGATTGCTACCAGTGAGGTGAGAAGCTAGATTGTCCATTCATTGTCTAGCTGCAGTTCCTTAAGGGCATAGATGGCACTCTCGTAAAGTCCTCTATTGGTGGTAAACTGGGTTGAAATAAGGGATTCAAAATTAAAAGACAGTCCCAGTCAGTGAGCAGCCTACCATTAGAAGTCCCTTGGGTTGAATATGTGGAGTATAACAAGGACAGTGAGACGGGTAAGAGTTTGAAGATTACAGTTGTATAGCTGGTTTTGACATTTTTTCGTATCGTCCATTAAGAAAAGAACCTAAGAGGTTAGTTGGTACCTTCTGTGTTAGGTGTGTGTCACTGGTAATCTGATAACACAACAAAACCCTGGCAAGCCCCCTGCCTAAAACTTTGCATTCCCATGGCAGTGTTATATTGCTGGATGGTGCTGTATAGACCTCTGCATTGATGCATATATAAATATTTCTTGTTCCTTTATAAAAATGTTCATGTGCACTGACAAAGTTATATAACTGGGTGATAAGTTTACAAAAGAACTCTGGTATATGGAGTAAAAATATAAATGTTCTTTGTCTTTAAGTTCTATAGCTAAAATGCATTCTTCTGCCTACTGGTAAGACTTCTGAAAAATGAAAGCAGATTGTGAGTATTTGAGATTTATATTGTTATTTGACAAAGAGCCATATAAATTATATGAATTATATGAATTTCCCATTGGGATTAATAAAGTATCTATCTATCTATCTATCTATCTATAAAGCAAACTAACTCTCGTTTTCTAAGATAACCTGCCAGTGTACACCTCTAGTAAACAGTGTGTGAGCAGTTAAGGGAATTTTCCAAATAAGAGGCTTAATTAAGTATAATTTTTAATCTGAAAATTGTTTACAGAAGACATTAAATTAGCATTAACTTTTTGAATTTTTGCTGATTTCTTAGACTTAAATATTACATTTAAATATGTTTTGATTATATGTGCTTTGTCTGGTGTTATATATTACAAACAGTAATATTAACATTGCAATACAGAAATGAACAATTGAAATGCCTCCTCCTTCTGATTGTGAAATTACACCTCAGATAATAATGTAATACACAGTGATACAAACAAGAATAAAAGCACACCTGCAAAATCTAAATGGTGCACAGATTACAATCTCAAATTCTTTTTTTTTATTGAATTTATTAAATGCATATAACACTCCATACAATCAAGTCAAACTTAACAAAACTAAAGTGAAATCAACTCCCACCCAAGAGAAAGAGAGGAAGGCCAACAACCAGAGCCAAACTGTTAAGAGTAGTAAAGAGAGGAAGGAGTCTTTACCCCCAATATAAGTGCTAAATCTAAAATGTTATTGATTAGGTTCTGCTAGGTTTTAAAACAGATCCTGTAAGTGAGAATTTGATTTAGATCTTTTCCAATTTAAAATAGTAAATAACATCAGTTACCCACTGACTTAATAGAGGTGGTTTAGAATTCTTCCAGTTGAACAAGAAAAGTCTACGTACGTAATTCTTAAAGATATCTAGCAAACTACACCTAAATAGAAGAGGTGCAAATAAAGCTAATGTCACATTGCATGACTTCTAGTTGTGGGGTTTGTCAGATTTACCATCCACAGTTGCTGATGCTCTACTACAGTAAAAGTACAGTTTTTCGAGTTGCGGCGCACTAAGTCCAAAAATTTTCTTTCGTGGCGCACCTGAGGGACTAACCATAAATAAAGTTGTGACGACACAATCTATGGACAATCGCCAATAAAAACAGTTAATTTTACAAGTTTGAAAGACATTTTATTAATAAAGGAATCAAAGGATAAATATTAAATTTAATTAATGTGAATGTTGAGATTGTTTTTCAGCACATATGAGATTCATATTTGAAATCTCTCGCGTTTCTTAGACTTCATTTCCGTATCCATACAGTGAGCGAGATCTTCTAACAACGAGACTTTTTAAGTCTCACGAGATGTGTTTTTGACACCGCTGGTGTTGATATTATGATGAATGGTGAACAGCGAAAATTTTAACTTGTATTCAAAATAAATACATTCGTTTATTCAACAATCTGATTAACCGTTATCTGTTTTTCCAACATAAAACATATTTTTTTAAACATTATCTTTTTAATCAACCAAAAGTTCAAAAACACTAGCACTTTTAAATATTTTACAAAAGTTTTCGTGGCGCCCCTAGAAAATTCTGCGGCGCACCGGTTGCCCAACAGTGCTCTACTATGTCAATTTAAAGGACTGAAAATAGTTTCCCTTTCACATTTACCAACTAAATGCCAACCTTCTAGCACACTCTTGCTTGTCCATTTTTCTGACAGCCAATAGTGTTTTGCCTGACAAAGCTGGTGTTGTGCGAAGGGTTAACAGCTATGGCAAATTCAGCCGTGTCTTTGTACTTTTATTTTCTTTTTTTCCTTTCTGTCATGGTGTATGAAACACACAATAACAGACAGATGTTCTGTTCTGTTTGTTAGGTCTAAAACACCTATAATAATAATAATAATAATAATAATAATACATTTTAGTTATATAACACCTTTTCCATGCTGAAAGCGCTTCACAGAGACTCAGAAAGAATAGCTGGTTATATATAGTATTGGATACAAATATTTCCTGCATAGAACACTAAAACAGATAAATACAGGATATACAAAGCATTAAATATAATAAAAGACAATAAAGCAGAGTAAAATACTAAATTCAATACCAGAACAAAAGCCTGAACAAATAACATCCTTTGTGATAACACACACACACACACAAATTATCCTGAGCACTTAGACAGAGAGGTAAACTGAAAGAAGGGGCAAAATGTTAGGTTAAGTTAAAAGCCATCCTGAACAGATGAGTTTTCAGTTGTTTTTTAAAAGAATGTATTGAGTTAGCTGATCTAATTAATTTTGGAAGGTCATTCCAAAGTCTGGGCGTTATACAGTTAAAGGCCCTGTCATCCATAGAGTGCCGGTTAGTGTGGAATACAAGAAGATTGGCAGAATCAGAGGACCTGTAGTAATGGAGGAGGTCCAGTGCAAGGCCATTTAAAGCTTTGTATATTAATAGAATTTTATAATCAATCTTTTGAGGCAACTCAGGTCCTTTCTTCCTCGAAAGCTTGCATACTGTAATCTTTTAGTTAGCCAATAAAAGGTGTCATTTTGCTTGACTTCTCATTTCATCCATAATGGCTAACACGGTACAACACCCTGCTACAATATTCAGTCTTGTAAGACACAGAGAGCCATTTAAGCTCCTATGTTCCTAAATTCTTTGTCACTACATTATATGTAATGTAATTCTGGATGAGCTTTCATTAGTTGTCACCTCTCATGTACAAAAATGGCCACCCCTAAAGACAAAATCATACCTGGCCATGTCACATTAGACAAAATCAAAGCCATTCGATGTTATTGTAGCGAGTTGCAGAGTAGTTAGAGTGAGTCGCTTCACCAGAGCACGATGCCAACTGCCAACTCTCTAGGATTATGTAAATGAAGGCTATGATCGAAAATCCCTGGTAAATCGCACAGTGTAGCATAGCTTTAAGATAATATTAATAGGCAGACTCAATAAAGATTGCAGCCAGCATTGACATAAATAGAATCAAAAGTTAAATGTGCAACTATGGACACTAAGAGAGAAGAAGTTATTCAATCAACGTTCTTTATACAATCAGCTGTTGAAAAATAATTAAGGATTTTGAAAGGTATAGCTCAAATGGTAGAGGTGAAGATAACAAGGATAGATTCTAGAAACAAAAAAATAGTAATAAAAGCTTTAAAGGATAAAATGTTCTGTGGCCATATTCCCTAAACATATCCAGCATCATGCTTAGTAATTAGATTTTATTTTTCACATAAACTGAAATTATCTTTGTCATTTTTTTAGAAAATATTGGTGTTGTTTATTATATTCAGGAATTAGGAACGTGATGTATTATTGCGCGGCTTATGTGGGTTTTTCCATAACATGAAATAGCTTGAGGGATTTTTCTTTCTCATTTTTGTGTACATACTATCATTAACCAGAGGAAATTTGGGCTAGTTTGTGCCAAATGGCATTCTGCTTTACATAAATTTCTTCTTATTATTTCATTATTTTCTTTCCAATTTTTTTTTAAATTTGCTTGACCATCTTCTTAAAATGTGTATTAAAAATGAGTTCCCAATTCTCAAAGAATGAATTTTTCTTGGGTATCTTCTCTGTACAAAGGTTTAAAGGTTGCATTAAAATGATAGTCCAAAGCTTATTTTTCAATAATTTTTTAATTCAAAATTTAATTTTATGTAAAGGAAAAACTGTTATTGGTGTCATATTGAAGACTTTCACTTATTTCACATTCAGTGTTTCAGTTCATGCAAGCACTTCCCTGTTATGTAAAAACTCCACACTTTGTGCATTCTGGTCTTTTAAAAGCAGCAGTAGAGTAACCTTGGAGTGAATGAGAATGATGAGTATTTAATTTTATTGAGCAGTAATTTTGAATTGGGATGTGTATGTGGGTCTTCATACCTATCGCATGACAAAGTCTTAAAATTTAACTGATTAATCTTTCAGAATTACTTATTGAATGTGCAGTGGAACAGGTGATTCGAGAGAAAATACTTCAGAAAGGAATATCACACTAGAATTGTCAAAAAGCCATTGTCATGTATGTGCGCCTGTGGTTTATCATCCAGGCTCATCTGAGGTGTGTTCTTCCACCCCGGATCAAGAAAGGCTGTTTCCACTAACTTTATGTTCTGTTTTTCCTCCTTCTACAGTGCTGAGAAGATGCCCAGTGAGGGCAGTTGACTCCGCCCCTTCTCATTTCCCTGCTACATATCCTGCGGCTTCTGGAAAGAGACGTCACTCAATACAACAGCACACTGCAGGACAGAGTGACTTGCCGCTGTTACATTCCTAGGCTTACCAGCCAAGAGAAAAGGTTCCACACAAGGTCCCTGCTTTTTATTTTTTTTGTGCCATTAAGCGTGTGTTTTTAATGAACTCTTGCTTACTAAACAGGGGTGGTTGGCTTCCCAATATTTTCTGTTTTGTGGACCTGTGGTTCTTTCCAATGACCACACCATACACTAACTTCTGTAAGTGCACTAGGAGTGATGGATGTTGGAGGACTTTTTTGATATAAGCACAGTAACCATAAATAGTTATAGAGAGATACCAACACTTGAGAGTGTAGTAAACCAGGAATGGCTGCTGTGTTGTTTTATTCTTGATTGTCTGTCATATAATAAGAGCACAACCTTTGGCAGATACTGCTGTAATCAACAGTCACAGGAATGGGTATCAGAGCTCACCACACTGTTAGTTTGAAAGTGCTTG
Organism: Erpetoichthys calabaricus; assembly: GCF_900747795.2. Lineage (NCBI taxonomy): Eukaryota > Metazoa > Chordata > Cladistia > Polypteriformes > Polypteridae > Erpetoichthys > Erpetoichthys calabaricus. Next base: position 23,778,591 of record NC_041402.2, read on the forward strand.
GGAGTTTACTATAGGCGACTTCACAATCTATTGAGATAAGAAAATTGCTGGTGTCAACAGTACATCCATCTAAGGAGTTATTGGTTGGATGGATCAATGGATCAGTTAGTAGTGTAGCTGTGTCCAGCAGGAGGTACTTGCTACCTAGGAATTTGGTATTTTTTAGAAATGCAGGACATATTTGAACCTGTATATGCTGTATACTGTATACCCCTTCAATACACTGCAAAAATGCATACACAAAAACTAGACGAAAAAAAAAACTTTAAATGGGTGTTGTTTTGCTTCTATTCAGCAAAAAAATCCGACCATTTTGGGAAGAAAAATTAACTTGACAAGATTTCTTAAAGTAAGCTAAATCTTCTTCTTTCGGCTGCTCCCATGGGATTTCCACAGCCATATCTTCCTGTCCTCTGCATCTTGTTCTGTTACACCCACAACCTGCATGTCCTCTCCCACCACATCCGTAAAGCTCCTCTTAGGCCTTCCTCTTTTTCTCTTGCTAGCAGCTCCATCCTTAACATCCTTTTCCCATTGTACCCATCACCTCTACTTCTGCACATGTCCAAACCAGTGCAATCTCACCTCTCTGACTTTGTCTCCCAACCGTCCAACCTGAGGTTACCCTCTAATGTATTCATTTCTAATCCTGTCCATCCTCATCACACCAAAGCAAACCCTAACATCTTTAACTCTGCCACCTTCAGCTCTGTCTCCTGTTTTTTTCTCAGTGCCAACGTCTCCAACACATATAACATAGCTGGTCTCACTACCATCCTGTAGACCTTCCCTTTCAGTCTTGCTGATATCCGTCTGTCACAAATCACTCCTGACACTCTTCTCCACCCACCCACCCTTCCTGCACTCTCTTCATCACCTCTCTTCCACAATCCCCATTACTCTGTACTGTTGATCCCAAGTATTTAAACTCATCCACCTTCGCCAACTCTACTCCTTGCATCCTCACCATTCCTCTGACCTCCCTCTCATTTACACACGTGTTCTGTCTTGTTCTTACTGACCTTCATTCCTCTCCTCTCTAGAGCATATTTCCATCTCCCCAGGGTCTCGTTGACCTGCTCCCTACTATCGCTACAGATCACAGTGTCATCAGCAAACCTGTCCATCACCATCGCAAATAAAAAAGGGCTCAGAGCTGATCCCTGATGTGATTCTACCTGTACCTTGAATGCATCTGTCACTCCAGCTGCAAACCTCACCACTGTCCTACTTCCCTTGTCCATATTCTGTACCATTCTTACATACTTCTTTGCCAATCCCGACTTCTTCAAACAACAGCACAACTCATCTCTAGGCACTCTGTCATGTGCTTTCTTTAAGTCCACAAAGACACAGTGCAACTCCTTCTGTCCTTCTCTATACATCTCCATCAACATCCTCAGAGCAAATACTGTGTCTGTTGTGCTCTTTCCCAGTATCACCTCCCTTCTTATTCTAGCTTCCACTACTCTTTCCCATAACTTCATGCTGTTGCTCATCAATTTTATCCCTCTGTACATACTACAGCTCTGCACATCCCCCTTATTCTTAAAAATCAGTACCAGTACACTTCTTCTCCACTCCTTAGACATCCTCTCACTTTCCAAGATTGCATTAAACAATCTGGTTAAAATCTCCACTGCCATCTCTGCTAAACACCTCCATACTTCCACTGGTATGTCATCTGGACCACCTGCCTTCCAATTCTTCATCCTCTTCATAGCTATCCTTACTTCATCCTTGCTAATCCATTTCACTTCCTGATTTACTATCTCCACATCATCCAATGTTCTTTATCTTATTTTCTTCATTTATCATCTTCTGAAAGTACTCTTTCCATCTGCTCAACACACTCTCCTCGCTTGTGAGTATGTTTCCATCTTTATCCTTTATTACCATAACCTGTTGCACATCTTTCCTAGCTTGGTCCCTCTGTCTAGCCAATCGGTACAAGTTTACTTAGTCCCCTTAGTCTCCCTTTACTTAGTGTCCAACCTCTCATACAACTCATCATATGCCTTTTCTTTAGCCTTCGCCACCTCTCTCTTCTCCTTGCACCTTATCTCCTTTTATTCCTGTTTCCTTTCTGCATCTCTCTGATTATCCCACTTCTTCTTTGCCAAACTCTTCCACTGCATACTCTGCTGTACTTCCGCATTCAACCACCAGGTTTCTTTGTCCTCCATCCTCTGTCCTGATGTCACACCAAGCACCCTTCTAGCTGTCTCCCTTACCACTTCTGGTGTAGTTGCCCCACTATCTGGTAACTCTTCACTGCCACCCAGTGCCTGTCTTACCTCCTCAACCTTACAGTCTTACCTTACTTCCACCATTTGATCCTTGACTCTGCCCTCACTCTCCTCTTCTTCTTAATATCTAACATCATCCTACAGACCACCATCCTATGCTGCCTAACTATGCTTTCCTCTGCCACCACTTTGCAGTCTCCAATCTTCTTCGGACTGAACCTCCAGCACAGGATATAATCTACCTGTGTGCCTCTTCCTCCACTCTTGTATGTCACACTGTGTGCCTCCCTCTTCTTAAAATACGTATTCACTGCAGCTATGTCCATCTTTTTTTGCAAAATCCACTACCATGTGACCTTCTGCATTCCTCTCCTTGACACCATACCTAAACATCATCTCCTCTGTTCCCTTCACCAACATGTCTATTGAAATCCAATCAAATCACCACCTCTCTTCCTTAGGTACAATCTCCATAGCTTCATTCAACTCACTCCAAAAATCTTCATTCTCATCCATCGAACACCCAGCTTGTGAGGCATAGGCACGAACAACATTCATGATCACACCTTCAGTTTCCAGCTTCGTAATCATTACTCTCTCCAACACTCTTTTCACCTCCAAAACACTCTTGACATACTGTTTCTTTAGGATAACCCCTACCCCGTTTCTCCTCCCATCCACACCATGGTAGAACAATTTGAAACCGCCTCCAATATACCGTACTCCCCTTCCATCTGGTCTCTTGTATGCACAATATATGAACCTTCCTTCTCTCCGTCATATCAGCTAATTCACTCCCTTTATCAGTCATACAGCAAAAATTCAAAGTTCCTTCCCTCATTTCCACTCTCTTTACGTTCCTCTTCTTCCCCTGCCCCTGGACATTCCTTCACCCTCTTCTTCTCTGGCCAACAGTACCCCAATTTCCGCCAGCACCCTGTTGACTAACAATATTGGTGGTGGCCATTGTTAACCCAGGCCTTGACCAATATGGAAATCTGTATTGTTGTCCACATATTGATCTGGCAAAATTTTACACTGGATGCCCTTCCTGACGTAACCCTCCCCATTTATCTGGGCTTTGGTCTGGCATGAACAAACACACTGGTTTGTGGCTAGGTTTCTTAAAGTAAGTAAAATAATCATAAATATACATTTTTTGACAATTCAGTAATTCTTACAATAAGGTAAACAAGACTTAATGTCATAATATAAATACCTTTCCACTTGTTTAGATTTAATTTTTTTGCAGTGTAACCATGGCAGAAATAATCAGACAATGAGAAATATGGTTTAAAACACACATATATATATATATATATATATATATATATATATATATATATATATATATATATATATATATAACTTGCTTTATACAACTCCCAATTTACATTGTAGTATAATCATTTATACATACAGATCCAAGCCAAACAGAAGTCATTGGAGCAGTACGATCATCGTCTAGTTTCTTAGTGGGGAATGCTGATGACTGTAGTTCTGAGTGCCTGGAGCCATTGCTCTTGCAGAGGCTTTGTAGCTTTTAGACAGTCCCTTTGACTGTTGTAAATACCCACCCATTTTGCATATTCAATAAGATATTTATGAAAATTGCCAGGTGGGCAACTACCGTCTGAGCTACTCGAATATGCTTTATATGGACTGTGCTCATCTAAAACTTAAATACAGCACATTCTTTTGACTATCTGAACAGTGCACCTGCCCTAATCACTTAAGCCTTCCTGAAAGAACTGTCTTTACTTCAGCTGCTTGTATGCTAACATAATTAGGCTTTCAATTCTGGTTACACTAGGGAACACTTAGCCTACCGTGTGGCATCTGTACGCTGAGTGAATTCTTGTGCCAAGTCACCCTGCTTTTGATATTCCAGTTATCCACATTCTTATATTAGCCATTTTCACAATTCCACTTTTTTTTTTTGCGGGAGGAGTCATCATGGGGTAAACTTGCTTCTGATTAACCTAAACAATGGCAGAATCATTCAGATCCATCCATCCATTATCCAACCTGTTATATAATAATAATTCTTTGCATTTATATAGCGCTTTTCTCACTACTCAAAGCGCTCAGCAATTGCAGGTTAAGGGCCTTGCTCAAGGGCCCAACAGAGCAGAGTCCCTTTTGGCATTTACGGGATTCGAACTGGCCCTAGTGTGTGCTTGGTGTGTGGGTGTGTTTGTGTGTGTCCTGCGGTGGGTTGGCATCCTGCCCAGGATTGGTTCCCTGCCTTGTGCCCTGTGTTGGCTGGGATTGGCTCCAGCAGACCCCCGTGACCCTGTGTTCGGATTCAGCGGGTTGGATAATGGATGGATGGATGAACTGGCAACCTTCCAATTGCTAGTGCAGATCCCCAGCCTCGGAGCTACCACTCCGCCATCATATCCTAACTACAGGGTCATGGGAGTCTGCTGGAGCCAATCCCAGCCAACACAGGGCGTAAGGCAGGAAACAAACCCCGGGCAGGGTGCCAGCCCACCGCAGAGAATCATTCAGATTCTAAATATAAACATCTCCACCTGAGTTCAACAGCTTTCCCATGGATGGAAACTAGTATAGAAAACAGATACATACAATCAAAAGAGATAAAAGAATACATTTTATATGCCATTCCAGCACCTACATTTGTAGCTGGCACTTTAAATCTGATGGGTACATAAAGTTTATGATCGATGCTGTGCCTAAACTAGAACAACTTTAGTGTTGTACTGACACCGGAATTAGCTTTTGAAAAGGGAAATGCTTGTCTTGGAGTTGATGTGTGATAGTCCATGTTGATAGAACACAGCACAGTGGATGCCTTCTCAATGGAACATGACAATGCTCCTGCTTCCGGTCAGTATGTACAATGTAACATAACTGTTATTAAATTATTTTATAAGTTTAAATGCTGTAAATTTGTGTGTTTCATGTCAGGATCTTAATTTAACTGTGTACAAAATGAAAAAACATGAAAACAATGTGACGATAACTGGTCATTAGGAAAATCCATATCAAATGCAGTTATATTATAAGATTACAACTAAGTTACCTTGTTTATTCTATATTGCAATATACCAACGTCTGTCAAAATGGAGTGAGCTAATGTTAAATAAAAAAAAGGTTACCTGAAACTATCAGCATACAAGCATAAGGAAGTTAGCAGTAATTATTAATGAATCCCTACACTGAAATTGTACCATCTTTGTCCAGTTTTAATAATCTTGTGATGGAGTAATTTTCAATTATAGTTCTTACACTGCAATCATCAATTATTAGAAGTGTAAAAAGAGAAGGTGAATATACATCAGCCATTGCTATACTCTTTAAATGCTGTACTCTTTTCATGCATGCAGGGTGTAAATCCAACTGGATTACCAATTGGGTAGTGACATCACACATGCATGTACACACCGTAAATTATTCATGTTATTCATTCAAGTGAGCGTGAAAGTTCGGTACATGCTTGGTGCAAATCGGCCAGGTGGCGAAGATCTGGTAGTGGAATCCCCATCTAATATTACAGTTTCTACATCTCTGTGATGTCACACAGTCCTCACAAAACATTATGGGGGCACAGGAAAAAAAATTGTTCACCTAAGTCAGCCATATATTGATTGGAGAACAATGTCACCAACAAACCCTGTAAATTCTATGTGAAAAAGAAACATACATAAGAAACATGAGAAATCTGACAAATGAGTAAAGACCATTCAGTCCATCAAGCCCATTTATTTAGCTAATAGCTAAGTTTTGCCAACATCTCATCCACAATAAGAAACATAAAAAAAGTATTTTGGCAAATTTCACTAATCATCACTAATCGTCTATAAGTATGACTCCAGAAATGTAAAGCTGCTGTTCCTCTCTGCTGCATGGCGTCGGATATAAATGGAAGCGTGTGTTCCTTCCTGCAGTTATTGACCACTTCCTTGGATAAACTAACATTAGACAATGAGAAAGAAATAAATATACATATGGTATTAACTTCTTAGATACAGTCAGTACTGTGACATGTAGGTGGTGCACTTGCACTAAAAAACAATTTAAGGGAATTTCTGACTCACATTTTCATGATGAACACAAATTTCTTGGTAGCCTTACAGCTCATTGAAAAAGTGCTGTATGTCTCCTGAAAAGTAATGAAATGAAAAGCAATTTTATACCTGCATGTCAACAAATAAAGCAAAGCAAGTGTGAAAAGAGCTCAAGTAATGCTTATTCCACAAAGATATTCTAAAATGGCCTGGACACATTTGATGGTGCCCTAGAAAAGATTCAAAATAATTAGAATAGAGTGATTTTTCAAACTAGCAGTTTTCTTTCTAATTCATGTACACACATCTCCAATTGTGTGATTAGACATTCTGCCCATTTAAATGGAGAAAAGTAGTCACTCTGATGTTTGGGATCATTGTGTGTTGCACATTGAACATGGGTCAAAGAAAGCAAAGGAGAGAGTTGTCTGAGGAGACCAGAAAGAAAATTATAGACAAGCATGGTAAAGCCAAAGGTTAGAAGACTGGTTCAAGCAGCTTGATGTTCCTGTGACCACAGTTGCAAATATTTTTAAGAAGTTTAAGGTCCATAAGAGTGTAATCAACCACTCTGCATAAGGCCACAAGAGGAAAACTGACCCCAAAAAGAATGGAGATAAATAATATCAACTCAGAGAGGGAGAGGAAAGTTTTTTGTACCACGTGAACGTCACTGACAGAATAAAACTGAATAATAAAAAAATAAGCGCTAACTTTTACAAGCAACCAAAATTTTAACCAGGTGTTACAGACTCAAATTAAATGTATGTTTTTATATTATAGTAATAATAATAGCAGTTCACTACTCAAAAAACGGAGTGCCTGGACTGGAACCCGGAACCTTAGGGTTATAAGGCAGCAGTTCTTTCTATCTCTCTCTCAAAGAATACACATCAGCTTTCTGTCGATTGACATTTAAGCTTGGGTTTTTAACTCATTGACAGCAACATGTAAATTTAATGATTTTTTTTTTCTTTGGTTATATTCTTGTATAAAAGAGCATGTGTTTATTTGATATTTGGACTAAAGTCTTCCACACATTATACACTTCACATCATTATTAGTATAGCATGGAAAAAGTTTCTATTTTAAGTGTGTGTTCAGCATTTCTTGCCTCACATTATGTGTCATCCTACACTTACACAGATCTTTGTAGACACGGAACACAAATGAAATGCATGTATTCCCAATAACAATCTATTATTTACCCTATATATCTCCAGGCACCTCACACCACGATAAAGAGACTTGAGTTGGGAGAACTTCAGCTCTGTCGTGTGGGGGGGATGGGATAGCAGGCTGCTTACTGCTTGTGCTGAAGAGGAGAGGTGCGAAAGAATTTAAGGTGGCACAGGATTACGAGTTTTTTCATAGGCTTCAGGGATTCTAGTGTTAAGTCTGTACAGGGAACAATGAAATCTCAAGACTATCAGGACATTCTGGAGTGAAATGTACTGCCTGCCCAGTGTCATAAAGCTCTATCTCAGTTGTAGGTCAAAGATCTTCCAACAGGATAACAAGCCAAAACACACCGCTAAAAGCACCTAAGAGTGGTTAAGAGTTCTGAAGTTGCCTACTATGAGCTCTGATTTGAATTCAATGGAATTGAAACATGCAGCCTGGAGAAGACCCCCTTTAAACCTAACACAGCTGGAGCAGCCTGCGCATGATGAGTCGGCCAAACTACCTATTGAGAGGTTCAGAAGTCTCTTTGAGAGCTCCAGGAATCTCTTGTTTGCAGTGATTGCCTCTAAAGGTCGTGCAATAAAACATTAAGTTCATATTCAAAGGTTCCATTATTTTTGTTCATGCCATTTTCATTTGTGTTATTATTTGAAATATTCTTTAAAATCAAAACTCTAAAGCAAAGTCAGATTTTTGTAAGATACAGAATAAACAATGATGGGTGTGTGGAATAATAAAAATTTGAATCAATATATTAAATAATAGTTGAACAAAGAATCTTGGGCTGAGGGCCTTTTGGCCTAGTCCAAGGGAGGGGAAGAAGATTTTGTGACTACGCCTCAGTGCAACGAATAGTTTTTGTACTTAGATAAACAAGTCTAAATCGCCTTGATGATTACTATCTGTGTGCGTTTGGGTGGATGGAAAATATGTTATGCAAGCCAGATGATGCTAAGAAAATGTATATATATTTGCAAGTATAAGAGTTCTTTATGTTAACCATATGAATGCATTAAGATTGTTAAGGTATGTGATGTAGGAAAGTTAAAGGTTATTAAGCATTACAGCCTAGGTGTAGAAAATAGCCACAAGATGAATAAAAGAAATAAACGAAGGGTGGGTCAGCTTTTGGGAAATCGCACCCTGTCTTAGTTAGAGAAAAAAGAAGTTACTCCACCAGTAAGGAAGGGCTGCTTGTGAAGCTGCAAATATAACATAGGCCTTGCGTACGTGACTGCAATATTATAAAAGCCTGCTGTGAAAAGAGGAAGCGGGCTGTGACGTGATACTGTCAGTGACAGCTGACAGGCTCTGCACAGACTCTTTGCTCAGCAAGAAAAGACTAAGAAATAAAAAGATTTCTGTTTGTTTGAATCGTGTCTGCCTGCTGTTGTCTCGAACTTTCGTCCACAGGTGTTAATTACTTTTGTCAGTTTCAAGTTATTTCTGAGATAATTGCAGGTCCATCTTCTTTCATCATGGAGGGTTAGGGTTAGGGTAAGCAAAGGTTAGGGTAACAACACATTTTTCCACAAGTGTGTTGTGCTGTGTATACTTTTCAGGTTGTTATTTTATTTCAAATTTAAAATCCTTATCTGGGTTGTGAGATTATAGCAAAACCCAAAGCCCTATAAATTAAAAATATAATTGGCAGAATAACAAAACTTAAATGCAGCTTAGGATTTATTTTTTGGATGGCAGTAGCTTCTCACAATTTATAATAAATAAGTATCCAAGTATTCCCAGATGTACCTTGTCAGCCATTTTATTTAGTTTTGTTCTTTTAATTTGTTTTTAATTTAGGAAGTAATTATAAATTGACATCTTAAACGTTCTTACAGTAATTAATTATTTCATCTCATGGGATATGTGTGTATTCTTTAATAATATAAAAAATGTTAAGTGCTCACATACAAAAAAAAAAAAAAATAGGGCAACTTCTGTGCTTTATACAGGCAGACTTGATAAATGCTAAATTGTATAGAAGCAGATGGAGAAGCAGATGTTAGGTTCATGTGAAAACTCCATACACTTTTAAAGGAATTACAGCCATGGTTCTTACAATTTCACAATATAGTCTTCTGTGTAGAAATCTAAACCATTTTAAATTGGTACTTACTGCAAATAAACTTGAAAAATGTTAATTGCCCAATCCCTTATGAAAAATAACATCTATTGAAATTTTATAGATGACAAATATTGATATAAATATCAGCACCATTGAAATGTAAGACTGCTTTCAATTCCTCAGTCTTCTTAAGATTTTGCTTTTTTTATTGTTAAGGAAGGATGCTCCACACTACTTCAAGGAGCACTAAAAACCATGTCAAGTGGCAGAAAACCTTTGTATATTTTCTCTATCAGAAAAGTTATTTTCTCTTTTATTCTAATTTTGATACTTTTTGTTTAATTAATAAATGCAGTGCATGTGTAAATGGCAACACATTCCTAAACATTCATTTATTAAGAACAATTTATTGCAACTTTATACCAGTAAATGTAACAGTAAGGAAAATCTTCTGCTAAGTTTAAATAGGGGAGCACACTAATCCAGAACAATGAGCCCCAAAATCAAGCTCTTTTGTAAAAATGGCAGGTTATTATCCAAAACACACAAGAGGGAATAATCAAAGGCAGAATGCTATTAAAATAAAATAGAAACCAAAAAAAAAAACCTATTTGTGTTACTTGCCATTACTAGGCATTACACATTCTGGTGTCCAGTAATTTGCTAGAGTGGCCCACCATTAAAGTACTCCTACTTACCAATAGTAATGATCAAACCCAGTTGAATTCAGTTCCGTAAAAACACAGAAATTCTTCAGGAACTTTGCCAAAATTTAGAGGATGCATCAAAGTCAATGGGGAAGGAGGAACTGAACTGGATTATGATAGGGCAATGATCTTTTAAGTATTCCTGAGAGCTAGGAAAGTGTCTGCCAGATAGAATGGGACAGTAGCACTGACCAAATAACAGGTGACAGAGCTGGAGGTGGCAGAGTTAAAGATGTTAAGATTTGCGTTGGGTGTGATGAGAATGAATAGGATTAGAAATGAGGACATTAGAAGGTCAGCTCAGGTTGGACAGTTTGGAGACAAAGTCAGAGAGGCGAGATTGCATTGGTTTGGACATGTGCAGAGGAGAGGTGCTTGGGTATATTGGGAAGAGGGTGCTAAGGATAGAGCTGCCAGGGAAGAGGAAAAGAGGAAAGCCTAAGGGAAGGTTTAGGGATGTGGTGAGAGAGGACATGCAGGTGATGGTTGTAACAGAACAAGATGCAGAGGACAGGAAGATATGGAAAATGTTGGCTGTGGCGACCCATAACGGGAGCAGTTGAAAGAAAAAGACTTTACTGTGGACAATAATGTCACGTGAGCTGTGAGGTAGAAGAGCTAGCCACTGTGCCATTGTGTCTCCCACATAGTCCTCAAACAACAATAGATGCAGACGGAATGATATCCACAAACAAAATACAATAAATGGCTGCAAACTAGTAAAAAATATAGCTGGTACATCCAGATCCTTAAATTTATTCTTTGTGGTAAATTTACCTATGTTTGCTTAGTTTTGAACTTGAATATAATGTAGCCTTAACATAGATAATGTAAGATTTAGATAAACGCCCAAAACTTAAAAGTTAATGGAACGCTCTTAATGTTATCTCTGTGTGACAACAGAATAGAGCTTAGATTGAATTTAGGCAGCTAGAAAGAAGAAACTGTCAATCAGACAGACATTAAGGGCATGTAGTTTTCTGACCATTATGTTCTGTAGTGGGGAGAATGTCAAGGCAGGGCAAATTCCAAATGCTTGGAACCCTGCTGAAATCGAACAAAAAAGAAAAGGTTAAACAAAACACATGCTCGATGGCACTCTCTCGTTGGGGCAATTTCCTTTTTATAGTGGTCTGTACAACAATGCACTCTTTCTTTCTTTCTTTCTTTCTTTCTTTCTTTCTTTCTTTCTTTCTTTCTTTCTTTCTTTCTTTCTTTCTTTCTTTCTCCCTAAGATGCACTAAGCCTCTTCCTTTAATGTGGAGTGGACTGGAAGGGGTGGGGATTTGTTGCCCTCAAGGAATGGTTTCTGGTGATTGTGTGAGGAAAAATGAGACAAGACTGTTAGCGACAGAGCCCCCTCTCATCCTGGGGTGGTACCACATACCTTAGGTGAGCCCAGAGAGGATCTTTTGGTGCACATGCGTGACAGTACTTAGGTGTGGTGAATGAGATAACAGGTAGAAACCTTAAGAAATGTAACCTAGATACTTACCATAGAAAAGAAGGTTCCCTTTTTTGCGTGTATTATTCACCCTTTTCCTTAATTTCTTGTGTGAACTGTTTGATTTGAATTTCACTAAACATCTTTAAAAAGTCACTTGGACAGTTGTGTGTGTTTTTTTTTTCATACTAGTGCTTGAAAGCCTTTCTGGTAGCAGCATTTGAACCATTTGGAAGCCCTCGACAAACGCAGTTACACCAGCACTAAATGTATGCATACTGGCACACGCACACAGTCTATGATACAAGAGATCAGTGTTATACACTCTGTAGTAGTGCTTGATTTGGCTTCCTTGTTTGATCTTTGGAATACCTACAGTTAATGCGCAGTATCTTCACCATTGCTTTTGGAACCATCTCCCAAAAAATCTGCAGACACATTGAATGCATTGAGTAAAATGCATCATGACGAAGAAGATGAATCCAACACTACAGAGAGTACTGGTAATGATTTTGTCCAACTTTAAGCACTGCTCGGGGGACACCCTATCCAACACTGGCTGCTGCAGCTCTGTCATGTTACTCTAGCCTCTCAAAGCATTGTGGTGCACCAGGGAAAAGAAGTTCACCTAAACCGGCTGCATGGAGAATTTTCAGGGAAAAAATTCTACGAACTAGGTCGTTCGCAAACCCAGCAAATTCGCTGTAACAAAAGTTTTGGTGAATTTTGCCACTGGTGAGGAGTAACAAATGATGCATGATATAAAGTAATACTGATGCTTGATATTTTACCCAAGCCCATATTTACATTAGCTTATAACCGCTTTTAGCCTATGTTTATTTATTTTTACCTATTGCCATAGCGCAGGAGTTTTCAAACACAGTCCTGGGGACCCACTGTGGCTGCAGGTTTTTGTTCCAACCAGATTCATAATCAGTGACAACAACTGATAACTCTGATCTCATTTAATTAGCTGATATTTTTTCCTCTTCTCTTATTCTACATTCAGAAAAGCACAGCAGCATGATTATTACATTTATAAGATATTTAGAAACATTTCTATTTTTTCCATAGATTTAAATGCTTAACTCTCTTTTGTTGATTTCATTATATTATTTTTGCTCTTTCTCCGTGCAGTTTGCTCCCTTCTTTGTATCTTAATAATGACAATTAAAAACTAGCAAAGCAGACACCCAGGCAAACAACACTGAATTGTGAAAGGCCGCGACTACTTTAGCGTCAGACCCACTAATTAGAAAATAATGCATTAATTAAACAATTAGAAAATATTGTTAAAAAATACATTATTCCCATATAACTGCTTAGTACATTTTAGTACTTTTTTTTTTTTTACCAAACTTAGTTTTCTAATTTCTATATTGTTCCCAAAACACAGAATCTGCGAAATAACAGTTCACTTAATTAGCCCAGGAGTCCGACTAAAAACAGAAGCTGGTTGGAACAAAAACCTGCAGCCACAGAGGGTCCCCAGAACAGAGTCTGAAAACCCCTGCCTTAGCTTATATATTGACTTATGACAAATAATGCACCAGCCATGTTAAGATCCTCAAATCTCTTTCTGTGGTTTATACTAGCAAAGCTGCCTATGAAAGCTTGTTTCAAAAAGTCAAAGACAAAAGGTGTCAGACATTTGTGTTTATTTACAAATTAGCCTTACCATTAGTTTTTAAGATTATTTTGTTCTTTCTGAGAAATGACACTTTATAAGAGATAAATGATGGCGTACATGTGAACACATAAAAGCAGCCTGCTAAATGCAGTGAGCACAAAGACACCTCAAGGCTTCAGCAGGGCCTTCGCAGGGCGTAGGATATTTGTGTGTGTGTGTCTAACAATGGACCGTTACTTCAGACTGATCAGCCTTTTGTTTGCCTTTCATATAGGTAATAATGTAAAGGCCTCCACATTCATTATGATTGTAAGTCACAGAAACCCTTTTGTGTAATTATATTAAATATTTTTATTGATTATATGCGGCTTTAGTCCTGATGTAATTTATTTTTTTGTTACTACTTTAAGCAAGGCTTATTTTATACTCTATAGAGGCCATTGCTCCTGGACAGGTTAGGTTTACGCCATCTGTTATGTCAGAACATATTTAAAACTAAAATTCTTCATTGTTTCATATGTATTCCTTTGCTTTATCCATCCATTCGTTTTCTCTACCCATTGCATGTAAACGTATATTATTTAAGATTAAAAAAACAAACTGCAGAACAACACAATGTTTCATCATTTTATGAATCTGACATTTTTTTTGTGACTCCAGCCTTCAAATTCTCTACAAGTCTGCATGGGCTTTCTTCAGTTACATCAGTTTTCTCTTAATGGCACACAGTCTAAACTAATTGGCCATGCAAAATTAGCTCCCTGGGGGTCTAAATTACTCAGTGATGATCTTGCATTCTGTGCAAGTTTAGTCCTCAGTTGTGCCCGAGTGGTTGTGTCCCTGGATAGTTGTTAAACAAAGTGGGGTTGTTGCTCTGCAAAATAACTATTGTTTCAACTGGTATTTTAAAAAGTAGTTTAAGCAATAAAACCTGACCCGATTGTTCTTATAATCACAAAAAAGAAGCTTATTGAAATGAAACATTTGGTATTTATTATATTACCCATGACACCGTATGTACATGTACTCGTATAATGGTAGGACATTCGTTAGCACAGCTTTTTCACTACTGAAGACACTTGATCCTGTGTGGAGTTTGCATGTTTCTATGGTGCTTTTATAACTTTTATCAGGTTTACTGGTTTCTTCCCACTAGTGAATCTATTGGTGGGATAGTGAAGGTGTGTATGAAGAATTAATGACATTCAGATTTGGTTTCTTCCTTATGCTTATTTACTGCTCGGTCAGGCCCCAGTTTCCCCCAGCACTATGATTGAAAAACCATGTACATAAAATGGATAGATGGATATTATATTCCATTCTGTTATAAATAAAAATGAGATGGGGATGGACTATGAGTAATCGTACTGTGGATTTCCTATAACTTGTTCTTGTATTGATAAGAATAGGACAGACTGGCATTACACATTTTGCTATGCTTTGGCACTCATGACTTTTTCTAAAAAGCAAAATGCCAGACACTCTTAATTCCACCATGATTGTCACTTTGATTCCATAGGGCCCCTTTGGAATAATAATAATAATAATAATAATAATTCTTTGCATTTGTATAGCGCTTTTCTCACTACTCAAAGCGTTTAGCAATTGCAGGTTAAGGGCCTTGCTCAAGGGCCCAACAGAGCAGAGTCCCTTTTGGCATTGTACTGGATTCAAACCGGCCACCACTCCGCCTACCATTAGTTGAATGAATGAAGCCTCTACACCTTAATCTGATAAAATGCTCAATCTACAAGTGACATTAAACATTTGGCTTGATCAAAGAGCCACAACTCAATGACCGACAAATTTTGATGGACAAAACCCGGCACCAACGTCAACCAAAAAGGACAGGCTGATGTACATCTAAGAAACAAATGGCAAGACTTCTACTCCTTACTTTAAAAAACATTACACATTCAAGATCTGGGCTCTCTCTCTGATCAGCCTGGAGCTACCCCTTTTAATCCAAAAGGTAATCTAATGCTGGAGTGGAAAGGAGTGATGGACTATGCAATAGGACAAGATTAGTTGTATTCAAAATTGGTCGAACAATTCTGACATGTAAAATTTTAACGAGCGACAAGAATTGTAATATAGTACATTTTCTATGGATAACATTAGACACCAAAGGAGATCTTAATATGTCATTCGTATTAAAACGTTTACAGTTTCCCATTAGAATAGCTTTTGCTATGACAATTAACAAATCACAGGGACAAACATTCAAAAAAGTCGGTTTATTTATTAGAGAGAAAGAAGCAATATTCACTCACGGGCAGTTACACGTTGCATTGTCACGATGTAAATTCAAAGTGATATTGGTGAAAAGTTAATTCAAAATATTGTTTTTACTGTAGTTTTACAGTAAAAGTGTAAGTTTAAAAAGTAGTTGCATGTTAATTTCAAAGCCTAACAGAACAAAAACGTATAATGCAATGAAAACCTCTAACGCAACATGAAACATAATTTTCTTTCGATTTATTACGTTTTACTATTTTTCACTATGGTTAATTACTCACTGTAATGTAAAATAGTTAGGTCTGTTATGCATATGTAACAATTCCCATGAAAATAACAATCTGCTTAAATTGTACATCCGCGAGCAGAAGAGCCGCAAAGTGGCTAGCGCGTAGGGCCCACATGGGGTTTAGCGAGCGAAGTGAGCAGGGGACAGAGCCTCCTAGTGATATAAAAGGGAACCACATACCAACATAAAAACTTCATTTCACTGGTGAAGTAAGGTGGAGGGAGCATCCTGATGTGGGACTCCTTTGCTGACTCGGGGCCTGGAAAATGAATTCCCAAGTACTAAAAGTTGGGTGATGGAGCAGGTCAGTGATCCTAAACATCAAAGTACACTGAAGGATAATGACCCTAAACATTAAAGTAAATCTAATATTGAGTGGATTCAGAAAAAGAAAATTCACCTTTTGGAGTGGCCCCATCAGAGTTCAGCTCTTAATCCAATAGAGATGCAATGGAAAGACCTCAAGAGAGCTTTTAACACCAGACATCCTAAGAACATGGCTGAGCAGAAGCGATTCTGTAATGAAGAATGGTCCTGAGTGTTGTACAAGTCTGATCTGCACCTAACAGAAGCTCTTGTTTGAGGTTATTGCTGTCAAAGGAGATTCAATCAGTTGTTTAATCCTATTGTTAACTTACTTTTTTCTACAGCACACTCTGAATGTTGGATGATTGTTCAATAAAGGCATACAAGACTGATACTTGTTTGTGTATTATTAGTGTAAGCTTACTGTGTTTGTCTGTACTTGTAACTTAGATGAAGATGAGGTCACATTTTATGACCAAGTAATGTAGAAAACCAGGTAATTCTAAAAAGCTTACATACTTTTTATTGCCACTATACCATCTGTGTTCAGTTTGCACTTTCCTGCCATGTTGTCATGAGATTCCTCCAGGGATTCTGCTTTAATTATCTAGGACAGTATGGTCAGTTGTGCCTGATTGTGTCCTATAGTGGACTGACATTTCATACCTGGATGGTTTTGGATATTAACACAATTCTGAATGGAAAACCTCCAGCATTCCATGAATGTTAAAATAATTGTACTGCATTTCTTTACTTGGTAAACAGTTTCAGCATCATTTTTTTGTAATTTATTCTGTATACAATTATCATTTAAGTAAAAGAAGAAAAATGAAAACAAATCAGCCTTTCCTAATACAAAACATTTAGGTTTAAGCCCAAACGTGTTATTCAGAAATCCTGAAGCTCTAACATAGTCTCCTTGGCATTACATTTTTTCCCAAAAAAACATTCAAAAAGCATTGCATTTTTGGACTTGAATAATGACATTTTCATTAAATCTCATCATTCTACTGTAAAAATGTGCAAAACATTTAAAGTACAAAATAAGAAGTGTAGAAAATATAATAATGACACAGACAATAATAATAATAATAATAATAGTAATATGAACAGCACACTGCACATGTGCAAATGACACAAGTGTCACTTTTGGTTTCACTGTTTAATTCAGTTTCACAGCCTGAAGACATTCACTTCGGCATCACTGCTGATGAGAGCCATTTCTTATGAGACGCCATTACAAGGCCATGAGAGATGCATCTACACAGTTGCTCACACTTACACGAGACATGCTTATACCATTTCCCTAGTAACACTCGGTAGTAATGCTGTTGGCACTTTTACAGCCCGAGTAAATCTTGGGTCTTATACTGTTTCTCGAGTGACACTTGGCACTAATGCTTTTAGCTCTGCTTTTACAGCCTGAGTGATGCTCCAGTCTAATGCTAAGGAGGTTAAAAGCTACGGTCAAGCAACATCTTGGAGATCAGCAGTTTCACATGAGTCAGCTCACACTTCTGTGCCGGTTTGACCAAGCTGTCTTGCCATTGAACTTCTCAAATTATTTACAAAGACCTCAGGAGAAATTGTGAACCAACTTCTAAGACACCAAAGCTGTGTGACCAGTAGCACTGAGTAGTAGGTAGTGGCAGAGAGTTTGGACAAATAACAGGATAATGGGCATGTTAAGAGTCACTGGAGAAACAGCTTGAGAAAAGTAAGGGCCCATTAACCACCACAGCCAAAATCTTCAAGTTGACCTAGAATTAGTGTAAAGGAACCATTTGAGGAAGTAAATAAATGTATTTAGCTGTTTCCATGTCTGAATCAAGAATGCTAACCAAATGTTCTGTTTTAACAGATTTGCAAATCTGTGGACTTAATGATAACACATACATTGATTTACAGAGAGTCTTCAGAGAAAATATTCCACAACATACTGTGAACACCATTGTTGGTGTCAAAGTCATTTATAGCCACAGTCTTAGTATATAAGGATCATCATTTAAAAACAAAAATGTGAATGTCACTTTGATTCCAGGAAAACAGAGAAAAAAAAATAGCATTGCTGCCAATGCCAGCAGAAGAATTAATACTCCTGTATTTACATCGCAGCTGTTTCCAGAGACACACAGATCCTTATGCCCATGGTTTGAGCAATTTACCAAGACATTCTGGTGTCAGTGCTTTAATTATCGTAAATCCTGTCCATGCTGCTTACTGGATGGATAATGATATACAGATCCTAATGCTGACAGAAAGCAGGAAAAATGTAGCTTCCTGTTTTTTAACTTAGCAGATGAACAATGTGTTTAGGTAAGAGGAAAATCGGTGGCAGTCCAAAGGGAGCATCTGTTATGTGAAGAGCAAGTTGAAGTAGTTATAAACATTTGGAAAACAAGTTAATAGTGATGCAAAAAAATATATATGTGAGATATATATATATCATTTTTCAGTAGCAAAGTGGCTGCCAAAAACACAAATAGCATACTCACAGTACCATAAGTGCGCCTCACGCACAATAATGGACAGATGTTTGCTGAAAGCCCTTCCAACAATGCGTGGTTTGTAGCACGTTGTGACTCGATACTTTTATAGAAGTGTATAATTTTTTTTTACCTCTTTTCACATAACCAATTATTTACCTCCCCTCTTTTTTAATAATTAGCCAACTAGGATGCAAAGAGAAAAATAAAATGTTGTGGAGTGGAAAAATAAGAGCTAGTAGAAACAAACCCCTAAAGGAAATTGTTAGTTTTTCCACTCAGTTATTTCTTCACAATCATAGTATGAGTTCATTTGCCACATAAAAAAGGTTTCTAAAATGAAGTATTTTTTTATAAATTTTTAAAATACCTAACCTGGCCTGAGGTGAATGACGCTGGGCTGCAAACGTGATAACAGAAGCCTTAAACCTTGCCAAATCTGTCCACTTTGATACAGCAGAAGTTTCAGTTTTAAAAAAATGTGCCTTCTACATTTCTGAGGTTTTGCTTGTGACAAGAAAACTAAAACCTGAAGTAACAAATTTTATTGAAGATTCTTGGTAAGATTTTGTTAAAGGTAAGGATATGTTTCCTATTCGCTTATCTGCTCACAGTGGCTGACATGGGTGGAGTTTTGAGATTTTCTCCTGGTGCACCCCAAATCGCTTGATTCCCAAAGCTTCCAGCTGCATATTATCCTACTTTTGTTTCTGCACTTCTTTTTCTTTAACTATTACGTTCTATCATGGCTTGTAACAAATAATGCCCTGCATGAAGCTCTGCCAAGTATGTGACATTCTGTAGCATGAGAGCAACCAGTGTACCCTCTCAAGGGGACTTGGACAGTGTATGGGCTCGAGATTTGTGGCAGATGAAATTTAATGTCAGTAAATGTAAAGTATTACATGCAGGAAGTAAAAATGTGAGGTTTGAATACACAATGGGAGTCTGAAAGTGCACCTGATGGGTAGGATTTAGGAGTCATAGTGGACTCGACACTATCAACTGCCAGAGAGGCAAACAGAAATGTTAGGTTATATAGCGCCCTGATGTATGGAGTACAAGTCCAAGGAGGTTCTGCTCAAGTCTTTATAACACACTGGTGAGGCCTCATCTGGAGTACTGTCTGCAGTTTTGGTCTCCAGGCTACAAAAAGGACATAGCAGTGCTAGAAAAGGTCCAGAGAAGAGCGACCAGGCTGATTCCAGGAGTACAGGGGATGAGTTAATAAGAAAGAGCTGAACCTTCTCAGGTTATTCAAAAGAAGATTAAAGGGAGAGGTGATTGATTTGTTTAAAATTATGAAGAAAATTAGCCCAGCGAATCAAAACTGTTATTTTAAAATGAGTTTATCAAGAACACAGGGACACAGTTGAAAACATGTTACGGATAAATTTCACACAAACATTAGGAAGTTTTTCTTTACACATGGAACCAGAGATACATGGAATAGGTGACCGAGTAGTGTGGTGGACATAAAGGACTTTAGGGAAATTCAAAACTCAACTTGATGTTATTTTGGAAGAATTAAGTAGATAGGACTGGCAAGTTTTATTGGGTTGAATGGCCTGTTTTCGTCTAGATTGTTCTTATGTTCCAAAAAAAGTGGCCTAATTTGAGTACTCATCTGCAGTGATTCACAATGTCTGCCGGCATCGGTGGGCCATATGTACTCAGATCATATTATTTTCTTATGTTATGCGCACTGAAATCAAATAATATTTTTTTATAGGCAAATATGGCACACATCCTGAATCACATACAGATACTGTGGCTTATTGACGTATGCATAATCAAATATAATTTTATGTTCCTAAATGATGTCTGATTTTTGCCTGTTACATTCTGTGTTGTTATTTTACATAACCTATAGAGCAAGACTCACACCAAGTGGCAGAGTGGTGAGTGTTGATGAAGAGTGCAACATACGACTTTCATTGTACTTTATACACATAACAATAAATCTGAACTGAATCAACTACAAAGAATCTCGTGAGTGTGTGTGTGTGTGTGTGAGTCCCAAGAGTGGGTGCAGCTAGTTTTTAAGTAGGCATTTAAACCTCTCGTGACTGGATTAACGTCACCTGAAGTTATAAAATTAGGGACTTCTCATAGATGATTTATTCTGTCGATCCCAGATGTCATTCTGTGACTTATAGGTCTTTGTTTTCGCCTGAGTCCAATTCACATCTTCTAGCCTGAAAGAATCTCCAGAGGAGCTTCTGGAAAGATGTCAGTTCAACTCTGATGTACACTTTTGTTATCCATTGAAGTCAAGCTACAAGCTAGAGTTCAGTCACTTAGTTTAGTTTGGATTGTAAGAGCTGACAGGCGTAGCTGGAGATCTGCTAAATCTGCTACCTTAATAGGCCTGGTGTGCCACTAAAGCCTAAAGTACACTACATTCCTGTCCAGCTTGACAAGTCTTGCAGGCACCAGCCATTTTCCTGAAATCTGTCAGTTGAAAAGATTACCACAATACAATACAATTACTAATACAGCAAAAGAAATGTTTGCTGAATATTCCTCTTTTTCTATTTTATTTCAGTACAGTACAACCAAATACATACATATCTAGTAATAAAGCACATGTATGAAACATTCATTGCAACTATTAAAACTTGCTTTGTTTAGTTCTAGAATCACAAAACAATTAGTTTTAACTTTGTTACATTCATACCCGAGAACCTTAAAGTACAGTGCATATCTCAATGGACAGTCAGGAGCAGCAGACCAGGTGCAGTCCAGTAAACGCCTGACAACATATAAAAACAATTTTACACCGTCTGTTTGGATTCAGGGTCAAGCCGGAGACTTTTTGTGCACCTCTCATATATCTTAAGCCACTTATATCCTAAGATAGATTACTGTTGGTTCCATTTGGGATTGGATTTTGTGACAGCTCTATTAAGATGGTGCAGAATTTACTTTTTAGTGTCAACACATAGGTTTATTTCTTAACAAGAGTGCAGTAAAACCAGTTAAGTCCCACAGATGAAAAAGCACTGTATCAAAACTGAAAACAAACCATTCAAGCAACAGTAAATTCGCTCCTTGCATCAGACATTTCTGCAGACTGGTGTCTCTTGGATTGAAGGAGATGAGTTACATAGTCAAAGTCAGGAATAGATACGGTGAATTGTCTACCATGCCATCAGAAATAATCACATTTCACACAGCGCATAGCTTGGCAAAGCAATTTGAACACAGGGAAGCGTCACCATTAAAGCAGTGTAGGTGAACTTAATATGTCTGCAGTGTGTAGATTATAATAAAAAGCCTTCACTTTTATTTCAACTTGATCACAGAGTAAAACTGAAATTAGAATATAAATATATTTCCATTCCATGAATTTTAAATGTCAATATTTCTTCTATCTTTGAAAAAGAGTAAAGAGAAAATACTTTCATTGCAGCGTGCAAAATGAATTTATGTCAATATGGCAAGAAGAAGATGAACTTATTTACAATTCTCATTTGCATAACAAGAATTTATAGATTATATTGACAACCCTGTTTCTTACTTTATCTCTTCTGAATTATGCTTAATGGGTAATTTATTTTTTTTTTTTTACAACTTACGCGTGGGTTCTGAATTTTAAAAAAATTTCTAAGGTTTTAGGCAAATCACCGATGCTGAATCAAATTGCATCTAATTACGTTTAAAAAAACTGTAAATGAGAAAGAAAGTTTCAGTCTTTAAAACTATATGAAATATTCACATAGTTTAAAAATGTAAGATAGAAAGTTGGGTGTATAAAAATAAATATTAAAAAAAGCTTTTGTAATTTACTACTGTATACTCAGAAGGAATGTGGCTGTTTATGCAGGAGCAGAGAAAATTACCCCATTTCACATCAATTAAAGCCACAAACTATTCTTAAACTCAAACTATTGTTTACAAGTAACTAGCAGCTTAACTATAAAACAAACATTAAGAATTTATTTCAAGTATTAACTGTTTCTTGTAGCAGTCACAGTTCATCCACAGATCTGTCTGGTGTGTTGGTTTTGGTCTAGAGACACAAACCCTTCTGACTGCACCTTTGGCATTGTCTTAATGATTTGTCCTATTACCCAAGAGTTACGAGGTGCAGCATCATACAACATACTACTATTAAAACAATGTCTCCTGGTTCAAAATTTCTCCTTGTTGTAAGCCATTTTTGACATTCTTGAAGTACTGACAAATATTCTTTAGATCAGTGGTTCCCAAACTTGGTCCTGGGAACCCACTGTGGCTACAGGTTTTTGTTCCCACCAACTTCTGTTTTTTCATTGGACTCTTAGCCTAATTAAGTGAGTCATTATTTCCAGTTTCTGTGTTTTAGGGAAATTACAAACTAAGTAATAACTAATAAGAAGTTATATGGGGAATACATAGTTTTTTTAAGTCGTTAACAGTATTTTCAACCTAATTTTCATTCTGCTTTTCGGGGAGTTCTGGTAATTTAATTGATTATTTGCTAATTAGTGGGTCTGACACTGAAGTCGTTGCAGCTTTCATCATCCTGGGTGTTTTCTGTGCTGGTTGTTAATTGTCACTATTAGTATTAAATGAAGGGAGCAAACTACACAGGAAAATGGAAAAATAATAGTTAATAATAATTTGTAAATGTCTCATAAATGTAAAAAAAAACATACTGTTGTGTTTTTCTGAATGCAGAATAAGAGTAGAGTAAAAAAGACCAGCTAATAAATGAGATCAGTTGTTATTGATTATTATCACCGATTGTGAATCTGGTTGGAACAAAAACCTGCAGCCACAGTGGGTCCCCAGAATCGAGTTTGAGAACCATTGCTTTAGACCATCTTTTCCTGAACAAATCAGTCATGTATTGAATTTGCTTCAAATGTCTCAGAGTACACTGGTCATTTCTAGAAAGGAGTCCAGGAGGCAGTGTCATCAACAGCAGTAAGTCATTGGGTGTCAGAGCTCCTAAATCATTTGGGTCATTTGCTGTCTTTGTGAGGAGTCTGTTGTTGATGACTGATTCAATCTCATACATTACTGTTTGCATCATCAAGTGTTTGTTGGTTGAATATTGAGTTTAGAAACTTTCTTATGCTTCTAATTTGTCCTTCCAATACAGATCACCTTGATGAGAAGCTGATGGTGGATTAAAAATCCGTTTGATTTCTTTATTCAACAAGGCATTGCTTATTTTTTCTTGGTCAAGGTTTTTAATTGTTTCTCGTAGCTCTTTTTCTGCTCCAATAAACTTTGTTCCATTATCTGAGCCCATGACTTTAACCTTTCATCTTCTGCAAATGAATCGAAACATGGCATTGATAGAAGAATCAGTGTCCAAGCTGTGTGCAATCTCTATGCGTACAGCTCTGATTGTTAGACAAGTGACGAATATTCCATATCTCTTAACTAGACTTCATCTTCTTTTAACTTGAAAGTTCCAAAATAATCAACACAAACATTGGTGAAAGATGGTTGGTCAGGTAACAAATGATCTTCTGGCAAATCTGACATTTTATGTTCTCCTGCTTTCATAAACTGAACTGACAACACATAGAATACCACGCCTTATAGCGGGCTTCTCTTGTAACTTTATCTAAAATTTGAAACTGGTAATTTCTGTGCAACACAGGACACCCAGGGTACATTTTGTTAAGAGAAAGCTATGGCTTAAGTCTCAGTCCTTTTGTTCAAGAGCTCTGCCTTTTCAGGAATAGACAATGGACCTCTCTGCTATTTCTCATGAACTTGGTCAGGTGGAATCCCCCTCTGAAGCACAGAACTTGGAGATTTTTTGCCAGGTTTATTGCTAGTTCTTCTGTTGTAACTGACTTTAAGCAGTCATCTACATAGAAATTGTGGAGCACAGCGTTAGCTGCTTCCTCAGGAACTGTTTCTCTTGCATTTCGGCTGTTCTACACAAAACATAAGAAGCACAACTGGGTGAAGAAGTAGCACTAAAAAGATGTACAATACTGAATTCACAGGCAATTTGCCTTTTTTAGCACTCATCAGCAGAAAAAGACCCTTTAATGTTAATGTGAAAATAGATGTCTGCAGAGTGGGCTTAATTAATTACAAATATAAAGCACCACATAATGGATCACATAAGTATTCACCACCTTTAATATGACACACCTAAACAATGTCATACATGTGCGATTAGGGGGCAGCCAGAAGGACCAACGGAGTGTGAAAACTCACCGGATGGGGATATAAGATGGCGTACTAATTTTTCTCTCCTTTTTTCATCAGAAAGACCGAAGACCAGACGAATCCCAATACGTGAAGTCTCCACTAAAACGTGAGCATGTACTAGGAAGAACTTTCGCATTCTAGCCATCCCCACATGACGACTTCAAACCGGTCGCCATCTGATGACATCACCTCCGTTTCATCCTGTTCACGGTATCTCACTTTTGCACCAATTTCCGGTCCATTCGCCATAAAACCAGCCGCCTTTCCAGTATTAATGTTGAATGTATATGCTCACTCTATAAGTGCTATACGAAAATCAAATATTTTGGTTCACCTACAGTATATGGGGACGGTTCCCCAACCCTTAATCTGTCTCTCTTTCATAACATTCACTGGTTCAGCCAATTGGTTTTAGAAGTTACATAGCTAGTTAAATGAAGATCATCTGTTTATAGTCAAGAGGTTTCAACTGAGTGTAGCATAAATGCACCTTATGTGGAGTCCAAATTTACTTAGGTTACCTTCAAGCCAACACAAAAGCAAAGAAGATCAGTGGCTTTATCTGGAGCTTTTACTTGGTAGAATATTGCTTTAATGTCTTCCATTAATGCCACTGGTTCCTCTCTAAATCTTGTAAGTACTCCAAAAAATGTGTTAGTTAGGTCTGTACCTTTCAGTAGTTGTTCATTAACACTAGAATTCCTGAAGCTTGTGAAAAAAGTCATAATCCCGGGCTACCTTAAATTCCTTCGCACACCAGGTAAGCGAACGCATTTTTGTCATAACCTGATCTTGAATAAAAATGCACTTGTTTTGTTATACTTGTACCATTTGTGAAAGTGTTTATTTGATATTTGGACGTCTGTCTTCACACATTATACCTTTCATGTCAACATTTTGTCAATTATTACTAAAACATGAAAAAAAGTTTCTGTTTTACTTATGTGTTCAACTTTTTCTGTCTCACATTTTCTATCATCCTACATTTACACAGTTTGTACATGAAATGTATGTATTCCAAATGACGATATATTATTTACCCTCTACAATTCAAGGCACCTCACACCCAGATAAACAGACTTCAGCTCTGAAAATCTTCTCATAATTGCCTGTGCTGCATGACACATTTACAAAACAAAGGCGCTGATGAAAGAGGTGCAAAGGAATTTAAGTGTGCCCAGCATTATGACTTTTTTTGTAAGCTTCAGGGATTCCAGTGTCAAGATAAGTCCTTTAGTAGGAGACTGTACAATCAAAAACCACTCAAATCTTATTTTATTTTGGATTATGCACACCATGATTTGGAATGTACCACACCCTGGCTTCATTACAATTCAGGCTTTCTTTGGGTAACTTGACAGCCTTACCCTTCTCAATAATGTCTCTCATGAAAGCTTTATAGTCTTTGTGAAACCTGGATTTTTGTTTAGTTTTGTTTTTGAATCCAGTAGCACACTGTTCTGGAAGCTCTCTTTGACATTTTAATTGTTTAGTCTTTAACAGGCAGTTGTGGCAACCTACCAGTCTTACAGATTCTGAGACTATGCGATGAACTTGATGTTCTTCTGTGACATTTCTTCTTTCTTTTCACAACTGTGCTCTGGAAAATCTGAATTGTTACTGTTGATGAAACATTTATTCTACTTCTGTTATTGACACACGGTTGACTGAATGTTTAGGAAGCTTCCATTGTGTTTTGCATGGTCATCTATTTACTTGTATGTTTCACTAACCACCCCACCAAGTACAGTCTTCACAGCATGAGGTCCATCTCCTCTGCCACAGCTCGAAAACTTTGGGGTTGTTGATACCTATTAATAGATCAACTTCAGAATCTATAAAGGGTTGACATACCTCATTCAAATATGTCCACTTTTTAATGTCTTCTGGGTGTGGAATATTTTCTCTGCATATACCTGTACACTTTCTGTAAATCAATATATGTGTTATCATTGGGTCAGAATCAGATTTATTGGCCAAGTATGCACGCATACAAGGACCACAAATTTGCAGATCTGTTAAAACAGAACATTTGGTTAGCATTCTTGAATCAGTTTTCACAATTACTCATTGTTTTGAGGAATACTTGAGTTCTCTTCCTTGATGATTTAACTATCTTTAAAGATTTTCAGTACAAATTGTTACTCTACTATCAGGGTCTATAAAGGCATATGTTTGTACATACCTTTCGCTCTTCTTAAATTTTATCCTAACAGAGACCATATATAGCGCATATTCTTCTCTGACCCCAGTAATTGCACAGATTTCCTTCTCTGTTTCTTTAATGAATGTAGCTCCATTCTCATTTTTAATATGCAGGATGTCTGGATGCTGCAGAGAACATATCTGACATTTCATTTTTTCTTTACAGTTTACACCAAGATGCCCCTGTTTGAGACAATGAAAGCATAAACCTCCATCCATCCATCCATCCTCTTCCGCTTATCCGAGGTCGGGTCGCAGGGGCAGCAGTTTGAGCAGAGATGCCCAGACTTCCCTCTCCCCGGCCACTTCTTCTAGCGCTTCCAGGAGAATCCCGAGGCATTCCCAGGCCAGCCAGGAGACATAGTCCCTCCAGTGTGTCCTGGGTCTTCCCCGGGACCTCCTCCCAGTTGGACGTGCACAGAACACCTCACCAGGGAGGCGTCCAGGAGGCATCCTGATCAGATGCCGAGCCACCTCATCTACCTCCTCTCGATGCGGAGGAGCAGCGGCTCTACTCTGAGCCCCTCCCGGATGACTGAGCTTCTCACCCTATCTTTAAGGGAAAGCCCAGACACCCTGTGGAGGAAACTCATTTCAGCTGCTTGTATTCGCAATCTTGTTCTTATGGTCACTACCCATAGCTCATGACCATAGGTGAGGGTAGGAACATAGATCGACTGGTAAACTGAGAGCTTTGCTTTATGGCTCAGCTCCTTTTTCACCACGACAGACCGATGCAGAGCCCGCATCACTGCGGATGCCACACCGATCCGCCTGTCGATCTCACGCTCCATTCTTCCCTCACTCGTGAACAAGACCCCAAGATACTTGAACTCCTCCACTTGAGGCAGGATCTCGCTCCCAACCTTGAGAGAGCACTCCACCCTTTTCCGGCTGAGGACCACGGTCTCAGATTTGGAGGTGCTGATTCCCATCCCAGCTGCTTCACACTCAGCTGCAAATCGATCCAGAGAGAGCTGAAGATCACGGCCTGATGAAACAAACAGGACAATATCATCTGCAAAAAGCAGTGACCAAATACAGAGTCCACCAAACCAGACCCCCTCAACACCCTGACTGCTCCTAGAAATTCTGTCTATAAAAGTTATGAACAGAATCGGTGACAAAGGGCAGCCCTGGCGGAGTCCAACTCTCACTGGAAACGAGTTCGACTTACTGCCGGCAATGCGGACTAAGCTCTGACACCGGTTGTACAGAGACCAAACAGCCCTTATCAGGGGGTCCGGTACCCCATACTCCCGGAGCACCCCCCACAGGATTCCCCGAGCGACACGGTCGAACGCCTTTTCCAAGTCCACAAAACACATGTAGACTGGTTGGGTGAACTCCCGTCTACCTCCAGGACTCTGCTAAGGGAGTAGAGCTGGTCCACTGTTCCGCGACCAGGACGAAAACCACACTGTTCCTCCTGAATCCGAGGTTCGACTATCCGACGGACCCTCCTCTCCAGAAACATAAACCTTAAGATTTTAAAAAGTCAATTCTGTCTGTAGGGGCCGGTTCCTTGATTTTGCTACATTCAGCAAGAGTGTGCTTGTCATTGCAAAATACACAAGGTGCATAAACAGCTGTCAGAGTCTTTTTGACCAAGGTGTCTTGAGTCCCCTTTTCAGTAGCGCCGGTAATACCAGCAGCAAAGTTGCTTCCTCTCGGGAAACTTTCACTTGTCTGACTTTTCTTTTTCCTCTGTGTATGTGCAGCTCTGTGGAGCAACTCCATGAATAGGATATGAGTCATCCTTAGCATGTCCATGCAAAAAAATCTATTAAATCATGAAATCTTACAGCTACTCCTTCATCCTCAGTTCTGCAGGCCATTGATCTCCACTCACACCTCAGATAGCGGGGAAGCTTGGAAACGACAGTGTGCAAGTTTTCACTAATATCAAATTTGTTCTCATATTTTCCTGCAATAGACATGACATTCTTACATCGACTGAGAAAAAGTGCCAACTCTACCAATGCTCCTCCATTGTCTGATGATTTGATTTGAGGATAGTTCAATGCCTTTTTAATATGTGATCTATCATCTCCAAAATACGTTTTGAGCAGTTCTTGTACTTGTGGCTCAAGTCCGCTTCTGGCTCAAGTCCACTAATGTAATGAACGATCAGTATATTACATGGGCTTTGCTTTTTACAGTTAATTTTCCAAAAAATGAAAAAGTAACATAGATTTTTTAGGCTTATTGGAATTCAATAGAAAATTTCTTGAATGTTGAGACTTTTTTTTTTTTTAAATTCAACTGTTATATCTGCAGCTGGTAGAGTAAATAGCAATGCCAAGTACTAATGAGTGAACCCTCAGAATTCTCTTCATGTTTGCCTAAATTGTGGAAATGTTTTGAAACTTCGCCAAACTCTGCAAAATGTATTGAAGTCAGTGGGGAAGGAGAAACTGAACTAGTTTGGAGTGCATTATAATGATGCAATGGTTTTAGTGTGCCCCTGAGGACTAGGGAAGTGTCTGCCAACAATGCTGGACCCATTATTGTAACCAAACATGTGACAGGTGCTGTGAGGCACCACTGTGCCACTGACACAAATAACCTCCCCTTCCGACCCTCAAACAACAAAAGATGCAGACTGAACAATAGCCACAAATAAAACACAACAAATTGCCATGAGCTATCAATAAGTAAAAAAAAAAAAGCAAAAAGCAGCTCCGAATAACTAAAGATGGCATCACATTTGGAGAGCTCAATACTCTGAGTCCTTTATCTGACTCTTCATCTCCCACAGTGCTTTTGTGCTGGTACACAGTTCTGACACTTGTTTGAGCTTTCGAAGTACCAGCAGTTAATATATAAGTAATGGTGTGTATTGACACAGCACATTTGAGCTCCCATCTGCAAAGACATTGTAATGTAAGTATTGTGCAAAACACTTCACATGAATGAAGAAAAATCTGGCACTATAGAGAGTACCCACAGTTATTTTGCTCGAGGGATGTCCCATCTGACACTGGATGTTACAGTTCTATGATGTCATACTGGCCTCACAAACCATTATGGGGCATTGGCAAAGAAATGTTTACTGTAATCTGGCCAGACAGTGAATTTTCAGTGAACAAAGTCATTGGCAAACCCTGCAATTTTGCTGTGAAAAACACTTCACCAAATTTCGCCAATCAACACTAATAACTAAGAATGGAAGTATGAGCTTAGAATTAAGTATATTTAGCTCGCTCTCTTGCTCTCGGTTCTCATTCCAACCCCAACTCCGTCTTGCAATAAATCAAATAATTGAAAGTTCTAGTGATAGAACATTAAAACATATTGACAAATAAGAGGAGTCCATTTAGTCCATCAAGCCCATTTGTTTGCATACAGCTAAGCTGTCCCAATATCTCATCCAGATTCTTTTTAAGGTTGTCAAGTTTTCTGCTTCAATTACATGTCTTGGCAGTTTGTTGCAGACTCCCACAACTCTTTGCATAAAGAAATACTTCCTGGCTTCAGTCTTAAATGCACTTCCCTTTAATTCTCACTGATGTCCTCAAGTATGTGATTCACCCTGGCAGATCTACTTTATCAATGCCTTTGAGAATTTTGAAAACCTGCATTAGGTCCCCATGCCATCACTTCCGCTTGAGACTAAACAGGTTTAATTCTCTGAGTCTGTCACAGTAGGGCATGTCCTTAAGTCCCATGATGCACTTGGTTGGTCTCCTCTGTACAGCTTCAAGTGCTGGTATGTCTTTCTTGCATCGTGGTGACCAGAACTGCGCACAATACAGTAATCCCTCCTCCATCACGGGGGTTGCGTTCCAGAGCCACCCGCGAAATAAGAAAATCCGCGAAGTAGAAACCATATGTTTATATGGTTATTTTTATATTGTCATGCTTGGGTCACAGATTTGCGCAGAAACACAGGAGGTTGTAGAGAGACAGGAACGTTATTCAAACACTGCAAACAAACATTTGTCTCTTTTTCAAAAGTATAAACTGTGCTCCATGACAAGACAGAGATCACAGTTCCGTCTCACAATTAAAAGAATGCAAACATATCTTCCTCTTCAAAGTAGTGCTTGTCAGGAGCAGATCATGTCACAGAGATAGAGAGAGACAAAAGCAAACAAGTCAATATGGCTGTTTGCCTTTAAAGTATGCGAAGCACCGCGGCACAAAGCTGTTGAAGGCGGCAGCTCACACCCCCTCCGTCAGGAGCAGACAAAGAGAGAGAGAGAGAGAGTTTGTTTTTCAAGCAAAAATCAATACGTGCCCTCGAGCTTTTAAGTATGCGAAGCACCGTACAGCATGTCCTTCAGGAAGCAGCTGCACACAGAAGGTAGCAACGCCCTATCGTCTAGGTGTGCAAACAGCCCC
Source organism: Erpetoichthys calabaricus (assembly GCF_900747795.2). Taxonomy (NCBI): domain Eukaryota; kingdom Metazoa; phylum Chordata; class Cladistia; order Polypteriformes; family Polypteridae; genus Erpetoichthys; species Erpetoichthys calabaricus. Next base: position 23,809,947 of record NC_041402.2, read on the forward strand.
CCTGCTCACACCCCCCTACGTCAGCGCAAGAGAGAGAGAGAAAGTAAGTTGGGTAGCTTCTCAGCCATCTGCCAATAGCGTCCCTTGTATGAAATCAACTGGGCAAACCAACTGAGGAAGCATGTACCAGAAATTAAAAGACCCATTGTCCGCAGAAACCCGCGAAGCAGCGAAAAATCCGCGATATATATTTAAATATGCTTACATATAAAATCCGCGATGGAGTGAAGCCGCGAAAGGCGAAGCGCGATATAGCGAGGGATCACTGTACACCAGATGTTGTCTTGCAAGTACATTATATAGTTTGAACATAATGTTCCTTGACTAAAATTTAACAGTTTTTATGATATAACAAAATACGTGTTCTAACATATCATAAAGAATGGCATACCTGAAGCACCCAGATTACCCCGATAGTGGTGAGCTGAAAACATCTGAGTTGAGATATCAGTAGTTATTAATTATTGTAAAGACTCCAATTGAAACAGAAATTGAAATCTAGTATTTCTGTATAAGTAGTAGTTATAATAATAAACAGAATGTAATATAATATCTAATAAAATAATATAATAAACAGAAATTGAAATCTAGTATTCCTGTATACAGTAAGTAGTAGTTATAATAATAGTAATTCTTTACATTTATATAGCCCTTTTCTAACTACTCAATTGCATTACATTGAGAGTGGGGAGTCTCTTCAACCACCACTAATGTGCAACAACCACCTGGATGATGCGACAGCAGACATTTTGAGCCAGTACACTCACCACACATTAGCTGTTAGGAGGTTAAGGTTTGAGAGATGCTGCAGTTTGCCAATTTGGGGCAGGGAATGATTAGGGGGCAGGAATGACTAGGCCATTGAGGGTAATTTAGGCTGTTCATCTGTAGTAGTATTCTACAAGAACTTCTAAAACAAAAAGTGAGCATAGACATGGAGGGCAACTACTCACTTCACATAGAGAATCCCTGGGTTGGGGTTCAAGCCCGGCACTCTTGAGCTGCAAGGCACCCCTTGTTACTCAATTTCATCACTCATTTTCATTCTGATCTACAACGACTAGTTGTTTATTTTACTTATTAATTACAATAAAAAATAAACACATTGAGATCTCTATTCGTATGTATTTCTGTCACGTTTTTATTTAATATTCAGATGTAGTATTGAAATGCATAAATTAGGTCAGCAGAATCAAAAGTGGATTTAAAAATTATTTAAATGAAAATGTGACACAAAGCCTGATATAGTATTGCTGAGCACTAACATTATTTCTGTTTTTATCAGCAAAATGTATCTTATTGTTTGCTACATTAAATGACAAAGAATCAAAAGGCTGTCGTTAAGGATCCATTTGTTTATTAAATCTGAACTGGTCACTTTGCCAGGTCCTAACTTTCAAATTAATGAATAGCCATCCAAAGCTTTTCCACTCATCTGACCTTGTCTAAATAATTCTGAAAGAAGAAATAGTACTTTAATATGATTGCCACTGAAATACACTAAAGTCTGTTGACATGTACAGTAACCATATTCTCTTCTAAATTTATGCATATTCCCTTAGGCTTTTATTATACCGTAAATTGTTAACATTTCCCTTTATTATGTGTTTTAGCTGTTTTCATTTCTTCGGCTATGAATGAAATGTTTTATCCATAAAATATAACTTGTATAAACTAATGCCATCAGGAATGACTTTTGCTTTGACTTCGTGATCCTGAATAGGATTAACCATTATGGAAAATTAAGGAATGAGTAATTGTGAATATTTACTTGTAAATGGCGGTGTGGGCACAGTAATGATAGCCACAATGAGAGGTACATAGATAATATTCCGGGAGCTGATCCCCCATTCTTACCTCTTAAGTAGTCGCCCTGGCATTGAAGGTTACAGTTTATGACTGCTGTTTTGGTGAGTTGAATGCTTTTTGGGAGTGATACATGAAGTAAAGCTGGAAAGATCAGACGTAAGAATAACAAGATGGATTTGTGCAGTGCTATCAAGTGAGAGAAAGGTGAATATCGAGTGAAGAGAAGAGCTTTGTGTGGAGGTAATAAGCGTAATAATGAGGAGAAACAGACTAAGGTAGTTTGGGGCATGTAGAATAAAAGAATGAATATGATACGGTGAAGAGGTACACCAAGGTAGAGGAGGAGGTGATAAGACCAAGAAGGAGGAGAATGACAATAACATTTTGTCATGATTGTTTTCCTCATTTGATTTTTCTCAGGCTTTCTTGCAGTGTTTGGGATAATCTATACATCCTAATGGGCTTTTGACACTTAAGAAATTCAGTGTTGACACTCATTTTGTGATTTTGGATTACCTAAGAAAACTTGTTATTTTTACCATTATGCCACAACATCGTTGTGTTTTTCTCATGTGCCCCACACCATTGGCAACAACATTGATGCTTGCCATGACAACATATCCCAGAATTTCCTGCAGATGTCCTTTGTACAGTATTACTTCTTTGACACAACAATATAAATGTCACCACATGCATTGTGCTGTATCTGAGACAGAATAAACTTATTTTCATTTCTGTGGTAATTTTTGAGCTTTTGACTTTGATATTTGTTTCACCCCCTTATCTTAATGAAAGATTGTTAAAAACAAATCAAGAGACGCTATGCTTGGACTATATAATGCACTATTGAGATGGCAGGTAGAGTACTGTGTGCAGTTCTGATCACCATACCTCAAAAAAGACATAGCAGCACTTGAAGCTGTGCAGAGTTGACCAACCAAGTGTATCACAGGACTTAGGGACATGAAATACTCTGAGAGACTCAGAAAATTAAACCTGTTTAGATAGATAGATAGATAGATAGATAGATAGATAGATAGATAGATAGATAGATAGATAGATAGATAGATAGATAGATAGATAGATAGATAGATAGATACTTTATTAATCCCAATGGGAAATTCACACTTAATTCACATTTAATCTTGAGAAGAGTAGAATGTATGGGAACCTAATCCAGATATTCAAAATTCTTCAAAAAGTTAGATCCAGTAGAATTTATCCAACTAAATGGTGGATATTTGACACCTAAGAAATTCAGTGTTGACACTCATTTTGCAATCACCACAGGTACACACGTCGTAAATGTAGGAAGGATGGGTCCTTGCGTGTGTTTGAACTGTTAACATTTGAATGTGATGATTGCATGTAGCTCTGAACTGACCTCTCTGTACTATTGTTGCCTCTGCATGTCCTGGAGTACAAAAGAAACAGCAACATGTGGGGACTGGCAAGATCGGGGAAAAAAAACACGCGGTGTTATGCGAATGAATATGAATAATATGAATAATGTTGCATCCGTGCCACAATGTTTTCCGAAATGTACTATACAGGTCATAAAATGAATAATTCCAAATATCATATATAGCTATGTCTCTGTTTTTGTTTTTTTTTTTGACATCATAGACCATAAGGTGCATACTAATTCAGTGTGAGCAGGAACACTCAATAAAACTGAATAAAAAAAAATCAAGTGACGGTGAGATACGAAGAAGGCAGATTCACCAGAGTTTGTGTGTCAGCTTTTATCGCTCCAGATCAGAGAATGCCCAGTTCCATTGTCTCAAAACACCACTCACATCTACAGGTACTCCCAGTTTCAAATAAAAACTAACAGCGTCAGATCCCTAGGGTGGAAGTATGTATCATGATCATGACTGAGAGAATAAAAGTAAAAAAAAAAAAGGGTAACTTTCACAAGTCCTATAAATGTACACCGTCTGTTACAGACACAAACCAAGTGTATGTGTGTACTGTATAATATTAACAATAAGAGCAGCTCTCTTACTGAAAACGGCAAATACAGGAGGCAGACAGGATTGAACCGGGGACTCTTGATTACAAGTCAGCAAATCTTACCGCTACACAATGGAAGCTGTTGTATCATCTTTGAACCTTTTGTGAAAGTGTTTATTTGATCTTTGGACTTCAGGCTTCACACATTATATAGTTTATGCCAACATTTTGTCATTTACTGCTAAAATATGACAAACGTTTCTGTTTTAACAATGTGTTTACACAGATTATTATAGAAGCGGAACACACATGAAATGCATGTGTTCCAAATAACGATCTATTATTTCCACTCTAAAACTCCAGCATTTCACTCCCAGATAATAAATCAAGGCATGAGCTGGGAGTACTTTGTGCATGTTCAGCGGCGGTAGTGGATGGAATAGCAGGCTTCTTGCTGCTTGTCTTAATCGGCACATTTATAGGACAAAAGACGCTGAGGGAGAGGTGTGAACGGATTTAAGGTGGGCCGGATCTATGAGTTTTTTCGTAGGCTCTGGTAATTCTAGTGTTAATGCTTGTCCCTCCTTGTGTAGAATCTTCCAGTTCTCCTTGTGTTTTTGGGGGTGTTTGGGCTATATCCACACAACTACATTTTCAATTAAAAATGCATACATCGCTCTCTGTTTTCGCCTTTCATCCACACTACCAACACTACAAAATGGAGACTTTTGAAAATTTTCTCTGGAGTCGTATATTTCTGAAAACACCGACTAAATGTTTCAGTGTGAATGGATAAAAATGCACACTCTAATTGTCTTCTGATTGGTTTGTACTTATCATGTGACCCTTTCCTGGGTCCAGCTACTTACATTATACTTGTGCATTACTCTCTATAATAATTCCACTTGCTCATCAGTCCAAATAAAACAATATTTTTTGGTTGTTTTTGTCCGCCATTGCTGTTCCCCATGTGTAATAAGCTGCAAGTAAACTACACCTCCTTATCTTGTTGAATCCATTGATGCGCATATGCCAGGTGTAGGTGAAAGGGTACATTATATGCGTTTTCGGTCATTTTAGTGTCAGTGAAGATACTTTTGTAAACAATGTGAAAATGGAAATGTGGATGGTGATCTTTGTAACTGAAAACGTAGTTGGATGGATGAAGTCTTACTCCATGTACGAAGGAACACTCTCCACAAAATCCTCTAGATTTTGAGGTGTGCTATAAAATTTTGGGGTCTGATATCTGGACTAGGCCTTTTTAATTTAATATTGTTTTGTGGAAAAACGATTGCTTTTTGCTGTTACTGTACCTGGAATAAGTTTAAATCACAAACTTAAAATGTAGACATTAGTATGGAAGTCTAACATAAAATGATTTCTTGGGAATTAATAGACATATAAGTGTCAAATATTACTAAAATTTCTACTGCAGATTTTGATTTGTTTATTGCTATTTTGCTGCAAATGCATTTATGTTGTTCTCCACTATTTGCTGTAGCTGTAGAACTGAATTATCCAACGTAGTTAACCATCCCCACATTTTTAAGTTCTTTTCAAATTATATCATTAACAGCACTATCCCTCATAACCAATGTTGATGATGTAAAGAGCTAGGGCATATTTTCAAATAAGTCATTTTTGAAGTTTCCACCTTTTACAGAAACTTATGAATCTAGCCAATGGATGCCTGTGAATCGCCATCATGGTTCAAATAAGATATGCAATAATCCGCAAGGTCAAGAGGGGATACCAGTGCTAACAATGCCATCTCTTTTCTCCTCCATTGCTCTGAACCATGCCCACAACCCAACTTAACCACGCCTCTCCTCTCGAGACACATAAATTCGAGGGTTCCCGAAAGGTGCCGTCTCAGTTTGAGGAACACAGTCCCACATGACAGAGCTCCCTGACCCAAACCTGCTCGAGAGAACCACTAGTTTAGAGGCTAAAAAGTCAGATATTGTACCTAACTTCTCTTGTGCCAACTGCTTGCTTATTACATACTGACAGTAAATGGGGTAACCTGGCTGGCACACCAACTTTCCTTCGATTCTCCTCTCCCTTATTTGCACCACACACCATTTTATGAGTGCACTACAGGCCTGTTATTACTGCATTTCCTGAAACCAACTGATGGAAACACATATTAAAAAATCTAGCAAAGGCTTAAATTGATTAGAAAATCATTACATAATCTTTGACTGTGAGGAAAGAGGCTTTCAAACTAAATTAATTTTATTCATGTACAAGTTTTACTTTAAAATCTATGCCATATTCACTTATTCTTGTTATAAAGATTGCTTTTGCTTCACAGACATTGCTGTGAATGAGGTATGGTTTGCAGATGCTATATATAAAGTACTTATACATTCACCTCTTTACCTGTATATAACCCCTTGGAGGTTTTCACATTTTATTGTTAAACAACATTGAATCTCTGTGGATTTAATTTGGCATTTTTCAAAATAATCAACAGAAAAACCCTCTTTAATGTTAAAGTGAAGACAGATCGCTGCCAATTGGTCTGAATTATTTACAAGTCTAAAACAAAAAATTATTGATTGCATAGGTATTCCCCACCTTCATGTCAGTATTTAGTAAATGAACCTTTGACTGCCATGACAGCCTTCAGTCTGTGTGTGCAGTTCTCTCTCTATCTCTATTAGGTTTATACATTTGGACGCGGCCATTTTTCCCCATTTCTCTTTGTAAAACTGGTCACGCTCTGTCAGGTGGCGGTGAACTGTGACTGAACAGCCTTTTTCAAGTTCAGCCTCAAATTCTCAGTTGGATTGAGATCTGAACTCTGACTCGACCACTCCAGGACATTAAACATTGTTATTTTTAAGTCATTCCTGTGTAGCTCTGGCTTCATGTTTGGAGTCTTTGTCTAACTAGAAAACATGGTACCAATTTCTTGCAGACTCCAGTATTTCCTCCAGTATTTCCCAGTATTTATTTTACCGTCTACCCTTACAAGCCTTCCAGGGCCAGCTGCATCTCAATAGTATGATGCTTCCATCACCATATTTTATGGTGGGGATGGTGTGTTTGGGGCGGCACGGTGGCGCAGTGGGTAGCGCTGCTGCCTCGCAGTTGGGAGACCTGGGGACCAGGGCTCACTTCCTGGGTCCTTCCTGCATGGAGTTTGCATGTTCTCCCCGTGTCTGTGTGGATTTCCTCCGGTTTCCTCCCACAGTCCAAAGACATGCTGGTTAGGTGGATTGGCGATTCTAAATTGGCCCTAGTGTGTGCTTGGTGTGTGGATGTGTTTGTGTGTGTCCTGTGGTGGGTTGGCACCCTGCCTGGGATTTGTTCCTGCCTTGTGCACTGGGATTGGCTCCAGGAGACTCCCGTGATCCTGTGTTCAGATTCAGTGGGTTGAAAAAATGGATGGATGGTGTGTTTTTGATAATGTGCCATTTTGGGCCTACACTAAAAATAGAATTTAATTTGATGGCAAGAACCTTCTTCCAGTTAACTTCAGAGTGTCCCATATGCCTTCTGGGCTCTACTCTAGCCAATGTATCATGTGTTTGGCTTTCTCTATTCCTGTAACTCCCTCAGAGTTGTCATAGGTGTCTTGGTGGCCTTTCTCACTATTCTTCTATTTGGATGATCACTCATCCTGGTTCTCGAGGACTTGCAGCTGTGCCATACTCTTTAAATTTCTTAATGACTGATTTAACTAGACATCAACAGATATTCAATGACTTAAACATTTTATTTTATATTCGGTGACTTGCATATTTTCTTCTTTTGTCTCCATCACCTGATACGTGCTTTTTAATCACCTTCTCATGGAGTTGCTGGAAGTGTTTTTTGTATTCTTTCTGTAGGTTAGGCCACCATACTGACTCACCAGAAGTTGTACCTTCCACATAGAAGAGCATTTATTCGATAATCAACTGAAACCACAGACAAGAGATCTGCGTTGAATGAATTCTGTGACTATTAAAGCCAGTTGGCCGCACCAGCATGTCATTGTAAATGTGGTAATTACTTATGCAATTACTTTATTTGTAATCCATTTAGATCATTTTACAGAGATCTGTTCTGAATTTGACATGAAAGAGCCCTTTTCTGTTAATTTGTGACTAAAGAGCCAAGTTAAATCTGCTGGTTTTCAATATTGTATAACAATAAAATGTGAAAACTTTCAAGGGGGTTAATACTTTTTATTCTCACTATGTGGTCGAAATTTAACATCATATTAAAGAAAGAAACGTCCTCTAACAGGACAATTCAGTAAGCAGGCAGGAGAAAAGCTGTTCATTGTATCTTTTAATTACTCCTCAGCAAAATGCCTTGGAGGGAGCATTCATCTAAAGCAGTCTGTCACAGCCTGGTCATCATGATCAGAATGGTTCGAGAAGCAAAGAATAGAGGTTCATTTTATAAACTGTTGAATTTACATACAGTGTCAATCAATGTATTTCTCTGGTTGGTTCGTTGGTTTACACCCAAATGATTTATTTAAAATAAAAGTCTGTTATATTATATTCTGGCTCTTCTTATACCTTTGAGTTGCGCCACCACCCTTGAAATTTCTGTGCATATAACAATTGTCCATTCTCGTTGCTTATAGTACATCTGCTGATTTCTTAGTCATCCTGCAGTACATTTTGTATATTACATCAACCTTTCTTCTGGTACATTCTTTATTTACTTGACCATCTCAGTATTTTTCCTAAACCAATACTTATATTTCGGTGTACATTTTATTGTTCACGTGACCTTTATCTGGTTTCCAACATTTATTAAATCTTTATGCTATTTCTTAAAGATGAATGCTATGTTACCCTAAAATTATTCTTCCACTATCATTTAAGTCATATTCTAGAAGTGCCATTGTTCTAAAGAAAGGTATCTTAAGCTAACAGGCAATTGTAAATTAGTCTGGTGTGAGTGTGTTAAGGAGTGTGCAATGGAGTATCTTATCCAAGGTTGCATCCTGCCTTGCCCCCAGTGTTTCTAGCCTCTGGCACTACAGCAGCTTCAAAAAGCAAAGAAAGAATAAATAAATGTAGCTTGCGTGCACTCTTCACAACTTTCTAGCTTCCTCTTAGTTCAATTCACAGTCCAAAGTTACATGTACAGTAAGTGTGGTGAAACACCACAACATAAATTTCAGTACAGTGCTGCCTTGGTTTGAGATCATAATTCATTCTGGAAACGTGCTTGTAATCCAAAGCACTCCTATATCAAAGCGAATTTCCCCATAAGAAATAATGGAAACTCAGATGATTCATTCCACAACCCAAAATATTCATGTAAAAATAATTAATACAAAATATAAAGTAGAAAATACATAAAACAAATTGACCTGCACTTTTCCATTGAAAAGAATTGTGGCTGGCGTGAGGGAGAGGAGAGGGAGGTTTATTATGCAGGATGAATTTCACTATAACTAATGGAATCCCTGCTATCTGTTGGCTTACTGGAATCGTTTTCTTTTTTCGACTTTAACAAGGATCCTATCCAATGACAGTTGCTTTTGCCTCCTTTTGAGGATTTTGAGGAAATTTGACATTGCATTGTCGTTAAACAGATTCATCGCTCGCACTGCTGCAGCCTTAGTTGGGTGGTGCTTTTCTACAAAATTTTGCACTCTTTCCCACATTTTACACATCTTCCTAAACTAGTACATTTACTAAAGAACAGTCACTACACTTGGACACAAAATTAAAAAGTGCTTTACGCACACACGTGATCACAATGCTATAGTAAACAGTATGCACTCGTACGGATGTTAACTATATGAGTGAGGCACGCCGACTGAGACTGAGCATGGGAGACAATTACCCACAATCCTGCAGTGAGAGAGAGAGAGAAGAACCATTAGCTCAGTTGTGATCATGTGACGCTCGGCAGACAAAGCGTATACGTACCACTCGTATTACATGACCTTGCTCGTTTATCAAAATTTTTGCTTGTCTTGCAAAACACTTGCAGACCAAGTTACTCTCAATCCAAGGTTTTATTGTACTAGCAGTCTGACCCATGAATAGGAAAGACAAACTATGCTCAACTGTACTATTGGGGTCTCTTCCCTAGGGCCGTTTTAAAATGGAGATGAGTGATGATGCAGAAGGCAGATATTTAGGCAGAAGGCAGAGATACAACTGTGGAATTACCAGTGTGGCCAGAAAAGAAGAAGAAAATCTGAGATGCCAACCCATTCGTTCTCTTTAATATTTTAACCAATATCTTTGGGGTCTTTGTCCTTGTTTTCAAGCTACAAATGTCTGTCAAGAAAGAGATTCTGCTTCTGGCCACATGTCAGGGTCAATTTGCTCAGGAGCTCTATTCAGCAGGTCACTCTTGCCAAAATGACACCTCCTTCCTGGAAGCTGGGGATTTTATGAAGTCAGTTACCCAAATGGGTCGGTTTCTTGGCACTGAAGGAAAAGAATGAGATGAAAGTGTTAGAAATAGTGCCCCTCTCGTCCCAGCAGGTTATTACATACCTCGACAGAGCCCATAAGGAGATCCACTGACACACACTCATAACACCAATATTCAATATTTAAATACATTAATGTTAAGTTACAACATTTCCGAGAACGGTAGCTTCCAGTCAGTAAACATACAACTTCAGAATTTTAATACACTGCTTTAACTCTCCTTTTGTTCAATAAAGTGTACCAAGATATAAAGTATTTAGGTTAGAAAATACAGTATGAAAGAAAAAGCAACAGCTCTGAGGAGCTACAGTAGCTGTGAGAGGGAGACATTAAGCAGTCTGTTCTCTGCTGAAGCCCAGTTACTTTCTGATATGTAAATGGATACCTCACTTACATATTTTATGGTAATATGCTGTTGGGTAGATTCTGCCTCAAATTTTCATCTCATTTACTGGCATGGCACTAAGAAAGGTCCATCTTTTATCAAGCTCTTAATCCAATTCTTGATCTTAGTAAATCAGAGCAAATCCCAGCAGCATATAACACAAGACAGGAATCAACCATGGACAGATGACGGTTACAATGAAAATGATATGATGGACCTATTCAACTCTTTTCATCTTACCTATGCTTTGTACCGGACCTTGTATAATAGATATATAGGCAATTCTGTTGGTGCTGCTTCTTGCTCCAGAAGCCAACTCCAGGAATGTATTAATGATTTTACTAGTTTCCTTTCATCTCTCAGGTTTACAGTGGACGTTTTCACCAAAACGCTACCATTTTTAGACATACTGTAAGTTTTTCTATTAGCTTTTCAGGACTTAAAACCTCTATTACAAGCCAACAGACCAGCACAGTTACCATTTCTACAAGTCTTTTCATTCCTGGCATACTAAAAACACTCTACCTGTTCCACAATTTATTATACTCCACTCTCTCTGCAGTGTTGTAATGGAGCACATAAAAAAGGAGTTTCTTCACTGACAGAAGATACCATTCTCATTTTGTGAACAGAGTCCTCAATTAAGCCAGGAGTAGACCTCATAACATCTACTCCTGTCATGAAACTGGCATCCCGCTGGTCCTCCCATTCCACCATATAACAATCTCTTTCTCCAATCAAACAAAATTTTCCAATTTGGCAGACTGAACCTTCCACAGAATCTCCTTTCTTTTCTAACTCTTGATCTCCTTCCATTGACCACCTAATCTACTCAACCTTTTTGTCTGCATCTCACTTCACAGAGGAGAGACACATGCCTCACCAGACACTTTGTAGACGACCAGCCCTGGCACAGACCGGCAGACACCGATGGTTCAAACACCACACACATTTTATTTACACAATGTACAATAAATTTAGTCCCGCACACAACCCAGTGTCCTTCCACCAATCACCCTTACGTCCGGGCCTTTCAAAAGTCCAGTCTTCACCGCCTCCAATCCTCTCCTCTCCTCCGAGCTTCGTCCTCTTCCAGCTAATTAACTCCGGCTAATAACTGGAGGGAGGCGGCTCCTTTTATCTCCAACCGGACGTGCTCCAGGTGCCTCCTGATGAGTTTCCTGCTGCACTCCGAGTGTCCCTGGTAATACTTCCACCAGCACTTCCGGGTGTGGCGGAATTGCTGACGTCCAGGGATCCTCAGTCGTCTGGGCACCCCCTGGTGGTCGCCACAGGCCCCTATAGGGTTGAGTGTCCATGCTCAATTCTCGTGGCCCCCAAAACAAACCAGGGCGGCTGCCCTCTCGTGCTCCGGGGGAGGCGTAGTCACTCTCCCAAACCTTCTAGGCGTCCCGGCTGGGCACAGCCCCCAGCCGCCCGCCACAGCTGTTACAAGAGCCTCTGTGTCACTTGTAAATATATCACCAACAGTACCCTTGTTTCAGGTCCCTCAGGTAAATTCAATATTAAATAATGGGCCTCTTGGCAGACTAAAATTCTTACTTATTGCATTTCTGTAAGAAGTGTCTAACCATCAACACTGGAGAAACAGGGAGATGACTAGTAGGCCATTTCAGGGATCATGTCTGAGCCATAAAAATCAAAGACCTTACCAACAGAAGAACAATTCTCACCCCTTAATCACAGCTACATTGATCTCTTTGTTTGTGTTCTTTCACAGGGCTTAAAAGACACTTTTCAAAAGAAGAAGCTAAACTCATTCTCATCCTGGGACTGCACATTTTTATGAAACATAATAACTGACTAACTTTTTAATCTCTCTCCTCATTTTCCCTAATGGCAACTTTTTCTCACCTACACTGAGCTTTTCTCCTTTCAATGTCCATGGCTTTGTTCTCCTACTATATAAGTGACCTGCTCTTTCCTTTTCTGTTGCACACCTGATGAAGGTTATACTGTGTGGAGATGTATCTATATACTTATACCGTATGACACGTTTATCACTGTTTTGTCTACCTGTACCTTATCTTCTGTTTTACAGTAACACATTTTGCTTTAAATAATACTGTTTTAGAAGAATTTAAATATTTGGTTGATACCTATGTACTAACATAATTAAATCCACACAAGAGCTGCTTCTTCATCAGTAATTCGATCAAATGTCCTCAAGGCTTTTTTAATTACACAAAGAAGAGGACACATTATCAATAATGCCTGCTATTTTAGAATTAAGTATCACTTTTCAATGACTGGTTTACTTCTTATTAATTCTGTGAATTGCTGGTGTAAGGCTGCATGGCATTTTTAAGTTTTATAACTCAAACTATACATTAATGATGTCATAATGCATGCTCAGGTTTACAATTATGGCTTGATTCTTATTTATTATTTTTCATAACACCATTTTGTTTATATGGGTGGTGTCATTGTGCAATGTTTAAGCATAGTTGACATTGTGTTATTTATAGCCAAAATGCCTGTAGCTGACCATGTGAACGTAATATATGATATCATCATGCCATCGTTATTCAAGATGGTGTTGCATATTGGAAATCTGGATAAATACTAAAAATTTTATTTACTATTTTTTTTTATTTATATTTTATTTTATTAAAATCTAAAGAGCATTCCATACATGCAAGTCAAAACTGGTTTGAAACAAATCGACCCCCACCCATAATACTTAGGAAAAGGACTTTATAAAGGGTGAGGGAAACCTCCAAAAGACGATAAAGCAGGTGAGGACCTTTATTGACCTGCTCAGAAGAGCCTCACCCTAAATCAGCCAGTCCTTAACTATTACCTGCAGGATTTGACCTACACAGCCCCAAAAATGAAAGCTGGTGTTAAAAGTTTAAAATACAGAGAACATCACAAACTCTAACTAAAAAATGCATCACAGAGGAGAGAAACCATAAAACTATGACTTGTACAGTGAGAGAAGACCCACAAAAAATCTTTACAAATGAAGATTTATTAACAAAATTTAGAAAAACAAACCAAATGTTTTAAAGAGAAAAAAAAGAATTTGCATAAAAGGCAATCTGAGACCAACAACTTCCAATACACAAAACAGAAGCAAAATCAAGAAACAAACCAAAAAATGCAAAAAACAGTTAAAAAGTAAAAAAAAAAAACAATACCTTAACTCCTTAACCAAACCTAACTCAATGCACCACTGCCCACTCCTTCGCTCTGACTTAAAAAGTAAGAGGGTGGAGCCAGCAGGTGTGATGTCATGATGGCTCCGCCTCCTGGTCTCAAACCAACTTTAAAGCAACTTTAATGATATAGTACATTAAATCATAGACAAACATAAGTGAAATTACTTGAAAAAAACAACAAAAGCAACAATACAACACAAAAAGGAATTAATCCTGAAAAATTACTTACGGAGCAAGATGCAGAGGATAGGAAGATATGGAAAATGATGATCCACTGTGGCAATCCCTAACAGGAGCAGCCAAAAAAAGTAGATGAAGAAAACACTGAAAAATTACTACTTCTTACTGAATATTTCCAGATTTAATGTTGCATTTTAAAATAATCTTTAAAAGAACGTCAGTCCGCCTTCAGTTATACAATAAATTTTTCAATCATTCATGGTTATTTCAACTGACATAACATTTTAAACCGCAATTAGGTTTTGCATGGAGAAGTCACCTTACGTCATGAATTTGGATGTTAACTCTCAATAGTTGTCCTCTGTAGATTCTGCACTTAGGAGAGCTTAAAATAAATAAATAAATAACGTTTGTGTGAAGATCTAACATATGTACAAATTTAGGTTTGTCTTAACTAAACTTCTATTCATTGCATGTTAGCTAATGCTAACTGCACTCCACAAGTGTTAGAAAGTTAGTATCCTTGTAAAATAAAGCATGAAACATTAAACTTGATAAGGAAGTCTTCTAATTGCAATATGGTCTTGTTTAACACTACTGTATATTCCTAAACTTGCAACTTACCCATATCAAGCATGCGCAATCAAGGATCCTATTTCAAGCTCGATCGAGGTGAAAAGATGCCCTTTGATAGCATTCAGACCCAACCTTGATATCTTGAATAAGCTCTGTCCCTTCCGTTTTGGTTGGTATAAAAGGCAGCAATACTCTGAAGCTGGTGTCTATTTGCGACCCTAAGTAATACTAGACGGAGATTGAGAGCAAGACTAAGGAGTACAGAAACCTCTATAATGGCTGAATACTTGCCAGTATTCTTTGTGTTGTGGCCATTTGCACCTTTTTTGTTTTGTTTTTTGTAACTTTTAAACAGGGACTAACAACAATTTGGCAGTGCAGAACTGGTTCCCTATTGCCAGTTGCAAACTTCACCAATTCAGTCGCTGGTTAATAAATTATTTACCAGTTCTATTATTTTGAGTGTGCATATGAGCTGTTTTATAGGCCATGCTAAACGGTTTTAGTAAACAGGCTGCTGAGCTGACCACTTCTGCACTTGTACTTTCTTTTATTATTTCTTTTTGTTTTATTTTAACGCAATAGTTTGTTCTACTTCATTGTATTTTCAGGGTGCAACAGTCAAGACGTGCTCTCCCATTACTGCCATGTCACAGAGGTTCAGCTCAGTGTGTGACGTCACTGATTCCTAGTATAAAATGGCAGTGGCCAACACTGTCAAGTATCCATTGGTGGATAAAAAAGCCTTTGCAATCATAGCATCAGTTAGTTTGAAGAATTCAAAGATCAGTATCAGATTTTGTTTTGCTTTTGACCTTAGTTTTGCTGAATTATCTCCTTTCCCCTTAAAAGGCTTTTGTCATGAATTTGGAAGTTTTTTGATTAATATTTATTTCCTTCAATAAAACTCAGGGTATTCTTTTGTAGCCTTGGTATCCTGTAGTTTATTTCTCCACTATCATTTTGCTAGATTTTTGTTTGCTATTTGACTGTGACAGGATGAAACGACAAGTTCCTAGGGGACTGTAACAGAAAGTTGCACCAGTGTGACATCAATTTAATTAACAGTATATAGCCGGCATGTTACCTTCAGTAATTATCCAAAATTCTAAATGACATAAATAAAAGAGTAACTAAAAGATATTATTTAAAACCTTTTGTTTTTACTATCAACAGATCTTTTATGTTTAGACGTAAAATCTTTTTGCTCACCCGATTTTGTTTCCTGCCTACTTCTTGACCATGTTTTTGACTGTTTTGAGGTTGCTGTTCTCATATTTATTTTATCTTATATGTGAACGTCTACGTGTGGAACTGTCTGTCTGTTTGGCCCAAAATTGCGAGGGAGCCCCAAAGTGGGAGGCTACAGAATGAAGCTCAAGGAGCCAACAAGGCAGTCCCAAGTTAACAAGTTGGAAGAAGAAAGAAGTATGAGGCTACAGCATGAAGCTAAAAGAAAGCGACTCCGTCGCCAAAGTGAAACCACCAACAAAAGACAAACTCACCTAGCCACTAATACACAAGGGAGGCAAGCACATCAGCAAAACAAAACCTCAGAGGAGAGAGAAACTCGCTTAGCCGCTGATAGACAAGGGGGGCAAGCATGTCCACAAAACGAAACCGCCAACTCTGCATTTCAATTTTTTTTCTGACGATTTCACTAGTTTTTAGGATCCCGGGCTTTTTACAGCATGGGCTTACACAGCTAGTTTTGTTATATTTATTGCTTGTTATCAAATTATTCATCTTCAATTCACTACTTTTATTCTAATTATTTAATGTCACAACATATGTAGACTATCCACATCAAGGGTGACATCAGTATTAGGCCTGGTATGAGTGTAGGTCCATCCACTTTCCCCATTTGCCCACCCTATAGCTTAGCTTTTTCATTTTTTTTCTTTAAATGAAAATTAGCCTTTACTGTATACATTCATTTTAATACACATCTCCCTTAATTAAAATATCAGTTGATTATAAACTTGTACAGCAAAATCATCACGTTACCATTATAAAAATTAATTTAACTAGTATTGGAAAAGCACATATCTGAATGGCAACTATACAACGTACTGTATGTCTGCATAGCAAGGTTTAGAAAATAAGATTTACTTAAAATGCCACCAATCACAGCTACTCAAAAGAGACTATCAACTTACTGAAGTTATTTTAGCACTACCGTTTAGATCCACTGAATCGATTTGTATGATTCGCTGAAAAGAGTCGTGCAAAAAGAAGGAATCGTTCGTGAGTTGTGCATTACTTTACTATTGAGTTAGTTCTTGTTGGAAGGAAACGTGAACAGTTTCTCAACAAACAGCTGTTTTTGGATTTATTAGCAAAAAAAAAAGAAAAAGAAGTGCAAAACGTCCTAGAGTCTAATGTTGGGACACGGAATGTTTCAGTGATGCCCTAATGGTAAATGTTTTCTTTAACAAAGGGCATGTTACCAATGATATCACTGAGTGTGCTGGAAAATCTACAACCACCTAGCCATCAAACTCGGAAGGACTGTCCAGGTCACAGATTTGTCTGATAGCCACAAGCCACAAACTCAATCGATATTAAAGTTTCCAGGTTCTTTAACAGCTGGTAAGTTGCAGAGCTTAGTGGCTCATTGATACAATATATAACAGTGCATGGTTGTAGTATAGGATATCACAAATTGCAGTTTTGACATTTTTGTTTTAATATAGTAGAGGACAAATTCAGTTGTGTGTCCTGAGACTGGAAACATAAATATCAGATATGCATACTCAAATTACAACAAATGGCAAAATAGTAATCGGAGTGTTTGCTGTTATATAATGCTATACTGGTCAAAATTATAATGGATTTTATTTGGCTGCTTGTGCCCTGCGGTGTATTACATATCTAAACAAAGGTGAACAGACAATTTGTCTTCACCATTTTAAGTGAATTAAATCAGTAACGAAAAATATTCAAACTTAAGTGGTAAAAAAATAAATAAATAAAAACACAGTTTACATTAGTATAATTGGACTTCTAACATATTTTTTTAAATTAATGTGTATTTAACAATAATAAAAATAACATTAGGCCCACTTGTGACAAATTTAGGCCCACCCTTTTATGAAATCTTGGCACAGCCACTGATTCACATGCTCGATAATTCTGTTTTTATCTTGTTTTCAAATTGACAATTGACTTCATTGTAATAGAAATCTCACATGTTAATCTTGCATTTCTTTGCATTGTATTCTTGTTGGCTTTGTAAAATGCCTGATAGTAATGATTGCTGTGGATGTTGCCAAAGATTGACTGATACTGATTAACATGTATTTGTGAGCTCTCCTTACATTGGTAGCTGAACTTCAGAAGCCTGAGATACCCAGCTGGAGTGCAACAAAGGCAGACGATACAGAAAGCTGGCCTGGTGGTCTGATTACATACGGTATATAGTGGTTCAGTGAATTCTTATTTAAGCAAGTCCTACTGTGATTTTCATGTTTCAGGAGAAAAGAATAATTGCTCCACACGTCATTACTGCTTGACACAAAAAAGCAAAAACAAGGCATTTCAGGATATTTTTTCTAATCTATGAGTGAACACCTCTGTTCATTATCAGTATTGCAGTATAGAGGGCTGAGCGTTTCAAATACTTGAGAATCAACACTCAGGATTGACTTAACGTGGTCCACACACACAGACATTCTGGTGAGAAAGACAATGAAACACCTTTGCTATTTCAGACAACTGAAGAAATTTGAAATGTCAAAATCGAGCCCTGAAGTCCTTCTATCATGTGGCCATTGACGCTAAATTGCCAGGATACGTCACTGCCATGCATGTAAATAGCTCAAAAAAGGACCACACAGCACTGCAAACAGTTGTGCACTCAGCTTTCTGCCAAGAAGAATAGGTCATGATCAGGAGAAAGTGAAAGATGGAGATCAAGAGTGTGAAGGTGGAAAAAGACAGCTCAAAGAACTCATTTTTTACTAGAGACAGACTGGAAGATAAGCCTTTGTTTTAGAACAAACTAGCCCTAAAATAAGTAAACACAGGCAGGAGAGAATACCAAAAATAAATAAGAAAATAAAGCAACAAAATTCAAACCAGAAACTGAAAATCATCAGGCCAAAATGTCACATTCAGATTTTTCATCTCTGAATTAATTAAAAAAGATCCAGTTTTAGGATGATATTAAGTGAAATAGTAGGAATGGACTTGGATTAAAAATTGGTCCAACAATAACATTCATTTATATAGCACATTTTCATACAAATGAGGTAGCTCAAAGTGTTTTACAAGATGAAGAAATAAAAAGGAAAAATACAGTATCAAAATAAGATTAGGCAATGCTAAATAACAAAGAGTAAAGTAAGGTTTGATGGCCAGGGAGGACAGAAAAAACAAACAAAAAAAACTCCAGAGAGTTGGTGAAAAAAAAACAAAATCTGCAGGGGTTCTGAGGTCACGAGACCACCCGGCCCCCACTGGGCATTCTACCTAAAACAAATGATCTCAATCAGTCCTCATGGTTTTCAGATGATGATAGTCATGTGGACGTCTGGCCTTCAATCCATCAATGTAGGGACATCACGGTGCTTTGACCTTGTGGTGGTGGCCCACATTGCCACCACAGAAAACTGGAAAAAGAACAGCAGAGAAAGTAGGGGTTAGTAGCGATGATAAAAATGATAGTTAAATACATATACAGAATACCAGGGTAACACTAAAATGAAGCAATAAGGAAGCCCAATTAAAATAATGAGTTTTTAGCAGTTTTTTAAAGTGCTGCACCATAATAGCCTGGCGAATTTCTATCGGTCAGCTATTCCAGATTTTAGGTGCATAACAGCAGAAGGCTGCCTCGCCATTTCATTTAAGTTTAGCTCTTGGAATTATAAGCAGACACTCATTTAAAATTGATTGGGAATGTAAGTTGACAGGCATTCCGAAATATAAGATGGAGCGAGATTATTTAAGGCTTTGTAAATTATAAGCAGGCCAGGAAATTTTTTGCGTTCAGCACAATCGGCTGGACTCCAACCATCCACTGCATGTACACATAACATTTATTATTGATTTGCAAGTGAAGCAGTAAAACATGCTGGCTAATACTAATTCACAGAAGCTACCTTGTTCCTCCAACACTTTGATACTCCTTGCCTTCTGCCTCTCACCAGTAGTGCTCTGTCAATGGATCAGAATCAGAATATCTTTATTGTCATTGTAACACGTACAACGAAATTAGGTGCAGTCCCTGTGGTGTCAAAATATAAATAAATATAATTAAAAAAGGATAGGCAAAGGATAAGAAGAAATAAGGTAGAATACAAACATTCAACATAAGACCTTAAGTGCACATGAACACTATTGCACAAGATGTCATCTGTTGCACTGCTGCATTGGAGGTGATTAGGTGGCATTCAGTGTCCTAACAGCAACAGGGTAGAAACTGTTATTCAGTCTATTAGTCTTTGTTTTGATGCTCCTATATCTTCTGCCTGATGGCAACAGTTGAACATGTCCTGAGCGGGGTGTGAGGAGTCTTTTAAGATATTTTCTGCTTTCCTGAGGCAGTGAGAGCTGTGCAGTTCATCCAGAGAGGGTAAAGAGCAGCCGATGATCTGCTGGGCAGTCTTTATGATCCGCAGAAGTGTTTTTCTCTGCGCTGTTGTGCAGTTGGAAAACCACATGCAGAGACAGTGTCACAGGATACTCTCGATAGAGCAGTGATAGAAGGACACCAGCAGTTTTTGGGGGATGTTATTTTTCCTGAGGATTCTCAGGAAATAAAGTCTCTGCTGAGCATGATGTGGAATCCCAGGAAGCAGAAGTCTGACACCCTCTCCACACAGTCCCCTCCGATGTAGAGTGGTTTGATGTCCATTTTCTTTTTCCTGAAGTCCACAACGAGCTCCTTGGTCTTAATTGTATTCAGGAGCAGGTTGTTGTCAGTGCACCATGTTGTCAGCCGCTCCACTTCATCCCTGTAGGCAGGTTCATCCTCCCCAGAGATGAGCCCCACCACAGTGGTGTCGTCTGCAAATTTGAACCTACCTTTTTGAAAAAAAAATATGTGAGGGTCTAATATACAGTACTGTGCAAAAGTTTTAGGCAGGTGTGAAAAAATGCTGTAAACAAAGAATGCTTTCAAAAATGGAAGTGTTAATCATTTATTTTCATCAATCAACAAAATGCAGTGAATGAACAAAAGAGAAATCTAAATCAAATCAATATTTGGTGTGACCACCCTTTGCCTTCAAAACAGCATCAAGTCTTCTAGGTACACTTGCAAACAGTTTTTGAAGGAACTCGGCTGGTAGGTTGTTCCAAACATCTTGGAGAACTAACCACAGATCTTCTATGGATGTAGGCTTCCTCACATCCTTCTGTCTCTTCATGTAATCCCAGACACACTCGATGATGTGGAGATCAGGGCTCTGTGGGGGCCATACCATCACTTCCAAGACTTCTTGTTCTTCTTTACGCTGAAGATAGTTCTTAATGACTTTGGCTGTATGTTTGGGGTCGTTGTCCTGCTGCAGAATAAATTTGAGGCCAATCATATGCCTCCCTGATGGTATTGCATAATGGATAAGTATCTGCCTGTATTTCTCAGCGTTGAGAACACCATTAATCCTGACCAAATCTCCAACTCCATTTGCAGAAATGCAGTCCCAAACGTTCAAGGAACCTCCACCATGCTTCACTGCAGACACTCATTATTGTACCGGTCTCCAGCCCTTTGACGAACAAACTGCCTTCTGCTACAGCCAAATATTTCAAATTTTGACTCATCAATCCAGAGCACCTGCTGCAATTTTTCTGAACCCCAGTTCCTATGTTTTCGGGCATACTTGAGTCGCTTGGCCTTGTTTCCACACCGGAGGTATGGCTTTTTGGCTGCAACTCTTCCATGAAGACCACTTCTGGCCAGACTTCTCCAGACAGTAGATGGGTGTACCTGGGTCCCACTGGTTTCTGCCAGTTCTGAGCTGATGGCACTGCTGGACATCTTCCGATTTCGAAGGGTAATAAGCTTGATGTGTCTTTCATTTGCTGCACTAAGTTTCCTTGGCCGACTACTGCGTCTACGATCCTCAGCATTGCCCGTTTCTTTGTGCTTCTTCAAAAGAGCTTGAACAGCACATCTTGAAACCCCAGTCTGCTTTGAAATCTTTGTCTGGGAGAGACCTTGCTGATGCAGTAGAACTACCTTGTGTCTTGTTGCTGTGCTCAATCTTGCCATGACATGAAACTGTCTTCCACAACCTCACCTTGGTAGCAGGGTTTGGCTGTTCTTCACCCAGTTTTAAGTCTCCTACACAGCTGTTTCTGTTTCAGTTAATGACTGTGTTTCAGCCTACGTGTGACATTGATGATCATTAGCACCTGTTTGGTAGAATTGGTTGATCAGACACCTGACTAGAATCCTACAAAATCCCTGACTTTGTGCAAGTGTACCTATAAGAATTGATGCTGGTTTGAAGGCAAAAGGTAGTAACACCAAATATTGATTTGATTTAGATTTTTCTTTTGTTCGCTCACTTTGCATTTTGTAAATTGATAACAATAAACAATCATTATTTATATTTCTGAAAGCATTCTTTGTTTACAGCATTTTTTTCACACCTGCCTAAAACTTTTGCACAGTATTGTATATACACATGTTTAAAAAATGAAAGAGCAGATTGAAAGTATTGCGAAGTTTCTTGCTGCTGCATGGGCTAAAGGGAGTGGAAGCAGGGTTGGGATGGAGTCTTGGGGAAACGCACTTTGTGAGGGTTTGGGGCACCTCCCTATAGAGTGCTGAGTGACAGGGGTTGAGGTTAAATAACAGTGCATCCAAGCAAGTGGGGGAGTGGGTAGTCGGTGAGGAGAAGAAAGACAGCATCAGGGTGTGAAGAGATTGAACAGTAAAAGGGCATGCATGAGGCAGACAGGACGAAGGCGACCTGATTTTATTATTCTGGAGGTGTCTCTGTGACCCAGACAACGGGCATCAGTAGGGCACCGTTTATATTGTGGCATATCGAATTAAAAGCCAGTCAGCATTTGGAAGACACCCACGAACAAGCAGCACCTGTATATGTCTTACTCGAATGGACGTCACAGTATTCTGTACAATGAAACTAAAGGTCTAAAACACAACAAGCACACATAATTACAGTGAGAAAGCCATGACCATGATGCCAATCTAGTAGAAACAAAGTAAAAGCAAACCAAAAAAAAAAAAAAACTAAGCACACAAACCCTTTGGTTTTTAAATGCAACATTTTAAAAACTCATATAATTTTTTTTATATAAACTAAAATATTGAACATCATATTACTCTATGCACTAACAGCCTACCTATGTGCATGTAAGCAAAAATAAGCAACCTGTGTGCAAGTAACACCATCAATGCTTATAATGGCAAAAGCTCTCTGACATCAACAACTGTTATAAATGATGATAGACCTTGTTTAATTTACTCATCACATTATGCGCTGAATTCAAGAAAGTTCTGACACTTCTTTTGTTAGTGTATCTCATGTGTCTCATTAAGCGCACTTCCACTCCACTTTCTTTGCATGTTGTGGGACTAAAACTTCAATGCTGCTTTTTTTTGCCTGTGTCATAAAAGGTTCAACTGCTATTGCAGGAGATTTTACTGCATTAATAACTTCTCATTGTGCATGTCATCGGAGCAGAGAAAATGGAGAGCATCAGCGAGGAAATGTTTCAAAACCTGTTTACCTTGGGTCTGTCAGAGGTCACTTTGTTATTACACTTGATTTCAGTTATTCAAATGTGATTTATAGAATGCACCTGCAATTTGACAAGAAGGCTACAGTGAAATTTAGTCTTCTCCATAAAGCACAATGTAACTGGGGGTAATGGTAGGAGAAGTTGGGGCTTTGGTTCTGTTTTTTATTTTCCTAAATGGTTTTCAAGCTCAAATCGTCTAAATGTTTCAGCATTTTTAATGCACATCCCCTATTTAAACATCATTGTTTTATGCTCTTGCATTCTTGTTCTGTTTTGAATGTGTTTTGTCTTTTGCCTTTCTCTGGATCTTCATCTTTCTTTATTTTCAGATATTGGATGATGGTCACAGTTTACTGATCGTGTTTTGGCTCATTCTGTATGTCATTATTGTTTGGCTGCTAATTAAGGAAAAGAAAACAATGAGGAGGGCTGAGTCTTCAAGAGCGAGTCAATTCAAATTAATTCAAAAGAAGTTAATTGGCAGCAAGAACAGGTCACTAAGTAAGAAAAGGGTTAAAATGAAAACCTGCAGCCACGGCAGCCCTCCAGGACTAGAGTTAGGGACCCCGCCAAAAGAAAGCTTTGAGGGTCCTTCAAAAAGACATTTGAAGTTGGGTCATTTTTTTTTTTTTCAGCCTGGTGATGAGGCCTGTCAAGGATTTCAGTATCTCATACTGTTTAGGGGGCGGCACAGTGGCGCAGTGGGTAGCGCTGCTGCCTCGCAGTTGGGAGACCTGGGGACCCGGGTTCGCTTCCCGGGTCCTCCCTGCGTGGAGTTTGCATGTTCTCCCCGTGTCTGCATGGGTTTCCTCCGGGCGCTCCGGTTTCCTCCCACAGTCCACAGACATGCAGGTTAGGTGGATTGGCGATTCTAACTTGGCCCTAGTGTGTGCTTGGTGTGTGGGTGTGTTTGTGTGTGTCCTGCAGTGGGTTGGCACCCTGCCCAGGATTGGTTCCCTGCCTTGTGCCCTGTGTTGGCTGGGATTGGCTCCAGCAGACCCCCGTGACCCTGTGTTCGGATTCAGCGGGTTGGAAAATGGATGGATGGATACTGTTTAGGTCAAGGGTAGGCAATGTCGGTCCTGGTGAGCCGCAGTGGCTACAGGTTTTCATTCCAACCCAATTGCTTAATTAGAAACCAATCATTGCCAATCTCAGACCTTATTTAATTTTATGGCTTGTTAGTCTGTGCAATGTAAGGCTTTTATATCGTAGATTTTTTTCCTTTCCAAGGATATCATCCAAATGATTTGAAGCCTAAAACAGATCATTTTCAGTCTGTCACATTTTTCTATTAAGTGTTTTATTAAATCAAACCGTGCATGATGAACACACACAGATGTAATTGGAAAAAAGCTAGCTGGAGAACTGCTGGCTGCTTTGTCTTTTACATCTTATTGCTAATAAGGAGCAATTAAAACACTGAATGCAGCAGTTTAAGATTGAAATAAGCAATTAAGGTTGGAGAACCTTAACAAGCGAGACCACTAAAATGAAGCATTAAAATGTCACTTAAGCAATATGTGCTTCATCAGCAATAATTGAGTTCTCGTTAAGGAACTGCTTCCCATGAGCTCACCACCTATGGGAGGGGCCAAGGAGGTCGGGTGCAGTGTGAGTTGGGTGGTGGCCGAAGGCGGGGACCTTGGCGGTCCGATCCTCGGCTACAGAAACTGACTCTTGGGACGTGGAATGTCACCTCTCTGAAGGGGAAGGAGCCTGAGCTAGTGCGCGAAGTTGAGAGGTTCTGGCTAGATATAGTCGGGCTCACCTCGACGCACAGTTTGGACTCTGGAACCAATCTCCTTGAGAGGGGCTGGACTCTCTACCACTCTGGAGTTGCCCCCGGTGAGAGGCGCCGAGCAGGTGTGGGTATACTTATTGCCCCCCAACTTGGAGCCTGTACATTGGGGTTTACCCCGGTGGACGAGAGGGTAGCCTCCCTTCGCCTTCGGGTGGGGGGACGGGTCCTAACTGTTGTTTGTGCGTATGCACCGAACAGCAGTTCGGAGTACCCACCGTTTTTGGAGTCCCTGGAGGGGGTGCTAGAGGGCATACCTTCTGGGGACTCCCTCGTTCTGCTGGGAGACTTCAATGCTCACGTGGGCAATGACAGTGAGACCTGGAAGGGCGTGATTGGGAGGAATGGCCCCCCTGATCTGAACCCGAGCGGTGTTTTGTTATTGGACTTCTGTGCTCGTCACGGATTGTCCATAACGAACACCATGTTCAAGCATAGGGGTGTTCATATGTGCACTTGGCACCAGGACACCCTAGGCCTCAGTTCGATGATCGACTTTGTGGTCGTGTCGTCGGACTTGCGGCCACATGTCTTGGACACTCG